>NW_024543073.1:21877500-23077500 GCF_018167655.1 Microtus oregoni
ACAAAACTGCTGAAACTGTAGTTGGTTCTCATGGCTTTTAAATTCTGACACATGCTTTAAACATTACATCTGTTTATTTAATGATTTATTTTTGTGTGGTGTGTGTGTGTGCACACACACATGCCAAGACATGTAGGTGAGTATCAGAACAATTTGAGGGAGGTGGTTCTCTGGGGACTTCCAACATGCAAGCCCTGGGGACCAAAATCAGGTCATCAGGACTGGCATCAAGAGGCTCAGCGTTCTATGATCACAACAGATTTACTTCCTTGACCATTTGGGTGTCTATTCTTCTTTCGTTTTTCATTGTTTTGCCTAATTCTCCATATATGTCTGCTACAAACAGTGAGAGTAGAATACAGTCCTTATAGCTGCTGATTTATGATGATACCTGTAGGACTTTCAGAATCAACCTCTGATCAAGGTAAATAAGACTCCTCCTACTGCTGGCTTGAGCGCTCCTATCAATGAAGGAGTGTAGTTTTATCTAAAAGCTTCTCTGGATCTATTCGATTATCACTCTTTTGTTTTTTGATCCATTGACTCTCATTAATTAATTTTTCAATGAAGGAAAAATCATTAATTACTGGAATGATGTTTTTCTTTGAAAAATCTTTCATTGAAAAATTGAAAAAAATCTTTGTCATTAATTGATTTTCAGATGTTAAGCAAATCATCACCCTACATGGTCACAGCATATAATCTTCTTTACACATTTCTGCATTCTGTCTGTTAGTATTTTATTGAGGAATTTTTATTGTGTGTTCAGATATAATGATATTAATCTAAGAAATAACGGATTATTAAATAGGTGTTGATAAGCTAACACAGATGAGACAGACTAGACTGTTGGACTGAACGACAGGAGCACAAAATTCATAGAAAAACCAACATCAAAGATTTGTCTGTCAGGGTTGATGCTAATGATGCAGGGAAGAGTCATTGCAGCTGAATGTCTCCACCCCTGAGGCGCACAGTAGGACCATTCTGAACCTGACTGTTTGGGTTCAAGTACCAACTCCTCTACTCACTGTGTGTGATCTTGGTGTTGACTGACCTTCCTGGCCTCAGTTTCCTCAGTTGTAAAGTGTTGGTGCAATATGATTATGTGGCCTAAGTGTGATGATTCATTCAAATTGCCTGATAGTAAGTTCCTTCTGTAGAAGGTATATAATAAATGTTATTATTACCAGTTGCTCAATCTTGAACAACTTTCTGTTGCTATCGATAAGATTCATTTAACTACAAGTGAGCTAAGACACATACCGTGCTTAACACATTTGTATATTGTGAGACCAATATCAACACTAAAGCTACTTAAAACAGCTGGTGCACGAACTCACTATGTACTTGGGAACACAACACAGCATCATAAGAGTCTTCTGCTTGCTGACCCACTTAGTTCCCACAGTTGCTCTATGATGCAAGCAGCAATATCTGCAATCACCGCCAGTGAGTGTCAATTACCATCCGTGTGTACAGGTTTTCTGTTTTTATGTCCTCTTATTCCAAGGTAGAGCAAAGTAGGAAAGAAGAAAAGTAGGCAAAGTGATTATTGTTTCAGGAAAACAAACCAAAACCGCCAACAAAGCAAAGCCTGCTCCCCTGACGTGGGTCTGGAGAAAATCTGCTTGCTCCATCGCTGTCCAGAATCAGGACGGGGTGGAGAAAAAGCATTTAAGGACAGAAACTATAGTTTTTGCCATTTTGAGGTTTAATCTCTTTTCTGTTCTGTTGTTTGGCCAGTTACCCACCTCCATGGATCTCTTTGCTTTTGATTATTTTATAATTTACAAAGATTATAATTACAACTTATATATATAATTTTTTGATTATAATTATAACTTACAAAGATTTATAATTTATAATATTTCCTTTTCCTACTGATTCATTTGCTTTTTCCTTTTGCCCCTCTTCTCCCCTCCCCTTATCTTCCTTTTCTCTCCTCTCCTCTTTTCTTGAGATAGAGTATTGCTACTACGGAGTCCTGGAACTCACTTTGTAGACCAAGCCACAAACTCACAGAAATCTGTCTGCTTCTGCCTCCCAAGCGCTGAGGATCATTCCCAATCCAAATGACCTGTGCTTCTTGACCAACATTGCAATTTGCTCCTAGGCTATGTCTAGCAAACTTCAGCTCTTCTAGAAATTTAACTGTCCAAGCGTTTTCTAATTCAGAATTCTGACATATATGTTTTTCACAAAAAGGAAACGTTTTGGCTTAGCTGCAAATACCTTCAACTTTTATACACCCAAGTTGAAAAAAATTATTTGTTTTATTTGTTTTTTAGGAGTAGACTGTTAACTTATGATAGGGATGAACCATCTCTTTCTACAAATTATTGTTATGCATGTGAGTGTTTTGCCTGCGGGTATGTGGGTGTCATGTGGGTTAGGTGGGCGCTGGGAATTAAATCCAAGTCCTCTGGAAGAGCAGTTAGCGTTCTTAACTGCTGAGCCACCTCTCCAGTCCTTCAAGTATCTCTGAAGGACTTATGTTAAACATTAAATCAGCTGATTATGTCTTCCTGGTCAAACTAATAGAAAGTTTAAAAGACCCAAAATCTGGGTGAAGTTCAAGTCACAGGTCCTCCTTGTGGCCACTGGTGAAAGGCCTCCCGTTGGGAGTCTGCATCATCTTCCACCAGGCTGCAGCTGGATGGAGACGCGCTGCACATGTGGATCAAATCTTCAGGGTGCTCACGGCTTCATGTCCCAGGCACCGTGGGCCCGGGCCAAGGCTGTACTCTCCTCTTGCTGTGTGGCAAAGCCTTACATCTCCAGATGTGAGTGCGTGCGCTGTTGTCTTGTTTCTTCTTTTAAAAAAACCATTACTGATCCAAACATAGAAGTTTTTCCCCTAAAAATAGTTTCCTAGATGGTACACTGCCTAGAACACCCTCCCCCCAGCTGATGCTTTGCTGGCATGCTCCGGTTAACTTTGAAACTTGGGAGTCACAATCTGTGAGCCAAGTCAGACCTAGGGACTTGTCCTCAAGAAGCCAATTAGAAGAAGCCAGTCAACAGCGGGAATCAGAAAAAGGAGACTCATTCAATGTGGCCACTTTAGGAAGAGGGACAAGGGGATCGAGCAACTCAAGTCCTTCTGCAGGGTTCTGAAGTGAGATCAGAGTTCAAAGAGAGGGCCCAGGCTAGGCACATCTAAGCAGTCCCAACCAAGGTGTGGTCCACCCACCACTGCCCCATCGTTATCTGGGTTTTAGTCTCCTTCTAGAAGGTGGCCTCCTCTTTCAGGTCCCCCTCTGCAGGCACCCTTTTCTTCTCCCAGCACAAGGTTCCTAGGGAGACTGCTGCTTCCTAGGGGTCCATTGTTTCAATGGTCTCTAGAGTATTATTTCTACCACACTGGCTACAACACAGCGGATGGCAGAGGATGAGAGCCTGACATGCACAGGACGTGGGTGCTGATGACCTGTCCAGTGTTACCCTGGAAACTAGAGGAGTAGAATAGGAGGGAGATGAGGAGAGAAGCTTGGAGCAAACAAAAGGGAGAGGCAGTGGGGCTGGAGAGACAGGGGAGAGTGCCTGGAAGGAGGAAGAGGTGGGGAAGAATGTGTGAGCCCAGTGCACTCAGGGAGGGTTAGCAACCAGCTTTCCCTTTCACTTCCCTGCCTTTCTTTGTCAACCCCCACCCCAGGACAGGTGAGGACACAGGATAGCGACACTTAGAGCCCAGAGCTGGAGCATCAGTTCATGCTCAACTGTAAAAACACTTAGCAGGGAGGCCTGCCTGCTGCAGAACCGTCTGCTCCCTCCCTGGCTCTCACCTGATCAGCACAGCTTTTCTCGAACATCCACACGACTTATTGAGAATCCTGTCTGTCCTTGGCAAAAGCCTTACAACTTGAAAGAGGAGTGTCGGGAAAAATACACCAGACATGAAGCTAATCAGAAAAAGGTGAGGAAGAATATTACAGATGGTATTTATTATGAAAATCAAAATGCCCATTATTTCTCGATGTACACGCCACGTGATGTGTTTGAAACGAATCTAAGTCCATGACTCTCTGACACCTACTCACTCAGTCCGTATTTGATATTTTAAAAGTCCCTGTGGAAAAAACAGCTTTGCTGCGGCTTGCTCAGCCTAGACTGGGTTCAGCGTTAATCACCGTTGAACTGCTCACAGTGAGTACTCAGAAAGGAGACATTTATGGGGAACTTCAACAGTTGGTTAATGTCTGACACTAGCCAGGAGTGCCGGCTGAGCAATGTCAGCCAAGACACAGAAAGCAGCCACTCCCTGAGGTCCTGTCAGCCCAGCGCTACTCTGATAAAGGAAGTCATCACCATTGGTACATAAAGTAGATTGGCAGAGACCTTCTTATGTTGAGTTTACGCTAAATCTTGAATAATTTATTTGTTGACATTTATTTATCTATAAGACAAATATCTATCATGATCACTGTATCTGCTAGATACCAAATCATCAGAATAAAAAAAATGCCAGAGTCTAATCATAATGAAAAGATGATTTTGTTCAAACACCCCATATTGTAAAACAGGCAATAAACATTTGCTGCCAGGATGAAGAAACACACGGAGTGTTAGGAGAGTCTAGAGGAGATGTCAATCCCTGAGAGGGCTCATGGTGGCGTGCGGCTCTGGAGAAGATGCACGTGACAAGTAATGAAAGCTTGAGGAGATCATGCATGCTGGATAGCACATGCCTGTAATCTCAGCCCCTGGGATGCTGAGGCAGGAGGACAGAGAGTTTAGGGCTAGCCTCAGCTACATAGCAAGACCCTGTGGGTAGGGGAAAAGGCAGGCTGGGATCCTAGTGGAAAGAATGTCTCTCTTGGATGGGTGGCGGTGGTGGCGCACACCTTTAATCCCAACACTCAGGAGGCAGAGGCAGGCAGATCTCTGAGTTTGAGGTCAGCCTGGTCTACAGAGTGAGTTCTAGGACAGCTAGGACTATACAGAGAAACCCTGTCTCAAAGAAACCAAAACAAACAAACAAACAAACAAATAAAATGTCTCTCTTTTTCGAAGCTCTTCACCCTTGGGAGTTTTCTTTCCCATCTCTAAAGGAGGAAAACACATTCAAAGCCAGCACTGTGGTACCTGTCACAGAAATAAAACCAAAAAAATTCCATCAAACTGAGCTTATTTTGATATTCTTTTGCCATCTCTTGTACTTTTTTCCTTTTCTGAATATGTGTATGTAGATATGTGTGTTTGTATGGGGTTGTGGGGGGACGACACACACACACATATGGAACCCTGAAGTTGCTATCAAGTGTCTTCTGACATTGTTCTCTGTACTAAAGCAGGGTCTCTCTGGAAACCTGGAGTGTACCCTTCTGCTCAGCCAGCAGTAACCAGTCAGATGGTCCCAGACGTCCCATGTCCCTAGTATTGTAGGCAGTCGGCATGTCCGCCTGTGTTACTATGGGTGACGAAGATCCCCTTCTCAATCAAAGCAGCAAGAATGCCCCAGACTCCTCGTTTGCCTCTTCGGCCTTCTCTGTTCTCTTTTAAATGTTTTCATTCCTTCAGATCAGAATGCAACATTCTGCTCGGTATTTTAGACTTCACGATCTCCCCCGTACCCACATTTCTGTCTGTGGAATCCTTACTGCCTCTTACCCCAAGCCCAACCCAGGTACTGAGTGGCCAGCATCCAGCTCTCTGCCTCACTCCCACACGGTCTCTTCAGTCCAACCCTGCATTTGCAGAAGAGGAATTCACCACTTACCTCTTATTTTTGGCCTTGGCCATGAAGGCAGGTTCAATCTCGTCAGCCTGACCCTCCCACTCTGTTCTCTCCCAGCTCTGCTCTCTGCCCAGCCTTTGCTTTGCGCCCCATGCCACAGGCCTATTGTGAGCCATGTGGCCCAAGTGAAGTGGAAAGGTCAGGAAATCTTTCATACTGGACAGTGCATCAGGAAGCTTCTGTGAGCATCCCTTCTCTGATGTCCCGGATGCCTCAGCTAGGTGCCTTATCCCAACATCTGCCTGCTGGGATTAACGTGAAAGAAATACATGGACTGGCAAAGAAAGGGGCAAAGGACGGAATGCTGCAGAGGACCAGTGCTGAGAGACAAAGAGAAGGGGAGGTGGTCACAGGAAAGAGGATCACAGCGAGGAGACCAGAGAGGGCACTCTGGATTTGGCTAGCAGCATTGCGTGGAGACAGCCATGGCATCAGGCGGCTGTTACTTCTTTTTCTTCCTATAATTGAAAATAGTTTTTTTTTCCTCACATAATATATCCCATTTACAGTTTCCCCTCCCTCTACTCCTCCCACTTTCTCCCCACCTTTCCTTCTTCCTAGGTCCATCCCCTTTTTGTCTCTCATTAGAATCAAGCAGGCTTCTAAGGGATTCTAGTATGACATGATACGATAAAACAGAACTATCACAACGAAATATGTCAAAACGAAGAGAAGGAGAAGGCACAGATGCAGAAACCCACTTGCTCACACACTCAGGAACCCCACAAAAATACCAAACTGGGAGTCATAATATATATGTAAAGGACCTGTAGAGTAAAAGAATAAAAAATTAAATATACATAAATAAAATAAAAAATTAAAAATAAGATTTAAAAAAATGAGAAATCCAAGATGTGACATTCTGAGACAAGGAACCTCCAAAGATGGTACTGAATTTGTTTGCTATTGGTCGTCTCCTGCTGGGCATGAAGCCCACCTTCAAGAGTAGTTTGTTTGCACAATGAGACTCCCATGGAGAAACTTAAATGTTCATTTGTAAGTTATATCCATTGGAGCTTGCTTCTGGGTTAGGGATTGGGGGTGGGTGTCCACTTCTCCTTTCAGCGTGAGGATCCTATCTGGTGCAGACGTGGGCAGACCCTGTGCCTGCTGCCCCGGTCTGCATGCATCGATCTTGTTCATTTAGGGGGCCTTGTTTTCTTGGTGTCTTACACTCTTCTCTTCCTTGGGGCTCCCTGAGCCCTGAGAAGGGAGGGATTTGATGGAGACATCCCATTTAGCGCCGAGTGTTCCAACGTCTCTCACTCTCTGCATGCTGTCTGGCTGTGTGTGGCATTTGTTCCCATCTGCTGCAGAGGAAGCTTCTCTGATGATGACCAAGCAAGCAGCTGATCCGCTTCCCTAGCCCGAGTATGCATTGCGTCTTGCACAGAATGCCCTAGAAACATGAACTCGTTTGTTTCTGAGCAATAAGCTTAGGAACAAAGATAAGGCAGACAGAAAAGAGAGCATGTATTTTCTCTTGTCACCATCTCGCTAAAATGCTAGCAGATGGACAGTCATGGCCCAGCATCTGCGTGCCAACCGCGCCCCTCTCCTCTGATCCTGCCGCACTTGGGCCAATATGACGCGGGGCGATGGCTACTCCTCCAATTCCCATTCTCAGCCTGTCTCTCTCTAAATACACGTTTTCCAAGTAATTGGTGGAGTCCAACGACAAATGGCTATAAATAGGCATTGTGTGTATAAAAAAAAGGAAACTAACCAAAAATATTCATCCTCAGCCTATGATTAAGGTGACGAGCGCGGAGTGGGCTGGGTCATCTGTTTTCTGGCTCAGGATGAAAGAGGAAAAGCCACCCCCAACCCTAGCACGGCATTTTGTGAAATCCCAACCACAAATCCTCACAGAGGATCCAAACGCCTCGCTGAAGACCAAACTCTTCCTGCGTGGCTCAGTTCATTTTCCAGCATGCAGGAAAAACGTGTCTAGGCTCTGAGCGCATGTTTTGGACAAGGATGAAATGATGCCGATAATTAATTTGGAAAGGAGGGGAGGGCTTGCCTGTGGTTCAGCCGTGATGGCTGTTAGGCGGGTCTGGCCTCTCTGTCTTGCTTGGGGATGGTATCCCTCTCGATCCCGGGAGCCCACACTTTAGTTGTAACAGTGACAATTATGGTGCAGGAAACTGAAGCTGGTGGCATCCTCCCAAGAACAGCCCCCACAATACTGCTGTCCACTGCCCAGATCCAGAGTTACCCAAACCTATAATCACCGCAACAAGGGCCATGAGCTGCTGTTGCCAACGGTACAAGAGCCAATAGCGAGGCAGTTCTTCCTTGCCTCCTCTGGTTTCTGGTAATGGTCAAGTTGGAAGAAAGTTTTATATTCTGAGGAGTTATCAGGGTCTCACATGAATCCAGAACATAATCTCTTTCCAAGGAAGATGGAAGTCTGTTTGAGAGAGTAGGCAAAGGTGGCTACATTACTCTATAGCCAGTTTAGAACAAAATATTAAAGAATTGCCACCAAGTCTTGAGATCTGCTTTGGAGAGCTTTGGTTTCAGGGAACCCATGCCTTGAAGGTCCCTGAAGTACAGATCTGCTTTGAACATGAAGCTTAGCAATGAAGAACAACAGATAGTTCTTCTAAGGTTTCCAGAGACTCGGCCCTATCCCAACAGCCTGAGCTGAGATCTTTCTGCATTCACAACTTTTAGTTTCTAGACTAGGCCAGGCTTGAGGTACCTCAGGCATATTGTGAGAAGATTCACTAAAGGGGAGACTGAGCCTGTGCTGGATGGCTGCTCCTCAGAGAGGGCTGGGTGTGTGTGTGTGTGTGTGTGTGTGTGCGTGCGTCCTGCTCTTCTCTCCCTCCCTCCATCCCTGCAATAGTCACTTTATCAAAGCGGGTAGGAGGGACTCACCATCCCCACCACCTTTCCCTTCCCCACACACCAGTGGGCACTACTTGCATTCAGGGAGAATCTGCTCAGCAAACTCCCCATTCGGAGCCTGCACCTGGAAAAACAATGAAGAGAGGGAGAAAAACTAAATAGAACTGAACTTTCCACCTGACAGAGTCAAACAGATTTACAAAAAAGGCATTGGGGAGGGCAATTCACACTGGAGGCTTCTTTTTGCCAGAGGATGGTGCCCTGCAGAGGCTCCGAGGAACAAAACCCAGGATGGTGGACTCTGAAATACGGGCTATTGGTTTGATGCCCTCTCTTGGCTTTGGGGCAGTGTGTCATGTGAAAAACCATGGGCTGGTGGCTATTGGGTATGAAACACAGAGAGATGAAGAAAGACGCCATGGAGAACAACTATTGGTCTTCAGCAATCCACTCTACAATTCTAACAGCCAGAGACAAGTCTGGGGGTGCCCAACCCAGAGAAAGAATAATGTTCAAGGATACAGAAATGATAATTTTTATGATTTGACCATGATAAATTATAAATATGTATCCAATTATAATAGCCTAATTATGTCAATTAAAAAAATTTTAAACCAGGCATGGTTGTGCATACCTTTAATTCCAGCACTCAGGACACAGAGAAACGTGAATCTTTCTGTGAGTTCGAGGCCTGCTTGGTCTAAATAGTGAGTTACAAGACAGACAAAGCTATATATTGAGACTCTGTCTCAAAAAACAAAACAAAAAAAATGAAACACAATCAATTTTAAACTGGGCATCGTGACTCATTCTTGTAATAGCAATATTTGCAGACTGAGACAGAACAGCTGTGGGTTCCAGGTTGGTCTGAACTTCCATGAAAGATCTTGTCTCAAACCAACAATAACAAGAACAAAACCCTAAACAAAGCAAAATAAATCCAAAAGCCAGATTTTGTGGGAAGCACGGAGATCTTGCAACTTCTTTCTTGAAAGAGAAAAGAGTTGTGAATCGGAAGGACAGAATATTCATCACTGAACACACAAGAAACCCTCAGAGTCACTTCCTGAATTGGCAAGAGCCGCAGGCAGGCAGGAAACTGTGCCTAGATCTATGCTGCTGCTGAGTCTCCCTTTGGGGTTGAAAAAGCATTCCTTCCTGAACTGCCCATGGCTGTGCATTTTAGAGGGATTCTATGTTAAATGTCAAATTAAAAAAAAATGTGAGCATCTCTATTGTTCAAGGGCAGCATACAATGTTACAGGAATGACAGACAACCATCCATCCTTTTTCTTGGTATAAAGGTGTGCTACATATAATTGTTAGATACAAGGAAGATGTCCTCAAGAAGCTTAGATGTCAAAGGGGTGGAGATGTGCAATTATTACTTGTTCATTAGTTAGAGAAAGGGATTTTTAAGATAGGCATGATTTACAATGTCTGCATCAACTGAGTCTTTGGATAATGAGTCCCTCCAAACCCGAGACAGAAGGCTTATTTCTAGCTGGTGGGGAAGGCAAGGATTCCCAGAGAAGGTGAGACTCGGGTGAAGGCTCCCACTGAGGGGCCAGGAGGATTTGAACAGTGGGAAGAAACAGGTGATCCTGGGTAGAGGCAATTGTGTATGGGAAGAAAGGATGGATGGGAGAATGGTTGGGCACCCTGACTGGCTGGCGGGGGACAGAATAAGAACAGCCTGGGAAAAAGAGGTTGCTAGGCATGTGATACATGACTAATCTCAGTACTCAGGGGGCTGAGGCAGGAGGCCTCAGAAGAAAAGAGAAAGGAAGCAGACGGATTGGGTCGGTGCCAATTCCCCCAACCAGAGAGAGAAGAATTTCTGCAGTAATTGTAACCAAGATCCATCTCCCTGTTCCATTTGTTGACTAAGCTGCAAAGATGATTTAATACTGTGGAAATGTGGCCACAGATGGCAGCCAGGATTAAGTGCCCTGGAAGGGATGGTCTGCATCACAGCTGCATAAATGACATTCTGTATCAGCTCAGAGCCTTGCTGGACAAGTGCTGAGAGGGCTCCAGCCTGGGTGTGGAAGTGACCCAGGGGAAATCCAGGACCTCCTAGGGGCTCTTAGTCTCACAAACAAAAGAACTGAAGGATGGACTCAAATGAGGCACAAGGACAGCAGTATTAGAGATTCAAAGAAAAACCCCAGGGCAGGCAAGCTGTGACCCTCAGCAGGTGCCTGGAGGAGGGGACTGGAGAGAAAGAGAAAAGCCAAGGGAGCTAGCTGGTATGGAGGTGAGACACATGGTGGGAAGGGAGGTAGAGTCAGCCGCCCCAAATGGGAGGACGAGAGTGCCAAGTGTCACCTAGGAGACAGAAGAAGGAAGGTGAAACTGTACTTCCTCCCTGAAGAACAGAGACCCTGCCCGTCTCTTTAGCATGGCTCATGGTGAGTCCACCTTTGCAGCGGGTGGCCCTAAGCCAAACGGATGGGATGACCCAGTCTGTCTTAGTCACTGCTCTGTGGCTGTGAGGAGACACCACGGCCAAGGTAACTCTTACGAAAGAAAGCATTTGATTGGGAGTTTACAGTTTCAGATGGTTAGTACATGACCACCGTGGTGGGGAAGTACGGTGGCATGGTGCTGGGGCAGAGCTAAGAGTTTACAACTGTACACAGCTGGCCGAGGGTGTGGCACTGGGCCTGGTGTGGGATTTTGAAACCTTAAAGTCCACCCCTAGCAACACACCTCCCCGCAGTGAGGCTACAAACACCTCCTAATCCTTTCAGGTAGTTCATCAACTTGGGATGCAAATATCCAAGGCTATGGGGGGCATTCTCATTCAATGCCCACCACACAGCCTAGCTGGAATGCTGTGTCCCCGCCCAAGCCAGAGATTGTATTCTCGTGACTCATGTTTTTCCTGATCTAACAGGAGGATGATCCAGATGGTGGGCAGACCCAGAGCAGAACTTTAAGGTGTGAAGCCATGATGTGGGAACAAGAAGAAACATCACTAGAGTTGCTGCTTCTAAGGGATGATGATCTTAGCTTAGGAACCAGGGACAAGGTTACCAGGTGGGTTCACTAATAGCGGGTGTGCCCTGGATGTAGTTTCATTTGGCGTACTATGAATAATGCCAGAATTGCAACACGACCCACAGGACCCGCTTCTGTTCTCCTTTGCACGCTAGTAGAGAGTAAGAGCACCCTCCAGGCCTGAACCAGAACACACTCTTGTACCTTCCATGTAGACAAACGTGTGGCCTTCTCAGCTTGTTGAACTGGCAGAGATGCAAGAAGGGACTGTGGTCTCTAAAACACAAAACTTCAAAACTCCAATGGGCTTTGAAGAGGCCATTTCACACTATCTAGATATGAAACAAGTGTCTGTCCTGTCTTGGCCTACATACTCTGGGCCTGTTCAATCAGCAGCAGCATCTTAACCAGTCCACTTGCCTGAGGTCTCCTCTCGTATTACAGCCTTTGCTTGGAACGCTCCAATTGTGTTTACCACTCTAGCTGGTGTGGAACTGGGCCACCTCACATGACAGCGTTCTGACACACTGCACAAGTTTCTTTCAGAGCTTGGGGTAACTCTGGATGCTCGGAGCTCTGCTGGCCCCGCCTGGGCTCTCTCCACTGCTGCTGTCTTTGCATCTGCCTTCCACCCAGGGACCTTACTATGCAACCCTCTGCCTGGATAACGCCCTCTCTGAGCCTCTCATCAAATCACATTGGCACAGGGGCATTTTTGGCCTCCCAAGTTAACCTAGCCCTGTTAATCTTTTATGACAAGCATTATACTTTAACCACATGTATGTGTCTTTCCCTGGAAGACCAGAGTGCAGCTAGGTTCACGACTCTCTTGCCCTGCACATAGCACGAGGAGGAGGAGGAGAGAGTTCCGGAAGGCCTTAGACAAAGTTTTAGAATATTCACACAGGAAGAAAAAACAAGTTAGCAAAGAGGAGGGCCGAAAACAATTTCCTCCCCACCCACTGAGCCAACTAAAATCAGCCACCATCGCAGGCCCAGAGATAACGCCAGGGTCCAAGCGTGACTGTGGATCTTTGTGATACTAAAACACACACCTGTAAGTGGAGACTTACAATGCTGATGAAGACGCACAATGCATGAAGTCATATGAAGAATGACACGTAACAAAGCATGAGAAGACAGGCTGTGATATGTAAACACATCCCCAAAGCCCACGCTAAGGTAACAAAAGTCCAGACAGATGCTCAAAGTCTTTGTAGAACAGGGCTCTTCGAGTTGTTGAATTGTGACTGTCCCCTTCCTTCCTTGAAGAGTCTTTTTTTTTCTTAAGACAGGGTTTCTCTGTAGCTCTGGAGCCTGTCCTGGAACTAGCTCTTGTGGACCAGGCTGGCCTCAAACTCACAGAGATCCACCTGCCTCTGCTTCCCAAGTGCTGGAATTAAAGGTGTGTGCAACCACCCCCAGTTCAAAGTGTCTTTCTTAACAAACATCATGGGAGGCAGAGACTGGAGGGTCACTAAGACTTGCTGGTTATCAGCCTGTGACTGCCTTCAGAGTTTATCCAGAGGTTCAAACGATTCGAGCAGTGTATAGACTGGAAAACTTTCTCCCACAGAACCCACGGCTTTGTTCAACCCACATACTCTGCCCTGTGCCGGGACAGGAACTGCATGCTACTTAGGTTATTGCTTCACAGAGCTCAGGCAGGCTCTTGCAAAGTAAACCAGGAATACCAGGGTGAGAACGGCTCTGAGGACCAACATTGCTCGCTGTAGATGGAACCAAACAGAGTGCCCATGCTGAATTCCTCCTTCCTTTCCTCCCCACCCACCCCGTCATTGAGGTTTGTCAGGGCAAACACACACGGTTCTCTAGAGAAAATAAGAATAGCTAAAGCAGACAGGGGGCTGGGAATGGCTCACTTTCACTAGCCCAACCTCCTGACCCACTTGCAAGCAGCCTCAGCTCCTGGAAGGATCAGGGGAAATCTCTTGACATGGCAGATGATTAATCCGCTAACACTGACAGGCAAAGGCAGCAATGAAGGCTGTAATTACCCAAAGGCTTTCAAAGAGGGGATCCTGGAGAGGAGACAAAACTGGGAGGTTCTTACTTTGGTGGCTGATGGCTGGTGAGGACTGGCCTTTTTGCGTCTTCTGTCCTCCCAGCTCACCACAATTATCCCTGCTATAACATCAGTCCTTGAAGCTGCACCCTCAGAGGGAATGTGGAGATGTTGCTGGGGGTCCCATGTCCTTCTGAGGTCTGCTGATGGGTCAGTCTATCTACACTCAGGGCCAGCTGAGGAGAGCAGCTGTCTCAGGCTCCTTGCTTAGCGCTCAGCCTACAGAATGCCTTGGAAATCTTTGCCAATTAGCGCTGACTTGGAGGGCTCTGTGAGAACTCATCCAGTATGTCTTAGAAACAGGAAGTTCCTCCCAGGTTTCCTCAGAAGAATATGTGTTGCATGCTCCTGTGAGGGTGGGTGCAAGCTGGTGTCCTCTGATGTGGGAGTGTCATATATCAATCTGTTGATTTCATTGGTTAAGTCATAAAGAAACTGCTTGGCCTCATAGCTTAGAACATAGGTGGGTGGAGTAAACAGAACAGAATGCTGGGAGGAAGAGGAAGTGAGCTCAGACTCGATAGCTCTGCTCTCTGAAGCACACGGGATGAAGCTCCGACCCAGGATGGACGTAGGCTAGAATCTTCCCCGTAAGCGCACCTTGGGTGCTACACACATTATTAGAAATGGGCTAGTCCAGGTGCGAGAGTTAGCCAAGAAGAGGCTAGATATAATGGGCCAAGCAGTGTTTAAAAGAATACAATTTGTCTGTTGTTATTTCTGGTGTAAAGCTAGCTGTGCAGGTGGCTGGGTGCCAGGAACGTAGCCCGCCGCTCTTATACAACAGTCCTCAGTATCAGTGCCTGCCAGAGATAGAATCACGTGCCCAGTTCTGTGTGAGGAAGAGGTGCAGCGAGCAGCAGAAATAGCCCCCCACTTTATTTTAAATAAAACTAACGTTAATTGCTCTCAGAGCTGGACTTTTTTCCCCTCAAAATTAAAACTCTTTTTTTTTCTTTTGGATTTAATGAAGTACTGCTAGCTGAAGCCAGTTTGACATAGTGAGAGATGCCAGGATCATGGAAGGTGTGCAAGATGGTTTATAACCAAACCTTGAACCCTTTTAAAGACAATACATGTGCAGGAAGGAAGGAAAGAAGGAAGGAAGGATGGGTGGATAGATGGAGGAAGGAAAGAAGGAAGGAAGAATGGATGGATGGAGGAGGGGTACATACATTACATGCTGGGCAGAGCCCCACGGCAATGGTATAACTTTAGAAAGCACGTCTCCAGGACGCTGTTGAAAACACCAGGGCCTTTTGCAAATGATTGCTGAATGGCATAACAAGCAGCAAGCCTAATCCTATAATCACATCAGGTCTATCTGATGCTGATTTACTTTCCCACCTACCACTTATCGGTGGCAGGAATCGGCAGGCCAGTGAGACCCACGGGCAGCTCCCGTTACATCTCCAGGACCTGCACTGAGATTGACAGCGGGAATGCGATAAAGGTTGGATAAGCACATGAAGAGAACGAAATATTGCGAAGAGTGCCTCTCCACTTCTATCGGTTCCTCTTGTTTCTAGTTCTTCCCTTTCCATCCATCTCTGCCTTGTGAGAAAAAGTTTGTTTTTATTAGATTATTTTTTCAATTTTATGTGTATGAGTGCTTTGGATGCATGTCTGAATGGGTACCATGTGCATGCCTACTACATGCTGAGGTCAGAAGAGGCCTGGAAAGACCCACCATTTGGGTGTTGGGAACTGAACTTGGGTCCTCTGCAGAAAGCAACAAGTGATCTTACATAATAAGTCATCTTCTCTCCAGCCCCAAGACAGAGTTCTTTAATACTGCAAGACAGCAGCGCTGTGAGGGCCTGTGAGCCTAGACTTACAGAGCACCCTCCCTGCTACTTTCTGAGTGGCCAGGGAGTATAAACAACTGAACTTGCCTGGGACTCACTTTCCTCATTTGGAAAATGGGAATACCAATGCCTGCTTTAATGGGTTGCTGCAAGCACTGAATGGGCTAATGGTGGTCAAGGGAAAAGAAGCAAGTGGCTGACACAGAATAGAGGGAATAAGATGATGAAGTTTTACCATCATTGTCAAAATATCTCCTCTGCGTTTTCCGCCCTCTGCCCTCTTACCTAGTGTTGTTCAGTAGTATTATGCAGACAGAAATAAAACCAGAGGAAACAGGAGTGATAAAAGAGCCAGTGACCAGGGTCCCCTGAGGGACATAACAGCCTTACATCTGCTGTGGCTTGGTTTTGTAGGTTTTTGTTGTAGTTGTTTTGTGCTCTTATACAAGGTTATTTTCTATTGCAGAAGAAGCTGACCACAGACTCAGTGGGTAGCTCAGGCTGGCCTCAATCTTATAGTGACCCTTCTGTTTTGGTTTCCCAAGTGCTGGGATTATGGTATGAGCCACTGCGCTGAACCTCATGTTCACACCAACAGCCAGTGCTGACTGAGACACTAAACCTCATGTTCACACCGACAGCCAGTGCTGACTGAGACACTGGACCTCATGTTCACACTGACAGCCAGTGTTGACTGAGACACTGAACCTCATGTTCACACCGACAGCCAGTGCTAACTGAGACACTGGACCTCATGTTCACACTGACAGCCAGTGTTGAGACATTGAACTTCATGTTCACACCAACAATCAGTGCTGACTGAGACACTGGACCTCATGTTCACACTGACAGCCAGTGTTGACTGAGACACTGAACTTCATGTTCACACCGACAGCTAGAGCTGACAGACACGATATCTTTAGAAGTTTCCCCGGGACAGAATGCAGTGTTCAGATTGGGTCTCCTTTGCTAGACCTGTTAGAGCAGTGACACTTTTGGCCTCTCTTCCAAGTCATGCCGCACTAAAGCCTAATATTAAGTTCCCAGTCATCCATTTCTCCTAGCCTGTTCTTTCATCACCCGCCTGCCACAGGGCATCTGACCCAGCATGCTGGACTTGCTTGAGAACGCTCATTCGTCTGTCTCTCCGTAGCCTAACTGATCTCTGTACTCATCATCACCAACAGCCCTGGTGACACCTGGAATGTGGTGTGTATAACTCGGTAGTTACAGCTGTGTGTACAGGAGTTAGCCAGGATGGCTTACTGAAACAGGTAGCTACCTCTGAAGACACTACCATCCCACTCTGTCTTCTCCAGCTGGGACACTGCCACCATGCTTCCTCTTCCGCTCCAGTCTCTTGGCTCTTTAGCAACCACACCTACTGTGTGCAGGGTCGGGAAAGCTGAGAGTGGCTGAAGACAACAGGGCAAGCATAGAGCATTCCATGTCATGTCAGGGTGTGTGGCAGAGGACACGGTTTGTTAAGTAAGAGAGCTGGGGAAAAATCCACTCTGTAAAATGCGATGTGAATGGACTAGACAGCCTCTCTGGTCTAGATGCAAACACAACAGAAACGTTTGGGAGGTTAAATAATTCAGCATTGAGCCTGCTTCTTCGCTTTATGTTCCTAGCTGGCCAGGGGTCTCCAGGTTCTATCAGAAAGACCGTCTTCACAGGGGAGCTTCTAAACAGCTTTGGTTCTAGTGAAGGGTCTTTCTTTTCAAATGCTCCCTTGCCAGGTCCCTTGGGACACCGGCACAGCACAAACGGCACACTTCCGTCTCTCCCATCATCTGCAGTTAGCGGGCAGAGATCCTCCCCAGAGAAAGGCAAGCGATGAGCCTCAGAGTACTTCAGCCAACAGTTCAGAGCAGGGTCCATAGGGAGGAAGGAACTAAATTTTCAAAGACTTTGAAACCTATTTAACTAAACATAAGCAGAGAGTTTTAAATGGGAGCCAGGACTGGGCTCTCCTAACTAGGGATCCTGATGTGACCTCGAGCAAGGCAGAGACACAGGAAGAGAGAGGCTAAAGGAGGAGGGTCTAAGACAAAACAACTTTTCACCTACTGAAACAGCCACTTTGTTAGGGAAAATACCAGAGAGACCATCATAATAAACGCCACCAGATCCAAACTCCAGCTCCAAAGTCACTACAACCATTTCTTTCTATCTTTACTTCTAATGTCAGTATCGGCTCATCCGCAACGGGTTCAGTATGTCTCTAACAGACAAGGGTTTTAAAACAAACACTTTATAATTCCAGGAAGACTAACACATTAAATTTGAGTTAATATGCCAAGAAGAATGTCCTTCCTAGAATGTTAAGGACATTTCTCTAATATTGCTCACATATCTGTTGGTGTTTATAGATGTCCGACTGTTGTCAATCAGTGTGTGTGCATGTGTGCTCATACATGTGATATATATGTTTGTGTGTATGAGATATACATGTTTGCGTGGGCGTGTATTTGGGGGTCTATGTACAGAGGGTAGAGGTCAAAATTGTTTTTTTTTTCCTTTAATTTGGTGGCTCTCTACTTTTTTTTTTTTTTTGCTTGTTTGTTTGTTTCAATCCAGTCTCTCACTGAACTTGCAGTTCACCTCTTTAGCTAAAGATGGCTGGCCAATGAACTCCAAGGACCTATCCATTTCTCCTTATCCAGTGCAAGGACCACAGACACACGCTGCAATGCCAGATTTACGTGAGTGTTGGAGATCTGAACCCGGGTCTTTACGCTTGTGTGGCAAACACAGACTGAGC
The DNA here is from genome assembly GCF_018167655.1 of Microtus oregoni. Lineage (NCBI taxonomy): Eukaryota > Metazoa > Chordata > Mammalia > Rodentia > Cricetidae > Microtus > Microtus oregoni. Next base: position 21,895,767 of record NW_024543073.1, read on the forward strand.
CATCTCCTCAGGTCTCCAGAAGTAGCTGGTAGGATTCTGTCCAGTGGCAAGAATCAGGCAGAACCTAGCCTGCTGGCAGGGGCATCCTGTACTGGGTGGAGTCTGGCTTCGATTTGTGTTGCATTTATCCCTCTGATCAGAGAAGCACTGCCATCAAAGCATTTCCCTGACTTCCGGAGCCAAAGGCACTTCCAGAGCCAAATACCTTTGAAGACCTCAAGGGGCCAATTTCAGTCTGAGCCCTCAGACCAATAGGTTCTCCAGCCTTAGAAAGGTCTCCACACTACTTTGCAAGGAACTGGGATGACTGCTGGTTCCTTTGGCTGGGGCTGAAGAGATAGAGGATAATTTTTTGCTGGACCCGTCGAAGGTGGGGAAGTCACCAATAAATGTCAATCATCCCCCAGGCCCTGCCTTTATTTCTTCAATTAATCAGAGCTAAAATGTTAATGAACCCTAAAGGCTTCCATCTTGTTCGGTATGAACTGGCATAACAGATGGCTTGCAAGAGAGAAGCCATGAGCCCAGGACTGGGGTGTGGGAAACACTAAGAGGAACGAACAGGCCTCTAGGCCCTGGGAACAAATGTTCCTCCTGGGATGAGCTAAGAGTATACAAAATGTTGAGGGACAGCCAATCAGTAGCTGATTCTACCAAGAAAGTTAGTGCGGCAGTGGGCAGGAAGGCCCAACACGGAGGGAAGATTCCATTTGAAACGTACCTCAAAGCATGAGTGCAGTTTCACTACACAGAGATACAGAAAAATACGGTGGGAGCCAACGATCCGCGTGAAAGCTGGCTGAAGAGGGGGTCCCATGGCCCAGGGAGAGCAGGGGGACAGTGCTAACTCGGCAGAGCCCAACCTGCAAAGGGTAGGGCCTGGTGTGTCAGCTCTGCCTTGGATCAGGCGTCATGGACCCACTGAAGAGTTTCCACGGGCAGTGTGACAGTCATGGAGGAAAGGGCCTGGCTGGAGGGGGCGTTAGAATGTGATGTTCCCACCTTTCCTCGGGAGCTTGGAAAACTGCCCCTTAGGCTGAGGCTGACACCAGACAGGAGCTGCATCTGTGTGGTATGGGACACCTGGTCACTCTTGTCCTCTCACTCCAGGGTCCTGCTGTGATAGCGGGTGTCCTAGCCATCAGCCCAGCAGACAGGGCTTTCCCTTGCTCTCTCCACAGCAGGCCTACAGGCCTGGCAGGTTCCCTGTCCTGTGACACTTCTCAGTTACATGTCCTCTTGCCTGGCCCACTGGTGCGGGCATAGGATGTGACAGTCCACGCCTTAGACTATGTAAACAGGGCACAGCTCTGGCCCTTTCCTCAAATCCTCAGTCATTTGGTTTGAGGGGACAGACACAGCCTGCTACACAGCGAGTCATAAGAGGGGATGATAATATCTCATCCAGCACCAGCTTTCTGAGCCTATTAAATGCCTGGAGCACTCACTGGTTCACGTGCTTCTGGGAGAACCAACTTGGGTATTGCTGGAGAAAAAGCACAGTGGGAAATCTGTGCATTGAATGGAAAACAGAGCCAGTGACCTGGACTTATTTGTTTCTCATTTGCTTTGGAAAGAGATCGTCTCGAGTTTGGAAATCCACATTCCACTTGGGAAAGTAGACCAGATTTCTGCTGACAGGGAGCTTGGCAGCGGGTAGATTTTTGCCATGTGAGCTCATTTTCTGGGGACACACTACCCAGCTCTCATCCAAGATGCTTATCGAGGCTGTACCTTCAACCACAAAGCTTTAATTGTCACTGGATGGCTTTTAAGTTTTTATTTAGGATGCATTTTGGGAAAATATAATGCAAGGCCTCCCTTCTGCAAACAGTGAGAGCCACTGGGGAGCTCCCGAGTTAAACATCTCTAATGGAACTTACAGTCAGCCTTCCTATGCCTGGGGGCTCCAGAGGCTTCAGTCCTGTGTTCAGCTGTATTACAACACGGCTGGGGTTGGATTTCTCCTAAGCTCTCAAAGGCCTTGAATCTTTGACCTAGTGCTGTTAATGCAGTTAAATGTTTTCCTACACAGAAAGCTTTTGCTTGTTTGTTTGTTTGTTTAAAACCCAATATAATAATCAGCAAAACAAGAAAAGCTACGTTTCTCATAGAAAACACAGGCCCTAAAGTGTTAGGTTAAATTTTAAATTTGGAAGGAAAAAAATGCTTAAAGCCATGAGCATGCCAGTCTACTGTATCCTCTTCTTGCTTATGGAGGCAGGAAGAGGCCAGGCAGAGGCCTGTGTTTGACACCCCCACATACCACCATCTCATGGTTACTGAAGTTGCTCCACCTTTCCTAGCAGATGCTGATGCACCTGGGTCCCTCCCCACAGAGCAGAATGGGCGCTCACACTTGTAGGCGCATTCCGAGGCTGGGGCTTTACTGGGGAGGCACTGCTCTGGACGGAGGTTTCTGTTCTTGGCAGTGGAGCTGCTTGCCTCATTTTCTCCTAAACCCCATCAGGAGGATGTAAACTTAGCATAGCAAACCAGAGCATAGGCGTTTACCGTAGGAGGTCAGCAAACAGTTAACTTCAGTTCTGACATGAGCCATGAGATGAGCGGATAAGGATTGCACACAATGGATTTATAACACAGTAGGGTTTTTTTTTCTTTCTTTTTTGGATGAAAGCAGTGACTGGGGACATCTCAGATGAAGAAATGGCTGTGTTTTTAAACATTTGCATCTGTGAGTTGCAGAGGCCCAACATAAAGCAGATTTCCTATATCCACCAAGAACCATTCTGGCATGAGAAAGTTCCCTTGCCTAAAGCAAACCAGATGTGTGAGTGGGACATGCCAATTCTCTTAGGGGTGTATCAACTTAGAACTACAGAGCGACCTCAGGAACTATATATTCTGTGGAGCAATGAGCATAGAATTCTGACCACATCTTATCCCTAAAAACATTGAAAGCAGAAATGTAATATTGGAAAAAGGCAAATTATTCGTGCAGATGAGAATCCATTACCCATCCACAGTGTCAAAGGCTCTCCGCCAAGCAAACTGACCCCATCCTGCTTCTCATTCTTCCCGTTCTTGCCACGTGCTGCATCAAGATCATGAGTATTCAGAGCTGCTCGACTGTTTAAACAGTTATAGTGTCACATCCTTGCTTTCTATGAGGGAAGACTACACCGCGGTCATCTGCACATGGGATCCACAGGCAAGGCAATATGGAAATGTAACAGGAACCCAGGCTATCTCACTTGAAAATCACACCCAAATGCTGGAAAGATTTCACATTATAGAAAGTCACAGAACATTCTATTCAAACACACACACACACATACACACAGAGACATACACAGACACACACATACACACAGAGAGACATATACACAGATACACATACAGACATACATACACATAGACACATACACAGACATACATATATAGACACACATACACACACAGACATATACACAGATACACACACAGACATACATACACATAGACACATACACAGACATACATACACAGATACACAAACAGACATACATACACACAGACATACACATACAGACACACAGACATATACACAGACACACATATACATGTACATACAGACACATACAAAGACATACATACGCGGGGACACACACAGAGACACACATACAGACAGACATACGCAGACATACACATAAACAGGTGTACACACAGAGACACATACACACAGAAACTTACACACACACAGTATTAGATGTATTAAATGCAGCTGGGAGAGTTTAGTGCTTAGAACTGTCTGGGCACACATGACTATAATTACAATCACGGTGGTGACAAAGGTCCACAGACTGATTAAGCATAGGCAGCATAAATACAGATCCTTTCACTAACAGTTCTGCTAGCTTCACGGTGATGCAAATAGACTCTGGCCTCTCTTCACCTGAATTCACACAAAACTCAAACCCACAGCAGCGATTCATCTCTAGATAACAGAGTCCTACAGCGTTACAAACTTTCCACTTCCTTGTTCGTTTTCATGATGAATACTAGCAAGAAAGGGGTCTCTTAATTTCTTATATTTTAATAAGACATAGACATTTTTCTGAAGAAAACTTACTCCAATATTCAAACTTGTTTGAACAAGAAAAAACCAGCTACGAACAAAGGTGCTACACCCATCACGCACTCGTCAATAAAGATCCTTAACGCTGCCCTACGAAGAATGAGCTAAGAGCAAATATATGAGCTGTACGCGGACAGGCAGGGCACTGCCCTGCAAAGGTCGACAGAGCATTCCCACATTCCATTTTGAGAGCACTTCCCTTGGTCGGTTTCACTGATTGGTAGTGCAGTCCTCGCTGTCATGGCTGCCACTTCTGAAGGAAACTATGCGGGGCAAAAAAACCACGCTTTTAATGAAAGCGTGTTCTGGCATTCGAACTTAATAATCAGATACCAGCGGCGTCTACAGAATTTGTCAGCAGTGCAGACACTTAAACAAACCAGGCTGAAATGACACGTAACACAGTGCGTACATTTCTTTTTCTACATGCCATGTGCAATACTTTATGAAACATTCTGGAAAGCATCCTAATGAGGAAGCACAAGGCTGTGTTTCAAGAATCACCATAGTAGTGAGGCCATCTCGTTCGGTTGTCTGAGGCGCTCTGAGCTGTCTGTCCCCGTACATTCCCACCCAGGGCCCCCTTTGCATTCTTTTAAACATAGGCCCTTCGATCATACCTCCTTCACTCATCCCCCAACTCCTCCCTCATCCGTCCTTTTCTCCACTCCTAAAGGCCCAGATAGAACCCAGGTCTTTGTTTTAATCTTCCAAAGACCTCATGTGGAACAGTCTCTTCCCAGCTACCATCTCTCCCACTCTTGATTTCTCTGCTATCTGTTGGCTTTTTGGCATCCACAATGGAGGTTTATAACTTATCTTGACACATGTTGACATTCTAGCCCCTAAGACAGTGATATGTCCTTTGGACAAGAAACTACAGCTTGTACAACTTCAGGGAATGTCTGTGCCTGTGGTGTGTGTGTGTGTGTGTGTGTGTGTGTGTGTGTGTGTACATGCATGTGTGTGCATGGGGTGATCACCAAACTCAGAGATCCTGAGCTCTATGGAAGCTGCATTTTAAACATGTTGCCTGGGGATTTTTATATATGGTAAAGACTGAGTACCACAGTATGTGGTGTGCAAGGACCACAGTATTATAGACATAGAATGGCAAGAAGCATTCATTAATATACAAAGACATACAAACAAACAAATAAACAAAACCCAAACCCAAACAAACAACAAATCAACCAACGAAACAAAATATAATGTGTGAAATTAAGAGTTGAGTGTCTTAGTTTTGGATCACAACCTAACTATATTTTCATGAAGCCTTGCATAAAGTGGTATTTTATTTTATTTTATTTTTTATTTATTTATTTATTTTTTTGATTTTTCGAGACAGGGTTTCTCCGTAGCTTTTGGTTCCTGTCCTGGAACTAGCTCTTGTAGACCAGGCTGGCCTCGAACTCCCAGAGATCCGCCTGCCTCTGCCTCCCGAGTGCTGGGATTAAAGGCGTGCGCCACCACCGCCCGGCAAGTGGTATTTTAAAAAGAATGGTTTTTCCTAGTCTCACGGCTGCTGAAAAGGTAAACTATCTTCCCCAGTCTTTCTCTCTTTCTCCTTTCTGAGTGTTAGATTTAGAATTGTTAGGAAGTGCCTTACCACTAAACAAAGCCCCAAGGCTCTCTCTAAGAGTCTCCCTTCCTTCCCTCCCTCCCCCTCCTTCTTATGCTTATTGTTCCAGCCCTGCTTTGTGTCTGGGAGATTCTTCTCTACTCTCCTCACTGAGACCTTTGGGTTCAAGATGAGGAACGGAGCAGGAGGAGCAGGGACACATGAGTTTTCAGTGTCTTGTTTAAAATAGAACCAGACACTGTCTTCTGTGCCAGGGAGATGGAGGGCAGGCAGTGTTTGTCCACAGTTAGCAACCTGCCATAGTCTATGGAAAAGGTGGAGGAAGGCATTTCAGTCTACTGACTTTTCCCCACATTTTCCCAAAGTTAGCTCTTCCAGCTGCTTTTATCTGGTTTCACTGCCCACCCCCAACTCAGGTCCAGATGCTGCTGGGGAATAAGGAAGGCCTCCCACAAATGCTCAAGGTGTGAGCACGTGACAGGTCCCCACATCCACGATGCTCAGGTGTGAGCACGTGACAGGTCCCCACATCCACGATGCTCAGGTGTGAGCACGTGACAGGTCCCCACATCCACGATGCTCAGGTGTGAGCACGTGACAGGTCCCCACATCCACGATGCTCAGGTGTGAGCACGTGACAGGTCCCCACATCCACGATGCTCAGGTGTGAGCATGTGACAGGTCCCCACATCCACAATGCTCAGGTGTGAGCACGTGAAAGGTCCCCACATCCACGATGCTCAGGTGTGAGCACGTGACAGCTCTCCACATCCGCGATGCTCAGGTGTGAGCATGTGACAGGTCCCCACATCCACGATGCTCAGGTGTGAGCACGTGACAGCTCTCCACATCCACGATGCTCAGGTGTGAGCACGTGACAGGTCCCCACATCCGCAATGCTCAGGTGTGAGCATGTGACAGGTCCCCACATCCACGATGCTCAGGTGTGAGCACGTGACAGCTCTCCACATCCACGATGCTCAGGTGTGAGCATGTGACAGGTCCCCACATCCACGATGCTCAGGTGTGAGCACGTGACAGGTCCCCACATCCACGATGCTCAGAGTGTGAGCATGTGACAGGTCCCCACATTCACGATGCTCAGAGTGTGAGCACGTGACAGGTCCCCACATCCACGATGCTCAGAGTGTGAGCATATGACATCACATTGTGAAAGAAGTGGCCTTGATTTCCACAGAGGAGGGAATAAAGGCAGGAAGACATTTGGGGAAGGAGAAAGACCCGTGTCCTAGGAAAGGGAGGTGGTTGAGGAGCTCTTATCACTGGAGAACTGAAGAAGCATGAGGCATGAGGTCTGAGCCACACTGCCTCTGAGACCCTCTCTCTGCTCAAGGCCGCTCTTCTGACAACAAAGTTCCTGGACCTTGCTCTCACACCAAGGCCCTGTCAGTGCTTCCCTGTGGGTCTGAGGTCCCTGCTTTAGGCAATCAGACCCGGATTTAAAACATGTCCAGTTACTTCTTAGAGGTACATACAGGGCAAAACTGTATCAGAATAGCATTTCCAGTCAAGATGCTTCAGCAGCTATACTAGGAACAGCTAAAGAGGCAAGGACCTCAACTGCTTTAGTATTCACTCGACCACAATGCAGGCTAATGAAAGGGTTCATTCTCTGCTCAGTAATCTGATTCTGCCGGCAGAAGCTGTCCTCGGGTTCCCAGAGGCGTCTCCCGTGTCATTCCATCCTCTGCAGCCTCGGCTCTCTGACCTTCCTTCTCCAGGTATCATTTCAAGGTCAGACATAGCCACATCCTGGACAGGGGGTGGCCAGATTCAAAGATGGGCCACATGGCATCTGGCCCCCGACGTGCCTCCAGTGGGGTGTTACATTAGGGGCAAAGGGAGTTCTACAATAAGACAACTAATACATGACCAGCAGGGAGAACACCTGCAGGGCCAACCTAACCCTGCAGGCCTTCTGAGAACAGTGTTTTCTCGGGCTGGCAGCAGCCAAGTGGGTGAAAAGTCTATCTAAGAGAGATTCCACAGCAGAGGCTCTCTTCTAGGGACTTGGGGCTGAAGAGCCCAGGACACCAGGGCCTGAGAAGTGGAGGGTTGTCCCTGAACAGAGAGCGGGGCTTCAGTCCTATAACTGCAGCCACTGCCTTCTGCCTGTGACCTGGATGGCTTAAAAAGCAGACCTTTCCAGAGCTCCCGTGTGAGCCCAGTCTAATGACCATCTTGTCTGTAGCCACAGAAGACCCTGAGCTCGCCCGGCCTGTTGCCTTAGAGACCATGAATGAAGGCAGTGGACATCATTTTAAGATGAATTCCTCAAAATTAATCACACAGAGGAATGACATGAGAGCAGGGTACCTCGGAAACTTCTAGAACCATGTTCAATTTGCCTGCCAGACTCTCATTCAATCAGCCAATTAATTAGAAGGGATGAAATATAATCATTTGGTGATGGTGGTAGTTGTTGTTGTTGTTGTTGTTGTTGTGGTGGTGGTGGTGTGTGTGTGTGTGTGTGTGTGTGTTACTCAGAGGTGGAGCCTTTGCCTAATATATAGAGTCCTAGGTTGTGCCCCAGCACAGTGTAGGGGGAGAGATTGAGAGAGGGAGAGATGTGGGGGGTGAGCAACAGTGAACAAGAAAAGAAAGCTGGCGTACTTGTTCTCTCACCTCTCTCCAACACCTCTTTCCTGCCCATATTCATGACTTCCTCTCCAATCCACCTCCTTATCCAAGGGAGCTTTGGGGACCACTGAGCTATATCCTTTCCGATCCCAGGACCTCATGGGCAATTAGAACTATAAATGTGGACAGATATAGACAGAGCCCCTGAAGAACCTTCCAGTTAGTCCTAAAGTGATCTAAGGGGGTGTCTTTAAGAATTCCATTATGCCCTTGAATAGACATGAGTCAAATTTTAAAATCTTTGATGGACAACCAGGGCTGCTCAGCTTCATGGAGATGGCACAGGGTACAGCGCCGGAGTCTTTCACAAGATCTGAGGTGAACATCACCTCATTTGTGCGTTAAGAACTGAGGTGCTGAGCCCCCATCTCTCTTCAGGCCTCGCCGACTAGGAAAAGCTCTACAGAGTGGCTCTCTAAAAACTCCACGTATTGCTGCCTCGCTTCTCCTTTCAAAACCCCACTTGCCTTGCCTTTGAACGAAGAAAATCCACGGAACAGAGCCTCTGGTTTTAGGTGAAAGCTGTTGTCAGATGTGTTGCTTGGTCCCACTTTGCAACTAAGCCGCCGCCTCGCTGCATCCTCCCTTCAGCGTTGACTTCAGTCTGTTTTACATTCTAAGTGGCTGTTTATGCAGCTCCCGTCCTGGCAGGCTCTGGCTTCAGGGGCATGTGGGTCACATCCCACTGTTCTCTCCCGACGGCCTTCACAGTGAACACTGAGTACGAGGAAGAGTTTAGTTTCCACACTGGATTGAATTTACGGCTGAGATTTCCTTTGCTGTCGGGTTTTAGGTAGGTGTTTAAGGTTCCTTGATTCGGGGAGATGAGGACCAAGAAGCTCTTCGGCTCAGACCATGCCTGGAGTCTCCTGGAAGGAGTGTGAGGCTGCAGAAGATGAAGGCCTTACCATCCAGAGGAGGCTGGAAGGCCGGGCAAGGGAAAGAGGCTGTGGAGTGATCACCCTTGCGTCCCCTCAGCCGGTCACAAGTGGGATGGCTTCTTCAAGAACTCTTAGCCTTGGCCGAGGCCAAGTGTGCTCTCTGCACAATGACTGTGTGACACACGGGTGTTGTAGGGGCACAAAGCGAGGGGTGGCAAAGGTGAGGGGAGTTTTCTTCCTAATTTAGCGTTTGAAATGTATGTTTCAGGAGAAATGGTCACCAAGATAAAAATGCGCAATAAATTCTGAACCACGGATAAAAAGCATTTCTCAATGGCCTTTATGATCTGTAATACTGTATCTAATCAGTCAGTCAGTCATTCAGCAAACTTGGCAGAATCCCCGATGACAGACCAGAGAGTCTGTAAAGCAGGACCCACCTGTAGTTCATTTCCCTGTTCCCAGAGCCTAGTATAGTTCTGGGGAGCCAGCATGGTACCACAGAGCAGAGAAGGGATGGGCGGCCAGGGGCAGAGCCACGGTGGGGGAAAGTGTGCTGAGGGAAAGCCCCATGACTAGTTTTGGGAAATATACAGGCAGCTGGGAAGGTAGCATGTAGGGGCTGCTGTAGGCATGGCCCCCCGAAACTGGACCCCAAGGTAGTAAGAGGTGGGGCAGTAAGGCAGAGTGATTTGGCTGGTGGCTCCTCCGCCATGAAGAGGATGGACGGGGTTGGTTAGTGTGCTTACAGAAGGACATGAGGAACAGACAGATGCACACCTTTCTCACTTGTGGCCCCTGTGCTCTTTGCCTAGCACAGTCATCACGATGGGGCACCATCTCGGACTCGGAGATGAAGCCTTTTATAGACACATCTGTGGACACCTTGATCCCGGCCAGGCTCCTCGGCCCCCAGAACTGTGCACAGTGAGTTTCTGATATTTATGAGGTGTGTGACCTGTGGCATGTCGTCACAGCAGCAGGGATGGATTAAGGCAGGGGTGTGCAGGGAGGAGAGCCGACTGTGGTGAAAAGGGAAAGAAAGACTGGGCTGAGTATGCACTGTGGTGTGGTGAGCGGAATGAACCATGGCTGTGCAACAGTTCAGAGGAAAAGATTTTAAGGGGTGCTCTCGGCATTCTGGACCCTGTGTGTAGACAATTCTCTGCTAAGTGCTGATGTGCACTGTCAACATCCTTGGTCTCTACCCATTAGTGACTACTCTCGAAAAGTCACCAAATCTCCCTGAGGTGAAACAGGCCCCACCGAAAGCCACTGACCTGTACTTACCAACCTCGAAAAACCTCCATATTGATGAGGACTAAAGCATATGGCAAACAAAACAAAACAGACAAAAAAATTATATAAAACCAAGTATATGGTTGTTTTAAAAAAAAAGCGTATCACACACGTTTGCAATTCACTTATCTGTATTGTGTAAATGAGTAACTGAAGGACTGGCAGGGCAAGTCAAACGTGTTAGCAGAGGCACAAAGCTGCGGCGGGGGTCATGGTGAACTCTGGCTTTATCCTCGCTGCTTGTCTCAAAAGCAAACAATAAAAGAAAAAGGAAAAAATGATGGAAACGTACTTGAGGTTGGAACTAATAAAGGAAATTGAAGATCCAGGGAAAGTGTGTGTTCAGGGGTGCAAATGAGGCAGAGCTGAAGGGAGAAGTTTTAGGGCGTGATAGAACTTAGCACTGCTACATTCAGTCAAGCTACAGTTCTGCTTCTACATCGTGAGAAGGGGCTGAGTCACTCCTAAAATGCTTCCACTTACTAGACCAAGACTTAAACAACGCCGTGCCAGCCACAGCTTCCCCACCGCAGTTATAGATGCGCGGACACTCGAATTTCTCTTTCTGTTTTCCTGCTGCGTGTTTTCTCATTTGCAGTGCTCTGGTGTGTGTACAGCTCTCTGGAGCTATGGCACAGAGGCCGTTGTGGAAGCTGTCACTCTGCAGACGGAGCAAGCCCTGAGAACAAGGTTGACGTGGAGTGTGTTTGGTCTGGCAGAGCCTGGGACGCTGCAGGGATCTATTTGTTTTTCATTAATTTGTTTGTCATTTTTCTCCATGATCTAGGGAACATTTATTTCCCCTGAAGCAATAGGATCTGAAATGTCAGAGGTTTTTCTTGGTTTTGCTGGGGTAATGGGATGTTGAGCAAAAGAGATTTTTCTTATATGCTGTTTTTGCTGCAGAGGGAGGCATTTTGTGACCTTTTGCTGCTGTGCGGTGGTAATGAATTTTCTGAAAACCCAGAAACCTTGGGTTTCTTTGTTAAAATAACAAGCTTTAAAGAATAACTTTGACCCAGACCTTTGTAGAATTAATCAGATACAGATTTTGGAAAAATTGATGAGTTTGGTCTTTACCAAGACACTATAATTTATTACTGTCATGGAGGCAGTATACAGATCTATACCATGTAGAGACATCAAACGATTAACTCCAGCCCTAAGGCCCTGGGAGGGGGTGTCCAGTCTGCACACAGTATTGCTTTGTTTCCCTTCTCCTTTGTTCTTTTTATTTAAAAAACAAAAAACTTTTAATTGTAAAAAAAATAGATACAGTGAATAAGACCTAAAAGAGAATGAAAACTGTCTATAATTGCACTTCCCCACACTAAGGGACACTGTAACACTTCTGTATATTCTCTCTAATCCCATTTGATGCCTCTATTATTTTTTTTTATAAAACTGACACTGAATATAAAACACTTTTTCTTTTTATTAGATAGAGTGTTTGCTGCTAATCTTTCAACACTTAGAGAAGAAACCATAACAACAATAAATTCTCCCATTCTCCCCTCTGAATGTGGCTGGATACATGATGACACCTGCTTGTCAAATTCTAGGCAATACTTTCATTTTCAAGAGGCACAGAAACGCTGGGCCCAGAGCACAGGATGGGCTCTTAGGATGGTGTTGGGTGAGCAAGGGCTTGGTCTTTTGAGACACAGCGGCAGAACAACAGGCATCTCAGATCCTGACCTCACAGCCAAACAAATGCACAGGTGCCAAAAGAGGGGCCAGAGGGACCTGTCAGCTCTTTACAGATGGCCTCCTCAGCACACAGCAGCACCTGCTTTTTCTATGCAATCTTTCTGAAAGATGAGTTTTCTGCACCCAACCTTAGCACTTCTAAGTTTAGAAACCTTTTTTACTTCTGTAAAGCAGACAGGCCCACACCCAAACAAGGTCTCAGGGAGCTCACTGCCTACTACCTTATTCTCAATTTGGGAACCCCTTCCAGGAAGACGTTCAGATCACTGCCATTTATTGGGAGCCCAAGTTGTCTTTCTGAATGTTGACATCATGGGAAATTGTCTTAGTTAAGGTTTCTATTGCTGCAGTGAAAGGCCATGACCAAAAAGCAAGTTGGGGGGAAAGGGTTTATTTGACTTACACTTCTATATAGTTGTTTATCATCCAAAAATATCAGGACAGTAGCTAGGCAGTAGTGGTGCACGCCTTTAATCCCAGCACTTGGGAAGAAGAGGCAGGCAGATCTCTGTGAGTTCGAGGCCAGTCTGGTCTACAAGAGCTAGTTCCAGGACAGGTCCCAAAGCTACAAAGAAACCCTGTCTCCAAAAATCAAAAATAAATAAATATAGATAGATAAATAAATAGATTAAAAATAAATTGTTAAAAAAAGGAAATCAGGACAGAAACTCAAAACAGGGCAGGAATCTGGCTGGAGAGAGAAACTGATGCAGAGGCCATGGTGCTGCTTACTGGCTTGCTTCCCCCTGGATTGCTTAGCCTGCTTTCTTATAGAGCCCAGGACCACCAGCTCAGGGATGGACCACCCTCATGGGCTGGGATCTCCTCCATCATTCATTCATTAAGAACTGTCTGACAGTCAGATCTTGTGGAGATATCTTCCCAATCGAGGTTCCCTCCTTTCAGGTAACTCTAGCTTGTGTGTCAAGTTGACATAAGACCAGCCAGCACAGATATCAAAAAAAAACAGGGCAAAGAACCATGAGTGAGTCAAGCTTCAAAACCGTCTTGCCTGCTGACTTGAGCTGTGTTTCGGTCAGACACACTTAACTACACTAGTATTGGAAAACATGCTGGGATCTGGATAATCAGGAAGACAATGTACATTGCTACAGAGCCAACTTAAACAAGAATTTGGGAGGATGGCTTATAAATCCTCAGAAAAATCATCTATGAGATTTAAGGACTTGTGTGTGTGGTACTAGGGGTTGAATTTAGGGGTCCTGCACATGCTAGGCAAAAGATCTACTGAGCCAGATCCTCAGCCATCCCTGAAATTTAAAAAGTTTCTGTCTTAAATACAATACTTATATACATATATTAAATTATAAGACTTGAGATTCAGATTAGGTGAAAATCATTTGTGTTATGGCTCTCTACTCACACTTTAGTCAAAGAACTTGCCACTTGCCTGGGCACTACCTACAAAGTCATCAGAAATGCTGATTCGGGGCTGGAGAGGTGGCTCAGGGGTTAAGAGCCTGCACTACTCTTTCTGAGGACCTATACCTTCCAGAGAACTCAAGTTCTGGTCCCCAGCACCCACATCAGGTTGCTCACACACACCTGCAAACTCCAGCTTCATGGGGATCTGGTGCCTCTGGCCTCATCAGACGTGAATTCTCTGCCCCAACCCCAAACACAATCTTTAAAGGACAGAAAAAGAAATGATGAATTCTGACCCAATGTTAATCAAGCAAAGCAGGAAATCTGCAAGAGCATTCAAAGGTGAGCAGCATTGGTTTAAAAGCAGAGTGGTAGACCAGATGTCTGAAATGCAAGTGTTGTTGCTATTGTTGTTGTTATCATCATCATCATCATCATCCTCCTCCTCATCATCATCATCATCCTCACCTGACAGTCACAGGTAAGTTCCTAGGAGCTGCAAGAATGGTTGCTTCTGTTCACACCTTGCTGTTTTCTTTGCGAGCAACACCCTAATTTCTAATATAACCTCTGCACTTTCGCCTCACTGATCATCAGAGTCTGCCCACTACTGAAAAGCACTACAGCGAAGATACTGCATGTGATTTTTCCCAAAGCAGAATAACAGCGCCAAGGTTATTATCCTTTTGGTTTTGAGTGGGGCTAAGACAGGCAGGAAAGAGGGTGATTGGTGTGGATTAATGAGGCACCACAGCGTAATTTAGTACATTTTGACAGATACTATTGGAACTCGAAGGAGTGCATGCTCCTTCACTCGCTCACTTCTATTTCTAGAAACAGAGAAACCCATGGGCAATATAAATTCTCGGGAGTGCTCAAAAGTATGTCTAAGGTCAGGAACACATTATGCATAGCAGTTAAGGGAATTTAAACTCAACCCCCATTGGTTTCTAATTCATCTCAATCATTAAACTTGATGAAGTGCCACTGAGTTATCTGAAGGAAAGCAGATAGTGCATAGTCGAGGGGCTGATGTCATCCTTGGAGCTGTCAGCCACCCAGAGCCGGGAAAGTGATTTGTTTTACAGGGAAAATGTACAATCAAGAAAAAGTATGGTTCTTAGATTTACTCGCATTCTCTCCCAAGAGCCTGGTGATTTATATACATCGTACACATCGTTTTCTTTCTTTTCGAATTTGGTGCTCACTGTCAATATTTTCATTTTAAAAGAATGTGCATCTATTTGAGCTCAAAGGTGGGGCAAATGCTGCTTTTTAATATTTATGGAGATATGTGTTAGAAATCACCTCATAAATTTGAAGATAGGACTGACATTAGATAAAGGGAAGAGTCTAGATCCATTTTTAATCTCCAACATTTTGAAACATTAGTTATTCACAGAAGTCAGTACTATATACTAACTTGTTCAAGAAGCAACTCAGATGTAGTCCTCAACTTCTAAAAATGAAATATTTATATTATAAATAACTCTTTATTGCAGCCAGAAGATCATAAAGGAAGGTGTACTTAAGATGACTTTCCTCTTTTATTTTTCATTTTGCTTTTGAGTGTGGCGCCAGATTTTATGCATTAAGTAATTTTTGCAAGATTTTATAAAACAATATAAAATCAATGACTTGAGGTGAATATAAGTCGTCTAAGTAGCTTTGATTGCCTGGTTAAATCAATGAATTTGAATAAGTACCAGTCTCAAGTAAATGCTCCTTCAACTTACAATCATCAGAGTCAAGCTCAGGCTCCCTCATGTCCCATCTGGCCAGCAAGCACTAGCTCTTTCAATGATGTATCTGGCATATGGCCAATCTCTTTTTTAAAGAAATTTATTTTTATTTTTAAGTTCTGTGTATGTTTGTATGTCTGTATATGTACGTATGAACACATGTGCCCAAAGAGGCCAGAACAGGGTGTCAGGGCTGGAATTACAGGTGGTTGTGAGCTGCCATGTGGTTGCTGGGAACCTAACTGGGGTCTTCTGCAAGAGCTGTGTGCACTGAGCCATCTCTCTAGTCCAAACCTATCTATCTATCTATCTATCTATCTATCTATCTATCTATCTATCTACATATCTATCATCTATCTATCTATCTATCTATCTACATATCTATCTATCTACATATCTATCTATCTACATATCTATCTACATATCTATCTATCATCTATCTATCTATCATCTATCTATCTACACATCTATCTATCATCTATCTATCTATCTATCTATCTATCTATCTATCTATCTACATATCTATCTATCTGTCTACATATCTATCTATCTATCTATCTATCTATCATCTATCTATCTATCTATCATCTATCTATCTACATATCTATCATCTATCTATCTACATATCTATCTACACATCTATCTATCTACATATCTATCTATCTACATATCTATCTACATATCTATCTATCTATCTATCTATCTACATATCTATCTACATATCTATCTATCTATCTATCTATCTATCTATCTATCTATCACCATCTCCCAACAAATATTTTAAGGTGTCTCAGAATCTTTCTTAATTTACTTTAAATGAAACAGAATATTTATTCTACGAATTCTTTTCATTGTGCCACTATCTAGATGCTTGTGTACATATATGAGTATGAGAGATGAAAATGTCTGGTCTCAGGAAACATTTTAAACAGGAGAAGGAAATGATGAACAATTTTTAAAAACTACAATGGGCAGCTGTGATGTGTGCTCAGGTACACGACACAGGGGTGTGTGGCATGATTCCTAGCACACAGCTCAGGTACCTGACATGGGGGTGTGACGTGATTCCTAGCACACAGCTCAGGTACCTGACATGGGGGTGTGACGTGATTCCTAGCACACAGCTCAGGTACCTGACATGGGGGTGTGACGTGAGTCCTAGCACACAGCTCAGGTACCTGACATGGGGGTGTGACGTGAGTCCTAGCACACAGCTCAGGTACCTGACATGGGGGTGTGATGTGAGTCCTAGCACACAGCTCAGGTACCTGACATGGAGGGTGTGACGTGAGTCCTAGCACACAGCTCAGGTACCTGACATGGGGGTGTGATGTGAGTCCTAGCACACAGCTCAGGTACCTGACATGGGGGTGTGACGTGAGTCCTAGCACACAGCTCAGGTACCTGACATGGGGGTGTGATGTGAGTCCTAGCACACAGCTCAGGTACCTGACATGGGGGTGTGATGTGAGTCCTAGCACACAGCTCAGGTACCTGACATGGGGGTGTGACGTGAGTCCTAGCACACAGCTCAGGTACCTGACATGGGGGTGTGATGTGAGTCCTAGCACACAGCTCAGGTACCTGACATGGGGGTGTGATGTGAGTCCTAGCACACAGCTCAGGTACCTGACATGGGGGTGTGACGTGAGTCCTAGCACACAGCTCAGGTACCTGACATGGGGGTGTGACGTGAGTCCTAGCACACAGCTCAGGTACCTGACATGGGGGTGTGACGTGAGTCCTAGCACACAGCTCAGGTACCTGACATGGGGGTGTGACGTGAGTCCTAGCACACAGCTCAGGTACCTGACATGGGGGTGTGACGTGAGTCCTAGCACACAGCTCAGGTACCTGACATGGGGGTGTGACGTGAGTCCTAGCACACAGCTCAGGTACCTGACATGGGGGTGTGACGTGAGTCCTAGCACACAGCCCAGGTACACGACACGGGGCTGCGGCAAGATTCCTAGCACACAGCCCAGGTACACGACACGGGGCCGCGGCAAGGTTCCTAGCACACAGCATTGATGACAGTTAACAGTTTCTTGTCATTATTTCTTTCTACATAATTTTCTCTCCACTCTCTTTAGTCATGCATGCAGCCCATTCCAAATGCTTCTGCAGAGAACTGAGGAGAGGAGGCAGACAGCATGAGCATCTGAAACTCACTGCATACTAAAGGAGAAGGTATCAATGGCCCAATGCGTCTTTCCTGAGAAAACAGGATTGTGCTTAAGAAATAAGCGAGAAAGTCGTGCACACGCCTCTAATCCCAGCACACAGGAGGCAGGCGGATCTCTGTGAGTTGGTGGCCAGTGAGTTCCAGGCCACCCAGAGCTACATACGGAGACTTTGTCTCAAAAAAACAAAACAAAAATTAATGTGAGATACATGACATATTTTTTATAATATTGCTAATTTAGAAATAAAGGTAGGTTTCATGATAGAAGGGGAACCCCAGTTGGCAGCCTCTTTTGTTACCATGGATCAAGAATATTAGGATCATTTATTTCAAGGCACCCAGGAGCACCTTCATCACAGCAGATGAAGGAGTAAATGCTTGAGGCCCGTCCTAATAGAGGGTCAGACAGAGCAGGAAAGGGACCGGACAGTCAGTCACCTGCATGTCTAAAACACTGCCAACTCCATCAATTGCTCCGTCTAACACAGAAACCCAGAGAGTACCTCCTACTCGGATAGCCCACCATATCCACTGCTCATCTGCGGCAACCGCTGAATGAGTTTCTAGTTTATTTATAGTTTCGATACGAAGTGTCTCCTCTCAGTCTCATACATTGAGGGGTGGTTGCAAGTTGATGTGACTCCCCACAAAGCGAATGAATTCTGAGAGTCCCGATCGATAAGTGGATTCATCCCCGGTGGGCTCACAGTGTGATGGCGTTATTGGGGGAGATGGTGAGAGGTAGGAGGTGAGGAAGAAGGAGGTAGCTAGGCGAATCCTTGGGGCTCTAATCTTGCCCTGGTCCCTTGCACACACACTCTCACCCTGCTCCCTGTCTGCAGCGAGGAAAAGAAGGAAAGCCCCTCTGCCTTAAGCTTCCACCACACAAGGCTCTGCCCGAGTGCCAACCATGAAATGAAGCCCCTGTGACCTAATCTGTTTCTCTCTTCAAGTTGTCCATGGCCAGTCCTCAGTCATAGAGACGGAGAGCTAGCTTAACTAGTCCTCGAGAGTTTTCTAACAGTTTACTGTTATCTAGCAGAGATAAGCTATCAGTACTAATTTTAATAGAATCCATCCATTATACTCGCTGGCTAGATAAGAATAGCACGAGGCACAGAAAAGCATGCCAAACTATGAAAGTGCTCCCGAGGAAGATGAACATATAATTTAGAGGTCAAGAACAGCACAACCAAGAACACTCACTGAAGAGAAGCTTAACTCCGTATTCATCTTCCTATGCAGACCTGGCTGGGTGGACACCTGCTTTATACTCCAGTCTGACCTCAGACCTCTACAGTGCAGCCTTAGTTTCCCGCTAGGACACCAGATGCCCTGTCACACCTGGCTTCTCAGCTTCCCACTAGGACACCAGATGCACCACCACACATGGTTTCTCAGCTTCCCGCTAGGGTACCAGATGCACTGCCACACCTGGTTTCTCAGCTTCCCGCTAGGGTACCAGATGCACTGCCACACCTGGTTTTTCAGCTTCCCACTAGGGTACCAGATGCACTACCACACCTGGTTTCTCAGCTTCCCGCTAGGGTACCAGATGCACCACCACACATGGTTTCTCAGCTGCCCTCTAGGACACCAGATGCACCACCACACATGGTTTCTCAGCTGCCCTCTAGGACACCAGATGCACCACCACACATGGTTTCTCAGCTGCCCTCTAGGACACCAGATGCCCTGTCACACCTGGCTTCTCAGCTTCCCGCTAGGACACCAGATGCACCACCACACATGGTTTCGCAGCTGCCCACTAGGACACCAGATGCACCACCACACCTGGTTTCGCAGCTGCCCACTAGGACACAAGGTGTGCCCTGCCACACCTGGCTTCTCAGCTTCCCACTAGAACACCAGATGCACCACCACACATGGTTTTGCAGCTGCCCTCTAGGACACCAGGTGTGCACCACCATACCTGGCTACATTTGCAAGTTTTAAAAGACATTTTAAAAGGACTCATGTGTGTGGCAAAAAATAAAAAAAATACAATGATAATAAATGCTGATGATCACATTGCAAAAATACATGAATACCCTTTGGATAGAAGTTGTTCTAAACAGGAGAGGCCATAGCTTATTGCAGTTCTGATTTGCATTGCCCTCAGAATTAGAGATGCCCAGTGGTTCTTCCTAGACTAGTTGGCCATTTGTATATCTTCAAGGAACAATTTCTGTTCAGGGCCTTTACCCATTTTTCTTCTTTTCTTTTTCTTTCTTTCTTTTTTTTTTAACATGGACTGATTTCTTGCTATGGAGGTGTAGGTGTTCTTGTGAATTTTGGAGAGTAACTTCATCCCAGATACTTGATTGGCAAATATTTATTTGCAACATTTTCAGTGTTTTATACCCAACTTGTAGCTGTGTAAATACACACCAGGGAGGAGGTGCTGGGTCAGCTGCCTGGCAGATCTACAGGACCCCTAAACAGTGCTGTCATCTCTCCTTCACTCTGACCAGGCTCCACACAGAACAGGGCACCGTCTGAAGGGCGAGTCATCCACCTCTAACGGTGCAGACCATGACTTCTATATCACTGAGTGTTCAGTCAAATAGGAAGTGCTGGAATGGCTGCTTCCTCACTCACTGTGTGCTCAGTAGATGTCAATCTGCAGCTGAAGCAGTTCAGGCGTGAAGGGTCTTTTCTACGGATGACAGCGACAGTACCCTCGGCATAATCCTGCTTAGTGTCCTTGGCCTTCAAGGACTACTGAATAGATGAAATTATCCCAGGAGGATGGACATCTGAGTCTGAGGTGAGGTGTGTGTATGTTTGGGGTGGAGCAGGGCACTTCTGGCACTCATGTTCTAGCTAGGTATGCCTATACTCATGCTTATAGGGGACTGGTTTGTGATTCTGTCTGTCTGATAGGGCCTAGCTTGGCACTGAACACTTAAGTCAACCCTGCTTCCAGACGAGCAGGTTCTTCGTGCCATAGTGGTGAGAAACAGTAGTCTGTTGTTCCCTACCAGCCAACTGAGTTACCATGAAATATTTGCACAAGGAAGCCATAATGCATAAAAAGGACCTCAATGCTAGTAAACTTGCTTTAAGGTAGTCACTCTGCAAAAATTGGAAATAAAGTGATGTGTGTGTGTGTGTGTGTGTGTGTGTGTGTGTGTGTGTGTAAATAACCGACAAGAGGGGAAAGGCATTTACAGAATGGGAAATACTCTTAGCAAATCATAGAGGCTGTAAATAGTTAAGAGTTAAGGAATTCCAACTACTTAAGTTTAAAACCCTCACAAGAGGCTAGAGAGATTTCTCAGTAGTTAAGCGTACTGGCTGTTGTTCTAGAGGACCCAAATTCATTTCCCAGTATGCACATGGAGGCTCATAACTATCTGTAACTCCAGTTCCAGAGGATCTGACATCCTTACACAGATATGTATGGAGGTAAAACTCAATGCATATATAATTAAAAGAAAGAAATCATTTAAAAAATCTACATAACTCAACAGGAAAAGCATAACTAGCCTCATTAAAAAGTAGGTGAAAGGCTTGAAAAGATATTTCTCCAAAGAAGGGTTGTATCTGTGAGCTAGCAGAGGGGGTGCATGCAGCAGCAGGGTGGCAGGTCACACAGGGTAAACAGACCCGGGAGAGCCGCAATGCCTTGCTGTGCTGTGCTGTGCCCAGAGCCCACGATGTGGCATTGGGTGCCTCCACATTTATCCAGGGAGCAGACTTGGAGTTAAGTATTCTTGCTACAACTGAAAAATGCTTAGGGGGAGTAAGTAATAAAAAACAGAAGTTAATAGAAAATCCAGACAATGAAGAGGACCAGCAAAGCTCGAAGAATATCCTCTGAATGAGCTAATAAAATAGACCAGTCTTGAAGTATTACTCATGGAAAACAAAAGCACAAACATGTAAGATTACAAAAACAGGCAGTGACGGTGACAGCAAGAACTCTGGGATGTCTGAGGATTAACTGTGTGAAGTCACTGTGTCTGAAAGTTAATCAAGGTCAAACGAAACAGAGCTGCAGAAATATGAACTGGTCTGTGTTTCCCATAGCCAACTACTTTACATTGATGACTTTTGAGAAAACTTCTCATTGTATCTCAGGCAGGCCTTAAACTTGCTCTGTAGCTGAGGAAAGACACTGAACTTTTGCTCCTCCTGCCTCCACCTCCTAAGTGCTGTGATAATGGGTGTAGCCTTGTATACCCAGCTACAAACCCAGAGCTTCAAGCATGCTAGACAAATCTCTACCAAGTGAGCTGCAGGGCCAGACGTACACTTTGGACAAAGACTATTAGCTTTAAAAAAAAGTTTTGATTGTTTGTTTAAAGGCAGGGTCTTTACTCTGTAGCCAGGGTTACCTGCAACCCCCTTTTGGGATCAGGCTAATCTCAAAGCTGTGGTACTCCTTTTGCCTCTGCTTCCTGAATGCCAGGATGACAGGTATGTCTCACCATGCCTAGTTTATATGGTGCTGGGATTTGAACCCAGGACTTCAGGGAGAAACACTGTCAGAAAAACAACAAAATGCCACAGCAAGCTTTACTCTTAATGGGGTCAACTTTGAAAGTTTTCTCTCCGAGCCTGGGACAGAGACAAGCATTCTCTCCATCACCGCTGTCCACACTCACTGTGCAATGAGATGAAACAAATGGGCGAAGGCAAAGGGATAAAAGGGAAGCAACAAGCTACTATCACCACAGATAGTTCTCCTGCTAGGATCAAACTGGCATCAAGTCATTAGACTTGAGTTTAACAACGACACTGATTGGATATAAAAGCAACCGTCTGTTAAATGTCTAAACTTCAGTGGCAGGGCTGGGGTCACATGTTAGTAGTATTCTGAATTCCATCCTTAGGAACCCCCACCTCTAAAAAAAAAATAAAAAATAGAACATTAAAAAACTCCTCTGTGTGCCTCCTGTTAGCTAACAGAATTCAGAAATAAAAGTAACCCCTGACACCAGTAATAAAACACAAGGTACCTAAAAAAATGATTGACAATGTGCAACCTCTGGCACCTGTGGGCAGTCCCTCAGGAAGGGCGGGATCGACGGCAAAGCACGTTGTTCGTGAAGAGGACAATCTGCCACTGCTACAAACCCCCAGTCTCACGAGCGCTATTTTCTATCTGTACGTCTGCTTGTTTTCATTCTGGTATACCTAAGAGCCAGCAGTAAATGATTAAACGTCTATAAACGGCCAAAGACAAATGATTAAACCCTTGTGAAACTGGAATATTGGTGAGTAGATGAACGCCAAGAATTCTGCAAAATGAAAATTTAAAATTTACATTTAAAATGTGTGCTTTAAAAAGCATTGTATTTACTTATTTTATGTGTGTGTGCATCTGTGCGTGCATGTGCCCCAGTGTGAGGAGTGGGCAGGCGGTCAGGACCCTGGGGGAGCCCCTGCTCTCCCTTTACCATGTGAAACCCAGGGATCGGATACACAGGGCTGATGGATGCTTATACTCAGTGTACTTTTTCATTTTCATCCAGTTCTGGACCCCGGATCATAAATTTGTGCTCCCTACATTACGGCTGGGCCTTTTCACCTCAATCAACTAGATAATCACTTCCAGACATGGGAGGAGGCGTGCCTCTTCAGTGCTCCTGGACCCTGTCAGCTGGCGGACGGTGCTAACCATCAGGGAAATCATGTGCAGAGTGAAACTTTGAAAATATCCTAAAAATGCAGGATTAGGGCAATTGTTGAGCAAAGCATTTTATTGTAGAAGTGGTAGATTCATCTCATATAACACCAACCTATGTGACCATTCATAAAACTATCATACAAGAATTCTAGAAATCAGTGCCTTTATAAGCTTATGTTAAATTAACTTCAAATTTATGATTCGAATCCTGTAAGGATGTGTTAATATGTGTCTACCAATGAATAAAAACGCGCGAGAGAACTGTAAAAGACGTACTAAAACATTTGCAAGGCTTATTTTAGCGTGGCCAGGGTGTTCTACTATGATTTTTACCACTATCTTTGATATTTACCGTGTGTCCATGCTCCCACTTTAATGCATTACTTGCACAAGAGCCATTAGGCAGCTCCCACCGCTGGCAGGATCAAGTCCCACTCCCGAGGCTGGCCAGCCTTTACTCAGATGTTTTCTCTCTGCCCCAAGCAGGCTTGAGTGTGCCTACACACACAGCCTGCCACTTCCTGTGGTGATTTTTCTCCTCCCGCAGCTTCCTGAGGTGAAGAGCCCGCCCCTCCTCGTCCTGCACTCAGAGCAACTTAGACTCCACGGAAACCACTGACAATTAGCCAAATACAGTTCGCATTATCTCTACCACTCCTTCCTCTGTTATTTAAATTTATTGAACTCGTACATTATTCTTTTCTCCAACTAGCTTCCAAACGACTCTGTGTTTTTTTCATAAAATCCAGGACAACTAAGTGTTTGTCGTAGACAGAGTAATGCATTCCACCCCTGCAATCCTTCATACTCCCAAACCCCATACACCCCCACCACCCACACCAAAGAGTCCCTTCTCCCGATTTTCCCAGCATCTGTGAATGTGTTGGGCTACAGGACAAAGGGCAATTCAAGGTGTAGCTGGAAGAGATTGCTGAGCAGCTAGTACCCGAATAGGAGGCAGGCTGTCTCTCCAGGTGGGCCAGCTCATCCTGAGAATCAAAGCACAGGGGCAGGACAGGAGGTACTTTGAAGGGAAGAGGGGCTGGAGGCATGCCTTATGAGAAAAGTTCAATCTTCAGAGACAGGTTAGGGGACACACCTCTCCCTGGACCACTGGGGCAGTAGTTAAGCACTGTCGGAGCACAGCTGAATTCTGTTCAACTACCCTTCCTGGGAAGAAGTCATTAAGTGTTTTAGCCAATGATTTTTTCCCTGTGTTTGGCTGCAATGTATCTAGCTGCTTCCTGACTGCCAGGCCAGCCTCATGCCCGGCCACCATGCTTTCCCTGTCACAGTGGACTGTATTGCCTCTGGAACTGTATGCCAACATAAACCTGTCTTCCCTAACTTGCCTCTCATCCAGATGTTTTATCTCGGCCACAGAAAAGTTTAAAGCTGTGGTTTAGATGTCTTGTTGTGGCAGAATGAAAGGAAAGGAACCAAAGTAATTAGTTGGGAACGAGAGAGTTTGCCTCCTTGGTAACCCTGGGGTGGGGCCAGCACACACGTAAAAGAGGAACATGGTTTGAGTGTGTCCCTAGTCAAGATGAAGGCTTGAGTCTCAGGTGATGATGGGAGGTGATGCCACCATTAAGAGGTGGGGCTTAGTGCCAGGTCATTAGGCCATGGAAGGCAATGCTGCCCTCTTCAGGAAATGAAGTCCTTGACTGTAAACAAAGACAAGGCTGGCCCTCCCCTCGGGGCTCCCAGGATCACCACCTGGTCCTGCCCTTACACATGCACTTCCTGATGCTACCCCTACAATGTGACACAGCCAACAAGGATTGCACCAGAGGGCGCAGATATCAGTGCCATGCTTAAATCTCCAAAGCTATAAGCTGAACGCATATCCTTTGTTTATAAATTATCCAGTCGCAGGCTTTTTTTTTTTTAAAGGTGTTTTTCTACAGCAATGAAACGCAATAGGGTTATAGAGAAGTAATCCCACAGTGATGTGCAGAGGGAATTTGGTGAGGCAGCTGGCCCTCGGTCAAATGGCCTCACTCCCAGAGACAGGGCCAACCCAAACCCTCCAGTCAGCCTCCGTCCTCTGACGCCAATTACCCTGATTTCTCCAAACATCAAACTGGGGCCATGGGATTTGCTAGTGTTGTATAGCCAACATCCATGGTGAGGATTAATTAGCATGCTTCAAGTGCTGTGGTTTGGGTTTGGTTTCTGTATTTTCTCGGGAGGAAAGCCAGCTCAAGACGGAGAGTTAGCGGCAAAGGTTTGACGGATGTCGCTTGAGATTGCTGTGTGGAGTGGGTGAGACGGGGCATGCGGCTGTCGGGCTGCTCAAGGTATCAAGAAAGTCACACCCAGGAACAAGCAGGAGAGCTTTCCAGAATGGGGGAGGAGGCCTAGGCCTCTGAAAATTCAAAAAGGGAGGGCACAGAGTGACCCAAGGCAAGGGGATGTGTGAGAAACCACAGGTGACAAATACCGGCAGTTCTGCAAGCATCCGGAAGCATGAAGATGAGCTATGAAATAAGCTCCCTACTGAAAGATAGAATTCGACAGACAAGGCGGGGTCTGAGGGTCTGTGGGTCTGAGAAGCTGACAGCCGAGAAGCCTAGCTACACACCCGCCTCTCTGACCAATACAGTGTCACGACTTTGCACACAGCATAGCCGGTCTCCACGAGCCTTGAGTAACTTTTCAAACCCCACCTAACACATCATTTCCGACTATGAACGTGACATGTAGAAACTGTAAAACTGTAGAAATACATAAAGTAGAAAGTGCAGCACCCTCCCCACCCCAGCAACCACGATATACCTGGTGCTCACAGCAGAGGGATCTGTTTACAGAGCAGCACTGTCACTGTGTGTTGTTGACAAAAGAGATGAGTGGAAGAGCTCGTCCCAGGCGCTCAAGAAATGAGTCAACCTATCACTGAAACCCAAGTCTGACGCTCTACACACTGATACCGCCCATTCCAATATTCTTTTTTCTGCCTTCAGAGAAATAGCACAAGGCATGAACAGGGTGCCCAGGATCAGAAGTCAGAAGCAATCACCATCCAGAGCCAGACTGTACGTGAAGCCAGTAAGGCTGGTGTCACCATGAGAGCCACTCTCCCAGGTTCACTGAAATATAGCACACCCCAGCAGGCCATCATTGAAATGAGCTGATTGTCACTACAGTTGACCTGGTTCTGATCAAACAAGTGAAGGACAGGAAATGAGAGAGGCCTGGAATCAGTAGGGTTGGAAATGTGTGAGGGGAGGAGTCCCGAGGCCAAGCTCCGCTGTTTAACAGTTACAAAGGACCTAAAACCTTGGTTTCCTCATCTGGGCTAGGAAAAGGAGGCAGGGGGTATCAGACTGACAACCCAGAACGCTCCAGAACTTTGCTGTTCTATGCAACAATGCATAGCGTGTGACTGGCACAGCCTACCACACTCACCATGTTCTGCAGAAAGACAGGCAGCTAATCTAAAAATAGGTGAGACCATCACTGTTCTTGCTAGCTTGTGTAATCAAAGGGAAGCAGTGGTCACAGACTCCCTGATCAGCATACATTTCCATACACGCAAGGCACTGAGCAAGCTACACAGGTGATGTTGCATCTACTTGGAGCATGTCTCTCTGCACGGGAAGCAGGTGAGCACGGGTAGGAAAGATGTAAGCATGACATGATGGACTGGAGACAGCAAAAGCTCCTGCTCTTCGGAAGCCCTGCGGAAACTAAAGGAGCTAAAGTCTGGAGCGATCTGAAAAGTCCTCTACGGCTCTCGTTTAAACGCACATTCCCGCCACGAACTGCTCCTAGATCTGTTCCCCGTCCCTTCCCTGATGGACACCTGTCCGAAACACATCTTTCCTCCTCCGCTGCGTTATTTGCAACAGATAATACAGTCACAGAAATAACCAATACAGAAAACTGGCATCGGAGAGTGAAGGGAGGCTGTTGCCATGACTACACCTGACAGGAACAACTGAAGAGAAAGGGCTTATTTCAGCTCACAGGTGAAAGATCTTGGTCTGGTTCCCAGTCGCTTGCCTTCGTGAGTCTGACCTCATGACCTCGGGAGCAGGTGGGGAGGAGATCTGTCTAGATGATAGCAGAAAGAAAGCTGAGAGAGAGAGAGAGAGAGGCTGGGGCCACGGGTTGGTTTATAACTTCTGAAGGCATGGCCATAGTGATCTACTTATGCCAACCAGGCTGTTTTCTATTCAAATTTGAAACTGGGTGAGTCTTGCACCCCCAGCAGATGTGGCAACTATACTAGAGAAAATGTCTGTATGGGGAGTATTTTAGTTAGGGTTTCTCTTGCTGTGAAGAGACACCATGACCATGGCAACTCTTACAAAGGAAAACATTTAGTTGGGGCTGGCTTACAGTTCAGAGGTTTAGTCCATTATCACCATGGCAGGATATGGTAGCATGCAGGAAGTCTTGGTATCAGAGATGGAGCTGAGAATTCTACGTCTTGGTCTGCAGGCAGCAGAAGAGACTGTGTACCACATTGGGCGTAGCTTGAGCATATGAGACCTCAAAGCCCACCCCTACAGTGACACACTTCCTCTAGCAAGGCCATATCTCCTAACAGTGCCATTCCCTAGGTACCAAGCAGTCAAACACATGAGTCTATGGGGTGCCATTCCTATTCAAACCACCACAGGAGGAGAGGAAACTAAGCCCCATTTCCACCATCATCGCTAGCAGAAGCAACATCTCAGAGTGACACCCAAAAAGAAGAGGTCTCTGCCTGAGCTCATAGCAACGCTGCAGAGCCATTTCACAGAGTGGGCTTTCAGTGATAGGGATTATGCTAACTTCTGTTAGTGCCCTTCACCAATAGTTGGGCTCCTGCTAGCACAACTCGTGTGTGTGTATGTGTGCGTGTGTGTGTGCACATGTGTATGAATTACTTATGCATATGTCATACAAGTGGAGTATTCTGGAGTTCTCATGATGACATCCAACATCCGAGGTGAGATGTGGTCTCAGATTAGAGGACCAGGACCAACCCGACAGCTGCAAGCTGAGGTCACTATAGGGGTTCTTCCCATGATTTGGATGGTTCTGGGAAACACGGAATATAGCACAGGAGAGCCCTCCGTTTATACAAGCTAAATTCACACCCAGCATCACAGCTGCTTCCCCAGTCCCCTCCATAACTCACTGTGAACAACAACATCCTTTTCCTCAAGTCCTCACTGGCTACTTCTGCTATCTACTTCTAGGGAAAGACCTTGGGTCTAGGTCACACCACCAAAAAGAAAGGCATAGAGGTATGGGGTGCTAGGCTTTGCGCGTAGTCTGCCCTCCACAGGCAGTGTCCTTGGTCCTTCCCTGAGTGGAGGCCCAGAGAGCGGAAGCTCGGAGAGTGGAGGCCCAGAGAGCGGAGGCTCAGAGAGCAGAGGCCAAGAGAGAAGAGGCCTGAAGAGCCGAGGCCCAGAGAATGGAAGGAGGGCAATTGCTATCTCTCTCTCCTGCTCAGTGAGCACCTCACCTGGTTGAAGGCCTCACGTGAGAGCAGCTGAAGTTCCAGCTAGACACTAATCCCTTCTAATGGCCAGCTTTGGATTGGACCTCTGGGAGTCCATGGTGGAAATGTGATTATATCTATTCCCCAATTTCAGCTCACTTCCAAAACAACGAATGAGCACAAACATTAAGCAGGCAGAGATTAGTCATCTTGGAGGGCACTGAAGATAGACCTCTTCCTCGTGGTTGGCTTTGGACCCCATTTTTTCCCTGCTAACACTAGAAAGGAAAACATTACAACTGCCTCTCCTTAGGCCTTCTAGTCAAAAGAATGGAATACCTCTGGCCCTGAGAGGAGATATAACACTCTGATCTCCTCCAAAGACTACAACATTATATACTATGCTGTCTCTTCCCTTGAGCTTGGCCTCTCAATCAGACGGCCAGAGTCTACTCTCCAGGAAAGCTCATTCACCTAATAACATTCTAAGGAGATGGGAGGAGTAATTATCCCTTAATGAGATAATGTGCTCACTTATACTTCCATAAAGTCTCTTCCCTGATGCAGTTGATTGCACATCTTCGCTGCTAAGCTGCCTGCTTTTTGAGTTCTAAACTTCAAAAGTATAATTTTTCTTTCCTTTTCTGTGCCTTATTCCAAAAGTTCAGGCATGTTTTCCCCATCTAAGTGTGCGCTCCCTAGCATCCTGCTTTCTCGCTCATCCTCTGAAGCCCCACATCCCACTTTTCTGCCATGCAACTGCTTGCCAACCTCCCTCCACTTGCGACCATGCCAGCTCTCATGGACCCCAACTCCGAGGGCATGACCTTCCTTCCCTCTTCATTCTTCTCCACCTACGCCCATTCAGCAGCTGCCAAAATTTGCGGCTGGAATGCACTGTTTTTCTTTCAAACGCTAATAAAATGGTCCCTGAGCTTCCCTCTGACTCTGTTTTTAAATTCTTTTATTAATGGGGCAGCTAGCCTAAGGAGGGAGCCCAATTTCCCTGGATGTCCCTGCTACTCTAAGGAGTGCTTAGGAAGAACCAGCTTCTGTGGGAACCTGGGGGGGGGACATAGAAGGCAGGGCTCCCCTGGGAAACAACCAGTTCACACAGCATATGAGGTGAGAGGACATTGATACAGGAAAGAGGACAGGGCTCAGAGAGGTGAATGGGATGTAACAATAACAAAACCATGTATCAACCCAAACTAGTCTATTGTTTATAACGCTTCTAAGGTTTTCATTTCTATACATTCACGTGTGACTGTGCCTGAAGCATCATTACTGTTTATGAATAGATGCTCCTTCACAGCGTGCTCCCTAACCATCCTCCCCTGAGTCTGATACTCAGTCTGGGAGACACTAGAGTTGCAGCCAACCATGGCTCTGCAGTCACACGAGCTAATGTCAGCCCTTACTTGATACACTAAGTTGGCTGCTTCCTGGTTTCACAAAAGTTTCTAGAATATCTATCTGGCTTTCCAGATGTTGGTGTCGTCTAAGTTAAAATTTTCTTATGACTGGATTTAATTTTTCCCTGCAAATAACTGCATAGAAAAGAAAGCAGGTTCATGTCTTCATGGTAAAAAGCAGCAGACCCCACACATAGTTTTTTTTTTCCTTCTGATTTTGCCTCAAGCAGACTGAAGTAATTCAGACATAGCAGAAAGGCCTGCAGGGTCATTCTGAATGAGAAGGAGGTGGGCTGGTGCTCCCTATAGACACAGACAACAAAGAACATCTCACTTCTGTGAACAAGTAAGTGAGGAAGGCCAACATCAAGGGCTTCTTTATAAGGGGCGCAAGGGACAACAGAGGCCAAATCGTGCCCCTGAATTAATGACCGCAATTATGGAACTTAGCTCAGCTACAAATAACACATTGAAAACAATCAAGCAGTTGAGGAGTGGAGTCCCCTATCCCGACTTCCACACCCCTACTAACCTGCATTGTGCAGAAACCTCTTGTTCATGTTATTATTTTGCTAGGAGTATTTTAGGGAGGGCAGTCAAAAGTGATAGCAAACAGCGTTGTGATGGCCACCTAAGAAGCTGGCTCTAGGTTGTCACTCCTAATGCCAAACTAAACTATAGCCCAGTAAGTGCACAGGCTATTTATTTATTTTGGTATGAGGATTTAGCAAATGAAGACAGTCCAGAGCCATTATGTGGGAAGCATATTCCAGATGCCCTGGACCAGGGTTCTATGAGAAGTTTTTAAATCTACTCCTGCATTCACACTGTTCTCTAGACACCCCAGGAGATTCTGGTATTCCTGGAATAGGCCAAGTCTCTCAGGTGTGCAGGTACAGCGAAAGTTACCATAATAGCCTCCAGGTAGCTAATCAAAGGTCTCTGATTCTCTGTGTAGCAGATAAACTTATTTTCTAGCACCTTCTACAATAGCGCTTGTAGACCAACAGAAATATAATGCAAACCACATATATAATTCTAAGGTTTCCATCAGTCACACTTTAAAAAAGGAAAAAGAAACAGAGGAAGTATCAATAGTATATTCAACTAAACATATTCAAAGTACTGTCCTTTCAAAGCATTCCAATATGTATACATCATATGTGTGCACTCAACATATTCAAAGTACTGTCATCACAACATATATGCACCATATGCGTACCTAGCCTTCAAAGTCTGATATGTATTTTATACTTAGAGCTGATATCTCAACTCATAATTACCTACATTTCAAGTGCTAGAACTGATCTCTCAACTCATAATTACCTACATTTCAAGTGCTCAGTGTCACATGTAGCTAGTGGCTACCAGAGTGGACAGCACAAATCTAGCCTATTTGGGATGTCCTCAGGGTCTAACCCACAGTCTTGTCCTTACCATTAATGTAATTTTACTCTAGAAGAGACATTTCTTGTCTGTTACTAGAACACTTTCCTCTTCTAGGTTTAATACATCCACTTGGGTTAGGTGGTGTTTAGCTTTTAAAAGTTAACATACTATTAGATTTCATATGACATTTTCAAACAATTGTTTTTCCTGTCCACCCCTACTCCCCCATCACCTGACGCCCTTTCTAAAGCCCCTCTTTCCCCTTGCAAGGTCCTCTTTCCAGTTGCATGACTATATCTACACTCACATGCATTCATCTACCTAAACATTAACAGCTAAGAGCTGCTCACGGAAGAGAAAATGCCATCTTTATCACTCTGGGTTACCTTGCTTAATAATTCCCAGATTCACCCACTTTCCTGGAAATTTCATAGTTTTAATTGCATCTAATCCCTCCCACAGTTGTCCACTCTGTGATCAATTAATGATTAGTGACTGCTTATCAAGGTACTGGGTATTTGTGTTAACTAGTGAGGGTCAAAATACACACAAGTCCTGGATCTTGCCATCCAGACCCTTCACGACAAAGAAAACCATATGCCCACTTAGACTGTGTGTCCGATGCTATTCAGAGCCACTAAGAAACACTAAGGAAGGAACAACTGTTTTTCATGGGGCCCCTGGAATGCTCTAGAAACTGCGAAGAGGCAGAAAACAGGTATTGAGTTTTGGGATGATATAATCCACTATGGGCTTTGAAATGGCGAGCAGGACAGGCAATGCTGGGCAACAGCATGACAAGGCCGGGTGAGAGGTGCTGGGTGCTCAGTGACGTCACCAGGTTAACCCTCTGAGCAGGAATGTGTAAGGGGCGGGCTCTTGTGCTCTCAAGGAAAGAATGAAGAAGTAAAGAGAGTTGGCCAAGGCAGTCCAGTGTCTGGGAAGGAGGTGGCATGGCCCCCACATGAGCACAGTGAATGCAACAACACCCTTTGAGGAACTGACAAGGCTCCGGTATGCAGCAGGTACAATGAAGCTGAATGACTCCCAGGACACTTAGGAAACTCACACCTGTGAGATTCTGCAGGTTCTGTACAGCATCTGGCCAACCCAATCAGAGGCTGTGGAGGCTCATACAACTCCAGAGCTGGACAGTGGCTTTTTTGATGGTGAATTTTCTGTACAAAAAGGTTCTGGAACTCTTAGGTGACACAGGCAATGCCATGATATTGGTGGTGGAAAGGGGACTCGGGGCTCCTGTGGGCTCCTGTTACATAGAGCCAGCAAATGGGAGAGCCAGAATTTACCAACTTCACAGAACACTGAAGCCATTGTGAGATTCCCAGAACAAGTGTCAGGAGGAAATGTTGACACTACCAGTAACTCTGGTGGGTAGAGGGCGCTAGGCTAGAGTGGGAGGATCTACTAAAACACAGCAAAACATTTAACACAGCAGCAGTGGTGGGGTACTCACACGGTGAGCTGTCAAAGAAGTCCCGGTCAATGTTATGCAGCAGCTCCACTCTGGGGGATGGGATTCCTTCGCTGGAAAAGAATTTTTAGGAAAAGTTAACTTCCTCTCAAACGGGTATGCACTGTTTCATGACTTCTTTTCTTGATGCCTACAGAAAATAACAAATCTGCCAGGAAACAATTTTATCACTATTCCGATGTACCTAAAAGCCGTAGATGGTGGATCTTCATTGGGTCATCTCTCTACATCATAACGATTATTGGAAGCTCCACATAAAAATGTCAGTGTCAGGCACATGATGACACCATGGCCAGATTTAAATGTAACCATTCTTTATGGAAGAAACATAATATTCAAGTCATCTGTGGGGACGTCGTACTGTGTAGAAGGAAACGAAGAACATCTTTCAAATTGGTGACTCAAAAATTGCAGATGTAGCAGCCTCCTCATTATCTGCCGCAGTCTTCAAATCTTTCTCATAGCCAAAGGGACCGCAGATCTATTTTTAATTAATTAATTAGTTAATTAATTAATTTAGTCAGGGTCCCCCGTGGCCCAGGCTGACTTGGAACTTGCTATACAGCAAAGGCTGCCTTCAACTCCTGACCTTCTTGCTGAAGTTATGAGGTTGTATGCTTATACTGCTACACCTGGATCACAGATTTAATAGAAATGCAAATTAAATACATGCCTTTTAAACCTTCTTTGAAAGAAAATGTAACTACCAATAGAACCTAAATTGACCAAAGAAAAAATTGATGTCTCTTAGTTCAATCTGCTCCTATTACAGGAAAGAAACTATGTCCTAAGTTACTGGAAGAATATTGGGCTGTATGACTTTGAAAGTAGGGTTCTTTAAAAACTGGAAGTATAAACACCCTAAAGAACCCTGGTCAGTTCATCTTGACCTCGTGGAAGCTGTGAATCAGGGTAAACCACTGGAAGAGAGCTGAAGACACTTGCTAATCCAGTATTCTTGCTACGCATTGCTGGTGGCAAAATACAGTTAACATCACAGGACTCAGGCATGCATGAATAAACCATAAAGTTCCTGATAAAACCATAAAGACATGATTTCCAGAAGGCCCAGGGTCCACAGCCAAACTCACAGTTCATTCTATAATAGTTATTTCAGATTTCAAAGACAGCAACGTTTCAAAATGGTCCATCCATCAATTTGCTACTTGGTGTTTTCCAAGTAAGAAAATGCTAAAATATAATTAGTAAATTTAAAACCAAATCAAAGAACCTCAACTAGCATCATCGTTTTCTAAACTAAGATTAATTTCACACATGTAAACACACAGAGAGATGCAACTTGAACATATTTAGTGTAAATGTTTTATGAGGGTTTGTCCTCACCCTTACTCTCATGAAACACTCCCTCTAGAGACCTGAAGGCAAAACACTCAGAGAGGGCCTGGTCTCCAGGGACAATCCTCGCATAGCATGTTCCACAGTCCTCAGTCCTGAGAGGCAGCATTGCAGGACGGGATGGAATTCACAGCACGACATATGTCCTAGGACTCGACGCTTCCTATTTTCTACTGAAAACACTTCCCTGCCTACCTATGGATTCTGGAGATTGACAGCTAGTTCCAAACTAGGTTTGGGTGCAGAGGCTCTGAATGCAAGGAAAGGAAGATGGGCAAAGAGAAGGGTAACTATCAGAAAATGTGCCCACGAGAGAGGCTCAGCAGTAAAGAGCACGCACTGCTCTTCCAGAGGAACCACGTTCAATTCCCAGCAATCACGTCAGATGAGACTTTCTGAACCTGAAGTCTGTTGACAATCATTTTTGATTATCCTTGGGAAAGTCTTTACAGGCAGACTTCTCAAGATGCCAACAGGATCTCCAAGCCCCCAACTGTCATAGTGTGTTACGATTCTACTTTTAAAATATGCTAATCAAGATATTTTAGCAAGGATGTGGTTAAAAGACATGCCAAGAAAATACAATATATGACAAGTGGTTAAAACAATAACAAATATATTGAGAGATTCCAGATTATTAAGAAAACCAAATCAACATTTAGGGGAATTGAATAAAATATAAATCTTGGGTTGCCTAATTTTAAAAACATGTAAAATCTCAAGACAAGCTCATATAATTCACATGGGTTAACGCTTTGGAAAGGGATGGATTTTAGAAACCTACACATGACTACTTAAACTTTTTACAAACCTTTCAATAATCATGTAGAAAAGTATGCCCAAGACTCCGGCACCCTAGCTTCTTAACAAAAATGCTGCCAGTCAGGGTCTGATACCAGATAAATGGTGACAGTTTCGCCAATAAACAAGAATATGTTCTCCCAGGGCCAGGAAATGAGACTGCCACAGCAGCCCAAGGACAGAAAGAGATGAAACTCAAAACGATGCACACGGGGCTGGGGATGCAGCTTGGTGACAGAGCCGTTGCACAGGATGTACTAGACCTTGTTCTGTCCCTAGCATCACATAAAAGCCATGTTGCTGTGTACAAGAAGGGAAGATGGTAATTATGGGACTATGGAAAAATATACGCCAGACTGTACACTGGGATGAGGAATCAGTACAAGGAAACTGTATAGGACTTTGACTTTCTAACATGCTTTTAAACTGTTAGGAAATAGAAACATAATCAAGAACGAGGTGCTGAGCACTTGGGGAAGAGAACTGTGAGTCTGAGGTCGGCCTGGGCTACAAAGCAAACCAAAACAGCAGCAACAAATGTATTGTCTGTGGAAACATCCATGGTGGTACAAACAGAACACTTAAAACAATAACAAGGTTAAAGCTCGGATGCTCACACAGTCTAAGAGTGGACATAGTCCCAAGATGAGACAACTATCCATCTCAACAAATACAAAATGTTTGAGTAGTATAGAAGGTATTAGTAAATATTTGGGATTTAACTGTATTCTACCTATTTATAATCTATCACAGTAACTGATCATAAGTCTTGACATTTCCTTGCAGGTCTTTGAACAAAACTGTCTTTATAGTTGGAAATGGCAATGTCTCAAGTTCCATGGCTGAAGTCATTTCTTCTGCCTTCAGTAAAGGGCTTGGGGGTCTCAATGTTTAGAATGGGGGATGGGAGTAAAGAGGAGCAAGAAAGGAAGAAGGAAATTCTAAGAAAGGAGGGAATAAAGCATGGGGGAGGGGAAATGTGGTTAGGGGGTTGTGTAGTTTCCATTCACAGTTACAAAGTAAGTTGCCAATAGAACATCCCCATTGTCTCAGTGTGTGGGTGCACCCCTTGTGGTCCTGAGTTCCTTGCTCGTGCTCGCTCTCCCTCTGCTCCTGATTTGGACCTAGAGATTTCTGTCCGGTGCTCCAATGTGGGTCTCCGTCTCTGTCTCCTTTCATCGCCTGATGAAGGTTATTATTCAGGAGGATGCCTATATGTTTTTCTTTGGGTTCACCTTCTTATTTAGCTTCTCTAGGATCACGAATTATAGGCTCAATGTCCTTTATTTATGGCTAGAAACCAAATATGACCAAGGCCAGCTGGCCTGGATCTGAAAAAGCATGGGATAAAACCGGACACGCTGAACATAGTGGACAATGAGGACTACTGAGAACTCAAGAACAAAGGCAATGGGTTTTTGATCCTACTGCACGTACTGGCTTTGTGGGAGCCTAGGCAGTTTGGATGCTCACCTTACTAGACCTGGATGGAAGTGGGTGGTCCTTGGACTTCCCACAGGGCAGGGAACCCTGATTGCTCTTTGGGCTGATGAGGGAGGGGGACTTGATTGGAGGAGGGGGAGGGAAATGGGAGGCGGTGGCAAGGAGGAGGCAGAAATCTTTAATAAATAAATAAATAATAAAAAACAAAGTAAGTTGCCAACACAGATACATTAAAATAATTTTCTGTTGAGAAATATTCCTTTACACTGTGAGAATGCACCACTGTGATTGGTTTAATAAAGAACTGAATGGCCCATACCTAGGCAGAAAGAGGCTAGGTGGAACTTCAGGGGGCAGAGAGGTCTCAGGGAAGAAAGGTGGAGTTGCCAGCTAGACATGGAAGAAGCAGGGTGGGTGGTGCAGAGTGAATGCAACCAAGCTTCATAAAAGAACATAGAATAACACCAGGGGTAAATTTAAGCTATAAAAGCTAGTTAGAAACAAGCCTAAAGTATATGCTGAGCTTTCATAATTAATAAGTCTTTATATAATGATTTGGGGGCTGGTGGTCCAAGAAAGCCTACTGTATAAGGTGCCCAACATCCAGCCATGAATATCGACATAAGTCCTGAGAAAGGCTTTAAAAAAAAGTTCAGAACACAAAGTCAAACATGGTTCTATATAGAGACACAGCTACCGGCCGCTGCCTGTGGGCTGGAGCCAGCTGCTGGCGCCATGTGCCTGCACCATGAACTAAGCTGAGGCATGTGGCAGCTGACATGGCAGTTTAGGGTTTGTCTCACATGGTCAGAGAATGTTGCAGATGCTTAGTAAATCTAGGTTCAGACACAGAAACCTCTAAGAAGGTACAATTTGTTTAAAAATGTTCTTAGATACAGAAAAAAAAGAAAATGGGTATAGACATTCATAGAAAAAATAAATAGCTTAAAAATAATAAAGTCTTTAAAAGAGAATAAATTAATATAGAAAAATAAGCTACATAAGAATGGAAAGTACTATAACACAGGGAGTTTGGACCTTATATTGTGCTTTGTTAATTTTGAATTTTTTTGAATGATAGCAAACAGAGAATGACAGCTGCTGAAAGACACTGGATTAAACCAGCTGAATTAAACCAGCTGAGATACTTTAGGAATGCCTTAACTTTAAAATGGAACTCAGAAAATGTATTGCTTTGGGGAAGAGACTATTCTTTTGTTTCCACAGAAAACAAAAGACTGTGGATTCATTCAAGGCTAAAGAGGATAAGGTTTGATTTGGAAAGACTCCCTGAAAATCCTGGCTATAGAAATAAAGAAATAAATCTACAAAAACTATAAGACTGGTGACATATATTTTACCTGCTCAAACATAAAACAACAAATAAAAACATCTTTGGCTGGCCTGTGTACAATTCACAGTTGATACTTGTGTTAACGCAAATACGTATGTTAGATTTGAAAGTTTGATTGTTTTTCAGAGCAAGGGGACCAAATAGCAAGAAAACTGGTGGCCCAGACGATCCAGTCTCTCAGAATGCCTCTGTTGCAGTTTCTTCAGAGTTCCGTATCCAGAACAGCTTCAAGATTGCCGGCTGAGATGGTTCAGACTCACAGACTATTCCAGCCAGGACTACAGATAAGCCTTGTGCTTTCCCATTGCCCAGAGACTGGACAAGAAATGTTATGGGTAGTTTTTCTAGGACTTGACCATTATCTAAGTTTTCTCAGGGTTCCCCAAAGATGCAATCACCCCCAGACAACAGGAAGTAGTATAGAGATTATAATGCCCACATTCCCAAAGAGAGGGGTGGGTGGCTTTTGGTCATTCAATGGGTTATAGATGTTTGCCATCATTTAGGGGGGTTGGTTACAAATTATTACTATTCACAGTGAGGGAGAAAACTAAACAAAGGAGATTAGATTCGGGGATCTCATTCTGAAAAGAAAAGGGGGAATACAGAAATAATAGGTTAAAAGGGTATGTTGTTGAACTTACTTTCAAACTAAAAAAGCAACTACTAGTCTCAAATATTTTGCATTGATATGGATTTTATACATTGATACAAAATTTGGGTTATTTTTGTTATACTGTATATATGCTTCTATTCTTAAGATATTTTGTATATTGACACAAATTTTGGGTTATTTTTGTTATACGGTATATATTTCTATTCTTGTTTAAGTATTGTACATATGCAGCTCATTTAACATTATATGTAAAGTTCTAGACCGTGAAAGCTATTAAGGATAATAAAGAAAGACAGGCTAATAGTTATTCATCTATGACAATCAAACTTGTAGTCAGGTTTGGTATGACACTTCAGAGACATACATAATATGGCATTTAAGACGTTTCAATAATCAAAGGCTTCCCATGATGATGAGACACATCTGCTCCTGGCAGCACCAATCTGCTTCATAGATGGATGATGGGCACTGAAGAACCTCCATATGGAATTTGTTCTCACTGTGGCAAAGCCATCCATTTGGGTAAGAAACTGTCCTTGCTTCTACTGCTGACAGTATGCTGTACAAACAGGATAAGCAGGACACAAAGGAATAAGACTACTGAACTTTGCCAAGACAAGGTAGGTCAGTCCTTCAAAATTCCTGCTTCACAGAAAAGTCTGTCAGATATTCTATGCATGTAGGCTGAAGATGGATGCCCTAATGTTGCAGTGGAAGCGTGGGTGACTGACTGTCCAGGCAGCCAGCTGTTTCTGTTGTTTCTATAGTTTTGGAAGTTGATTGTTCTGCATTTGTTGTTTACTCCAGTAATATTATATCCTGAGATATAATATTATATCTCAGGTCTTTGATGGGGTTGAAGATAAGATAGTTATAGTTAAGAGTTTTCCTTAGGTCGTGATAGAAAGTAAATTAGGTTCAAAACTTTGGACTCAGACAAGATAGGCTGATAATGCAGTATTTTCTCTAAATTTTCCAAATACAAATGGAGTGGACATTGTGAATGCAATTCTTACCTGCCAATTTTTCTTAATGTTTATAGTTTTATTATGTTAGAGATAAAACATTTCATTTTTGTTTAGACAAAAAGGAGGAAGTGCTGCAGAATATTCCTTTACACTGTGTGAAAATGTGTCCCTGTGGTTGCTTAATAAAGAGCTGAATGGCCAATATTTAGTCAGGAAGAGGTTAGGTGGGCCTTCTGGAGACAGAGAGGTCTTGGAGGAGAAGAAAGGCCAAGTAGTCAGCCAGACATGAAGGAAGCAGGATGGGCAGTACAGAGTAAAGTAACAAGTCATGTAAAACATGTAGATTGAAAAATGTGGGTTAATTTAAGTTGTGAGAGCTAGTTAGAAACAAGCCTAAGATATAGAAAACACTTTCATAATTAATAAGAAGTCTCCATGTCATGATTTGGGGGATGGTAGTCCAAGAAAGCCTGCCACATCTCTCTTTTAAACAGCATCAGTTCAGGAAGGCAAAGCTGGGCATAGTAAGATGCACCTATAATCCCAATAATTCAGAGATAGTAAAGGCTGAAAGACCATGAGTTTTAGTCTAGCCTGAGCTACATAGCAAGACCTCAGTTAAAAAAAATGACCCCCCCCCCAAAAAAAATAAACCAAAACCCAAACCAAAATTCATCCAATCCAACAGTAGAGACCAGAGGATAAGCACGTGTGTGTTTCTAGAACATGGGCTCGGATCTGGGGATGGAGGCCAGGGAGGGTGGTGAACTGAGAAGTGTCAGAAACTTCTGCAGGCCTTACAGGTTTTCCTGGGAAATGATGGAGAGAGAATATTTGCAAAAGGAAATAAAACCAATGACCCAGGACCATACTCTGAGAAGCAGATATAGTACAATATAAACTCGGCCACAACATCTGTATTCCCTTTATAAACTACAGTCAGACAGCTGTAGCTTTAATTTCTAAGACACGTAATGTCCTCTCTCATTTAAGAGGAAAACTCCAGCGTTAACACATCCCACTCATTAGGAGCTATGTATTTAAAAAGATGAGATGTGATCTGCTACCTATGAATTTTCCTTATTTGGAGGCGTTTGAACAGGTACTGAAAGTTTAGTTGCTTAAGTAACACTGTCTTCAACAGGCAATGAATCCCATCTGGGAAATTCCATATCTCAATCATGACTGCTGATGTTTGTGGAAATTTTTTTCCATAATCATATATCTAGTCTTAGGTAAACCAAAGCAATGGTTGTTCTACTACAGCAGAGCTGTAATAAAATACAGACACAGAACTGTAATCACCCCCTGCTGGGCCTGTAAGAATGGCCACAGCAGTAAGTAGAAAAAGTAAGAAAGCAAAGAACTATGTAAAGGAAAAGGACAGAATCCCTTTGCTCACTCTAACCACTTAAGACAGAGGACAATCTCTCAATCGTACAGGGGACGTGCTCCATCCATGCCATTAACCACCAAACTAGGATTAGTTTGTGCTTTTGATTGCTTT
Organism: Microtus oregoni; assembly: GCF_018167655.1. Classification (NCBI taxonomy): domain Eukaryota; kingdom Metazoa; phylum Chordata; class Mammalia; order Rodentia; family Cricetidae; genus Microtus; species Microtus oregoni. The sequence goes on from NW_024543073.1 coordinate 21,936,710, forward strand.
GGCAAGGCTGGATTGAATAATAGCAACTAGCACTGACACACAATTTAAAATTTAAAATTGCCACAGGGGGAGATTGCTCGGCAATTAATAGTGCTTGTTACTCTTGCAGAGGACACAAGTTTAGTTTCTAGCACCCACATTTAGGTAGCTCTTAACCACATGTAACTCTAGCTCCAGGGTATCCAGTGCCCTCTTCTGGCCTTCACATACACATGTGAATACACATACACACATACACACGCACACACACAAATAATAATAGTAATAATAATAACAATCAAAACAATAAATCTTTAAAATAAGTGACATGTACTAATCTCATCTAATTTTCAATGCTATAGATCCAACCTTGGCTAGGGTAATGATTAGGTTGAACCAACCTTGGCTAGCGTGATTGTTTAGGTTGACCTAATCGTGGCTAAAGTGATTGGTTAGGCTGACTCAACCTTGGCTAAGATGATTGGTTAGGTTGATCCAACCTTGGTTAAGGTGATTGGTTAGGTTGAGCCATCCTTGGCTAAGGTGATTGGTTAGGTTAACCCAATCTTGACTAGGGTGATTGGTTATGTTGCTACCATGATCCCTGGTTGAGAAAATGATGTATTTGGGTTTGAAACTCAGGCTGAAGGACTTCCTAAACTTCACCTCTAACCAATATGCTACACTGTCTCCTCAGTAAAATGTTTACATATGGCCTCAGCATCTCTTTGGATGTGTTATACCATACATTTAGCTTCTTTTTATGACTCCATAAACAACTACCTCTATGCAGGCTAGCTTTATGTCAACTTGACAGAAGATGAAGTCATTTGGAAAGGTGGGAAAATGTTCCACCGGACTGTGTGGAAAGCCTGTGAGGCATTTTCTTGATTAATGATTGATGTGGGAGGGCACAGCTCACTGTGGGTAGAGTTACCCATAGGCTGGTGGCACGGGTTCTATAATAAAGCAAACTGAGAAAGTCATGGTGAACAAGTTAGTAAGCAGAACTTCTCCAGGCCTCTGTATCAGCTCCTGCCTCCAGGTTCCTACCTTGAGTTCCTACCCTAAGCCCCATCAAAATGAACTATTATGTGTGAATAGAATATGGTCTGGAGAGATCGCCCAGCCATTAAGAGCACGGCCTGCTCTTCCAAAGGTCCTGAGTTCAATTCCTAGCAACCATCTATAATGAGACCTGGCGCCCTCTTGAGGAAGAGACCTGGTCAGTCGTCCTCATCAACTTAGACCATGAAACCCAATATGGACAAGTTCAACAGAACCGCCATACACAGGCTGCCATGCATGCTTCAGCATGGCCAGGGCATAAATTTCATTCATTCAGTTTTTCAAAAGATAAAACAAGCCCTTTTCTCCCCAAGTTGCTTTTGGTCATGGTGTTTTATCACAGCAATAGAAACTCTGAGACAATCTCTCACGGCAAATCCTTGTATTAACAAACAAGGCAATCATGTCTCATTCTTTTCCCATATGACTGACAAAATGGTATGTTGTTGTCACTGGTGAAATTTCAATATTTCATTTAAATCGATCTTTAAATTTCATATTGTCTATATTAGTTTTATTTGACATACAGACAAGAGACACTGAGCAGTGGCTACTTGTCTTAATACTTCCTAGGACTCTATAGTTTCAGACGCTGAGATCGCATCACTGTCTGATCACAGTACCCAGCTTTTGACTTCCATTATGCTCCACGTTGAAGGCTGAGGCAGAAACCCCTTCCCTCAGACAAATGAGACGTGATGACATGGCTCCCCTTTTACCACCAACTGCCGACCATCTGTCACAAAGACACATCCTAGAAGATACTGTCATATTTTTAGAAAAAGAAACAGCAACGGCAAGAGCTTTTGAGGAGAAATTTTGAAGGAAGCAAACAAACAAAGCCCAAGCCAGTTGCTGCTAAAAACACGAAGAGACCTGCCAGAGCAGCTTCCATCCACCTGTGAGCAGGTTCACCTCCCTTGTAGCTGTGCTCCCAGATGCTGAGTCATCCTGCACACAGGCCTGGGCTGGGTTTTCCTACACATTCTGCCCGGTCTCAGTTAAGTTCTAACAAGACAGGTACCACTGTGCTAGCAAATTATTTTAGCTCATTATTTTTTGCAGAGTTGGGGATTGAACCCAGAGCCTTCTCGTCCGTGCCAGACAATCACTGTATGATTGAGCTTCATTTCCAGCCTGTGTCACATCTAATACACGATGAAATTAATGCCTGAAGATATCAGGAAGTGCAGGAACAATAAACACAGGAGATGGGATTTGAACCAGAGCTGACCACAAAGTACACATTTGAAACCATTATAATGGAAAACCACTTATAAGACTTATTGTATTCACTGTGTATGTATGAGTGGGTATTGGCTCTATGCAAAACCCATGCTCCTTGCAAAGCCCTGTAACATGCAAGTATTACCGTGAGAAAAGAGGTTAGGCATGGGAATTATAAAATTTAGACAAAATTTGGTAAGGATGTAAGTTGAATTTATTTGCTAGAGGATAGGGATTCTTTTGCATTGCTATTTGCTTATATTACAGAGCTTATTAAGTTTCTTAAAGTAGACCACTCAAGAGAAAAAGAAATTATCAAAACTCATACTCTTAATGCAATCTCTTCCTATTGGTTACTGAAAAGTAAGACTCTTGGGTTAGTAGCAGGACACGCCATAGGGGATGCTGTGCCCTTCTTCCAATTTCCATTCTAATCCTCATGAAGAATCTTGAAAAGATGAAGACTGGCTGCAGTGTTGGCAACTAGGCAGGAGGCTGGCTGCCAAAGTCCTGAGGGGATTTCTGTAACGCCAGTGCTGATGAGACTAACAGCATATTTTTTGGTTTTACAATAAGGATCAAAACCTGATTCAAAGAAAGAAAGAAAAAAAACATTCACTTCGTCTGCCTCTAACCTTACCATGTAGGGGCTACACAAGACAAAAATGGGCAGTGATCTCCCACGAACTGTTATCAGAGCTGGCAGCTCTGTGTCCATCCATAGTGGCTACCTTGTTTACATCCACGCAGACAACAAAAAAAGATAAGGAAGAGATGTCAAGCTATGTACCTTACTAGACTGTGATACACATTAAGTTCTAGGGAAGGACCCGTGAAGTGGAGAACACTGCAGACACAGGCCAAGGTACTTCTATCAGACACGGTTATAAAGAAGGGAACCAAAACCAGCCATGGTTCCTGCAACAAGACTCTGGGATCCTAGTGGAAGAGGAGTTGGAAAGATGGTAAGAGCAAGAAAAAGAGTTGCTATGAGAATGAAACGTCAGAAGCTACACCCATAAAGTCTCACCAACATGGCTGCCTAACCGTGAGCTGAATAAGAACACCACCAATAGATGTGCTAACATGGACAGGGACAATCTCAGAAGGCCTCAACCCTATATAGAAAAAGGATAGGCAAACAAGGAATGCCAAGAGCAGAAGAAATAGTCTTCCTTTGGGAAGAGCCACCAAGTGGTTATCCACTACCAATGACCAGCCCTGAAAACACATACATACAAATAACATTATAAAGACCGAATAAACATACATACATATGTACGTATGTAAGGATAAAGAAAAGAGAGGCCATGAATTTGAAGGAGAGCAAGGGGGAAGGTGGTACAGAGAGGGGTTTGGAAAGGGAAAGGGGAAATGATGCAATTATATTTTAATCTCAAAAAACTTTTAAAAAGGAAAAAATAGCAAGCAACTTCTTGGACATTTTCTTTTCATAAAATATATACTTGGTGGTCGGTGGATCCTGTGACTAACGTTTCATCCAAGGTTGCTGGCTCTGTTTCAGTTGAGAACGGTGAAAGAACCTAAAAGCACAGGCATTTCCATCATTCCTCAGAACAGTGATGACCACTAAATTTAAATATTTCACACAACTCTCTCCAAGCCTCAGGGGTAACGACGTCAAGTCAGAGTACCCAGATGTCAGCCCACAGCACACTAGGAGACTGGGTGCCCTTGTGCCCCCAATGGAAGTAAGGAAAGACCATCCCAGACCTGATGAGACAAGCCGGGACCCACCTTGGGGTAGGGTCAGGCCAGAAGAGACAGGCCGGGACCCACCTTGGGGTAGGGTCAGGCCAGAAGGATGAGAAAGTGACAGCAGAGGAAAGGGTATGGGTTCCAACAAAATGATCATATAGTTCAACAGACTGTAGATCTGAGAGAGCTCTGGGTACTGGGTAGTTGAAAAAGGGGGCTGGAGAGTGCAGGAAAAGGTGGCAGGGATGCACCTGTGTCACCGTTGAGAGGAGAGAGAAGAACGGGTGTCTTTTGGAAGACATGGCAAAGCGGAAGTAGGAAGTGTCTGAAGTACAGGTTCTCCTCCACACAAGACCATCAGCAGTCCAGGGCAGAGTAGGCCATGGTAAGGAGGTCAGGCCACCACAGAAACCATCTGGCTCTGCTGTAGCAATGCAATTTTCTTTTTTCTTCATTCCTTGATTTTTAAAATGGGGTCTGTGATGGCTATTCTTGGTTGTCAACTTGACTATGTCCAGAATGAACTACAGTCTAGAAACGGAAGGCATATCTGTGATCGGCTGATCCGGATTTCAAGGCCAGAAGACAGCATGCCTTTGCTCCAGATCTTGGGGTGGAAAAGCACACCTTTAATCTGGGCCACATCTTCTGCTGGAAGCCTATATAAGGACAATGGAAGGAGGAAGGGATTGCTTATTCTTCACCTGCCTGCCCTCTCCTTGCCAGCACACCCATTCTTTCTCTGGCACAGGAGACAACTTCTTCAAGATTCCAGTATATACAGAAGACCAACTAAGACAACCAACCTCGTGGGACCAATCGGCTACTGGATTCTTGGACTTTCCATGCACAGCTAACCACTGTTAGACTGCAGCCTATGCCATTCCAATAAATCCCCAGTGTGTGTGTTTGTGTGTGTGTGTGTGTGTGTGTGTGTGTGTGTGGAGAGAGAGAGAGAGAGAGAGAGAGAGAGAGAGAGAGAGAGATTCATTTTATATGTTCTATGGCTAGAGAATCCTGACTAATACAGGGTTTCACTCTGCAGCTGAGGCTGTCCTAAAACTATGCAGCCCAGTTTGCCTTCAAGCTGGCGGTGATCCCTTGACACAGCTTCCAGAATACCAAGTTACAAGTGTGAGCCACCACACAAAGCTCTGAAGTTTCTTTCGAATTGAGAAAGAAATTAAACTGCTCAGATCCCACCCTTGCTGACTGCCTGCTATTTCAGGTCTAGGAAAAAAGCAAACACATGGACAAGGCAATAGATAAGAATCTGCCATGGGTACCAAGTTTCCAGGGAAATTAAGAAAATACAGCAAATGAGAATTCAAAACTTTTGGCTAATGAAAACGACTTTCCTACTATGGAAAGAAAGTCACAAGCAGAGGAAAACTGTCATGTGATATTTCAGCACGAAGCAAATATGATTTATAATTAACTTAGTAACTGTCAAAATTTAAAGCAGGGGGTCACTTCCCAGTCTTTTGGGTAGAATTAAGCAAGAACCGTACACCAGGACTTGGAAATCAAAATCCCAGGTACTAAGGGAGGAAACTAGAATGAAGAAATAAACAAGCCCAGCATGGCGGCTTCTTCCTATAACCTCAGCAGGAAAAGGGCCTATCTGAGCACACCATAAACTATGTAGTGAGTCCCAGGCCAGCCTGAACCATGGTGTATACCGCACCTAAAGGGGAAAAAAGCCCAAACTCTCAGAAAACAGGGACATTATATATAACTAAAAGTATGTGAAGGCAGAGGCAGAGAAAAATAATGAGAAGATAATTCAAAATAAAAGGTTCAGAGAGAAACTGACAGAAGCTTCAAATACTACAGTTGGAGTTTCTGAAGAAGAAAATGGAACAACAGAACGCAGTATTTAAAACTAATTGTGCATATCTTGAACAAAAGACTTGGATGTCCACACAGAACTAACCTACTTTGGATCTGAGAAAACTGGCCCAGAATGGTCAGCTCTGAGACACACCTAGCAACGGTCTTTTACATAGGAACAACAGTGACATGGACAATCCCATAGGCCTCCAAAGGAAAGGAACCTGCTACTTGCAAAGGAAATTAAACCGGGCTGAAATTAGAGCTATCCATAGCAGCATATCAAACAAGCAAAGATAGGGGTAAAGGTTTTAAAAATCCGAGGAAAGACAGTATGAGACAAAGGCGTTTATTTTAAAATTATTTGAGACATTTCTCAATTATCAGGGTTATAAAAATGTTTTGATAGGTATGTAATAATCTAAAGATTTCTGGGAAATTTATCCAAGGAAAATTCTTCCAAGGAAGAGACCACTGGGGATGCTTCAGAAATGGATGGCTAGCATTGCAGACCTAATAGTAGAACAAAATCATGGATAGGAGAAAACAGCGTTTCATATTCTACACTCTGACAAAGTAGAAATAACATACTTTATAATAAAATTAAAAGATCTGGAAAGTAGAAAGGTAAGACTGAGCAAGCTTGTTGGGTCCCTTATGGACAAGAGAATCACCAAACGATATTAGTATATTTGTGAGCAATTGAAGAAGATACAAATTATTCTAAATATTAAAATTTCTAATAAATAAGAGGTAAAAATATTCCATTAAACAAAATGACAATTGTAGTAACATACATATAAATAAAACTTACCCATCAGAGTAAAACACGCAGGGACAAGTCTTGAATTTAAAGGACTGACATATCAAAAGGACAGAGGTTGGGAAGTTCTGTGAAACAGCATTCTCTGGATATAGCGACGGCAGCCCTCATAAAGTCACAGCAGGTGTGGCTTCTGTCTGAGACCTGGATTAGATCAATCCAGGCAAAATTCCAGCATGGGTAGTGGAGGAACTCATGAGGCCCCATCTCTCACAGAGGAGCTTTTGGCAACTGATGGCTGCCACGGAAGGGAGACTCAGCTGTTTTCAACAGTATGTCCCTGGTAGGTTGGCCTTACACCTATGAGCATATAGACAGAACTAACTGGACTCGACAGGTTATATAAAGCAGGGAGGCCATGAGGTATTGAGAGATGGGATGTGGTAGTGGGGATCTGGGAGTCCGGGGCAGTGAGGGGTAGACGTGATCAAAATACATTGTGTACATGTATGCAGTTCTCAAAGAGCAAATTTAAAAAGCAGCTTTCAGAAAAGCATTGCTCAAACAAATGCAATATCAACTGCATCTCTGAACAAAGCAAGAAGACCCACAAGAATACAGGCTTTGCAGCCACCAAGTAAATGTGTGATAATACAGAAAGGCATAGTAGCCACCAAAGTAAAGTGTGGTAAGACAGAAAGGCATGGCAGCCACCGAGGTAAAGTGTGGTAATACAGAAAGGCGTGGCAGCCACCAAGATAAAGTGTGGTAATACAGAAAGGCATGGCAGCCACCAAGATAAAGTGTGGTAATATAGAAAGGCATGGCAGCCACTAAGGTAAACATGTGGTGACTGACTTTGAATCAAAGATCGACAGGATGGGAAGATGACCCATAATGAGAATGATCAACTAGTCACAACCACCCAGAACTAACATGCATTTTGGGATCAGTATTCTTCAAAATTTCACAGTTGCTATACTATGAAGATGACATTGTATGCGTTCAAGGAATTAGGGTCTTTGAACACAGTTAAAAGACTTGAGCTGAACTTTTAGAAGCAAAAACACCAAAGTGTGAAATGAAAAACATATGAGATGTAATTAACTGATGACTGGACTTTGAGAGAAAACAATACACTTGAAGACTGTAATAATTAATCCTGATTGTGAACTTGATTGGACTAAAAATATCTAGAAGACTAGAAAATAAGTCTCAGATCTTCATCTATATCGTTGGTAGATTTGGTAAGACAACTGGGAAATCTTAAAGGGAGGAATTAGTTAAAAGAGAGGTTTTTCCCCACATTAAAAAAATGGGAAAACCCGTTACAATGGAGGAATTTGGGTCTCTGTGTGATAATATTCTAGACACTTTGAAAATGGAGTGATTAAATGAGAGGACATCTAATTTAGAAGGAATTTGTGTAATGTCAACTGTAAACATTATCAGCTTTATCATCTTTGTCTTATCACTAAAAAAGTTGGTTAATCTGAGTGCTAAAATACAGGCCTTAGAAAACCTAATAAAACAGATCACAGAGATATTCAAATCCTGACAGATGAATTCAATGGAGAATCAATTTCAGCATTGTGTTATAAGAATAGAGAGGAACAGCATAAGGTTTTCAAACAACCAACCTTAATAATCCAGTAACTTTACAGGAATTGCCAAACGGCAGAGGCTCTGTTACAGCTAGTTGGACTCCTATGCCAATATTAGATTTAAGGAGATTCAAGGAAGCAACAGTCTCGTATGACATGCATTCACCTTTTGTGAAGCAAATGTTAAACTCGTGATCAGTTTGTAATAGAATTATCCCTAACAACTGGATAGAGTTGATTAAAGATGTTTTAGAGCCTGCTCATCAATTAAAATGGAGTACCTGGTTCAGAGAAGAGGTTAAGATTATTGAACAATGGAATAAAGCTAGAGGTAGGGAAATCTCTGAAGATCAAATTCTTGGAGATTATGCTACTATAGAAAGACAAGCTGTATATGATGACCACACCCTGGATTTATGCCATGCAGCAGCCATGAATGCTTGGGACAGAACTGGAGAAAAAGGAAAGAAAAGTGAGTCATTTACTAAACTTCTACAGAGTACAAAGAAAGTCTTTACAGATTTCTTATAAAGACTGACTTCAGCAGTAAATATAATGATACCAAATTCAGAAGCTAGACAAATAATAATTTAATCTCTGGCTTTTGAAAATGCCCATTCTCTATACAAAAGGATAATTAGTACATAAAAGGCAAGGTCAGCACCTATGTTGGAATGGATTCTAGATAAAATTAATATTGAATCTCATGACTGTCATGATGCATGGATAGGAGATAGGTAATTTCCAATGGTTTGAGGAAAAATTGAAATGTCAAGTGTTATAACTGAGGCAAACAGTGTCACCTTAAAAGGGACTGTAGACAGGGAAGTCCTAGAAACAATGTTTTCCCTAAGAATAATCCAGTCGGAATGCCCCTCCCTTCTGGGCTATGCAGAAGGTATGGCAAAGGCAGGCATTGTACTAATTAATGTAGGTCAACAAGGGATATTCAAGGTAATCCTTTGCCATGGAGAAACACCATGAGGGGCCTCTTGCTGGCCCCTATGCTAAATCCAGTTCAGTTGTTTTCTGCCACCATAGAAGAAACTTCTTCCCAGAGCAATTAAAGAATCTAACGCCTGTTGTAAGAAACCATACTGCTCAGAAAAACTACAGAAGAGAGAACAAAAAATCCAGGAGAAACCATAAAGTGAGTATTTTGGCAAACTTCTATAAATGAACAAAGACCAAAATTAAATGTGAATAAATGACATTGTCATTGAAGGTCTGGTAGACACAGATGTGAATGTAACAATTATTTCATCAGAATAGTGGCATCTAAATTGGCTTCTTCAGGATGTAAATGTTCAGTTTTTATGGACTGGAACTTTATCTCAGGTAAAGCAGAGCACAAGATGGGTTGAATGTATAGGGACAGAAAAACAGAGAGAAATATTAAAACCACATGTGGATAAATAGCAATGAATTTGTGAGGACTTGATTTGTTATAGCAATGGGAATACTCAGATTAATATTCCCCAAATTTTAGAAAAAAACCATAAATTTATAAATGCTGATGAAAAAGGAACAATAGCTGCAGAGAGACACTGGATAATAGAAAAAAAACTACAGAATTAAATCAGCCAATATACTTTAAAGATGTGCTGACCTCAGAATGGAAACCAGGACATGTGTTATGTTGGAGAAAGGGTTTTACTTTGTTTCCATTGGAGAAGAAAAGCTATGGATACCATCAAAATTGATAAAGATTCTATTTGAATAAGAGGCACCTCTTAATTAGAAGAGATCATAGTTCATTAAGCACCATGGCTGTTTAATCTAACCTAACCTATAAAACTAACAAATGCTTTTCATTTGATATATATAACTTCCCTAAAGAGAATCTTCCCAAAGTTAGGGTTGGGGAAGGGTTCTGTTTCTGTCTTTTCAGGGGAATGAAGACATCCAGTTAAGGAATCTGAAGACCACCGGACAAATGAGACATCTGAAGAAAAAGGACAAATTATCCAGAAAAAAAAAATGTCTCAAGAAAAAAAGTAAATTGGCCGTTTGGTATAACACATTTCCAACAGGATAAAATTTCAAAAATCATCCCAAATGCTTATTTCTACTGTTCTTTACAGACATATAATGCAAATAGTCTTTTTGTAGTCCCAGTCCAATTGAAGATTAAAGCTGGTTTTGGAGTTGGAGTGTGGCTCTCCCCTTCTCTAAATCCAAGCATGCTTATTAAATTACAATCCAAAATCTCTGTCTCATGTCAGAGAGTCATCTGATATGGGACAGAAGAAAGACAAAAATTTAAGGACTATTTTATTGTTACCAATCTCATTATCCATTGGTTTAATATTGACTCTTAAACAGGTTTCTTAAGGTATAAATTTTATAAGATTAATAATATATATTCTATATTTTAACATGATATTAATGGTCATATGGAGTACTGACTAATTCTAGAAAAAGTTTTCATCTACCTTCCTATACATGATATTGGTTTGAGTCTCTATTAGTTTTCTGCAGTAAACCATGAACATGTCTAACAGTGACCTTTGAGGTCTCCAAAAGGAGGGTAGGGCCTCACAATGACAATTCCTCCAGGACTATGATAACACCACTAAGCTGAAAAATACCACCTAAATATCAGCTTCAGACTACAAACTACTCAGAACAATTTTGAGGTGGCTAGCTGAGATGATCCAGCCTAACAGACTACTCTAGCCAGAACTTGAGAGAAGTCCTGCACTTTCCCAATACATAGAGACTGGACAACAAATGATACAGCTGCCTCTCCCAGGACTTGACAATTAACCCAAATTTTTCTTTTCAAAATCCCCTAAAGATGCCATTGCCTCCAGACAGCAGCAAGTAAATTTAAGAATATGATACCCACATTCCCAGAAGGTGGGGTGGATTGTTTTTAGTCATTCAATGGGTTATGGATATTTGCTATTGTTTAGAGGGGTTGGTTGGTTACAAGTTGTTATTGGTTACAGCAAGGAGGAAAGTTAAACAGAGGAGATAAGATTAAGAGTTTTTGCTTTGAAAAGAAAAAAAATGGGGCTAAAGATATGATAGGATAAAAGTGTAGATTATTGAATCTACTCTGGAAAGAAAAAAGGGAGGATATAGATATGATAAGATAAAAAGGTAGATTATTGAATCTACTTTTAAAAATCAGCTACTAGTTTTAAATGCTTTATAATGGATTAGATTTTTGTATATTGTATACAAATTCTGTATAATGACACAAATTTAGGATTAATTTTACTAGAACATACTGTACGTACATTTCTACTCTTGTCCAAGGTGTTGTACCTATATAACTCACTTAACAGTGTAATGCAAATTTCTAGTCCTTGAAAATTGTTACTACCAACTCTCTAGAATAATAAGGAAATGCAGGTTAATAGTTAATCACCTATTATAATCAAACGTGTGGTCACATTAGGTATGTTTTCAAGGTCAAACATAGATATATTTTAGATAGGCCATCTTCAAACACTTCAGAGATCTACCAAATATTTAAGATGTTTTAATAACAAAGATTCTTTATTTTATGACCATGAGACAAGTCTGTTTCTTGCAGCACCAATCTACCTCAGAGAAGATAATGGGCATCAAAGAAACTCCACATGGAGTTTACATTCTTTGTGGCAAAAGCAAGCCACTGAGCAAGAAAATGCCCTTATCTCGGCCGCTGACAGCATGCTGTCCTAATTAGACAAGCAGGACACAAAAGAGAGTGACTGCCAAACACTGTCAAGACAAGGAAGTACAACTCTGCAAAATATCCTGCTTCACAAAAAGTGTGTCAGATATGCTAGGTCTGAAGGCTGAAGATGGATGCCCCAATGCTGCAGAGGAACTTTGGGTGACTGTCCAGGCAGCCAGCTGTTTCTCTCATTTCTTACATTTTTTGGAAGTTACTTGCTTGTACTTCTTGCTTACTCAGTTAATATTATTTTCTTCTTGGGTCTCCGAGGGAGTTGAAGACTAGATAAGTTATAGTTATAGTTTTCCGTTTTTACCAGATGCAGAAATCAAGTTATGATAGAAAGTAAATTAGGTACAAGATTTTGGACTTACCAAGATAGGCTGGATATGGTATATTTTTTCTGAATTTGTCAAATGCAAATGGACTAGATACTGTTGATATATTTATTGCCTTATATATTATAAATAGTTATTGTACTTATTATATATAGTTTTTCTTATATTAGGTACAGCCTTCCTTTATTTTAGATTTTAAAAAGGGGGAAATGTAGTGACATATCATTTGTATTTTAAAAAATAAAGTGTTCCTGAAGACCAGTATGCAAAGCAGGAACAATAGTCAGCCATACAAACCAGGCAGTGGTGGCACACACCTTTAATCCCAGCAGCCACACTAGTTAGTCATAGAGGCTGGGCACTGGTGGTGCACATCTATAATCCCAGCACTAGAGAGGAATATTAGGTGGATGAGATAGGAACTTGCTCCCTCTTTCAGTCCTAAGATTTCACAGAGGTAAGAGCTCCCTAGTGGCTTAACTACTTTGCTGCTCTGATCTTCAGGTTGAACCCCAATATATGTCTCTGGGTTTTTATTATTCGTTTTACATAAAAGAAATAGAATGAAAAAGAGACCAGTGGCGAATCTAGCACATATTTAAACACGCTCAAGGAGGGCAGTGATGGCAACAGTGAGGCACTCACTGTGTGAAACAGATCCCAGTGCTAACGAGGACTTCAAACACTGTTACCACATCTAGGAAATACTATTCACAGTCCATCTGACTGCAGTAGTAGTTAGAATGAAGAATAAGAATCAGAGGTTCTTTGCTTCGGCTCAGTGACCATTGGGCTTCATGGTATCCATGATGCAGGTCGGGAGGGGAGGGAAGTGATTTTTTTTGTATGACTTTCTTCTTGAACCTTTAATAGTAAGCAAAACCATCTCCAGAACAACACAGTAAATTTTTAAGACATTGCACACCAGCAGTTAATAGTCAATTGTCATTGAAGTCGAGTGCCATACACAGATGCAGTCCCCAGGGATGGGAAAGGACAAGCACATTCCTACCATTAAGCGCCAGGCTTCAATTCTGTCTTATGTTAAGATTAACTAATGAGCAAGTTCATAAAGAAATCATATGAAGTGTGAATCCTTTGATCTCCCCTTTAGTCATCCAATCTTATACAATATTTAGAAACAGCATGTAAGCTGCTTATTGGTATAAGGCAGAAAAACACACAACACTGGAAAGAACCAGGAGAAGATTGGGTACCCTAGAAATGATGTGTGCTCTTGGAAGGAAGAGAAACTGCCCTATCAAAAACAACATCAGTGCCCTACTTAGCTTTAACTATCAACCCGGCATGACCCAGAGCCATCTGAGAGGAAAGCTTCCATTGCAGAATTGCCTAGACTGGCCCATGGGCATGTCTGGGATATTCTTTTGATTCATAATTGATGCAGAAGGGGCAGGGTCACTGTGGGCAGTACCATCCCTTAGAAAGTGATGTTGGGCTACATAAGAAAGCTTGTCTAGCACGATCCAGAGAGTACCTAGCAAGCAACAATCATGATTTCAGTTTCACACTCCTGCCCTGATTTTTCTCAATGATGGATTGTGACCAACCTGGAAGCGTAAACCAAATAAACCCTTCCCTCCCCCGGGTTGCTTGTGGTCACAGTGTTTTCTCACAGCAACAGAAAGCAAACTAGAAAAGCTCTAGAACTCTGCATTTTGAAGCAAGTCTAAGAAGAACTGGTGTCCATGCCCTGAGGGAGGCCTCTGCTGCCCTGGCCAACACCAATGGCCATCCGTTAACTGTCATGCCCATTTCACGCGCCTCTGCTCAATGTTGAAAAAACTGCCATCACCTTAAGAAATGGTTTTTCCTTTCCTGGAAAAAAACCTCCTGTCCTCTGGGCACAGATCAAGTGTCTCTGACCCTTGGCTGGCTGCTTGCTTTTGCTGAGTTGGTAAGGCGGCTCCGACGCCAGTGTGACTGGTCACTTTCTGTGCCTGCTGGTGAGCGTGAGGTGTCCCGACACTGATGTGGAAAGACTTAAGCAGAGCCAGGGGCACATGAAGATGTGTTTTTCCTCAGAACTTTTGTCCTGGAATGATATGATATGCTGGGTTTTCCACAGAGCAAGCCTGGAAACATTTGATTAACCTGCAGAGACAAATCTGCCTTAAAAAAATAACCAACACAGAAAAGCCTACTCTCTTATGATATAGCATATACAGGCTATATCCTTCTAGTAACAATGCTGAAGAACCCAGAGCCCTGACTCCCTAAAGGGTTGATCACTGAGAAAACATTCTGAAGAAAGACAGTAACTTGGAGTTAAAGGTGACCACATACTGTGCCAGTTTCTCTGCAGGCAGAAACACAGAGAGGCCAGACTCTGAAAGGTCACTCCTGATTGAGATAATCTTAAGAATGAAATAGGGGTTGACAACCTAAAATCTGGTGATACAGATGAACATCGATGATGTGCACTACGCCAAAAATAATAGCCCCAGTGAGTCGGGAACAAAGGAATTTTCTCAAAATGAACAAAATGTCCTACAGAACCACAGTGTACATTTCTGCCTGAAAACAAAACAAAAATAAAAACTGACTTGGTGCCAAGCACACCACAGCGCGACCACATCAGAACCATACCACGTTCATATTTTCCTTACTTAGTTTGCATGTGTGTGTGGTATACACGCATGCGTGTCATGCACGGGTGTGTGAACGTGTATGTGTTCATCTGTGTGCGGAAGCCAGAGGTTGGCATTAGTTGTTCTCCAGCTTATGCGCTGAGTAGCGTCTCTCATGAACCCTTAGTCTGCTGATTCAGCTAGTCTCCCTAGCTGTTTGCTCCAGAGACATTGTGAGTCACCACCTCCCACGGGCTAGGATTACAGGCAGACTGCCGTGTACCCTGGCGTGGACATGAGTGGTGAGGATCTGAACTCAGGCCCTCATGTTTATGGTGTGAACACTCTGTCCACTGAATCATGTCTTTAGCTCCTCCTTTTATTTAATTTACTTATTTGTTTTTTGAGACAACAGCTCGCTGTGTAGCCCAGGCTATCCTGAAATTGGCCATCCAACTGCTTCAGGGTCCTGCCTATTGTGTACCTGGCTTTTCTTCCTCGTCAGCCTTCACTAACTTCACATTTAGTCGCTGATAACGTGAACTGAAATCAGTGATGCATTACTTAGATGTTATTTCCTTTTCATTACTTGGATGCTATTTCTTCTCATGTTGTGAGACAGACTTGTCCAAAATTGTTTTCATATTTTCCTGTGTACTAACGTTTTGGCACCCTTATATATCTCAGTGAGATCAGCTTTGCTTGTTTTTTTTTTTTTGTTAGAAATTCATTTCTCAGATGTGTGCTTGGTATCCATTGAGATTTTCTTCTGAGTTTTGTGGACTGATTTTCTTCCACATAAATCCTGAATTGTGAGGTGGTGGCTCAGCAGTTAAGTGCATTAGAAGCTCTTGCAGAGGACCTGGATTCAGTTCCCAGCACCCGCATAGTGGCTCATGACCCTCTGCACTTCTGGTTCGAGGAGATCTGGTGCCCTCTCCTGGTCTCCATGTGAAGCAGACACGTACCTGAAGCACACGCAAACACTGAGGCAAATACTGTAGGAAAGGAAAAGTGTGTACTTGCAAAAGAGAAAATGCAAATGGAAAGAACACTGAAGAGCTTTTTCTTTTTTTTATTTATTTTTTATCAATTTATTTATTTATTTATTAAAGATTTCTGCCTCCTCCCCGCCACCGCCTCCCATTTCCCTCCCCCTCCCCCATCAAGTCCCCCTCCCTCATCAGCTCGAAGAGCAATCAGGGTTCCCTGCCCTGTGGGAAGTCCAAGAACCACCCACCTCCATCCAGGTCTAGTAAGGTGAGCATCCAAACTGCCTAGGCTCCCACAAAGCCAGTATGTGCAGTAGGATCAAAAACCCACTGCCATTGTTCTTGAGTTCTCAGTAGTCCTCATTGTCTGCTCAGTTCAGCAAGTCCGGTTTTATCCCATGCTTTTTCAGACCCAGGCCAGCTGGCCTTAGTGGGTTCCCGATAGAACATCCCCATTGTCTTAGTGTGTGGGTGCACCCCTCGTGGTCCTGAGTTCCTTGCTCGTGCTCTCTCTCCTTCTGCTCCTGATTTGGACCTTGAGACTTCAGTCCGGTGCTCCAATGTGGGTCTCTGTCTCTGTCTCCTTTCATCACCTGATGAAGATTAATATTCAGGAGGATGCATATATGTTTGCCTTTGGATTCACCTTCTTATTTAGCTTCTCTAGGATCGCGAATTATAGGCTCAATGTCCTTTATTTATGGCTAGAAACCAAATATGAGTGAGTACATCCCATGTTCCTCTTTTTGGGTCTGGCTTACCTCACTCAGGATAGTGTTTTCTATTTCCATCCATTTGTATGCAAAATTCAAGAAGTCCTTGTTTTTTACTGCTGAGTAGTACTCTAATGTGTATATATTCCATACTTTCTTCATCCATTCTTCCATTGAAGGGTATCTACGTTGTTTCCAGGTTCTGGATATTACAAACAATGCTGCTATGAACATAGTTGAGCATATACTTTTGTTGAGCTTTTTCAAAGACCACGGAAGAAAGGCTGTGATGGCCGGGAAGTGGTGGCACACGCCTTTAATCCCAGCACTCAGGAAGCAGAGGCCAGTGGATCTCTGTGAGTTCAAGGCCAGCCTGGTCTATAGAGCGAGTTCCAGTACAGCCAGGGCTACAGAGAGAAACCCTGTCTTTAAAATCAAACAAAAAAACAGAAAGAAGAGAAGAGAAAAGAAAGAAGGAAGGAAGGAAAGAAGGGGGAAAGGAAAGAAAAAAAAGAAAGAAAGGGAGAGAGGAAGAGAGGGAGGCAGACTGTGATGAAAATGAATATTTCTGTTCATCATGCAATATGAGAGAAGCCTTCTTGGAGAATAGTTAACTATAGTCACTGTTTATAATAATATATAATATAATATATATGGAGAGAGATCATTATATCTCTAGAGATATATATTATATATAGATATAATAATCTCTATCACAATTAATTTAAAATCATTTATATATAAAGAAAAAATTTTAGATGCAGGCAAAGATTTTATCCATGAATAGTTTATTTCAGTGTTATTTACTTAAAACATCAGATAAGAATTTGAGGCTAGTGTTGGAGAAATAGCTCAGCGGTTAAGAGCACTTTCTGTTTCTGCAAAGGACCTGGGTTTAGTTCTCAGCACCCGCAGGGCAACTCACAATTCTAACTCCTGTTCCAAAGGAGCTGATGCCCTCTTCTAACCTCCATGGACACAGCACACATGTGGTGAATTTACATTCATACACATAAAATAAAAATAAATAATTTTTAAAAATTAAGGCAATGGTTTAGCATTTCAAGGAGCCTTCCACAAAATGGTGTTTGCTAGGAGCATCTGGATGACATAATGAAAAACTGGTTATTTATAGCAATTGCTTATAAAATGATTATTTTTCTTTAACACAAGTAATTTCAAACGTGTTAAATGAGGGGAAAGATGCAGAAAATGGTGAAAACATATGTGTGTGTGTATGTGTGTGTGTATGTGTGTGTGTGTATGTGTGTGTGTATGTGTGTGTATGTGTGTGTGTGTGTATGTGTATACATGTTGCTGAGGATTGGATCTGAGGCCTGTACATGCTAAAAAATCACTTTACCACTGAACTGTATCACTATCCTTAACACAAACCTTTTAAAGAACAAATATTGGATTTAAAAAAGAATTTTTAATACTTCTTGGCTCTACAGTTCACTTGCAAGTTTTTTCAAATTGTCATAAGTTGGCAATGGCAAAAAATGTGTTCTCTTGTGGTCCTTTGGCATAATTTTATGGCATTTAATTCATATAGCACAAAATGTGTTGTTTGATTGCTAAGTCACTGGTGAGGCTTATGATAAGTAGCAAGCTGCTTATAAAGTTGTGGAAGAGTGCAGTCACATTTGGAGAGCAGAACCCAGAGAATCTGGGCTGCCTGGTTCCACTACCACCATAGTAAGGGGTAGTAGAGGTGAGAGTCCCCTCACGGCAAAGGAGAGCAGTGAAGCAAACAGGATTGTCTGTCACCCCCACCCCAGCACTGCAGCATCAAGCTGTGCACCTCGCCAAAATGCAGGGTGCACCACCAAGGGTGCAGGGTGCACCAGCAAGGGTGCAGGGTGCACACGCAAGGGTGCAGGGTGCAGAACCAAGGGTGCAGGGTGCACCAGCAAGGGTGCAGGGTGCACAACCAAGGGTGCAGGATGCACCAGCAAGGGTGCAGGGTGCACCACACAAGGGCACAGGAGCCGCGTGTGCAGCCTGAATGTTGGAGGGGAAGGGAGTTGGGGACAGCGGATGAGAATGGGACCAGCAGAGCTTCAATTCAAAGTAAGGCAATAGCCGCTTCCTATGTCATCCACGTTATAGTCCTTCGTACTCATAGCATTCCCAAGAGTGAGTACAGATGACAGAAAGGATGGGGCAGGGCTCACAGAGCATGCTCTAAGTCTAGGACCAGCATTGTTGCTCATAACTCAGGTGAAGGTCTCCACTTACTATATACAGAGACCATATGGTGAACACCTCATGTGCAGACGGAAGTGATGTGGGTTACTGATAGCCAGGGTGTTCTCTCTCTCCTCTCTCTCTCTCTCTCTCTCTTTCTCTCTCTCTCTTCAGAGAGCCTAGAGAGGACAAGGTAAACTAGGCGATGAAGGTCAGAGCCCAGAGGCACAGCTACCTACAGCTTCAATCCCTGATGCAGAGGTAACATATCCACTCTCAATGATGAAGAGAGCAGGACAGAGAAAAGAGTCATTAATCTGCCATATCATCTATCAAGAAGAGAGCATGCAAACCGAGCAATAAGGACAGAAGAGACTGAGTGGCAGGGCTTGCCTTCTGCCTGCTGAGAGATAACTGTGGGGGTTTTGATTACTGTCACTTTTTACTTAAAGATGCTTCTTTTCAGACATAATAAATAAGGCCCTGTTTTTCTCAACATAGCTTTGTATATTATTTCATAAATGATCAAACTGAATTTTTAAAAAAAACTTCATTTTTAATCTTCAATAAAAGTTGAGAAGTTTTTTTTTTGAGT
Organism: Microtus oregoni; assembly: GCF_018167655.1. Lineage (NCBI taxonomy): Eukaryota > Metazoa > Chordata > Mammalia > Rodentia > Cricetidae > Microtus > Microtus oregoni. The sequence continues at coordinate 21,955,995 of NW_024543073.1, forward strand.
CTACTGACTTCAAATACCTGTTAATGAAGCTGTTAAATAAGAAGTTTTAAAATTAAGTGTGAATTTGTGGCCATGCGGGATGACCTCAGACCCAGCACTGTTCAAGGGTTATCTCTAGTTGAAAAGTTGAAAAATGGGCCAATCCTTTTCATTTTGCTGTTTGAAAAGCAAGCCTTAAATTTTTATACATTCTCCAAGGAAAACCTGGAATTTGAGAAGCACAATCATTTAAACAAAGGTATAAAGTTGACAGAATCAGACTACCTTGGCTTTGGAAGAGCTGAGACCTTCCCTCATCTTTCCTCCTAGAGGAGATGTCCTGCTTTGAGAAGCAGGACAGCCCGGCTGAACATATTTCCCATCTTTCCTAAACTCAGGAGACTGTCAACTTCACAGTTCACACATTAATAGCTGCCACATGCCCTCTGCATGGAATGATATCATTCTAAACCCTGATTTAAAAAATTAATTACATTTATCTATCTATTTATTTATCTAGTTAGTGTGGAGGGTTTTGTGAGAGTACATGGGCCACAGTGTGCATGGTACATGTGTGTGTGTGTGTGTGTGTGTGTGTGTGTGTATGTGTATGTACAACATATGGAAATTGGTTTTATTCTCTACATGCGTGGAGGAGATCAGACTCAGGCTGTCAGGCTTGCAGCAAGCACCTTTATCTGCTGAGATATCTCAGCAGGTCCCTATATTTTTACCATTAAAATTACTATGGAAAAAACAAGAATATTTAAAAGAAATGGCTGGGCGGTGGTGACACATGCCTTTAATTCCAGCACTTGGGAGGCAGAGGCAGGCCGATCTCTTTGAGAGTTTGAAGCCAGCCTGGTCTATAGAGCAAGTTTTAGGACATCCAGGGCTGTAGATAGAAATGCTATCTCAAAATACCAAAAAAAAAAAAAAAGAAAGGAAGGAAGGAAGGAAAGGAATAGAAAGGAAGAAAGAAAGAGAGAGAGAGAGAAAGAAAAGGGGGAGGGAGGGAGAGAGAAAGAGAAGGAGGGAGGAAAGAAGAAAGAAAAGAAATGAAATAAGCTAACGCTCAGCAGTAAGGGATCAGTTCTATCAGCGTATGTGCAGAGTATTGGCACCCTAACTCTGAGAACATGGATGACCAACTAGGGACTAGATAGGTGTCACCAGTGAGTACAGGGGCCAGTGGTCAGCTAGGAGTCTGTATGAGTCCCCACCCCACATGCTCACACATACACACAACCTTATAAAGAACCACACACACCAAGGCTCTTCACCCCTGTGTCCTCTGCTGTGTATTTCCTCTGAAACCTGAAACTTCACTATTTTGAACTCAAAACATCATAGATGAAGAAAGCAAAGTATGGGGTAGTTTACAAGAGGACACTCAATGAGCAACCCCCAGACAGAGCTCGGCACACCGAAGAGCCTGAGAAGCATAGTACTATCCAATTTGTTGCTTCAGTGAATATAGCACTTCCAATGCATGTAATTTTATGTGTAAACTGGATCTAGGTACTAAACCACAGATGCACATGCTATTAAACACATGCTGAATATAAATACCACACTCAAGGTTTCCTTCCCACACTCCAAGGAAGCACCTTCCAGCCTCCAGAGCCTGTGGGAGAGAAGAGGGCAGGACAGCTGGCATCGCTACAGCTGAGGACAGGCCCTGCTCCTGCATGGCGTCCCCCTCTCCCAGAGCACAGCATTTATTTCCTTCACACTTCTTATCTCCTCCCAAAGGACCCAAAGTGTCTCGCTTCTTTTCCTGGTTTTAACACCCTTACTCCCTGCCCTGACATATTCCATAGGGTAAGCTTCTTGAGAGCCAGGGTTTTGCCTGAGTTATTTCTAATTATCCAGAACCCAGAACAGAGCATCACATAGTAGGTATTCATCAAATACTAATTAATAAACTTAGTTCTCCAGACTGCGCAGTGTCCCCAGGCTCCCATCCCACACTTTCATCTCTGTTGAGTCCTCTATTTCTTTAGCTGGTAACAGGGTAGAAGCCCCACCACCCTGCAGGGAGCCAGCAATACTCTGTCCTACACCAAGAAAAACTTCTCAGCTCTAAAGAGGAGAATCCTGTCCTTTGCATAAAACACAAAACCAAAATGCCAAATGTAAGATTTAAAAATATGTAATGACAATATTTGAAAGAAATATTTGAGACTCATTTCTTTTTCTTAAAAAGTGGGGGATGGGGAGTCTTGTATGTCTACGCTGGACTGTCATCCTACAAAGCAAAGTGATTATTCTCCATCAACCATGTTAAGTTGCTGGAGTTTCTGTCCTGACAAAGAATGGGGAAAGGCATAGAGGTACCTGATGGTTCTCCACACGTCGTATCCATCCAGGGGCTTGGTACCATTGGTGCTTCCCCCAGCCAGTTTCACCAGTGTTGGAAGCCAGTCCGAGATGTGAATGAGTTCCCGGCTCTTCACGCCTTTCTGTTTCAGCAAGGGGCTTGCCACAAAGCTCACTCCACGGATGCCTCCTTCCCACAGAGTCCATTTCCTTCCGCGAAGTGGCCAGTTGTTGCCCCCAGACAGAGTCTGCCCACCATTATCTGAAAAACAGATAAGCCTTGGCATGAGCAGGTGAAAGATATCACAATGGAGTCAATTGTGTCAAGCCCTAACAGACAAAGATGTCACTGGAGAAGCTGGAGTGGGGTGTCATATGCATATGACACATGATGAGAACACGTCAGAACCACAGTCTTGGGGGTGGGAGCTTACTGTGACCTTATACAAGAATACTCCTGCAAGGACATCCATCAATAATTGTCAACCTTAGACAAGTTCTATTCTTGTTGCTCAACTCTGTGGCCAAGAACTATTACATCAAAACAACTTATGCAATCTTCCTCAGTTTTCCTTTAAAACATCCCAGGTGCCAATCTCTTTAAAAGTGCCCAGAGTAGCAAGAAAACATGTTCCCATTGCGATGCTCCCTGCTCTCAGAGAAACTCATGACCTTTGAAATTCTGTTTGGTAGTTAGGGGGATAAGGACAATGCTTCCTCTCTTTAAAGAAGTTAATTATGTGTGTGTGCCAGTGTGTGAGGGCAGGGGGCCTACAAATTCAGGTACCTGTGGAGGCCAGAAGAGGATGCCAGCTGGGGCTACAGGTGTGAGCCACCTCATGTGGTGCTTTAACCTAACCAGGTCTTCTGTAAGAGCAGTACACATACTTAGAGGCTGAGCTATCTCTCCAAACAGTAACGCTTCATTTCTCCTCAGCCTGTCTCGCCTCCCCATCTTTCAAGTGGTAGAAAGGGTTTCAAGCACTTTGCCTAAGGGTGGGGACGAGCAGTGTGGCCCAGCTACTGAAAAATGGTTAGGGTATGTTTTCCACTGCTCAAGAACAGGAGGCTTCCACGTAACTCTGGGTAAAGGGATCTTGAGGAAGAACAGTGTGCCCTCTTCCCTTCTGCCACGGGACACCGTCCTCTAGAACCAGACATAACCAGGGTCCAGAATGACACTCATCTGGTAAAAAGCCCTTTCATCCTCTATGAGCTCTACAGTGTAGATGGAGGCCTGGACAAAGCCATGGAGGAAATCTCACGGGCAGAGGACAACGATGCACGCACAGGAGCACGAGAGCTAGCCTTCCCCGGGTTCAAGAAAAGAAAACTCAGGAGAGTTTTGATGGAGGAAGGTCATTGGCTAATAAAGAAACTGCCTTGGCCCATTTTGATAGGCGATCCCTTAGGTGGGTGGAGTAGGCAGAACAGAATGCTGGGAGAAAGAAGCTGAGTCAGAGACTCGCCATGATTCTTCCACTCCAGACAGATGCAGGTTAAGATCTTTCCTAGTAAGCCACCTCATGGGCTACATAGATTATTAGAAATGGGTTAGATCAATATGTAAGAGCTGACCAATAAGAGGCTGGAACTAATGGGCCAGGCAGTGTTTAAAAGAATACAGTTCCCGTGTAATTATTTTGGGTAAAGCTAGCCGGGTGGCGGGAAGCAGCCCGGCCGCTCCTATTACAACAGAGTTTCACTTAGTGACTCCAAGCTCCTTCAGAGGAGGACAGAAAACCTTTTAAGATTTGTCTTCCAGCACTAGGCCTGGTGGCCCATGCCTTTAATCCTGGCACTCGGGAGGCAGAGGCAGGTGGAGCTCTGAGTTGTAGGCCACCCTGGTCTACAGAGCGAGTTCAAGGACAGCCAGGGCTACACAGAGAAACCCTCGAAAAGAAGAAAGATAGGTTCATCTTGAAAGAGAACTTCTAACCCTGAAGCTGGTATCTCAATGACCAACCCGCTCTCTGGTGGCCTTTTTCTTATGTGAAGCCCTATCTTATGCGTGAAAGTCACAGTTCTCCCGACCCTGCAAACAGCGAGGTGTGGGGGCAGGGGCGGGAAGTGAACCATTTCCTCCCTTTACAGGGTGGCAAGGTGAAGGTCCACCGTATGCTGTACCAGGAAGAGAAGGTCTTGCTTCAAGATGTCAGAGGTGTGCAGGGCGCTGGTGTAAACAGGGTAGAAGTGATAAGAACAACAGACACTGGGTGGCTTATGAGCCAGGTATGAGCTCAGAGGGAAACACTGAGTTAGGACTGTAGAAAAACAGCAGTGATGTTTCTTGGTTACCAAATTTGTAGAATCATATTAGTTTCCAAAGGTACCCGGGGGCCAAGGTGACTTCATGTACATATCTAAATAATCTTTATTTGCATGTATATGATACTTTAACATTGCTTCTTTTAAAAATCCACTGTTGTCCAAATGACCTACAGGAGGGTGGTAAGATAGACTTGTTCCATGGAATGTTCCACATGGTCCTATTATCCTGGAGGAGTGGCCCAAGACATCCAGTAGATACTTGAAACCCAGGTAACCACATTCTGTTTTTTCCTATATATACCTATAATAAAAGTTTGATTTCGTTTCTTTTGATTTTTACTTTTTATGTATATGGGTGTTTTGCCTGTTTATGTCTGTGCAACATACACACAGCTGGTGTGGAACTCTGGAAGTAGAGTTACAGTCTGCTGTGAGTCACCATGTGGGTGCTGGGAACTAAAGCCAGGCCCCCTGGAAGAGCAACCCATGCTCTTAACTGCTGAGCCACCTCACCAGTTCTGTATTATATACAGTGACCATTATAAGTCAGGCATAGCAAGTCACTAACAACGATAACAATAAAACAGAATGACTACAGTACATTGTTACAAAAGCAAGTGCATGCTGCCCCAGCTGAGGAAGGGGGATGTTTTCCAACCCTGGAGCTTGAGGCAAGCCTGGACAATACAGAAAGACCCAATCTAAAACTCGAAAAGCCATGTGGCTGTGGTTTCTCTCCCGCAGTATGGTACCATACTACATGTTGCATGAAGGAACAGTTCATGTACTAGCATGACGGCAGACTTCACTAGATGTCTCCATGCAGAAGAAAGTACAATTTAAAACTTGGAGTTTATTTATTTTGGAATGAATTTTCCATTTACTATTTTCAGTAAATGGTGGACCCCAGCAGACTAAAACAGTGGACAGCTAAGCCGTAACTACAGGGGACTCTAGAGTATGGACTGTGCCTACAGGATGCAAGGAAGCATTAACTCCACATCAGACACCACGGATTTCACAGGATCTTAAGGTCTAAGATGGGACAGAGACACAACTGACGGCTAAGGCCAGCTGCTCACGAGCTGGGTGACCAGGGACAACACACTACCTCCATTTCTTCACTGTTCCTGTTTGAAAGTGAGAATGAAATGCCACGTGGGTGTTCAGTAAACAGTAGTGACCGCCACCATCCTTCGTGCCCATGTGCCACGTGGGTGTTCAGTAAACAGCAGTGATCACCATCATCCTTCGTGCCCATGGCCATGCCAGTTGTCTAGATTACAATGGTCCTGTTCCTTGAGGAGGAAGAGGAGGGCTGAAAACAGTCGAGAATGGAACATCTAGAGCTCCAGGCTCTGGCTGACCTGCGAGCCTCTGCCCCACAGTGCTAGGCCCTGGCGTTCCTAGGACGGTGTGGGCTTACAAAAAGGCTTCATCTCCCTGAGCAAGCCACAAGTACCAGCAAAGAGCGAGCACACTCTTCCCATGAGACAGCAGGGAAAGTCACTTCCAGGGGGCTCCTTTTCCTGGTGTTGGGGAGGATGTTCAAGGCTCCACTGGCACGGAGGCTTCTCATGGAGTCACTGACACACACACGCTTGGTTCCTTGTCCTGCTTCATGAAGGAGAGTGTAGGGCTAGGCTAGATAAAAGAAATACCTCTTCGGCATGTGCCTGGGTGACAATGGATCCCATCACTTGATATCAATGACATATAAGACCATTTCTTCAAGCTCCATTGCATTTTTTTAAGATTAAGAAAATATGTGTATGTGTGTTTCTTCCGTGAGTTTATGTGCACAACGGGTGTGCAGGTGCCAGAAGAAGGCACTGGATCCCCTGGGGCTGGAGTTACAAGCAACTGTGAACTGCTATGTGGATTCCTAAAACCAAACCCTAGCCCTGGAAAAGCTGCAAAGTCTCTGAACCGTGGAGCCATCTCTCCACGCATCCTGTACTGCATTTTCTCCTCCCCTGAAACCTAAGGACCAAGTCCTTATGCAAGCCTATGAAACCCACATTCTATGTCATGTGGCTTTCAGTTCTCACAGAGTCTCAGGCCCCTTCAGCCAATACAGCAACATTATAAAGAAGGAGCCTTCGTGTGCTCAAAACTCAGACCCCTACAGCCAATAGAGCACACTGCAGAGAACTGCTGTGTGCTCAAAATTGCCCTTGTAGCTGAGGAATGGTGAGAACGAGAGAAATCGTCTTCCTCGGAGATTAGATAAACCACCAAATGGTTATCTAATACCAAATGGTCATCCCTGAAAACATACACACAAGTTATACCATGCAGACAGAGCAGGTTGTATTTATATTTTTAGGAATATACACATATATGTATAAGATAATGACAACAATACTGAATTTGCAGGAGAACAAGGAGGGGTATAAGGAAGGGTTTGGAGGAAGGAAAGGGAAGGGGATTTATAATTATGTAATTATATTATGAGCTCAAAAAAATTAAAAGAAATATTTTTTAAACGCACCAAAATGGAGTGGTCACAACCTGGTGCGTGAATGGCTGGGGTGGCACAGTGCCACCGACGATGCCTGCTGTTGCTTTTCTGAGCAGACACAGGTCTTTGAAATACTAGCTAATGAGTCCCTCGGTTCCATACACATACTCGTTTGTGCTCCGTGGAAAATACTGGATGGTGGGAATGGTGGAGATCAGAGGTGGTGGGGCCGAGGGCAGCTATGTCTGGAATCTGATCCTAGTCTGACTGAGGGCGTCAGGGAAGAAAACACTCCTGGATGGAAATCGAATCTGGCCACTGCTGCTACTGCAGGAATTGAATGCATCTCCACACAGCACGCTGCCTGCCGGGGCCAAGGCAGCGAGGAGGACTGTTTTTGTGATTAGCTCACCGTGATGTTTCTGCCATTAGCAATGATAAGGTCGCCAGCACCAGTTAGCAACATTGCTTCCTCTTTCGGTTTCTTGAGACTGCTCTAAAGGAAAGAACCGTCAATGGACACACTTGTGACTTCCACCTGCTTCTTCAGCCACAAAACTTCAGCTGTGCCACGGCGCAGGGAAGTTTGGCGCCCCCTGGGGGTGGAATCCCTACACAGCAAGAATCATGCGCTCTGATAAAACAGTAGAAAAGGGGCAGGGGAGGGGGAGGGGGGACCCTGTAGTGATCACTAGTTCAGATAGAGATTTTTAGAGGGACTATGGAAACACTGTACTCAAACATCTATTAATTCTCCCTCCCCATTCTCTACATAGCCAGAGTTAATTTTCTCCTGTTAAGAATTCATTTTCAGGAGAAAGTCTGGTTTCATTTTCTGACGGGCTTATGCAAAAACTTCCAAATCAAAATAAGATGACTCCAGCTTTTCAGCCTGGAAACTATGAAACTTTTTTTCCAGAAAAATAGATCCCCCCAGCAACATTTTGGCAGACACAAAACCTAATTAGAAAACCTTTGCTGTCTAGAAAGAACTGTCAAAATAAAACAAATGCTGTCAGATGGAGACCGTAAATCTCACTTTATTATTTATTATCGAAGAAAAATAACTGTCAGAAATCATGGAAAAGCATTAGTTAGCCAAAGGTTGGAGAGAAAAACATTTAGGTCTATGACACCGACACCTCATCTGTATCCAGCTGATAAAACCTGAAATGAAACCATGACAACAAGACCAGGCTTACCCCTGCCTCAGACAATCTAGTGTCTTGACCATGTGACATTGCCCTGAGCCATCAGCCTGGGCCAGGCTTCCCCAAGACCTCATTCTCCCACAGACCTGAAAAGCAAAGGAACCTTCCTTATCTTTTCAGAAGCCCAGCCTTCTCTCTACACAGGGCACGCTTGTGGGTGTGAAGGGTCGTATGGAAAAATGCCACTCTGTACAGGACAAGGGTTTGTCCCAAAGCTGTACCTACTGGTTGATGATTGATCCCTTTTGTTTTGTTTTGCCGAGACAGTAAGGTCTCTGTGCAGCCCTGGCTGTCCTGGAACTCACTCTGTAGACCAGGCTGGCCTTGAACTCACAGAGATCCACCTGCCTCTGCCTCCTGAATGCTGGAATTAAAGGCATGCACCACCACTGCCCAGCTGGTAGCTGATTCTTTTGGATTCATTTTCTATATTACTCAGGTGCAAAGTGGAAAATCTGCCTCAGTCTTAGCATTATCTAAAGGTCTGGGAAAAGTCAACTCTCTCGCACTAAAAGGTTCTGAGAAAGTAACCATCAAGCCGGAGGCTCCTTGGATTGACCTTCATCTCACCACGGTCAAGCTTCTTTGCCTAAACTGGACAAGCACTCCTTCTGTCCATGTGTTGTCAACTCTGCCATGGATAAATTCAAATCGGCTCTCCAGTTTATCACCTACTGCCTTGGGGCAGGCCCGCCCCTCACACGGGCTCTGTGGATAAGCAGGATTCCTGTCACCTAGCTGCCACCAGAGGTATTTTTATAAAGTTACAAACCTATCAGGCCACACCTACATGTAATGACCCAGCTGCTTTCCCACCACAGGAAGGGAAGACTTCAGCCCCCTGACAGAATCCTTTACACACGTGGCCTCACCCTGCTGTGTGGGCACTCATGCCTACCAAGTCTCTCACGCTTCAATCTCGTACAACCAAATTCTTCCACCGTCAGAATGCACCACGGCCTTTCAGGCTAACTTGATCTTTGTATCCTCACACAAACACATCCTCCTTCCTTTCTGCTGGACTCAGATTTTAAGGCCTGAGGTTAAATATCAGATCTTTAGTGAACCGTTAGTAGCCCGAATAGCCTTTCTCTCTCCTAGACCACACATTTATTTCCATCACTCCTGGGGCACTTGGCTCGATTGGCTCTGGGTGGTTCTTTTCTTCCCTATAACTCTGCTTCTTGAGGCCAAGAAGGAAGCTCTGCTGTTCGTGTTTGCAAGACCTGGAAAAGGACCAGCTAACAGAAAGAGAGGTCAATAAATGAAGACGAAGCACCCGGTTAAAACAGGGAGGACCGACACTGAAAACTAGCGTGGGATGCTGCAGGCTCTCTAAGTCCCTGCCTGGCCACTGCCTGACCTTGACCCTTAGGATGGAGATGCTGCTTCAATCAACAGATGGTCAACTAGCAAGTGGGGCCCAGGTCCCCAGGGCTCCAGTGAGGACGTAAGCATCGAGCCTACAAGAACTGCTGGTCCCACCTGGGTACCTCAGTCACACTGAGTTTGGGGGGGGGGGGGGCTGCTCAGGAGCCCTTTGAAAAGTGCTGGCCTGGAAGGGACTCTCCAGAGCACACTGTCGCAAATCTGCTTTGAGTTCTGCCGTTTCCCAGGGCCACCCTAGCTCTAGAACATGGCAGCCTACGTACGAGACACACAAACTCTTCTCATGATGTAAGTTGGAAGAGATGAGAGCCCTTTTTTGTAAGCAGGAACCCGGGCTGTCCAAAGAGAGGGAATGAGGCAGAGGCAGAGCTGGCTCGGTGGTTACAGCACTGGCTACTTCTGCAGGGGACCCGGGTTTGGTTCTCTGCATCCACTAACCCCAGCTCCAGGGAGCTGACAGCCTCTTCTGACTTCTGTGGGTACCAACCCATGCAGCTACAAATAATCCAAAATAAATCTTAATTTTTTTAAAGCTGAAACCAGAAGGGCAGTCACATGACCATCACAAAGCAGACATCCCAGACACAGGGAGCAGGCAGTACAAGGGCCTTATTCAATTACACGGGTTCCTGAGACGAAGACTAAGGTCTCCTTTAGTTAGAACGAATTAGCTATATCTTTCCTTTTGTAGTGCTGGGAAGGGGCTGAGACACATGCTCCGTAACTGAACTGTGCCCTCATCCCAGCAAACTACAGTCATACAGAATCAGGGAACTGAATGACGGCTAGATAGGAACAAAATCCGTCTAGCTCTTTCATGGCTGTTGTCATTTTTCTCCACCGTCCCTACTGTGACTTTGCTAATTCCACTGAAACACACCCAAGTGACAGGGCTGTCAATTGGGCCAGGATACTTAATCTCTGGGTCTGGGAAAGAAAGCTAACCAAACCCACCTTACCACAGAGTCTGGCAGAGAAGCACCACTTAGCAAACATTTGCTGTTTTTGTTGACAGAAGCCACCAGAGCCGGTAAAGGGTGCAGAGCAGACTGCCCTGACATTAAAGACAGCCTAAATTTAGGAGCAGCGTTCTCAGGCTCTCTCCTTATCGCCCTGCTGGATTACACGCTACACTGTGAGCAGAAGGCTGCAGTGAATTATGATGGGTTTTGTTATTATTAGGGAGAACTCAGGATGGTTTCTTTCTACTTCTATGGGTTTAAATGAAGTTCATCCGTGAACCGTGGTTCAGCAATGATGTCCTGAGATTCAAATGAAGCATCAGAATCTGAATATTTATCCAGATGTTCATCTGAGCATCTGTAAGGCTGTGTGTTGGTTTCTTTCCTCAAGGAAGATAAGAGCTGTGACCCTGGGCTCCCAGCACACACTTCTGTCTTGTTCATCTTGATAAGCCAGCAGCCAGGGGAGGATCCTGCTGAGTGGGCTCCAAGAGGATTCTGGGAACGTGGGAGATTTGGCAGCTAGTCACCAAATAACTGACCTGGCCACCAAAAGAACTGAGATAAAGGAAGATGGATGTGAGGAAAAGCCAACAGTAGGACTGGTGGGATCCAAAAGAAAGACTGTAAATAAAGCCCTTCCTCATTTGCCCGTAGGCATGTCATTGCTTAGAATAATGAGCGACCACTGAGATCTTATCTCTCCTTTGAAGTGTGCTGAGGGCATAAAGACAGAAAAGTCTGTGGAAAGACTGAGAGCATTTGTTCTCTGGAAGCCATGGTGAGTCTGGGAACCGGAAAAGCGTTCTAATTTACTACACTGTGCTCAGTGGATAACTTTTTCTGAGTTTAAAGCATTGGACTTCCCACAGGGCAGGGAACCCTGATTGCTCTTTGGGCTGACGAGGGAGGGGGACTTGATTGGGGGAGGGGAAGGGAAATGGGAGGCGGTGGCGGGGAAGAGACAGAAATCTTAAATAAATAAATAAATAAATAAATAAATAATAAAGCATTGGTATCCACAGATTTGGGAGCTCTGTGGATGCAGTTGTAACATCAGTACAGAAGGTTGCGAGCCCTTTGCTCTTAGAAAGCAGAGATGATGTGGGTTTACTCTGAGTATTCCGGGTCCTCTGGTAAACGGTACAAAAGGGTCACGTCTGCTATGCTAAGCAGAAGTACAAAATGCTTGTTCTGGCCTTATCTTCTCTGTCTTTGCTATGGTTTGATCTTACAGGAAATACTCAATTTTAAATTTTAAAAAATTAACAAATTTCCAGATTCTAAGAAATTTTGGGTCTTCCGAGGGTTCTAGAGTCTCCTGACAAATGGTTTAACTCCTTTCAGGCCGGAAACAATTCTTGGCGATCAGGTGACTCTTTACTAGACTGCTGCTTTTCTCTCAATAGTGCCAAACCAAAACCCAACAAACCGGTTACCACAGAAGTGCTTGAAGCTTTGGGACAGCAGGGAGACACTGAAAATGCTATTAACAGATAGGAAAAAAAGAGATGTCGTTTTGGAATAGGCGTATTACCTACATACATGTTGAGGAAAATGAAAGTTGAGGGCAGTGGGCTTCAAAGAGTCTAAATCAGAGAAAGCTGGAATATTCCACGTAGGCAAACACTGGCGATCTTGTCTTTATGCTTCCAAATAAGGAATGTAAGCTAAACGTGTCAAAATCTATGGAGCCCTTGCTAAATGGCACTCTTGGGGTCAGCATTGCACGGGCTCTCTTAGGGTCACTTAGAAAGGTCAATGAACCTAATTGAGAGGCCGGGCAGTTCCGTTTCCCCAGAGCACTTCTCTGAAGCTCTGCCAAATGCTAAAGGATCTCACTGGGGGTTGGAGTTCCGAGTCAGGAGAGGCAGGCAAACATAAGAACTGACCTGGAGGAAACACTCAATGGCAGACACAAAAATAACTCTGTAAGCCCAAATATGATACAGTCTTTTTCAGATGCTGAGCACAAAGAAAAGATTTCCTTCAGATCTGCAGATGACGCCTGCTCTAAGGCCAAGAGGACGAAACCCTGTGAGTCCCTAGGACACTGGACTTTCATGCAGGCAGAAGCAGCCCTCTGACCAGCGCAGTGGGAGGGAGGGTGAGCTCTGGCGAAACCAGGAGTCCCTAGCAAGTGCAGAAGCCATTGTAGTGAGAATGGCTGGAACAGAGAAGCTGGGAAGGAGGAGGCTGCTCTCTGTGCCCAGCGAGGTAAGAGCAGATAAACAAGGCAGGGGGCAAGAGCATGCCAACAGCCCCAAACAGTATGCCACCAAGACCAAACAATCAGCCAAAGCAAAACATGTCCTTGAGTGGTCACATCAGGCTCCTGATGTCCCAGGCCATGAGACAAATGTCCCTGAGTGGTCACAACAGGCTCATGAGTCCAGGCCATCAGACAAACATCCATGAGTGGTCACAACAGGCTCACGAAGTCCAGGCTGTTAGACACAGCACAGGGCTGAACTGCCTCATACTCAAGTCTACTGATGTGGGTGGTGAGCAGCCTCTGAGCAGGCTAGGATCCTGATGCAGTAAGAAGCCCAACACTGTCTCCACAGACGAATGGAAGAACAAAACCTGAGCATTAAAGATAAATTGTGCACTGTTTGTTTTTCCAACATCAAGTGTTCCACTTTCCCGATAGAGTAAAGGAGTTATTATATGAAACACGTTAGAGGAAAATGTTAGAACGATGACCCCTCTTCATTGAGATAGTGGGAGGCGCAGGGCTGAGTATTTTAGACTCAGGGAAACAACTGTTATATTTCATAGTCACATCATGGATTCTGTCTATATCGATATAAGGTAAATCTTCACAAATGTTTCTTCCAGAATCATCTGCATATGCACATGCAATCTATGCTGGGATAAAGTAATGTTAGGCTTGAATACTACTCTACTTGTAAACAAACAGGATGCCTTTGGTGACTTTTATCTCCACAGCAATAATGCTACCAGATAGTTCTTTGTGATTCCTGTCACCTCAACCCAGGAAGCAGTCAGGGCAGTCAATGCTTGTCCTCTGGGGACAGAGAGTGAGCAGATGACACCTGGCTGGATCCACCATTCAGAGCTGGAGGAGGAAAGAAGACAGCAAAAAAAGGCAAGGGAAGGAAGGCAGCTGCATCCCTACGAAGACACTCTGTCCCCCACACTGGAAACCCCAGCCCAGTGTAGAACGACAGTCATAGGAAGAGTGGAAAGGGCGACCTCACATCCCGGAGGAGATGGGGGTAGAGGAGGGAACAGCGAGACTTGTTTTCAGGTGCCAAGTTAGTCATCGGATAGCAATGGCCACACCAGGGCATGGGGGAAACTCAGGTCCATCCATGAATGCTCTGTCTGTCACTGAGAAGCACACAAATGGACGTGGAGGTGATCCAAAGAGTCTCTGCAGCAGGGAGCCCCCGGCATGGTTCTGGTGGGTGAAATGGAGGTCTGGCAGACAGGAATGTCTCACCTGAGGCTGGTGCAGGAGTGAGGCACTCCTACCAGACACTCCTACCTCCTGCTCCAGCTCCAGTGTGGTGACTTCTTGCAGAGGAGCCAGCAAAAGAGACAATAAATTAACTGAGATGAACTGTGCTGAGTGAAAACAGGTATTGGTTTCTGTTAGCTGACTTCCCTGGCCGAGTGACTTATAAAGGCATGGCTTAGGGTTCTGTGGGCTGTGAAGTCCAGAGTGTGGCTCTAGGATCCAGTGAGGGCCTCCCTCAGTGTGGCATAGTCCCGCAGCAGAAAGCTGGAGGACCAAAGAGACAGAAGAGAGATTTTACCACAAAGCTACCCCTGCAGAAACAGCCTTAATCCCTCCATGACCACAGCACTTCTTAAAGCCTCCGACTTTCAAACACACAGAGGCAATTAAACCTCCGTTTGGGAAGGGACAGGAAAACCATAACAGGAGGTGGCCTCTACACAGCAGAACAGGAACCTGGGCAGTCCTGGAGTCCCTGGGGAGGAAGGAGGTGTCACATGTTGCATTTCTTATATATCTATGACTTTTATATTGACATTTTTGTTTTTATAAGTTACATTTTCAAAAGTAAAACTTTTGAGTCGAAATACCTGTATAAATTTCACTTTAACTTGCCTGCCAGCTGGAATGGCATTTCCAGGAACTGCAGTACTAATCCCGAGGATCACCCATATCAATACTGAGTGGCATTTCTAAGTCTGAGCCCTGAAATCTGGGGTCACTCTGCTCATATCCGATCACTTGGATCTTAACAAAGGTACCAATGTTAGCAGAGGGAAATTCAACAAGAGAGGCCAGACTCTAGTGTGTTAAGAGCAAAAGAAAACAAATAACCAAGACAATAACAAAACAAGCCTTGGCCAACCCCTACTCAACACATACCTTAAAATCTAAAGACAGTGCTATTGCAATTCAACAACAAATAGACAAAGAACTCAATTAAAATATGAGCAAAAGATACAAAGAGACATTTCTCCAAAGAAGGTGTATTAGTGGCGTGGCTGATAAGCACGTAACAAGATGCTCATATCGTTACTTAGTAAGGAGGCAGAAACTAAGACTACAGGCGGTACCGCATCACACTCCAGAGTACATGAGAAAAAAACAAGCTTCACGGCTTCAACATAAAGCAATTAGAACCGATTATACTGCCGCTGGGAATGCAACACTATTAGGCTGCTGGGATGCAACGCTATTCAGCTGCTGGAAATGCAACACTATTCGGCTGCTAGAAATGCAACACTATTCAGCCACTGGGATGCAACACTATTAGGCTGCTGGGATGTAACACTATTCGGCTGCTGGGATGCAACGCTATTCAGCTGCTGGAAATGCAACACTATTCGGCCGCTAGGAATGCAACACTATTCAGCCACTGGGATGCAACACTATTAGGCTGCTGGGATGTAACACTATTCGGCTGCTGGGATGCAACGCTATTCAGCTGCTGGAAATGCAACACTATTCGGCCGCTAGGAATGCAACACTATTCAGCCACTGGGATGCAACACTATTCAGCCACTGGGATGCAACACTATTAGGCTGCTGGGATGCAACAATATTCGGCTCCTTGGGAGAACATTTACATAGCTTCTCAGAAGGTTAAACCTAGAGGTCCCATGTAGATTAGTCACTTTTGTGACTAATACATTACATAAAATATATTAAAATAAATTAAAAGACAGAAAATACATTAAAGGACAGATTCGTGTTACAAAATGGATGAACCTTAAAGACATTACACTAAAGAGAAAGTGAGACATAAATAATCAAATACTATATGGTTTTATTTATAGGACATGTTCAAAACAAAAAAAAATCTATACTGAAAAAAGTAATGACTGCAGGATAGGGAGGGACAGGGCTGGGAGCAACTGATAACGGGTACAGGATTTCTGCTGGAGCTGATAAAATGTCCTGGAATTAGATAATGACAGGGCATGCACAACTTCGGGAATCTACTAAAAACCAGTAAACCACACACTTCCTAATTTTATGGTAGGTGAATCATAGCTCAGAGAGCAATACTGTGTGATGGCCTAGATGGGTTTCAGGTGCTGTGATAAAACACGGACGGAGGAACTGAACAGACGGCTCAGTGGACAGGAGAGCACTGTGCTCTTCCAGAGGACCTGGCTTGGGTTCTCAGCATTGATGTGATGGCTCACAGCTGTCCATGACTACAGTCCCTGGGGCTCACAGCTGTCTGTGTCTACAGTCCCTGGGCTCACAGCTGTGCGTGACCACAGTCCCTGAGGCTCACAGGGACTCACAGTTGTCTGTGACTACAGTTCCTGGGGATCACAACTGGTGATCCAATGCCCCCTTCTGGCCTGCACAAGTACTGCATGTATATGGTACACATACATACATGCTTGTAAACACTTAAACTAAAAATAAATAAATCTTTGAAAAAAAAACACACTAGCAACAAGAAACTTAGGGGGAGGGGAAGGTTATTTGGCTTACACTTCCATTCCATAACCCATCACTGAGGGAAATCAGCACAGAAATTCAAGGAAGCAACCTGAAGGCAGGAACTGAAACAGAAATATGAAGGGGGGCTGCTTACTGGTTTGCTCCCCTCTAGCTTGCTCAGCCTGCTTCTTATACAACACAGGACCACCTGCACAGGACTGGCACTGCTCTCTGTGGGCTGGGCCCTCCCACATCAATCATTAATCAAAACAATGCCCTACAGACTTTTGTATAGACCAATTTGATGGAGGCATTTTCTCAATTGAGGGTTCCTCTTTCCAAATGTGTCAAGTCGACATAAAACTAACCAGCACATATAATAAAATAAAAAGGAAAGATGGGCTAAAGTCTTACTGGCAAAACAAGCCCTAAGAAACTCTTACAGAAAAACATTAAATAATTTGTGCACTGGGACAGGTCAAGGGTCTCTCTAAACCTCTCTCTAAACCACGTCTTTGTCTCACTACAGTTGTGCATAAAGCTAGTAAGGCCCAGCATGGTGTGAGAGGAAGCAGGGTGATCATGTGACTTCAAAAGGAGAAAGTGCAGTTCTGGTCGGCTGCTGGACACCATTACAAGGGAGCAACCATGACTCCTGGGGCAGCAAATGGACCCTCCTGGACAGGTATTCCAAACACCGTCCTATTGAAGTCCAGAGCTTTCAGGACATGGCAGATTCTTCACTCATGTTTTTGCGGGTCTACCACAGGGACTTGGCTTCTTACAAATAAAACACACATGCACATGTACACACGCCAGCAGGTATGTTCTGGAGCCAGGGAGTCTCTCTCGATTTTATAGACCCTGACTTTGATAACCCATTTCTCAGTGGAGTCTTTTGGGGGCCAGCTGATCCTACAAAACATCCATCTGGCAAGTGAAACAAAACATTCAGATTTGGAAAGCTTTCTGTATGTGGTCAGAGAGACTGCCTCATTGTTTATTCCATTTTTGGCTTCCTGAAAGTTTAAATATGAATCAAGTGGAAAATGACTTCAAAATAGATAAGGGATTACACAAATCTTTCCCTGCTTCCCATTGCCATGGAAATAACCCTCTTAGACACGAAATGGTGTGCTGGCGCTTTCCCTTTTGTTTTAAAATTATAGATGATAAAAATCCAATTATTCTACATGCATTTCTATGGATTTTGACCAGCCAGAAATGGAGCACCCCGGAGGACTCCCTGTATGGCGTCCAACCCCTGATATTCTCTTCATCTTTGAAATTTTCGTTTGTCAGAATCTTTCATTAGAAAAAAAAATCTCACCGTACAATCTTAGCCACGCTTCTTTTCCTCGGCATAACGTGTTGGCAAGCCGTCCACGCCAATGCCCGTGGCAAGTATTCCTCACATGCAGTGGGAAGCCCCACTCTTGTTCACCGTCCACTCCTTAGTTACAGAAAAGGGCTGTGGTTGTCACCCATTATCAGTAAAGCTGGACTGGGCGTGCAGCTCAGAGGCAGAACACTTGCCTGGCACATGTGAGGCCCTGAGCTCGACTCTACGCACTGAATGAAAATGCTACAAACATAAAAAGTATAAATTTTAAATTAAAAAAAATCTTTTGAGGCAAGGCTTTCATGTGTCTTCATTTGGCCTCAAAGTAGGAAGCCAAGGATGACCTGGAGCTTCTGATCCTCCTGCCGCCACCTAAGTTCTGGGATCGCAGGGGGACACCAGCACACTTCTTTGCTGTGGTGCTGAGGACCACACCCACAGTTTCACACAGCTTCTGTAGCTCCAAGGAGCTGCGTCCTCCGCCCCAGGGTTTACATTCACATGAACAGTTTCATTTCTCTTAGCAGAGCCAAGCAAACAGGGCTGCTACCTTTAAGGCATTCTATTTCATTAGTTTCCAGCAACTGATGGTTTGAGTATTTTTTTGTACTTTACTGTGTAGGTTTCTCTTTCTTTTCTACACGACCCCTTCATTAAATCCCCAATGTCTTCCATCATTCCATTCATTATATATTCTGCATCGATATTCTTTAATCTGGGAAAGCTAGCAACAGGCCGGTCCCCTTTAACCCCCACCTTTAAAGCTGTATAATCCCCACGGACCCATCTTGAGTTTCATTGGTCTTTTTCATTGTCATCTTCATTTGGGCCACTAAAATATATTCTGAATTTCAACAGGACAGTTTTCAGTTAGAAAAATTGGATTTGCCGGGCGATGGTGGCGCACGCCTTTAATCCCAGCACTCGGGAGGCAGAGGCAGGCAGATCTCTGTGAGTTCGAGACCAGCCTGGTCTACAGAGCTAGTTCTAGGACAGGCTCCAAAGCCACAGAGAAACCCTGTCTCGAAAAACCAAAAAAAAGAAAAAGAAAAAGAAAAATCGGGTTTGTTGATTTAAGTTGCTCTTTGGTTGTAGCGTCCACTTCTCTACTGAGAACTAAGGTTTTCCATTCATTTCAAGAGTGTTTGCCTCATCTCATGGACCAGGGGAGCAAAGCATGCCTGACAGAAGCAGCTGCAGCCTGACTTGGAGAGGCCGCCTCTCCTTACAGCGAACAGTGGCGATAATGAAGACTCAGGTCAGGCCGCCCAAGATGCAGAGGATATGTGTGCTGGATATGGCATGGGCTCAAGCCTAAACAAGTCATGTATGCCACCCCCTGAGGCTCAGGGAACACTGGGAAAGAGGAGACAGGAAGTGTGGAAGAGCCAGAAGATGGGGTAGGGAGCTACAAAATGCCATCCTCTAGACCAGATACAACCACTACAACCGTTAATTCCCATCAACTGTAGTTACTGCACCGGACCGACAAGACCAGTCAAAGGCTCACATGGTTCTCCCCTTTACCTCAGAACTACTGGCTATTAACAGATTCTGCGAGAGGAGGAACCACTGTCTTTAGTTTTCTGTCCTTTGCTGAGCCACCAGGCTCCAACAGGCAGCTTCATGGTCACATACATGGCCCTGGTTAATCTTGGTAGGTCACAAAACAAAACAGATAAACATGAACGTGTGAGAGAGGTTTCGGAGAAGGCAGACGTAGTAAGAGTGGTAGGGAGATAGATAGGAGATTAAAGTGGTTTGTTTACCAAGTATACACATGTGAAACCATAAAAAAATAATTAAAAATTTAAAAATATTTATCTTTGAATTCCAGTATTCAGCCCATCTCAAAGATGGCCATCTACACTTAGATTTTTGCTCTGGGTGCCAGTTCTTCATAAGGCGATTAATTTCGAATTGTTTCCGGTTAATCGGAGCATGGGCCTGCTCCACAGTCTGCGGACAGTGGTGATAATGACGGTTCAGACCTGAACTCTGCCATCACGCACATAGGGTTAGTCTAGGGCCTGGTGAAGAGTCCTCAAAGGCCTTGTTTTGCCTCTGTGGGTCTGTGTGGCGGTTCCGGGTGGAGGGATGCCTTGGCTCACAAAGCATCGGGTGCTTCTCTCCTGGTTTGTCTTCAGATGCCCTCACACATGCCTTTCTCCCAGCAACTCCTGCCCGGGGTCTCTCTGCCAGGACAGCTTTTTTTTGTGTTAATTTACTCCATCATGACTTTATGCAATCTGTACAGCTGAGGTCGCCTTTGGGAGTAAAGCAGCCCAAGAAAAGAGAGGAAAAAATAATGAGGATTTCCCACAGAAGACCATGGGTCTTCTTTTAGGTGTTAGATACAAACCGCACCACAGGGGCAATGAAGAACCTCAGCTGGAGTTTACGCTGAAGCTGGGTCAGAGAGCATTGGGAGAGGCAAGCAGAGAGGAGAGCAAAGAAACACAAGTCGAATAGAAAAGAGAAACGAGAATTCCCCGTGTTTTCCAGGGCGTTACTGATTTCTTCACTCACACTAGAAGTAGGGTTTTCTACAAGAAAGCACTATCCGTGCCTGCTTCGTGTTACCTGGTCCGGAGCTGGGAGACAGAGGAGAGGATATAAACAAGGGAGTCACCCCATCACAGGAACTAATAAAGCCGAGTTCACTGCTCGACTGCCGTCTGCCCTTACGAAGCCTCCGCTAGTCTACTTTGCTGCATCATCCAATTTTCAGCTGTCAGAGTGGATGAGAAAGACGAGCCTTGGTGGGCTGACTCCATCTTAGCTAGCCGGGGAAGGCTGTGCCATGGTGTGAATGATTACAGGCCAAGGGCACTTGGGTTTTAAAGCCTGTGTCTGGATGAACACAAAAGCACCCTGTGTAAGGTAAGAAGTAAAGAGAAAAACGACGAACTGAATGCCCTGATTAAGGGCTTCTTAGGCTGCACAGCTGTTAGTGCTGTGGTTCCCGATCTCCAGGAACACAACGATGGGAAGCCTGGCCCAGGGGGAAATGTATGGCTGCACACGGTCAAAAGTCAACAAGACTGCACAGGAAGAGGAGGAGGAGAGAAGAAAGCTGGAGGGACATGCGGGCCAGGCATCCCTGTGCTGGACCTTCATGGAGACCAAAGGCATATTCCACCGGGGCCAAGAGACCTTGACAGGGTAATTATTTTTCTCCAGATGGTTTTGTCATTTTAAAAAATTATACAGTGAGATTATTTTCCTAAAAGGAAACCGAAAGGCAGTTCCTAAGGGCATTTTTTTTTATTACTCCTGACCCTGATCTTGCCTTCCCATCTCCGTGCTTGGTAGAAAGGGTCTCAGGGTGGGAAGGAGTGGCCCAGCTGAGGCGAAGTGAGTCATGGTATCTTCACTAGGGAGTCTCAGTGACCAAGGTAACTCAGCAGGTTGCTGGCGCTGCTGTGTGCTTTGGCTGAGCTCAGGCATTTGGAAGTTCATTTCTCATATTCTATCTGGGTTTACTCCTACCAACTCTTGATCCTAGGAGAGAATCTATTATGTTAGAAGCCACTTTCTGCTAAGCATTTGGAAGGTCTTCATGGAGAACCCCTGCTAGAGGCCAGCCCCACAGGGGAGAGGCCCTGGGTAAGCCTTCGCACAGATGGCCAGGAGGAGCGAGGAGGCCAAGTCCACGGTGAATTTTCACTTGCAGCTATGCATGCTGGTGACTCAATAGCTGTGGGTTTCCAGCTTTAAATTCAGGCGTGAATATAAATCTTTTCCAATGCTGAGCATACAGTGAGATCAAAGGACCCAGGGGAGGTCTGAGCCCATGATGACCTTGCATTGCAAGCCTGAGCGTGAGGGATCTCTATGAACTTGAGCATCCAGTGCACAGAAACCAACCTGACAGATCTGACGGGTTCTTCCCCTCGTATATATCTTTACTTCCATCTAGTAAGGCTTTGTGCCAGGGTCCTGATTTTTCTTTTCTGCTGCTCCGATCCAAAATTTATGCTCACCCAGCCATACTGGGTCACATATGAATGGCAGGACTACGAACGCATCACACTTGTGCCTTTTTGGAGTTTTGTCTGGAGCCGTGTGTCCTCGGACTCCCACCCCATCCCCCTACTGCACCCCTCCCCCATTTGGCCTGCTGGTGGGACTGTATTCTGTCACTTATCTAGCATAAAATAAACAGAACAATCTGGAGCTAATTTAAGTGGCTGACCATATCGGGATACAGCTGGGAAAGATTTGAAGAAAGGGCTGAGCGGGGAACAATAGCGCTGTGAAGTGGGGCTGCGAGGCGCAGCGCACACAGGAAGGCCGACGCAGACAGCCTGGCAGACAGCTGTCAGCCACTCCAATAACAATCCCCAAAGCCAATGAAAACGGGCAGGCTCTGTGCAGGCATCTCGGCCGGAACACCAACAATGAAAACAAGGGATTATAGGGTGTTCTGACTTAGTGGCTAGGAGTGTCAGGGCCACCCCTCTCCTGGGAGCCCTCCACGGGGCTCCTGACCAGTGAGGCCTGAAGATGAATTGCAGATGAGACTTTTCATTTCTCGACTATGCTGGCCAAGATTTTTTTTTTTCAGACTCATGCATACATACTGGCTTTATCCTGACTTATGAATTCAGCAAGGCCCTCAGCGGCACATCTGTTTTTGACATCAATTTCTTCCACTCTGCAGGATGGCTGGGTTTTTTTTTTTTTTAACTCTTTGGGGGACTCTGGCTAGACCTTAAATTTCCTGGTGCAACTTGATGGAGCTGAGAGGGCTTGAGGGAGTTAAACAGAGCAGTGTGCTGTTCTTGAAAGAGCTTGTGAATGCTTTATATTAAACCAAGCCCAAAAAAAAAAAAAAAAAAGTGTTCGGACGGGGGTGGTTGGTGGGGAAGGAACCACTTCGGATGAAGCTTTAGACAAAGATCCAGTCAAGAAGGGGTTCTCAGAAGGCTAAAGGCAGCGGAGGGATTCCTGCAAAGAGATGGAATCAGAAGCAAGGAGACCTGACCCTCATCAGCTCTTAGCACTAGACCAAGGCTTCTGGGTCAGTTTCTTCATCTAGGCTGGATGACATTCTCCCCCTCACCATCATGTAATGTCTGACAGATGCTCATACTCTCTCCTTTCAGAAAGAGTTCTAGCTAGTGAAAATTCCCCCCTGACAAGAGTAACTTTGGGGTCTACAGTGGGAAAAACTTCATTTGTTTCAAAGTAATTTAAAAATGATAACCTAACCCTGCTGTCCTAAAGCAAGCAGAACGACATCCGGGAGGCTCAATAGAAAATTAACCAGGTGAAAAAAAGAAGTAAAGGTCTTATTAGTTACCATTCTCACCATTTTAAATCATGTCTACCACATCACAGTAGATCACTGAAATAAGTTACTCATGTTTCCGTAATGGAAGCTAAGCCTAAAATTTCGGTGTATAAATAAATTTCCCAACAGAAGAAATGTGAAAACCTCTAGGAAGCACAAGGATAGAAAGACTGGAAAGTGTTTCTTTAAAGAATATAACACCCAGGGCTGGAGCGACCACTCCGCAGTTGAGAGTATGTGCTGCTCTCCCAGAGGACGCACGTTCAAATTCCCTGCATCCACACTGGGCAGCTCACAGTCGCCTGTAATTCCAACTCTAGGGGATCCAACGTCCTCTTCTGGCACTGCAGACACTACACGCATGTGCATAAACCCAAACACAGACACATCCGCTGTGCCGGCTAGTTTTATGTCAACTTGACACAAGCTACAGTTATCGGAAAGGAGGGAACCTCAGTTGAGAAAATGCCTCCATAAGATGCAGCCGTAAGGCATTTTCTTAGTGATTGATATGAGAGGGTCCAGTCCTTTGTAGGTGAGAACACCCCTGGGCTGGCTGTCCTGAATTCTATGCTGAAGCAGGCTGGGTAAGCCATGAGGCAGAAGACAGCAAGCAGCACCCCTCCATGGCTTCTGCCTCAGCTTCTGCATCCAGGTTCCTGCCCTGTGTGAGTTCCTGCCCTGACTTCCTTCTGTGAACAGTGATATGGAAGTGTAAGGCAGTTTGCTTTTGGTCAACGTGTTTTCTCCCAGCAATAAGAACCCTAACTAGGATACGTTCATATACATAACATAATTTAAATTAAAAAATATATTTTAAAATGCAACGTCCAGTTAGGCTTGATGGCACAAACCTGTAATCCAGGTACTTGGGAAGTAGAGGCAGGAAGATCATAGATGACATAGTCTGAGGCCAGCCTAGACTACATGGAGAGAGAGAGAGAGACAGAGAGACAGAGAGAGACAGAGACACAGAGAGACACAGAGAGAGACAGAAAGACAAAGACAGAGAATGAATACATCCTTACTATTTTTAAACCACAGCAGCTCAATGGTTATTTCAAAAATAATGATATCACTTTAAAATGAAACCAATTTTTCTGAAAAACCAATTTTTTTTTTCTAGGAAAATGCTCCAACCGTTGCATGTAGAATTACCCAGAAGACTGTGAAGCATAGATTAGGGTCCCACTTCAAGGGCCTGTGGTCCAGGGAAGAGACCAAAAGTTTGTATTCCTCATAAGTTCCCAAAGGTGTTGCTCTCGCTGCTCCTGTTGAGGAAGGGTTCCACTGTGTAACCCTGGCTGTCCTGGAACTCACTCGGTAGTCCAGGCTCATCTCAAACTACAGAGATCCACCGACCTCTGCCTCCTGAGTGCAGGAATTAAAAGCGTGCACAACCACCACTCAGCATAAAATGCATTTTTAACTCACAGTGAGTTTCATAGGAAGGGAGAGTCACCAACGAATGCAGACATCTGGGTGGATTTAGTGTACCTGCTGACCTGTTGTACTGTAGGAGCTGTTTACCTCACTTGGTTCTCAGGTTTCCCTACTATGACCAAACACAGAGGTGTGGTTTCTATGAGTTTATTTTACAGCGATGTAATAGGGCCCCTTGGTTCACATCTCAGTGTAGGTGCAAGGCTGTGTATGATTGGAACTGAATTCCACAGTCCATCCAGCACAGCTTCATCATAGTTACTCCCCAACACTATGGCTAAGTGTTTAACCAAAGTGCCACATTAAGGTACCCAAAAATTTAGCAATGACAAACAAAAACTCTTTTGGTAACTGTATTCACCAGAGTCTTGGATTCTTAAAGTGAATGCTATTGCTAAAACAGGATTTGTTTGTTTGTTTGTTTGTTTTCTTATGTTGCCTTTTTAAGAAACAGGGAACGGGACACCACATATGCCCTATAGCATACATGTTGGTTAGAGTACAGCTTGGGGGGGTCTGTTCCCTCCTTCTACCATGTGGGCTCTGAAGACCAAATTATGGCCACCAAGCTTGGCAGCTCTACCCACCTGGCCATCTTGCTGATTTTTTTAATCTTGGGACTAGAACCCACAACCTTTCACGTGCCAGGCAAGACTCAACTACTATGGTACCTCTCAGACCACAACTCATGTTTGTAAGGAACTATTCATGTCAGGAGAAACTTCCCCATGAGTTCACACAATTCATATTTTCCTCTTTGTCCTCTCACTACTTCTAACTTTCTTTCACGATCATGAATTGATTTTAAATCAGAAATATGAGCCATTTGATAAAATAACTGAGATGATTTTTAGGAAATCACTGAAAAGATAGTAAGGATTTCTTTTGACAGCTGGTGTTAAATCAATAATGTCTGTGACGGGGCTGGAGAGTTGGCCCTGCAGTTACCAACACTTGTTGCCTTTGCAAAAGACATAGATTCAATTCACAGCGCCCACACTGCAGCTCACAACTGTCTGTAACTCCTTTCCCAGGCACCTGATGCCCTCTTCTAACCTCCAAGGGCACCAAGAATACACATGGCACTCAGGTACATATGCAGGCAAAACACTCACTCACACACACACTAAAGTAAATAAAAAATAGCTTCATTAAAAAGTCTAATCTCGAAATCTAAAAATCAGAAAATATTATTCACTGGTGTTAAGTTACAATGAAGGGAGAAATGAGCAAATGAGGACCTTCTTTCTTTTGAAAGAGAGAGAGATCACTTTTTGATGGGGAAGCTGTTAACCAATTATCTTCAAGAGGTGGGACCAAGTTAGGGTGTGGCCCGGGTGCTCCCTCTCTGTGGTTCTCAGGCAGCACAGCTGAGCTTGGATTTCTCGTTCCTGTTTCATGAGTTTTTCCCTTACAATAAATAAAAATATAACTGCTTTATCTTTTAGCTAGCCTGGTTATTTCCCAAACTGAGCTAACTTCTACAACTTCTCAGAGCCATGTCATTAAACAATACCAAGACAGACAAGGTTCCCTCCCAATGTGCTTAACTCTGCTGAGAGAAACAGGTTTAAACAAGAAAAGGAAAACAGGAACAGTCAAGAGCGTTCCCACTGTGGTGAGGGCTGTGATAAAACCAAGCACAGTAATAAGGCTGGATTTACAGAATGGGGCGGGACACACCATACGACAGCCATCATGGCAAGGCCAGAGTGCAGAGATCAGACAGGAAGGAGATCAAGTTGATGGCATCAGAGTACATACAGTACACCATAGTTTCTTTTGAACTGAAAACTGTATTAACTGTATTTTTTATTGTTTTCTGTTGTCAAAACAAACAAAAAACCACAGCCCACCTCTTATTAAAGTTAAACGACAGGCACCTCATAGTGCAGCAGAGACGCTGTGGTTGGGGTTCGGGCACCCAGTGCAGCAGAGACGCTGTGGTCGGGGTTTGGACACCATCCTGCCCATTTGTTATCTGTGCTACCCACCACCTGATTTCACTGAATTTGTTTGCTCATACGACAGGACACACATCCTTGGAAGACCTTGCTCCAGAGGCAGTCGTGGTTACGGTGGCATATTAAACCGCAAGTCTTCTTAAACCATACGTCAAAGCTGGACACTCTCAAGGCAAACTAAACAACACGAACTATTTGCACACGTCCTCTGCTGGCCTGGGAGCATCCAGACCCAGGCTCTTATCCCTGAATATAATGAATTCAGAGTTCTGAGCTCCGTGTTCAATTCAAATGTAGAAACTAGACTTATTGGTAAACAGAAACACTGTCTTCTCCATAGCAACTAAGCATTCTCTGTGAAACTCTGTAGTGACAAGTTTACACACCAGGCACAGAGGGTGATGCGATATTAAAACTACACCCTAACACTTCCATGTAGACAGCCATGCGCTGTAGGAAGATAATCCATAATACAGCTTCCTACAGTAGAGTTTCATTTTGTGGACACGTTTGGACAGGCATTTGGTGTGACCACTCAGTTTACTGCTCAAAGTTCCCAATTTGGCTTTAATAGGCTATCAGATACTTAGGAAAATAAGTTTATTTTTTAGACTATTTCGAATGTCTGAGATGTCCTAGACAATGGATTCCACACACTGTAGACTGTTCCCCTGATACTAATATCGCAATCAGTCCTGTGTATTTTTTTTAGAAGAAAGACTCTCAGTTTCATTACACACACACACACACACACACACACACACACACACACACTATGAAGAAATCTCAAACAAGCATGGGTTTTCCCATAAAGCTATATAATTTGTCATATCTTAAATACTACACAAGAGTGTAGAAAACGAGAGCAAAGAATGAGAAAAAGATTGAGAACTTGGGGCTGTCACTCATAGTAAGACATTATAGTATAGTATACAATTATAACCCCAGAAAAAAATCTTTCTTTTCTTTATATTTTCTTTCTTTTTTGAGACCCTGTCTCACGTATCCCAGGCTACCCTCAAACTCACTATGCATACAAGGATAAACCTGAACTTCTGGCCCTTCTGTCTTTACCTCCTGAGTGCTGGTGTTGGCCACCACATCCAGTCCATGCGGTGTTGGGATCAAACCCAGGGCCTTGCGCTTGATAAGCAAACATTCTATCAACAGACCTGCATCCCCGGCTCCTTTCTTCCTTCCATCCTCTTATTCCCTGTCGGTCTGTCTTTCTCCGCCCCCCCCCCCCCCAACTCCTTATTTTTGAAACAAAGACTTCCTCTTAGCGAAGGCTGGCCTGAAACACTCCATCCTCCTGCATCAGCCTCCTGAGCACTGGAATTATAAGCAAACACCTCAAGGCCTTTCCTTTTATGAAGATTTATTTTTTACTTTTATTTATGTGTATTTGTGTGTGTGAGGTGTGTCATAATATGTGCAGGTTCCCTCAGAGGCCAGAGGAGGGCACTGGATCACCTGAAGCAGAAGTTACATGTTTGTGGCTATCAGTCAGGTCCTCTGCAAGTTCAGCAGACAATTCAAGACCTTTCTCAGTGTTACGATTTTCTATGACATCAAAGCAGCAGTGATTTATTAAATTAAGCAATTCTTCTTGAGACAATTTTAGACTCAAAGCAATTTTTTAAATCAAAGGGTCACTACCCAATAATTATCTAATTAGTGAATACACTTTTTCTCAGCGCAAACGGTAATTAAAAATTACAACCGTAAAAGAATGCTAATTGGGTTTTCAGGGAAGTGTGAAGGGCCTAAGCATTTTGTGTGCCTCTCTCCTCTGTTGATGGTTGTGCTAATTACTCCTTTCTCTTGTGGGTGACAGCGCCAACAGGAGATGCTTGGGTTCAATAAAGGCAGTGGGGGAGAAGGAGCAGAGTCAAGTGAGCCTCCTGGATTTTCCGAATCTATGAAATTTCCTACAGATGGTGTAGGTCCAGTCTGGCACAGAAGCAACAGACCCCATGCTGTCACCTGGGAGGAAGAAATGGAGGTGAAGCAGGGAGGGCAGAACTCAAAACATCCTTGCAGGAAAGTCCACTGCAATTGTATAACACCAAGTCAACGTGACATCATCATTTACGTGCCGGTAACCTTGTGACATCCTTGACTGGAAGCGGGCTCATGATAGGTCAAGCTTCGGGACTGGACCGTCCTTACCCTACTATATGCCTGCCCAATCCAAATGTCAGTGACTTGTGGCATATTGATGGGTCCCAGATATGGAGAGACTATCTGCCCCATGGCTAGCAGCTAGGATGGACAGGGTTTTGGAAACATCCAACCCAAAGCTCTGCATGTGTCTAATTGGATTGTGTACTCTGCAGGGTAGCTGCAGAGATGAATGCATATCTGCTAATTGGCAGAAGGCATGAACAGTTCCCTTGGCCCTAAAAGGGTTCTGTGTACATTTTGGAGATCAGAAATCAAGGATTTTCCAACATAGCAGCCATAAAGTCCTCCTGCACCTAGATGCAGAGATCTGGCTGGTTCAGTTGCTGCTGAGTTCTTCCTAGTAAGCCCCGGTCCTGACAGATGCACAATGACATTTTCCAAGTAAAAAGACCGGTTTCATCATTCCTCAGCTCTCACAGGGTAAGAAGAAAGAACAGGGCATAGGCGCCATCTCTCCCAGGGGAATTAATGGAAACAATCACACACTCTGAACAAGATGGAAGTGGTGAGGGGTAGAGACACAGAGGGAATTCAGGTCTCAAAGCCACGGGCAGTGCCAGGGCAGGGCGGTGAGAACGCTCAGAAGACAACATGAGAGTCGAGGAACGCGTCCCTCAGCCCTCAGTCCTCTGTCCCCCGCAGGTCAGTGGTGTAAGCCCAAGCACTAGCTCTGCCCAGCTCCTGCACCCCTTCCTCTATGCCCTGCTCCTCACACCACCACCACCGCAGAAACCCTGACTCTTAGGATCCTCAATGCTCCCATCATTTCTGCACGTTTCCTCTTTCCCTGTCCTTACCCTTCATCACACCTGCCCCTCTGTGAAGCCCAAGCCATGGGACCGCGTGCTGACTCAGCTACTTTACCGTGGTGGTCTTACCTGCCGTAACGGCTTTAACCCTGTGCCCCTGCACTTTCCCCACCGCCAGTCCAGTCACTGTCCTCAAAAAATTAGTTATGTGTGTGTGCATGTGGGCACACACGTACAGTGTGTGTTTGTGTGTGAGTGTGCACATGCACAATGCCTGTGGTTCCAGGAACTAAACTCGGCTCATCATGTTTGGTAGCAAGAGCCTTGGTCTGCCAAGCCATCCTTCCAGCCCTCACAATCCTTCATTTCCATAGCAACACATCTTTCCAAAGATGACCTTTCAAAAAGCCTGAGTTCTCCCTTCTCCTTGGGCCATCTCATCTCCCACCCTGCTATCATAACTCACTTCAGCTCCTAACTCCCCACGACCAGTCTCCAGCAGCACACTCTCTGATGACCGCTGACCACCTTTTCAGCTCGCTTCCTGGAGAACCGAGCTGTTCAGAGTAGCGGCCACTGTTGGACACCTGAAATGAGGCGATTTAAACCGAAATGAGCCATGAGCATAAAACTCATCGTTTTAAAAGCTGGCAAAATTCTCCTTCATAGCTTCTGATGCTGATTTCTTGTTGGCGTGGTAAGTGATATTTTTGATATATTGAATAAGAAAACATATTGCTAAAATTAATTTCTCCTAGTTCTCTTTAGTTTTGTTTTTTTTAACTTGGCTATATAGGATTGCACCTGTGGTTCACATCAATGACTTGCATTATATTTCCACTAGACAGGACTTCATCTTAGTAACTCTTCAACTGTGGAGGTGCTGTATTTCAGTCCTGTAATCACATCATCTTTTCACTGCACCTAAACGACCCTCCACCATGGTTTCTTCCCAGCTCGCATTCCAGTGCTACCCATCACCCTGCCTCTCACTTCTCGTTCTGCGGAGCAATAACCTCAGTCAATTCCATTTCCCATGGATATTGACGTGTGCAGAAATCAAGTGTCATTAGTATCTATTTGACCAACTTTTGTCAGCACTGGGTCTCTTCCTCCTGACAGCCCAGTTTGACGGTCAGCATGTAAGCTGCATGTGGCAGGATGACGGGCATTTTTAGAGGACAGACTACTAGCCAAAGGCCAGGATGAAGTTCTGCTCCACACCTGTCTCTGGCATGTTGTGTGACCTGGCGAGTAACTTCACATCTTTGGAGCTCATTTTCCTTATCTACAAAACGAGGCTATTAACCTGTTAAGCCCCTAGGCTGGTGAGATGGGGGAAGCTAGTGTGAACATGATGAAGGACAAATGCTTTCGGACACCAGTTCTGCTTGGGCCGAATGCAGAAGCGTGTACACAGGGAGTTTGTTTTGGAAGCGATCCCAGAGAGTAGGAGTGAGCAGCTAGGGAACAAACAGGGAAAAAGCAAAAAGCAGCACATGGAGGTGATGTCATCCTAGTGGGTCCCTGCCGCAGATGACCAACATTCAGCCTCAGCATGACCCTTAGGAAATCACGACAGAATCCATCTTAGACTCCTGCCCAAAGAAGCATTAACCAGCTAGTTCCTGATAAGTAAGGGTGGCCCTGTAGAGACGGGCTCCCTGCACATCCAGGTTATGGTGACCCCAGGGAGACAGGCTCCCTGTATGTCCAGGTTACGGTGACCCCAGGGAGACAGGCTCCCTGTATATCCAGGTTACGGTGACCCTAGGGAGACGGGCTCCCTGTATGTCCAGGTTATGGTGGCCCCAGGGAGATTGGCTCCCCGCACATCCAGGTTAGGGTGGCCCCAGTGAGACGGAATCCCTGCACATCCAGGTTACGGTAACCCCAGGGAAATGGGCTCCCTGTATGTCCAGGTTACGGTGACCCCAGGGAGACGGGCTCCCTGTATGTCCAGGTTACGGTGGCCCCAGTGAGACGGAATCCCTGCACATCCAGGTTACATATGAAAGTCCTGCTGTGTCACAGATCTCATGGACTCAGAGCAAGGTCCTGGACGCCCACTGAGAAGCTGACCAGCTGCTCACCCACTCAGCACAGTGGTATCTGAAGCACGACGGGGAGGGAAAGAACCCAGTGACACCTGGAGGCACCTGCAATGGGCTTTGTCTTAGTATGTGTGATTACTAAATGAAAGCCCGGAGCTACTGGACACAATTGTCTTAAACTGTGTGCCATTGTGCCAGCAGGGATAGTTGTTAGCAGTAACAAAATTTGGCCCTGGAATCACCGAGAATACTTTGCTTTTTGATACTCAAAGACAATGGAAAATCAAGTGTAGTGCGCTTGAGTTTGTCCAGATGAAGTGTATAGAAAAGTAAGGGGCCTTTGCTTTGAAGGGATGCTGCCGTCTCTCAAGCCCATTTTTGTTTTTCATGTGAGAAATGAAGAACGAAGACAACATTCCGAGAAAAGCTTAACAGCAGAAAGCTAATGTTGCATAATTTACAGAACCTCTGTGTTATTTAAATTTAACGCTGGTAATCAGGTCACCTGCCCCAGACATGCACAGAGTGAGTCTGAGCCTTCAACACACAAGTTCGGCTCTGATACCACACTCTCACGGAGTCTACAGTTTTCCCTCCTACCCTTACTCCCATCTCTCTTGCAGCAAAACCTTCACCCTACCTGCAGTGGAAGGTTTGTTTCCAAATAACTGTTTCTGTGACCTGAAAGTGGGGTTCTGAAGCCTGCACAGCCCTTACCAACAAAATCCTCCAGGGGGCGCTAGTTTCTATCCATGGAACAGCTGGACGTTTGAAACAGATTCCACCCAGAGACTACTGCTGTAGTGTCCTCTCTGGCCAGGCAGGATGGCCAACATGGCATCAACCAATACAGCTGCATTTGTGAATTCCCACTTATGTCAGCTTTTCTTCCAGGTGTTTTGCATCAATTCTTTCATTGGATTCTCACAGTAGCCCTGGTAAGTCCGAGTACCATTCTGAAGATAAGCAAACTGATGTTGAGAAAGGGCATAGCCCTACACGGCACTGATTAGCAGGTAGTAGAATGCGGATCTGAGCTCACTTCTCTCTGCATCCAGAGTCCCTGCTGTCTCAGGCACTGACTGTACCATACTGTCTTTCAGCCTCGTACCCGTGACTTTACTTGGACCTTGGCTGCCCATCTTCTCCCCTTCCCCAGAATGTCAAGAAGTTGAGTCTATTGTAAACAAGATTTTCCAGAGAATGTTATACTGACTGGGCCTGGAATCTTTCAGGCACATTATTTTGTTTTATCGTTCATTTGGCTTGGACCGTCTTCTTGGGTTGAGATGTAATCAAAAGTCCTTGTGTTAGAACAAAGTCTGGGTTTAGTACCATATTCTCCACAAGAGCAATGGATACCCAAAGCCAAGAAGAGAAAGAGAGGTGGGGCAGATGAGGGAAGGGTGGTCTTCAGGGACTAATACTAAACCTGGCTGAACTCACAGCATGGGACTCTGAAAGCAAAATGCTGTCCTCAAATACCAGCACGTAAACATTGTTCTTTTCCAGATGTGTCTCTTACTCCACACACATTTTATTCGTATGTGGCAGAGAGAAATATCTACTGGCCATTATTTTACATGTGATAAAAATATCCTCTCCCGACTCCATCCACTCCCCATATTCTAAGTGTTAAGGAACACCGTGGCAGACTGGCTGCACTTCTGCAAGAAAAAGGTTGTTTACGTCTGCTCTCTCCTGGATATGCAGACACGGAACAACTTATTATCATGGCCCACGCTTTCTGATTTCTGATTTATAGAGCTCCACAGAATCCCCAGACAATGCGGCCTGTGTTCCCACACAGTTTCTGCATCGAGTGTAACCAGGGATCTTGCTGAAGTCTCGAAATCAATTAATGCTCCAAGCCTGGCTAAGATATCAACAAAGGGATGGCCATCCAAGAGAAAAGTAAACACATTACCACAGAGAAAATAAATGTCATTGCTTTTCAATCATATGCAGCAAGACAGGAAATTAAGTTCCTCAAGCATGCGAGCTGACAGAGCAGTGAGAAGGACAAGGAAAGTCACATGACTTCAGGGGTCTATCATCCCCAGAAAGGCAATGGGGATGAAAGACTGGCTTTTGTTTTGTTTTAACTGTAGGGTGTATTGACTAAGAACAACAAATTATTTAGCTCTTTTACCTTTTAGGCATTTTATAAATATCTATGCTTGCTAAACAGACAGTGCAGAACCTAGGGAAAAGAAATCCATCCAAAAGTGAGTCTTACCTTTGAAGTTTTCAGAATACTATGCTCTATTAAGCACAAAAGATATTTTAGTTCTTGCATAGCCATGTTAGACTGTTGTGGAATATTATTTTAAGGTGTGTTACGTTTCTTCCTACTGCTTTTGTTTACAATGCAAAAACATGTTCCATTTGTTTGATGAAATAAAATTAACCTGTGGTCAGGAGGCTGAGTCAGCAACTAGCTGACAGGAAGTGGAAGGAAGAAACCATAGTGAGTATTCTTTAGTGGGAGCTAAAAGAACACTCGTGGGGTTTTTGGGAGATACAAACAAAGAGAGGAGGACATCAGGGGCCAGCCACCCACTTACATGGCAAGCCATGGAGAAAGAAATAAAGAAAGGTATACAGTAATAGAGAAAGATAAAAGCCTAGAGGCAAAAAGTGGATAAGTTAAGAAAAGCTGGCTAGAAACAAGCCAAGCTAAGGCCAGGCATTTCTCAGTAACCAGAAGACTCTGTGTGTATTTACTTGGGAGGTGGGGGACAGGCCACACAAAAGAAAAATAGTAAAAAGAGTAAAAGAAAAGCCAACAACATTTTGGTCCTCAAGCATGGGGCTATACTAAAAGAACAACCAACTACACCAGACTGTTGTAGGTTTGAATGAGAATGGCCTCCATACATTCCTATGTTTGGATACTTGGACCCAGTTGGTGAAACTGTTTGGGAAGGATTAAGAGGTGTGGCCTTGTTGGAGGTAGGCTTTAAAG
The DNA here is from genome assembly GCF_018167655.1 of Microtus oregoni. Classification (NCBI taxonomy): domain Eukaryota; kingdom Metazoa; phylum Chordata; class Mammalia; order Rodentia; family Cricetidae; genus Microtus; species Microtus oregoni. The sequence goes on from NW_024543073.1 coordinate 21,990,504, forward strand.
GTTCAAAGAATTCAAGTTATTCTCAGCATATTCTTTTTTTTCTCCTCCCCTCTTCTCTCCCAGTCCTCACCTCTGTCTCCTGCTTGTAGACCAAGATGTATGCTCTCAGTTATTCTTGCCACCATGCCTTTGCTCCACTATCATGGACTCTAACCCTCTAAAACTGGAAGCCTAATCAAATGCTTTCTATTGTAATTTGTCTTGGTCATGGTATTTTATCATACCAATAGAAACACAAACTAAGACAACCATGAATGTAATAGCTAGAATAGAAAGCCACTGAAATTTTCAAACTATTTCTGCTACTCGTCTCTTGGGGTTTTCAATAACCTCACTACAATTGTTATTTTTACTTATAAAAGAGATATAGTTATTTTTAATATACCTCAGAGAAGAAAAAAATGTTGCAGTGTATAAGAGGTGCATGTTATTGAATCTGAAATGTCCCCGATATGCTCATGTTTTGAATACTTGGTCTGTAGCTTGTAGCACTATTTGGGGAAGCTGTGGGGCCTGTAGGGAGTGAGATCTGGCTGGCAGAAGTCTGCTGATGGAGGCAGGCCTCTGAAGGTGGGATCTGTCTGTGTTTCATGTCTGAGCCTTTGCTTCATGGACGGATGTGATGTGGACAGCATCAGCTCCATGCTTCTGTCACCATGAACTGCTCCACAGTGTCTTCCCCAGCAAAACACACTGCATCTCTGAACCTACCCAGATGGATCTTTCCTCCATCACACTGTTCTTCCAGATACTGTGGTCACAGCTAGCAAAAGTAAACTAATACAGCACAAATACAGAATGCTAGACTAATTAACATTCTTCAATGACTGAGCTGCATAATATGCTTTCTTTGACATCTTTGATGTGGGATTCCCTTCTGTGTGCTGTGATTACTATTAATGAATAAAGAAACTGCCTTGGCTTGTTGATAGGGCAGGACTTAGATAGGCAGACAAGACTGGACCAAACGCTGGGAGAAAGAAGGGAGGAGTCAGGGGACACTATGGAGCTGCTGCCAGAGATAGAGTGCTGACACCTTGCTGGTAGGCCATGACCTCATGGTGATACACAGATTAATAGAAATGGGTTAAATTAATAAGTAAGAGTTAGTCAGTAAGAAGCTAGAGCTAATGGGTTGAGCAGTAATTTAATTAATACAGTTTCTGTGTGGTTATTTTGCATTTAAGCTAGCCAGTCAGCCAGGACAAACAAGCGACCTTCCCCCTATACATCTTTTTTTTTTTTAATTGAAAAAAAAATTTCCGCCTCCTCCCGGCCTCCCATTTCCCTCCCCCTCCCCCCATTCCTCTCTCCCTCCCCCCACTCCTCTCCCCCTCCCTCCCAATGTCCCAAAGAGGAGCAGAAGGAGGGAGAACATGAGCAATGAAGTCAGGACCACAAGGGGTGCACCCACCCACGGAGACAGTGGGGCTGATCTATTGGGAGTTCACCAAGGCCAGCTGGACTGTGACTGAAAAAGCATGGGATAAAACTGGACTCTCTGAATATGGCGGACAAAGAGGGCTGCTGAGAAGCCAAGGACAATGGCACTGGGTTTTGATCCTACTTCATGTTCTGGCTTTGTGGGAGCCTAACCAGTTTGGATGTTCACCTTCCCCCTACACATCTTAATCATTAGCACCAACACAGTTTGAAAGTGTTCTCAGAGTCAGAGCATCCCTGCTCAGAAATCTCTCCTCTCCTCTCCTCTCCTCTCCTCTCCTCTCCTCTCCTCTCCTCTCCTCTCCTCTCCTCTTCTCTCTCTTCTTCTTCTCTCTCTTCTTCTTCTTCTTCTTCTTCTTCTTCTTCTTCTTCTTCTTCTCTCTCTCTCTCTCTCTCTCTCTCTCTCTCTCTCTCTCTCTCTCGTTGTGTTTTGCTCACACCAGCATCAAACTCCTGAGAGCAAAAGATGCCCCTGTTCAGTCTAACAAGTAGGTAAGATGACAGGTGTATGCCACCATATCCAGATTTCTTTTTAGATTATATTCTTTTTGCAAATTTGTTATTAGTATTTTCTCTATCAGACAGAAATAGTCTTTCCCTCTTAGGCATAGAAAATCTTTTATTAAAAAATGGTTATTATTTTTGAGGAAAAATCTGATCACATCAAAGTAAACAAATTAAAACACTAAATTTCTCTCCAGAAGTTCCAAAATGTTTTTCCCTCTTCTACCTATACCATTTCTCATTCTCCATTGCTAAAACAACAGTAGATACCTAGGCACCACATTTTAACCCCCACAGTAGGCAGGCAGAGGCAGGTAAATCTCTGTCATTTCCAGGCCAACCTGGCCTACATATAGCTAGGGCTATATAGTGAGGTGGTTTTAAAAAATGGCTACCAAAGGGAGTGGTACTATCAGAAGGTGCGGCTTTGTTGAAGTAGGAGTGGCTTTGTTGGAAGAAGCGTGTCACTATGGAGGCAGGCTTTGAGATCTCCTATGCTCAAGTTACACCCAGTGAGACAGTTCACTTCCTGTTGCCTGCAAGCCGCAGAACTCTCAGCTCCTTCTCCAGCACATCTGTCTGCATACCGCCATGCTCCCCACCATGATGATAGTACTAAACCTCTGAAACTGTAAACTGCTACCTCAATTAAATGTTTTCTTTATAAGAGTTGCCATCGTCATGGTGTCTCAGCACAGCAATAAAACACTAAGACACATCATGAGTCTCAATCTCAAAACAAAACAACAAATAACCAAACCAGTAGGCACAGGCATGTTTCCTGGTCACGTTCCTCTCCATACTCTGAGCAGCCCTGAGCTGTGCAAACAAAGTGCATTGGCAGTGGGGTGCTGGACGGTGAGATCTGACTTCAATGATACTCTCAATGCACAAAACTGTTTCTAGAGTTGCTTTCAGAGACCATTTGTGAGCCTTCTAGGCAAACTGGCCTTTCTCCTCATGCTTCCAAACAATGAATAGGAAAAGCACAGTTCTCCCAGTCAGCATTACCTAATGGCTCACAGCCCAAATCTGCTGAAAACAAAGGAAGGTACCAGGGGCAAATTCCCGGGTGGGCAGAGGGAGCCAAGGAGGGAATGTCATACTTAGAGTCAGTAAGGGAAAAATGACAACTGCCTCTGAGGACCCTGCAACTCATTATCCTGGGAGACAGCCCCTGACGGTTCTCTCTGTTTTCTTGACAAAAAGTGCAGACTCGACTCCTGGCCTGTGGCAGAGATGTTTCACAGCCGCTGTGTGAAGACAGGCAACTGTGTTGGGGACCACACTCACTGCTATGAAGATCGGCATCACTGGCAGTCCCCAGAGCCTGCCCCCTCCGTACACTCTGGGGTTTTCTAACAACTAAGCCAAATCTTCTCACCTCCTTAACCTTGCCTGCCACAGCAGCCCTGTGGATTGCTGGGCAATTCTGATCCCTGTTGACGGCCACTGACTTTTAATGAATGGAGTCAATGACCACTTTTAAAGAATCTTCAACTGTTAACTGAGAGAGCAAAAGAAGAATGGAGATAGGCACGGTGGTGCACCTTTAATCCCAGCGCTTGGAAGGCAGGGGTGGATCTCCAGGATCAAGGCCACTCTGGTCTATGTAGTGAGCTCCAAGACCAGCCGAAGCTGCAAAGAAAGACCTGTCTCAAGAAGGAGGAGGAGGGGAAAGAGGGGGAAGGGGAGAGAAGAGGAGAGGTGGGGAGAGGAGGGGGAGAAGGAAGAAAGGAAGGAGTAGAAATCTGAGTTCTTACATTTTTTAAGTCTATGGGATTGCATTCTCTTCAATGATGTGCCCCTGCTTTAACATAAAAATGTTTAAAACTACTACATTGCTAACTTATTACTCTTCTCTCCTATGCTGACAAACAAGATGCTGAGTCCTGGGGGCATGTCTTATCTACTCTGGAGCCATGTGCTGCCGAGAAGATGACTGGCTCAGTCACCATGCTACCCTCTTCCCGTGCCCTACATTGTAGTGATTGTGAGCACAGCTTGATTAAGATCCCATGTCCTCCCTCTAAGCCGGCCTGATGCCAGTCTCTTCCCTGAACTCCATCATTAGCACCTGCCTCTTGTCCTAGAATCGAGTCCACGTAGATGTGAAGTTAAATTCCAAGTATGTCCACTATCTCCACTGCCCAGGACTCCTCCATTCTTTAGGAAGCACTGCGCTAGCCATAAGGGACAACATATAATTTTGTGCCCATTCACATTCCCTTTAGATCTTGTTGGAGGAAAGTTCATAACCTCAGACCCAGGAAAAGATTCCCATGGACAGGAACGATGCTTACGCCCCAGACGACCAACTGTGCCAGATAAGTTAAGAGACCAGAGCTCATTTAATGACAGATCTCAGAACCAGTTCCTTGTCTAAACCAAAATTACAAAGTCCTGCCTGTTAACTATGAATTCCTATTGCCTCCCCTAGTAAAAGTCTGATGACAACCTCCACGGAAACCAATCAGGCCACTTCCTTCAAGGACACAGAGATGATGTGTACCGTGCACACAAAGCACGTTGAGGGCTGCACCCCACCACTCAGCCTACTCCATTAAACATAAAGTGAAACCAACATGAGATTTGACAACGACATTGCATGGCCACCAATCTCAGAAACACCGTGTGCCATTCTCCTCAACCCACCTCCATTTATGATTTCATAAATCTGCAAGTGTCTGAATATGTCAGACCACAGGCTGAACTGGCAGGAGAAAGAGGTCAAAGGCATTTGGCAAGTTCCACAGCACTGAGATTACTTTTAAAGTTTGTTAAATTTTAGAAACAATTCTTTTAAAAAGAAGCAAAACCCTACCTAAGGTAAAAAGTGCTTTATGGATAGAGATGGAAAGGAGGGAGGGAGGAAAGGAAGAAAGGAAAGAAGAGAAGGAAAGAAGGAAGGGTTGTAAGAGTCCTCTTGTTTGTTCCTGGCTGCCCAGAAATAACCATAGAAACTGTATTAATTAAATCACTGCTTGGCCCATTAGCTCTAGCTTCTTATTGGCTAACTCTTACATCTTAATTTAACCCATTTCTATTAATCTGTGCATCACCACAAGGTCTTGGCCTACCAGCAAAGTTTTAGCATGTCTGTCTCCCGTGGAGGCTCCATGGCTTCTCTTGGAACCCGCCCCCTTCCTCCCAGCATTCAGTTTAGTTTTCCCCGCCTATCTCTATCCTGTTCTGCACAAGCCCAAGACAGTTATTAACCAATGGTATTCACAGCATACAATGGGGAATCCCACATCAAGGAAGGAAGAATATTCTGCTTCAAATTTTTTAATTTTAATTTTAAAAGTTGTTTTAGGTTTATGGTATTCACAGCATACAATGGGGAATCCCACATCAAGGAAGGAAGAATATTCTGCTTCAAATTTTTTAATTTTAATTTTAAAAGTTGTTTTAGGTTTATTTATGTGTGTGTGTTGCCTGTGTACCATGTGCATGCCCGATGCCTGAATGGTCAGAAGAGGGTCCTGGATTTCCTGGACCTGAAGTTAGTAGACGACTGTGAGACATCATGTAGGTGCTGAGAATTGAACCTGAGTTTTCTACAAGAGCCATCTCTCTAGTCCCTGTGCTCTTTAGTAGTTGACTAGATGTGGCCCATAATAAAACAAAACTACAAACAAGATCACAGAGATTTTAGTTGGTTAAGAGTGAAAAACCACCAGAAAAATAAATAAATAAATAAATAAATAAACCTGCAGTGCCAATAATCCCGAAAATATTTCCTCATTAAGAAAGCATGAGAAACGAGCCCTGTGAGGTTAGGGTTGCTCCGTAGGAGGGGAACAGAGCCTGTGAGGCAGAACTTTTAAGTCCAGCATTTTGTTGCTGCTTTGACCCAACTGCCAAAGTCAGCAAGAAAAGTAAGTGGGGAACCCTTAGAATACATTCCTGCTATTGTTTTAGGCCCGGTAGGGGGGATCTGATGCTCCTGCAAGCACTAGACAGGCCACAGCAAAGCCAAACACAGCAGGGCGGGTCCCAGCCAAGAGCCTCCACTTGGGTTCTCAGGCCCTCTCCTCAGGAAAGCGGCGGCTGATAATGTGCTGAGGAACAGCATTTGTGGACTTTCCTCAGCCAGCTCAAAGCACATCAGAAGGTCAGGTCACAGTGGCCTCTGCAAACCCCGCAGAGGAGAGGGATCCAGGATATACATGCCACTAGCTAGCCCTGGAACTCTCTTGTCCTTGGAGCAAATGCTTTCTGTATATGTATATACAGCACTACCATTGCCCTCAGGGAGAATCTGCGCAATTAGAGCCGAATGGGAAAAACGGCGCTCTGGGTGCATCAATAGCTAAAATTTAACCAATCTCAGTTTTCTTCCTTAAAAAATAAAAAAAAATAACAGCAGCAGCAACAACAAAACTATAGAGTAAATAAATGTGCTTTTTTATACTGTGGAAGAGATGAGGGTAAACAACGCGGAGCTTTTTGCCATTCAAAGGCCAGTCCCTGTTCCCACCCCCAGATGTACCTGTGTGTCCTTTACCTACTGTTAATAACGTCTCCGTTAAAAGATTCCAGACCCTCAGCACCTGCGGCCCACCCACTTTCTGCAGACTCATGAATCAATATCTCTTGGGTGTTCAGCCCTTTCTTCCTCTGGCTGCTTACACTGGGTTCTACACTGCTCACGGGCATTTCCACTAGGAGATGAAATCTGGAGTAGGAGAGAGGGAAGGAGGGCAGGTGGGCTAGGGGAGAACAATTAGCTCTTCAATTTTGCCACGGATTGGCAGTTAGAATAAAAGCTTGGAAAGAATGGCAAGATTCTCCAGTTTTCATGTCAGCGATAAACGCATGTTTTCTTCTATGCCGGTCCTCATCCAGTTCTTAAAGGTGGCTACATACAGGTTAGAAAGACGTTCTGCCCAAAAGCTGAAGAGCCTCACCTAGTTGTTTCGGCTCGAGTTCAGCAAGGCCTGTTCTCAGAGGGCATCCATTTCCAGGTGACTGAAGCTGTGCTCTAGTCCCCACGGATGGACATTAAGACCTCCGTGTCATTATCAGGTGGACGAACCCTACCGTGCAGGGAGGGAAGAGCCTAGGGTTGGGAGGAAAGATTAACCCAAGTGTCTACTTTGACATCATCTGCTCAGCCTGCCTAGGTCTGTTTCAGTTTTTCGATGATCAGGGTAGACTGGAGTGCCTCCTAACCCTCCCCAGCTCTAAGATTCTAGAACCCCACCCATCCAGGCAGGCCTTGTTCCGTTCCTATGAGCTGAGCTGAGCTGTGTGTACCTTCATATAAGACCCCACAGACACAGAGGCTGTCAGGCAGCCCTGAACTGGGTTCCACCTTCCACTGAAGAGTGCTGTGCATGGCTGCAGATTGTGAAGACCCTGCTCCAGGCACGAGGGAGACTGCAGCACCTGCTGCTGATGAGCTGGCACATGTACATCTGTGATGCTCATCGATTATTGGCTGTCACCACTGTCACTGTCTCCATGAGACCTCTAGAGATGACCATTTCTTTACTCTCCCTCTGCCTCTCAAATCTAGACATCCTCCCAGGTCCCATCTTTCTGTGAATCTTTCCCAGGCTGTTTCCATTTGCATTTTTCCCTCTCAGCTTCGAACAAAGTTTTCTATAGCGCATATTAACAGCTGTCGGGACCACACAATTTAGAACTTAGTTGTAGCACATCTTCTACTACTAGGGGCTTAAGAAAATGGCTCAGTGGTTAAGAACACAGGCTACTTTCCCAGAGAATTCTGCTTCAGTTCCCTGTACCCCCGTGGCACTCATTACCATCTATGATTCCAGCTCCAAGGAATCAGATGCCCTAGTCTGGCTCATAGGCACCAGGTATTGGGCAAGACATGCATGCAGGCAAAAGAGCCATACACATAAAATAACTTTTCAATTAAAAAGTTGTATAGCACTAATAGGTTGGGTCAGATGGCTGGTCTGATGTGGGTAATAATGGGAGCTCTCAAAAGCAGAACTCAGAACTTAGAATGTGCAATCGCAGAGATCAGGTCATGACCCCTGAGGAGATGAGGAGACAATGAGACCTCAGAGGACGGGGGCAGAAGGTCATGATTTAAAGGTGAGTTGATGAGTGAGTTGACAAGGGATGGAGTTGGGATGTTTCCATCCTCCACCTAACAGACTTTGGAATCACACCTCCAGAGAGTGCCAACCAGTGTACTTCTGGAAAGGGTTAACGGAGGAGGGAAGACACTCTGAATGGAGGCAACACCACCTGGTAGGCTGGGGTCCCAGGCTGGCAGGAAGACAAAAACAGACTTAGCACCGACTGGCATCCTCACTCACCTCAAGGGTTCCTTGAGGCTACGGTTCAGCAGCGACTCCTCAAACTAGCTCCTCATTTTCCTGGGCTCCCCTCTAGTCTACAGAATCCTCTCATGGGAACAGCCCTACAGTTATGTTTGGACAGGACTACCCCGTCAAGTAACGCATTCTATAACATTTCTTTGCAGGGTTGACAGGCATGTTAACGATCAGCCTGTTTGATAGGCTGCGATCTTGAAACACTTGCAGCTGCTGGAGGAGAACAGATGTGAACAGACCAGACACGTGTGAACAGGCGGGGCCTGGCTATTGGCTTTGCTTCAGCCCCTTCCTCTTATGTCTGTGATTTCTAGGTGACTACCTCTCTATATGTAATCTTCCTTCATCCTGACTCAACCTCCCATAAAGCTTGGGCAACGAAGCACCTCCTCAGAGGGAACTTGAGCTTCAAGTTCCGAGAGGACTGCGCAAAGGAGCCATTTTAAGTGTGACCTTTAAAATGGAACACAAAGGGAATGTGGAAAAGAGCTCCAAATGATTTGAAAGTTTCCTGCAATTTAGTCAATAAATATGCTCGGTTCAATATGACCGTCCATTAATTATAAACCCAGAGAAAGGCCACCATGCTATATGTTCACAGAAGCATGAAGACGTCGATTATTTCATGTTTCATCTGCTGGAAATTCAAAATATCAACAATACGATATTCTTTCATCTATTCAGTAACATAATAAAAACAGACAGTCTATAAACAAAGGATTGAGAGGCATCCTTTCCTTAGACTTGGATTGAGCATTCAGCGTCCCACCAGAGAGACACTAAAACCAAGACCAGAGCCCTGAACGTACACTGGTGGTTGTTTTCACTTGGTGATGCTATCAATAAATTAACACCCCTATGAATAAAAATTTCACGTGACCTGACATGCTCATGTGGACGCTAATATGCAAAATCTCAAGGGCTACCATGATCTAGAGGGCTCAAGGACAGCTCAGTCTCATCTCAGTTTTAATCCACCTACTGCTGCCTTCCTCCAACAGACACGTGTTCAGTGCACACGCCACTGCAGGGGGAGCGATGGGGTGGTGTGTGCAACCCACTTCATAGAACTGACAGCTCTCAGCTCTGTCAGACATGGCCTTGAAGATCTGGAGCGTCCCGCCATGCCGCTCTGCCTGTCAGGTGGCACATTCCCAGCACAGATTTCTACAATATTTGTAAGTCTGCCAACTGCACAGGCATTCTGAAAGCCACGGGGCAGCTCTCTATGGGCCACCTACCCATTCTGAAGAGAATTCTCATAAAATGCCAAGGGGACTTTGACGTCAGAGGCACTAGTTACGATTCCTTTCACACTCACATAGTTCTGTGAACGCTCAAGTGATAGGTGCAAAACTTCATATTCTGCAATAACTTACTCTGTCTAAGCATAAATGTACTGCTGAGCAGGCCCTGGTGGTCTAAGGATGATGTCATGGACAAGACCCCTCTGCGCGGTGTAGGGCTGAGCACCACAGAGCCTGCTCTGTGAACCGCAACTTCTCTGTAGTCAGGGCAGCAGCCGGGCCTGCTTCACACATTCCCGACTCCCCCAGTCTATGTCCCAAGTGCACAGTGAATCCATGGCCTGTGGCCCTACCGCCACACAGATTACACATACACTCGGCCAGAGTCTGCACCCTTCGCAGGTCTTTGCAAACGCACCCCAATCTCTGGCAAGACCTCCCCTGCACTGGAGACCACAGGTTGACAAGCTGTCGGCGTTGCTAGAAATAAAAATATTCTTAGCCCCAATTCTGCTATTTCTTAAATCTCTTGCAGCTCCATCTCTTACCCCCATTTTTGTCTTTTCACCCCTCTTTCTTGTCAGTCTCCTAAAAACCCTGCCTGCTTTTAATGTGCCTACACACACACACACACACACACACACACACACACACACACCGAGTTAATAGGGAGATTTGAGATTTGATCCTGCTAAACACTTGAGGTTATTTCCCCAGTGCTCACAGAGGCCAAGTGAATGAACAAATGGTCATTTAACAGACAGGGAAACTGAGGCAGAACCACAAAACTCATTTACAGGAAAGCTGGACTGGAACTCTGATAACATCATATCAGAGAAGGATTAAAAGGGTCACTGTGGTATAAAAACACAGCGGCACCTGTGTAAGGAGACAAACAGTATTTGCTTATGGTAAAATTAACCCCCTACACAGAAAGAGTGGCACGAGATGGAGCTGTGGCCAGTGGTAACCATGCCTGCATCAGTGTGAAACTCCCAATCACAGAAGAAAAAAAGTCCTGACCAAATCCATAACAGAATGACAGTAATCAATCTATTGTAACTCACATCAGTAGGGTCATGAAAAGCAGAATAAATAAGTTTAAGCTTGTCTTCTTAGCTTTAATGAGGAGCCTAGAAATGAGTACATTTTCTGTTTTAAGGAAATACATTTGCTCATTTTTATCTTATGTAGGTGGATTTTGCCTGCACGTGTGCACCATGTGTGTACACTGCCCACGAAACCAGAAAAGGGCATCAGATACTTTGGACCTGGAGGCTGCCATGTGGGTGCTGGGAGTAGACCACGGTCCTCTGGAAGAGCAGCCAAGGCTCTAACCACTAAGCAATCTCCCCAGCACCTACTTTTTCTTTAAGGGAAAGCTAGCTGGGAGAAGCTGAATGGTATGCTCAGTTGGTTTTTGGCCGGCACATATGATTAACGCAACCATTAGCAAACATCCCATCTCGTTTCTTCTTACACAGAGATCCCTCGTCCTTCTCTGGTAGCATGTGAACAGAGAACACAGTTCTCCTAGTGTGGAGGACATGTATGTGAACTTACACTTTGTCTATTTTTAGCAAGGTAAACTCCCAGGACCTGAATGAGAGTCACCTAAGATCAGCGGTTCTCAAATTCTCTGTACAAAATAATTATGTGCAGTATTACAAATTCCAAATCCCCCAATCTTGGGGCATGTGCTCACAAACAAACACACAAATAAATAAAAAGGCATTACACTTTTAAAATTAAGGCAAGATTCATAGGACATGAAGTTAAGCCACTTTAAAGGGCTGGATTCAGCAGCAGTTAGTATATGTGCAGTGTTGGGCCACTAACACTCCAGAAAATCAGTACTGTGATGGTCTTAAGATGATGACAGATAATGGCCACCTTAAGCCCTCAGACAAAGGTGACAAAGGATGAGATGTCTTGTGGACTTCTCTCAGATTATAAGGGGGAAGTTCAAGAAGAGAGCAAGCACCTCATGACACCCTAACCTAGAACCTGCCTCTCTCTGGCGTGGAGCACAAGCTGGACACCAAGAGGCTTGTGCATTTTGTGGTCTCTCTAACACATCCAACGCTGCACAAACTCTCAAGCGCTTACAAGGAAGAGGAGCGCTAAGTAGTAAGAAAACTGGGAAAGATGAACCACATGGTTTCAGCGCAGGCCCTCTCTTCTGGGGCGCAACCACACTGTCCTGCTCGTTACTAAATGCGACCTCAGGAAATAAACTGTTGAGAGCAGCAGAAAACCCTCTGGAGAAAGAAACGCAAATTAGGTTTCTCCTTAACGCCAAAGCCTACGTGAGACTAGCTGTTCTGGGAAGAGCTGGCGTAGACATGTACAAGATGACACTGTTTCTTTTTTGGACTCTCCTGGTCTAGTTCAGTGGTTCTCAACCTGGGGTCACGACCCCTCAAAGATCACTGGAGAACACATATGTTTGCATTACATTTCATTAACAGTAGCAACATTACAGGTATGAAGCAGCAATGAAACAATTTCCTGGCTGAGGGTCACCATAGCATGAGGAGCCAACCATATTACAGAGTCACAGTGTTAGGAAGGTTGAGAACCACGGGTCTAGCTGATCAAAAACCAGTTCTCACTCCTGAAGTTTAGCAAGTAGAAAGATGAACCCTAATGAAGGGAGTCCAGGCTAACGTCTTGTCCTTTTGACTGTGACGAACACTGCTTCCTTTAGCCAATATCTAGCTAAAAGCAAACAGAGAAAGATGGGAACTAATCATAGCTCAGGCATGACAATAGGAAATAGCTTATAATCCTAGAATCATGAAAGTTTCACAAAGTTTAAGGCCAGGGATGCTGGACTGAGGAAACAGGGCTAAACTGTGCTACTTGGTCTCTGGACGTGAGCCACTCTGCCCATTTGAATGGACGCAGGAGAAAGGCTAGGAGTGCTAATTTTGCACATAACCAAAGAAAGAATTATTACCTCTTTACCCTTATATATGTAGTTAAGAGGTCTTGATCACTTCTAGAAGATGGGATGGGAGGAAGGAAGGGTTTCCTGGGCTATTTCCAAAAGTAAAACATTAATAGAATGGAATTGACGGGAGTCAGGTCATAGTGACCTGGGCTGGTCTCTGTGCTGGTCAAAGGACCAATGGCCAGAAGGGAAGGAAACGGCTTCCCCTGGGTGGAATACACTTCACTCCTAGAGGGCCTGGGAACCCAGTGAGCTGTGTCTATCAACCTGACCCCAACCACAGATGTGGGACAGAATTAGCCAGGGCACAGAGAGATGGCCACACGTGCTGTGCACATAGACTGCACATCACTACATTGGAAGAAAATTGGCAATGATTTGGCATAAAAATAAAAGCTTTAAAGTTCTCAGAAAGATTTGAGAAGAGGTTGGCTTTGGGAACTGATGCTCAGAAAGCCGAGAAGGAGATAAAAGACAAGGAGATGAGCTAAAGGACAATCGATAGGTAATTAGATATTGATCCCAGTAGACCTGAAGAATTCTGGCTGTCTCATGTCGGACATGTAGCTAATCTCTCAGTTTCTTGAAGTCGGGGTTCTTTCTTTGATAAAATGGAGACTGGGAACCAGCTCACAAAGGAACCTTGCTGCCCCACTTCCATTATGAGCAAGGGCAGCGTAAGTGGAGGCAAACACTAGAGGGTGCCTGGGTGTGCAGTCAGGACTTAACACAGTGATCACTCCTACTATGAAACCAGGCAGAGAAGGGCACGGAGCAAGGAAGGGAAGGAATGCAAAGATATTAAAAGCACAGTCACAAATAATCTCCCCCAGAAACACTAATGGACAGAGCCAAAACAGCAGAACCTCCAGCTGGTAACACATAAAAGACTGAGGGAAAGGACAGAACACAGGAGGGACAGAGGGGAGAAGACAGAAACACAGGAGGGACAGAGGGGAGAAGACAGAAACACAGGAGGGACAGAGGGGAGAAGACAGAAACACAGGAGGGACAGAGGGGAGAAGACAGAAACACAGGAGGGAGGGAGACAGACTCGGTGGGGGAGGACAGAAGTACAGGAGGGAGGGAGAGAGACTGGGGAAAGACAGAAAGCCAAAAGGGGATAAGAAAAGAAGCTGGATTAGCAATCCAACCTATTAAAAGTTTGATTTCCCCCTCCCCAATTCAAGCAGACCAAAGTCAGAGAGCTAAATATGGGAAACTTTCCTGGGATGGAGAATCATCTGAAGGTGTGATCAAGGCAGGCACTGTATCTCAGGGAAAACTAATCTGAAACATTTGGAGGCTCATATCGAGACATAAGTAAGGAAAAATGTAAACTATGGAGATAACCTTTAAAGAGCCTCCTAAGAAGGCTCAAGGGACTGCCCATTACTCCAGATCATAGAAAAGATGGGAAACCATCCTCATTATTTTGTCATGGGATTCAACCAAGACAGCAAAGCCTGCCAGTGAAAAGGAAACAACCCCACTCCCACTGTGAACTGATGTGAAAATCCTAACTAAAACTTCACCGAATCAAATTTAGGAGCATTATTAAAATGTCTAGACATCATCAAGCTGCATTTAGCCCCCAAAGCAAAGATGACCTAGGATTAATACATCTGTTAAGACATCATCATATCAGGAAACAAGAGCCCTATTATAGGGTGATCACCATGTTTGCAGTGAAAAGCTTCAAATATTATTTTTGCTAAACTGAATAAGATGTTCAGATGTTTATAAAATGTTCAACTCTATTTTAAAATACACCTATCTGAAATCATGACACAAAAGAGACATTGATTTTTAAATATTTTTTCATTCTCATATATCACACAAAAAATGATTCCAGCTCTTCCCAGACATCCTTGATACCAATATTATTATTCCTATGAGAATCACTGAGATATGTAACAGTTTCCAGAGTAAACATCTTCACTTCTGAGCACTCTTTAGCTCATGAGTAACATATTAATCCATATTCAGGAAATCACTCTCCAGAAACCGTGTAATCATGATCTCTACAACAAGGCTTGAGTTTTTTTTTTAACTTATAGTCTCCAATTTTTGCGGTCATGAGGTCATTTCCAATGAATAATTGATAAATTGATGTTGAGCTTCCTGGTCTCCTTTCCCGAGTGTTTTTAGACTCCAAGGCCTTCAACACCAGATTGATCAAAAATGCTATAGAGGGATTTTTAAATGAAGTAAACTGAGGTTGACCCCCAGATTATAAGACACCCTGTAAAGGGATACAGATAAGATGTCTTTCTTCCTTTCTTTTTTGTGAAAAATATCTTATATTCAACCCTTATCAATATAGGAAACACTTAGAAAACTATAGTATTTAGATGGCATTAAAGCAACCACACAAGCTGCTCACACCAACCACCGACTCACTGTGCCCTGCCCAGCTCCTTAGCAGCCTGTCACTGCAGCCCACCGTGGAGACAGTTCTGCTGTGTCAGGAGTTGGAAGAGAACACAAACATTATCAACTCACCAGGGATGGTGATGAATACATACAGTCCAGCACCGAAGAGGCTGAGGCAGGAGGACTGAGAATTCAGACCAGCTTGGCTATATGGCAACAAGATCTTGTCTTACATAAACAAAGATTGCCATCGTTGAGGCCAGAAAATGCTACGGAGCCTGAAACAGAAAGTCAGAACTGCCCAGATATGGCGGTGGAACCATGGGCTAAGTATTAACTTCTTGGGGTCTCGGTCTCACATTTGCAAGACGAGGGAACAGTCCTCAGCAAGTGAATTGCTGTGAGGGTTATTTGAACTAAACATGTGAGGCTCTTGAGATTGTATACAGTAAATGCTCAAACACACTAGATTTGACAACTATACTTAACTAAGCACAAAGCAAAACAACAGAACAACAGAAACAACTATGAGGCCAGCAAGATTAATTCTTCGTCACGTTGCCTCACCCCCAGCCCCCACTTTCAGTATAGCTCACTGGATGACAAGCTCTGATCTCACAGAGTTTCCAATCAAAGATTTTGGTATTAGCCAAGGTCAAAAGGATGTGAAGAATTAACTCACTTGAAAGCCTGACGAAAACAAAAATACAAACATACAAAAAAATCTTTTAAAATAGAGAATGGCGTGAATATGGTAAACGTAATGATGCATATACATACACGTATCATATGTGTACCAAGCACATGTATATATATATTAAAGAATAAGCTTCTACATCTATAAAGAAAAAAAAACCTTAAAGAAGTGGAATTACCAGGAAATAAGAAAGAGTTCTTGGTAGTTTAAAAAAAAAATGGTGAATGAGATAAATTCAACACCAAGTTTAGAAAAGACCGGTAAGTAAATTTTTCAAACAGTAAAAGAAATGTAAAGAAAACGGAACAAGAAACTAAGAGCAGAAGACTGATCAAGTAAGGAAATATGGGGATTCTGCAAAGCGGGGAGGAGGGGCTGGGTTGTCTAACAATCCCAAAGTCCACGATGAGAAAAGCTCCATCACGGTACGCTCTGTACGTCACACAGAACATGCCGCCTGCGTGTTCAGGACAAGGAGCAAGCAAAGATGTCCACCCAAGTCCCACTGGAGGGAAGTTCAAGAAAACCACTTCTGGTGGACGACGGGAATCATGAACAGAGAGATTTCCGCCCAGAAAGTCCCTGACTCCATGAAAGCGGTCTTCAGTCAGCTCAGGGGCTGATGTTGGACTCTCCTGTCACCCTTTTCTGTACTAACTTTTCCTCGGTGAATGTGTGACTTTTATTGTCAGAAAAATCAGTTTAATACAAAAAATCCTATGCTCTGAGACTCCAGTGGGCGGGGGGTCCACAGACGTGATGTGAGCCTGTTCCACCTGACTGGAAGTCAGAGAGGTTGAGCTTATTCTTGCTCTTTCAAAGTTTTTGACCACAGGTGTGGCTACAAACAAGAGATCCTGACCTAGAGTGTGGCTAGTTAGGATTTTGCATAGAGAGGTGGATGGACTCCACCTGGACCAAAGGTGGAGGACACTTGGTCCACTCCTTAGGTCATGTTAATGAAGTCTGTTGCCTCCGCCTCCCCTAGAGTGAAAATAAAAGTGGGTGGGTTCAGTATTCACCGAATTTCCCTCCCGATGCTGTTCTGTGTTTCTGTCTCTTTCATGTCTATATTCCTTTTGCTTAATAATTCTAATCCTCATGCTCCTACCCGGGAACATCCAAATTTCATCGAGGCTGGACCCGGACACTCTGGCCTAAGTTTAATTGGCTCCTTTTCTCGTCTGTCTTCACAGTGTTGCAGCCTGTATCTGCCCAGACACAGCCCTTCAGTTAGCAACAATGGCAGTCACAGAAGATGGCTGGCCTGGCGAGGCACTCTGGGGACTTGCCATCCTGATGCCCTGTAGATGTGTGATGCCTACTACTGCACTCAGTGAGTGCTGGTCTTTGAGCACACTCCTGGTGTATCCTCAAATATTAACTAAAGGAGACGAGGTATGTAATTCTGTTTCCTTATTCACATTGCGACTGCGGTTCCGCTACCATAGTTAGCTCCTATTTTCATAAGGAAATGCTAACTGCTCCGATCTGTTTTCATTCCGCCTACCGAATGCCACATCCTAGGCTTTGCCAGGAGATGGATTGCCCTACTGGCAGACTGACCTGTGGAGAAGATGAACACCGTGTTGTTCCAGAGACCATGGTTTTTCAAGGCTGCGGTGACATTTCCCACTGCTTCGTCCATGAGGGACACCATCCCTGCATAAATACGTCTGTGCTTATCTTGGATAAAGTCGTACGGCTTCATGTATTCCTCAGGGACCTGAAGGGGATCGTGGACAGACTGGAGAGCAAGGTAGAGGAACAGCGGCTGGAAAGAGAGTTTGGAGACAGCAGTTAAAAGCAAATGGAGGCTTTCGATACAAAACATGAGACAGTTAAGATTTATCGGTTCGTATCAGTAATTTCCATAACCTACAGAGGGCTCCAAAAGTATCTGTGAACCATATCTGTGGTAAAGAACCCACATCCAGAATACATAAAGTCAACAATAAAAAGCAACTTAGTTCAGCACAGAAAATTTAAGTAGGTATTTTTCCAAATATGTAACCAATGTTCATAACCAGGGGACTGCAAAATAAAACTGCACTGAGACATTAATTCATGTCCATTGGGATGCTTAGAGCATTGAAAATAGTACGCACTAATGTTGGCGAGGCTATGGGGAAATCAGAATTCTCAGCTGCTCTTGTAGGGAATGTAAGTGATGGATGCAGACCCTGAAAAGCAGTGTGAAGGTTTTAATGTTACACAGCTGCTTTACAACCTGGCCTTCCTATTGCAGAAAACCATGAAAACACATGCGCATGTAAAATGTACATGGATGCTCCTGAACCGTTATTCGTAGTGGACAAGAAGCAGGAAAATGCAAATGTCTGCAAATGGATGAATGGATAAATAAATTCAGAATAGTTTAGTTATGGTGCATACCAACAATGCAATCAGTGACAAGACAGTTGGGCTTTGAAAATATGAAAAGAGCCAATCAGGGACCATATCTTGCATTGCTAAATTGACCTGAATATTCTGAAGAGGTAAGTCTACGGAGACAGAAACTAGGTGAGTGACTGTCTGCGGCTACAGGGAATTCTGGGATGGAATGATGATGAGGTACTACTAGTGGGCAGAAATTACCCTCCAGTGATGAAATATTTTAAAAGCAGACTGTAATGATGATCAAATACCTCTTAAGTTTCCTAGTTAACTGTGTACTTTAAGTGGGTGAATTTTACACAATGCCAATTACGCCTCGGCAAATATGTTCAAAGATGACAAAGGATCCAAAACATAACATGAGAAAAGACACTAGACTGGCCAAGTCCAGGCACCAGCCAAGGTGTAGATGGGGACAGAACTAAAATTCACAAGGCACCTGCCCAGTGGTAAGAGTGGGGTGTTGAAATCTCCCACTATTAGTGTGTGGGTTTTAATGTGTGATTTAAGCTTTAGTAGTGTTTATTTTATATATGAGGGTGCCCTTGTATTTGGGCATAGATGTTCAGTATTGAGATTTCCTCTTCATAGATTTTTCCTGTGACGAATATGATGTGTCTTTCTTTGTCTTTTTTGATTGATTTTGTTTGAAGTCTATTTTGTTAGATATTAGGAAAGCTACACCTGCTTATTTCTTAGGTCCATTTGATTGGGAAATTTTTTTTCCCAACCCTTTACTCTGAGGCAATGTCTTTTTCTGAGGTCGAGGTGTGTTTCTTGTATGCAGCAGGAAGATGGATTCTGTTTTTGTATTCAGTCTGTTAGCCTGTGTCTTTTTATAGGTGAGTTGAGTCCATTTATATTAAGGTGTATTAATGAGCAGTGTTTACCAGCTCCTGTTATTTTAATTTTTGTTGTTGGTGATGTTATTATGTATGTTTTCCCCTTTTTTGGGATTTGATACTGTGAGATCATCTATTGCCTGTATTTTTGTGGATGTAGTTAATGTCCTTGAGTTGGAGTTTTCCTTCTAGTACTTTGTGTAAGACTAGGTTTGTGGCTAGATATTTGTTAAATCTGGTTCTGTAATGTAATATCTTGTTTTGTCCATCTATGGTGACTGAAATATTTGCTGAGTGTAGTAGTCTGGGCTGGCATCCTAGTCTCTTAATGTCTGCATAACACTTGAAGGTGGTGACCTTCTGGCTTTCACTGTTTCCAGTGAGAAGTCAGGTGTAATTCTGGTAGGTCTGCCTTTATATGTTACTTGGCATTTTTCCTTTGCAGTTCTTAATATTCTTTCTTTATTCTGTAGGTTTAGTGTTTTGATTATTATGTGGCAAAGGAACTTTTTTTTGGCCCAGTATATTTGGTGTTCTGTAAGCTTCTTTTATCTTTATGTGCATTTCTTCCTTTCAGTTGGGAAAGTTTTCTCCTATGGTTTTGCTAAATATATTTTCTGTGCTTGTGAGTTGAACTTCTTCTCCTTCTTCTATCCCTATTATTCTTAGGTTTGATCTTTTCATGGTGTCCCATATTTCCTAAATATTTTGTGTTAAGCTTTTGTTAGATAATGTTTTCTTTGACTGATGAGTCTATTTCTTCTATTATATCTTCAGGGCTTAAGATTCTCTCTTCCATCTCTTCTATTTTGATGTTTTTGCTTGCATTTGTGGTTCCTGATAATTTTCTCATAATTTCTGTTTTATATCTCCCTCAGTCTGTGTTTTCTTTATTGTCTCTATTTTGGTTTCCAAGTCTTGGACAGTTTCTTTCATCTGTTTGAATGTTTTTTCTTGGTTTTCTTTAAGGGATTTGATGATGTCTTCCAATTTTTTGTTTGCCTTTTTCTCCATATCTTTGAGGGAATTTTTCATTTCCTCTTTAAGGGCCTCAAACATTCTCCTAAAGTTATTTTTAGGTCATTTTCTTCTGCTTCATTTATATTTGGGTGTTCATGTCTTGCTGTTTCAGGGCCACTCGTTTTTGTTGGTGTCATGTTGCTTTTTGTGCTGTTGAGTATGTTACCTTGTCTACCCATCTTTTCTTCTGATTGGTGTAGTTGGGGTTGTGACTCTGGTGATCAATCTTCCAGGTGCCAGTGGATCCAAGGCTCAGATGGTTGTTCCTCGTGGTGCAGTCAGGGCCATGGTTTCAGTCACCCCGGAGGTCACTTGGTGTTCCCAGAGGTCATTCGGTGCTCCCAGGGGTTGTTTGGTCCTGCTCCCATAGGGGTTGCTTGCTTGGGTCTGCTCCCACTGAGGTTCCTGCCTTGGGCCTGCTCCAGTGGAGGTAGCTAGCTTGGACCTGCTTCTTTGGAGGTTGCTGATTCACATCCAGTCCCACAGAGGTCTCTGGCTCGGGCCTGCTCCCTCTGCGGTCACTCCCTTGTACCTACTCCTGTGGCTCTCCCACCTTCTTTTCTTAATGTAAATTTTAATGTAGACTGTCTCATGTCAGTTTGATTCTTGGAAGCAGTCAGAACCCCAAGAGGACAGAAGTGAGTCTGTCCGCTCCTAGCCAGACCACTTGCAGCAAAATAACAACCTATTTGGTGAAGGGGATAAAGGGGAGAGCAGCCTATCCCCAGCTAGCAACTAACCCTGAAGACAAAAGCAGCAGAGCATGGAAAGCTCTTGTTGTTTTGCCAGAGAAAAAACGTGGCCTGGGGAGATGGCTCAGTGGTTAAGGGTGCTTTCTGCTCTTGCAGAAGACAGAGTTCTGAGCTGGGTCCATAGCACCCACATGGGCCAGCTCACAGTTTACTGTTACTCCAGCTCCAGGGAATCCAATGCCCTCTTCTGACCTCTGCAGGTACCTGTACACAAGTACACCACACACACACACACACACACACACACACACAGAAAAAAAATCTTAAAAAGAGAACACGATTCTGGAATCAATATTAAAGGGATTCACAAATTCTCAGTGTGGAACAAATTGTGCTTCTTTTTGTTAAATATTGAAAAAAAATTTGAGCATCAGTCTATAAATATTCCTTAGTTGCTAATGATACGACCATCACTCTTAAAGGGCTACAAATATAAAACCACAAAGACCACCATATTGTTAGCAATCTGACTTACACTCACTTAAACCTTAGTGATGGAGCTAAAGCTAGCCTGTCAGGTGACTGTCACATGCAAAAGCCTCACACCACTTGCTGACCAGACCATAACTTCATAACATACAAGAATAAATATGTGTATTTTTTGAACAACAACAAAAATGTTGTCTTTCCTTACATTTCATCAGGAGCGGTCAAGGGCAGTTTGCTGTGGGGTAAACAGCCCCACACCCTTGCACAGCTCTGGGTCACCAGGAGGACACAGTGATGTGCAATGCTGTCCACTTCATGAGGGTGGAACCAATGAAACACATTTTATGTGCTTCCCTATTCCCCCAGGCCCCATGTCTGTCTGTCCTTCCCCCACCACCCATTTTGTTTTATTTTAAGACATCATCTCTCTATGTAGCCCAGCTTGACCTGGAACTTGCTATGTAGACCAGGATAGCCTCAAACTCACAGAAATTCACCTGTCTCTACCTCCCCAGTGCTTGGATTAAAGGTGCACACTACCATACCCAGTCATTTTATACACGTGTATAACACTATAAATCAAACTTCCAGCTCTCAGGAGTACTTTATTTATGAACAACCAATTCTCAAACATTACTAAACGGAAGTATCAGTATACTACTTTTAAAGATTCTTTAAAAAAAAATCATGTATTTTGCCTGCATGTATGTCTGTGCACCATGTGCATGGAGTACCCATAGAGGCCAGTAGAGGGTGTCAGTTCCCCTGGAACTGGAGTTGGTGTTGGGAACTGAACCCAGGTCCTCTGCAAGAGCAGCCAGTGTTCATAACTACACAGCCATCTCTCCAGTCCCGCTGTACTGTTTTTAAATTTCAGGGGGGGAATGGTAGTTTTTAAACTACATGGTTGCCTAATGGAGGGAGCAATTATCTAACGCCGTCTCCAACCACCATCAGGACCCTGCCTGCAGCCACTATGGAGTCCTCCAATGGAAAGCTGTACCCAGTTTCTCCACACCTGCCAGCTGCAACCTCCGCTCACTGCTCAGAGCAAAGAGCCAGCATCTGGCGATGGGTTCCTTACAGGTCTACAGACCTGAGGCCTAGCCTGCTCTGGCCTTGGCTTTGGAGAGGGGCCATTCTCACCTCACCGACTCTGGATTCACACGAACGCCCTGCCCCACGTCAGCCTCCACCCATCTCTGTTTATGTTGGAGCCCAACATGTCCTTGGTATTCTCTCAACTCCAGACTTGTGTTCTGATCAACTTAGCCAGTCCTAACTGTGACCCTTTCAAGTATCCTAAGACTATAAAATGAAGTCCCGGTTGGGAAATCATGACTAGACATTTGAGTATCACAGAAAACCCAGACCTAGCCAGCAGAGCTGTTCGATGCTAATGGCTCTTTCTCCTTTCTAGTATGCGCCATGGCTCCTCGGTTCTATACTCCCAACATCACCACGATGGAGAGAAATCACACGTCACTGAGGATCAAAGTCTTATTTTTATTACTTTATAGGTTTTCCTAATTCAAAGTATGACTGGAAAAACGTATTACTTTTTTTAAAAAAATAAATGTCACTACTGGGGGCTGGAGAGATGGCTCAGAGGTTAAGAGCACTGACTGCTCTTCCAAAGGTCCTGAGTTCAATTCCCAGCAACCACATGGTGGCTCACAACCATCTATAATGAGGTCTGGTGCCCTCTGCTGGCCTGCAGGCATACACACAGAATACTGTATGAATAATAAATAAATAAATAAATATTTAAAAAAAATGTCACTACTGTGAGAGTCCCCTGACATGGAGGAGAAAGGACATCCCTTCCTGATGCGTGTACAGCCATGAGAAATGTCCCCACTCAATAGCGACACAACAGCTCTATCGATTTTCTCCCTCAGCTGCCCCTTAAAAGCAGGGACATTTTTAGTTGACTGTGGACACTTCACGCGAATTCCTTTAATGACTCCCATCTTAGAACGGATGCCATGCTACAGTCTATAAATGTCGCCTGGCAGCCTAGCGCGGAACCAGGTTAAACCTTGTAAGAGATCTTACAAAGGTGCCGCTCCCAGAGCCATTGAGAAGCACCGGTCTTGGAACCTGAAGCTGGCAGATGTGCAGGACCTGCCTTGTGAAAATGGTTGAGCTGCCACTGACTACCGTTTCCTCGCCTGTGCCTGTGCTTGGGGACACTGGGCACCTCAGACACTGGCAGGGAACGTCCATCTCCCATCT
This sequence comes from Microtus oregoni, assembly GCF_018167655.1. Taxonomy (NCBI): domain Eukaryota; kingdom Metazoa; phylum Chordata; class Mammalia; order Rodentia; family Cricetidae; genus Microtus; species Microtus oregoni. The sequence continues at coordinate 22,013,725 of NW_024543073.1, forward strand.
GCTCATTTCGTAACGCGATCTGTGAGCGGTACCATGCTGACAATACCCTCCCATAGCATGGGAGCGCCTGAGGCCTGTTAGCGTCCTCAGTTCCGGTGCTTTCCCCGCCAGCCCAGTTTAGCCGCCCACCCACAAAGAACAGCTTCTGCACAGCTGCTTCCTCTTAGCTGCTCGATGTCACGAGGGCACCGGGAGACAATACTGTTCGGTACACATTTCTAAACATTTGAGAGAACGTTTCCCTTTCTTCACAGACACAGTTGACTAGAGATGTCAGCATGAAGCTCTTAAAAACCCCAAGTGAGGCAAAGCTGAGATGGTCACCAGGAAAGATTCCCTCATCCTGAGTAAGAGGAGCCAAGACAGAGGCTGGAAGCTTCTATAGCAGACAGGGAGTCGTGAGGCGGTCACTAAGGCTGAACAGGTGTGCAAGCCAGAACCTTCGCCAAGACCTGTGCTGGGTGCCTCCAGACAATGATTTTTTATTGTAGGCAGAGTATCCCTGTGGCTTAGAGTATCATGAGGTCAGACTGTGAACCTGGGCTAGGTAATTGAGAGTGCCCTGAATAACACGTCATGGAATCCTAACTACACAGGCTATTCACAGTGACAGCATGGGACAATCTCTTGAGACGAGGTGACAGAATACTGGCGACACAGTCCTGCCGGGGACAGATCCCTCACAATGTCTGACATCATCATTTCTTACAAGTGTCCCGGGAGAGTCTAATATGGTGTCGAAACTGGAACTGCAGAGCTGAATATGAACTGGGTTTCAAAATCTCTGCCCTCAGATACTAGCTGGGAGCTAGGGACGCTGATTAGGAAGAGAGCTCACGTTCTGACGCTGCCTTCCAATGGCCCTGGGACCTTGAACAAGTCTCTTCGTTTCTCCAAGTCTCTTTGCTTAAATAAAAGTGGTGTGCCTTCCTCAAAGGATAACAGAACATTTATTTAAAACCTGACTTTGAATTTTTTTGGTATGAGGCCATGCTTATAAAACGCCACACACACAGTTAAGAACTACAGTACTGTCAGCGAGGAGGGCCATGCTAGCGAGACCTCCTCCATGGAATACAGGCTCTTAGGGGCTCCTATTGTCCTCAATTTCGTGCCTACCCCACCACTCCTGGCTTAGAATACCCACCCACAGAGAACCCTTTCACCTAGCTGCTGCTTTCCAGCCATTTATTGATCCATGAAGTCATCAAGCTCGCCAACTATCTTAGTTTAAACCTAGACTGAAAGTGTGCCCGTTTCTAAACGTTCGAGAGAACGTTCCTCTTTCTTCCTGTTGCGTGGCAGACACAGTTGCCTGGAGATGTCAGCACGCCACTCTTAAAAGACCAGAGTGAAGCAAAGCTGAGATGGTCACCAGGGAAGATCCCTCATACTGAGTAAGAGGAGCCAAGACGGAGCCTAGAAGATTCCATTCCAAACAGGGAATCACCGGTAGGTCACTAAGTCTGAACAGGTATGCAGGTCGGGACCTTCACATCGCCAGAGACGAAGCGCAGCGGCAGGACCTGCGCACTTTCTGGGCTCCTCCGTGTTGGGCAGGCTCCCACCGCAGGACACTCTGTGTGAGTGTGTGACTACATTCATGAGGACACTCTTTGAGCCCAGTATCTGGCAACATAATTTCCAAAGCACTTGGACGCTAAGTCCAGGCAATCTGGGTTTAAGGCTAGTCACAGCTCTCTTTCACCTGTAGCTGTCTGTGCACGACATACCCAGTGGCTTCCTTAGTTACCTGTGAAAACCGATCTAACACGCATTTGAATTTTTAAAACTCGGTGTTGCTAAGATGGCCATTTCCTTTAAGTTAACCAATGAGCACCAAATAAAGCAACTACCTTTTGTTTTCTTGGTAAAAGTCAACAGATTCTAAAATTAACATTGGCATAGAAGTGATTGAGAGTAACCAAAATAATCCTGAAAAGTATAAGATGGGAGAGTTTGCTCTGAGCCCTGAACTCCTAACAGTTCTCCATAGAGGGCCCCACCTTGTATGCAGACACCTGTTTGCTAGCCATTTACAGTGCTTGCGCGCAGAGCATCATAAGAGCAAGCAAAGACGGGCAATAGTTGTGCATGCCTTTAATCCCAGCACTCTGGAGGCAGAGGCAAGCGGATCTCTGTGAGTTCAAGGCCAGCCTGGTCTACAGAGTGAATTCTAGGACAGCTAGGTTATGCAGAGAAACCCTGTCTAGAAAAAAACAAAACAAAACAAAGAGAAAGCAGGGTTTCCATGAAATCTTGAAAGTCAGCATCCCTACGCCTGCAGTCCAGGGTCCTCTCCCATGAGCATCATCTCTTCGGGGTTCCTGTATGCTGCATGACTTTCTCCCACACTGATCCACAAATCTTTAAGATTCTTCACTTTTAACCACCTTCCCTGTCTGGCAAACTGGAATGTGGTCTAAATTTTTTTTTTTTTTTAAAAAAAAAAACCTTTAGAAGTAACAAAACTTTGTGAATAATTAAGAAGGAAGCCTTACCTTCTCTTGTGGGTGGTTAGCTATGAGGGTTGTAGCCCTTTTGCTAAATATGTTTGTTGAATAAATATTTGTATACTCTGTCGCGGGTTTTTCACCGTCTCGGAAATCAAGAGCACACCGCGTAACATTCAAAGGCTCAATTAGTGCGCAGACCTCGTGGGTGTAATAGTTTTCACTGCCGAGGAGATAGCCTACAAGAAGAATGGGAGACGAAACAGTCAGCAGGCAAAAAGCTTGTTAAGTAAACGAATGTTCCAGCATTTAATTGCCTAATGCAACTGATTGCCCGTGACGAGGCTAATCAAATGACAAGGCTAATCAGAGCTCCATTTCTTAACATCTCTATATCTGTTGGCAGACCCCGTTGAAATGTGACTGCACAGAAGCCCAAGTCCTCTTCTCACTCGGGTCTCTCAGGGCATCGGTTCCATCACGTCAGCTCTGTAGGTGGATGGTTCTGTGGAAACAGGTTCTTAGAAATCAGAGTTCAGGTTCAGTAGGCAATAAGATGTTAGTCCTTTAAGGCTAAGAGAAAAGATCATTCGCTGGTAATGCGATTTGATGCAAGGTTTATTTGTAAGATAATAAAAACGGGATTCAGCTCACGCCATTTGCTGTCACTGTTGTTGGGAGACTGACTCCCGCGGTTATTTATGAACGAGGCCTCAGCGAGAGTTATATTTAGTCAAATGCTGACACCCACTGGTGGGAAGGTACAAACCTTCCCAAATACGAGCTCTCTCTGCTCGCGTACCAGCTCCAGGTCAGAGAAGAGCATTCTAGCTAGACTGTTCCACACACAGCAAGTTTGGAGTCACGCTGCTGCTCACTGAGCTGAGTGGCTGTCACCTTCACCTTCTGTAAAGAGCTCTCTCCCACAGCAGGGACTGAAGCCAGGGGAAAAGGAAGTTTCCCAGTAGCTCTTTTGTGGATGTTACCTGTTTTGTTAAAGTATAAAAGCAAGCTGTGCTGTGTATTAGGATTCACTCCACAGACTTGCTCAGAAGTCAGTCAGCACAAAGGAGAGGCAGTGCTGGCCCAGGGCTGGGGTCCGAGGGGAAGCTGGGGTGACTGCTCAGGAAATTTGGTTTCTTTTGTGAGTGATTAAAGATTGTCCTGTGCCTGGGTTGTGATGATATCGACACAATCCCTCAATTTGCATAAAAATTACTAAATTAAATACTTTGATGGGGTGAGCTGTATAGTATATGAATTATACCCAATGAAGCTATTAAAAAGAAGTAAACTTTCCTAGGCTCTTAAATATATTCCTTTTTATTCTTAAAATGATGAAAAATGGGCCTAGCTCTTTCCCTTCTCATAGAATTTCTCTATAATGATAATTAAGAGCCTTCTACAGCTTATATAAAATAATTCAATTTATAATTAACTTATATAATAATTCACTTTAGATTAACCATTTTCCATTATCCAAGGTCAAGGTCCTAAACATAACTAGTATAAGGATCTTAGGACAACTTTTTATATGATTTTCACCTTTTTTCATTTATAGCAAAAAATACATAACATATTTATTACTTAATGTGAAATAGAAAAATACATATTCACAAAAAATAATTTCAGCGCTGCTGAGATGGCTCAGTGGGGAAAGGTGCCTGCCACATTTCAAACCTGACAACCTGAGTTAGATCCCTGAGATCTATAGAGTAGAAGGAGAGAATTCATTCCTGCAAGCTGTCCTCAGACCTCCACATGTGTCCTGGCATACATGCGAGCACACACACATACACATGGATGGATGGATGGATGGGTGGATGGATGAGTAAATAAATAAATAAAATGAAGAATAAGAATCTCAACCCTTACCTTGGCAATCAGAGTGACTGGGACCTAGTTTGTAGTTTAACATCGATGAGGTATTAGAGTTTGGAGAGAAAACTTCAGGTTCTCTATCACTGGGGAGGACATGTGCACAGGCTATATTTGGTTATAGGAGCCATAAACATTGACAGGAGAGTTGCAGAAACAGAACCACATCCTCAAACACTTGGCCAAGCTGACCCGGCACAGCTAGCGACAGTCACACAATGCTGTCATCATTGCAGTCCACAAACTTGAGGGCTGAACCTCAGGACGACGGCCGCCTAGGCTTTTGTGAGGAACTTCAGGAAATACTTTTGAACAACTAAATCTGTGTCCTTCAATGGTTTTATTGGGATGCAGTTCACGTCGACACAGTTACCTGTCAAGTGTGTACTTCCTTGGCTTCGAAGGCATTCACAACCACCTACCCGCTTCCAGCAGGACGGCTAAACTACAATGCTAATGACGGCCAAGGGTCCCAAATACTCTCCTTGGCTGCAAGTCTCTCTTTACATGAACATGGGTATTGGTCTACCCAGCTCCCGAATAGACCTTAATTCTCCTAAAGCCTATGGTTTCTGCCTTCTATGTGAAGGTTTCCATTCATGTCTGTGTATGAGTGTGCGCACAGGCTAGAGTGCAATACCTAACCACTGCCAGGAGCTATCCCCCTTTGTGGTTTAAGACAGGTTCTTTTACTGGCTTGGCAATTAGGCTAGGCCCCTTGGCCAGTGTGCCCCAGGGATTCACCCACCTTCACAGCCCGTGTGCCAAGACTAGAACCTGCAAGGCACCCAGTTTTTTTTTTTTTTTTTTTTTTTTTTGCTTGGGCCTAGGGACTGAACTCAAGTTCATGGGTGCACTTTAGAGACTGAACTCTCTCCCTAGCTGTCCAAACAAAACTTGGATTTTTCATAAAGATTTTTAAGATCACAGTCTGTCAAAGAACAGACACGAAATATCTAGCAAAGTCCTGGGTGGAAACAAAAGTCCCCAAGGTGCACAAGAAATTCCTCTGGAACGTCCAGGATGCTAAATCAATGAAGGCTGAGTTTTAACAGTCATTCGAGAGTGCTGAAGATTCAGCCAGAAAGAATGTCTGTAGGCCCATGTTTCTATATGGTGTGGCAGCCAGGCTCTGAAGCCATAGGCCCCATTTGAGGTGGTCACGTAGCCCTGCAGACAGGCTGTCTCTGCCTAACAAAGGGTCAGGATGTTTGTTGCTCCTTTCTTTGTAATTTGGAGGATGCCTTATAGAGATGCTGATTCAAGCCTACGTGACAGCTAGCATACACAGCAGACAGGTAGATGCAGACGTGACAAACGGTCATTCACCTGGTTACCTAGGAGACAGGTATTTTCCCGCTCAGTTTATGTGTTGGTATAAAAGTTGGTTAAAGAATAAACGCGAAGAGATCTTCAGGAGAAGAAGCCTGAGATGCCCTGCCCTTCCGTGATGACCGTGTAAGCTGTGTCTGATTATTCCTTGCGGCTCCATACCAATCCAGTTAGGGAAAATAGTTATCTATGTTGGGGCCCTCGGGCTCTAACAAATGTCATGGCAGCACCCTGGGTGAGAGAGGGACATACCTGCTCTCCTTTCTGACATGCTGGTATGCTGACCTCAGGGTTAGATCCAAGTGTCTGGTGCGTCTAAGCATATGTGGACCCGCTCCCTTTCACTGGGCTCTGCTTTTGTCCTTACCTTACACGGAAGCAATGAATGATTAAGGAACTACAAGGAAGCCACCACTCTGACTAGGGTGGCTCTCCACTCTGCCGTCTTCCCCAGAAGCTTTTCTCACAGCTAAGGGTCGGGAGCAGCTTCACTCCCTCAACACCTACTGCCCACTTAGCTTGGGATAATGTCCCTCTACCCCTCCTCTCTCCTCCCTACTGACATAAGAAGTCTCCAATCTTAGACTTGAATGTGGAGTGCTCCTGCAGCCACGCAGCTTTGTACTTCTTACTTATTTATTTATTTTGTAATTTGGTGCCTTTACATTACTCCACGTCTGACTAGTCACTCCAATTTTGTTAGTCTACTTAAATGTTTATGTTAACTAACCATCCAGTTTGGAAGAAGCAGGTGGGAGGGAGGGAGGTTACTGTACAGACAACAGAAAGACAAATCCATATAAAAAGAACTTGACAGAAAGACACACAGTTAGTGGCAAACAGGTTAGTAATTACTGCAGAGTTTATAACAGACATACGGTGTCACACTTTAAAACAAACAGCAGGCTTCACGCTTCTTTCTGAGGGCTCTCCTGTTTCTAGTTATCACTTCATTATCTCCCACTTCTGTTTATTATCTTTTATTAAAGCTTTAAATTGATTTTCTCCAATCTAGTAATTTCAGAAACAGATCTCACAGGTAGGAGACGATGCCATCATTCTTCCCCCTACCCCCAAAAAGAGGGGCCTTTGAACCCAGGCCACGGGGAGAAAAGCATGTGAACTTTAGTGAAGGAAGCACAAAGTCTGCCTCTAGTTCCACAGAGCCCCTCCTCATCATCTTCAAGATGACCCTACAGAGTGGACAGTGGTCTCTGAGTGGTCCCCTAAGGGTGTCCCTTAGGGCTCTGGCAAAGGTCCACCCAGCGTTCAGCACGGAGCTGGCTTATGGAGGGACCATCAGAAAGCAGCCCCACTATGGTGCTTCAAGTTTCCAGTCATTGTGTTTGATGACACTTGAGTGGGATGTAGTAGGTCTGTGTTGTTAAAGAAACATGAATTTCCATTACCGAAGTAGGTATCGAATCCTCGGCGTGTTGGCAGACATTCTTTCTGACGCATTCCCAGGTGCCATTTTCCGACCATATGCGTAGCATAGCCTGCTTCCTTTAGGAGCTGGGGCAGGAGTTTTTCATCCAGGGGAACACAGCTGGGCTGACAGGTCTTGATGAGGTAATGCTGTAAGCCCATGTGGATCTTAAAGAGACAGACACAGAAGCAGGGATTAATGCCCTGGAAACACTGTGAAGGAGTGGATACAGCAGCCACTTAAGTCACGGGAGCCTGATGTCCAGGTTTATTCTGAAAGGCAGTTTCCCCAGTGGCGCAATAGGTAGTGGACACAAATAGGAATTGGATGTATGAATGAAAAGCATTAAAACAAACCAATGTTTTCAACAAACATTGATCAAGGCAGTATGTCAGGAACCAGTAATTTAGTCTCTCAAGAAAAAGGATTCGAATCAAACTGCAGGTGAGAAGTTAAAATCTGATTAGAAGGATTTCGATTCTTCGAGGACTTGATGATTTTTTTAAAGACTTATTTAATGGAACGATGAAACTAATGGTTCATGATTCTTATTAGACTTTACATAAACCATAATCTGGAAAGACACTGATCTTTTCAAGAAAGCATCCCACTGACTGCTGCTTTGGAATGGCTTACAAAAGAAATCCCAGGGCACAGGGACCACAGAGCATACTGTATTAAAAGACAAAGACTTGTTTAGTTTTAGAACAGTAAAAATGTAATTTCCATAATTTCAGAAGTTCCTTGGATTTTAATGGGAATACAATCCTAATAAATCCTTCACAAATTGAAATGATCATAAATTGCAAAATGCATTTAATAAAGCTAACCTGGAGGATATTGCAACCTAGACTAGCCCACCTTACATATCCTCAGCACAAAGCCTGCTTAACAGCAGTGTGCTGAATGGTTCTTGGAATTTAATGAATGCCATACCAGAAGTGAACAGTACTGACTATGTGGACTTGGCTTCTGAACTGTTAGAAAGGTGAAAAGTATTGAGCTGAACCATGATAAACTGGATGCTGTCTATAAATGAAACTCCCTTTTCCAAAAGAAGGGGAACTACAAGCCTTTATGAGGTCAGACTTTCTTCATCAACTTTTACCTAAATAACATATTTAGGTCATATAGATCAGATGGCAGAAACTGTTCGACAACCTAGCTATCTTTTATGAACAGAGGCAATTTAAAGAAAAAAATCAAACAATGCTAAGCTTCATGGCTGTTGTAGAAAGCATGCTCTTTTTCTCATTCTTTGTTTTTGGTAACATATAATGGGCCCATTATTGCCATTTTCACTGAATAAATGCATTCTCATTTCTGTTAGAGTAAATTGCAAATGGTGTAATTTGTGCATTTACTCTTTTGGTCCTCAATAATTTTTTTAAGCAAGAGCAGATATCTTAAGACCAAAAAGTTTGACGCTGGACTCTACTGTATGATAAAGACCATTGTTCTGAAGAAACTTAAGAGACGGTGACAGGTGACATGGGATAGGTGGCCAAAGAACACGTCTCTGAATCTCTGAAGATATGCATGAGAAGTCAGCTGCACACAAAGAGAACTAACACCATCCCTGTCCTGGATTGTGAGAGCACTCTGGACTTGCCCGTGGCATTTGAAAGCCAACGAACAGGAGGCTAGGGACCTGGGCCGAGTCTTGTGCTGTTAGATGCTACCATACCTGAGGATGGGTGAAGTACTCCTCCGCCGGCCCTGGCCTTCCCTAGCACTAGATCCTGTGTTTCCTCAAAGCAATGGTTCTCAACCTTCCCAATGCTGCAACCCTTTAACACAGTTCCCCATGCTGTGGTGACCCCCAACCAGAAAATTATCTTCATTGTTACCTCATAACAATAATTTTGCTACTTTTATGAATTATAATGTAAGTATCTAGTGTGCAGAATATATCTGAAAGGCAACCCCAGAAGGGTCTCGACCCACAGGATGAGAACCAATGCCTTAAATACACAGGACTCTGAGGAGAGTGAAGTCTATGGGTGTCAGCTCACCACCCAGGGAGGACTTCAGCACCCTGGTCCACTAAAGGTGGGTATCAAGCAACTTGCTGCTAATAATTCCTTAAATGTGTTTGCGGGTGATCGACATGCTACATAATATAATGATAGAATAGGATAGAGCAGGAACGCAACTCCATCATGGCCCTATCATTTACAAACTTTGTGACCTTCAGACAGTAAGATAGTGGCTTCTGTGACTTCCTTCAGTGTCCACATTTGTAAGGTTATCGTCATCTGCAAAGGAGGGAGCACAACAGTATCTATTTCCTGTGGTTTGGGCAAGATTAATGAAGGGATACATAATGCCAAGTGCATATTAAATATCCAGCAATGGTGATGGTAACAGGTCTGAGCAGTTATCAACAACACCCTCTTGTCCTAGTATGTTTCTCTGCTGGTGAGCTAAAACGCTGACCAGCCCACCCAGCATGAGAAAAGCGTTTATTTTGCTCACAGATTGACCGCAGCCCATCACAGAGTGATGCCGAGAACTTGGAGGCAGGAGACCACAGAGGAACACTACTGACGGCTATTTCTCAGGCGTCCTCAGCTGCCTTTCTTAGAGAGGAGGGGCCCACCTGCCTAACAATGACACTGCCCACGGTAAGATGGCCCATGCGGCATCAAGCAGCAACCAAGAAAATAGCCTTAGAGACATGCCCCAGGTCAAGCCAATGGATGCAGTTAGTCAATAGGGATTCCCTCTTCACCAGTATTATCAAGCTGGCCACTAAGTTTAACCATCACACCTCCCTACGCTCTGCTTCCTTGAGGACCAAGGCTTTACGGGATTCTTTCGGCTACTCTTGAGCTGATTTCCTGGATTGTGTTTTGCAGATGACTATCATATACAGTGCACACTGGAACTTCACACTCGCAGTTCTGCTCCCACTGGAACTAAATAAATACACAGTTAGCACTGACTTTCTCATGCCTTCAATTGCTAACTACTCAGACCACATAGATCCATAGACTTCCATTTGGATCAGTGTTATTTTCACTATTTTTAAATTATATCTACATGCGGAGGGAGGTGCCTGGGAACTTGAGTGCAGTGATTACAGAGGCCAGAAGACAGTGTTGCAGTCCCTGGAGCTGGAGCTACAGGCAGCAGGGAGTAGCCAGCTCTGGGTGCTGGGATCTGAACTCAGCTTCTCTGAAAGAGCAGCAAACAGTCTTAGTTGTTAAAGCCATTTGTTTTCAAGGTTTTGTTCTTAAACATTTGGCAATAAACAAATGCAAAATTCAGACAAAAAATGTTCAAACTTAGTTTCATCAATAAACAAATGCAAAATTTAGACAAAAAAATATTCAAACTTAAAGTTTCATTTTCTTTTTTACTATGAACTTGGATGAAAGAGTTTTCTCCCAAGTTCTGAGAGAATGTGCGAAGCTGGGATTGAACACGGAGCCTTGTGCATGCTCTTCCACTGAGCTTGGCCCTCTTTTAATGTTTTAAGATAGGGTTTAACTCACTCCGTATCCCAGGCTGGCCTCGAGTGTGTGACCTTCTTGCCTCAGGCTCCTGAATAACTGGGGTTACAGGGCTGTTCCACCAAGTCTATCATTTTTGCTATTTTGTGTGGAAACCATTAGTTTGCAGGCTGAGGAGGAACCACGATTCCTTGCCTGCTGGGCAAATGCTCTGCCACTGAGCTATATCCTCACACTCCTCATGAACTTTGGATTTTATTTTTTGTGTATTTTGTCAGAGCCAACACTTTTGAAATTGTGGCTATTATGGCTTGAGTCCATGTTATCTTTCCATAATTTCATTTGAGAGACACATGGACTATCTTAAATCTTAAAGTATGATAAACTCACTATCATGGTTTCACAGGTGGATATATATATATATATCAAAATATATCAAGTTGTATGCTTAAAGTATGTACAGCTTATTGCATGTTAATCATATGTCAATAAATATTTTTATTTTAAAAATGAAAGTACATTTTTCTGTTGATTCTTAGGCCTCTGTCAGCAATAACTGGACACAGACAACGAGAATGTTCAGAGGCCTTTCAGGTGCCTTCCAACCAGGTCGTGTTCAGTCTCCAAACTGAAGCCAAAACAAAGGATTTGTTGCCCTTCCAAATCTGGCTTCTGATCGAGGTCAGTCAGTGGGGAATCACTAATCCAAGAGAAGGGGGCAGGAGAGAGTGGGCAGCCTTGGGTCAGGTGCCTGGCCACCGCACCTCTGCACTGAAGGTCACTCTGAAGGCAACTTCCCCATATGCCTCCCCTTCCAGGTCACATCAGCCCTTCCTTCCCTCCCCACTGGGGTCTCTCCCGACACTTTCTGTCCACTCCCACATCTTCTAAAACCTCACTTTGCAGAGAAACCCTCCCTAAGGGGCTCTCATTTGGATATGCCATCTCTTTCCTCATTCGTCCCTGAATGCCAAGGGTTTTATAATTTCTAGGGAAAGGTCCTCATCACTCTGCAATCGCATATGCACATACATGTGCGTGGACACACAAGCACATATGCACATGCGTACAAGCGTGTCCATACACACAAAAATTTCTTTCCACTGTTAGCACTACAAGCTTACTATACAGAAACTCGAGCCAAGGCCCAAACACTTCATAACATATTCTAATATATTACCCAGCAGGATGTAAAAGTAGTATTTATGGAACCCAAAAGCATCGGTGGATATAAACGTGCAAAGCTCACATGGGAAGCTCATCTATCGCACACAAAGAATGATCTCTGAGCACTAGAAAACGCTGCCAAGAGATGCTTGGCAACTTGGTTTTCCTGTGCCATGGGCACCAAGCCAGGCGGTCAGCTGAAACCCGTCTCCATTCTCTCCGATCACACAGAACGGGGAATTTGTTCTTTTTAGTTCCTGAGGATTTATTTGACAGGGCATTTTTATGGCATTACTGGGAAGCAGAAGTCAAACTCTGGATGACAGCCAGAAACGTGGTTGCGGTCTGTTCAAGCACTATTTGAAGTCAGGAAGCTATAATGTGTGGAGACGCAGTAAACAGGCAAGAGACAAGCTCAGGCCCTCCAGCGCAGAACTCTGGAGTGACCCCACAATGCCTGGGGCAGGCTGTCATGGGGTACAAATGCAAACCAGAGAAAGAAGGGCAGCTATCTAAACAAGAAAATCTACTACTCCAATCCAAACCTCATCTTCAACATCCAGAAAGAGGTGTGAAGAGAAAAAGGCATAGCTGTAACCTATGAAAGCCCATGGGAGCTACCATCTGTCTGCCTTGTGTGGCGGTCTCTTCTTCATGAAAATAAATCCTCCTGCAAAAACGCCCCTTCCAAAGATTGCACTTGACCATCGAGGATCTGCTCCACTGATGCAAAGTCTGCAAACCCAGGGAGGGACTTGCTTCCCACGAAATAATTGACAAGAAACCTTTAGTCTTTTTCCTGAGATCTAGGAGATGCATGTTTAGTTTAAAAGAGAAAAACAAAACCACCTCCTGCTGTGGGGAGGAGGATCATGGCTCTTAGGTCAGAACTTTGTCCAGTCCTCTTTCTGAGGCCCATGCAGTCTACCGATTAAATGTGTGTCTGTGCTGTGTCAAGTTGACATAAGCTAACGTCATCTGAGAGGAGGGAACCTCAACTGAGAAAACACCGCCATAATATCAGACTGTGGACAAGCCTGTAAGACACTTCCTTAACTAGGGATTGCTGCGGGGGGGGGGGGGGGCAGTCCATTGTGGTGATGCTATCCCTATGCTGGTGGTCCTGGGTTCTATAAGAAAGCAGACTGAACAAGCCATGAAGATCAAGCCAGTAAGGAACACCTCTCCATGGCCTCTGCATCAGCTCCTGCCTCCAGGTTCCTGCCCTGCTTGAGTTCCGGCCCTGACTTCCATAGATGATGGGATATGATATGGAAGCGGAAGTCAAATAAACCCTTTCCTCCCCCACTTGCTTTCCGTCATGATGCTTCTTCCCAGCACGAGAATCCCTTCTAAGACAGGATCTCAGAGCTCAGGATGCTTCAGCCACCCCATAAGAAACTGTACCGGGGGCCCAGTGAACCCCTGTAGCACACTTGGCAGTGGATGCCATTTGTCTCCCACCCTGAATAGTGGAGGGATAACACCCGGTGGAACAGAAGGGAAGCGTCCATCTGTCTATCCTTCCATGCACCCGAGTGTTTGTGAAATGCCACCTCTACAGCACTTGAGAATTCAGGAAAGTGAGCAGGCCTGGCCTCTGCCTTACACACCACGGAGCCTGAAAGGAGGTTTCCACAACAAATCACAGCCACACGACAAGGCAGTGGCCGGCCAGGCTTCAGAACCCTCAGCCTGTGCTCTTGCCAGTTTCTGCAGGTTTTGATCACGGTCAGAAAACACTTGAACCACCCCACAGTTTACGCCTGGAGATGGCCACGGGACAACTGGAGAGTGGAGAATCTGCTCCCTCCCCCTTGCAGCCCTTCTGATACTCAGCTGCCCAGGGCGCTGAAGCCAAGAGCTACAGAACACACATTATGCCTCAGGAGCCTGGCATGGCCAGCTGGCCTGGCCCCTCAGCGCTCAGGTTTTAGAACTGGCCCGCACCACTGACAGTTTTAAGGGCCTATTTATTCTGTGCTGATCAGTAAAGAGCGCAAGGCTCTGACTAAACCCACAAAGCGATGTTGTTTGTGAAAAGAACAAACAAGGCAGAAATGGTTTCCGTGACTTCGTCTGTTTAAATTATGAATCTAACAGAAGCTTATTAAGGAAGAAAATAGAAGGAACTCTGAGAAAAGGATTTTTTAGTAAAGAGATATGATTAGGAAGCAAAATCAATAATGATAATGATCTGAGAGCAACAGAGTATGCACAGATTTCCTTGTCAATTAGAAATTATTGCATTTATTATGTGGGGGGGTTATGTGCATGTGTGTGTATGTATGTGTGTGCTTGTGTGCAGACATGTACACACCATCTCACACATGTGGAGATCAGAGAAGAGTTTGTAGAAGGTGGTGCTCTCCTCCCCACCACATGGATTCCAAAGATTGAGCTCAGGTCAGCAGGCTTGGTGACAAGCAAGTGCCCTTACCTGCTAAGCCATTTCATTGTCCTCAAAGTGATAACCAACCGCATCAATCAGCTACAAAAATGCCACAAGTCAACTGATCACATTCCATGCAACTCCGAACTTACTTTCTTATTTCCAGTATCTTGGGAGGTAAATTGAACATCTCCATCAGAGCAAGTCGCCCCTGGGTTCCTTGTACTGGAGACCCATGCCTGACTGCTGGTCCTCTTGCTAGCTCATATAAAGCCGATGCATCCTTTGTTCCCCCTTAAATGAACACAGTCATGAAAACTACCACCGGCAACACGATGGCCTGCTGGCTGCATGCTGCTCTCGTCTCTGCCTTTGGCCGGACGATGCTACAGCTCTTCTGACTGGAATCACAAGTCCTCGCCCAAAGTCCCCTCCCAATTCTCCCAGCTCCTCCGTTATCTGTTTAATCCAATTCAATAACAGGAACCCATCAAGGCTGGTGGGGACCAGGCCAGATCCTGAGGACAAGCAGGAACAGCAGCTAGTAAGGCCATGTTTAGCTGGACCTTCATGCCACCAGGCCCTCTTCCTCTACAACTGTCTCCTGCCAGTCGTGAGGCAAACTTGAAGCAAAAGTCAGGAATCACCTGCCCTGTGCCTGCACGGCCTCTTCCCTGTATTTCCTGTCCAAGGTTCCACTTCGGGGGTGAGTAAAAAGCCCTGAGAGTGGCTTGTCTATTTATCAGGATGATTAAGAAAAATGTGGCTCAGGTCCCCTAGGAAAGAAGCCGTGTCATCTTTCATTGCCTGTCTTCTCTGCCGAGGCTTATAGAATTCTGGTGTGGAGTGACCTCCTCGGTCCCCAGGGGAAGAACAAGCTGAGGACTAAAAAGAGTTACTTAGTGTTTTCCCTGAGACCTGCCATTTTTGTTGCCCTTCAATCCTTCCTTCCTTCCTTCCTTCCTTCCTTCCTTCCTTCCTTCCTTCCTGTGTGTAAGAGAGAGAGAGAGAGAGACAGACAGACAGATAGACAGACAGACAGAAACAGAGAAACAGATGGGAGGGGGGCTCATTATGTAGGCCTAGGGTAAACCAGCCTGGACTCCAACTCAGAGAGATCTTCCCAAGTGCTGGGATTAAAGGCGTGCACCAGCTCGCCTGGCCTTCTCAACAGCCTCGTTAAAAACAAGCAGGCATTTATTACCACAGAGCTACATTTCAAGTCCTTGTTTGTTTGAGACAAGTCTTGCTTTGTAGCCCAGGCTGGCCCTATGCACTTGAGTCTAGCCTCAAATTCCTAGTCCTTCTGCCTCAGCCTTCCAAGGCTGTGATCACAGGCACATGGCTCCACCCAGCGCAGTACTAGGCCTTGAACTATGATGGAGCTCCTTCTTGTGTCGGTGCACAGCACACACATCTGCTTAGCCGATCAATGTGAGTGCTTCTCACAACAGAGAGAATCAAAGTCAGCCTAATAGGAGGAGCAGGCCTTGAACTACTAACACATGGGACTAAAGAAAGGGCTGAACAGTGGCTCAGCAGTTAAGAGCACTCAAAGCTCTTGCAGAGGACCTGGGCTCAATTCCCAGGACCCACATGGTGGCTCACAATTATCTGTAACTCCAGTTCCAGGGGATCTGATGCCCTCTTCTGAGCTCTGAGGGTACCACAGTATCAGATACCACATACATGCAGGCAAAACTCCTATACATGTAAAAAATAAAATTTAAATCAAAATTTAAAAAAATTTCACTGGGAATGCAGACATAAAATGAATACTGTATAGTGAATCGAGTCAACTTGTTAGAATTTGAGAATTTAGTATTTTTAAGCTCTCTGTCTGAACTGAAAACAGTACAGAAATGCTATTAGGAAAGATGAGCAGTTTGAATAAAGGACAAATGAATATAAAATTCTTTCCCCTACAGAAACCATTAAGAAACTAGTAAAGAGGGGCTGCCAAGTGGAAGTGTGGGAAACAGGAAAACACAACTTTGCATTAGAAACTTCTGGATGCATTTCCTACATGCAATTTTAAAAATAAGAATGGTGATCTGGACATGGCAGTACAGTCTTTAATCTCAGCACTCGGACACAGAGGCAGGTGGATCTCTATGAGTTCCAGTGGACACAATCTTTAGGGTATAATAATATCAAGTATAATTTTACTATGGAAATAGCAACAACCAGAGCTGAAGACTTAACATTTTTATCCTGAACAGGAAGCATTAGGTCCAGAGAGACCTTGCCTTCCTCTGAGCTCCCAGCATCCCTTTGGCCCTTCATTCCCTCAGCGTCCACTACCATGACCTTCTCCAGTCTTAGGACAAGCTGGATCCAGTCTCAGTGCTTGCTTCTCTTCTTTCTCCCATAGCTTGTTAAATCCTTTGCAGGATCTTGACCCCGCTGACTGTGACATTTGGGCCTCCGCCAACCTTGCCTCCTTGGGGACATTCTCAGGGTCCCTATCACCCTACCTACTTTATTCTCAACTCTTATGGCCACTTCCTCGTTCAAACCCACTTTGTTCACTCCTCCCCATCCCTCCTCCCTTCACCTCAAACACTGCAAACACCGGAAGATCCTGCAGGACAGCACAGTGCCTGGCACAGCAAGCTGATCCACAAACACCTGCTCAACAAAGGAACGAATAAACATGGCATTTCATGGTGATGGACTGCAAGCCTGAACAAGATACGCATCTATTCAACACACAGCAAAGGTTCTAGCCTGAGCAACCAGGCAAGGAAATATGATGAAAGACACTCAGGTTTGAAATCAAACAAGAAAAGTGTTAATTCAGGAAACCTTGAGATTTCTCACACACATACATACATATATGTACACACACCCAGGAACACGCATATGCAAACACACGTGTACAAACCCTAGTACATCTCACAAGGGTGGCCAATGTATACACATTAGTTTTGCATTTCTATATAAGAGCACTAAGCATCTGAAAATGAAATTAAGAAAGCAATTCCAATCACAATGGTACCAAATACGAAATACTTAGAAATAACTTTTACCAACAAGTTACAAAATCTGTATTCTGAAAACTACTAACTACTGCCGAAAAGCATTAAAGAATACTTGAAATACTGGAGAGATGGCTCAATTCCAGGACTGTTGTCAAGGCTGCAATACTTTTAAGTGGTTCTGCAGACCAGTGACATCCCGGTCAAAATTCTGTGTCTCATTCCCCACTCCAGAAGTAGATAAGTTGATCCTAAAGTCCACATAAAAATCAAAGGAGCTCACAATCATTAAAACACTCTTGCAGGGAAAGGAAGGCGGACAGAATCCACACTTCCATATTCTGGAACCTAGTATACAGCTACAGTGTCATTGAGAGTCACGAGAAACACACAGACTGATGGAAACCACTGTGGTCAGTGGGCTGACACTGACTGAGGAGAGAAGGCAAAGGAGGAATGAGCAGCCTCTTCAGCTAAGCACACATCTCCACACCTTAGTGGCATACACAAATTAGCTCAGAATAAATGCAGAGCTCAATGTAAGGGTAAAAGTCATACAACTCCTGGAAGAAAATAGAGAGACCAATACATGCAATATTAGGCAATGATTTTAATATGTAATACCAAAAGCATAAGCTATCAAACAAATTAATGATATTACATCAAAATTGAAAACTTGTTGTATATCAAAGGACACTATCAAGAAAGTAACAAATAATTGTCTGATTAAAGTTTACTACCCAAAACATAAAGACCAAAAGCCAACATTAAAAACACACACAATCCAATTAAAATCAGGCAAGGGCAAGAGAGGCTGAGGAGATGCCGCTGTGCTTAAGAGCACTGATTGCTCTTGCAGAGAACCTGGGTTTTGTTCTCAACATCCACATGGCAGCTCACAACCATTTGCAAATCCAGTTCCAGTTACTTCTGACATCCACAGGCACTGCACTCCTGTGCAGACGCACATAAGCAGATGCACAGAATTAAAAACAAAAACAAGATTTTTCTAAAAGTTCAAATTTACAGTACAAAATGACAAACGAACATTACATTAAACCCAGAAATTTTGTTTTTAAGAAACTGTTTGGGGGCTGGAGAGATGGCTCAGTGGTTAAGAGAATTGCCTGCTCTTCCAAAGGTCCTGAGTTCAATTCCCAGCAACCACATGGTGGCTCACAACCTTCTGTAATGAGGTCTGGTGCCCTCTTCTGGCCTGCAGGCATACACAGACAGAATATTGTATACATAACAAAAATAAAGAAATATTTTTTTTAAAAAAGAAACTGTTCTACAAATGTGTTTCAAATGAGCAAAAGGACATGTGTACAAGATATCGATTTCACCTTCTTTGATAAGGCAAAAGGTTGAAATTACTTTTATATTCATTACTATGTGACTGGTTAAAATGCTCTGTTCATGTAACAAATCAGCGTGCAGACATGCACGAGGATGCTGTTTATTTAACAACATGAATGATGTCAAATGTTCAGTAAAATTAAACATGGGTACAGAGGTGTGACGAGAACATTACAACATCTACATGTGCGCTTGCGTGCACAGTCATGAGGCACTTCTGGAAGGATCTTGTCAGTCACAGCTCGTCACTTCTCTGTATGCTTCTTTATAAATGGCAGTGAACGCCTAAGGGAGAGGCTGGGGTGTGGAAAACTTTCAACGTAAGCCCCTTTTGTGAGCTTTGAGGGTTTTAATTTTTTATTTGACAGGTTCACATATTTACATAGCAGATTCATTCCCCACCCTGCGCTCTCCATGAAAGCCAAGCCCTTCTCAGCAAGTTCCCCTCCTGCGCTCACGACTCCTCTTTCTCTGTGACCCTTTGAGTTGAATGAGAGTTTGTTTCCTGAGGGTGGGACAGGAAGATTCCACAGGAACGGGGGCTACTTACAGGGACTACACCACTGAAGAAAATAAAACCTCCCTCCCCCAAAATTTGGGTTTTTACACCATACATGTTTTCTACTTAAAAATAAAATGTATAGGCAGATTTTAAAGATAATGGACAAAGGTCATGGGGAGAACACCAGCCTGGCTGTAGGGAGACTGGATTCTATCTACCACGACTACCTCCCTCATCCACGGTGCAGTCTCCCCACGACCCCACCCACCTCTCTCAGATGCTATACATTTTCCACCAAAGCATGATGGTTAAAAGGATCTTGTGAAACAACTGGTAATAATTAAATGTCTTAATATAAAAACTTGAATTCATATTTCTGCTTAATTCTCAAAAACTGAACAACCAACCTATACAGTGTGTAAGGGAGCGCTAGGCAACAGGGTCCCATACAGTGTGTAAAGCGTGCTAGGCAGGGTGCTCTCCTCCCGTGCAGTGTGTAAGGAGTGTGAGACAGGGTGCTCTCCTCCCGTGCAGTGTGTAAGGAGTGTGAGTCAGGATGCTCTCCTCCTGTGCAGTGTGTAAGGAGTGTGAGTCAGGATGCTCTCCTCCCGTGCAGTGTGTAAGGAGTGTGAGTCAGGATGCTCTCCTCCCGTGCAGTGTGTAAGGAGTGCTAGGCAGGGTCCTCTCCTCCCGTGCAGTGTGTAAGGAGTGCTAGGCAGGGTCCTCTCCTCCCGTGCAGTGTGTAAGGAGTGTGAGGCAGGGTCCTCTCCTCCTGTGCAGTGTGTAAGAAGTGTGAGGCAGGGTCCTCTCCTCCCGTGCAGTGTGTAAGGAGTGTGAGGCAGGGTCATCTCATCTGTTCCTACCAAAGACAAGCTGGTGAGTATGATAATAGCCCTTTCCCTAGGAACAGAAAAGCATCAGCGTCAAAGACATGTAAGGCTAGGCAGAGAATCAGATTTTAGCCCAGGTCCTGTATCTATCTGTAAGGAACTGATTCAGCAAGGACATAATTTGACACAGCCAAGACTGAAACCTACCTCTCAGCATTCCTGACCATTCTTTTTACTCACCACTTTCAAAAGTAAAACACACACACACACACACACACACACACACACACACACACCTCAAGAGAGCAAAGTTCGGTAGTCTAGGCTTGTCCAGATTTTCAAATCTAAAGGGTTCCCTAAACATTAACTCTCTCAACATTAGTAGGAGTGACATCCTATTTTCAATTCTATTGCTGTGATAAAAAAAAAAAGTAACTTAGAGGAGAAAGGGTTGTTTCACTTTGAGATTGCAGGTTTCATGACAGGGAAGTCACGGCAGGACCGGAAGCTAACCAGCACGTCCACAGTCAAGAGCAGAAAGAAATGCACCTGTGCCTACTCTGCTCACTTTCCCCATTCCCATCCAAGACCCAAGCTCAGGCCATGCTGCCAACACCGTGGGCTGCAGATGAATGGACACAATCAAGATCTGTCCACATGCCAACCTAAGACAGGCAGTCTCTCACTGAGATTCTCTTCCCAAGACACCGTGCCAAGCTGACAGAACCCACTACTACAAGTGCAGCGGTAACAGACAGGACTCTTGAAGAGTTCTTTCAAGTACCTCATTTTGAAATAGTTAACAATCTTTTCGTCTTATTGTACTGAACAATTCTTTCAGAAATAAGTCATTCCTATTTTATAGCTAACACAGGCAATCTTTAAGTAAAAATATGTTAGATTCATTTTTCAGATGGAGATGTTTAGGAGTGACTTAAATGCTCAAAAAATAATAAGGATATTAAGTATGAAGGAGCAACTAGAGGTAATAGGCTGAATACTTCTGAGGCGGAAACACAGTTGCCGTAAGCGCTGATTCTGAACACATGGCCTGGTACGTGAGCAGTTCCATCATTTAGTCCTGTGGCCTTGGGCGCATTTCTTCTGGATGAGTGGTTGTGCGTGTGTGTGTGTGTATGTGTGTGTGTGGTTGTGTGTGGTTTTGTGTGTGTGTGTGTGTGTGTGTGTGTGTGTAAATGTGGCTGCAGGTGTGTACACACACAGCACCCATCGTGGAGCCAGAGGACAATCTAAGGCAGCAGCCCTCAGGCACGGTCCACTTTTCTGTCTTGAGAAGGCTCTCTCATTGCTCTGAAACTCTGCCATAGAGACCAGTCTAGCAGGCCCAAGAGCTTTCTGGTGCCCACCTGCCCCCTCGCCTGCCCCCGCCTGCCCCCGTCTGCCCCCATCTGCCCCTCCTGCCCCCTGCCTGCCCCCGCCTGCCCCCGTCTGCCCCTCCTGCCCCCTGCCTGCCCCTGCCTGCCCCCGCCTGCCATCTTGCCAGGGTTCTGGCACCCGAGCTATCCCCAAGACCAACATGTCTTATCTTGTTCCAGCCTCAGTTTACATCCTTGTGATAAAACAGCGACGTTAATACAGCACGACTTTTAAAAATGTAAAAGCTATGCTCCTCAGTATAAATATGACATCAGGACAGAGGAACCAGAAGTCGATTTCAGAGAATAATCCTGATATTACGAAGAAAAGTATCTGGATGTTCCAGAACTATCGCCACTGCTGTATCACTATAACTCCATGAAATATAATGAGGTTGCTATGTGAGAAAATCTACAGCTGACTATTTGGAAGGTGCAGAAAATATTTCTTATAGTTTTGACAATGATTCTAAACAAGGAAGGGTCATCATTTTTGAATTATTTAAATATAAAAATTATTGTTTTAATTTTTTTTTTTTTTTGGTTTTTCGAGACAGGGTTTCTCTGTGGTTTTGGAGCCTGTCCTGGAACTAGCTCTTGTAGACCAGGCTGGTCTCGAACTCACAGAGATCCGCCTGCCTCTGCCTCCCGAGTGCTGGGATTAAAGGCATGCGCCACCATCGCCCGGCAAAATTATTGTTTTAATTAGCTTTGAAGGATAGGAGAAAGGTACCCAGAATGTACCAATGTGTAGAATTTGAAAGCAATTTTTAGACTCCAGTAAAAGGATATCACTAAGCCAAAGTAATCTTTAACAGGAACTCGTGGATCCTGTGACAGACTATAATGGGTGACAACTGTTTGAGTCAGCTCCCTTGAGATGCCTCTGGTGATTCTGAAGTACACGGCTTCTCCTATCCCTTCACTTATTAACCACAGATGTACTCCCAGTACTCAAGTGTTTTCAAGGACTTGGTGGGATAGCACATTAGGGGGTGAAAGTAATCAAGTCCTACAAGAGGTTCGAGGTGCAGCATTGGCTTTCCTGTCCAGGTCTGTTAGGATGCTGTGTAAACCAACAGCCCCTCTGTTACTTTGCAATGTGAGTTCAGTTCTCTCTCTTCAGAGCAAACACAGAACCACCTTCCCTTACTCCTGGGAGACTCCTACTGTGTGTTGGAGACACTTGCATTGGCCCAGGGACTACTGATTACACTTCACAGTCAGGAAGACTCCTTGGCATGACCTTCCTGCTGGTAGGGAAGCAGACCACGCTTAGCTTCCAACTCTTGGCTGGGGTGTTCCTGAGCGTCTTAGAGAAACATTATCTTCTCTCTCCAGCCTTCTGTTGAAATCTTTATCATGGTCTTAGAACATGAGGTTAGCGTTGGTCTGAAAGGTTTTGGGAACACATATGTAGGAGGGCAGTGAGTTCAAAATGCTTGTTGAATAAACTGTGTGCTTAGAATCCATTACACAGTAGATGACATCATACTTACACTTATTGCTAACTCGTTTTTCCTTGAATATCTGTTACCTGACATCTTTGATTGACTTGTTCTGAATATCCACACTGGCTCCATGTTATCTAAATCTTTGCATGAAGAAAGTCCAGAAGATTATTTGATTGTGTGTGTGTAGAAAGATAAGAGAGATGGATGGATGGATGGATGGATGAATAGAGACAGAGATTGAATATCAGTATCCAATAGTAGCCACTAAAAATTATTATATTTAATTTGGTCATAATCACATCAGGATCTTATAAACTCATCAACTTCAGTCAGAATGGGGGGGTGGCTAATTTCATAGGTGTGAGATGGCCGGTGGATGCAGGAAACTGAGAACCACAATTGAGTAGCTGTATGACTGTATGACTCGTCAGCTGACATCCGTGTAGGCAAGCTATCTCCTCACCTGTGAAGGGGATTCACGATAACTACCTCATGGGGTGGTTTTCAAAATTAAGCTTAAAGACAATAAAACACCACAAAAGTGTTCTTCCTGTTCCTGATTATCTAACATACACATAGTCCGTGGGGAAATCCGTGCGTTGCACTTTTCTAAAGGGCAGTGAAGACGATCATACAGGTTGGATTTACTCTCCAATGTGGAAGGAGTATCAGCATCCCGTGTTTACATCTAGGGGTGCGGAGGACCTGGAAGTGACTTCCGTTGTTCGTTGTGTACAGCAGAGGACCTGGGGGGCAGGCGCTGGAGTTTGCAGGTTGTTGGCACATGGGCAGTTACGGGCAAGTGCTTATTAAAGGGAAAGACAGATACAGAGGCGCCTGCAGTACACCTTATCTCTCCTGTAACGGGCTCCAAGGCACAAAGGAACTGGGGGTAAAGGTTAAGACTTTTTACAGTGCCCTCCAGGCTCACACACTGCAGGCTTCTCTGATTTTGCTCTCCTTGTCAACAATCCCAGTCTTTTTAATGTTTCCAAGTTAATCTCTGAAACTCCCATGGTTTCCTATCCTCCTGTCCCAGCAGCACACCGGTTATCAGGATCCTTCCCACTCTAATTCCACTCTGGAGCTCCGTGGGCCTCTCTCACTTTCTCCATCCTTCCTCCTTAGGTCCCCATCTACCCTTGACTCTGGGGGTTCACAGGCACAGCACCTCGAGTTCCCAGAAACCTCCTCTCCTCAGACCTTGAGAAACCGAAAGCCACTTCAGCACTGGAGCCACCAAGAGGAAGCCGAGCATGCGCAGAGGCCTGGGGAAGCCAAGGGCAGCGAGCGCGGTCCCACTGAGCCCCTAGTGTCAGCGCGCCGGCTCGCAGAGCTACGCAGGGCGAGAGGCCACTCCGTACCTGATAGCGCCCGGTGAGCAGCTGGCTCCGCGAGGGTGTGCACAGCGGCTGCACGTAGTAGTTGTCCAGGACCACCCCGCCGGCCGCCAGGGCATCCAGGTGCGGCGTGCGGATGACCGAGCCATGGAAGCCCACGTCGTTCCAGCCCAGGTCGTCTGCCAGCACGAAGACCACGTGGGGCGGCCGGGCAGCCCCGGAGGCCCAGCCCGGCGACGGCTGCAGGAGCAGCAGCGACAGGAGCAGCTGCAGCCCGAGGCTTCGGGCCTGCCTCCCGGTGCATCCCCTCGGCTCCCCCATCCTTCGCAGCCGGCCGAGCCCGAGCTGCTGTTGTCCCAGACAGAATCGGGAACTGAGTGACCCGGGGCCCGGCAAGATTTCATTCACCGGGGCGGGCCGCGGGCTGGGGAGGGCTGGTGTCCACGCCCTCTGCCTCCCCCACGGGGGCGGGGGAGGAGCCCACACAGAGCACGCGTGTAAACTCCACTGGTGTGGTGCTTTCAAAGCCTAGAGCAGAGGCCCGTTATTTTCCTAGCCATGAACTTGAGAACCATGAGTTCCAAAAGGGTTTTCACATCCCTCATCTGATTAAATCTAGCTGCAACCTTGGCAGCTAAGTGGTATAATTATCTCCTCTCTTCACCCTCCAGAAGAAACCACCTTGTAAATGGCTCTACTCCTGGCTCCCCTTTCTCTGCTTCCCTGTGCCAGTGTCTGTCTGTGTCTGTTTCTCCCTCTTTCTCGTGTCTGTGCCAGTGTCTGTCTGTGTCTGTTTCTCCCTCTTTCTCGTGTGTTTGTGTGTAGGGGGAGGGGGTTGTAACTAGCAAGTCGTGTCTAATTCAAGGCCATAGTTTGGGGCACTTGAGAAAACAGAAGACAGCCATGCAGATGGTGGTGTTTCAGATCCATTTATAAAAAGTGTGTACCCATGAAGCCGCTTCCTTCCCATCAGCCATGGGCTGAACACCGTCCGTTTGCACAGGGTGAAGTTTCATTTCCAGGTTGTTTGGGGGTGTGCCCACAGAAGACTGTCTGCTTACTCAATGTCTAGAGATGAGTGATAACTGTTGGGTGGAGGAGAAAATACTGCACCTAGGGAAGACACCCTCTCAGGCCGAGGCCAAGTCCACGGAGCTATTTTACAGCTTTAGATACCGTCCTCGAATGATGGCCTTGACAAACAACTACCCCCATGTGCACACATGACTTCTATGCAGCTGGTCAACAGGCATTTGTTGCCTTGTTCCTTAAATGGCTTTTAACTTCTTATCGGTTTGTTTATTAAGTTAAATAAAATCTGATGACGTATTCATTTTTGCGTTTGTGTGAAAGTAAAGATTTTTCCTTTTTTTTGGGAAAATTATCCTTAACTGCTTAGCTTATTTCCCTCTTAACATACTTACATCTTTTTCCTTTGCAGTAGATAACTACTTTTCGTCTTTTATAAAGAAGGTAGTTGAAAGGTTTTAAATTTTAGCATTGTAATTTTAGCTTTATAAAAGAGCAGTTTGTTTCCCTTTGTGTTGAGAATGGACTAGGGGGAGACAGAATTGTCCACTGTGGTCTTTGCGTATTCTTCCACCCCATAGTTGTTCTCTATATCCCCCCTCCTTTTTTGATGTTTTTGTTTTGAGCCAGCTCCTCGCCATGCGTTCCAGGACAGCCTCCTCAAGTTCTCTGTTTTCCTGCCTCTTCCTCTAACAGAGGGGAACTGGGGTTACTTTACAGTCACATGCCACCATCCCAGGCTTTCCCTGTCCTTGATAAAACTCCAGCAATCTAGCAAACCCTTCTTTAACAACTGCTCCTGAATCTAAGCTCACACCAGACTTCCGGTGTCCTGCACTCTCAGCTAAGCATATAGGCGGGAGGTGCCCTGGAGACCTGCAGGTGGAAGGGTCCCTTTTGGTTTCCCTATGTCCTGAATGTCCGTGGCGTGCATGCTGTAGCAATAGGTTAGTTGTTTTAAGTAATCTCTCTACTGGTGTCCATTTGCTGCTTCGTCAAAATTTGAGTCGGCGACACTTTGTACACG
Organism: Microtus oregoni; assembly: GCF_018167655.1. Taxonomy (NCBI): domain Eukaryota; kingdom Metazoa; phylum Chordata; class Mammalia; order Rodentia; family Cricetidae; genus Microtus; species Microtus oregoni. The sequence goes on from NW_024543073.1 coordinate 22,039,732, forward strand.
CATGCAGCAAAGTGGTGTGGATGCTTCTGGAGCCTCAGACAGAGGCGCAGTGTGCTTAGCTCCTTTGTGGAACCACTGTGGTACTGGCATCCTATCTCCACTGAAAGTTACCCTTTCCCCCTTGTCCTCAAACTTTGCTCTTTGGTTTTTGTCTCTTGCTTGAGTTGGTTATAATTAGGATGGCTACCAATAGTGACCTTTTAGTTTTCTTTCTATGAGTTTCTGAGTTCCCTATGTATTTAATTCACTGTGAACTCTTGGAATCTTGTTTTGATTAATATGCCCGAATTTTTCAGCATAATTATCTCCCCATCTCAACAGACAGAGACTGCTTTATTGGAACAGTGAGTGGCCCCCAACATTTCTGAGGGATGAAAGTTAAGTGCATTTAGTGGGCATGGGAGATACACACACACACACACACACATGTACACACACGCACATGCACACACACATACACACATGCACATGCATGCACACGCACACACAGAATGCACACACGCACACACACACACATGAGCGCGCATGCACACACACACACACACACACACACACACCAACCAGGAAGTTAGAGCCAATTTTTTTGTGACTTGCTTGGGAGCAGAGTGGGTTATTTTTACTATCTGAACATATTGTTTCCACAGGTGGATCCAGAATGATCAGGCTGGGGCTAAGTCATTCTTTATGGCTCAGAGCTATTGCCCCCCCCCCGCCCCAGGCTGACTCAATTCATCATGACCTGAGGCCAACATATCCCAACTCTGGAAGAAAAAAAAAGGCGGGGGGGGGGGAGGGAGGGGGGTTGTAGTTTCAGGGAGGCTGCTTCCTGATGGAAGGAAGCTACAATCTCAACCTTGGAAGGGGCATGTGGAGGTAGCATTCAGGTGGGATAGGGGCTGGTCATTTTCTGCATGAAGAATTCAGTGACCCTCTGGGAGGCAAGAAGATGCTCAACTCAAGGCCAGTATTGCAATTCTCTGTTTCCAAATAAATAAAATGTTTGCTGGTGTTTTATTGAAACTGAATTAAGTTTCTAAGTTAATTTTCAGAGATCAAGATTTCTATGATACTCAATTATAGCCACCGGTAAGAGGTACCTCTCCTTTTTTTGAGCATTTTTTATTAGATTAAAAAAATACCAATCTAAATTCCCACTCCCTCCCCTCCTCCCATTCCCTCCACATACCCTCCCATCCCACCCCCTCCAGTCCTCAGAGAGGGTGAGGCACATTGCTTTGTGGAAAGTCCAAGGCTCTTCCTACTAAATCTAGGCTAAACAAGGTATCCATCCAAAGAGAATAGATTCCCAAAAAGCGAGTACATGCAGTGGGGATAAATCCTGGTGCCACTGCCAGTGGCCCCTCAGTCTGCCCCAGTCATGCAACTGTCAGCCACATTCAGAGGGACTAGTTTGGTCCTATGCTTGTTCCTTCCCAGTCCGGCTGGAGTTGGTGAGCTCCCATTAGCTCAAATAGACTTTTTCAGTGGGTGAACCCATCATGGTCTTAACCTCTTTGCTCATATTCACATTCCTCCCACTCTTCAACTGGACTTTGGGAGCTCAGTCCAGTGCTCTGATGCAGGTCTCTGCCTCTGTTTTGATCAGTTGCTGGATGAAGGTTCTATGGTGATATTTAAAATATTCATGAGTCTGACTGCAGGGCAAACCAAGATCAGGCCCCCTTTCCTCTATTGCTTAGGGTCTTCGCTGGAGGGGAGAAGGGAAGGTGTGAGGAGAACTTGAGGGAATGGGATAGTCGAGATGGAGAAAAGACAAAGATGAGAACAAGGAAAGAGATATCTTGATTGAGGGAGTCATTATAGGGTTAGCAAAAACCTGGCTCTAGAGAAATTCCCAGACTCTCCACTTTTAAGACCTGCTTCTGTAATCTTTAGGAATACATTAAGATTTTTCTCTAGCACTTTTTTTGGTGGCTTTTTAAAATTTTATTTTTACTTTATGTGCATTGATGTTTTGCCACAGGTGTCAGATCTCCTGGAACTGGAATTACGGACATTTGTGAGCTGCCATGTAGGTGCTGGGCATTGAACCTGGGTCCTCTGGAAGAGCAATCAGTGCTCTTATCCACTGAGCCATTTCTCCAGCCCTCCTCCAACACTTTTCCACTTATTAAATCAATTCCTGAGTACTTCTCCTTCTCTGCTGTTGTTGAAATGGAGTGGTCACTCTACCATTTTATCTTTCAAAACATTGTTAGTTATGCATATTGATGTTGTAATCATTTAAAAAGATAATGTGGAACAATCTCCAATACACCTTCTTCTTGGAAATAGCGAAAGTTATGGGTGGCATGCTTTTATTTTCTTCAAGTGTGTGCATGCATGTGTGTGGAGAGAAAGCGGGAGGGCTGGTTGTCCTAGGTAGATAGGTTGGTCAGCAGAGGGATGGGAACATACTCAGTTTTCCACCATATGTGTCCTTCTCTGCCTTCAGTTTTGAAAAACCTCTGCCTCTGAATACCGATCTCTTCTTGTCCTACTCCTATTAACATTATTATTAGTGATGCAATGACACAATTTGCAAAGCGTCATGAGCAAGTCTTCACCCTCTGCTAAGGAACCCACACCCACAGCCACAGCCACCCATGCCTGCTGTCTCCTGCTGAGTCCAGCTTGTGCTGAAAACCAGCGAGCTAAGCTCAGAGACAGAACCCCAAGCGATTTTTTGTCTCAGTGCCTTTGAGGTGCTCAGTCCCAGCAACCGAGGCCAAGCCTCCTCAAACCCCTATGTCTGAACGTGAAACCGTTGGTGTGGGTTAAGAGAAGCTAAGCAACTGCTGAGATAAGACTGGCAAGCGGGCTTTCTTCAGAGAGATAACTAAACGGCATACCCATGTGTTAAGTTGTGGTTGATGTTGCTCATTGCTCCTGGCTGCACAGGTCAGGCGCCTGAGCATCAGAAAGGGGGCCAAAATCTGTTCATCTAGATGCTGTCTACTAAACTATTTTCATGATGTATTCGGTTGTAGAAATGGATGTGGGAGGCATTTGTAACTAAGAGCAAAGGATCTCATAGATGTGGAAAGGCCTGTCCAAGGAGTGTTCTAGAGGCCTTGGACCCTTCTTCCATTTGTTAGTACTTACGTGCATACACTTTCTGTACTGTTGAAGCAGAAAGAGCCCTTGAGCCTCCAGACAGCATATTAAAAAGGTGATTCTTCATAAAGAATACCTTCAGTTTAGTGTGTGTGTGTGTGTGTGTGTGTGTGTGTGAGAGAGAGAGAGAGAGAGAGAGAGAGAGAGAGAGAGAGAGAGAGATGGGAGGATGGGAGGGGAGGGGAAAGATGGGGGGGGGAGAAGAAAAATAATTCCCTTTAGCTCTTAAAATTCCCCAAATTTATGAAATTGGTAAGTTAGAACAAGAGCTGATGCTAATTCAAAATGAAACTACCTTGACCCCTTCACCCTGGCCACTGTTTGTCACCTCCAATCTCAAAGCCAGCCACAGCAGAGAGAAGACTATGCTTCTGCTCTGTTGATGAGACCTTGGCATTGGCAGTGTGCCCAAGGCAATGGATTCTAGCAAAGTGATCCCATTTCTCCTCTCCTTGAGCACAGCCTGCCCATGGCAACAGCTTATTCCTCGAGCTAGTTAGTATTGCTCTCTAGAATTCATGGACCTGTGTATACTTTTATATGTTTATTTTGTGCATCAAAAGAAATATGAACACTGTTTTTATGTTTGGTATACTACACTGTCTACATTTTATATCCATTTCCTGAATATAAGCTCCATGGCCACTCTTTTCAGCCATGTCTGAGTGTGCAGACTAGTGTGAACATATGTGTTTAAAAAATCATAACCATACTCTATAATGAAAAATCCACTGTCAGAGTAATACATGTACTATGTTAAGGAGAGTAAGTTTTTAAAAGGCAAAATGTACATAATTGTGTTAAATTAAGTATTACAGAAAGTCACACAATGTAAACTAGGTCTTTCGAACTCTCCCTAGGATAACTAATAAGAAACATCAGATTTCAGAGATAGCGTACACACACACACACACACACACACACACAAACACACACACACACACACACACACAACCTAAATAGTAGCTTATTTCACTCTGTCATGGAGCAGAAAGCTCTCCACGGGTTGTGCTTTGAAAGCTTCATCCCAGCGGATAACACTGCTGTTTGGAGACACTGCAGAGTCTTTAGGATGTGTGACCTGGTTGGAGGAAATGGGTCCCTGGGTCATAGATGAGCTAGAAGTTTATAGCCCAGCTCTGCTTCCTGCCCTGACCCCAGAGGTGTGAGCAGACAGCCTGACTCTCCTGTTTGCTACAGTATCAAGCCAAGTTCACCACTATGCTTTCCTCCGAATGATGAGCATGTCTTCAAACTATGACCCCAAATCAACCCTTCTGCTCTTCAGTTGCTTCTTGTCAGGTGGCCACAGCAACAGAAGTCATTAGTACAGTCCTAACATGAGCAGACACTTGAAAAGCGTTGGCTCACCTGGCTCTCATTCCTTCCCACTAGGCACACATGCTCCTCTAGATCATGAATCAGCAACCATCTCTCTGTCCCAGGGGCAGCCACTGCCCAGGTTGTGTTATCTGTTCCACAGTCTTCTTTGCTCTCTGTCACAAGGGGCCAACGCTTACACAAGAGGCCAGGCCCCTCCTCCTCCTTGGCGTCCAGCTGGACTGATTCAATGGGGAGCCCAGGACAGGGTGTAGAGGGTGACAGTAAGGAAGATACTTTAGATTCTGTTGCGACAATAGGGCTGTATCTATGGTCCCAACTCTTGATAGTGTCTGGTCCATATGACCCTAGGGACTGTTTGGTGACTCCTGAAGAGCATCCTCATCGGTCATTCTGCATGTTAGGTTGATTTTTTTTTTAACTGTTTGGCAAGTTAAGCCCATGGAGAAGTATAGTAAGGAGGCCACTAGTTCGTTCCCAGCTGCTCAGGCCTGAAATAACCACACAGAAACTGTATTAATTAAATCACTGTTTGGCCTGTTAGTTCTAGCTTCTTATTGGCTAGCTCTTACATCTTGATTTAACCCATTTATATTATTCTATATCTTACCACAAGGCTCGTGGCCTACCAGCAAAGGTCCAGCTGAAGGCTTGCATCTTTCCCCTCTCATGGCTACATGGTGTCTCTTGACTCCGCCTTCTTTCTCCCAGCATTCAGTTTAGTTTTCCCCACCTAGCTCTGTTCTGTCCTATACAGGCCAAGGCAGATTCTTTATTCATTAACCAATAAAAGCAACATATATACAGAAGGACTTCCGACACCAGAGAGGCCCCTTACTCAGAAGGCTGGAGAAGAGTTTTGCAGTTCAAAGCTAGCCTGGGCACCTTTGAGTCTGTCTTGAAAGGGGGTCTATGGACATAGTTCAGGGGTAGAATGCTTGTTTACCATGTGCAAGGCAATAGATCAAATCCCCAATACTGGAAAAAAGAAGCCTTTGGTTATCATTGGATTACCAAATGATGAAATTAAATTTTTAAAACAAAAATTTGCCTCTTCCATGTGACAGTTATTTTTTTAGTAATTTCATCAAATAAAATGAGAAATAGTGACCAGAAAAGAAATATGACTGAAAACTTTTCTTTATGTCTGTAAAAAGGAAACAAGAAAAATAAAAATGAAATAAATATTACATCACAAAAGGAATCAAGAAGATATTTCTAAAATCGGTTACGTAATATAGTTTTGAAAAAGGACAATATTCAGCAAGACTCCTGGAATCCCTGTGTCTGCTTTCATCAGTGACTGGATAGAGTATCTCTCATGACAAGTATGGTAGTTACCGTTATGATTATAGGGGAAGGCCAGTTCAGGCACCTTCTCCCCCATTGCTAGGAGTCTTAGCTAGGGTCATCCTTGTGGATTCTTGGGGGTTTCCTTGGCATCAAGTTTCTGCCAAGATGCCCCCCATCAAGACATCTCTTTCTTTACTCTCCCCCTTTGTCTTACCTCCCACCTGCCTCCCGTACCCAGCCACCTCCCTGAAGTTCCCATCCCCTGCCCCCAGTTTACCCAGGAGATCTCTTCTATTTCCCCTTCTCAAGGTGATCCCCACATCCCTCTTTGGCCTCTCCTTGTTATCTGGCCTCTCTTGAGCTGGAAATTGTAGGTTGGTTATTCTATACTTTACTCTTAATATCCACTCACGTGTGAGCACACACCATGTTTGTCTTTCTAGGTCTGGGTTACCTCACTCAATGATTTTTTTTCTAGTTCCATCTATTTGCCTGAAAATTTCAAGATGTCATTGATTTTTTTACCACTGAGTAGTACTCCATTGTATAAATGTATCACTTTTTTTTCCCATTCTTCAGTTGATGGGCATCTAGGCTGTTTTCAGGTTCTGGCTATTACGAATAATGCTGCTATCAACATAGTTGAGCAAGTTTCCTTGTGGTATGATTGCACATCCTTTGGGTATATGCCCAAGATGGATATAGATTGATATGGGTCTTGAGAAAGATTGATTCCCAATTTTCTGAGAAACCACCATATTGATTTCCAAAGTTGCTGTACAAATATTCATTCCCACCAGTAGTGAAAGAGTGTTAACCTGACTCCTGCATCCTCTCCAATACATGCTGTTATCAGTGGTTTTTTTTTTTTATTTTAGCCCTTCTGACAGGTGTTAAGGGTCATTATTGATTTGCATTTCTCTGGTGACTAAGGATGTTGAGCAATTCCTTAAATGTCTTTTGACCATTGGATTCTACTGTTGAGAATCTCTGTTTAGATTTATACCCCATTTTTAAATGGATTATTCGATATTTTGATGTCTAGTTTCTTGAGTTCTTTGTATATTTTGGAGATCAGACCTCTGTCAGATGTGGGGTTGGTGAAGGGACAGGAGGATCATGACAGGGAATCCACAGAGACAGTTGACTTGAGCTCGTGGGAGCTCATAGACTCTGGACTAACAGTTAGGGAACCTCCATGGTACCGACCTAGGCCCTCTGCATGTGTGTGACAGTTGTATAGCTTGGTCTCTTTGTAAAGCTCTTAGCAGTGAGATCAGGATCTGTTCCTAGTGCCTACCTGGCTTTTGGGAACCTGTTCCCCCATGTTGGATTTCCTTGCTCAGCCTTGATGCAAGAGGAGAAGCTCCATCCTACTTCAGTTTGATGTGTCATGTTTTGTTCAAGCCCATGGAAAGGCCTGTTCCTTTCTGAATGGAGATGGAGGAATGGATGAGGAGGTGGACTAGATGGGAAGATGGAGGTAGGGGTGGGGAGGAGAGTAGGTGGAGGTGGGGGACAGGGACCGGGAGGAGAAAAGAAAGGGGAAACTCCAGTCATTATGTAAAATAAATGAAAAAATGCTATTTAAATAAAATAAATTTAAAAAATAAAAAGGGCAATATTAATTCATATATACACATTCTGTTGTAATAAACTAGCCTGCCATGTATGTAATTCATTTATTACTTTTTAAATTTCATGTATGTGAATGTTTGCCTGAGTATATATATGTGCACCGCATGGGTGCAGTGCCCACAAAGGCCAGAAGAGGGAGTCAGATCCCCTAGAGTTACAGATGGTTGTAAGCTGCCATGTGGGTGCCATCTGGTCCTCTGAAAGTGACCTTAACCTCTGAGCAATCTCCCAGCCCCTCGGCCTTTCTGTCTTTAAACCCAAACTTTTACAAAAAATGCCAATGACTTCAACAAAACCAGTTTTTTTTTTCAAGCATCAGTGTTTAAATGTCAGTGCATCCAGATTTGTCCATTTATTGAAAAAACATTTTTTAGGCTTTGCCATCAGTTTCTTTCACATGAGCAACAGACAAGTGGGTGGTTAGGAAGACTCCACTCTAATGATGAGTTTGGTGAATCTGCTTTCACAACCCTATTACCATCGTCTGTGTCTTTTTTTCTCCAAGAACAATGCTGGATCACTTTAAGTATCCTCTGTACTTGAAAAAAAATATCCCTATTCAGCATGAAATTCACAGAGTGCTTCTTTGTTTTTTCACACAATTAACAACTTGAAAAGAAGAAATCTGGGGTTCAACAATTCAGAGTATTTGCTGCTCTTTTAGAGGGTTTGAGTTCAGTTCCCAGCACCCATGTTGGGTAGCTCACAACTGCCTGTAACTCCACCTACATGTGATCCAGCGCCCTCTTCTGGCTCAGCAGGCACCTGCACACAGGCGGCATACCCACACACACATACACACATGAACAAGAATAAACTAATCTTTGTCAAGAACTGTTGACAAGCATCTGCAGGGACAGAGGTGGCTTTTCCTCTTCTGCTGTCTATAGTGTGATGGCTGGAATGCCTCCCCTCCTCTTCAGGGCAGCCTTGTTGGCCAACAACATGACATCATGTCAGAGATAATATATTTAAAAAAACAAAAACAAAAAACAAAATTGCCACACCCAAACCAGCCTGAGCTGCGAGCATGCCTACATTGGGTTTCTGGTTCAAGGAATGCGAGCTAGGGTTCAGACAGGAGGCTCGTGGGCAGGAGAAAAGGCTTTGCCATCTGAAGTACTGACACGAGAGCGCGTCAAGAAGTCCATTAAAGGTACAAAGAGAGAGCTATCCTTCCCCACCCCTACCCCCAAACACGGTTGATGATGTCCAAAAGGAGGCTGCTCTGGTCACGTTTAGAAATCATGAGGATTAATCCGTCTTCAAGTCCAATCCCAAGGAGAGTTGTCAGTCCCACACCGGGCTCTGTGCGTAAGTAAACATCGCAGGTACCTGTCAACAGTTCTTGACAAAGACTACCCTGGTTCTGTTTTCAGTGTTCTGAAAATGTCAGTGTTGTGGAATTGTCTCCTGTGTCACCTAGAAGGGCTGAGCTTGCCAGCAGAATATCAGTCACCTTGCTGCTCCATCGCCTCCCCCGCCCTCCCCAACCCCACTCCCCAGTGCCTGTCTCTTCCATAGTCCTGTAGAGACTACACTAATTCTTGGAACTGTGAGTTGCTGGTTTATTTTTTATGTCATTTTGTTTTTGTTTGGGAATATATATATATATATGTATATAGATATATATCACTATAGAATAATGCATTGATAAGAAGAGGCTTTTTAGGGGATGACCAAAAAATTCCTTGTCTTAAAAATCTATTTAATGGCAATGCAGCTGTCTTCCTGCTTCTGTGCTGAGCTTGTAGAAGAAGGCTGTATTGCAAGACAAAGTTGAATGTAAATTGACTCGCACCCTGCGCCAATTCTCAAGGTTTACTTTTCCCTCCCGCAGTTACACATCACAGCGGTGCACGGGCACACAGCACTAGCGTGGAAGTCCGTTTTGGCATGTGCCTGTGCTTTGTGGAGATGAACGCTTGAGAATCCCCTGAGATGTTAACTAGTGTTGGGACTAGGAGCCTGAGCCGTGCTTGCTTTGTAACTAAATCCCCCAGGGGCAGTAGGACTGAGCTGCTGGCGGTGCTGACTGCAGCACACTTAGGCAGATGTGATGCGCCCTCCGTGTTCGGAGAGGTCACGACAGGACGCAGACAGTACGTGTCCCTGTGCAGCTGAAAGGAGCAGAACAAGACATCAAGAGTACACTAAGTTCCCCCCTCCTGTACATTTCAAGAAGAGCAGGCATATGCAATATTTACATCCTTCAATTTAGTTTACAGAATGGAACCAAAATGTGGGAGTGTTATGTTTGCCGCACTTCAAGCTGTATATTGAGTCTTTGTACATTTTGCCTGACACTTAATCTTAAATTTAAACTGTCAATCACTTGAGTAGGGAAACTAGTTCACCTGAAGACATGTTAAGGCTAGGGGAGGACTAATTGTCCCCTTAATGCTATAGTGTTCTTAGCCTTCCAGCAGTCTCTTCGTCAGGGATGCTTTAGTACCCCGCAAGCAGCACAGTAGAGCTGTCCTAACTTTGCCTTTTCCTGCCTTCAGATACTGGCCAAAAGCCTCCACATGGGTTCCCTGGATCTCCGGACTTTCTCTCTCTTTCTCTGAAGGCCCTGCCTTTCCACCATGCAGGTGCTTGCTGACCTCAATGGCAGATGGCCTGGCTTTTTCTCTTCCTCTTTGCCGTCTCTCTGCCTGGCAGTTGCCAAGATCTGCAGCTTGCCTGCCCTGTTGACTTTCTCTTAGAGACTTATAAAATCGTCCCAAAGCTTTCTTCGGAGTCTGTCTCTAAGTTCCTTTTTTAAGAAGAGGTTTCCCTGGCAACACATCTTTCCAGGGCTGTCCAGACTGCAGAAGCTCCAGGCAAGCATTTAGGAAAAGAACACATAGCTCTGCAGTTAAAAGTGATGCTGTCATAAATGTCAAAGGGACAACACCTTTAGAGAATGAGGGGAAGGGGAAGAGGGCAGAACATAAGGAGCCATCAAGTAAAAATAAAAGCTGAAAGTTCCCCTTAGGACCAGGTTTTTCATGCCACCATCACGAACAGTTTTAGGAGACCAGTAAGATGAACAAGAAACAAGGAGTTGGAGAATTGGGACACACACTTTTTTTTTTAAAGTCTGGGGTAAGTAACCTTTAATAAGATGATTAAAAGACTGTCAGTTAGCAGCAAGCATTTGACTGCAGATTAAAAACACTCCTAATAACAGAAGCTGGGGTGATGATGGTTTTATTAAATCACTTAAGAAGCTTGGTAGGTGCCAGAACTTCATAGATCTCTTTTCCTACGCTGTTGAAGCCTCCTCAATTCTAACTACATGATTAATATCAGAAGGAAGGAGATGTCAACTAAGATTAAAGGCTGAAACACACCTGCCACCCGAATTAAGCAGAGTGGTTATTGATGATGCTAGTGGCATGAACGATATCAGGGAACGGATGAAGACAAAATCCAGGCTCTCATACATATCAATATATGATTATGTAACATATGATTACCTTCAAGTTTGCACTTTTGGTTAATTATATCTTTGGGTTTTAAAAGGTTTTTTTTAATTGTATGTATGTGCATGTGTCTGTGTGTGTATGTGAGACAGACAGAGAGAGAGAGAGAGAGAGAGAGAGAGAGAGAGAGAGAGAATATTCTGGATGTCTTTCTTCTGGTGGAGGGCTTGAGCCCATGACATTTGCTTGGCTGTCTGTCTTCCACTATCACTCTTCACCTTAATTTTTGGAACAGGTGTTTCACTGAACCTAGAGATCACTGATTAGCTAAACTGGTCAGCTCTAGGACCCACCTCTCTCCCTCAACCTCACCTCAGTGCTAGCATTACTGGGGCACAGAACCACACATGGCTGTTTGTGTGTGTGTGTGTGTGTGTGTGTGTGTGTGTGTGTGTGTGTGTATAGAGGAACAGAGTTTCTCTGTGTAGCCCTGGCTGTCCTGTAGTTCACTCTGTAGAACAGGCTGGCCTCGAACTCACAGAGATCCGCCTGCCTCTGCCTCCTGAGTGCAGAGATTAAAGGTGTGTGCTGCCACGGCCTGGCCACCCATAGCTTTTATGTGAGTGCTGGGTTCCTAACTCAGGCTCACATGCTTGCATAGCAGGCACTTTAGCAGCTAACCATCTCCCCAGGCCTCATTTTGTAGCCCAGACTGTCTTTGATCCTTCCCCCAGCCCCTCAAGTGCTAGAATGACAGGCCTGTAAGTTCACTTACATCCACGAACACTGGACCATTTACAGAGGTAATTTGGAGAGCTACAGTTTTCTCATGGGTTTCCAGTATTCACTGCTCCATGATTCATTTTCAGAATAAGTTTTTGTGCTGGATACATTCGAGTTTACATAGGCTGAATCTATGTCTTCAGTCCCTATAGATCTAGTTATCCTATGTTTAAGACCCAAATTGGAAATAACAATAACCACAGAGTATTTAAACAGAAAAGGGCAGAAAGCAAGCCTCTTAGATCCCATTGTTCTGTGTGACTGGAGTTCTCATTTGTTATGTGTGTTATAAAACAGTAGGCAAACTGTGAGCTTCAATGTGTACAGTAAGAGAACACGTTAGGGGCATACATGAATATCTCACCAGTTTTGAACATATATGTCAAATTCAGACTCTTTTAAGATTGTTTAAAGATTAGTTTATTCTTTTTTTTCATTTCATAAATAATGCATTTTATTTTATCCTTGAAGGCAGAGACTAGCATACAAGGTTTTGGGTATCTCAGACTGTGACGTCTCCACCCAGGGTCATAGTAGAACTTAATTCCTATTCTTTTGACCAGAGGAAGTGGCTTTGAAGGACCTCAGTAAGGCCAAGATTCTGCACCACCTCCTTATACTGCAGTTTAAATCCTAAGGCGGGAGTTTCTTGTTCTAGTATTAACAAGAAACAAGAGATGGGATTGGAAGCCCACCTGGAAAGAAGGGTCCATCCTTAATGGCCCCCAATCTCTGTAATGGGAGGGGCTTGTCTGCTCGGCAATCACTACTTTCCCAGGGCTGGTTTGTATAGACCAACACATTCTTCTCTAAGCTGTTGATCACATATTTGAAATACAGGTATGGCGTCAGGGATGGAATGTGTGCTGTCTGTGCTTTGTTGACGAGAAGCAGGTCTGGAGTCCTTCAGTCCTGATGCCTCTGCACTATCCACTACCTCCATGATCCTATGATTTCTACAACTATTAATGGCAGAGCGATAAAGCTGGGATGGTTCTATATGCCGGCCCTCCTTAGCCTTATTTTCCAGGGAAAGGTGAGTGCGCTATCTGCCTGTTCCGCAGCCCCACGGTGCAGGACAATCAGACCCGTAGCCCTAAAATGCAGGACAATCAGATGTGATAGGGAGTCAAGTCAAAGCAGGAACTCAGTTTATTACTGTGAGCATCAGCTTATATCGGTTAAGTGACATAGTGTATGTGGGGGCACCTCCAGCCAATGAGAGATAACCAAGCCCTCCCTCTGGGGCAGCTACCTAGATTTTGCTGTCTCATCCCCCCTCAGTAGCTTTGAGACTATCCTTCAAACTCCAGCCAGGTTTTTCTCTGTCCTACTGGCCCCGAGGTATAGGCCCTGAGATAATTTTGGCCCAACACTATATACACTATTTTTTTTAAATATTTATTTACTTTATGTATGTACTTTGAGCAGTTTGTGGGCATGTATGTATGTGCACCATGTGTGTGTCAGAGAGGGCATTAGATTCCCAGGAACTAGAGCTACAGATGGCTGTGAGCTGCCATGCGGGTACTGGGAATTGAATCCAGGTCCTCTGCAAGAGCAATGTGAGCTCAAAAACACTAAGCCAGCCCTCTAGCTTCCCTACTTTTCTAAACATCATAAACTTTTACTTTTTTAATAATACAACTTGCAAATAAATAAAAAACACCACACACCAAAATTACCCAGACCAAAGTCTATTCCGCTCAAAGGACACAGCTACACTGGGCACTTGGGGCAGGAGCCATTCCTCTGGCTCCTCAAAGGGCAGAATGGACTCAGCTGCCTTCTCAGCCCCTGGTGCTGTGAACGGCCTTCGCTTTCACGGCTGCTCTTTTCTAACCCTCCTCGGCTTTCCTTCCTTCGGCTCAGTTTATATATTCACAAAGGGAGGTCCACAAACGTCCAGAATCTAGCCCACCTATTTAATACCCTCCACTGCAGACTTTTTCTCCTGTCATTTCCCCGTCAGTAGAAAAGAAAGATGCAAATTCCTTAGGACGTGAACATTAACAGCATACTAACATCCATAAGTATCCTGAAAGAGAGAGAGATTCCCTCTCCTGTACCTGGGTCTCTTGTAGCCCAGGATGACCTTGAACTCCACATCCTGCAGCCTCAGCCCCAAGTGCTGGGGTTGCAGGTGTGCCACTAGGTGCAGCCATCATCAGTTCTTCAGAACGGTTTTCCTTACAGCTCTTCTACACATCTCTCCCTGGTGCTTTCAAATTTTTATACTTATTTATTTATTACTGGGAGGGCAGGTCACGTGTACCAAGGTGAGAGAGTAGAGGTCAGGGACAACATGTGGAAGTTGGCTCTCCCATTCCACCGTGTAAGTCCCAGGGAATGAGCTCAGGTTGTCAGGCTTGGCTGCAAGTCTCTCTCTCTGTTGAGCCATCTCGCCAGCCCTCTCTCCTCTGTTCAAGAATGCTGGCTGTTAGCTGTTCAGAGCTCACATCAGTCCTAGGCCCAATTCTCAGAAATCTCTCTGTCTATGATCCACATTCCAGAACTGGTTACACTTGGGCTTTCCCTCCACCCCTCCCCACTACCCCTAATGCCAAGGATCAAACCTAGGGCCTCATAGTGCTTGGAGAATACTCTGCCACACTGCTATGTCCCTGGCCCATTTTACTTTTGATTTTGAGACAGGATCTCACGAAGTTGCCCAGGCTGGCCTTGAACTTGGAAATCTCCTGCCTCATGCTTCCAGGAAATTGGAATTATAGGCCTGAGCTACCAAGCCCAGCTTCACTTTTGAGCTCTTTTGGGTCACAGTGCTCACCTGAGAGCTGCTGACCAGCCATCAGGAGCTGAGTGCTTGGGGACCTTGTGGTCTCTGTCTCTCTGGGGCTCCCTTCTCAGAAGCTTGTGGCCTCTGTAGGCTTCATGGCTTCTTTTGCTGTGTATCTTGTCAGCCCCAATTTTACATACTAACCAGCTTGTTCACTGTGAGACACCGCCCACATTCCCACGGGGAGAAATCTGCTTAACTCTCCTCTCTAAGGGCAAACTGGGCTGTGTAGCAATGGATTGCCTAGAACATGGTCAGACCACTGACTGGTGGGGATAGGAGCACAGGGGTGACCTAACTCCTAATGGTACAACATGAACAGAAGAGGGAACTTGGGCAACTTCCTAGTGAACTTACAACATAAGAGACGACCTCTTTTTGAGGCTTACGTCTTGTGCATTCCAATTTAATATGGTTGTTTTGTTTGGGTGGCTGTGGTTTGTTTGGTTTCTGTTGTTGTTGTTGTTTGGTTGGGGGCTTTAAAAACAGTGTCTTATTCTGTCGCCCAGGCTCTTCTAGAACTTGAGTTAATCCTCCTGTTTCAGGCTTTCCAGAGCTAGGATGACAGGCATGAGCCGCTGTTCCTCACTATCAATATTGTGCTTTCCACATTGCTTCTCGCTGTTGTATCTTTAGAATAAGAGGAATGTCAGCTCACTTGACAAAATAGAGAGTAACTTTCCTGAGGCCATCCAGTAATGGAACCAGAGGATAGGAAGCCAGGTTCCCAACCCCGACACGGGGGCTTCCGCCAGCCTCGCTGGGGAACTGGGCTCAAGCCTGGATAAAATTCCTGATAATCAGGAAGCATGTGTAAGCAATGGTCCCTCTTTATGTAAGAGGACATACTGAAAGGAATGATGGGAGAGACTTTTAGTATGTAATTTCTCGGATAAAACATTTAAAAATGTAAATTTGGTGTCATTTCAAAATTTGCAGGGTAAGAACTCATTTTAGAGTCTGTTTTGATTGCAGACTCTTAAAAGTCTTCAGGTCCAGTTTTCTTTGGTACCTAGGAAAAGTTCAAAACCACAGAGCAAATGTATATATGTGTAAATTAATCATGAATGATGTACCACCTTTAAAAGCCTTTTGATTTATTCCATCAGCTAAACTCTAATGATTTTTTAAAAAATATATCAAAGGACTATCTCTCGGTTTTTCTCCCTTGCCATCTACAGCGCTACAGGTAATCCTGTCATTTCTTAGGCCTTTGCCGACCCGCGTGGTCAAATGCTTTGTGAAAAGCTGCTCAGAAGGACGCCATGTGATGTCAGCTCACATTAATTCTCTCTCCAGGAGAGGCACTCAGTATTCAAACTGTGTTTGTGCTGGCACAATCTATTTAGTCTTCAGCTTTGCTTCTGGAGATTTACAAGCACGCTTTCTTGACAAGACTCTCCTCTCCGCAAGCCCTTTGCAAGCAAAGCCCGGGAAGAGAAATCACAATATCCCTAAAGCTGCTTTCCATGGAAGCCATTAAGAAACTGGTATATATCTAAGAGGACTGCATAAAGATGTCCGTGACGGCCAGAGTGTGAAGGTAGCTACCCCCGTCATAGACATGCTATGAAAACTTAAAACTTCCACTTACGCACCTAAGGGAAAATTTCTCAAAAAGGCAAATCCATCCATGTTATTGCATCTTTTTATGTAGAAGGTAATTTATTCACTTGTTTTCAGCTTTCAGCCACATTCTGTGTTCCTGAAAGTACGAAGTCCTTTAATTCCATTAGAATCATGATTTCATGTTAGCCAGCGCCTAATATTTCTCTGACTGGGTTTCATATACATCAGTTTGGGGTAATAAGAAGTGTCCATTAAATTCCTCATTTGAATGGACGATGCAAATCACTGATACATCAAGCCACGGTGTTCAGAAAACAATTAAGAAAAAGCTTTTACTAAGATGATGGTCTAGATGTTGATGATTCTGAAATGAAGTCTTGGGAACCTTTATCCTGGTTGGAGCAGGACTCCAGAGCAGTCCTGTTAGCTACAACCCAGTTGGCGGGAACGGGCCCTTCTCAAGTTTTGTCTTTCTACCATCCTTCTGGAGTCTGGTTCTGGTAGGTTCGGTGAGTACCAGGGGTTCCTGTATGATGGTTGCTGGGTAATTTTTACCCAGCAGTTCAACCTCCACTTGCTGCCCCACTTCACTGAGCTCTATGGGGACATAAGCAAAAGCCAGGCTCTTCTGGATGCTGTAGCTGTAGCTTCCAGACGTTGTGTTGCCAACCACCTGAAAAAAAAGAACAGCTGTCCTCAGCATGTCAGCATAATGGTCAGAGCATTGTGCTTCATGTCTCCAGATGTTTCCTGAGCTAGAGAGTTGGCTCACAGTGGGGAGGAGGCTATTAGCATGTATTCACAGTACAGAATACAATTCATCCTGAAATATTTACACGTGTGTCCCATGTCCTTCCCCATCCCCCATCCTGCTGGTCCGTTTCTACTTTTATGTCTTACCTATAGATATTTTTCAATCTGTATTCCACAGATGAAAGCAAACAGGTAACCCTGTCTTTCTGAATCTGGTTTCTGTCACTTAACACAATGATCTCCAGTTCCACACATTCTTCTTTGTCCCTTGGGACCACACTAGTTAACCCTCCCACCAGTAGTGTTCGAGGGCGTCTTTGTCTCTCACATCCTCACCAGCACTGTCTGCGGAGATCCCGTCTGGGGAGGGCATTCAGCCTTGCCCATTGGAAGGCACGTAGGTAAGGTGTGATGTTAACAGTTGTTTTACCACGTCTCCTAGACTCTGGAGAAATGGGCAGGAGTCCTGGCACCTACCTTCAAGAGCTTTCAGCTTAGGTGGGAGAAATAATAGAGCTAGAAGGAAATAGAACCAAAACGCCATGGCTTATAACATGAAAAGCCTACTTTATAATCTGAAAACAGGTGGAATTAGGTTGGCAGAAATGGAGGGTTAAAGCTTCCAGAGGGAGGGAACGCTACAACCAGCACATAATAGATAAGTCAATAAAAATGTGTTTGGTAAGATTGCACCCTACCTTAGTTGGCAATGGGCAAAGGAACAAGCCATCAAAAACAGGACGTTTCTAGGTAACTGGAGTATGAACAATACCAATCAAGCAATCAAAACCCAGGATTTGATAATAGGAACTTTATGGAAAAAAAATCATGCAATAAGCCTCTTTAGAAAATCAGAAGGCTAGTGCAAGCCAGATCTAAAAGAAAGGATGACAGAGAAATAAAAACAGAATGCCGGGCTGGAGTTATGGCTCAGCAGCCGAGAGCACTTGCTTCTTGGTCCCAATACCCATGACCTGTGACAACTCCAGCTCCTGTACCTGGCGTCCCCTCAGGCCCTTAGGCACTGCACACACATGGTACACACATGAGCAGGCAAACAGGCACATAAAGTAAAAACCTCTCTTTGAAGAAATTAAAATTTAAAACCACTTGTTAAACCAAAACATTGCTTGGAACAAAGAATAGAAGACAACAAAAACAAAATAGGACATGTAAAGAAACGTACTCACACAGATACAGACCCCCCCCACACACACATACACAACACACACACACACACACACACACACACACCACACGAGGTCTCATGACATTCTGCTGTTCCTTCTGTCTAGCACAGTGAACTGCACGTGGGTGGTATCAACACTCACAGCATGAGTCCACCTAGTCCCTCTGACAAGAGCACAGGCTAGCCCTCGTCACTTCAGCCTTTTGGATGTTAGCACACTCATGAACTTAACCCTAGACCTTATCTCTGAGGTCCAGGTTTTTAACTATCCCTTTGAAATCCTGAATCAGAAGCTCTCCGTGAACTTATAACGAGAACTGGCTATTAAAGACAGAAACAACGGAGTTGAATGTTTTCTCCTGGCATATGATTGACAGTTAAAATACTGCACATGCTTTGAAGTTGCTTTTTCTCCTTTGGGTCAGACTTTAGTAACACAAACCAAGGACCTGGGTCCAAGAGGATGGGGGTCTAAAGGCTGTCTTGGCGACTTTGTATTCCTTTCTACGTCTGTAAACCAGAGATTTGTGTGGGCAGGTAGGAGAGTTGACCTGGTTTGCCTGGGCTACTTAAGAAACAGGAAGAGCTCTGGGTGACACCGAGTGCTGTCCCCTGACTCACTGATCACAAGCCCTCAATCACACAGAGATTCCACAGCCATCCTGCTTCTCCTAAGGCCCCACAGGAAATGCTTGCTGGCATTTCTTCCTTAGTCTCCTAAGAGGATTTTGTATTGAGTGTTAATTTTTAAAGGGGCTTTGTTTTGTGTTAACATTGACTTTCATTTCTACTTTAGCCTGGGACAGTTTCAAAATCTAGCCTTTCCTTTTATCTTACTTATAAAATCCACAGAGAGTTTTTTTTTTTTCTTCTAGCACGATCTACCCCAACTCCTCTGGATTCAGTTAGACCCATCCCTTCTCACAGAGGACACCATAAGGACACGTGTCCCACCCTCCCCTAGTAGACCCTCACTCTTTGTTTATTGGAACATTGTCCTTGGGATTTTGTTTTTAACCAATGTATATAATTCTCATTTAGTTTTAGCCTTTTCTCATTTGTCTCTTAAATTAAGTCTCTAACTGATGCAGGACAGCATGGGAAATGAACTTTCACGAAAGTGGCACATTTTAAAGTTGCATGGTAACTTCTTGTGCCTCTTCTGCTGTCCCTATGTACTGCGATTTGTAAGAAGAAAGAGGAGGAGACAAAGGTAATGACAACGACCACTGCGCTTACCTCCTGAGCTTTCCCACAGCCTCTTCCTAAAAACTCCCCTTGCTGCTAAGGGTCTTTCAGAACTAAAGTGCCCTTATGTCTTAATTTCTAAAAACTTAAACCATATTAAGCACAGGCATCCCCCAGCCCCCACTTGGACTGTCCCCAAAGGCTGCCCATCACCATTTAACGTGCATACATCTCATGGACTCCCCTCTCTGTCCACCCCCTCTCCCCTAGTGTATAAACTCCACAAAGACAATGGTTCTCTTCTGTTTAATTTGCTGTTGTGCCTACAACATTGCTGGCACAGAGTAAACTACTATATATGTGTGTGTGTGTGTATACGTGTGTGTATATATATATACATATATATATTATATATATAATATATACATATATTATATATATATAATGTATTGAAGAACATAAACTTATTTTCTATCTCCAACACTGGGAATGTTTGTAGTAATAAAATGTCAAATACCAAAAGCATAGGAGCTAAGCATAGTCAGGAAACAAAAAGCAAAACAGTATCTATCATTCCAGAATCTAAAGAATATCTGACCAGAAGGATAATGCCTCATGTTTGGTTGGATAACATAGTTAATAGAGAGGGTTCTAAATGCTCCCGATTGCCTCACAAGGTGACCCATGCCTTGAATCCCAGCACTGGGGAGGAGAGGCAGGTGATGCCAGCCTGGTCTACATAGCAAGTTCTAGGATAGCCAGGGCTACCTAGAAAGACCCTATCACATAAAAAAAAAACAACCAAGCAAATAAAAATAAGTGCTGTCAACACAAAGAAATGATGTCTCTGATAATGGAGCTGTCAATCACCCTGAAAGGATCACCACACTGTGTCGCACAGCCCCTCATAGATATGCATAATCAGTGTGTCAATTCAGACATTTACAAGCATTTTAAAAAGATGATCTTTGGAAATGAGGATTTGCTGTGGAAGATCTTTTAACTAGGAATAGTATATGATATATTATTTTAATTAGTTACATTGTTTATGCTGCGGACTATTACTTTACCTGCATAGAGGTGTGTTGCTTTTGTTTATTCTGCATTTGTTTTATGATATAAGAATGTGCATTTAATTATGTAAAAATGTGTTGCATCTTTTTCACCTTGCCTGCTTAAGGTAACTGATTGATCTAATAAAATAGCTGAACAGCCAATAGCTAAGCAGCGAAAGGATAGGTGGGGCTAGCAGGCAGAGAAAACAAATGTGAGGAGAAATCTAAACTCAAAAAGAAGGAAGAAGAAAGGAGAGAAGAAGGAGGAGAGAAGTGGGGACACACCTGGGGCCAGAAGCCAGGCAGCTGTCAGCCAGTCAGACAGAGACAGCAAGAAAGTAAGAAAAGGTAAAAATCCACAAGACAAAATATAAACAAAGAAAAATATGTTCATTTAAGTTAAAAGGGTTAGCCAGAAACATACCTCAGCTAGACCGAGCATTCAAAACTAATAATAAGTCTCTATTGCATGATTTGATAGCTGGTTGGTAGCTTAAAAGAAATAGCCTAGGGCTGGAGAGATGGCTCAGTGGTTAAGAGCATTGCCTGTTCTTCCAAAGGTCCTGAGTTCAATTCCCAGTAACCACATGGTGGCTCACAACCATCTGTAATGAGGTATGGTGCTCTCTTCTGGCCTGCAAGGCATACATGCAGACAGAATGACAGAATATTGTATATATATGTGTGTGTGTGTGTGTGTGTGTGTGTATGTATATATATGTATATATATAATAAATATTAAAAAGTTAAAAAAAAAGAAATAGCCTGGTAGACGGCTTTAAAAAAGAAGGCTTTTAGCACGATAAACGTGATGACCCTACTAAGCGTCAACAGCAGGCAGGATCCTGTTAGGGAATTTGAGAGGAAGGATCCTATAATTGGGTTAGAACTCTATTAGCACCTGGCATGAGGTAAGAAAGATAAACTGGGCAGGGGATGTGGTTCAGTCAGTAGAGCTCCCGCCTAGCATACACAGAGCCCTGGGCTCCATCCCAAGCTCAGCATAAAGCTGGGTACGGAAGCATGCTCCTGAAATACCAGCCAGCACTTGGAAGGAAGGAGAATCAGAAGTTCAGGGCCATCCTTAGCTACAGAGTGAGCACGACATCTCCAGCATTCACGGCTGAGTATAGTAGCAGCATGTCGGTGGGAGGGTAACGGAAGACTAATGACTAATTTTGATTGACAGCTTGTTTAAATTATGAAACAGTGAGATTAGCAAAGCCCAGCTCTACATATGTCTGTGAGGAGGTTCCCAGTTACAGCTGCATTATGGGGGCTATGATCTAATCAACCGAGCAGCACCTTGATGGGTCCATACGATGATGGCTTCACTGGGAGGCAGTGAAAGAAGGGAGATGGAGCCTACTGGGAGGGAGTAGGTCACTGGGACTACGTCCATGGGCCTCTGCTTTAGCCACTTCCTGTTGGTTTCCTCCTCCATCTTCTACCTGCCAACCAGGAAGAGGAAAGCCTGCTTTGCTCTGCTCCCACCCACCCCCTGCCATGATGCTCTGATCAAGAACATGGGGCCAACCAGCGGAGGACTGGGTTCGTTGACACAAGAAACTGGAGTTACCTAAAAGGAGAGAATCATAATTATGCCCCTATAAGATCCATTTTTTTCAATTAGTGATTGATGCAGGAGGACCCAGCCCATTGTAGGTGGTTCCATCCGTGGGCCAGTGGTCCTGAGTTCTATAAGAAAACAGGCTGAGCAAGCCATACGGGAGCAAGCCGGTAAGCAACATCCCTCCATGGCCTCTGCATCAGTTCCTGCCTCCAGGTTCCTGTCCTGTTTGAGTCTCTGTCCTGACTTCCTTTGGAGATAAACAGTGATCTGTAAGTGTAAGCCAAATAAACTCTTCCCTCCCCAACTTGCTTTTTGGTCATGGTGTTTTGTCACAGCAATAGCAACCCTGACTAAAACAGCTATAGACATTATCCGGTCCAGGGGCTTCATTCTATAGATGAAGAAACCAAGGTGAGCAATCGGGTCAAGAACCTGGTTAATAGCAGTTGGTGCTTGGTAGAACTCGTGTCAACTGTGGTCAAACTAGAAACTGGAGGAAGAACAGGCCGTTGCTGTGCAACTCAGGCTGGTCTCAAATTCACTGCATAGCTCAGGCTGGTCTGAAACTGACGCTCCTCCTGCTTCAGTTTATTGAATGCTGAGATTATCAGAGTTCCTAGCTAACAACATGTATCAAGGAATGAGGTTGAGAGCCGGAAAGGGGCCCAGTAGCTGAGAGCCCTTGTTGCTGCATTTGATTCTCAATGTCCATATGGTGGGTCACAGCTATCTATAACTCCGTTTCCAGGGGATCCAAATATTGAGAAAGGAAAGAGGAAGGAAGGGCCACAAGGAACATTTCAAACAGAAGGGCAAGCTCAGCCCTGGCTGAGAAGGGAAGTGAAGACCAGCCTGGTGGGAAAGGCAGTGAGGAACTGGAGATCTGAGGAAAGCCTGTTTGCTCCACTGTGTGTGATAACATGCTCAGACAACACGTGGAGCTGTGGCGTATAACTAGGTAGTAAAGTGACTTCAGGGTACACCAGCCAGGACAGAAAGAGGACAAACTGAAAGAGTCAGCAGTCTTTAGAGGAAGGGGCAGGAATCAAAGCCCGAGTATAGGTTGATTAACTCAGCTCCATCAACCAATCACTAGCTGTAGAAACTAAACGTATTTACCCGTTCTCTCTGAGCCTCATCTTTATGACAGAAATGCTCACACATGTCCAGCAGGGATGCTGCAAAGCTAAACGAGCAAACAGGTGAAACATATCTGGTATGTAGGGGCAATTCAGCCACAACAGTTCTGTCAAAAGGCGTGTGTCTTTGTTTGTGTGTTTGTTCAGTGAGGTTATGATTTGATGCCACAGGTCCCCCGACTCCAGCCACCTACCACTAGAGGGATGGAGAAGAAAACAGGTGTCAGAGGTGCGGCAGTCAGTGAGAAAAATCACAAGACCGGGATCTCTGAGCTTCTCGTATTAACAAAGCTGACCCTGCTCTATATAGAATAAACAGCTTTTAGAAGGGCCTCGAAAGGCCAGTGCTCTCTCCCTCATCAGCCCACTGGGCATCCCTCACCAGCCAAATCACATCCAGATGCTGAGCCACACTGGACTTTACAAACAGAGAAAGTGAAGGGAATGGAGACCTGTGGCTGGGCTATCCCACTAACCCTGCTTAGACTGAACTTTGAGAAGGACGTGAACAATGCAAAGTTGGAAGACAGCGACCATATTCTTTCTGAAAAACCAAATGAGAAGGTGGCTCCCTCCAATGTCACCTTCTAAGCTTCAACCCTCATTGTCATGATGTGTCCATTTGCATCTGTGGTTGTTGTGCTAATAGTATCTTTTAAAGAGATTCCTGAGAAATTAAATACCAAATTCTTACAAGATCAATCTTTTGCCTTCACAGACATAAATATATTGTTTCCCACTATGTTTAAAATCTTTGGCTATATATTTTCAAATGCACATAGATTCTTCTGTTTACAAAAATGAACAGCATTTCAGTTTCTTGTCAGTTAATTGCTTTCTGTTTCTTTAATATCAGCTCAGAAATTAAAACTGTGCCATCCTTTCAGTAAGCAGATAAATTAGGGGCAAAAAACCCACCCCAGGAGAGCCCAGAGAAGTTTGGTCGTGGGTGATGGGGTGGCCCTGGCACCCACCTTGCCCTTGTACCAAATGCTTTCATTTCCCTCCGGATCCACATCCTCCGTTGCCAAGGTGAGGCAGACGAGTCTTCGTTTCAGGCCTGCGGCTTTAATCTGCTTCAGTGCTTGCTTGCCTATGAAGTCGGCTGGCTGCAGGAATCCGAGATAATGATGATGAATGAGGGCTCCCACACCGTGACAAGGTTAGAGATGCAAGCATTTAAATTTGTCTTTGCTATTTTTCCCCAATTACACATTAAATAAAAATACAGATTGGATCAAACGTCTACACAAATATTTCTTAGTGGCCGAGTGACAGTACCAGCCACCCATTCCTTCGGAGTAGCTTAGACTTCATGTAATAACTTGGGAAGACAATTTTACCGGAAGCAACTCAGCAGAAAAGCACAAGGAAAGCACGCATACCGTGCCAGTGCGTGACACTGTCTAGTGGCTCTGGACAGTGGCATCAGCCGTCTGGACAAAGGACGTCTCAATTTCCACCCATTGGAAGCTTTTTATAAAAAAAATTTTTTTATATGTGATACCAAAACCTCCCCCCAAATGCTACATTTCCCCTCTCCTTCAGAGTAAATTCCCTGGGATGTTTTAACTACTGGGCTGTTCTCATTACTTCACTCAGGAGAACACCCAGGTGTGGAGCCAGAGTCCGAGGGAGACCCCATGTAGGCTGTGAGGTAACAGAGTCAGATGTGGGCGTCTGCAGCAAAGACCTTACTCCTGAGCCTGCTCTTTAGCCTTTCTTCCTCCTTCCAAGTAACACGTGACTGACGACACTCATGCTCCAATTTGAAGGCTTTCCCTTTATTAGACACCCCTCAACTGAGCAGGACACACCGGTGAGCCATAACTGATCAGCGGGGACGCTGGGTAATAAAGAAAGGAAGATACAATTCCACCCAGCCAGAATGCCAGGGGACCTGGGATAAAGTGAGACAAATTCACCGGAGGCGAAGAGCGAGGACAGTGCCCAGGAGAGAGGAGTGCCCTTCAGGTGAGAAGATGAGAAGCCACACACGCACCTCGTAAGGGGTGAAGAGGGAATTCGCTACACAAAGTACACCTCACTAAAAGACATTCGAGATGCAATGAGTCTCGAAATCAACTGTCACATACACTCAAAAACAAACAAACAAACAAAAAACCCACAACCCAAAGAAGCCGTCTCAAACTTTATTTCTCTACTAGTCAGATAGGGAACACTAGTTTGTGCCAGCACTTAAGATTTATATAGTGATCTCTCAACATGAGGCATTTAGGACCGTGTGCAATAAAGCCCATGCCAGCCGACAATCAGTGGGAGTTCTCACACGCCTCACACCCGATGCCCCCTCACCATGCCTTCACTGGTGCTAGGCTTCCAGGATGGGTCCTGCAGGGACTGCAGTATAAGTTGCTGACCTGCACAGGACGCTGAAGAAGGCTTCCATTGCCCTAGGCTTAAATACTATCCTAAAAAGCCTTGTTTAAAGAGATGGGAGGAATGGCTGCCCCTTTAAGACAATGTGCTTTTCTTCCCTGGAAAGCCTGTCTCTGGTGAACCTGGAGCTGCAGCCAGGGGTCTGGGTTACATCTGCCCACTACGCCCACTGCGCCCAACACACCCACTATGCCCAACACGCCCACTACGCCCACTGAATTATTCATCGAAGGATAACTTCCCCTTTTCTCCCTTTCATCTGTTCCCACTTCACAAAGCTTGGGCACGTTTTCCTGGACACTTGGGTTCCCTCGCTTTCTTTGTATGGCGTTATCCTCCCTCGCAGCCCACCACCCACACCTCGCTTCCTCCCCAGGGCTGCTTACAAAAGGCTTAGCCTTGCTCTTCCTCTGTTCCAGCTCCCTCCTCTGGGTAGCTGCTGAGGTTTAGAGTTTGCTATCCTGCCATTTTCTTTTAAATGCTAATAAATGAAACTGCCCCGGAGATTTCTTCTGAGTCTGTCCTTCATTCTTTTATTAACAAGACTAAGAACCCTGAAAAGGGCCCCAATTTCTGTGGTGACAGGTGGCACCCCAGGTGGTGCTCCCCAAAACTTCCAGTAACTAAATAACAGGAATAATTCAGTAGAGAATAATTCTTGCTAAGTCATGTTTACGATGGGTTAGGTTTATGATGGGTTAGGCTGTGCTACTCAGTAATCCTCACAGTAACCCTGAGGTAGGACTGGATAGGACTGGCTAGGACTGAATGAGTACACCAGTTCACAGGGCAATTACCTGAGGCTCAGTCACATGGCAACACAAACCAACATCTGTAGATTTGTCCATATGTAAAAACAAACAAACAAGCAAACACATCTGTATCAGGATCCTGGGATGCATGGCGGCTAGAAATACTCAAAACGCCGAGTTAAAGATGGGAAACCCATGCCTGGAGTTCTAGCACTTGGGAGGTCAAGGCAAGGGGATTTTTGAGTTCAAGGCCAACCTAGGCTACGAGAGACCTTATCTCAAAATAAAATCAATAAATTGTAAGAGTCAAAATTAACCCGTAAGCCCCACCTGCCCAAGGACAAGGTAATTTCCTGAAATTGGGAGTTGTCATTTTTGGGAAATAACAAGCCACATGGTTTCTCTCCCCTAAACAAGTTTGTTTGAAGCAACTACACCAGAAGTGCTTGATCACATGTGGGTGGGAGGGGCATAGGCAGGAAAGACATCAGGATGTATGCTCCCCCCTGATTGGACCTAACGGGAAATGCAATGAATCATGACTTTGGCCTTTTTAAGCCCCTGCAAAATGTGGTCAATGGCTGTCTTCTGGGGACTAAGAGGTGGACCTGGCCAGTGTTTAGTTAAAACTTGCTTCAAACTGGGCTCAAAGTTGTGAAACTTGTTTTTTCTCTCAAGAGTATCAAGATTAACAAAACACAAAGTCTCTAAAAGGAAAATGCTTTAAAAAATTTCCTTCGGGTGGCCTGTGTCTGCTTTGATTGGCATTCATTATCAGTAGTTTTGTAGTGTGAAATATTGAAAACACTCTGCAAGCCAATACTAATAAAATCTGACAACTTCTGTCTCTATCTTGTGAGCAAGAGCATCCTTCGACACAAGTGTAAACAATGCCCTGACAACCAAATCCTCACTGCCCGAACATCTCGCGATGGTTCGTGTAGTCAGCGTGAGCCGATGAGAATCGCTGAAGATGCTCATAAAGCAGAGTTCTGTGTGTCTGCCGGGGAGCGGGCAGAGATTAGAGGGTGAGCGCTCTGACCTAATGCTTTAATCCACAGGTGACTTCAGAATTTGCTTAGACCTATGGGAGTTGGTGGCCCTGGTTCCCTTCTGCAACTCTAGTTCTCTCTGCTTCCTGGCGGCCCTGGACGAAGTCTCTCTCCCATGGGCTCTTCGCTGGCATGATCCTATACTCCAGTACATGAACTGAACCCTCTGAAACCACGAGCCAGAATAAAGTCTTCCCCTTCCAGGTTGTTTCTGCCAGGCATTTTGTCAGAGCAGTG
This sequence comes from Microtus oregoni, assembly GCF_018167655.1. Taxonomy (NCBI): domain Eukaryota; kingdom Metazoa; phylum Chordata; class Mammalia; order Rodentia; family Cricetidae; genus Microtus; species Microtus oregoni. The sequence continues at coordinate 22,067,018 of NW_024543073.1, forward strand.
AGGACAGTGACAGAGAGGAAGGAGTCAGCTTCCACCCCTTCACAGGCCCCTTCCCAATCTAACGGGACTCCCAACTCAGGCAGACAAAGTGCAGTCACGACATTCCACCCCTGTTTTATTTGGCTTATTCTCAAGGTTTTACACTACCACCTACTAATTAATTATAAATGAGAAGAAACAAGTCTGCAGGGGATGCTGTAATTAGAAGTGGTACTTTCAGAATGACCCAAGAACAGAAATACATCTATTTAATGAGTCATTGATGAATTACTGATATAAACAGCAGTTAATGTCTTTAAGAAATGTACCGATTTCTGAGGCACTGAGTCTTCAACTTAAAAATAGTCTTGACATGTTTTTTTTTAAGTGTACTACTTTTAAATACCAGTAAAAGTCATAAAGTCAGGCACCTGTGATACACACTAAATATATCATCCGTATATACAAAGTAGGCTGTCTGTGGAAGCTGATTACTCATCTCTATTAGCCCTGTTAACGGCATGCATGTTACCTGAATGCTGGTGTAAATTAAGTAAATTAAACCCATGTATTTGGGGAATGAGTCTTAGGGCAGTGAAGGGTTTGAAGACGCAGTCAAAGGTGACAGCTACACTGGAGGAAGACTGGAACACAAAGCTGGAAGAGGGGCCTGCCATAGACCAGAGGAGAGAATAAGGATGAAGGCTTGGGCCTTCCGTTCCCGTTTATACAGGATAAAATGCTATCAGAAATTTAAGGGTGTCTGTCATCAGTTTAATTTAAGTCTTGGGCTCATATCCTTTAAACTCAAATATTAAAAGTTCCAAAGACAGAACTGAACTAAGTTTCACATCCCGCATCCCAGAATCCCCAAGAACCAGGCATGGGCGTCTAATCCTGTTCTGTATTTTTCAGCCGCTGGTTACCAGCTGTTTCAGAGTGCAGGGTGAAGATGAAATGCCAGACTGCCACTGTCTCTCATACATACTTGAGAGCTTCTTGTTTAAAATGGGCTCAAAGAATCACAGGAGGCATCCTGGGGGAGGCATCCCTGGGAAGCTCATGGCCATTGCTAGCCCGAGACTGGGTTAACTGTCACATCCTCCGGTCAGCTGTTCAGTGCTCTGGGTGTGACTCAGAGGCTGAAAAAACTGTGTCCTGAGGTCACTCATTGGGGAAAGGGTTGGTTCAGGGTTCACCCCATCAAGACAAACCACAGTCTTATTCAGAGGTAGGCCACAGAGCCTACGAGAGTTTATAGTCATAGGGCCGGTCTCACTGTATTACCAGAACTGCAAAGCCGGCGGAGGCTGGAGGAGATTGAGCAACCAGGCTCAAGCCTGGGCAGCCCTGGTACTCTTTCTCTGCTATCCAGCCAAGCGCATCTTCAACAGAGCCTTTGTGGCGAGGTGGTAAGTAATGAGGTTAGCTGTATCATTGGCTGGAAAATGAACACTCCCACATACACCAAGTTTTCATTCTCGGCCCTTAGCACACACAGCTGAGGAACAACTCAACCAGCATTTTCCTAGCCCCTACTTACTACACAGATGAGAGAGAATTCCTTCTCAAAAAAAGTCTTTAAGGGAGCAAGGAAAGGGACTCTGCCAGGTACTGGGAAGGAGAGGAGAGAGGAGAAACCCAAGGAACAGTGTAGTGGCACACGCCTGTTCTCTCAGCAGTCAGAGGTCGAGGCTGGAGAATCGCGGGCATAGAGCCAGACTAAGTAGCAAAACCCTGACTCAAATCCCAACAAAACAATCTGTAAACTGAGGAAGACATTTAAAACATGCCAGAGCAGGTGGATCTTTGTGAGTTCGAGGCCAGCCTGGTCTACAAGAGCTAGTTCCAGGACAGGCTCCAAAGCTACAGAGAAACCCTGTCTCGAAAAACCAAAATAAATAAATAAATAAATAAATAAATAAAATAAAACATGCCAGAGGTAGACCAATAACCAGGATAATTACCATCTAAACCAAATTAAAATTTGTTGAAAACTAAAACAGCCCCTCTCGCATGTATTCTGTGACTTCCATTCAATCCAATTTTAAGGGAAATAGTCGCTAGCCTTTGAAGCGCATGACTCAAAAGCAAGCTGTGGGCTGAATGCGTGACTTTGCCAGGTACACTTTTATGCTTAACTTGAGCAACAGCATTTAGCATGCTCACAGTATAGTGGACCACTGCAAATTCTGCAAGTTCAATCGATTGTAGAGAAAAAAAATGGTCAGGAAAAAATTGTGCTTGTGTTGAACTTATGTGAGCATTTTTCTTATCATTTCCTAACAGTGCAGCGTGGCCCCATTTGCATAGTGTTTGTGTTGTGCTGTGTAATTTGAAGTATACAGGAGGGTAGGAGGGTGTGGAGGGCTCAGAACTGGGGTCCGTCACCATTCTCTAGAAGTGTTTGAGCACATGGAGATTTTTGTACGCTAGAAGGGCTGGGTCTCCACTGCCCACCCATCATAGGGACAGCTGGGTTTTCCTCTCTCTACAGGTAAACAGGTAAATGAGTGCCTGTTGGGTGTTTTTTACATCTACACAAAGCAAACGACCCTCAAGGAAACAAACATGGAAACTGAGTGAGCCTCGGCAGTGATCTTTCCTTGATGACTTCTTAACTGCTGCAAGGTCTCATGCATGGCTGCTTTCGCCTGTGCATTTCATGTAGATCTACGTCAGCCAGATGTTTAGTGAGGTGACAAAGGCTCTTGATCTCATCTCTGGCTCATAGACTGCTCGTGAGGTTTATGTTTTTTTCGCAAAGTAAGTAAGAACACTGAAGTGCACGCAGATGAACTACCTTGTGTGTCTTAGCCTGGAGCAGAAACCACTGAATCCGTCAGCAACCCAGACTCAGCTGCCACCAGAAGTGCAGGTGGAGCTGAGGAGGCAGCGAGCACTCTGCAGGGTGATGCACGGTACGGCAGGGCGGGCCGCGGGAGCGCCTAACACCCTTCACCGTTAATTCCCACAAATATCTGGAAACCCAAATCCCTACTTCCAGAACAGAGCTCCAAATCCACAGGCCCAGCTGCCTTTCAGGCCTTTTCACCTGGTTATTCCACACCCACCAAGCCTCCCTGTCCGCCAGCCACATCTGTTTTGTTTCCAGATGCCAACAATACCCTGTCTTTCTCTCCACCCTTCACCCGCAGCCCCCTGGGTGAGCTCCATGCTACCATCTCATATTGTTCCCATTATTTCCTCCTCCACCTACAGCCTCCACTTAGCCGAAGTCTTTGCCCTTTCTCCTCTAGACTCCTTCAGTAATTGGGGAAAAGATCTTCCTGTCACACGAGCAACTTTCTTCTAATCAGTTTTCCATCACCGGAGTGTCACTTCTTGCTCAAAAGCCTTAAATCACTCCTTAGCTTGGCAGACAAGAAAGCCCCCTTCCTGATGGGCAGCTCTGAGTTCCTAATAGCAGTTCTGGGCACTGCTTTCAATGGAATACATTAACCGAAAAGTTATTCATGTGCGAGTTCTGAGTTAGGTGTAGAAGATAAAATAATAAAGCATTATTAATGGAAAGTGTACCATTCTGATCAAAAGAAATAAACAGAATAACTTTACTCTTTGAACAAGTAAGATAATTTCAAATGCTCAAGACCTACACGGAGATCATATCTGTTAAATTTATGTTGGATTCCCTAATTTACTTTAGAAATGATTTACTAAAATCTGACAATATCTTTTAAAAGATCAATTGTAATCACCAAGTTAATCTTGTGCCTAAAGTGAAAGGCTTAACATTAGAAAATAAATATAATTCAACAGATAGCAAGTAAAAAAGAAAAACTAGCTGATTAAATGTAGAAAAACCCTTTAATAAAATGAATATCTACTCCCAATTAAAAGAAAACATTTAGCACTAGGAACAGAAGAAATCGCCTCAACCTGAAACAAAGCAGCCATGCAAACCTAGAGTGAACACAGTCCGTGGTGATAGGGAGCTGTGCAAACCTACAGTGAACGCCATCCATGGTGAAGTCGAGCAGTGTAAACCTACAGTGAACACCGTCCATAGTGAAGACAAGCCATGCAAACCTGCAGTGAACACCACCCATAGTGAAGGGGAGCTGTGCACACCTACAGTTAACACTGTCTATAGTGATGAAGATGGTATTTTCCTCCTGTGGTCTGATGGAGGAAGGTCATTGGTAATAAACAAACTGCCTTGGCCCATTTTGATAGGCCATCCCTTAGGTGGGTGGAGTAGGCAGAACAGAATGCTGGGAGGAAGAGGAAGTGAGCTCAGACTTGATAGCTCTCCCCTTTCTGGGGCAGATGCCTCAGACAGAGGCCATGCTCCTCTCTCCCAGGCAGCTCCGACCCAGGATGGACGTAGGCTGAATCTTTCCCGGTAAGACTGATGCTACACAGATTATTAGAGATGGGTTGATCGGGATATGAGAATTAGCCTGTAAGGGCTAGAGTTAATGGGCCAAGCAGTGTTTAAAAGAATACAGTGTCCGTGTAATTATTTCGGGGCATAAGCTAGCAGGCGGCCAGGGTGCTGGGGACTCAGCCTTGCTGCTCCTATTATAACAGTGGTCAGGGTCAAAGCAAGGGTGTTTGTCCTCACCACCACCACTCAGCTTTGCTGAAGGTGAAGCCAGTGGAGGATCTGAGCAATGCAGTGAGGTAAGAAAAAGAAAAAGAAGACTTTAAAAGAAACAAAGAAAAGCTGTCTTTTCATACAACATTGTTGTCTGTGTAGAAGATCTGATGGAACTTGCAAAAAATCTACTCAAGCTACTAGGTAGCATTAGTAACACTGAAAGGTACAAAACCTACTGTGTTATATTTATTCATCTGTGTGTGTGTATTTGCAAGTGTGTATCTGTGTGTAGAGGTGTGTATTGTGTGTGTGCATTCTTGTAGGGTTTGCACATGTATGTGTTGAGTCTGTGCATACATGTGTCTGCAGGTCTGCAGGTGTGTACATCTTCTTTGATGTGCATTGGTGTTTTGCCTGCCTACATGTCTGTGTAAGATGTTGGATCCCCTGGAACAGAAGTCACAGACAGTTGTGAGCTGCCATGTGGGTGCTGGGGATTGAACCCCATCTCTGGAGGAGCAATCAGTGCTCTTACCTGCTGGACCATCTCTCCAGGCCCCAGTTGTGTGCATTCTTACAGAGGGTGTACATGTATGTTGTGAGATATTTGATTACACTGTGTAAAGATACGTCACTCTGATTGGTTTAATAAAAAGTTGAACAGCCAATAGCTAGGCAGGATTTCCTGGCACAGAGGATGCTGGGGTGAAGAAGGGCAGAGTCAGAGGAGATATCATGAGACACAGTGAGCAGAATGGGAAGGATGTGGGTGAGGTAGGTGAGCCTTGAGGCAGCACATAGATTAATAGACATGGGTTAAGTTACAAAGGCTAGCTAAAAACAAGCCTGAGCTATTGGCCAAGTATTTATGATTAATAATAAGCCTCTGTGTGGTCATTTGGGGAGCAACTGGTGGGACAGAGCTCTCAGGGGTCTAGATGGAAAACTCTGCCTATACATGTTTGTTTGTGTGGACACATATCTGCGGGTGTAGCACTCTTTAGAGGGTGCACATCTGTGTGTGTGTACCCATGGAAACTAGAGATTGATTTTGGGTGTCCTCTTCTATTTCTCTCTAACTTGTATTTTGAGAAAAAGTTTCACGCTGAACCTGGAGTTCACTGAATGGACTAGAACTGGTCAGTGAGCCCCCAAGATCCTCCTGTGTCTGCCCACCCAGTAATGGGATTACATGTGCACACAGCCATACCTGGCTTTTTATATAGGAGCTGAGCAATGAACTCAGGTCCTTATAGCATGGTCTGCGAGCTCTTTACCGTCTGAACTGTCTTCCAAGCTTCCAATTGCATTGCTATAGACTAACAATAAACAATTGAAAGCTAAATTTAAAATAACATTTACGGTAGTATTAAAACATGAAATACTGCTCTTTCTTCCTAGCCCACCCAGCTCCCATCCAGAACCCTCCCCACCTCGGCCCCACTGTCCTCTTTCTGCAAATAACATCACCCAGCCCAGCCTGTCTGGGCACTGGGTCCGAATCCTCGGGGCACTCAAGCAGGCGGGACTCCCTTTGTTTCTATCGCCTGCCTGCACCAAGCAGGGTAGGCGCTTTGTTGGCGACCTGCCCACCAGCACGGAGGCCTGATCTCTGGGCGTCAGGAGAGACAGCATTGGGGGTAGGCACTTTGTTTGCAAGCTGCCCAACCAGCACGGAGACCTGATCTCTTGGTGCCAGGAGAGCCAACGTTGGGGAGAGCCAGCGTTGGGTAGGCAAGGAGACCTGATCTGATAAAAGAAGATTCATAAGGGAGCATTTGGAAGAAGAGATGGGCAGACGCCAAGGCAAGAATTCGCCCAACAAGCTGAAAAGCAACATGAAGCCACCAGAAACCAGCGACCTCACAACGGGAGGACATGAACACCTTAATCAAGAAGAAGTAGAAAATATTGACTTCATGAAAGTGATTGATGCCCTTAAACAGCATGTAAAAAATGCCCTTATAGAAATGGATGAGAAATATAACAGAAAGTTTGAAGAATTGAATAAATCAGTGAATGATACCCTAGAAAACCAAGGAAAAACAATCAAACAGATAATGGAAACAGTTCAAGACTTGAAAACTGAACTGGAGGCAAAGAAGAAAACACAAACAGAAGGCCGGCTGGACATGGAAAATTTAAGTAAACAAACAGAGTCTACAGAAACAAGCATAACCAACAGAATACAAGAGTTAGAAGAAAGAATCTCAGATTCTGAAGATACCATAGAGAAAATAAACACACTGATCAAAGAAAACAGCAAGTCCAACAAACTCTCATCACAAAATATTCAGGAAATATGGGACACAATAAAAAGACCAAACCTAAGAATAATAGGAGTAGAAGAAGGAGAAGAAGTGCAGCTCAATGGTCCAGAAAATATATTTAATAAAATTGTAGAAGAAAATTTTCCCAACCTAAAGAAAGATATACCTATGAAGGTGCAAGAAGCATACAGAACACCGAATAGGCTGGATCAAAAAAAAACATCCCCTCGCCATATAATTATCAAAACACAAAGCATACAGAATAAGGAAAGAATATTAAGAGCTGCAAAGGAAAAAGGCCAAATTACTTATAAAGGTAAACCTATCAGACTTATACCTGACTTCTCCATGGAAACCATGAAAGCCAGAAGGTCCTGGATAGATGTACTGCAGAAACTAAGAGACCATGGATGCAAGCCCAGATTACTATACCCAGCCAAGTTTTCGTTCACTATAAATGGAGAAAATAAAATTTTCCACGATAAAAACAAATTTAAACAATACGCAGCCACAAATCCAGCCTTACAGAAAGTAATAGAAGGAAAATCACTAACCAAGGAGTCCAACAATGACCACAATAACTCAGACATCTAGAGACCCTTCACAAACACAAATCAAAGAAGGGAAACACACAAACTCTACTACTAAAAAAATGACCGGCGTTAACAACCACTGGTCATTAATATCACTTAATGTCAATGGACTTAACTCACCTATTAAAAGGCACAGGCTAAAAGATTAGATACGAAAACAGGATCCAACATTCTGCTGCTTACAAGAAACACACCTCAACCACAAAGACAGGCACCTACTCAGAGTAAAGGGCTGGGAAAAGGCTTATCAAGCAAATGGACCTAAGAAACAAGCAGGTGTGGCCATACTAATCTCTAATAAAGTAGACTTCAAATTTAAATCAATCAGAAGAGATGGAGAGGGGCATTTTATACTCATAACAGGAACAGTTCATCAGGATGAAGTCTCAATCCTGAACATCTATGCCCCTAATATAAAAGCACCCACGTACATAAAAGAAACATTGCTAAAACTCAAGGTAGCCATCAAACCGCACACACTAATAGTAGGAGACTTCAACACTCCTCTCTCGCCAATGGACAGGTCAATCAGACAGAAACCTAACAGAGAAATAAGAGAATTAATGGAGGTAATGAATCAAATGGACTTGACAGACATCTATAGAACTTTCCACCCAAATAGGAAAGAATATACCTTCTTCTCTGCTGCTCATGGAACCTTCTCAAAAATCGACCACATAGTCGGTAACAAAGCAAACATCCACAGTTACAAAAAAATATTAGTAACCACCTGTGTCTTATCAGATCACCATGGATTAAAGTTAGAATTCAACAACAATGCTACCCCCAGAAAGCCTACAAACTCATGGAAACTGAACAGTCAACTACTGAACCATACCTGGATTAAGGAAGAAATAAAGAAAGAAATTAAAGTCTTCCTTGAATTCAATGAAAATAAAGAAACAACATACTCAAACCTATGGGACACTATGAAAGCAGTCCTAAGAGGAAAGTTCATAGCACTAAGTGCCCACTTAAAGAAAACAGAGAAAGCTCACATTGGAGACTTAACAGCCCACCTGAAAGCTCTAGAAAAAAAAGAGGCAGACTCACCTAGGAGGAGTAAGAAGACTGGAAATAATCAAACTGAGGGCTGAAATCAACAAAATAGAAACACAGAAAACAATACAAAGAATCAATGAAACAAAAAGCTGGTTCCTGGAGAAAATCAACAAGATTGACAAACCCCTATCCAAACTAATCAAACGGCAGAGAGAGAATTTGCAAATTAATAAGATCAGAAATGAAAAGGGAGACATAACCACAGACACAGAGGAAATTCAGAGAATCATTAGATCTTACTACAAAAGCCTATATGCCACAAAACTGGAAAATGTAAAGGAAATGGACACTTTTTTAGATAAATACCATATACCAAAGTTAAACCAGGACCAGGTGAACAATCTAAACAGACCGGTTAGTCGCGAAGAATTAGAAGAGGTTATCAAAAACCTCCCTACCAAAAAAAAGCCCAGGACCAGATGGTTTCAATGCGGAATTCTACCAGAACTTCCAAGAAGAACTAATACCTATACTCCTGAATGTATTTCACAATATAGAAACAGAAGAGGCATTGCTAAATTCCTTTTATGAAGCTACAGTCACTCTGATACCAAAACCACACAAAGACTCAACCAAGAAAGAGAATTATAGACCAATCTCACTCATGAACATCGACGCAAAAATCCTCAACAAAATACTGGCAAACCATATCCAAGAACACATTAGAAAAATTATCCATTATGATCAAGTAGGCTTCATCCCAGGGATGCAGGGCTGGTTCAACATACGAAAATCTATCAATGTAATCCAGCATATAAATAAACTGAAAGAAAAAACCATATGATCATTTCATTAGATGCTGAAAAAGCATTTGACAAAATTCAACATCCCTTTATGATAAAAGTATTGGAGAGATTAGGGATACAAGGGTCATACCTAAATATAATAAAAGCTATATACAGCAAGCCGACAGCTAACATCAAATTAAATGGAGAGAAACTTAAAGCCATCTCACTAAACTCAGGAACACGACAAGGCTGTCCACTCTCGCCATACCTCTTCAATATAGTACTTGAAGTTCTAGCAATAGCAATAAGACAACATAAGGGGATCAAGGGGATTCGAATAGGAACGGAAGAAGTTAAACTTTCGTTATTTGCAGATGATATGATAGTGTACATAAGCGACCCCCAAAACTCCACCAAAGAACTTTTACAGCTGATAAACAGCTTTAGTAATGTGGCAGGATACAAGATCAACTCCAAAAAATCAGTTGCCCTCTTATACACAAAGGATATGGAAGCAGAGAGGGAAATCAGAGAAGCTTCACCTTTCACCATAGCCACAAACAGCATAAAATATCTTGGGGTAACTCTAACCAAGGAAGTGAAAGATCTATTTGACAAGAACTTTAAGGCACTGAAGAAAGAAACTGAGGAGTATACCAGAAAATGGAAGGACCTCCCTTGCTCTTGGATTGGGAGGATCAACATAGTAAAAATGGCAATTCTACCAAAGGCAATTTATAGATTCAATGCAATCCCCATCAGGGTCCCATCAAAATTCTTCACAGATCTTGAGAGGACAATAATCAACTTTATATGGAAAAACAAAAAACCCAGGATAGCCAAAACAATCCTATACAATAAAGGATTGTCTGGAGGCATTACCATCCCTGACTTCAAACTCTATTACAGAGCTACAGTGATGAAAACAGTGTGGTACTGGCATAAAAACAGAGAAGTCGACCAATGGAATCGTATAGAAGACCCGAATTTTAACCCACAAACCTATGAACACCTCATTTTTGATAAAGGAGCCAAAAGTATACAATGGAAGAAAGAAAGCATCTTTAACAAATGGTGCTGGCATAACTGGATGTCAACCTGTAGAAGAATGAAAATAGACCCGTATCTATCACCATGCACAAAACTCAAGTCCAAATGGATTAAAGACCTCACTATCAGTCAGAACACATTGAACCTGATAGAAGAGAAAGTGGGAAGTACCCTACAGGAGATGGGCACAGGAGATCGCTTCCTATGTGTAACCCCAACAGCACAGATTTTAAGGGCAACATTGAATAAATGGGACCTACTAAAACTGAGAAGCTTCTGTAAAGCAAAGGACACTGTCACCAAGACAAAAAGGCAACCTACTGACTGGGAGAAGATCTTCACCAACCCCGCAACAGACAAAGGTCTGATCTCCAAAATATATAGAGAACTCAGGAAACTAGACTTTAAAATGCTAATTAACCCAATTAAAAAATGGGGCACTGAACTGAACAGAGAATTCTCAGCAGAGGAAGTTCAAATGGCCAAAAGACACTTAAGGTCATGCTCAACCTCCTTAGCGATCAGGAAATGCAAATCAAAACAACTTTGAGATATCATCTTACACCTGTCAGAATGGCTAAAATAAAAAACTCCAATGATAGCCTTTGCTGGAGAGGCTGTGGAGGAAGGGGTACCCTCATCCATTGCTGGTGGGAATGCAATCATGTGCAACCACTTTGGAAATCGGTGTTTCGGTTTCTCAGGAAATTCGGAATCAACCTACCCCTGGACCCAGCAATACCAGTCCTGGGAATATACCCAAGAGATGCCCGATCATATGACAAGAGCATTTGTTCAACTATGTTCATAGCAGTATTATTTGTAATAGCCAGAACCTGGAAACAACCTAGATGCCCTTCAAAGGAAGAATGGATGAAGAAAGTATGGAATATATACACACTAGAGTACTACGCTGCGGTAAAAAACAATGACTTCTCAAATTTTGCATGCAAATGGATGGAAATAGAAAACACTATCCTGAGTGAGGTAACCCAGACCCAAAAAGATGAATATGGGATGTACACACTCATAATTGGTTTCTAGCCATAAACAAGGGTCACGGAGTCTACAATTGGTGATCCCAAAGAAGCTAAGTAAGAAGGTGAACCAAAGGAAAAACATATAGTTGTCCTCTTGGCTATGGGACGTAGACAAAATGGCCGGGGAGAAAATTGAGATCTTGGGGGTGGGGTGGGATGATGGTAAGGGGAGATGGGGAGAGTAAAGGGAGAAGGGGAGAATGGGGGGAACTTTGGGAAAAAGGAGGATTGGGATAAAGGAAGGTTGGATAGGGGAGCACGGAAGCACAATTCTTAGTTAAGGGAGCCACCTTAGAGTTGGCAAGAGACTTGAACCTAGAGTGGCTCCCAGATGCCCAAGCCAAGGTCCCCAGTCAGTTCCTTGGGCAGCTGAGGATAGGGAACCTGAAATGACCCTATCCTATAGCAATACTGACGAATATCTTGCATATCATCATAGAACCTTCATCTGGTGATGGATGGAGATAGAGACAGAGACCCACACTGGAGCACTTGGACTGAGCTCCCAAGGTCCCAATGAGGAGCAGAAGGAGGGAGAACATGAGCAAAGAAGTCGGGACCACGAGGGGAGCACCCACCCACTGAGACAGTGGAGCTGATCTATTGGGAGCTCACCAAGGCCAGCTGGACTGTGACTGAAAAAGCATGGGATAAAACTGGACTCTCTGAGCATGGCGAACAATGAGGGCTGATGAGAAGCCAAGGACAATGGCACGGGGTTTTGAACCTACATAATGTGCTGGCTTTGTGGGAGCCTAGCCAGTTTGGATGTTCACCTTCCTAAAAATGGATGTAGAGGGGAGGACCTAGGACTTATCACAGGGCAGGGAACCCTGACTGCTCTTTGGACTGGAGAGGGATGGGGAGAGGAGTGGGGGGATGGGGAGAAGGGTGGGAGGAGGGGGAGAAGGGTGGGAGGAGGGGGAGGGAAATGGGAGGCTGGGAGGAGGTGGAAACTTGTTTTTTTTTTGTTCTCCTTTTCTCAATAAAAAAAATGGAAAAAAAACATGAAATACTTAGGTATGAATATGTACAAAGATTTACAGACTTATGCACTAGAATATACAAAATATTTCAGAGAAAAATGAATGATGCTCTAAATGGACTTAGAAATATACATTGTTCTCAAGTGTTGAAAGACTTGGATTAACCTATAGATGCCGAGTATTTTCAATCAAAATACCAACAGGGATTTTAAAAATCAATTGTCAAGCTCATTCTACAACTTATGGAAAACCCAAAGGACCTAGAATAACCAAAATTGATCTTACTTAAACTATAGCAATTAAGGCAATGTAATATTAGTATCAGGAAACGCTAATAGTTCAATGGAACATGGCAGAGCCTAGAAATAGGACCTACGAACATACAAGAGCTGAGTCCTCCAGGTACATAGAGGCAGCAAGTGCAGAGAGAGCAACCTTTCAACAAATGGTGCCGGAAACTGGAGAGCCACAGGCAAATAACTTCATCCACCCCTCACAACGGATACAAAAATCAACCAAAAGTGGACCATCAACACAAATGTAAGAAAGTGGTTTCAGACCTTGCTTCAAAATGAATAATTTTTAAATGTTTACAATTTCTAGATGAAACTAGCTATTGCTGAAACTTTGGGTTCAGCAACAGTTTCTTAGACATATACTGAAAACACCATCCGTAAGTGGTCATCCAAGGGTCAGTGAGATGGCTCAGTAAGTAGAGGCACCTGCTGCCAAGCCTGAGGGCCTGAGCTTCATCCCCAGGCCCCACATGGTGGAAGGAGGAAATCAACAGTCGTTCTCTACTCTCTAAGGCACATGTATACACTCCCCCACAATCCATCAACCAACCAATTCATCTGAACCGTTTTAAAGATCAGTTGATAAGGTTTCGAATTTTATAAATTAAAATCTCTGAAAGACACATTTCAGCAAACAAAAATATAAGATACAGATTGCAAAAATATTTACAGGGCATTTGCCTGATAAAAATTTATATATTAAAAATATATAAGTAACTTGATCAACTCAGCAATAAAAAAGTAAACTGAATATGGGTGAGAGATCTGAGCATACACTTACCAAAGAAGAGACAGAAAAAGCAGACAGGAAAACAAAAAGGTGTTCAATGTCATTAACTACGAAGGAAAAAATTTACAACCATTTCATACTTCACATAATAGCTCCAGTTAAAGAAACAGACCGGCACCTGGTGGTGGTGGCGCACACCTTTAATCCCAGCACTCGGGAAGCAGGGGCAAGCAGATCTCTGTGAGTTTGAGGCCAGCCTGTCCTACAGAGTGAGTTCTAGGACAGCCAAGGCTGTAAAGAAACCCTATCTCAAAAAAAAAAAAAAAAGAGAAGAGAGAGATAACACCTGATAAGGTTGCAAAGAGTGAAATTTCTACATGCTGTTGTAGAAATATAAAATAAAAATGATGCACTTTGTAAAAATTAGAATCTTGAAACATTGACATAGGAGCTAGCAAGATGGCTCAGTGGTTAAGAGTATTTGCTGCTTTTCTGGAGAACCTGGGTTCAGTTCCCAGCATCCACATGGCAATTAGCAAACTAGTTACAGGGATCTGCTGCCCTCTTCTGGCCTCCATGGGCACTGCATGCACATGGTGCACATATGTATAGACATACATACACACAGGCAAACATACATATAAAAATAAATCTTTTATAAAATAAATATAACATATCCTTGCTATTTGACTCAATAATTCTACATCCAGGTATTTCTCCAAGAGTAAATAAGGCATATGTTCAGAGAAAAAGTTGTGCAGAAATGCTGCCAAGCACTGTGGCACATGCCCGTAATCCCAGCACTTGGGAAGTAGAAATAGAATGGCAGGGAGGTCAACCTCATCCCCAGCTAGTGAATAAAGAGCCAACGGGGCAATATGAAATACTGCTTCAAAATAAATATGTCTTAAAAACATTTATAGCAGTTGCATTTGTAATTGTCCTAAACGGAAGCAGCACAGATGTTCAGCAACAAATCAGTGCTTACACAAACTGCAGCACAGGAGACGTAACACTGTGGCCGTGTCATCAAGCCCAATGGGTTTGCAGCCTGGTGAGCTTTGTAGAGTCAAATCTTGAAGGAGCGGAGAGAGCTTTACTACCAACCGTAGACAAGAACAGCACTGAGTTATTGCCAAAACGACATCTTCTCAACAAAGGAAGCTATGCAGGCTCATGTAGGGGTTGGCCCATTGCTGGGCACGCTCGGTTAAAGGTCATAATTTAAGAATGATAGTAGACACGTCTTTGGATGTGCTTAGGATCACATATTTAAAGGTTAAAATGAAGGCAGAGGCAGGAGGATCTCTGTAAGTTCAAAGTCAGCCTGATCTACGAAGCAAGTTCCAAAATGTAACACAGAGAAACTCTGTTTCTAAAAAAATAAAAAAGTGCTCAGTTTTCAAGTTTTGGCTGGAAATATAGGAAAGGACATTCTGAAGTTGCAATAATGTAGGAGTTTGCCACTAAGGACACTTGCTTCACCTTGCAACCAACAAGTAACAACACAAATGACTCTTGAATTATGCTAAGTAGATCCATATCCAAAAACGTATATGCCGTATGTGGTAGTTATAACTTGACACAGCCTGGAATCCCTGGGAGAGTCTTGATGGGGGATTGTGTACATTCATTTAGTCCCTGGGGATCTCTAGAGGTGGGAACTGTCTTGTGAATTGATGTGGGAAGGCCCAGCCCACTGTGGGTGGTGTCATTCCCTGCGCAGGAGTTTCTGAACGGTTTAAGTGGAAGCATCAAACTGAGCCCAAGCAAACAAGCAGGTGGGCATGATACATCTCTTCTCCCTGCTGTAGCCATGACCGGCTCACTCCAGTTCCTGCTGCCATGACTACCCCACATGGTGGACTGTAGCCTGGAACTGTGGGCTAAGATCATCTCCTTCTCCCCTAAATTGCTTCTTGTCGGGGTATTTTATACAGCAACATAAACGAAACATTAATTTCATTTATATAGATGTTTCATCTATTCCAAAAGATGCGGAAATAAATTATAGTGATAGAAAGCAGATAAATGGGTGCCTGGGAGTAGGTGAAGCTGTGGGGAGGGCTGGAAGGTGGGAATTACCAAGGGTTGTAATTATTCCTTTTGCCTCCGAGGTAAGGAACATGCTATCTTTATTGCAGTTATAATTTCATTTTGGTATGCATGTTAAACCTTTCAAACTGTGTGCTTCAAATGTCAATGATTTTTGTGTCCAATATGCTGTTCAAATAAAAATGATATCCATAAAAGAAAAGCAGTCTAAAATTACTTAAAATTTATTGTGAGACCAGAGTTTCCATGGACGTCAAGGTTTGGAAGCAGTTAGTGGAGAGTACGCTTGGGCTTTTCGGGTAGAAATACTGATTCATTACTGAAACTGGATCTACCTGAGGATGATAAGCTAGTCTAATATGCTCCGACAGGCGTTTGGGAATGGTAAGCTCTGCTCCAGCCCAGGCTGAACCCCGCATCTTCCCTTCCTGCCCCCTTGTCACTTAGCAATGAAGACGGGTAAGAGAGGAAGGATGCCATAATGAAATGACATGGTTACATGGCTCATAAACACCGTGGCCCCAACCTCTATGCAAAGTGGCATTTTGTAGACGTCGAGACTCCCAGAAGGGGCTTCCTTTTACAGATCAGAAGTCTCAGGTACAAAATGAAATTAAATTGTTTCCTCGGGCTGCGTAGATAGTGTTGAACGACTTATAAAAACATCCAGGGGCTCAGCAGCTAAAATCACTTGCTGCTCTTGCAGAGAACTACTTCTGTTTCCAGCACTCAAGTGGCAGCTCAGCTGTCCGCAGCTCAGATCCAGGAGATCTGATCCCCTCTCTTGTGACCTCCATAGGTACCAGGTAGGCACATGTTGCAATGCATACATGAGTGTTATTAGTATGTATAAAATAAATAAATATAAATAATAAAGATTTCTTAAACCCAGGGGCAGGAGACATGGTTCGGTGGGTCAAGTGTTTGCCTTGTAGTATGAGAACCTGAGTTTGGATATCTTGTACCCATGTAAAGCCAGACATGGTAACAGTGCCTGCAACGTTGGCACCCCTACGGCAACACGGGAAGTGGAGGCAGGAGAATTCCAGTACACTCATTGGCCAGTTAACCAAGTATACACAGTGGCGCACAACAAGAGACCCCATTTCAAACAAGGTGGAGACAATGACCAACACCCAAAATTGTCCTCTAACCTCTACACAGGTACCACATCATGGGTGAACTCTGCTCCCCCCCCAAACACACACACACATACACACTTTAAAAGCCCATTTGGGATTTGAGCTGTTATTCAGTGGTAGAATGCTTGTCTTACAGGTGTGAGACGTAAGACCTATTTCTCAAGGGAAAATAGTCACTCCTTGCACACTTCTAAAGAACAAATATGTGGGACACAATATTAGTGACATGCCGCCTAACCAGGATGGACCACAGACTTGCAAGCTGCCTTTTGACACAGCAGGCTCCACAGCACCAACTCTGCCCAGCCTGTTGTTTTGCCTTCTAATCTTAAGACCACTCTTGGTATGAGGTTACAAGAACTAATGTCATCATCTTCATGCTTAAAAAAGAAAACAAAACGATACAAGATGGCTCACCGGTGGGACACTGCAGAGCAATCTGGATCCTCCTTTCAGAGTATTGGGGTGGTGAGTGGGACTGACAGGATGGCTCAGTAGGTACAGAGACTTGCTGCCAAGACTAACAATCTGAGTTAGGTCTCTAGACACACACGGTAGGAGGAGAATAGCAAAGCCTACACGTTGTTCTCTGAGTTCCACACGTGATGGGGCAAGTATGTTCCCCTCCCCCTTCACCAAATAAATACACTCCACAGAGACTTGAAAAGAATAACATTGGCTTGGGGCAGGTCAAGAGTTTTCAAATTAACTACATCAGAACCACTACATTCAAACAAATTATTGCAAGTCAACTATGGCCACATACACTTGTAGGACCAGCATACACAAGGAGAGGCATGGTTGCCACAAATTTTAGGCCAGCCTGGGCTACAATAACAGGACTCTTCGGAATGCAGGACGAGATTCTACATCACCCTAAATCTCTAGTTCTCTTCTTAACTCTTGCTCCCACTTCTCTCTCTCTCTCTCTCTCTCTCTCTCTCTCTCTCTCTCTCTCATATACATGTGTATGTGCTCAGGTTTGTATGTGTTCAGGTCCAGGTGAACATGTGTGCACATAGAGACCATAGGTTGATGTCCGGCATTTTTCTCCATCAGTTTGTGCTGGCTAGTTTTATGTCATCTTGACACAAGCTAGATCAGGGGTTCTCAACCTGTGGGTCGAGACCATCAGAAAACACCTACTTCTGATGGTCTTAGGAACTGAGGCATTGCTCAGTAGCAGCATTACAGTTATGAAGTCACAACGGAAATAAATATATGGTTGGGGGTTCCTAAGTATGTGTTTTCCAATGGTCGTGACCCACAGGTTGAGAACCACTGAGCTAGGGTTACCCAAAAGGAGAGAACCTTAGTTGAGAAAAAATGTTTCCGTAAGATCTGACTAGAAGGCATTTTCTTAATCAGTGTCTGATGGGAGAGGGGCCAGCCCATGGTGGATGGTGCTATGCCTGGGCTGGTGGTCCTGGGTTCTATAAGAAAGCAGGCTGGGCAAATCATGAGGAGCAAGCCAGTAAACAGCACTCCTCCATGGCCTCTGCATCCGCTCCTGCCTCCAGGTTCCTGCTTCAGTTCCTGTCCTGACTCCCTGCGATGACAAACAGTACTGTGGAAGTGTAAGCCAAATAAACCCTTCCCTCCCCAAGTTGCTTTGGTCATGGTGTTCCATCACAGCAATAATAATCCTAACCAAGACACTCCCATCTTATTTTATGAGACAAGGTATCTCGGTGAACCTGGATCCTTCTTTCTCCTCCCTTTCTGCCCAGTGCCAGGGTTACAGGTGCACACCGCCATGCCTGGCTCTTTCTTTACCTGGATGCTGGGGTTCCAAACACAAATTCTTCTGTTTGCACTGCAGGTACTTTTGGCCTGGTCCTATGCAGTTATGCAGCCCAGATTGGTCTTCAACTCATAGCAACCCTCCTGCCTCAGCTCTCTATTTTTTTATTTTGACTCTGGGTCTCACTACATTGCCTCAGTGGCATTGTGCTCATTCTGTAACTCAGGAAAGGCTTGAACTTGAGACCCTCTGGTCTCAAACCTGGAAGTAGTTGGGATTACAAGTGCCTGGGACATACCACCAGGCCTGGCTGAGATTTCATTTTAATTAAAGTAGGGTGGAGAATGGACCTTCATGGGGTGGGGGGATAAATGTTTAAGAAAAATCTGCTCTACCTAAGCACGTTCCTCTTGGTGCTTAACTCTCTCTGGCTCTAGAAATGAACAGAGGTTCAGTAATCGCAGGAGAGAAATTCTCTGAATGCCTGTGGCATCCAGAAGCAACTGCGTTCCCTTTGCTCATGATTAGAATAATACATTGCTCCATTTCCGATGCTAATCAAACGCCGCCGATTTTTCCCCCACATAAAATTCTTTTGGAATATTTCAAAATACCACGAAAAACAATGTTAAGACTTATTTTGCTAGAGGAGGTTTAATTAGATTTTAAAAACCAAATTTCTGATTGGGTTAACCTATTTTGCGGGTTTGAAATTCTTCTTTTGGGGTTCTACTGCTCACTTCCACAAGGTGGCAGTGCTGTGCACCGCGGCAAGCCCCTCCTCTTGCAGAAGTGCTTCCAGAATGGAGGCTAAGAACTCATCCTGCAGCCTTACTTCCCCGAAAATTCTGTTTCTTGGGTTCTGAGAGGCATCAGAAGTGTTTCTTTAGCCAGGGGTTTAGCAAGAAATTTAAGGGTATTCAGTAAATGTTGGCTAAATGGATGTGTGCATGTGTGTGTGTGCTCGTGTGAGTATGTGGGTATGTACACGTGAGTGTGCATGTGTATGCATGTGCACATGTGTAAATGTCTGTTTGATTGACCACCACAGTGAATGCTACAACTGACCACCACAGTGACCACAAAAGTGACTACTTCAGCCGACCAATCAATGACACCACATTGACCACATGATTGACTATCACAGTGGATGCTGCAACTCACCACCACGGAGACTGACCAATACTGTAAATGACCACAGAGTGACCACCATAGGGACTGCTATGCTGACCATTACAACGACCTTCTCAGTGAGTGAGTGTGTGTGTATGTGTGTGTGGTGTATGTGTGTGTGTGGTGTCTGAGCGGGAGGGGGAGTGGTATGTGTTGTGGTGTGTTTCTGTGTGTGTGTGGTGTGTGTCTGTGTGTGCATGTGGGGGGTGGGGGGGTGTCTGTTTGTGTAGTGTGTGTATCTGTGAGTCTGTGTATGAGTGGTATATGTGTGTATGTGTGTATGAGGTGTGGTATATATGCATGTGTGTGTGGTGATTGTATGATGTGTGTGTGTCTGTGTATGTGTGGTATGTGTGTCTGTGTGTGCATGTGGTGTGTGTGTGTGTTTTTCATAATCCAGTGCCAGGGAAGGAGCTGAGCTAGTAATGGAAGATTCTTATTTTCCATTTTCTCTCTCTCTACCTCCTCAGTGGTTTTGACAAGAACATGGTTCACTTAACAAGGCCTGATGACTGGTCCCCCTCCCCCACTTTGCTCCTTAAAATGGGCGTGCAGTCATGCTCACCCTGTGCTAAGAGGAAAAAGTTGTTATAACAAAAACATGACCGAGGACAGTTTCAGTTTATAAGAGAGTCTCTGTAAACCATAACATATGTCATAAGGAGGCGGGGACAAACTGGGCAGATTTTCAGGTCCCCTGATGCCATACGAAAGGGAAAGGCGAGGTGCTCCACACCCAGCTTCCTCTGGTGGCATCATCTCCCTGTGATTTGCTTCCACCCTCAGAGGCAGAGGAAGTGCCAGGTGTTCCCCACCGCCTACCCCTAGCTCAGACAGCCACCTGCCCATGCCATCCCACTGCGGCCACTGTCACGTGATAGATGTTAAAGATATAGCAGAGGATTCTATTTGCTTTGGAGGTAAAGAAAAGGAAGAACTTATTTCAATAAAATTATCAATTTTTTGTTTTGTTAGCTTTGTTTCCTTATCAAAAACAAACATTCCCCTGTATCCACGTTAGTCTCTGCCGGGCACTCCTTTCCAAAGCAATGTGGATTTAGGATTATTATCCTCTTAAGTGTTACAGAACACCATCTGAAGGGCTTCGGAGGGATCATCTCTCTGTACATTAAATGTCCGAAAAATGTTTTTGGTTCTTACGCCCAGGACTTGACCTATAAAGTTACAATATTTTATTTCCAGGAAGCTGTCTCTCATTGCAGACTGTGACAAAGCTGTGAGAACCCCAGGGAGGACCTCAGGACCCCAGCACTTGCCTGAGAGATTAGCCTGTATCTCTACCATGAGGTTGTAGGCAACCAACAGTCTGCATCCATCCCACGGTGGGAAAAACGCAGCTCAGTTAGAGCTGAGTCCTTGGGTTTCAGGAATGTTAATCCAACAGAATCATTAAGAACAAACTCTTGGGGGCTGGAGAGATGGCTCAGAGGTTGAGAGCACTGGCTGCTCTTCCGGAGATCCTGAGTTCAATTCCCAGCAACCACATGGTGGCTCACAACCATCTAGTGCCCCCTTCTGGCCTGCAAGTATACATGCAAGCAGAACACTGTATATGTAATAAATAAAGATTTATTTTAAACAAAGAACAAACTCTTTGACACCTGACTAAGAATCAACAATTCAGTATCAAAAAAAACCATATTATCGATCAAGATTAGTATCTATTAAACAATTTACTTTGGAGCTCAGCTTTGTGTGTTTGATCATATCATTTAAAAGAGCTGATAAATTCCTGTGTGCCCCTACTGATCATCAGAAAGAGCATCTAAAGCTTCCACTTCCAACATGAAGAAAGACATCATTCATCTAGGCCTTCTTCCCACAATACCATCCAAAACACGTAGGCTGAAGAACTGATTCTCACTCCACCCATCAGGGCCAGCAGCACGGAGCTGGGTACTTCAAGGAGCCGGGCATTTTTATCTTTCTTTCAAACAGCCAAACACAGACTTCTGTCATTGCAAGGAGCAATCTGCTGCTAGGAGCTGCCCTAGTTCCAAGCACCTGCTTTCCCTCGTCTAGAGACAGATGGAGCATCATAAAAATAAAAGCCAGGAAAATGCACAGAGACGATGGGTTCCTTTAAGAACTCTTCATGGAGTCCTTGCTCCCGGCGCTACAAACACACATGTTTCCTGTTGATACCTTAGCTGAGAATTTGGGAACTGATACAAAGCAAAAAAAAAAAAAAAAAAAAAAAAAAAAATCCCATAGCCTGGTGAATAGACAGACATTTGCATATTCCCACAGGAGGGAAAGCCAGCCCAGAGACTGAAACACGATAGTGTATTTGGGGAATCCTACAAATACCCTCCGAGCAGTTGTTGCTCCTAACCTTGAACACTGTCGATGGCTGCAAGTCCTTTCAGTTCTTTCGCTCCCCTCATTGACATAACCTCTTTTGCATGTGGAGGACTGGCCCCAATGAGTGGGACCCCAATAAATCAGCCTCCTATGATATGAATCTCCACCGTAATGATGTAGCATAGTGTTTCTCAGTTCCGAGGAACCCCTGTAGGGCTTATTAAACCACAGCTTTGTTGGCCTGGCTCCCAGATCTTCTGCTTTTACTAGGTGTAGGATTGGACCTGGCAACTAGCATTTCTAACATGCTCCCAGATGAGGCCGAGGCAGGCAGCCTGAGGACCACTGGGGTAGAGCGTCCCGTTAGCACACTGATGTCAATAATGATTCTCTGGGCCTGTGTTGGCTCCTCCCATTTCATACTGAGCATGACGGAAAGACATCCTTTGTTTATATTTAGATGTTATCATTAGACAGACTGCTTCTTAAGCACCTGCTTAATCCAACGTGGCAAGACCGCTAATTTACCCTTTGAACATCCAAGGAGAGTCAATGACCAGTCTGCTTGGTCTACTCGGTTAGCTGGCGTACAGCCTCACTAGACACCAGAAGTGTTGATACACACACAACATAAACAATTTCTGTAAAGATGTCTGTTGAAATCCAACTGATTATAATCATCTTATGATTTTTTTTTACTACCTTTCTTTGGTTTTTCAAGACAGGGTTTCTCTGTGTAGCTTTGGCTATCCTGGAACTCACTCTGTAGACCAGGGTGGCCTCGAACTCAGACATTGCTTGCCTTTGGCTCCCAGTTGCTAGGATTAAAGTTGCTCACCACCACCCAGTGATTTTTTACAACCTTTCATCTTGGGTTTTAATCTTAACCCTGGATTCTGCTATCTTAAATCTCTAAGTCAGCGGTTCTCAACCTTCCTGATACTGTGACCCTTTAATACAGTGGCTCATGCTGTAGTGACCCCCCAAACATAAAATTATCTCATTGCCACTTCGCAACTGTAATTTTGCTGTTGTTATAAATTGTAATGAACATATGCTATGCAGGGTATCTGATATGTGACCCCAAAGGGGTTGCAACCCACAGGCTGAGAACCACAGCTCTAAGCGCACTAACACAGAGCGTACTGGTCAAATTATGACAGATAGCGCATACGGAGAACTTAAGCAATGCTTAGTATTTATGTTTAACTGATTTTTTTCTATTCTCACACTTGGTTTAATTTTAAAGCATGTCTCCAGTACAAAACACTGCCATCATTTATGATTTATTTCATACACATTTGAGAATATAAACATACCTTATTCAGCTTGACAAAATAGTCCAGCCCAGCTTCCAAGGGGTTTGTATCACAGTTCATCTGCAAGGAAAACATGGTTTAAATCTCGGGTGAGCATGTTCACATCAGAACTGTGCTGCCTTGAAAGGGTTTGGCACTTCACCAAGATCTGCCTGCCTCTGCCTCCAGCGTGGAGGATCAAAGGGGTGTGTCATACTCCCCAGCATTTTGGGTAGGGGTGAGGGGTAGACAAATTCCCCGTTACCACAAAGAGAACAGTAAAATGGAGAAGCAAACCCACTGCCTCCATGAACAAACAGTGGCAAACATCGACTTCCACCCTGAACCGGTGATTCAAGCAGCAACACTTTTTTATGGTATTCTTTTCTCAGAGCAAAGATGCTTTATGATTTTTGAGTAAAGATTCTTAAAGAGACTAATTATGGACTAGTCTCCAGGACAGTATTTTTCATTCAAAATTCAAATGAAGTCTTTGACAAATGTCATTTAAATATAGCACACACAGAAACTGAAAGCTGGGATTTCTTTCCACTGCTCTTTTATATTAAAGATGTTAATTAATTAATTTTAATCATATGCACACATATGTGTCTGTGTCTGTGTGTGACTGGGTGCAGGCAAGTGTCCTTGGAGAACTGAGACATTGGGTTCCCAGTCCCAGGCCTGGAATAATGGGAGGTTGTGGGCTGCCCAAGAAGGATGCTGGGAGCTGGCCTTGAGTCCTCTGCAAGAGAGGTACAAGTTGTTACTGCTGTCGACCCCTGAGCCATCTCTCTGGCCTCTGTTCTTTTAATAACTATTTGAAGGCTAGCACATGGCATTCCACAAACAAGAATCTCCTGTGTATTGTGTGATAATTTTACATAATTATGTTTCCTAAAGCTCTGAAATAACTTTGCCTATCTTGTCATCAGCCATGGATAGGAGAGAAGAGAGAAAAGCTAATGGTGGAACACTGGCCTTTGCAGAGTTCAGAAAAGAAGGGGGGAAAGGGGGTTTGCATCTCAAGAGTGGTCAAATCATGATACACGGTAGGATGCATAGATTCAGAGGGAAGCCGATATTTAGTACTGAACTTGAATACAGTTACATGAGATTTTGTTTCTGTTTTGTCTTCAAGGGTTTTTTTTTTTTTGCCTTCTCAAAATTTTATAAGATTAAAATTTATATGATGAGAACTAAGGAAATATGAAAGTGGTTGAGATAAAAATCAGTGGAAACTGTTAAACGTATGGAAATGGGAACAAACAGAATACCACGCATTATTCAGTTAACCTTGTAGAAATCAGCCTGCTCTGTTGTTCTCTTATGGCAACGGAACTCCCTGCTCTAACCTCCCAAAGAGTCAACACAGTACTTACCAAACTACATAAACACAAGACTACTTTACAACACGTAAAATTGTTCTCATATTTCTTAAATCAGTTTGAATTACACTGAAATTATTGTTCAGTTTGCTCAAACTTGGAGAATTCTCTTCAGGAAAACAGAGCGGTTTCGTCGCTGTTTCAACACTAGAGGGCGCTCTGGCACTGTTGGGAAAAACGGTCCTAAATCAGAGCGCCATGAGAGAGAGCAGAAAAAAAAACACACAGAAACATCAACAACAGAATACAGCAATGCCTCACTCTCAGGGGAACGCCTCTCTGCACTTCTTTGGGGAGACCACGGAGACAAAACTGCCCTGTTTTTCTGAGGGCGCTGGCCTCATCTAAGTCCTGGCTGTAGACCGTGCCTTGAAACAGGCAGGAACTAGCTTCCTCCAAGCTCGCTTCTATGATAAGGCCCAAGACCTGAGCTTTCACGTTAAATTAGAAATTAATGGTATGGTGTGTTTATTCGGCTCTTTATAAACCATCTCTATGTCTGTGTTAATTCTTTAGGATAAATATTCTATTTTACTGAAGAGCAGAATATCCGAGAGACTCGGTCACCAACTGAGCTTGTAAGGACGCAGGCTGTAGAGGATAAAGCTAAACCCCAGAGTCCCCACTCTGAGGCTCATTGTTTCCACGGCCCCTAAAATCTCAGTGTTTTCCAAGAGGACAGTTCTCTGCAAATGTTAGGGGTTTGGTTCTCTCACAAGGACATAAAAACAGGTGACTAGGACCTGGATCAGGAATCTGGACTGCGTGACTCAAGGATTCCAGCGTGTTTGGATGCAAAATAAGAATCCTGGTAACAGTTCCTTCTTGGACAGCTGAGAAGGGTGATGGCTAAATGTCACTCGTGCGACAAGGGCTTTTGGGTGTGCCTGTAGTGTATCTTGATTACAATTGATGTGGGAAGCCCCCTCGTCATTGAGGACACCGCATTCCCTGCTCAGGGACCCTGGGCGGGTTAAAACGCAGAAAGCCAGCAGCCCAGCAGCAGTACACAGGCATTCATTGCGGTTATGGATGTGTTGTGACCAGCTCCCTCAGGCGACTGCCGCTGTGATGTCCCCACTATGAAGAACTGGAACTGAGGACTGAATTAACCCCTTCTCCCTGAATTTGCTTGTGTCGGGGCATTTTATTACAACAACACGGAAGAGACCGGGCAGCAGCTAGGTAGAACAAATGGACATAAATAAAAATGCTGTATAAATGGATAAGCATTCTACAAAGAGAAAGCCTTGGTTACCATTATTACTGGTGGGGAAAGACTAGACCAACACATACGGGACCCTTGTCCCCATCCAGCAGGGAAAAAAAAAAAAAGAACATTAGTTCAACCAAGGTTGTATTATGAGAAGAAAATGAGACACTACACAACAGAGGAGGAGAAATGAACGGAAATGCTCGAATCCTCTGGGGTGTGCCCGTTAGAAAATATCTGTGGTGCCCAGGGGTGTTGGCACACGCCTTTAATCCCAGCACTCGGGAGGCAAAGGCAGGCGGATCCCTGTGAGTTTGAGGCCAGCCTGGTCTACAAGAGCTAGTTCCAGGATAGCTAGGGCTACACAGAGAAACCCTGTCTAGAAAGGAAGGAAGGAAGAAAATGTTTGGAGGGGTTAAGGCAGAATAAACACGATTCCAGAACCCAGTCAATGTTTGATGCAAAATAGAGGAGGCCTCTTTCCCTAATCAAAGTCACCTAACAGTGTTTGATTTCTCTTACAGCCAGAATTGACAATACTGTTAGACTAGTGCCCCGACAAACATTAGATAAATAGACATAAGGTCTTAACGAGGGTGCTGGTATTCAAACCTCTGAGCCCCACGCTCGGAAGGCTTTCTCCAGTCTTAAGGCATTCAGGGCGTATGTTCCAAAGTTGTCAATGCCCTCCTGCTGGCCCGCGTTCATGATGAGCTCATACAGGGCTGCGGAGTCTTCTCTTCTGTGGTACAGCTCCCATCCCAGCTCACCTGAAATGCACGGGCAGAGTCCACTCAGCACTGAGAGCAGCGCTTGCAGGGCGAGCGCTCATGTGTGTTAGCCAACATGCTCAGGAGAAAGCCTGCTCGCATGATGCCGCCTTTGCCAGGCCATTTGTGTATAGTCCTGGCTCCTACACGGAGGGCGGGTACTGGAAGGACTCTAGTCAGGACTAACATCCCACCCTGGACCATGGCTTCATCCTGAGCCTCGGCTGTTTCCAGGACAAGGATAGCACATGTTTTCAAGGGTTTGACTGGATACAGGGAAGCCGTCTGTGATGCCTACGCTCAGAAAGCTGAGGAAGGAGGATTCTGAGTGCAGGGCTAACCTGGGCTACTGAAACACTATCCAAAATCAAAGCTAACTAAAAGCTTTAAAGAGGGCGAGGGGCCAGTTCAGACAGTAATGTACTTACTATGTACTTAGGCATGATCCCAGAAAAGCATGTCTTAAAAAGGTGCTGGGTGGGATGGGATGGGGGTCACACAAGGGTTCAGTGGGCAAAGGTGTCTGCTGCCAAGCCTGATGATCCGAGTTTGATTCCTATTGCTTTTTTTGCCAAGGTTGGGAAAGTTAGAAGGGAGGTCCAGGAGGCTGTGACGTTAACAGTGAGCACACTCTTGCTCCCCATCGTCACAGGTCGGTAGTGATGGGTTCCGCCAGGACGCCACCCGAGCAGGAGCATTATCGAGCTAAGTGAATGCCTGGGCACCCAGCGCTCCTTGGTAAGGGGACACAGGAGTGGGAGGGGGTAAGCCTGAGCATCATGGGGTAATCAAGAGCTTCCTGAACCAAAGGAGTGGGAGGGGGTAAGCCTGAGCATCATGGGGTAATCAAGAGCTTCCTGAACCAAATGCCTACTCTGTGCCAGGCTGGCCACAGGTCTCCCAGAAACCACACAACTGGGAGGATTGCCAAGGACCATGCTCTAGTGCAGTGGTTCTCAACCTGTGGGCCTCGACCCCTTTGGTGGTCAAACAACCCTTTCACAGGGGTTGCCTAAGGCCATCAGAAAAGACAGATATTTACATTATGATTCATAACAGTAGCAAAATTACAGTTATGAAGTCGCAACAAAAATAACTTTATGGTTGGGGAGGTCACCCCAACATGAGGAGCTGTATTAATGGGTCACAGCATTGGGGAGGTTGAGGACCAGGGGACTCGTGGAAAGCTTGCCACAGTCACATCAGGCTGGAAGCCACACCGTAAGCCTTCCCATATGGTCTCCTGACTGGAGTCCTATAGCTAGTCCAATGGCTGTCCTTTGCTCTTTGCTTGTCTATCCTCCCAAAGGGAAGCACCTAGAAATGGGTGGGGGCACTAGAGAGTAGGGTGGCTGGACAGACTTCTTGTGTTAGAGTTGGACAGAAGAGATCTTTCTTCAAAATCAGAGAAAGTGTGTGTGTGTGGGGGGGGGGGTAATGCGTGAGTGTTTGTGTGTGAGTATGTGTGACTGAGCATGTGAGTGTAAGAGCATGGGAAGGTGAGCGTGAGTGTGTGTGTGCAGGTGAGTGTGTGCATTGAAGGGTGTGACTGTGGGGGTGTGTGTGAACACGTGTGTGTGTCAACATGCATTGTGAGGGTGTGGCTGTGTGTGTGGGGATGTGTGAGCGTGTGTGCGAGCACGCATTGTGAGGGTGCAACTGTGTGAGTGTGCCTGTGTGTGTGTGTGTGTCCCCCGTTTCTGGCAGCCTTTCCTTACTTTAGGTTGTTTCCCAGTTCTTACCCGTATAGGAGATCCTGATAGCAGTGACAGGAATGTCAGACATCTTTAAAGACTTGGTTTGGAGAAACTTGAAAGCATCATGGCTGAGATCTTCTGAGGTCAGCTTCTGAAGGACTCGCCTTGCATATGGCCCTGCCACTCCCAGGACCCCAAGCTCGTCAGTTATGTTTTGAATTTCAACATTATATCCACCTCTGACAGCTGCCTCTTCAATCCATCTGCATTGGGATCATAAACACTGCATAAGCGTCACTTGAATAATGCATGCCTCTAACATATCACGTCTCTGAAGACTTGCTGCAAGTCAAGAACTATCAGAAAGTCCCTAGAGGGTCATGGCATGAAGCCATCTCGCTTTGAAAGTTGCCAAAACCGAGGCCCTGAGAGGTAAAGAGATTCTCTCTAAATTGCTCACTTAAGACTTGGGAGGGAATTTTCCAGGTAACAAGAATCATCCAGTTTAAATGAGCTTTGCCACGGTTATAAATAGTGATGGTTCTGTTGCATTTAAACTAATGGTTCCATCTTCAAAAATTAATTTAAACCGAGTGTGCTTCAATGCCTGCACCCAAGATGCATGCTTGTGCTGCTAGCTATTAATAATGCGCCTGCCACCAGACACATAATTGCTCTGACAATCACAAAGAAAGAAGAAAACGCCAGTCTCAATTTCTAAGTCTTGATGAGGTTTTGGAAGGCAGTTCTCTGGCCCGTCTATAATTTATTGAGCCGTCCCCAGAGCCCTGGGAGTCTATCACAGTGTTCGTCTAGACTCGGGGAGGCTTCGGTGAGTAAGGTGACCTCCACGCCCCTCACACCTGATCAGCAGACTTTCGTCATTCTGCAACTAACGGAGACTTTGAGTCAGACCTCGATTTGGCAATAACGTCCCACGTACTTTGGGGATGTTGAACCGAAGACGGAAACTTTACAGGCAATCTAGTTGTGAGGCCATGTGCACTGGGTCCCACAGAGAGAGCCATGACTAAGGGACAGCTGGCTGAAGAGAGCCTGGTGTGGCACCTTAATCAGTCCTGCAGACTTGGGCAGGTGACTTTAACCCACACCTGTTTCCCCACCTGAAAAAGAGGATAATGCTTCCTTTGCAAGAACTTTTTATTGGGCACATGCATGTGTGTGATGTATGTGTATGCATACGTTTTATGTTGCATTGTGTGGACATGCATGTGTATGCATGTGTTGAGGCCAAAGGTTGACAGTGAGTAACTTCCTTGATGGCACTCCATCTTATATTTTGAGGTGGAACCTCTCACCTGAACCCTAGTTGACTGCTCAGACAGTCAAGCTAGCCAGCTTGCTCTGCAAATGTCCTGTCTCTGCCTCCTAAGTGCTGGGATTGCCTGCAAGCTACCGTGCCTATCTGCAGTTATATGGTTGCTGGGGGTCTAAACTCCAGCTCTTGCTTGGGAAGGAGGCACTCTACCTATGGAGCCATCTCCCCAGCACCTACAAAATTTTAAGAGAATTACTTGAGGTCTGAAAGGCGTGGTGGCCCATTGATGACGTTTAGTACATTAGAGTCAGTATTGTCAGAACCAGGAAACTCAGTGGGCAGGCAAACTTGTGGAGTGGGCGGGGACTTTGCTTCAACTACTCCTACAGAACACGTGAGGTTTGTTCACATTGATGAGGCTTAAGAATTAAAGTTGGGGGCTGGGAGATGACTGTGAGTAAGAGAGCAGAGGCTCTTGAAGAGAACTCGGGTATGATTGGTGAACAGCCACCCGTAACTCCAGACCCAGGGGCTCTGATGCCCTGTTCTGGCCTCTTCAGGCATCTCCCTGCACACACACACATGCACACACACATTCACATGCACACACACTCACACACATACTCGCACACGCATGTACACACCTAGTCACATGCATACACATACACACACTCACACACATACACACATGCGTGCACACACACACAACATACTCACATACACATACACACATGTACACACACACATACTCACACACACATTCACACAGACACTTAAACACACTTTAAGAAAAAACTAAAGTTGTTCTTTAAGTACTGTGTCATGATTATCTTTTTAAATTTTATTTATGTGGGGGTGTATTTTTGCCTACATGTATGTTTGTACATCATGTATGTGCTTGGTACTCCTAGAGGCCAGAAAAGGACATAAGATCTCCTGGAACTGAAGTTAAAATGGTGATGAGCCACCAGGTGGGTGCTGGGAATCAAACCTTGGTTCTCTGGAAGAGATGCCAGTCCTGCTGATGGCTAACCCACATCTTCAGCCACCATAAAGAGCATCTTTAACTGTCAGCTTGATGCAACCTAGAGTCAACTGGGCAGAGTCTCAGTGGGGAATGCTGGCCTGTGGGTGTGTCTGTGGGCATTGTCTTAACTAAGTTAAGTGATGTAGAAAGAGTCATCCCGTGATGGCAGCACCATTACCCAGGCAGGGGTCCTAAACTGTCTGAGAGTGGGAAAATGGAGCTGAGCGCCAGCAAGCGGCCACGCATGCATTCCCTTCTCCCTGCTCGTGATTGCAGATGCAACAGTGCTAGCTGTCTGAAGCTCCTGCTCCTGCCCTGACTTCCCCACAGGGATGGGCTGTAACCTGAATTGTAAACTGACCTAACTCAACGCCTTTCTTCTCTAAATTGCTTTTGGTCGAGGTGTTCCATTACAGCGACAGAAAGGAAACTCGAATGCACTGGCATCAGCAAAGCTCTTGCGAGACTGAGTCAGTGTGTCACCTGCTCAAAATTATTTTCCTGGTGTGTACTTACCTAAGATCGTGAAGCTCCGACCCAGAACCGGTAACCAACAGGAACTCGCCCGGGGACTGGTGCGAGACGGTAAGCTCAGCATACACCCGGCCTTTGGGTGTCAGCATGTGACTTATGTTTGTAAAGCCCACCTGCGCCAAAGGATTGAAAATCATGTTAGGGTAAAATAAACAGCTTAGCACACATGTAGAATGTGAGGACCGTGAGAAACCGCCTGCCACCTCTTACCATCTGTGTCAAGTGCACGAACCAAACCAAAGGTTCATTTACATTTTCCATTTAAACAACCAGACAAAGATTATTTGTTCGAAAAATTGCACGTCGGGGCTGGGAAGATGGCCCTGGGGAAGGGCAGTTTCAGCCAAAGCTGACACCCTAAATCCAGTCCCTGGACCCCACAGGTGAAGAGACACCTGTAAGTTGTCCTCTGACCGCTACATGTGTGACCCACATAGATAAATAAGCACAGTAATTTAAAAAGCCTCCACATCCATTTAACTGCAGTCAACTTTTAGGCTCTCATTGGCACGTTAAATAAAGCCATTAGTTTCCTAAACTACAATTTACTCAGCAGAAATCGCCGTTGAGAATCAGCTTGTGTACTCTTGGTCAGCTGAAGCACTCTAGCCTTCAACTCAGAATAAGTGAAATCGAAGAAGGGTGGGTTGGGGTTTTTGTTTGTTTTTTTGGAAGGACCAGGTCAGAATCCTGGACCTTGTCTATTTACCTGAGGAATGACATTTGCAAAGAGATGGTCCAGAAGTCGGGTGGAATCTTGGCCTTTGATGTTGAACTTGCCAAACGGAGACAGGTCAATTACACCAACTCTTTGCATAACCTGTTTGTACTCAGAACCCACTGGCTCAAACCAGTTTGTGCGGCGGAAACTTGGCCTGGAATGTGATATTTACTGTTCAAGACAATTGTCATCTATTATCCAAGAATTTTAGAATAAGAATACTTCAGTCGTGCCCCCCCCCCATCTAGAAAAGTCTACGGGGCTGGAAGAGGTGCACCCTCCAATCTGTTGTGTAAATTATATACACATGTTGGAATCCGACCTTTTATAGTTCACTTATCTATGTGTTCCCACTCATTTTATAGCGTGAAAAATAGGACAGAACTCTCGAGTGCTCTGGTCTGAAGGGCAGCGAATAAGGCAACAGTCCAAGGGTTTTGAACCCTGCTTGCATGCTAGAATCATCTGGGGAGCATTTTTCAAATACCAATTGTTAAGCCTCATTAAATCAGAATGCAGTGTGTGTGTATACCCATGTGTGTTTGAATGTTGGACACATGTCTGTGCATGTGTGTATGTCTCTATATGTGCATGTATATATGTCCATGTATGTGCATGTATATATATATATGTCTCTGTGTGTACATGTGTGTATGTCTCTGTGTGTGCACGTGTATATGTCTCTGTGTGCACGTGTGTATATCTCTGTGTGCATGTGTATATGTGCCTATGTTTGCACGTATATATATGTCCCTGTGTGTGCGCATGTGTGCATATGCCAAGTGTATATTCCTGTACATGCTCACATGCAGCTGTTTAGCCAGCACTATCTTCAGAACCATGAATGCAAGTCACTTTCTCTTGTTAAAAGGGACTGGGCATCGTGAAGGGTTGCAGGGAGTGTCCATGAGTGAGTTAAGCAATGGTCTAGCCTAGCACCTTCACTTTCCAGAGAAAAGGCACAGAGTGACTTCTAGGTCTTTTGCAGCAGCTAATGGCAGAGCTGGGTCTAAAGCAAAGATCTCTGGATTCATTCCAGAAGGTCCTTTCCACTTAAGCCAACTTCCAACATGCTGTTTTTCACTTCAGAGCACTGTGCTAAATCTGCAGGATTTTCCAGTAGCTTAACTATTAAAATTTAAAAAAAAAAGGAAGCCAGATCTAAATCTCACAAAATGAAACAAAGCTAGTATTTATCTGAGTCATTCCTGGAAAACCAAGCCAAGTATCTGCCCCCAAACTCGCTAGGTCAGCCGCTCCTAGAGCAGAACGCACTCATTCATTCTGAGTGTCTCACACCACCCACCTGAATTTAAAGTAAACATCAAAACCTGTTGTTTCTTGTGCATGCATGTTCATGTATGGGTGCGTGTGCACCTGTGTTCATGGTGAGGCCACAGGACAATCTCAGGTGACATACCCCAAGAGCCGTCCACCTTATTTTATTACCCAGTTGAGCTCTCTCACCAGCCTGGAGTTTGCAATGGGCTAGGCTGACTGCCCAACAAGACCCAGAGACTCCAGTCTCCATCTCCCCAGCGCTGGGATTACAAGCATGTGCCCCTACACCCGACTTTTCTCCATGGGTACTGGGGGACAGCTCAAGCCCTGGTATTTGTGCAGCAAGTGCTTTACCATCCAGACTTCCTTCTTTCCAGCCCCCAAGCCCTGGTGAGAACAGCAAAAGGGAATCGTTTGATGGGAACCATAAGTTGTCTTCTAGACTGGCTATTCAGTTTCCTTAGTTTATGGGTTCTCGTGGGGAAAATAAGCACCATTAACCCCGCGTCCAGCAATGGCATGCAGCACTTCACAGGAGCTCAGAGGCCTGTTCTGAGGGCAGGTTGGGTATTTTAGTTTAACCCAAAATGCAGGTGCCCTTGGCTGCTTCATGACCCAGAGCTGTGTGTTCTTTCCATGTGGTATTTGAACCTAAGCCACGACAAACCTTCTGCTGTCAATCAGAGCCATGTCAGTAACTGTATGGGGACGAGGAAGGGTCCTCTGAGGTCTGGCAACTGCCAGTAGAAGAGTCATCACTGAGACTGGCCAGTGTCCCTTGGGCTGGCTTAATAAATTCTGCCACCACAAGCAGATAAGAGATACCCTAGTGGGCTCAGTGCTCCCCTGAGAGCGACACATGGTAATGACAGAAGAAAGAACCTGTGCCCTCCCGTCCTCCTGCCCTGCCGTCCTTTGTTTTGTCATCCTCCCGCTCCTCCCTGCTGTCCTCCCTCTCCTCCCTGCCATCCTCCCGCTCGCTCGTCCCTGTCATCCTCCCGGCCCTCCCTGCCGTCCTCCCTCTCCTCCCTGTCATCCTCCCGCTCCTCCCTGTCATCCTCCCACTCCTCCCTGTGATCCTCCCACTCCTCCCTGTCATCCTCCCGCTCCTCCCTGCTGTCCTCCCTCTCCTCCCTGCCATCCTCCCGCTCGTCCCTGTCATCCTCCCGGCCCTCCCTGTCATCCTCCCGCTCCTCCCTATCATCCTCTCACTCCTCCCTGTCATCCTCCCACTCCTCCCTGCTGACCTCCCGCTCTGCCCTGCCGTCCTTTGTTCTGCCATCCTCCCACTCCTCCCTGTCATCCTCCCGCTCCTCCCTGCCGTCCTCCCTGTCATCCTCCCTCTCCTCCCTGCCGTCCTCCTGCCCGGCCGTGGAAGCCCTTGATCAGATCACAGGCCACTAAGACGTTCACTTACCGATACTGAGTGTCCTGGCCGGGTTTGTAGAACCAGTGTGGCTGTTCCCAGCCTGCATGGAAGCCCATGGAACACTTGGACTGCAGGATCTTGTAGAGCCCACTGACCCTCTGGGTGGGCCTCCCCGCAAACCGCTCTTCTTTAGGATAACCAACTGTGAAGGGAACATGGGTGCTCTAACAGCTTGTCACGGAAACGACACAATGTACCGAAGGGATTTCAAAATGGAGATGATAGAACTTACCATACAAAGCATATATATGTTTTTACTAAAAGATGCCACTTATACTGATCATCAAAGGGTAAAGTAAAAATACACTCAAAACTTAAAATCAGTGATGTATCCAATCATTAGCTCTATGTAGTCACACACATCCCTTGTTGTGTCTTAGAGCACAGTGCTGTTCACAGGTCCTTGCCACCCCCAAGGGACAGAGCAGGGTCTACACCTAGAGGTCTTTCTAGATGTCAGAAAGTTAGTACTTCACCGATGTTGTTGAACCCGTACGATTCTCTGGCTTTGGCCTCCGTGTACTGGGTGGTCGTCCATTTGCCATAGCGATTGGGATCCAGTTCAATCAGGTCAAAAGGGGGTTCTCCATGCAGGATCCAGTCACTGAGGAACTTCCCTACCCCACCAGCGTGGATTATGCCATAGCTTTTGGATACAAAGGTTGGTGGCATGTTACAAATGAGGCACATCCAAATGGGTAAAACGTGTTCACACAGCTCACAGGCCATCAAAGTTGGAGTCACTGGGGCCCGGGAAAACACACAAGTAATATAATCTTTATGCTGTACATTTTTTTCCCCTCAAAAATATATCAGTGTGTGGTATGGTATGCAAATGAAGGCACCTGACTTGATTGCTGGTGTGTTTACACAGTTCCACCCTGAGGGAAACCAGACCTCCAGGTAGCCTGTGGCTGCCAGCTAGTAATGACTCTGGCTTCAGTGCGGATTGCTTAGCCCTCACCTGCCTTCTGAACTGTGATTATCCTGTGATAGGAAACTCTGTGGAAGATGCCCCTCCATCTCTTCTCAACTCAGAGTAGTGCTGATTCTCTTAAATGGTGGCCTCTATGCACGGGATCTTGTACTTAGAAGCACTCCAATGGGGGCAGACACTCAGTGGGGGCTTGTGGGAGAGGGCAGAAGGGGACATGGTCTCTGTAATTTGTAACTAGCAGATCCCTTGGAGGGGAAGGTCTGCCTGTCCCAGTTCCCACAAGAAGATGCATTGGGGTCTCATGTAACCCAGGCTGGCCTCAGACTGACTATCTAGCTGAGGGTGGCCTTGAACTTCTGATCTTCCCTTCCTCCCCTTTCCTAGCTCTGGGATCACAGGGATATAGCACTATGCCTGGCTTGTAGGGCACTCGAGATCAAACCTAGGGATTTTTGCATGTTGAGCTGGGACTCTACCAACTGAGCTACAGTCCCCAATCCCCAAGGATGCTTTAAACTACAAATATTATGATGTCAGAATCACAGTTTTCGGTAGGCTTTATGTGGGTCTACCCACTTGTCCTTATCCAACAAAGTCTTTAAATATGGGTTTATCTGTGGTTACATAAAAAGGAACTTTTGAGAAACTGATGGGTTGAGAGTCATAGGGAGAGAACCAAGGGAATTGATATTTAATTGTGAGAACCCCGTTCCCACATATTTAAAAAACCCTCACAAAAGAACCCCGGCATCCCCCAAACTATAGTGACTTCACAGCCTGCACTTTGCCTCTGAGACGTGTAAGAGGAATTCGGCAGAAAGCAAAATGCTCTCCCCACAATTGCACTCCTTTAGAAACATGGCTGCACCTTGACTGTCACCGAGTTAGTTCCCAAGGAGAACACAAAGGCATCAGTTGGTACTTGCAGCATGAGCCCCGGCACAGAGCCACAATCATTAAAGATGATCTGAGCAAACAGCCAAACAGAATAGAGAAGAAAACTAGAATATTAGAAACTGTGATATGATGGCGAAGTGAGCTTGACATCAATATTCAGCGTATTAATGGAACAAATATTAGAAATGAAACACGGACAAGGACTGGAATCTTAAGTAGGAAGTGGCCGGGGAAGTTACACGGAAGTAAATCATGTTAGACAAACAGGAATTACGGTGAAAACACATAAGACATGCGATCCATTTGATACTTCGAATATGTCACATTCTGTTATGAAAATATTCTTGTCCAATTGGGGCAAATTGACCCATTGGAAGTCGACAGCATAAAAAGAGACAGAAAGCATGGAAGGTCAGGAAAGACGTGAAGAGAGTTTCAGACAGTGATTGCCTCTGCGTGCTAAGCTTGATCACATAAGTGCTGAGCCCATTATGTGATTAGTTCCTCTTCATTCCTTGGTCATCAAAAGGAAACAATCCCACCCTTCCCTGACTCCCCACTCCACTGCTTCCCCGTCCTCCGTCAGCTCTTCCTGTTCCATTCTGGGACTTGATACTTTGATATAGGGTTTAGCTAAAGTAAGTGCTTCTTCAAGACATGTCAAACATAAAGGTGCTACTCACCCAAAGCCTATGGCCACCCAGTAGTTTCTGACCCCCTGGTGGGGCCCCACCATAGGCAAAATGTCGGGAGAGTAGGTGATAGGGCCGTTGACAATGTTGATGATGTCTGCCTTCTTTAAAACAGGAACCATTTCCATGGCAGCTTCTAGGTGGTCTGTGATCCGGTCCAGGTCAGACTCAAAAAGTTCTTTTCCAAAGCCTAGAGAGACAGACCTCTGTGGTCAGAGTGCTGTAGACAAGAAGGTCTCAAAGAGATGCAATCTCTGCAACAAGTACCTGTAAGGCAGACATTCCTTTGTCTTTAGATGCTAAACTCAGGGCCAGTGAGACGACTCGGGGTAAAGGCACTTGCCCCCAAACCTGACAACCTGAGCTCATTCCCTTGGAATGAACTGACCCCTGAAAATCATTCTTTGACCCCCACACATGTGCTATGGCGTTTAAATGTCCACATATACTTGTCAATCAATGTAAAAGATATTAAGCCTACAATACCACTCCTGGGAATATACCCAAGAGATGCCCTATCATATGACAAGAGCATTTGTTCAACCATGTTCATAAAAGTATTATTTGTAATAGCCAGAACCTGGAAACAACCTAGATGCCCCTCAATGGAAGAAAGGATGAAGAAAGTATGGAATATATACACATTAGAGTACTACGCTGTGGTAAAAAACAATGACTTCTCGAATTTTGCATGCAAATGGATGGAAATAGAAAACATTATTCTGAGTGAGGTAACCCAGACCCAAAAAGATGAATATGGGATGTACTCACTCATAATTGGTTTCTAGCCATAAATAAGGGTCACGGAGTCTACAATTGGTGATCCTAAAGAAGCTAAGTAAGAAGTTGAACCAAAGGAAAAACATATAGTTATCCTCTTGGCTATGGGAAGTAGATAAAATTGCCAGGGAGAAAATTGGGATCTTGGGGGGTGGGGTGGGATGGGGGTAAGGGGAGATGGGGAGAGAAAAGGGAGAAGGGGAGGATGGGGGGAACTTGGGGAAAAAGGAGGATTGGGATAAAGGAAGGTTAGATAGGGGAGCACGGAAGCACAATTCTTAGTTAAGGGAGCTTCCTTAGGGTTGGCAAGAGACTTGAACCTAGAGTGGCTCCCAGGAAACCAAGCCGAGGTCCCCAGTTAGTTCCTTGGGCAGCTGAGGATAGGGAACCGGAAATGACCCTAGCCTATAGCAATACTGACGAATATCTTGCATATCATCATAGAACCTTCATCTGGTGATGGATGGAGATAGAGACAGAGACCCACACTGGAGCACTGGACTGAGCTCCCAAGGCCCCAATGAGGAGCAGAAGGAGGGAGAACATGAGCAAAGAAGTCGGGACCACGAGGGGTGCACCCACCCATTGAGACAGTGGAGCTGATCTACTGGGAGCTTACCAAGGCCAGCTGGACTGTGACTGAAAAAGCATGGGTTAAAACTGGACTCTCTGAACATGGCGAACAATGAAGGCTGATGAGAAGCCAAGGACAATGGCATGGGGTTTTGATCCTACTTCATGTTCTGGCTTTGTGGGAGCCTAGCCAGTTTGGATGTTCACCTTCCTAGATATGGACAGAGGGGGGAGGACCTAGGACTTACCACAGGGCAGGGAACCCTGACTGCTCTTTGGACTGGAGAGGGAGGGGGAGAAGAGTGGGAGGAGGGGGAGAAGGATGGGAGGAGGGGGAGAAGGGTGGGAGGAGGGGGAGGGAAATGGGAGGCTGGGAGGAGGTGGAAACTTGTTTTTTTTTCTTCCTTTTCTCAATAAAAAAAAAAGAAAAGAAAAGAAAAAGATATTAAGCCTAAACTTGGCACTCACGATCCCCATGTGAGTACCCATAAGATTACTGGGAACAATAATGCCATTCCTTTCTAAATCAAAGTCATCTTTTAGTAAATAGAAATTGAAATTTATGCTTGGGGCTTAGCCCCCAATATTTGACGCAATTGTTATTAATAGTTTGGTTTGTCAGGAGTTTTTTTTTTATTTTTGATTTCTTGATCTTTCAATTAACATAAAAGGGAGAGCAAACGGAGTGTATTTCCGGACCCTGGAGAATGAGGACCACTGCTCCAGGATCCAGGATGGAGGACTTAAGAGCGCTTTGAACTCTCTCTTCCCTGCAGCCTCCATCCTGTAGTTTGCTCCCATGTGCATCCACAGGCCAAAGCCCCGTGTGCAGAGGTGAGCCTTGCATGATTACCTTCTGCTTGTCCTAGAAGTCACTGTGACTAAAAGCATGGCCACAGATAAACTTGGTGACATTCATCCACATAGCATCCACCCAGGTTCTCCCAGCCCTTCTTGAGAATTGCAGGTCGGGGCAGAGGCATGGAACCTCCGAGCGAGCACTGTTACACTGGGTCACGCAGACACCCATGTCAAGCACAACACACAGTCCTCTCTCCCTCTAGCTAGGATTATTTAAATATTTGTTCTGCATTTATTTGGCAGAAAAGCCACAGCTTGGGCAGGATGGAGACAGAGCTGCTCCCCATACTAACCTCCCTAGCAGCCCAGCCTTGTTCTGAAGTCAGGATCAATTCTGATCAGGCCCAGA
This sequence comes from Microtus oregoni, assembly GCF_018167655.1. Classification (NCBI taxonomy): domain Eukaryota; kingdom Metazoa; phylum Chordata; class Mammalia; order Rodentia; family Cricetidae; genus Microtus; species Microtus oregoni. Next base: position 22,106,481 of record NW_024543073.1, read on the forward strand.
TGTGCAGGGCCCACTCAGCAAAACCAGAGTTCTCTGGCTGCTGGACCAGCCTCTGCAGGGGGCGAGGTGGGTTGGAAATCCTTTCCTGGTATGTGGGAGGGAGGGATAAGTTCTCTGCCCCAAACTGCCTATCAACATACAGTTCCAGAAAATACACTTACCTTTCTTCACATTGCCTCAAATATTTCAGTGCCCAAACCAAACCATAGTTCAGCTCCTTTCTCAGGCTGAAACTAGAGGGTTGGGGAGATGGCTTTGCCTAGAAAAGAGCTGGCCTTGTGAGCACAAGGACCTAAGTTCAACCCAGAGCCCAAGTTTTAAATAAATTAAATAAATGCATAGATAGATAGACAGACAGACAGACAGACAGACAGACAGACAGACAGATGAGAGAGAGAAAATTGGGCATGGCTGCATGTACTTGCAACCCCAACACTAAAGAGGTGGAGACAAAGTGAATTCTTGGGGTTCACTGGCCATCCAGCCTACTTCTGATGAGTTCCTGGCCAGTGAGAAACCTATTCCAACAAATAACATGTAGACTGTGTCTGGGAAATGACACCTAAGGATGTACTCTGGGCTTCATATGTACATACATCTGTACATATATGCATCTGCATACAGGGACACACACATACACACAAGGTTAAACTAGGGGCGTCTGCCTAGATAACCCAATTCTTGATTGGGCTTCATGGAAATGTCTCATGGAGGAAAAAAAAAAAAGAAAAACAAAACAACCCTGTCCCTTCTCGCCTATGGAACTAGAAGCATGGCCCCTCTTGCTGCAGCCCAGAGCTCTGAGTCGTCCTTGCTTGTGAAGTGCCGGAGGGCCTCTGCCCATTGTTCCAACTTGGTTGAGGACTCTGGCCTGCATTCTTTGTAGGCTGGAGATCCTGTCTTGGGCACTTGCAGTGTGAACAACTGTCAGAGCACATGAATCTGTGTTCAGATCTTGAAACCAGACCAAGTAGGCAGATTGAGGGAAAGGAGTTGGCAGACGGTTGGCATGGTGAGAGGGCCTTTGCCAGAGGCCCCATCTCTATCGTCAGCTTCTCTCCTCGGCCCTTTCCTTGGGTCTGCTTACTCCTCACAGAGTCACCTCCAACCCCTCCCTCATGCCATCCCAGACACCTGAAGGGTAGCACTGGGGTTCCATCTTGTTCTCTACCTGGCTCCCAGCCACGGGGAGTTGATCCATCTTCTCTGACCTTCATTTGCTGAACTCACCTGGAGGGACTCCCTGAGTGACCCAGGAGGCCTGAAGCTTCATCTTCTCCTGACTTTCATATGGCCCAAACAAGAGCCCGTCCCTTTCCTGTCGGAGGTAATAGGATCCTTCCAGGTCGCGGAGTACCGGGAGCTCTCGTTTCAAAGCTTTCACTTCCGGTATGGTTGACGTGACGACATATTGATGTTGAACAGGGATGAGGGGATGCTCTAGTCCAATCATTTTACCTACTTCACGAGCCCAAAATCCTTAAGAGAGACAAATCATTTTAAAGACATCATCACATGTATACATACACCTATGACATTGATATGGTAATTTGTATTTGGAAACACCATTGTTTATTTGGTTCAGTGCTGGAGATCAAACCAAAGGCTTTGTGCATGCTTGCCCAGGGAAGCTCTGCCACTGAGCCATATCCCCAACCCCTAAGGATTTGTGAGCATCAAAGTGAATTCCACAGACTCAAGGCTCTTCTGTTGACCTTAGTCTATGTACTTTGGTAGCAAGAATGCATTAAGTTTCTGCTACTCCAAGATTAGCAGTGAGATTGTGAAGCTGCCTCTTGGAAAGCCCCATAGTCAAAAAGCAAGAGAAACTGGTGGGGAAGCTCAGTGGTGAGACTTTCGGGCATGCGTGTGAGGCCCTGAGTTCATCTCTAGCACCGCAGAAAGGAAAACAGCAAAATGGAGGCAAGGTACATCGGTTCCCAAGGTTAGACCCTGGACACACATGTCTGAAAGCCGTAGCGACTATGAGCATCAAATCTAAATGCTTTTGCTGCAGTAGTAAGGCTTTGTGTCTGTCTCTCTCTCTTTCTCATTCTGTCTTTTTTTTTTTTTAATCATGGGGTTACATGTAGCCAGAGCTAGCCTCAAACACTTAATATGCCCAAGCTGGCACTGAACTTCTGAACTTCTGACCTCCAGCTCCCCAGACCAGGACTACAGAGAGACATGAGTCACAACAGCCTGATAGCAAGACATTATTTTAAATAAACACCACACCTTTACCAATAAAAAGGTATTTCAGTACCTAAAATGATCAATGTGTGTGTGTGTGTGCGTGTGCACGTGTGTGTGTGTGTGCGTGCATGCGTGTGTGGTGTGTGTCTGACAAAGATGTGGTGTAGCTTCACCCGTCAATTAATTATTTGTAGGGAGGGATTTTTGTTGACCAGCTTGTTTCCTAGTAGGTTTGAGTAATTATCAAAGGACTGGAAAACCCTCTCAATTACTGCTTTTCTTAGGGCGTAGTTTAAATTTTCAACCTTTTCTATGTCTGCTTTCTTTTCTTTTTCTGGCAAGAGGTTCTAAGATTTCGTCGTCGCATAGTTCAAGGCTAGGTATAGAAATACCCAGGAGTCAGCCCGAGAGCCCAGAGCAGGTCCGGTTTGCAGCTAGCATTTGTTTCCACTTAAGCAAACACCATCTATACGCTTGCTCTGTGTTTTGTTTCCGTCTGGCCTGTCAGGGTGTCAGGCTTGAGTAATCACCCTCCACAGGCTGCCCTTTGTAAACTTGGAATCCAATCTGTGGGCATCTGAGACCTTTGCTGGTCTTAAATAATTTAGAGACTTAATTTATTGCTTCTTGTAGAAAGGTGTGAATTACCACGGTCAGGACTTTCTAAGAAAATATAGCAAAGCTGTATACTGTCGTTATACACACTAGGACAGTTTTCAAATCTAAAGGCAAACACTAAGCCAAGGAATTCAAAGGACTACAGTATCCCCAATCTAGTTATTTAGATTAAAAGCATAAATTGAAGAAGATAAATTCTGTCCTATTTAAATATAATTATAAATTACTGAGTCAGATGCCTTGCTTATTAATGCATTTTATCATTAAAATAAAGAATACATGTTTGCCCGCATCTCAACTAAATGTATTGCTTTAAATCCCACAAGCTCCACACCATTTACCCTTTGGTGCTGGTATCTGAGAAGCCGCCTTTTCTGTTTATTGAATTAGTCTAAGTCTAGGTAGGATTATGCTGCAACTCCTGCAGGAGCACTCAGCATCCAAGGTCAAAGGGGCGAGTCAAGCACAGAAAAAGCATCCTGAAAGGAAGCAAGGGAAGGGCCCAGAAAGGTGAGCACTGGAAACGAGCTCTGTTTAAGAGTGCAGAGCTGGTCATGCAAAACTACAGTGGCTGGAAGGAAGGAGGTTAGATTGAAGGGAGGTTGATTCATGACCCAATTCACATCTTCAAAATACCTTGTACACAGTGACAATGGAGGTCTCTCTTGTCTGATACAGTGATGGGCAAAATGCAGCAACAGGGCTTTTCTCTGTGGCTTTGGAGCCTGTCCTGGAACACACTCTGTAGACCAGGCTGACCTCAAACTCACAGATCAGCCTGCCTCTGCCTCTTGAGTGCTGGGACTAAAGGCGTGTGCCATCACCACCCAGCAACTCTTTTTGGATAAACACGAGGCTCCGTGTCAGCATCATTCAGTCCCTTCCTAATTGGTATTACTAGGAAAATTCTCAGATAAAATTTACAAAGTTTTCTCAGGTTTAATGAATCAACTGGGAACAGGGTCAATAGGTACTTTCCTTACCGTGCACGAGAAAGCTTCCCTTCATAGTGAGTGGCTTCTGTGTGTCTAGGCCCTGTCATGTGCAGTGCTGTGTCCCTGGGCTGTGTCCCTGGGCCCAAGCAAGGGGTGGACTAAAGCAGAATCCAGTTCATTTATAAAGTTCTGGGTAATAAAGGGCAGTTAGCCTGCTGCGTGCTAAGATGTTGGAAGCACTGAGAACCCTCCTCAGCCCTGCTCGCTCACAACTAGGGTCACACAAAAAGGAAAACTGGAAAAGAGGGGAGGGGAGAGGAGGGCAGAAGAGAGGAGGGAGGATAAGGAAGGGAAGAGGAGAGGAGGACAGGAGAGGGGTGGGAAGAAAAGGACGGGGAGGGTAGGGCAGGAGAGGGTTGGAAAGGAAGGGAAGGGGAGGAGAAGGCAGAGGAGGGAAGTGAAAGAAAGGGAGGGGAGGGGAGAGGAAGACAAGAGAGGGGAGAGGGGAAAAGAGGGAAATGACAAGGGAGGAGGACTGAAAGGAGGAGAGAAGAAGGATGAAAAGAGGAGGAGGAGAGAGGAGGAGAAGGCACAGGGAGAGAATATGTTCAGCACACCCCCCTTAGGGCTAGGACTGTTCTCAGGAGCTGTGTCAGCCCGATGAGGTGAGCACACCTGTAATCCTGGATCTCAGAGGGGGAAAACAATTTCAAGTTTAAAGCCAATTTGCATCCGGGCAGTGGTGGTGCATGCCTTTAATCCCAGCACTCAGGAGGCAGAGGCAGGAGGATCTCTGTGAGTTTGAGGCCAGCCTGGTCTACAAGAGCTAGTTCCAGGACAGGTTCCAAAGCTACAGAGAAACCCTGTCTCGAAAAACCAAACCAAACCAAGCAAAACAAACAAAAAAAAAAACAATTTGCATTTGCATTCTATACAGTTTGAGGCTACCTGGCAATTGAACAAGGCCTTAGTTCGATGAAAAATTAAATACATAAATAAATAAATGTGTAGGGTGTAGTTCAGGGGCACAGTTCTCAATGTGAATGAGGTCCCAGGTTCACTCCTCAGCAGCAACCCTCAACCCCACCACCACCACACCCAAAGAAAAGGTCTTGGAAAATCATCTAGGAACAGACAATATAAAATACAGTTTTTAAAATACAGTTTCTAGACCAGGAATATAGCTCAGTGCTAGAACACTGGTATCCTGGCTAGTTTTGGACAAGGGAACCCCAACTGGGAAAATGTATGTGTAAGATTGGCTATATACAAGCCTGTGGAATATTTTTTTTAAATGAGTGATAGATGTGGGCGGACCCATCTATGTGGGTGGTGCCATCCCTGGGCTAGTGGTCCTGGGGTGTGTAAGAAAACAAACTGAGCAAGCCTTGTAGGTAAGCAGTGCTCTTATGTGGCTTCTGCTTCAGTTCCCGCCTCTGGGTCCCTGCCCCGACTTCCCATAGCAATGGGGAAGTATAAAATGAAATAAACCCTTTGCTCCTCCGATTGCTTTTTCACAGCAATAGCGACCCTAAGACAACCAGCCTAACCTGCACAAGGCCCTGGGCCCAATCCTCAGCATTTCAAAAACAAAACACATATAATAAAAACACCTTGCTAGCCCCAGCTAGACTCCCTGAATTAGAATCTTTCTGAAGCCTGGGAAACCTTCCAAGGTGATTCCCAGGTACCCTCGCTTAACAACCAAGTTCCTTGGGAAGTCATTTCCTAGCAAATGTTTGATAGATGGTTTCGGGGCAGAAGAAAGGAATAATCTTATGATTAGCACCAAGAAGCTACTTGATGCTAGTTAATGCTTCCCAGACATAGGCATAAACTCTCAAGGAAACAGGCATTACAGCCCTAATTATTATCACTGTAACTAATGTTTTGAGTATTTCATATTTTACTGTCCACAATAGGTTTCTGAGAGGGCATTATTAACTTTACTAAATTGGTAACTTGCCTCAAGCAGAGGCTTGGCCAAGCACCCATGCCCTGGACAAAACTAGAAACATAGTAGCAAACGCACAGGCCTTTGTTCTCTCCCTCTCCCAATGGGCATTCCAAAGACTCCGCAAAAAAAAAAAAAAAAAAAAAAAGTCGGGTGGTGGTGGCACACACCTTTAATCCTAGCACTCGGGAGGCAGAGGCAGGCGGATCTCTGTGAGTTCGAGACCAGCCTGGTCTACAAGAGCTAGTTCCAGGATAGGCTCCAAAACCACAGAGAAACCCTGTCTCAAAAAAACAAAAAAACAAAACAAAACAAAAAAACCAAAGACTCCGCAGCCCTTACATCTTTCACAGTGCGACCCTTTCCAACTCTGCATCCTGGTTCCTTCAGGTGGATTCCAGAGCTACCCTGAAGACTTTGCCCGATGGTGTGTGGCATCTTGGTTTCACTGGATAACTCTGGGAAACGTTCCAGCTGCCACGTTCTGAAACCATTAACGCGATGCTTGCTTTCATTCATAAAACTGATGTTATTAAAACAGCATCAGCGCTAAAAGAGCGGCGTGTCTGGATCTCTGCCCCCTCCCCCCCAGTTACGAACCCCAAGGCTGACCTTACAGAATGCCTCCAGCCATTAGAAAGGTTCTTTGAAAACTCTCTCTCTCTCTCTCTCTCTCTCTCTCTCTCTCTCTCTCTCTCTCTCCTCTGCACTTCCCAGGGGCTACTAATATGTAATCAGTGACTTCTGCCCAGGGGAGAAAAAGGAAGAGAAACTGGGAAGGAGGGATGGATTAGAGATAGTGGGAGATTTGGTGTGAATGGGATAAAGAGTTGAGAACTGAGACAGGCCAGTTCACACAGGTTTCAGCATGAACTTCCTGTAATACCACAGAGAAACAGTAAAGGTGACTGGACAGCTTGGAGGGGCAAAACCTGCAGGAAGGACAGCCATCCCTTGAAGGGCTGTCCATTGTTAGAATGAGATCCCTAGAGCTTGTCTTCCCGGGCAGCTCAGACAGCCTTTTTCCTTTTTCTTTTTTTATGGTATTATTTTATTCTATTTTTGTTTTTATTGAGCTATGTATTTTTCCTACTCCCCTCCTTATCTCTCCCCTCCCCCTCAACCCTCTCTCATGGTCCCCATGCTCCCAATTTACTCAGGAGATCTTGTTTTTTTCTACTTCCCATGTAGATTAGATACATGTATGTCTCTCTTAGGGTCCTCACTGCTGTCTTGGTTCTCTGGGATTGTGATTTGTGGGCTGCTTTTCTTTGCTTTATCAGACAGCCTTTTCTCAGGGCTGTCTGTATTGCTTTCCCAAGGCCATCACCTCAGAATCACAAAGGCATAGAAAATGCCACCTGATGACAAGTTCCTGGGCTGAGCTCAGGTCTCTTTGGAGCCATTCTCACTTTGCTCTTCAAAGAGGCCTTAATGTCACAGTAAAAGAAATGTGAAGTGTTGCCATAGTACCCTATTATGTAAGTAATTGTATCCATTTTAGAAAAGCAGTGGGTAAATGTGTTAAACTGAGAGTTACTTCTCAAAATACACATTATGGCTGCACACTACGTTGAAACAAAACACAGCGGGCCTCTGTGCAAGCTCGCCTAACATGAGCGCAATTGTTGGTTACTAATGTCTGCCCCAGGAACTGGACACGGTGGTCTCAGTCTTTGCTGTCGCTATGAAAGTAGTCAAACAGTTTTAGGAGTAAATTCAGGGGACCATAAGACATTGCAAATTTACAAAAAAACTTATCAGGTGGCGTTGATGGAATGATTTCCAAGACTACTCTTCTAAGATAACTTGGACTAGAGGTTCCCAAGGACAACAGGACAGAAGAGTGCCAGACAGAGCATTGAGGGGAAAGAGTAGTTTAAGGCCTGAGTTGTGTTCAGTTGCTTCTACTTTTTAGGCAAGTTTTATAACGTGTTTAATAATGTTCTGAAAGGTAAGGGGTTAAAAGTTTTGATGAGTCAAAGTAATCTTTGGATAAGAGAGAGAACGAGAGACAGAAATGATCAAATCTGCCTTAAAAGATAAACTAAGAACAAGTCACATAGTAAGAAATTGGAGCAGTGGAATTCCGGTTTGTCTACTTGCTTGGTTGTTTGTTTTGAGGCAAGGTCTCAGGTATCCAGGCTGGACTCAAACTCCCTAAATAGCCGAGAAAGGCCTTGAACTTCTGATCCAAGAACTTCATGTAAGCCAGAGAAGCACTCTGCAAATTGAACTACATCCTTAGTCCCTGGAATTTGATCATGAGTGTAACCAGTACAGGATAAAGACAAAAACTGAAAAGAGAATCACAATCTAGAATAGAAGGGAATGGAAACCAGGGGAGGAGACAGGAGAGGATGGGTAAAGCCAGGCATCTGGTGAGAGAGGGTTGGTGGTGAGAGGGGGCTGGTGGTAAAGGGGGGCTGGTGGCAAGAGGGGGCTGGAGGCTAGAGGGGGATGGTGGTGAGGATGAGAGGGGGCTGGAGGCTTACCAGCAGCATTCACAATTCTATTTGCTCTCACGGATCCTTGTGGAGTTTCCACATCCCATGTTCCATCTGGCCTTGGCTTCAGAGACGTCACTGGTGCAGGATACTTCAGAAGGGCCCCGTATTTCCTAGCCCCGGCAGCCAGGGCCATTGTCAGAGAATAAGGATCAATGTGACCATCTCCTGGATTATACAGACCAGCTAAAATCTAAATCAACCATAAGAAAGTCGGTATTCCATGTTTGTTTATTGTTCAATGCATTTTATAGCCTGCTAAACAGATGTTTAATAAAATCAGTCTTTAAAAGTCTGTCAGTGGCTAGAGGTGTCCAGAGCTGAGTGGCAGAGGGCTTGCCTGACATGCACAAGATTTTGATTCCAGCATAGAAGGAAAGCATCTTGACAGCAGGGAGAACTTTTTTCTAAGTCCTACTCAGACTTGAGCAAGATTCACAATGAGAGTTGAGTGACTTGTTACAATGGCAAGCAGCTTGATCAAGCCTTGCAATAGTCTCCAGTAATTGGACATAGGCCACTAAGAATGAAGGGCACAGTTTCTAAGCTGCTGGCTGTTATTAAACTCCAGCCAGTGGCTCAAGCAGGAGAGGAACATGGAGGCAGGAGCTGATGCAGAAGCCATGGAAAAATGTTGCTACTGGCTTGCTCCACTTGGCTTCCACAGCCTGCTTTCTTATAGAACCTAGGACCACCAGTCCAGGGATGGCCCCACCCACAATGGGCTGGGTCCTCCCAAATGGATCACTAGTTGAAAATGTCTTACAAGCTTGCCTACAGCCTGGTCTCATGGAGGCATTTTCTTCACTGAGGTTCCCTCCACTCAGATGACTTTAGCTTGTATCAAGTTGACATGAAACTATCCAGGACAAATGCTTAAATAGACTCACTTAAACATTATTACCTCAGTCTCTTATGTTTAAAATCAAACTAATTCTAGCTGTCATATCAGTTACAATATATTGAATTATTCAATACTGTAAATAAAATTATGTATTAATGCGTATCAGATATCATCTGGGTCTGGTGGTGCAGGTATGTAATCCCAGCTACTAGGAAGACCAAGGCAGGAATTTCAAGTTCAATACCTGTTTGGAACAGAGTTCAATGCCAGGTTGAGCAGCTTTGGGAAGACCTTGTCTCAAAAATAAATAAATAAATAAATAAATAAATAAATAAATAAATGGCTGGGACTGTAGTCCAGTGCTAGAGTAGCAGCCTAGTGGTAGAATGTACTAGGTGTCCAACTACCCTGCATTCGTAGGCCCACATATATGCATGAGGAAAATGTATGCTCAGTTCATAGTTCAGCAATGACTTCTTGCAGCCCACTTTGTGGGCTTAGGCATTGGGACAGAAATAATAAAAGGATGGATAGACGAGATGAGTTGGCAGAACCAGTGCAGTGGCATGCTATAATGCGATCTCAGCTATGGGACGAGAATTTGCCATCACCCATGAATTCGCAGTCTTGACAAATATTTTTTCCTGCATCTGTTTAAACAATTTTGAGCTCTTTGCCCTTTGTTGATGTGATGTTGATTACGTTGATTGACATTTAGTTTTTAAACCAATCTTGCATTCCTGGGACACACTCTATTTGACTATACTGTAGAATCCTTGCTCCAATTTACTGGATTTTTGTGAAAGACTTTGCCTCTATATTCATGAAGGGCTATAGCCTGTCTTTTCCTCTGATGCTTTTCTCTCATTCTTATGTCAGAGACATACTAGTTTTATAGGTTGTGTCGGGAAGTATTCAATTCTAATTTTAGAAGACTTTGTGAGGGATTGGTATTAATTCTTCAAGTATCTGTTAGAATTTATCAAAGATATCACCTGGGCCTGGACTCTTCTTTGTCTGAGTCTTTTTTTCTATAATTTAGTCTTTGTACTTATGGTTCCAATGTAAGAGACTTTGGCTTTCAATGGAATTCACACTCCTGCCTACTTGCAAATGTCACCCTGGTGGTTTGTCACGACCATGTCCTTGTGGTGATCCCATGTCTGTTTGGTTTGGCACACTGGCCCTGGTCCATGTGTTTCCATTGCTTAATATCTTGAAGAAAAATCTGTAATGATGAGCGTTTCTAGGCAAGTGTTGCAGGGTTGACTTCTAAAGAGACATAAATGGATTCTCAGTAGCGTAGCGGAGGTGATTTCAATGAAGACCCTGTTAGCACATCAACTCATAGACAAGGCGTTCCCTGCTCTGTAAAAACCCACAAGAGCACAGCGCCCCAGCACCCACAGCAGTTACACAAACACTCAGGGGCAGGAACTACTGACAGTCACTAGCAGGGCAACAATGGTCTGCTTCCCCCAAGTAACCCATTGACTACCCACACCCAGGACATGTGCACAGCACAAGTCAGGGGCCTGGGTTCAAATCTTTCCTCCAGCAATTCTGAACTGAATAAACTCATCCCTCTGTGTAAACTTTTTAAGATTCTGTTTTCTGGGCCCCAATAGCTAGATTTTGCATAGGAGGGGCTTAACATGGTCTCTGTTGCATAAACACTACTGAAGTAGATGCTAATGCCGCTCTCACAATGTTGAAAGGATGGTCACCCAGGAGGGGAAAAAAAAAAAAAACCTTTAAATTCTTGGTCAGTGGATTCTCTGCAGGAAATTCAAAACTGATCTAGATCTTCCCCCGGCACAGTCTGAAAGGGAAGTGCAGCTAAGGGCTGGGAAGTGTATGAGGATAGCACAGGGCTTCTTGAGTTTTAAAAATTCAGAAAACCCTTTCTAGAACCATTACAGCAGGATGCCACTCTCGTTGAAGTTCCCCAACAGACAGCTGGTGTGTAAAACTTCAGTCTGAACGGTCTGGTACTAAAAAGGCTTTGAAATGTCTCTTTAGCCAACGTGGGCAGAACTACAGGGTTTTCATTGCCCCTGCATATGCTATCAAGTAACAGCTCACCGTGTGATTTGCCCACATTCCAGGATCAGCCACCTAATATTGCCATTCTAAATGTACGCACGGGCTACTTTTACTTTTATCTTACCAAACTCATAAATTCATGGAACTCACTAAAATACAGTTTTAAAATAATTTTAGTTCAAGTTGACGAAGTGAAATTGCTCTTTAGATAGATACCTTGTTCAAGCAGGACGGTGGTGGCACATACCTTTAATCCCAGCACTCTGGAGGCAGAGGCAGGTGGATCTCTGTGAGTTCGAGGCCAGCCTGGTCTACAAAAAAGAGTTCCAGACAGCCAGGGTTGATGCACAGAGAAACCCTGTCTCGAAACAAACAAATAAAAAATACCTTGTTCATGTTGAGCAAAGGGAACATCTCTTGGATTTTTTCAGGCTCAATGATATACTGTTCAGTGGCATGCCAGTTGGTCCGGGTCATTTGATATTTAAATTCATCTACCCTTACAGGAGTCGTGGCAAGTCTGATACTGCCTGGTTGATGGAATCCCACCACCTGTGACAATAATGCCAATAAAAGCACATCAATAAACTTCCCCCTGGCGCTCACACACACATCTCCAGCACAATGAAAGCACAAGCGAGTAAAAGAGAAATTTACTATGTAGCTAACATAATGATTACACAAAATATTTGCAGCTTATGAAAAATTATTCATCCGGCAGCAATTTACCCGGTGTTCCTATATGCCAGGCAGCACCGAAAGCCTGAGGTGCAGGGTGGATGAGAGAGGCAGAGCCCCTGACTGATGGAACTGTCCATCTGCAGCTAAAGGTGGGGCAGGTAAGAGCATATGGTTGCATGGACTGAGGGGTTCAAGTGCAGAGTAGACAAGCAGCACATGAAAAGGAGAAAGCCGGAGGATTTAGGGAGGGACTACAGAGAGTCCACATGCTGCTCTGGAGAGAGCAATTGTAAGTCATCACCCAATTGGCATTTCTTAAAGTCTTTCTATTTGAAAAATTTCGGTGGGTCATGGAACAAAGGGCAGCCCTGATCTTCAAGTTGCTCACATCACACTCCGCAGGAAAGAGCAACAGTAACAGTGGGACAGTGTGCTAGAACAGTGTGCATGCATGCTGTGTGTTAGAACAGTGTGCACACATACTGTGTGTTAACAGTGTGCATGCATGCTGTATGTTAGAACAGTGTGCATGCATGCTGTGTGCTAGAACAGTGTGCACTCATGCTGTGTGTTAGAACAGTGTGCACTCATGCATGCTGTGTGTTAGAACAGTGTGCATGCATGCTGTGTTAGAACAGAGTGCACGCATGCTGTGTGTTAGAACAGTGTGCATGCATGCTGTGTGTTAACAGTGTGGATGCATGCTGTGTGTTAGAACAGTGTGCATGCATGCTGTGTGTTAGAAGAGAGTGCACCCATGCTGTGTGTTAGAACAGTGTGCATGCATGCTGTATGTTAACAGTGTGCATGCATGCTGTATGTTAACAGTGTGGATGCATGCTATGTGTTAGAACAGTGTGTATGCATGCTGTATTTAACAGTGTGGATGCATGCTGTGTGTTAGAACAGTGTGCATGCATGCTGTATGTTAACAGTGTGCATGCATGCTGTGTGTTAGAACAGTGTGCACTCATGCTGTGTGTTAGAACAGTGTGCACTCATGCTGTGTGTTAGAACAGAGTGCACGCATGCTGTGTGTTAGAACAGTGTGCATGCATGCTGTGTGTTAGAACAGTGTGCACACATGCTGTGTGTTAGAACAGTGTGCACGCATGCTGTGTGTTAGAACAGTATGCATGCATGCTGTGTGTTAGAACAGTGTGCATGCATGCTCTGTGTTAGAACAGTGTGCACGCATGCTGTGTGTTAGAACAGTGTGCACTCATGCTGTGTGTTAACAGTGTGCATGCATGCTGTGTGTTAGAACAGTGTGCACATGCATGCTGTGTATTAGAACAGTGTGCACACATGCTTGTGTTAGAAGCATGAGGGGTTGGTCGTCTGTGTAGCTTGACACAGAAAGGTGGTTCCAGTTAGAACAGGAAGGAAGAAAACAACACAACTTTAGAAACCAGGTGTGAGAGCACCCAGGACATTCCAGAAGTATACACTGTTGAGAACAATTAAAGCACATGAGCAAAGGGAATTGAGGCAAAAGAGAATGTTAGAAAGTCGGGAGATGAGGACTGGGAGCCTCAGACCCTGCTAAGTCTTTGGCCTTGATCCTGCAGACTCTGGGGAGCTTTTAGTGGCCTTCAGTCAGAATAAATGCATTCAAACATTAAGAAGCCTTTGATCTTAGCTCATGGAAACTTTTTATTTTGTGATCACAGTCACTATGAGAAAGGATAAAGACAAAGATGGGGAGGGGGACTTAGCACGCTGTTTCTAAAGCCATGCGGTGGCAGTCAGCGCACCGTCAAATCCTGTGCAATCTACTTGCTGGAGTGTTCCGACTTCATATTCTCTAGGTATGGAAACTGACTAAACAACATTTGAAACATTGTTATTATTTCTTCTGCTGTGGGATAATCCTCTTGCACATTGTAAAACCTTGTCACTGGAATTGGTTTAATAAAGTACTGATTGGCCAGGAGCCAGGCAGGAAGTATAGGTAGGGTGGCCAAACTAAAGATGATGGGAAGGAGAAAGGCAGAGTCAGGAGTCACCAGCCAAATGCAGAGGGAGCAAGAGATGAATGTGCCCTGCTGATAAAGGTACCACCATGTGGCAGCGTGTAAATAAGGAATGTGGATTAACTTAAAAATGTAAGTTAGCTAGTAATAAGCCTGAGCTATTGAACAAGCATTTGTAATTAATATGAACCTCTGAATGATTATTTGGTAGCTGATGGGTGGGAGGGAAATGTCCGACTACACTCTTTCTTTAAAAAAAAAAATGAAGAATAGTTAATTACATGGGTAATATGCTTGAAGAAATTAAAATGGTGTTAAAATCAACCTTGGTTCTTACCTTTCTTTCTCTACCACAGCCAGCCCTGCACATGGATTCTATATCTGAGTGACTGACCTCACGGACAACTTCAAACTAAAAGCATTTACCTGTCCAGTTTCTTCTTCCAGCTTCTCGTACAGTTTGATGCTGTCATAGTGTATTTTCTTCAAGTTTATCCCGGGGTGAAAGTAAGTTGTTAAACCTGCCTGAAGAATAGGGAGAGAAGAAAATGCTGAAATAAGTCGGCACAATGTTGATAACTCCTCTGCTAAGCAGCAATTTCATGCTGCTGAGACCAGAAGGAAGTATAGGGTGGGTGCAAGAAAGAACACATTGGTTGGAGGCCGCAGAGCAGATGGCTTATCACATGGTACAGGAAGCAACTTCAGTCATACAAGTAGAGTAAGAGCCAGCCCACAGATATGTCCAGGAAGAGCCTAAAATTCATTAGGGAAAAGGTGAAATAGAGTGGGTTAGGTGGAAGGTTTAGAGCATCTGCTGTTGTTGATTGCTTTTTATCTGAAATTCATGGGACCAGAACTGTTTTGATTTTAAGTTTGGAGACCAGGAAGATGGCTTGGTGGGTAAAGGTACCCAATGATCTCCCAGAGTCCACTGGGTCTTAAGAGAGGACCAACCACTGTAAATTGTCCTCTTGAATTCATGGCACGTGTCAGTAAATAAGTGCATGCACACACACACACACACTCACACACACAAACACACACACACAAACACACACACACACACACACACACACACAGAGATAAATTAATTAAATGCTGACTGGTGGTGGTGCACGCCTTTAATTCCAGCACTTGGATCTCACTACAGATGGCTGTGAGCCACCATGTGGTTTCTGGGAATTGAACTCAGGACCTCTGGAAGAGGAGCCAGTGCTCTTAACCTCTGAGCCATCTCTCCAGCCCTAATCCCAGCATTTGGGAGGCAGGTAGATCTTTGAGTTCAAGGTCAGTCTGGTCTATGGAGTGTGTTCCAGGACAGCTAGGGCTACACAGAGAAACCTTGTTCGGAAAAACCAAAACCATTAATTAATTAATTAACTGTAATTGAAAAACAAAAATAAAGATTTTGAATTTTAAAATTATGAACCAGCGCAGAGCAATGGGCATCTCTCGGGACACCTGGCGAAAGCACTGCAAGATGGGGGTAAGAGAAAGCCCGACCACAAGAAGCAGGAGTATCCTGCTGCCAGTGCTAAGACTGGCCCTCATGGTATACACAGTCCAAGTGTATAAGAGGCAATAAGAAGTGCCATGCCCTAAGAGTGGATGTGGGAAGCTTTTCCTGGGATTTTGAATGCTATACTCGCAAAGTAAGGATCATTGATGTTGTCTGCAATGCATCCAAAGACCATCTGGTCCGCATCAAGCATTGTGTTTATTGACAGCACACCATACCAAACAGTGGTACGAGTCCCACTGTACACTGCCCCTGGGCTGCAAGAAGGGGGCCAAGCTGACTCCTGAAGAGGAAGAAATATTAAACAAAAAACAATCGAAGAAAATTCAAAAGAAATACAATGAAAGGAAAAAGAACGCCAAGATCAGCAGTGTTCTGGAGGAGCAGTTCCAGCGGGGGAGCCTCTTGCCTGCCCTGCCTCAAGACCAGGCCAGTGCGGTGGAGCAAGGCAAGGAGCTGGAGTTCTAGCTGAGGAAGATCAAAGCCCAGAAAGGCAAATAAACCATCATTCATAACTCATGTAATAAAGGTGTTTATTGTTCTACATCTAAAAAAATATATTTGTGTATACATAAAAATGCCCAGGTCTATACAAAAAAAGAAATCTGTATTTCCTAGACACCTTACATATACATTATATTATACAGTACAAATAACCAAATAGGGAGCACCTATTAAATATTGATTAATTATTCTTTAGGAAAGATTGATAAATATTAGAGATCTTGTAGCCCCTCCCGTCAACTCCAAGAGATGCAATGTAGCATCCAGATCAAGAATTCTAGGCAATTACTGAAGCAAGAGTTTTCTTAATTAAGTATCTGGGGTCTCATTTTTCAGCTAATTTATCTTGGGGAGCTCATCAGAACACAATCTGTTCAAACTCAAATCCATTTAGGAATATTTATAACTTTCTCCTAAGGGAATTTGAGTCTCTGAAACTCAAAACTATTTCCCATTAAAGTCAATCAACCAGTGTTTAGAAACCAGAAGCTCAATGCTTCCAATCTTGTCGAAGTGTCTAACATACACACGAGTGATGCTTCTGACAAAAATCCCATCCTGTTTCCGAAGGCATCTTGTAGCGCTGCCCTGGTGAGAGTATTGGAATGTTTCCACCACAGAACTCCTGCCAGAGTCTTAGAAACACGGCCGAACCGCTCTTTCCCTTTCACAAGCTTGGGATTTGGTGTGCATAGGAACTTTCCTCATCCAATCAGTGAGCATCTCTGGCCTTCAGGTATCTACCACTGACCCCAATTCCATCTTCAGTGCATCTTCCACCCGTCAATTGAGAAAATGAATGCTCACGAGTACTGGCCAGAGCTCTGACTACTCCTGGAGATCCTGTAAGCCACAGGCCTGGAAGAATCCAGGCTTAGTCAGCGTTTCTATTGCTGTGAAGAGACACCGTGACTACTGACTGCAAAGCTGAGAAAGGAAAACATTCCACGGGGGTTTGCTCGCAGCTTCAGAGGTTTAGTCCCCTGCCATCATGGCAGGGATCACGGTGGCACACTTGCAGACATGGCAGATGAGAGTTTTACATCCGGATCTGCAGGCAGCAGGAAGAGAGAGACACTGGGCCTGAGCTGAGCTTTTGAAACCCCCAAAGCTCACCCCAAGTGACCCACTTCTTACTTCAACAAGGCCACACCTACTTCAACAAGGCCACACCTACTTCAACAAGGCTACACCTACTTCAACAAGGCTACACCTACTTCAACAAGGCCACACCTCCTAACCCCTCTCAAGTAGCCCCATCCCCTAATGCCCAAGCATTCACATATATGAACTGGAGTAAGGGCAATTCCTGTTCAAGCCACCACACCAGGCCACCAGAAAGTCCCATTCTTTATATCCACCTATTATGTATTTTCTGTCCCCCTACCTCAGAAACTAGAGACTAATGAATTTTCATTTGAAAGAATCACACGGACTCACTGAAGATATTTAGCCCCGGGTACTTTGTTTAGGGAACACACACAAGTCTATGAGTCAATTCAGAATCTGCAAATTTTTGTTGACGTAAATTTAAAATAACAAGAAAGGAACACTCTTCCCTATAGTGCAATGACAAATACCAAGTAAGAAAAAACTGCAGGAAAATCATGAAGGGTTGCTAAATAATGGGGGTGTGTTGGATGTCAGCTCAGGTTGTGACCCCCTAGTCTAATATGTTTCCTGTCTCTCAGGGGCCTCTACTGCCTCAGAGAACCCAGCCATTGGCCTAAGCCATCATCTATCACAGTGGCTCCAAGTCCTTTATTCATACACGCATGCTCAGTTAGAATGTTTGCACATAACCACTAAAACATTCTCATGCTTTTATTTACACATAACATGTAAATATAGGTTACTGTATTAATAGAGATCATAAAACACACTAAATGAGCTTGGGATGAGTGAAGAATTTTAAATAAATTTCATCTTAGTTACTGTGCCGGAAAGCGTGTGAATATTAAGCTCATGAATCACATTTTCGATAGAGCATGGTGATTAACGCACTTCATTATTGAGCTGTGTACACGGGATTGAAAATACAGCCTGGTTCTGGGCTTGCTTTACATCCAGGGTGGCTTATTTGTTTGTTTGAATTCCTTTGTGCTATAATCGGTCTCCCTATATAGCTCAGGCTCGCATTAAACTCTCAGTCTTCTCATTGATGTGAGCAAATACCAAAGGAGAAGCCACTAAAGGAAGAAAAGGTTTATTTTGCCTTCCGGTTCACAGATTACAGTCCATCATGGTGGGTAAGGCCCAGAGCAGAGGGGAGGGTAGCAGACGATGCTGCATCTGCCCTCAGAGAGAGGTGAGTGCTGGGTCTGAGCGCTCCTTTTCCTTTTATTCTGATGGGGACCCTGGCATGATGCTTCCCACAGTCAGGGGTCATCCCACATCGATTAACACAATCTGGCAACCCCTCACAGATGTGCCCAGATGTTTGTCTTCTAGGTGATTCTAGAGCCTGTTAAACTGACAAGTGGGATTAGCTACAACATTCTTCCTTGTCCTCTTGAGCGCTTGAGAAATCTCAGGGAACCCTGTAATCTACCCTGAAATGCAAGCCTTATCTGTCAGCTAACAAATAAGTCTTCCACTTTAATGTGTACCTGCCCCCACTTAGCAGTTGGGAAGTGTGAGGCAGTAGAAGCACCATTTGCTTCAGTTGGCCTCTACCTAGAGGTTCTTGCCTGGTTAACCTCAAAGTCCCCTTAGGACCCTTGTAGCTACTCCCACTGTTTAGTGTCCTCTCCTGTAGCTATCTCCCTAACTGCTCCTCCTGTGTTCTGTACTCCCTACCAAGTTTCTTCTTTCTTCAAGGCTCAGGCCCACTCTTAATGCTTTTTGTGCCTGAGACTAGCTCCAGGAGGGCAGGACTGCTCTGCTGCCTTGTGACCTCACTTCTGGGACTGGCCATGGTGCCCTAACATGGTCTTTCAGTCTTGAATGATGACAAAGTACACACTGAACTAGTTGGGTTTCTGCCAACTTGACACAGTTATAGAGGATGGAGTGTCAATCAAGAAAATGCTTCCGTAGGATGGGGCTGTAGACAAGCCTGTAGGGCAACTTCTTAATTGGTGATTGACATGGGAGGGCCCAGCCCAGTGTGGGTGGTGAATGGTGCCATCCCTGGCCCTGGATGCTATAAGAAAGCAGGCTGAGCAAGGCATGGGGAGCAAGCCAGTAAGCAGCACCCCTCCAGGGCCTTTGCATCAGCTCCTGCCTCCAGGTTCCTGCTCTGCTTGAGTTCCTGACCAACTGCTTTTGACCATGAACTGTTAGATAAAACTGTGAGCGAAATAAACGCTTTCCTCCCCGAGTTGCTTTTGGTCATGGTGTTCCATCACAGCAACAGTGACCCTAAGGCTCACACTAAGAAAAAAAATAGAGGAGGTAAACTCGCTTTTAGGACAACATGAAGTCTACACAGAAAGTCTAGTTTAGGGACACGAGACAAGCCTAGGGAACCAGGGCTTCTGCAGGCAGAAGGAAGGCAGTGGGGAATCAGTGAAAGGAGGTACCAGTGCTGGGAAGACCGCCACGGGCAAGTGATGCGGTGCCCCCCCCACACACACACACTGAGTGAGGATGAGGGATTGGAGGGAGAGGAGCTGGACTTGATGCTATTTTGGGGGAGCACTGGCTGGCAGATGTGTGTGGGCTGACTGTGGGACTAGAGACTGCAGCCAGCTGAGCTTGAGTTGGAGTGTCAAAGTTCTCCTGCATTGAGACTTGACACCTGCCCTGTGCTTCAAGTGTGTGCTGAGCATGAGGAGGACCTCAGAGAGAGTTCCCCTTTCCTCTCCTCACCACAGGAAAGCTGAATATGAAAAGAGATAGCCAATGAGGCAGAGCTCTTCGGGGAGAGAAAGCAACAGACAGGCAGACAGACAGAGACAGAGAGCGAGCATGCGCATTTGCAATCAATGGCTCTTCCTTTCCTATCCCTTGCCGACTCGCCTTGCAATACGAGAGCCATGCTAACCCAGGACCTTTACCTAGGCCATTCTCCAGTGCCACCCCAGCATGCTGCGTCACTAGAACAGTGACAGAAACTGCCGACAGGGTGAGACTGTCACAAAATACAAAACAAACCCCACTCAGAAAATGGAAACCGAGGGAAATTTCCGGAAGTTACCCTGGGTAGAAAGTGGCAGAGCCAGGATCAGAATCCAGAACCCACATGTTCACATAAAGGATATTTAAATAGTGATTTCCCACTTCCTGGAAGCACACCAGTCGGGTGACAGTACACTTTGTGGTGAGGTGAAGGTCCCTTGCTCAGCAGAACTCTCTGTAGGAGCCATGAATGGGAAGAGCTAGTGCACAGTTTGGGGGCATACATAGGACATTTTGGGCTGCTTTCCTTACTGCGTGCCAGGTAGAGCCAGCCGTGAGCTCCGACTTCTCCAGCAGGACCACATCTCTCATCCCTGCTTTGGCCAGATGATAAGCCAGACTCACGCCCACACAGCCGCCTCCAATGATCACCGTCTCTGCCTTGTCCTTCCATTCTGGGGCTGAGGGTGGGCTTTCCTGCCTGGAAGACAATGTTTTTAAGGGTGACTCACTTGCAGAGAGCAGGTCCAGCTATTCCCTTGCTTGCCTGTCTCTAGGACTTCACGCGTGCAGGATGCATTTTGCACTCAGAAACCTGGGGCATCTGCGCCCTGACTAGGTGCCCAGCATTGAATGCGGCTCAGGAAATGAGCAGTGGTAGGTGGCGGTGACTGCTTCTTTCTCAACCTAGACATCATTTTCCTCTTCTGAAAAACATTCTGGCCAGGCGATGGTGGCACACACCCTTAATCCTGGCACTCTGTAGGCAGAGGCAGGTGGATCTTTATGAGTTTGAGGCCAGCCTGGTCTACAGAGTGAGTTTTAGGACAGCCAGGGCTACACAAAGAAATCCTGTCTCGAAAAACAAACAAACAAAAAATCAAAAACCAAACAAACAAAACCACCCATATGCTGGGACTGGGGCTCAGCTGGTCAAGCGTTTGCTGTACAAATATGAGGGCCTGAATCTGATCCTCAGGTTCCACGAAAAGTTGGGTATGTGGCTCCCATCTGGAATCTCAGCTCTGGCCAAATAAAGACAAGAGGATCCCTGGGTATTACTGGCCAGCCTCCCTGTCCCAGTCAGCAAGAGACTCTGTCTCCAAAATTTGGAGAGCAAGTGAAGAAGGCACCCGACCTCTGGCCAGCACATGGCCACACCCCCACGCACACCTATTGATTTCAGTCTTAGAAAAGCCCTAATCTTCATGCAACTTGGCACTTGTTCATCTTCTTCTCTCTGATGCTCCCCAAGCTGCAGGGAGATGGATGGAGAAGCACCCTCCTCTTCTGGCATCTCTAGCCATCAGTTTATAGGATGGCCTTCCTGGATTCACTGTGAGCTTTTGGAAGGCAGGGGACAATATTTGTCACTGATCTCAGCCCTCTCTCAATGCCCACATCCAATATGTATGTCCCGTGAACACATCAGATCATGCGCATGACTTGTTCTCAGCCCTCTACTGGCACCACTTCTCTGTACAAGTCCCTAAAGGATGGCATCCTGGCACTGGGTAGAGGGGTTTGTTCGTTATTGCCGCATTTCCTTCAGAGTATTTCCTTTTTGATATTTATCAAAAGTCCTTACATCCCTGCTGTGTGTAGGGCTGGACACGCAGGGCCTCAGAGCTCTGAAGCTTATAGCAGACTGGGGAGATAGAACAAGTCAAACTGAAAATGCGTGCATTGCAGCAATGAAGCACTCTTTGAGGGAAGGTACGGGTTGCAGGAGCGTCCATCAACAGGAGAGCATGATGGAGGTGGATGAAGAGGAATGCAGGAGCCAAGGGGTAGGGCAGGAAGGCTCCCCGGCTGTAGGGGCAGTTGTGGGCAGTCAGCACAGGGAAGGGCTGGGCTCTGAAAGGCCATTGAAGCTGCATGTGGAGGGGCCTCAAGGATGAATCTGGCTCTCCTTAACACAAAGAACACTCACAAGTCCTATGGAACATAACCAAAGGATGTGATTTACTAATTCCTTAGTTCCTGCTTTCTTTCCTAGTCACCAACCTCTTTACTCCATTAGTGTCACAGTATGAATTAATAAGAATTCTGTGGAAATTCTCCATGGTATATTTGTTGGCACCAAGCCAAAAGGTGTCATTTTAAAGATAAGGTTTTGTTATTGTTGTTTTGCTATTTTTTTTTCAATGAAGGGTTTCTCTGTGTAGACCCAGTCGTCCTGAGACTCGCTCTGTAGACCAGGCAGGCCTCGAACTCAGAGATTTGTCTGCCTCTGCCCCCTGAGTGCTAGGAATAAAGATGTGTATCACCACCAGCAGCTTAAGGAGAAATTTCAAAGTGAAAAAAAGCAGACTGGAACCTTCCTTCAGACTGACATGGTAGTGGCGGCTGTGTTTGTCTAAATACACCTTATCTGGGAAAAGATGATCTGGTTATCTGACGAGGATTAAATTGTTGAGCTTCTGGATGTCTCAATTCTAAACTGCCTTCATAGTTTGTCAGATTTGATGACATGGGGTGTGACTTTGTATTCAGACATACAATTTCAGACTGACAAAAAAGAAAAACTTGTAGAAATGCCTCATAGAGCTCTCTTTTGTTGTGGTTGTTTTGGTTTGGTTTTCGAGACAAAGTCTCACTAAGTATCTTCCACAACCTACAATGGCTTTGAGGTTGACATCCTGTCTCAGCCTCCCGAGTGCTGGAACTTCAGGTTTTTGCCGCCACAGCCAGCCTGTCTCAAAGTTGTTAGAAGAGAAATGTCATCTGTGATGACTCTCAACATTTTGGAATATATGCATGTGCCATGTGCATATAAACACTCCCATGCCCATGAATAAAGACTTTAATGTTACACTGTATTTGTCTAATCAGGTTTGAACAAATAACCCAAGATGAACACCTTTCCATTTCCTTCCGTATTAGGTGAAGTCTCCCAATTGGGATGCTTTTACAGCTTGTACATCCTTCTTGCGCTGTCTTTCACTTAGGGTTTGCAAAGATCCTGAAAGCCAGGCAGAGGGGTATTAGCATCCTGTTTTTGCTGATGAGGAACTGTGCTGGGCCAGCAGCTGCTGTGTCTGAAGGAACCAGAACTCTCTGCTGTTCTGGAGGCCCTGCATTCCCAGAACCAGGAACAAGCCCACACCACAGGCACTATGTAAAAATCTGTCGATGGAAGGATGGCCAGCTGCTACTCAAAAGCAATCCTTGCACACCATAGGCTGTACAATGCAAACGGAGTCAGTACCTAACGTTTGTTGAGTGACTCTTTGAATAGGAGCCTCGCCTTGCCACCGTGGGTGACGTCAGGAATGAGTACAGGAAAATCAAAGATGTTGTTTTGCTCTTCTACATACACAGACGATTCCATCTCACGTATGAAGTTTCACAACCCTGCTCTAGGAGCCAAGGAAGGAAGACATGGGTAACAAGCACCCACCGGCAAAGCATCCTAATCTTACCCGAATCTCACTGTCTTTGGGCAAGTTTGTTGCTGTCCTTTGATCTTTCAAATGACCTAACTCTTTCCCTAACAGTTTTGTTTTAAAAAAATTAAAACAAAAACAGACTCTCTATTTGCCTAAACACACGTGCGTTAAAAATGCCAAGTTTACGTTTTCTGCGTTACCAACCAACCCGACCTAAGCAGTCTAATTGTTAATGAGTATACTGATTAATTATATTATAGACTATTGATCAGATGAAAAACTATACAGCCATTCAAAAAAATAAGGCAAATCAATGCACCCTGGAATAGAATAATCTCAAAGACGGATTAACATTGAAAACAAAACAATGATAACAACCACCATCAAGGTGGGAGTATATCGGAGGCCGTTTGAACACAGGAGACAGGTTCCTACAGACAGACATCCACACGCTGCCCATTGCTGACCGGGTAGGGCTTGGGGCCAGAGAAACTGACAGTTTTCCCTGGTAGTTGTAGGTAATCCCAGGAGGACTCCAGCCGGTTCCTGTTGGGAGCTTAACGGGTCCCCTCTTCCACACCTGCAGGCGGTGACCACTCACCCTTCCCGGCGGCCGGTGGAAGTTAGGCGCCCAGGGCAGCCCCGCAGTGCCAGACCCCGTAGCCTCAGCGCGCCCGGGCGGAGCATGGCGGAGGGGAGGCTAAGCACCGACAACACGGACTGTGGCCTTAGGCAGGAGGCAGAAGGAGTGGGGAGGGAGAGGGCGGGAGGGGGTCCTCCCACAGAGGGGCGGGCTCCGGCACCGAGGCGCCTCCGGGACCGGTGCCACCGGGACCCGCGCCTGCACAATCGCGGGGACATGGCACCAGCCGGAGGCCCGCGGGCCAAGAAGGTGAGTGTTGCTCAGGCCTTCTTCCTTTCCAGCGAAGTTCAAATCCCCGCTTCAGCCAAACCCCTAAGACCTTATTAGAACGATACGTGTGGCCCAGAGCCTCAGTTTACCGGATTGCAAGTGGATTAGCAGTCATGGAGCCCTTATCCAGCCCAGAGTATCTGCATTTGCTGGTATCCCGAGTTTGCGGGGTGGGGGTGGGGGTAGGGTGGGGACTGAGACTCAAGAGTCAGAGGACCTACTCAGAGTTGGTGATCGCTTTCAGGGCAGAGGAGGGATCTGAGGTCAAGTTTTTGGGTTTAAGAGACCCTTATTTTTCTCTCTCACGGAAGCCCATGCAATAGATAGCCCCTGGCATTCATCTACCCGTTTCTGTCAGTTTCCCTCAGGTTTCCTAACTGTCAGTTTCCCTCAGGTTTCCTAAGGGAGTCAACCAGGCCCTGTGGCTTCATGCCTGTCCTGTAGGAAACAAGGACACCTTGCATTTCTCAGGCCCAGGGGTGGAAGTCCCCTCTGTTGCCTTCAGAAGGCAGTCCCACATCTGGCCCTTCTCCCATGGCGACCAGGTTTGGACTTCATTCCCACAACACTGAGGACATGTTGTGGAAGCAAGGAATAGCCAAACAACCAGAAAGGCATGAACTTGGAAGAGGGGACTCCCAGGACCCACCAGAATCGTCCTCCCGAAACAATTTAGAGTCCTGGGATAGTGGAAGCAAGACACGGGCACCTCTGTTTTAGGAATGCTAAGAAACTGGGGACAGAGGTGGCCTACACTAGGGATTGAGAGAAGTCCAAGTTCAACCCCTTGCTAAATTGCTAGTCAGCCATTAACAGCTCCCAGTGAGAAAGAACTGAGCGCAATGGTGACGTCAGCCAGCATAGACCCACCCTAACCGAGCAATAGTTACAGACACACGGGCAAAGAACTAGTCAGAGTCCCACGCAAAATGTGGAGCCTATGTTTCATAGCTCGCTGAGAGATGTTCTTCTAATGACAAAAGTTAAAGTGTAGGAAAGAAATGAGATTGTTTAAAAGACTTGCCTGGGGTGTGGCCCATGCACGCCTTTAATTCCAGGACTCGGGAGGCAGAGGCAAGTGGACCTCTTCTGAATTTGAGGCCAGCCTGGACTACAAATCGAGTTCCAGAACAGCCAGGGCTGTCCCTGCCTCCAAAAACCAAACACCAAAACAAAACAAAAAGACTCCTTTTAAAGATGAAGAGCATTGTGTTGCCTTCCTTCACCTGACCTTCTGAAATGCTATGTTCATTTTTACAATTCACTTTTTAAAATGAATTTTTATTACATTTATGCATGCACTTATTTATTGGTTATGTGTGGGTGTGGACATATATATGATATACCTGTGGCAGCCAAAGGAAACTTGCAGAAATTGGTTCTCTCCGTCCACCAAATGTGCCAGGGATTAAACTCAGCCATTGTGTTTGAGAGCAGTCACCTGCACTTAACAAATCGTCTTGCCAGCCCATAATTCACTTTTTAATTTTTATTTCTAGAGGACATTTTTATTTTCAGACAGGTTCTAGCTCTGGAACCCTGGCTGTCCTGGAACTCCCTAACCTCAAACTCACAAAAGTCCTCCTGCCTCTGCTGGGATTAAATTAAATTCCAAGTGCTGGGATTAAAGACTGCACCGCCACTCCTGGCTATTCCCCTTTTAAAAAAAGGTTTTATGGGGCCAGTGTGGTGATACATGTCTGTAGTCCCAGCACTCAGGCAGCAGAAGCAGGTGGCTCTCTGAGTTTGAGGCCAGCCCAGTTTATAAAGTGAGTTTCCCCTACCCAGGGCTACATGGTAAAACCCTGACCTTTTCTTTTAAGGTTTTGAAAACATTCTGTGCCCATTCCTCTGGGACTCTGCCCCTGGAACGGCGTATTTTCATGCTGGTCCCTGTTAATGTGTTCCTGAGAGAGAACTCGGGACCTATCTCTCCTCAGCTGGCAAGCACAGGTCGCCCGAGCCTTCATCCCATTCCTCAAACCACAGAAACTGACTCCTTCCCACCTCCCCCCAAGCCAAGACAGGCAGATGGGGCTGTTTAGGCAGTTTGAATGGCCTCCCATGAGGATCAACAGTCTCAGCCTGAGCCCAGGTGGTAAATGCAGAGGTTTCAGGTTGCTATCTTCCAAGAGAGGGATGTAAAGGCACCCCCAGCCCCCACCGTAAGACCAGCAGGTGCACTGTCTGATGGAGGATGAACGAGAAGGTGGACTGGGCAGGTGAACTCACATCCTCGCATCTTATCCCCGTTCTCACCTAAGCTGGCTTTAGAACTAAGTGAGGAGGGGGAGACAAGGAGGGACAGGCTGCTCGGGCTTCAGATTTCCAAAATCCAGTTATTCTGATAATGACGACAAAGAAAATGGAGACTTTAAAATGCTGGGCAGGGGGCTCGAGATGTTGTTCAACAGTCAAGGGCCCTGGCTGCTCTTTCAGAGGACCTGAGCTCAGTTTCAGCACCGGTGTTAGGAAGCTCATGGATACCTGTGATCGGTTTTAGTGGATCTGCTGCCCTGTGGGCTCTTAGGTCACTGCACACACACGCACACGTGTGCACACATACACAAAAACACATAAAGGTAACATAAATTTCTAAAGAAAACATTGGACAAACTTCCAGATAAAAAAGGAAAATGAACCGAGTGGTGGCACATGCCTTTAGTCCCAACACTCAAGAGGCAGAGGTAGGCAGATCTCTGTGAGTTTGAGGCCAGCCTGATCTACAGAGTGAATTCTAGTACAGCCAGAGCTGTTACATAGAGAAACCCTGTCTTGAAAAACCAAAATAATAATGATAATAAAAGAAAAGAAAATGTCTCCCCTTCTACCCCGTCTCACAAAGACACAGTAGTCAAAATCTGCATTATGGTCCTTTTAAAGCCTGCCGATTTTTGCTGGAAGAGTGCCAGGCTTTGCCTCTGCTTCTCAGGACACAGCCACTACCACTTGCGGTGCATCCGATGTTTTCAGAACCACTCGGTACCCCTGCTGTCTCAGCTGGCAGAGTTCCCTAAGAACCTCTCCTTTATTAGATGCTGGTAGAGGTGGGAGGAACATAGACAAATAAGATATGTCACCCCCCCCACACACACACACATCCTACCATCAAAGCGAGGCAAGTAATGACCGGATGCTGTTGGACAGCTGCACACATGGACGAAGGTGCTGACGTTGTCAGGGCACAAGGAAAGGTGATGACCGACAGGAGAAGGACAGTGAGGTGTATTAAGATCATTCAGTAATCCAGTGGCTGTGGCAATAGGGGCGAGGGAGCCATGAAATGCTTCACAGACACAAGCTGCAAGGTTGGATACGAGAAGAAGGAACCTAGGCGAGAAACCTGGAGTAACGGTTTCCCGTCAAGGACTGGGTGATGTCTTCTAGTAAATTTGATTCTCAAATTGGTTAACCCAAGAAGGTGATATGCATCTCTCACCCAACAAGATGTAAAAGTAAGCCGTGCATACTTGCCATGGCTACGCTCGGTCATCCTGCAAAACCGTATTACCAGTTGGCTCCCCCTGACATTGAGTACACAGGAGGGTGGCAGGACTACAAGATGATTCTACGCCTAGGTGACATAATGCCACTCCAGTCAGAAGGGGAAAGATGGCTTCTATCTGTCCTGCTGGCCAGTGCTGTGACAAGGCCATGCCCAGCAGCCTGCAAATTTGGGGGTTTGTTTAAGTTGAAGATATTGTGCCCCCAGCCCCTAGTATATTAGTAACTAAGACAGAACATAAAAAACTAAAAATGATTATCAGGTTAATCAGTGCTTTCAGTATAGTTTGACCCAGAAACTGCCAATCGAGAAAAATAAAAGTACCCATAGCTCCTTAACCGCACAAAATAGGTGTTTAGATTGGCCAGGAATCACACAGCAATGTCTTCTGAAACACTCTAAGACATAATTTTAGCAGAGCTATTGCCTGAAGAACACAAAATCCACATGTCTAAAATTGAAATCTTTACAAGGAAAAGCAGGGTGTGGAGAGAGCCTGTTGAGTCTCCGGTCTCTTTCCCAGGGCGTTTTGGAGCGCCTGGACTGCGGGGAGGTTGTGGTTGGGGACGGCAGCTTTCTCATCACGCTAGAGAAGAGAGGCTTCGTGAAGGCCGGGCTCTGGACCCCGGAAGCAGTGGTGGAGCATCCAAGTGCAGGTGAGTACCACAGCACCCAGAAGTGTATGTACAAGTAACAGTTGGCTTCAACACCAATGAAGGAAAATCAAGGAACAACAGCAAGCATTTCCTAAGGACTGCTTCCTTTGCACAATTGCCAAGGGGTGGAGGCTAAGGCAGAGTGTGGACTGAAGCACAGGAAACAGTATCCTTCTCTCTCCCTCTCTTTCTTCTCTCTCTCTCTCTCTCTCTCTCTCTCTCTCTCTCTCTCCTTCTCTCTCTTCCTCCAACCCTCCCTTCCTCTCTCCCTCTCTCCGCTCATATTTTCTTAATATTATCTGTTTATTCCTTGGAAATTTCCCTTGTAGCTATTCAAGAGTTTTTGTAAATTAGCAAAAATCATTAGTTGCTTTAGCTTCATCCTGCTGAAGGTTGTGCACGGTAGATAACAACCACGCCACCACCAGCTTAATGAAGCAGACAGCCAGGCTCTGGGGACCAGAATGCATCTTCCTGACTTGGGGGAAAAATAAAACTAAAAGAGTTAGAAGCTAGAAACCATTGCAGTTGGTTGGTGACCTTACAATAGTGCTTTAACTATACCTGGCTTTATTGATTTCCCTTGCCTTTCTAGAGTCGGGGGACCAAGCCCCAAGAATAAGAGGGGAGATCAGGCCACACACTGGAAGTGTGGCTTGAATCTACCAGACTTCATTCACACATACATCACTCACAAGAGAAAGCTAGGGTCCTTGCTTGGTTCTTCCCCAGAACAGCAGTGCATTAGACAAGACCCTTGACCTCTTTGAGAATCTGCTCCTCTGTCTGTCACAAGGGGCAGGACATGGGCCAACCATGAGGACAGATGAGTTTACCACCTTGAGCTGCCCACGCGTTGTTGGAGCCCTGAGCCCATTCGTGCTATTTCCTGAAACTGCTCAGACACCCACTTCCGTGGAGGACAGAACAGCTTTGCTTCTCCGGTGCCTCTTGGGACTTTTTCATTTTTGTCTTACTTTTGAAAGATCTTTCAGCTAAACTGAATGTGTTGAATTAGCCAGAAGGGGGTGCTGGTGGGACGGAAGTAAAGGGGGATTTTCTTTCCTTTTTGTTTTAGCAGTCTCAGACATCCTAGGCTCGCCTCAAGCTAGCAATGTAGCCGAGGAAAACCTCAAACTTCTTCTGATCCCCCTGCCTCCACCTGAGTGCTAAGATCACACCTGCTTCACAGGGTGCTGAAGATCAAATCCAGGGCTTTATTCACACTGAGGAAGCATTCTGCCAACTGGGCTACATTCCCACCCCAGGGAGCTGACTCTCTCAGAGGCTATGTGCAGCCAGGGCTGCTTACCACATGGCCCCTTCATCCTTGCTGTGGAATCTGCCTGCTGTGGGTGTCATGCACAGGGCTGCTGCCCTCTGTGTGAGCTTCTTCACTCTTCCCACTTGGGTGATAATAGGCCAGCGGCATCCTGCACACATTGCCCTGTGAATAAACTCCAGATAAGGGATGAGGGGACAAGAGCTAGTCAGGCTTTATAGTCTCTGCAGGGGACCCACTGGAGAGCAGTCAGCAGAACCCCGTGGGATGCTCCCACAGTGCATGTGGCCCTGTCACACTCCTTGCTTTAATTGGTAGCTTTCTCAGTTCTCGGTTTGAAATTGGATCTGGTGGGAAGGAAAGAAAGGAAGGGAGCTGCTAGTGAGAACATAAGCTTCTGGAATTTGATTTTGTGATTGTGATTTCAATTGCTTGGCAGTTCGCCAGCTCCACACAGAATTCTTGAGAGCGGGAGCTGATGTCTTGCAGACTTTCACCTTCTCTGCCACTGAGGACAATATGGAAAGCAAGGTAATTGGGGTATGGGTAGGGGGCAGCCACCAGGAACAAGCCTTCTCATGGGAGGTGGTAGAACTGGGATCCTGTGTTACTGCGCTGGTCATGAATTCATGACTCCACAGACGTGTGTATGGAAGAGAATGTCTTCGGGTCTTCATTGCTGTGAAGAGACACCATGACCACTGCAACTCATACAAAACAAACATTTCATTGGATGGTTCGCTTACAGTTTCAGAGGTTCAGTACCTTATTGTCATGACGAGGAGCATGGCGGTGTGCAGGCAGACATGGTACTGAAGCTGGGAGTGCTACATCTTGTAGGCAACAGGAAGGCAGCTGATTGTCACACTGAGGGAAGCTTGAGCAAAAGAGACCTCAAAGCCCGCCCACACCCTGACATACTTCCTCCATCAAGGTCATACCTCCTAATAGTGCTGCTTCTTTTGTGGGCCATTTTCTTTCAAACCCACCATACAGAACATCATCAGTTCATGTGTAAGATGACAAGACCAGACAGAATGGGCTATTGGAAGACTGAGGCATCCCTGCAAAGGGGTTTTATGGAGAAAGAACATTTTTCTGGATCATTTTTTTTTTTTACCCCTTCACTCTGTATTGTCCTTTTATCCCCTTATCTGTCTGGAGACAGCAGAACCTTGAGAACCTAAGGCTGGCCTGCAAATGACAAAAATCAATCTCAATAGCCAACTCTGCGGTCCTACTGCCTATGTGGCTTCACGGAAGACCATCCTGCATGGCACATTGGCCTTTGCCCTGGAAAAGATAATACACAGAGTTATGCTCAGACCTGCCAGGAAGAGCAGATGAGATGAAGGATGAGGAAACATTTGCAAAGCCAACTGTTCATGGCAACTGATGTTTATGGGTGTTCATGTTCAGTGAAGAAACCCACATTCAACGAGAAGCAATATGTCCATGTTTATGGTTCCGCCCATGGACTCTCATTATGGTACTCTCTGTGCTAAGCAGAAAGATGATATAAAAAAAAAAGAGGTGTCTTAGGGTTCCTATTGCTGTGAAGAGACATCATGACCACAATAGCTCTTATAGAGGAAACATTTAATTGAGGTGGCAGCTTACACTGCAGAGATTTAGTCCATTACTTTCATGGTGGAGAGCATGGTGTCATGCAGGCAAACATGGTGCTGGCTACATCTTAATCAGAAGTCAACTGTTGAGCAAAGTTTAAGCAAAAGAGACCTCAAAGAGACACACAGTGACGCACTTCCTACAACAAGGCCACAACTCCTAATACTGCCACTGTCTATGAGCTAATGGGGGCCAATGGCATGCAAACCATCACAGGCGGCTTAGACCATCTTCATATATATATATATATATATATATATATATATAATTGAGCTTTACATTTTTCTCTACTCCCCTCCCTGTCTCTACCCTCCCCTTCAACCTTCTCCCAAGGTCCCCATGCTCCCAATTTACTCATGAGATCTTGTCTTTTTCTATTTCCCATGTAGATTAGATCTATGTAAGTCTCTCTTAGTGTCCACATTGCTGTCTAAGTTCTCTGGGATTGTGGTTTGTAGGCTGCTTTTCTTTGCTTTATGATTAAAAACCACTTATGAGTGAGTACATATGATAATTGTCTTTCTTTCTTGAAAAGTTTTTCTAACTCCATCCATTTGCCTGAAAATTTCAAGATGTCGTTATTTTTTTCTCCACTGTGTAAATGTACCACACTTTCCTTATCCATTCTTTGTTTGAGGAGCATTTAGGTTTTTTCCAGGTTATGGCTATGACAAACCATGTCATTATTTTTTTCTCCACTGTGTAAATGTACCACATTTTCCTTATCCATTCTTTGGTCAAGGGGAATTTAGGTTGTTTCCAGGTTCTGGCTATGGCAAATAATGCTGCTGTGAACATAGTTGAGCACATGTCCTTGTGGCATGATTGAGAATCCTTTGGATATATACCCAAAAGCGGTATTACTGGGTCTTGAGGAAGGTGGTTTCCTAATTTTCTGAGAAATTGTCACACTGACATCTTAATCTGCTGTACCAGCTTGCACTCCCACCAGCAATGCAGAAGTGTTCCCTTTACCCCACAACCTCTCCAGCATAAGCTGTCATCAGTGTTTTTGGTCTTGGCCAATCTTACAGGTGTAAGATGGAATCTCAGAGTTGTTTTGATTTGCATTTCTCTGATGACTAAGGATATTGAGCATTTCCTTAAGTGTCTTTCAGCCATTTTAGATTTCTCTGTTGAGAGTTCTCTGTTTAGGTCTGTACTCCATTTTTTAAATTGAATTATTTGTTCTTTTGAGTTCTTTGTATATTTTGGTGTATTTCTTCTACACATCAGAAGGATAGATTCTGTTTTCATATCTAATCTGTTAGCCTGTGTCTTTTTATAGGTGAGTTTAGTCCATTTATATTAAGGGATATTAATGACTAGTGGTTGCTATCTCCTGTTAATTTAGTTTTTGTTGGTGGTGATATTAATTTGTGTGTTTTCCCCTTTGGGGTTTGCTGCTGTGAGATCACAGACACAGAGATTGTCTGTGTTTTTGTTGATGTAGCCAACTTCCTTGGGTTAGAGTTTTCCTTCTAGTGCTTTGTGTAGGGCTGGGTTTGTGGCTAGGTATTGGATAAATCTGGTTTTGTCATGGAATATCTTGTTTTGTTCTTCTACGGTGACTGAAAGTTTTGTTGGGTATAATAATCTGGGCTGGCATATGTAATTTCTTAATGTCTGGATAACGTTTGACCATGACCTTCTGGATTTCATTGTCTCCAATGAGAAGTCAAGTATAATTCTGATAGGTCTGCCTTTATATGTTACTTGGTTTTTTTTTCTTTGCAGCTCTTAATATTCTTTCTTTACTCTGTATGTTTAGTGCTTTGATTATTATGTGGCAAGGGGACTTTTTTGGATCCAGTCTATTTGGTGTTCTGTAAGCTTCTTGTATCTTCACAGGCATATCTTTCTTTAGATTGGGGAAGTTTTTCTTCTATGATTTTGTTAAATATATTTTCTGTGCTTTTGAGTTGAACTTCTCCTTCTTCTATACCTATTATTCTTAGGTTTGGTCTTTTCAGGGTGTCCCATATTTCCTGGATATTTTGTGTTAAGCTTTTGTTAGAGTTAATGTTTGACTGATGAGTCTATTTCCTCTATTGTATCTTCAGCACTTGAGATTCTCTCTTCCATCTCTTGTATTCTGCTGTTTATGTTTGCATTTGTGGTTCCTGATCATTTTCTCATGATTTCTGTTTCTATAGTTCCCTCGACTTGTGTTTCCTTTATTGCCTCTATTTTACTTTTCAATTCTTGAATAATTTCTTTCATATGTTTGATTGCTTTTTCTTGGTTTTCTTTAAGAGATGATGATGTCTTCCAATTTTTTATTTGTCTTTTCCTCCATTTCTTTGAGGGAATTTCTCATTTCCTCTTTAAGAGTCTTAAACATTCTCCTGAAGTTATTTTTTAGGTCATTTTCTTCTGCTTCATATATAGTTGGTTGTTCAAGTCTTGCTGTTGTAGGGTCTCTAGATTTTACTGTGTTGTGTTGCTCTTTGTGGTGTTGTGTGTGTTCTTGCCTTGTCTACTCATCTTTTTCTCTAATTGGTGTAGTTGGGGCTGTCTGTGACTCTGTTGATTAATCTTTTAGGTGCTAGTGAATCCAAGGCTCAGATGGTTGTTCCTTATGGTACAGTCAGTGCCATGGTTCTAGTTACTCCATTGGTCACTCAGTGTTCCTGGAAGTTGCTCAGCGCTCCCGGGCTTTGCTCTGCTGCTCCCTTGGAGTTTGCTGTCTCAGGCCTGCTTTGGTCTAGGTTGCCAGCTCAGACCTGTTTCTGCAAATGTCCCTGGTCTGGATCTGCTCCTGTAGAGGTCTCTGGTTTGGGGTTGGTCCTGCAAAGGTCTCTAGCTCTGATCTTCTCCCTGGTCTGGATCTGTCCTCTCTCCCATGGAGTTCATCATCTCAGGCCTGCTCTGGCCTAGGTCACTGGCTCAATCCTGCTCCTGTGGAATTTGTTCGACCTTCTTCTTAAGAAGCTAATAATCTGTGTGAAAGGGGAATGAATAAAATTATTAAAATACAATGTGGTGGAACTGAAAAAATGGCTCAGCAGTCAAGAGCAATTATTGCTCTGGGGGACCTGGATTCAATTCCCTGTACCCACATAACAGCTCACAACTGTCTGTAACTCCAACCCCTGGGACCTGATGCTCTCTTCTGGCCTCCAAGGGCATCAGCACACACATGGTACACAGACATACATGCAGGCAAAATCCCATGCACATAAAATAATAATAATAATAATAATAATAATAATAATAATAATAATGGAGTGAGTTGCTATACCTCAAAATTAGTCTAAATTTATGTTTTAAAAACTCAGTGCGGATAATAACAATAATGGAAATATAGAGTCACTGGTGGGGCTGGGGAGATGGCTCACTCAATAAAGTACTTGCTGTATAAACACAAAGCCAGAGGTTGGATTCCCAGAATTCATGTAAAAGTCAAGTACATTGATGCACATCTGTAACCCCATCACTAGCTTTGGATGGACAGAAGCAGGCAGACTCCCAGTGAATGTAGCTAAATCTGTGAGATCCAGACTCAGTGAGAGACCTTGTCTCAAAAAACAACATGGAGAGCAATGGAAGAAGACACCTGGTGTTGACTTCTGGCCTCTACAAGTACATGCACCCCTCCCTCTTCTCTCTGTCTTTTTCTTCCTTCCTTCCTCCCTCCCTCCCTCCCTCCCTCACACAGGAGTCACTGGTAAGAGAGGAGATTTTGTTCAGCTCTTCTTGAACTGTAGGTTTCAAGACTGACTTGCTCCCTGCTCCCTCTGTGACTTATGACTTGTTTTATTTTACATTGAAAACACTGGGCTCCTGTTTCTGCTCTTGCTCTCAGTGGGAAGCCGTAAATGCAGCAGCCTGTGACCTCGCCAGGGAGGTGGCTGATGGAGGGGATGCTTTGGTGGCAGGGGGCCTCTGCCAGACATCACTGTACAAATACCACAAGGATGAAACTAGAATCAAAAACCTTTTCCGACGACAGCTGGAAGTTTTTGTCAGGAAAAATGTGGACTTCTTCATTGCAGAGGTAAGACTGGTCTTAGAGAAACTGGACAGATAGGGCTGCTCTATGCCCTGATATCCTCCATGCAGATGGTCAAAGGTTTAGGTTAACACACTGCATTCCAGGCAAGGCTCTGGCATCTGCATGCTGGGTTTCCTGTAAGGCAGGGGATGGACCCACAGCATGCCTCAATATGGCTGTTGTTTTCTGAGGTTACATGATTGTGGTGGCTGACTTGGGGGACAATGAGATGAGAAAAAAAAAAAAAGGACGGTGGCTTAGGACAAACACATCCCCTCCCAAAGAAGAGGTCAGACCGGAAAGTGCTTCAGGGTAAGAGGTGGGCATTGGAGACAGTGGAGGAGCAAAGCAGGACAGCACAGCAGGCAGATGGCTCTTCAGGTTCACCCAGGCCTTGCTAGCAAAAGTAAGCACCGAGTAACTGTCTTCTCCATCCTGGCCTTTCTCACTGCATCTCTGTTATTCCTCAGTTTATCCCATGTGAATAACATTTTAAAGAAAGGACTGCTATAAGTCAGATTTTTGTTGTTGCTGCTGAGACATATACTTGAGAAAATCAACTTAAGGAAAAAAATCACTTGGGCTCATGGTTTTGGAGGTTTGATCCCCGGCCAGCTGGCTTTAGTCACCTAGCTCTAGTCAGTAGTCAGGAGAGCATGACAGAGAGGGGGCATTGCAGAGCAGGGCATGGCCACCGGGAAGAGGAGGGGGCAGAAGGAAGGAGCCCAGACAAGATGGCCTCCAAGGGGCACCTCCCGCACCTACTTCCTCTCACCAGATCCCCTCTTTCTACTACTTGCCAAAGATGCTGTCAAATTATGAATCAGTTCACATCTAAGTAGGCTGATGAAGTCAGAGACCTCGTGGTCCAATCCCTTCTCATTGCTGGGCTCTGCCAGCTGAGTTCCAAGCCTTTGCCACTTGAATCTATTGGGGGACATTTCATATCTAAGTGATAACAACTGGTCACCGGCAGGATGAACATGAAGGACATGCTCTCCCGTCTCTTCCCCATTTTCCGGCACAGTTATTCCTACCTGGGATCAAACCCCTGACTCAGATCTTCTCCCCATCACTATGTCTGCTAGTAGAAACCAGCTCAAGGCCCAGGGCTGTCTGTTCCTTGCTGCAGATTCTAGGAACACTGTCCAAAGTGTTTTCCAGTTGGGTAGGAATATGCGCCATTGTTTTCAGAGCTTTTCTTGATTATCTTTTTCATTTCCCAACATGCTTCCATAGAATTTCTTTCAATAGTAAAGAAAGAAACCCAGGCATGGTGGTGCACGCCTTTGATCCCAGCACTTGGGAGGCAGAGGCAGGCAGATCTCTGAGTTTGAGGCCAGCCTGGTCTATAGAGCTTGTTCAGGACAGGACAGCCAGCACTACATAGAAAAACCCTGTCTCTCTCTGAAAAAAAGAAAAGAAAAGAACAAAGAAACAAGAAACCAGGAGATTTGCTTCTGGCTCTTGTCCAATTATTTTAAGGTCACGCTTTTAATTGCGGCACCAAAGGAAGCTTCTGGGAAGCACCCCGCATCTGATACCTGACC
The DNA here is from genome assembly GCF_018167655.1 of Microtus oregoni. Classification (NCBI taxonomy): domain Eukaryota; kingdom Metazoa; phylum Chordata; class Mammalia; order Rodentia; family Cricetidae; genus Microtus; species Microtus oregoni. The sequence continues at coordinate 22,143,250 of NW_024543073.1, forward strand.
ACCATCAGCTCCATCTTGTGTCCTAAGCCTCAGTCAAACCTTCTGGGAACATCTTCCCACTTTCCCTTTCCTCTTCATGGAGCTCCTAGGACACCTAACCAGACATGAGATCGAATCACTGAGAAGCATAATGAATGATAGAATATCATCTTTCAGATCTAGCCCCAGTTCCATAAAAGATGATCCTCAGATCAACAAGGCAAGTGCTTATTCCTAGGTGACTCAGCAGTGCAGGGTATGACACATTGGACTTCTGGTGACAAATATGTGTGCTCCTTCAAGATTTTTATTTTAAATACTTAGCTATTTTTTTTTTTGTTTTTTGTTGTTACTTTGATTTAGAGACAGAGTTTCTATGTGGAGCCCTGATTGTCCTGGAACTAGCGCTGTAGATCAGGCTAGCCTCAAACTCACAGAGATCCACCTGTTTCTGCCTTCTGAGTGTTGGGATTAAAGGCATGGGATTAAACCATTGCCCATTTTAACTTGCACACACACACACACACACACACACACACACACAACTTTAAATGGTATGATTTTGTTTTACTAACAGTCACCAAATATTGATCTTTAGATAAAACTCCAGATAGTCTCATTGATGGAATTCTAGTCTTTACTCAGAAAGCGATTCTTTACATAACCTGTTAGACATGTCAGTCAGCAAGCTGTATCACATATTATAATTTGGTAATGGTTACCACAGTTTTTCAGCATTTGTTTTACCATTCCAAAGCCTTCCTTAACTTGAGGCCAGTTTTAAGAAGTGCTGTCTCCTAGTATTTTGAGCATGTGGAAGAAGCTGTGTGGGCTGTGGAAGTCTTGAGAGAAGTGGGAAAACCTGTGGCTGCGACCATGTGCATCGGCCCGGAGGGGGACATGCATGACGTGACGCCTGGAGAGTGTGCAGTCAAGCTGGCGCGGGCAGGTAAAGTGGCCATGAAGACACGGGCGGTGCAGGGGCTGCCTGCGAGATGCAGCAAGGTTTGCTCAATATTGTCAGGGAAATAAAAGAACAAGAAGGAAATTTTCTTGTCTATAAGTCCTAGGGTAGCTAACCTCTAAACTGGCTTCCAAGGTTGACTGATTCATTGGTTGGTTGGTTGGTTTGGAATGAAACTGAATCATTTCTAATCAGCATAGCCCAGGCCAGTGTTGAATTTGTGACCCTCCTGCTCCTAGATGCTGTGGTGATAGGCATGAACCCCAACCAGCTCCACTTCTTTTATATGAAGAACAAACAAATGAACCCACTGTAAGTTGTAACGGTTATTTATTGCCTCGCACAGGAGCGAACATCATTGGGGTCAACTGCCGATTTGGGCCCCGGACCAGCTTGCAGACCATCAAACTCATGAAGGAGGGCCTCAGGGATTCGGGCCTACAAGCTCACCTGATGGTGCAAAGCCTGGGCTTCCACACACCTGACTGTGGCAAGGGAGGGTTTGTGGACCTCCCAGAATATCCCTTCAGTAAGCTCGGGTGCATGAAAAGTCCCTCGTGGGTTTGTTTTGTTAGTTTTTCACAAAGACAGAGTTTCTCTGTGTAGCCTTGGCTGTCCTGGAACTTGTTCTGCACACTAGGCTGGCCTTGAACTTATAAAGATCTGCCTCTGCCTCTGCCTCTGCCTCTGCCTCTCAAGCACCAGGATTAAAGTCATGTGTCACTGCCTGGCCCTCATGTTTCTTACTGTGACTAAATTGATAACAGTTTTGTAATATAAGGCCATGTAAGGAAAAAAAAAATCTTTTAGTGTTAACCAAACGGAAGCTACCTTAAAGGATGCATAATCATTCTAGTACTTTGTTTTTTTTAACCTGGGGTGAGGCTGGGTGAAGGAGAAGCCCAACCAGCGAGAAAATGTCATTTGAAAACAGGAGGTGCATTGCTTACTTTTCTGCTTGTTTTCACCTAATACCTACTGAGAAGCAACTTAAGGGAAGCTGGGAGTCAAGGGGATGCGGTCCATCATGGTGATGAGGCCTGGCCGGAGTATCTGGTCACATGACCTCCAGGGACCGGATGAGGACAGGAAGCCTAGGTGCCGAGCAAACCTCAAGGTCTGCCTCTGGTGAAAGTCGCACCTTTCCAAACAGTCCACAGTTGGGGACAAAGTACTGGAACACTTGAGCCTTTGGGGCACATTTCGCATTCGAACCAAAACAGAGATGGTAACAGAACCGTCAAATCACTGTATTGCAGGCATGGAGCCCAGAGTTGCCACCAGATGGGATATCCAAAAATACGCCAGAGAGGCCTACGACCTGGGGGTCAGGTACATCGGCGGCTGCTGCGGATTTGAGCCCTACCATGTCAGGGCCATTGCAGAGGAGCTGGCCCCAGAGAGAGGATTTCTGCCTCCGGCTTCGGAGAAACACGGCAGCTGGGGAAGTGGTTTGAACATGCACACCAAGCCCTGGGTCCGAGCAAGGTGGGGTCTTTTTAAGTTGCACTCGTACTTTCTCCAACCTTTTCTATGTATTGCTGTAAACGTGATGCGTGTACAAGGCAGTGAGAACTCACGCAGTGCAAAGGTGCCTAGGATGAAAGCAAGCCGCCCCACCCCTAACCCCACCCTGGCCCCGTTCCCAGGGAGTCCTGGTCTGCTCAGGCTGCTGTCACAGAATACCATCAACCGTGACTTAGAAACAACAGAAAGTTAGGGCTAGGACTGGGGTCCTGTACCTTAGCCAAAGCACCCATAAAACAAAGGCTTGTAGACTTTCTGTGAGTTCAAGGCCAGCCTGATCTCTACAAAAGGAGCTCCAGCCCAGCCCAGCTACAGAATGAGGCCCTGTCTCAAAACAAAAGGAAATTGTTTCTCATAGAGTTCTAAAGTCCAAAGTCAAGCTGCTGGTAGATGCAGTGTTCGGTGAAGATCCACTTTCTCAAAGACAGTGGCTTTTTGTTGGGGGCTCTATAAAGAGTCTCTGTCCTACCAGCCAGCTCCCAAATAACCACATGGAGACTTACTGTTAATTACCAAAGCCTGGCCTTAGCTAAGACTTGTCCCACTAGCTCTAATAACTTAAATTAACCCATTTCTATTAATCAACATTTTGCCTCGTGTGTTTTTTCCTTTTTTTCATTCTGTATGTCCAACTCCCTCCTCTTCTCATTGGCATCTCCCTGCAACCTAGATTCAGCTCCTACTTCCTCTCTCTCTGCCCATAAGTCCCGTCTATATCTCCTACTGGGCTATTGACCATTCAGCTCTTTATTAAACCAATCACAGCGATACATTTTCACCCAGTGTACAAATATCCCACAACAGGGTTTTCATAACAGAAGGGTCAAGTCAAGATCTCTGGAGGTCTTTGATAAGGCCACTAATGCCATTAACTAGGAATCTACCACTGTGACTCAATTACCTACCCCCCAAGACCCAACTCTTGTGATTATATGGATTAGGTTTCAAAAGACATTTTTAATGGATACAAAAATTACATATTTATGGGTGCCACATGATGCTTCCATACACGTACACACTGGATAATGTCCATGTCAGGGTAAACAAACATGTCTGCCTCCTCCAATAGTTACCATTTCTTGATGGTAAAATATTCAAACTCCTTTCTTCTAGCTCATTGATATGTCATTTTATACATATATATACATATATATTATACATATGTAATATATAGACATATATATTACAGTACTGATTTCTGTAGTCATCTACTATGTGCCTATCTATGTCTTAATCCATCAATATGAAGTTCACTCTATAAAGTTCACTCTCTACTCTCCCTGTCTCTTCTACTTTTTGGGCTGCCTTCCCATACCGTGTGTGTGTGTGTGTGTGTGTGTGTGTGTGTGTAAGAATGTTCTGGTGCTTGTGAATTCACAGAACAACCCTAGGTGTCATTCTTTCTCAGTTGCCATCCACCTTGGTTTTTTGAGACGGGGTTTTCCCTAGCTCCTGGAGTTTGCCCATTAGATTGCTTGGCTGGCTAGTGAGCACCTCCAGCCTCTGTCTCCCAGCACCAGGCTAATAAGTGCACACCACCAGACCTGGCCTTTTAGGTGAGGTCTTGATGCTTGCATGGCAAACACTTTCTGACTGAGTGATTTCCCTGGCCTCATTCTTCAGCTGCTTCAAGTATACAATTAGCATTTTTAGCCACTGGGTCCTATTCTGTAGTCACAGTTCAGTCTTCCAGGATTTATCTATAGGTTGCTTCTAAAATGTAAAGCTGGAGAATGGCATGCACAACATGATTACAGCTGTCATACGAGCAGCAGGACTCATGACATATTATTGGATGTCTTCTGTCCTATCTCTTAACCCTGCTCGGTGAGTAAATTCCTTTCTTTGTAGGTACAAAGTGAACACACTGGCATGCCCCAAGACTGCGTCCTTGGGGAGTAGAAAGTTGCATACCTGCTTTAAATGGGGACACTTGGTCTCAGCTTAGCAATGAAAAGAGTTCAGCTGCACACAGAATTAAGAGTCAAAACATGTTTCAGATTTAAAACTTCTTCTGTCTGATGAAGCCTCTAAAGGACTATGAATGATTCCAGTCCCCTTCAGAGGCAGAATGGGGGAGAGGCTGGAGAGATGGCTCAGTGGTTAGGAGCACTGGCTGCTCTTTCAGAGGTCCTGAGTTCAACTCCCAGTAACCACATGGGGACCTTGGGGGAGGGTTGAAGGGGAGAGGGGAGAGGCAGGGAGGGGAGCAGAGAAAAATATAGAGCTCAATAAAAATCAATTAAAAAAAGGAAATTAACCTAGAAAGCCAGATGTTAGACAAGTCTAAAGAATGTCAGTCCAATCACAAAGCCAATTTTCATCTGTGGAGAACTCACAAACATCTGTAATGGAATCTGGTGCCCTCGTCTAGAGTGCATAAAAACAGAACACTCATATACATAAAGAAATGGATTAAACAAAGCCAGGCAGAGGGTGGGAGGGAAATCTCCTCATCACTCACCTGTAACCCCCGTAGAGGCAGTACTCTGAGAGCCTGGTGGATCTCCGTGAGCGTGTGGAGGTTCTTAGTTTCCCCAGCAGACTCTGGCATTCATGAACTGCCACTCTCCCCTTAGCTTCCTGCTTTTCCAGCAGGTCCCCCGGAGATCTTCTGGTGCCCCCGCACCCTGGGCCAGGCTCATGCTCTCTCTCTCACGCACAGACTCGAGTGCAGACTGATCCTCTCTGCTCCTGAGCAGCCCTGTTGACCCTTGGTTTTTCGATGACTCTGAGTTTCCAGTGTGGTGTCCTGTGGGTGTCACAGGTCCTTGGCCATCCTCTGAGATTTCTGTGGAGGGACCATGGATGGGTCCCCTTTGATACCCGCTGTCGCTCATCTCTTGGTGTGTCTACACTTTTCCATCCCAATGCCCTACTGTGCAAAGTCACCTCAGAACACAGTGCATGCTGGAAGCGCAGGGAAGAGCAACCGCTCCACTTTGCAAACCTTGAGCCCCTTGAAGGGGAATTTCCCAAGCATCAGGGTCTGGTAGATTCTCTTCTCTCTTATATTCAACCAGTCTCCCAAATTCTCCACAGAGGTAAATTGGCTTTGTGATTGGACTGACATTCTTTATTCCTGTCTAACATATCTGGCTTTCTAGGTTATTTCTAAGTGAATTTCTACTTAACTTCCTCTTTCATTGTTGAAAGAAGAACCACAGGCCTGCATCTTCTCTGAGTTCTTCCTGATCCTAAATTATACTAAATGTTATGATTGCTTTATTATTAAAGGCATTTCCCTCGGGGGCCCATGAGCCTTGTTCTGTTTTCCTATGTATCTGTGTGTTCGCTTTCTTCCACTATCAATAAAACGCCATCTCCTTTCCATGGTCTGGAAGCTGGTCGTGCCTTGGGTTACCTTCTCCTAGGGTCCTGTTTACTCAATGATGATATGTAGTAAATCCATCTTCTTTGTTCATCTTGGTGAGATTTGAAGGCAAGAAACCGTTGCCAGAACTTTCTATGGGTATCCATCAGACAAGATGGTTCTCACAGGTGTCATTCATAAAAATGGACCAAATGTAATTCAAAGACAAAGGAAGGACACTTTGGTGATGAATATAAGTTTAAATAAGTGAAAATAGCTTATTTTAGTTGCTATAATCTGTGCAGCCTTAAAAGTAATGGGCCAATAAGATTAAGACCTTAGTCTGAAGACCAAAGTACTCTTTGCACCCTGAACTTCCAAACCTGTTAATGTTTGTAGAAAGTCATGATTCACGGGGGCCATTTTAAACCTCAAGTTCTGACATTACATCATATAAAAATATTAACCATTTTCACAAGTTTCCTAAGGAAATCGAGGTAAACTGTAAGATTATATTTAACACCAAAGTCTGTAACCAAGAATCCTATACTCTTTTTCTTTTGTCCCAAAAATAAGGAACAAAGCCCACAAGGTTGTCTGTTTTCTGTTCTTGGTTACATAGTTGAAGAATTACCCTTTGCCTCATTATGTTTAAAACTGTCTCGATAACTTCTCAGTTCACTAAAATACTGAGTAGACTTAGGATGTCTCTGCTGGAGGTTTCAGGATGAAATGTAATTAATAGTTAGTTGTAAAATCTCCTATAACTGAAATACATTGTTCTGAAAGGTGGCCTTGAAGCCTAGCGATCAGTAAAGAAAGAGGATAAAAGTATGGAAACTGGCCTGGGGAGATGGCTCAGTCAGCAACCGGCTTGCCATAAAAGTAGCGAGGGCCTGAATTCCCACCCCCAGAACCCAAATGAAAAGGCGGGCACAGCAGTGCACATCTGGAGACCCGTGGATCCCTGGCCTGCTTAGTTAATCACATTCCTGAGCTTCATAAATGTGACTCTGTCTCAAAACATAAGGTCCAGGGTAACTGAGGGAGACAGCTGGCCTCTGTGTATACACACACATATGCACACAAGCATGCAAACACACAATGTACACGCATATCCCACACACAAAAATTATGCAAAAGTCACTGGTGTGAATATACAGAGTTCTTCTGACTGTATGTTGAAACAAAAGTTCTACTTTAATCTGATCTCTCCATCCCTCCATCTCTTCTCTCCCTCTCTTCCTCCCTTCCTCCCTCTTTTCTTCTCCCTAACACACACACACATGTGACATACAGAATTTATAAAATTCTTTTACATAATGGTGCATATTTTCCAAACCCAGGGCTAGACGGGAATACTGGGAGAATCTGCTGCCAGCTTCAGGCAGGCCTTTCTGTCCTTCGCTCTCAAAGCCGGATGCATAAGAAGCAATGAAAGAAAACTCTGAAAAGACAAGACCAGGAAGAACCGGTCTCAAGCCCTGTCTTCCTTGCTGCTGTCATCAGCCTGCTTCGTGTTCCAGCTGTGAGCATCGATGAGCTGCTGTCCCTTCAGTTCAAGCAACATGTCCCTCCTGAGCAGACTCGCCAGATGCTGTGGAGATGTGGAGGCTTCTAGACCCGGCCTCCCTCCCCAAGCACACTCTGTCTAGTAATTCCACAGTGCATCCATGCAGAGGTCAGCACGCAGGCTCTCAGGGTGGATTTGACATTCTTAAATAATCCGAAGTCAGCGAGAAGCTACCTTAGTGAATAATTCAGATATCTAAGCCAGATGCTTGAGGACCAGGGAGCGAGCAGGGCTCTGCTCTAGCAATCAATATGCTTTTCTCAAGTGATTTCTATTGTAGCTACAAATACATCTCAGTAGAAGAAATGCCGAAACTGTTGCGAGTGATGGCAGGATTATTAAAATCACAGGGCTTTGCTTTCAAAGATGACTTTTGCTTTCAGGTCCTAGGATTTTAAGAGCGCCTTTCTAACCACGCACAGCTAGACTGTAAACTGCTGACGGTCAAGGACCTTATACCATACTGCTTACAGCCCTCTTTATTTAGCTGAACATAATCGCAATGCTCAGTAAGATACTTGTTGCTTATAGTCAAACAGATGAACCCTAGAAGACCTTTTCAGAAGTCGGAGTTCAAGTCCATCTTGTTCTAGTGCTTTCTTGATTCCCATTTGTGTCATACGCTGACAGTGTATCCACTTTTCTCCTTTTTGCAACAATGTGGCAATGTGTGACAATTAGTAGAATTACCATTTATTTTCTTTTTATGGAACTTGAGTGTCTTAAACTTCATAGACATTCTCTGGAATGATGACAATAAGTATCCGTTACCTGCCATGCTCTAGCTTTGTCCGCTCTCATGGCCACGTCGTCACGGGGTTAAAACTGCAATTGATTCATTTTTAACATAGCAGGTTTGCAGGCGAGGATACAGGCCTGAGGAGGCCAAGGCAGTTGCCAAGGTCACACATGTGGGAGTGTCATTTGAGCCTGCGTGCTCTAGATCTGGAACCCTCAAGCACTGCTCTGCCTCGCCTCTGCCTGAACACAGCTGTTGCTTTTATAATGATTGACTCGAGGTGTTGGTATTACCATTTCCTTAGATGTGTAATCTTTGTGTTTGAAGCCTTCAAATTCCTCTCTTCCAGTGCTTCGTAAAATATAAAACATGGAGTTTATGGTCATTAAACTTATGAGTGGATTATGATTTATTTCTTACGAGTGAATCGACCCTTCAGTCTGGATGTGGTTGTTTCTGTAATGCTAATAACCTGGGGCTGATTCATCCTTACCACTTCAGAATGCCATCCGATGCAGTCAGAGGGTGATTTGGCTCTCATCACGGCAAGGCCTTCCGAGTCCTTGAGGGTGACCAATCTAAGTGATCAAATGGCCGCCTCTCCTTGCAAACCTCATTCACTGGAGCCTCTCTCAAGGTCACTTACTTCTTTCTAAGATATGTCTCATTCTTAGAAAGTGACTCCGTGGGAATCAGAAATTTGCTCACTACAGCCAAACATTAGGCTTTGATTATCCGTAGAACAACTCCCCCCCCCCCATTCAGTAATTCTTCCAACTTAAAGATCAGGGGTCTGAAAAGGTGGCTCAGGGATTAAAAGTATGCACCTCTTTGGCAAAGAACTTACTTCAGTTTCCAGTGCCCACGTGGTGACTCGCAACTGTCTGTTAGTCCAGTTTCAGGGGATCTCATGCTCCCTCCTTGCCTCTGCAGCCTCTTGCACAGATATGGTGCACAAAACCTCACTCGGGCTCACATGCATACATACATACATACATGCATACATACATACACACATGCATACATACATACATACATACACACATGCATACATACATAAATAAATGCCTTTTCTCAATTGATAATTTTTTTTAAAGATAGCTGTTAGGCTTCCCTGAGCCTTCTTTTCCTCACCTCCTTCAAACCTAAAGGTTTGGAGACGTCATTTGTCCTATACCATAGGTGAGACAATCACTTAACATCTCTGTCAAGATCCTCTTCTGTGAAATGAAGGACACAACGGAAGCATTCTCACCGAGGTGCTGAGAGGATCAAATGAGATAATACAGCACTTAAAACAGTGTCTGGCACGTGCTAGGCTCACACTGTGTCTCCTTGTCCCCGTGGTGGCTCACCCCGGACCAAAGCCTCTTCCTGTGTTAGTGCCTGAGCTTGAACCTGCGTTCCGGCGTGATCTCCTCACCCTGTAGCCACTGCTGAATGTGCTGAAGTCATGTGACAAGGGACGCATTTGACACCGTGAGAGGAACCAGAGTGGAGAGGCTGCACCGGGGCAGGGCTGTCCCTTCTGGGGTCCACACAGCCCTCTCCCCTAGTTCTGCAGCATTCAGTGGGGAAGCAATATAACAAGTTTGAAAAACTAATGACAAGTGGTAGATGGTGAAGATGTGTTATAAATCTAGATCCATCGACCTATAAAAAAGGAAAATCAGTTGAGACGCAAATCAACAAAGAATAGCTCATTTAGACCTGAAGAGAGTGTTGGGCTGTTCATCAGCTTCTCAGATAGACAGCTGCGGCAGCTGCAACGGTGTTAGGAAAGTGTGCTGGTCTGAACGTGATCACGGGAATCCACGGCTTGAAAGGTGTGAGGAGGGACAATAATGAGAAACCCAAACTGAAGATGTTCAGAACTAGCGATACGAGATGAGAGGTGGCCCCTGGGAACTGATGGAATCCATCTGTGCCGTGTGTGTCCTCAATGCAACAGTGCACAGCCACGGAGAACTGGGTCAAGAAGACTGTTGAATAACCTGGTTGTGTGTGCGCTGTTTTGCTTTGGTGATGTGTAGTTGGAACATTATTGATAGGACAAAGGTCATCTTGTGTCATTAACCATGAAGATCTCACTTCGGGTGTAGAGGCGCAGTGGCCTTGCCTAAGGTGGTGGTGACGCTAAAATTGAGAAAGCTCCCCAGAGATTAGCAGGTACAACATTCAAGTTAGGATTCTGGTGCTATGGACTGAGCACACGGCTTTGCACGGGCATTCTACCACTGATCTACACCTCCAAGCCACAAACTAAATAAGATATGTTTTGAGACAGAGCCTCATTGTGTCATCCAGACACTTGAACTACTGATTCCTCTGCTTCAGCTTCCTCAGTGCTGAGATTACAGACGCATGGGAGCACACCTGGCTGCAAACACCTTTTAAAGGATTGATTTCCTATGTGGAAAGACTGAAAAACGTATCATGTTTGGATCATAGTTTAAATAACAGTAAAACATATTAAGAGAAAGAATTTCAACTTCATTAAAAGCAAAAAGAAAAACTATCCCCCTTAGCACAGTCTGTAACGTACCGTAGCACTTCCTGTCTTAGTTGCTGTGTTCTGGTAATACTGGACAACACATTAGATCATTTAAAATGTCAGGAAAGCAAAGATGACAGTGTTGTTCAGGTAGAAGAAATAGTTGTACAGAAAGAGTATCCAAAAGGCTACTATAGACCATAAGAGAATCTAGTAATATGAGGATTAAATTTCTATACACAAAAGCCATTGCATGCATATATATATATATATATATATATATATATTTCACATTTTGGCAAAACAACTAACTATTCAGGAACAAAACTAACTTGAGCTATGCAAGAACTATTGAAGGAGTTTAGGTAGATGCTGTGGTAGGATGCAGAATAGGACTTCAATTAATACACGCTCCTGCTCAAAGGAAGATGCTGAGACACTCTGAACTGATGAGCAACTGTCATGAGACCTCAAGGGAAAATACCATCAGAATTGAGGAGAAAGAAGCATGCAAACTCTCACGTGCATATGGAAGTCCTTTCCTTCTGTCTATGTGTTGCTTTTATTGGCTAATGAATAAATCTGTTTCAGGCAATGGCTTAGTAGAATAGGGCAAGGCAGGAGTTCCAAGCAGATAGAGGAGGAGAGAGTAGGCAGAGTCAGAGAGAAGCCATGTAGCTGCCTCTGGAGACAGATGCCTTTGCTGAGCCCGCAGAACCCTGCGTGTAAGCCACAGCCACATGGTGATACACAGATTATGGAGATGGGTTAGTTCAGGATGTAAGAGCTAGCCAATAAGAAACTAGAGCTAATGGGTCAAGCAGTGATATAATTAATGCAGTTTCTGTGTGGTTATTTAGTCTGGACAGCCAGGAACGAGTGAACAGCCTCCCCCAACACAAAACTCGAGGTAAAATTAGAAAAAGAATGGGGGTAGGGCAAGTGTGGATTGCCAGACAATCGCTGAATAATAAACAGAATAATTAAAACCATGGGGCATGGGCCTGAGGAGATGGCTCAGTAGTTAATATCACTTGTTGCTCTTCCAGAGGACCTTAGGTTCAATTCCTGGCACCCACATGGAGGTTCAAAACCATCTGTAACTCCATTTCCAGGGGGTCTAATGCCCTCCTCAGGCTTCTTTGAGCACCAGGCATGCATGTGGCACAGAGACATGCATGCACTCAACATAAAAATAAAACAACAATTAAGTTATAATGCATAGGTTATTTGTATTAAAAATCAGTGGTAGAGAGCCACGCACTATAAAGGAGCATTTCAAGCCAGACAGGGGAACCTGATTAGTTAAAGCTGGGGACAACTGATCAGCCATCTGGCGTGCGCATTCACTCTCTACATTTAAAGCTGATCAAAGTCTTGGCCAAAATTCCATGAAGAAAGAGCCATAAAAGAACAAAGAAACTGTTACATAAACATTTTTAAATGTGTACACACACAAATACCCTGGTCCAAGTGGCGTTAGAGGCAAATGAGGAGAGAGTGCAGCAGGCACTAATAAGCTCTCATCCAGGAGGGATATCTGGAGGTACTTTAGCCCAGACTTTCGCCCACTCATGCACACATTGCAAGGGAGTTGCAACAATATTCAAGACTCCAATTAATAATTATATATAAATATTACATATTCATTATATATAATATGTTTATATATAATGATAATTAATATTAAGATGATATTAGAGGGCGCTATACCCAGCTGGGATCCAGACAAAGCCCTTGATTAGTACTAGTCGTAAATTGTCCCTACTTGATGTTCTGTGCAAGGTCCAGCTCCCAGCCTGTCACTCCATCTCTTCCCTGTTTGGTATACTTCCCCAAACATCTGGATGACAGTGTCCTATGCTGTACCAGCACACAGTCCCTAACAGAACCTGGGAAGCCCAGCATGACTTCCCTCCCTAGGGAGCAGGCTTCCTCCCTTTGATCAGGTTCTGGGGAGCAACTCTCTATTTGTACCCCATATGACCTGACAGTCAATGCTCAGAACTGTTAAAGGTTTTCTTTTCTTTTTTTTCCATTAAAGTTTTCAAAACAAAACAAAACAAAAACAAACAAAACCTCTTGATGTGTAATTTCTATAGATATTTCACCAAAAGCGATGGAAAAACAAGACCGTCTTCCCCTGAAATGTGCAAAAGTCTTCCTTGATGGCTTTGATCCAGGAAGACAGCAGGTGACAAGTAATACATGAATAGATAGAAGAATCTGAGTGCCAGCAGCCTGCTGCAAGTATCTGCATATGTTTTCTAGACTAATGGAGACTTTCCTGAGTTTACACATTAGAGAACAGATTGTCTTAATCCACTAAACACTTTTGCAGTTAGGGAAGTGTACAGCAAAGCAGCAAGGTGACTTTTGTCCCAGCTGTGTTGACCAGACCAAGAAATTAATGATGTTTTTTATTGATGACGATGCAGGGGGCTGACATCCTTATACCTGAACACTATGTAGAAATGTAAAGTATTGTAAACTATTTAGGAAACAATTTGCCCATATTTACCAAAATTTCAAGTTACACATCCTTGTAGAAGCAATTTCCTTACTAGGGTAAAATGTATTTTCATATGTGTCCAAAGGCGCATGTCTGGAAACCACCTAAATATCCAACAATAACATATAAGTTAGTGAGTTCTCAAACATTTACATATATTAATACATAAAGTCATTGAAAAGGATACAGTAAGGCTGGAGAGATAGCAGCAGGTAGAGGTACTTGCCACCAAGCCTGGCAACCTGAGTTCCCTATCCCTAGAACCCTTGTGATGGAAGGAGAGAGAACCTACTACAGCAGGTACTTCTCTACTCACACACAGATGGGAACGTGTCAGACCAGCATGCCGTGAAGTAGAACATTCCTAGACGTGTTGTGTGAAAGCCTGCACCCTTCTGTGCACTTCCCTCCCTTAGAAGAAAGACTGGTGATTGAAAGTCTAATGCCAGACAAGGACTTCCTTTTCGCCCAGATTCCGTTTCGTCTGAATTTGGTTATATAGATAGGCGTTACCTTTCCCAGGAAATAAATTAGCTTGACAACTATGAAAAATTTCTGGATGTGAGGGAATAACAAGATACCATGAGTTCCACACAGAACAGGAAGTCCACACCACCAATGATGCATAGCAACCAAGAATGCCAGAGAGAAATCTAACCAAGCCAACTAAGAGGACATATGAAATTTCTGCCCATTTTCCGTGGGGAATTTTTTAAGGCAAGATGTCTACAAACTCTGGTTTTGTAGCAAGAAACCAACAGGCAGGTAATTGTTAACAGAAAACCTCCCACAAGACTGATGATCAGTGAACTAAGACAAGCTGGTTTGAACCAGTTCTTTCCAGTCCCACAGTAGATATTTGCTGTCCTAGAGTTATCGAGAAGAGCAGATGGCCCTCTGATAAACCTTGCTGTGGGGAGAACCGGGAATGCAAGCCAGCAAACAGCTGGTGTAGAAACCACTTGAAAAGGATCGAAGAGACGAGGGGAATCTAGGGGTGGAAGCCAGCAAGGGGTGGAAGCGAGCGAGCGAGGGGTGAAGGTCAGCTGGAAAAACAACCCCTGCTTTGCAATGACCACAGCCATGGTCTGACACCTTATGAAAAACTCTCAGGCAAGGTTAGGCAACCCATTTTTGGCTGTACAGTCAGCTGCCTTGAAGACAGGCACACACTTTGTTTAATCAATAATGAAAACGCTGGGAAGAGTTTTAGAAGGACACACGTCTGCCTGACCTTGGGCTTTTTACTAGTGGCTTACAGAGGTTGGGGATGGCTGGCTGCAGAATTCTGGCCTGCATGTTCTAGGCCTCTGTCATTTGGGCACTGCAGAGAGGATGGGTAGAGGGGCTTGTGACACATGACATACCAACACCACACTGTGTGGCTCAATGACACCGAAGTTAAGGATACAATATTAATGCCACAGTTCAAGAATGAGACCACTACCACTGTTTGAGCCAAATTTGAAGCAAGTTTGATTTTTCTTAGGGTACACCTTAGACCAAACCAGTGACTGCCTCCTAAGCCAGGTTAAAGAGAGCCACCCAGAATGCATTCTTGGACCCCTTTTAAGAAGTAAAATCACAAGTAGTTTGCAAAGCAGGTGTCACAACAGAGAGACAATGGAGCAATAAGGAAGTTTAGAAAAATCTCAGAAAATATCATATGATTGACCTGTGATTACGGTTAGGGAAGGACAGGGCATTTTCAAAAAACAAGTCAAGGTCAGGGGTTGGGGCAGGCCAGGCTCCAGGAAACAGATTTAAAAACAGCAGCTCAAATCATTCAGTGAACGGAAGCTTATTTTTAACAATACAGAATAGTGGCTCCTGACTTCAAAATGGAGTCAGGCAGGTTCCTCAACTGCTAGTCCACGGCATGGAGAGCACCAGGAATACCAGGCTGGGCAAGAGGAGTGGGTCAGGGGGAAAGAAGGCCCAAACCAGGGTAGATGGAAAAGTATTTATGACAGAGGAAAGACTTGAGACTCAAGACAAACGATGGGAAAAGAGGCACCTCTAAAGACGCAACATTACTATTTAAGATGCCACTTAAAACATGGGGACTATTTTGTGTGCTTGTGCGTTTGGTTGGCTGCTTTCTGTGCATGTGGTCTATACAAGTGTTCCTGTGGGTGTGTGGATCAGTGTCTAGTGTCTTCCTCTACTAGAATGGCTGGCCAGTGAGTCCCAGGGATGGATCTTCTCCACACGCCAGACACACTGCTGCATGCCCATCTCTCCTGCACTGGAGTTACAGACACATGCCTCTGTACCAGGCTTTCACAGGTGTGCTGAGATCCAAACTCAGGTCCTCATCCTTAATGTGACATGTTCTTTCTTGACTGAAACCATATCACTAGTCCCTCAGTGGTTTTGTTCAGTTGTTTTCAGTTGGTCTTGCTAAGTAGACCATGTTAGCCCCAACTTGTATGTAGATCATGCTAGCCCCAACTTGTGTCAATACTCCTGCCTCTGTTTCCTAAGTGCTGGGATTGCAGGTGTGTAACACCACATCTGAGCTGGGAACTGTTTCATTTTAATATTGATTGTAACAGATTTTATTCTTTTTAATTTTCAATCGTATATAATAAGTACTAATAGATTTTCTGTACCCCGATAATAGGTTTCTCCACCAACACAGTAAGCCAAATCAAGTGGAATTGAAAAAGTAGAGCAGGTTTATTTGGGCAAAGCAACTTCTGAGTGCGTTCTCCAGTCCCAGAGATCAAGGCCAAAGAAGTCACAGGCACCAACTAAAGCAGGGAGCTTATATAGCTTGTAGAAGAGGGGTAATGATGTGCCCATCATAAGCTGGGTTTATGGCCAAGTATGGCCAAAAGTTGAATGCTTTAGTCAGGGACTTGGATAGCTGACAACTTCAGGGCATGAAGCTCCAGTAGCCGCCAAGAATGCAGAATTGTGGTTTTTGGTGTCTTCCCTTGTTGTGGAATGTTATTTTAAGGTGTGTCACATTGTTTATGCTGTGGAATATTTGTTTTAATGATGCAAAGATGTGTTGCATTCTTTTGTGTTGCATTTGTTTAACTCATGAAGCTGTGTTACTTTACCTGTCTACAACACCTGATTGGTCTAATAAAGAGCTGAATGGCCAATAGCCGGGCGGGAGAGAGAAAGAGGCGGGGCTGGCAGGCAGAGAGGATAAATAGGAAGAGAAATCTGGGGAAAGGATGGGTAGAGAAACAAGAAGAGAAGGAGAGAGGATACCAGAGGCCAGCCACCCAGCTATTCAGCAAGTCATGGAGTAAGAAGTGAAGAAAGGTATAGAAAATAGAGAAAGACAAAAGCCCAAAGGCAGAAGGTAGATGGGATAATCTAAGAAATAAACCAAGCTAAAGTTGAACATTTGTACGTAATAATAAGACTTCGTGTGATTTATTTGAGAGTTGGGTGGTGGCCCCCCAAAGAGTAAAGAGTAGAAAACAAAAACCAACAACATTCCCTTTGTTCAGAGATTTTCTGTGGGTGGGCTTTGGAGAGACGGGAATGGGGCTTTCCAGATCATGCAGCGGCGAGCTGGAGGCGCCAACTGAACAAGTACATAAGATACTTTTAACAAAACATGAAGTAAGTAAGGAAAACTAAACCTGTGACAAGTCTTTCTAACATGCCTTTTGTACTGCTGATAACGTTTGATACGAGTATATTAATTGTACAAAGCAGTGAGTCCCATGGTGATACTTTTGTACATATAGTCATATTTCAGACCTTCTCCAGTCGTCCCTCTCACCACCAGCAACTATTTTTAAGTCTTTAAAAAGGAAAACTAACATTGCTTTTCTAACCCTCCCCCTAAGAGATGAATGTGGGCCACAATATTACCAAACAATTACAATAACAGCAAAACTGGTAGACAGCCACATTCTGAGCAGGCGATGAAGGAAGATTGATCTCCAGCCAGGACAGCAGGGCTTTCTCCATGCAGCCATCATGGAGGGATCAGACTGTCCTGATTTTAGGGGCAGAAGGCAACCGCCTGCATTCCTCTCAAGGAGTGTTTTTCCTCTTTACCACCTGCCCATTGCTCATCCTCCTTTACACACATTTAAGACTGTCGGGAGACATGGCCTGCTGAGCATCCTGGTGACCCCAGATCTCTCACAGTCCTGCTCTGTACCCTCCGCCCGGGTCAGAGTGGTCACCCTGGAGCCACAGCACTGTGGCTTTCCTTTCTTTACTCCTTTTTGGATTCATTTCTGAATCATAATAGGACAATGGCCCAGTTAAAAAGACCTTGTTTCTTCTTCTTCTTCTTCTTCTTCTTCTTCTTCTTCTTCTTCTTCTCTTCTTCTTCTTCTTCTTCTTCTTCTTCTTCTTCCTCTTCCTCTTCCTCCTCCTCCTCCTCCTCCTCCTCCTCTTCCTCCTCCTTCTTCTTTCTCCTTCTCCTCCTCCCCCTTCTTCTTTCTCCTTCTCCTCCTTCTCCTCCTCCCCATTCCTCCTTCTTTTCAGTTCTAAAGATCAACCCCTGGGCCTTGTACATTACCACCTGACCAAGCTGAGCTTGACAATGTCTCTTTTTTTCTGGTAGTTGTGTGATGGCTGTCAGTGGGGGCTGGGGGTGTTGCTAAGCACCCCAAGTGATCCTTCTGAAAGTTCTGGCCCCCTTCAAACCTCACCAAAGAAAGGGAGAGAAAGCTGTCGTCTGCATTATGGTCTCAGTTTTGTGTCTTTAAAAGATGGGTCTGGCATCTTTACGGGGGTCACTGTGTCCTCTGGCATCCAGCTTTATAGCCAGAGGGAAGGGCGTGAACAATACGAATGAGGTTCTCTGAGTGGCTAGGAATGTCTGCCCTGAGGGAGCCAAGGATTCCAAAAGGATGCTCTACAAGGGCAGACCACCTCTGCCCCCTGGCTTAGTCGCCTCCAGAGAGGGCCTCCAACACGGGCCCTGGCTTCGGCAAGCTGCTTATTTTTCATCTTTGGGAATAAAAACTGCAATGGCTCCCAGGGATGTGGGGAGGTTTCCATGGGGTGAAACATCTGCCCAGGACGGGATGAGACCTTATTCATGGAAGCAGCACAACTACTGAGGACATCTCCGCAGAGCCATTGTCCAGCTCTGAGGCGGTTCGGGCTCTTGGTGCACGGTCATTTTCAGATCTGAGCATAAGATCTGTTGAGTGAATAAATGACTGTTTGCTAAATGTGGTGGTTTGTAAGAAAATGCCCCCCCCCCAGAGGAAGTGGCACTATGAGGAGGGGTGGCCTTGTCAGAGGAAGTATGTCACTGTGGAGGTGGGCTTTGAGGTCTTTTTTTCTCAAGCTTCACTCAGTGTAACAGGCAGTAGACTTCCTGTTGCCTGCAAGAAGTAGGACTCTCAGCTCGAGCCCCATGCCTGCCCGCCTGCGTGCTACCATGCTCCCCTTCATGATCATAATGGACTGAGTGTCTGAAACTGTACGAGAACCACCCTCAATTAAATGTTTCCTTTATAAGAGTTGCTTATAAAGTCATGGTGTCTCTTTTCAGCAATAGTAAGCTGTAAGACTGAAGTTGGTACCAGGAGTTGGGGATTGTTTTGATAGGCCTGACCATACTTTTGTTTGTTACTTTGGGTTAGGAAAGCAGTGGGATGCTTTAAGCACTGCATAATAGCATATTCTAGTAGGAGCATGTTAGACAGTGGTGCTGATGTGGAGAAGATTTTAGTGTGCTGCCTAAAAATCGTTCTTGTGATATTTTGGTGAAGAGAGTGGCTACCTTTTGCCCTTGTCCAAAGAGTCTACCTGAGGCTAAAGTGAAGAGTTTTGATTAATTCCCTTGGCGTAGGAAATCTCAAAACAGCCTAGTGTAGACTCTGTTGTGTGGATATTAGTGGTAACTCTGATGATGATTTATAATAAAAAGGAGCAAGCTGAGCAAGGAAAAATATTTGAGGAGAAAAAGGGCACCAGAAAGCGGAAAGGGGGTGGCGACCCCACGGCAAGCTCCCACTCAGCTAAGTTTCTAATGTGTGGGGAGTAACTAAAGAAAAGTTTAGAGCCGGGTGTGGTGGCGCACACCTTTAATCCCAGCACTGGCAAGGCAGAGGCTGGCAGATCTCTGAGCTTGAGGCCAGACTGGTCTAAAGATCAAGTTCAAGAACAACCAAGTTTAGGCAGTAAAGGAAAACAGAGAGCTGGTGAATATGTATTTAAACAAGGGGAAAATGTTCTCCAGCCCCAGCAAGCAGCAAACCTGGCCGCTTCGGCCACATGGTTTTGGCTTTAGAGATAGAAGAAACAGGTTATAGAAGTTGCCTCCAAGCCCAAGGACAGCCACTGAGTGAGGCCAGGTATGTGTGAGGGGCGTCCCTGAACAGAGGCCTAGGAGAGAGGCGACTGTGTGAAGCCGTGAAGTTGCAGCCTGGGTTGCCTTGGAGAACCTAAGATGTTGGAGAGGCCCGAGCTGTGGGATACCTGCTGAGGAGAACTGCTAATGGAGCGGAACCAGTCAAGAGAAAGTGTGCTGCAGACAACAAAGCTGGACGGAACTGGAGATGTGGAGAGCACTTTTGACATCAGACATGGAGATACAGTTTGGGGTTTGCCCTTCTGGTTTTGGTCTTGCATTGGTCAGCATTTTCCCAAGCTTCCCTGACATAGCCACCAGTCAGGATGTTTGATTCAGCCTCCCTGACATAACTAACCATCAGGCGGGATGCTTGGCTCAGTGACCCAAACTTTCCCCTTCAACATCCATCTAGAAAGGCTACTTTGGCTTGCTACGTTCTGGAAGGATTTATTTCTGTTCCCTCTTTTGGAGCACCCAGCACCCAGCTCCCAAATAAATCACACACAGAGGCTTATTATTACTTATAAATGCTGGGCCTTAGCTTGGCTTGTTTCTAGCCAGCTTTTCTTAACTTAAATTATCCCATCTATTTTTTGCCTGTGAACTTTAATCTTTCTCTGTTTTATATACCTTTCTTTACTTCTTACTCTGTGGCGTGCTGTGTAGCTGGATGGCTGGCCCCTGGGGTCTTCCTCTCCTTCTTTCCTTGCTCCTCAATCTTATTCTTCCCAGATTTCACCCCCTATTTACTCTCTCTGCCTGCCAGCCCCACTATCCTTTCTCCTGCCTTGCTGTTTATTAGACCATAAGGTATTACAGGTAGGCAAAGTAACACAGCTTCATAGAGTTAAACAAATGAATGTCAAAGAATGTACCACAGCTTTGCATCATTAAACAAATATTCCACAGCATAAGCAGGTGTAACACATCTTAAAATAAGACTCTACAACACTTAACCACTGAGCCATCTCTCCAGTCCTCTAGCAACACTCTCAAAGTTGCCTGAAGTTATATACCAATCTATCCAAGAGCAATTACTTGCCTAGACACTGCTTTCTCTTATCAGAACTCTTTCATAAGCCCTCCCCATTCCTCTTTAGATGCAGTGTACTAGGAAAGAGAAATGAGAGAATGTGTGTGTGTGTGTGTGTGTGTGTGTGCACGCGCGTGTGTGTGCACGCATTCACATGTGTGTGAAAGGGAGGGGGATCATTGGTTTCAAACGCCCCTGTAGGGTTGAGAGCAAGTCATGGGCTTTTCTCCAGGGTAAGGGTCTTCGAATCAGGAGCTGCACATTCAGGCTGCTGGACCTCACAGACTTCAGTGTCAGCCTTGAGAAGTCGGAGGTCTTTAGACTTCATTACACACTCATCCCAAAAATAATAGAATAAGGCAGGAAAGGTTGAACACAGTGGTTCAGGACTAACCTGGGCAACATAGCAAAGAGGAGTGCTAGAGGGACACACACACACATCAGAGAAATGCAAATCAAAACAACTCTGAGATTCCATCTTACACCTGTAAGAATGGCCAAGATCAAAAACACTGATGACAACTTATGCTGGAGAGGTTGTGGGGTAAAGGGAACACTCCTGCATTGCTGGTGGGAGTGCAAGCTGGTACAGCCCCTTTGGATGTCAGTGTGGCAATTTCTCAGAAAATTAGAAAACAACCTTCCTCAAGGCCCATCAATACCACTTTTGTTTTTTAAAAAATATTTATTTATTTATTATGTATACAATATTCTGTCTGTGTGTATGCCTGCAGGCCAGAAGAGGGCACCAGACCTCATTACAGGTGGTTGTGAGCCACCATGTGGTTGCTGAGAATTGAACTCAGGACCTTTAGAAGAGCAGTCAGTGCTCTTAACCGCTGAGCTATCTCTCCAGCCCCCTCAATACCACTTTTGGTATATATCCAAAGGATGCTCAATCATGCCACAAGGACATGTGCTCAACTATGTTCATAGCAGCATTGTTTGTCATAGCCATAACCTGGAAATAACCTAAATGCCCCTCGATCGAAGAATGGGTAAGGAAAATGTGGTACATTTACACAATGGAGTACTACACAGTAGAAAAAAATAACGACATCTTGAATTTTGCAGGAAAATGGATGGAGCTAGAAAACATTATGTTGAGTGAGGTAACCCAAACATAGAAAGACAAGTATCACATGTACTCACTCATAAGTGGTTTTTAAACATAAAGCAGAGAAAACCAGCCTACAAATCATACTTGTGCAAATTCAGTATCAGGACAGAGACCCACAGCCCAACATAAGGCCCAGTTCTAAGGCGCCCAGCCCGACAGATTGAAAAAGAGCCAAGGCAGCTATGAATGGTTGGAGAAAGTTAAGCCCAGTGTGGGGCACAAGTCTCCCTCCAGTACATCATAGATGGGAGGCAACACCTGCCGAGGGAATGCTAATTCCTCGGGGCAGCCATCTTCTGAAACAGCTGGTCCTCCAGGCTGCTGCTCACAGAGCTTTCGCCCGCAGCAGAGGCACCCTCTGGAAGCTGGCTGAGCCGGTCTAAGACCTCCATGCCATTTTCCTCTGCAATCTGCACGATGAGGCTGTCGACCTGCTCCTGAGGTGTGGTCCGCGTGGTGGCAGAACTCCTGGAACCCTCCGTTACCGATGTGTGCTCATCCAGGCTCTGCACCTGCTGCTCAGACCTGTTTATCACTGCAGACACCTTCTGAAGATCCGTGGGACTGAGTGCCTTGTCTAGAGCTTTGGTCACCTGTGCCGTATTCTTGGTTACCCCCTTCATGGTCACAGCCGTCTGCACCTTGGGGGCTACTGCATCCACACGGGAGGCCATCCGGAGCCAGTTTACACCTCCGTTCTTCTTGCGGATGGCATTCTCAGCACACCCACAGGCACACGCCACATTTTTCTTCTGAAGGCCTGCTTAGCCTTGGAGTCCTTCTCTGCCTTCTTGGCCAGTTTCTCTAGCTGTTTCACTGTGAACTTCAACTGGAACAGGGTATCGTCCATGGCCAGTCAGGTAGTGTACCCCTCGGGGTGGCGAAGGGGACAAGATATTAAGGACCCGCTATATCCGGGAGGACTTCCAGGGTCGCTAGCGTTTCCAGTCGCGCGGCCTGCTCTCGTGAGAAGACCCATTATGATATAATTTTTAAAGTATTTAGGGAAAGATAAAACAAAGAGCAGGTTAAAAACGGTCACCATTTCATGATCAACAGACAGGTATCCTGCCCTGCACTTGAAGCTGCTTCCGTCTCCTTTCCGGTTTGCTCAGCCTTCATGTAGAACTTTCAAGTTTTCAAAGTCATTTCTGTGGGGACTAGCCGTGATAAGCTAAGTCTGGGCAGGTCACCCAAAGGAAGTTCTTTAATTCCAACCATTATCACCTGGAACTTTGGCCATCGATGAATTTAAATGGAGTCTGGAGTCTCAGTAGTTTACCCTGAGACAATGCCTGGCAGGCCGAGATTGCCTGACCCCCACCCAAGAGCAGACCATTCAAAGGAAATACCTGGCATTCCAACTGCTGTAGATAGGGTCACCTGTCAGCGCACTTCACCAGGACACCCCTAGACAAATGTCAGCCAATCAGGGGCCCTAAACCTCAGAGACCTCTCACCCCCACCTCTACTACTATAAAATCCTATTCTAATTGAGCTCGGGACGTTGGACGTGCAGAGAGACCGAGTTTGCAAACTTGATTAAAATAAAGGCTCTTTGCTTTTACACATGCGACTCTGTCTCCTTATTGGCTTTTGTGGGGACCCCGCGAATCTGGGCATAACAATTTCCATTTTGCCCTTTACATGTGAGCCCCTGTGCTTGTAAGATAGTGCAGGTATTTCTATTAGAAGCCCTGTCACTAGAAACTGCCGAGTTTCTTTGACTGGGAGGTCATTGAGAGCGTACCCACTTCTTGAGAACTGGCATCGAGTGCTCCTGTAAATGCCAAGTTTGTGTTCCTCCTGCCAGACGTAGGTCATACAGATTACACTTTGCACCAAGCTCTTGCAGGGTATCACTTCCTCGTGTAGTGATCTTGAATCTTCGCCTTTGTCAAATATTTGGGCACTGAATGGAATTCTTAGGGGCCTGGTCTGGCAGCTTAAATGGGTCACGGGTACCTGATCCCAGATCAAGGTCAGAGACCTGCAACCAACCGGCCAAAAGGGCAGTGTGCAGACGAGCAGGCAGCGACCTCAGTATTTTTTTTTCTTATCTTGCTTCTCGGTGTTTCCACCCATCTCAGAGACCAATCTCGACGTCTCCTCCTTCAGGCAGCTTCCCAGCTAGCCCCTGCCCCAAATCAAAGGCTGGTGGGCGTGTTGGACCTGGCCAAGGCTGGGGAAACCAAGCCACTGTATAAAGAGATTGCAGCCACCAGGCAACACAGGCTTTGCTACTGGACCTCACTCGCCTCCAGTCCACAGCTGTTTCCAGAGCCACTTACTACACCGGAAAGATGGCACCGGTGGCCGGCAAGAAGGGCAAGAAGGTAAGTCTGCAGGGAACCTGAGGGCACTCTTAGAGGCACCACCAGCTGGGCACACCCAACGTCAGTGAGGGCAGAGGGGTGTTTGGGGCCCGGCTGTGGTCCTCCTAGTTGGCGGCCTTGGATCAGAAGGGACACCCAGAACTCCTGTATGACCTGGGGCTTCTCCTACAGAACGCACTCTAGTTTCTGTCCCCGCTCCCCTCCCCCGCCCCTCACCTCCGGTTCCACTTTGGACCTGTATGTATGTGTGGGATGATTGTCTTCTGAACCCAAGGCATCCCCGCAAACACTTCGGAAGTCAGGGCGCCCCCTCTCGCCCCTCTGATTCTCAACACTTCCTGAGTGCAGCACACTGAAGACGAGGGAGCTCTCACAGAAGCTGCTCTCGGCCCCAGGGTGGAGTTTCCCACCTAGTGGAGGTGGCCCTGGCTGGGGGCTTGCGGGGTGTCTGGAGGGGTGTCGGTGCAGGAGGAGCAGGTAGCTGCGGAGCCCACCTGACTGCCCGACGGTTCCTCGCTCGCGCCACCTCTCACCGACATCCTGCCAGCTGCCGCTAGGAGAACAGGACTGTGGGGGAGTGATGGTAGGTTTCATCCACAGCTTGTTTCAAGGCCACAGAAAAATGCCTCACACGAGCACCAAAAACAGTTTCGGAAAAGAATAAGTAAATTGATTGTAAAACACCGAGGAAGGGCTGTTCGTAGAGTTCTAAAAACCAAAATACCCTCGGGTCCCACTCCTGCCTAACAAGAAGCTCGTTTCTGCTTCCCAGTGGCCTGCTGGACACAGGAGTTCAGTCCAAATCAGACCTTGTGGGTTAGAGGAAGGAGGGATGGATGGGGAGGAGGGTATAAACTCGGCTCTGATATCAAGCCCACCACAGAGGACCCCAGAAGATGGCTGGGAGACAGATGGAGCCAGGCTGACTCAGTACCCTGCAAGAAAGTAAGGCATGTCCTGCTGAGATACCACCTGGTGTGCCCAGTTTGAAGGGTTAGGCACGGATTCCAAAATTCTCAGGGGAGAAAGCTATTCTTGTTCATATTTGGCAACATCGTGCCCCAGAGGGTGATGGATAAGCGTAGCATAAGAAGGCTGTACAGTTCAAGCTTTTGAATTATGGCCAGCCCTTAATTTACTAAATGATGTTCCCCCACCCCCACCTCCCCAGACACACACTCATTTGACCCCATTTGGAAAATAATGGATTCTAATCCACTTCCCAAACTCAAGTTTAGAAACGCCATCATTTTAAAGGTCTGATGGTAAGGAAATCCCAGCACTCAGGAGAAAGAGGCAAGAGGATCCTAGATCAAGACCAACCTTAGCTGCACAGTGACAGAATGTCTGAAAAAAACTGTGTGTGTGTGTGTGTGTGTGTGTGTGTGTGTGTGTGTGTGTGTTGGGCGCTCTTTAGAGAATTATCAAGAAACAAGTGGCGTAAGGGTGCCTCCCCAATACATAAATGCTAAAATAAGGGCAGTAATATGCATGCCTATATATCTGCATTTAAAAGATGTTACAAGGACACATAGTCACTGCAGAAAAACAAATGTTTAAAATACAAAGAAAAGAGCCTGCAATTGTATTGATATATATTCTGCTAGTTCTCTAGTCTGATCCATGCTTTTAAAAAATAAGCTGCTGTTACATATACTCCTTTGTAAAAATTTCACACAAACTGAGTCTAAGTTTTCATTACTATGCCTTAGAGATCCCTGAAACAAAAATGCCTCTGATCTGCAAGCCCCTTGCCCAAGGACAGACAGTTCCTGAAATGCTGGAGGCTGTTGTTTACAGAAGATAACAAGTCACAGGTTTTCACTCCCCTAAAGAAGTGTGTTCGAGGATTCTGCACCAAATGTGCTCCCTCACGTGTGGGTGGGAGGTTCACAGACTGGAGGTTTGTCAGGATGTATGCTTGCCCCGATGAGAAATGCAATGAATTATGGGTTTTCCTTCTTCCGCCGCTGCAGACTGTGAGTCTGGGCCATTTCCTGTTATTCTGGGTTTGGACCTTACCAGAGCCCATCTCCCTGGCCGGTATTTAATTAAGTCTTGCTTCAAATTTGTTCTAAACTGTGGTAGTGGTCTTAGTCTCAGTCAGTGGGATTAACAAAACAACATTGCACTGTTTAGTTTAGGAACAAAGAAATTCTGATGTCTAGGGAATTAAAAACTTAGTAGAAGTTTTTAATCTAAGAGTATGCTGGCATAATCACTAAACAGTATGATCGGCATGATAATTAAATCACCACTCCCCCTATTTACAAAGATCAGATTCCTGGCCGTTCTGTATATTAAAATGTTGCGTTACTAAAGCTTGAGAATATGTTCAGTGAGCACTGGTAACTGCCACAATCTCACTAGTTCTTTCTGCCCAGAGCAATCATAGCTTATTTCTGGGACCATAGTTCATGTGACTGATACATACATACATATATAACGCATACATATACAATTATGTATATAGAACATGTATATATGTGTGTATACACGTACACCTATATACTACATGTGTATACTTGTTAATTTTAGACAGTATTTAGACACATTATAGTCATGATGAATATTTGGCTTTCAAGATTGCACAATAGCAACTCTGTATCTTTACAGCTGTTTGTTAACTCACAGACTCCCAGGCTTGAAAGCGTTTGGGGTCTGAAAGGAGGAGAAGGCAGCAGGGAGCACACATCCTCATGTAATTTCCAGCTCCGCCGTGAAAATGTCAACGGTTTCTCGCTGAGCACTTGCTACCAAAATGGCCTGTGTGGGATGGAGAGGCAGAGGGCTAAAATGAAGGAGGCTTTCAGAAGATGGGAGGAGTTTTGGTGTGAAAGCCTGTGACTCCTCGAGCGATTCATGTAGCCCGTGTTCTCGCCTTGTTTCTAAAAACCCACAGATGCGGCTAGTAAACAGAATGTAGTAAGCGTGCACACTGCAATGTGTCCCCAGAACGATTCCCTTTCTCAGCGCTGCCCCGCCCCCTCACCTCTATCTGCAATCAAATCTAGAAGCAGCTTAAGGACGAGATAGTCATAAGGACCTTGAATAAATTATTCACAGACTCTGGGCTTTAATTCCCCATTTCTAAAATCAGAGAGAGAACTAGGGTATGTTTAAAGTTCATGATTCTTAGAAACTGCAAAAACAGTTATACTAGTAAATTACTTTTGAATCCATAAAACCCCTTTCCAATTCACAATTCAAAATCCATCTCTTGCACCTGAGCACAGTGGCAATCGTTCCACAACAGTGAAATGGAAGAGCTCTGGGGAGTGGACTGGAAACCATCCACGAGTGCCATGCCTGTCACTTCCCTGTTCTTGGCACGGGATACAGGATGTGCGTACTTACAAACTCATGGGTGCGTGACAGATCTGCCGCTGCAGAGCATGCCAAGCACGGAGCCCATGAGTGATTTGACCACCTCTGTTCTGGCTGTACCAGGTGTCATGTGACTTTTCAGTCTTCTACCAGACGGCATTCTATGCTGCCCCAACCTCTCTGACAGTGTTAACCCTCTCCCTAGTTTCCTGATAGAGCAAGAAGGCTGTCTGTCGTCCTTTAAGAATACGCACCACTGGTGATGGGTCTCGGTAGCAGAGTGCTTGCCTTGCATGCGCAAGATCCCAGGTTAAATTCCCAGCCCTTCTAAAAATGAAAAAAGATGTGCTTCATCAGAGTGGCCATAGTTTACAATCTATTATGTGTTTTATAAGGAGCTAGAGGAAAAGAATTTAAGGATCCCAACCCTCCTAATGATAAATAATTAATGAAATTGAAATCCTAATTGCCCCAATTTGCTCATTATTCATTGTGTATATGAACTGAATTATCATTTTATGCCCACAGTATGTAAAAATTTAAATATATATATGCAAATGGGAAAATATGTGCTCTTCTTTTATGCTGCTGGGGATAGAACCCTGAGTCTCAGGCATGTTAGGCAAATGCCTTACCACTTGGCTATATATCCAAGTACTTCCCCGTGTGTACTGAAAGACACCCAGGCTCTGCACATACCACAAACCCAGTGCATACACACAAGTATGCCAGTTTTCAATAGCTGAGCATTCTAAATAAATTAATGTATAAAATACATAATAGATTGATGTATATAATTCATATGTATGTTTCTGATGTTGATGCAAAAACCCAGCTCTCACCCCACAGGGATGAGACGTTTATTCTGGAGGGGATCACTCTGAATGATTATGGCTCAGGTCACACTAAGCTCCACGTTCCACTTTTGTACTAGTTTGATGAAGTTTTATAGCCATACAACAACAATGGTCATAAGTCAAGGCGCTCTTTCAATACATTGGTGGAAACATTAGGTAGGCCAGTTACAGCAGAGCAGAGAATCTCTGCTACTGCCTCAGACACTATCCCAGTGCTGGCAGAGCAGAGAAACACTGTTACTAGCCTCAGACACTATCCCAGTGCTGGCAGAGCAGAGAAACACTGTTACTGGCCTCAGACACTATCCCAGTGCCGGCAGAGCAGAGAAGCTCTGCTACTGGCCTTAGATACTATCCATTAGCATTCATAGCCCTTTGGCTGCTTGGAAACTGAGGGTCTGTTCCAGAGGGTTTATCTAATGGTCACGATGATGTTAGGTCATATACACGAAGACAATTAATGGTCATAAAAGGGGCAAACATCTGAGATAATTTGGCTCTGAACTTCAACATTTGAACCTCTCCTCATGACTGAAGTTCTTTTTTAAAATTAGTTTATTTATTTTTTGTATATGAATGTCATATCTGCTTGTAAGTCCTTATGTCAGAAGAAGGCATCACTTCCCACTAGAGATGGTTGTGAGCCACCATGTGGTTGCTGGGAATTGAACTCAGGACCTCTGAAAGAGCAGCCAGTGCTCCTAACCAATGAGCCATCCCTCCAGCACTGTCACTGAAGTTATAACCAGCTAGTCATCTTCGCAAAGGTGGAGTGCTAAAGGAACTATGCTCTTCAAGAATACATTTGCAAAAGCACTAAAGGTAGAACTTCTCTTTGAAACTCATCTTCCTTCTCTCCCTCGTCTGGAAATTCAGGGCATCCTAGAACGATTAAATGCCGGAGAAGTTGTGATTGGAGATGGAGGATTTGTCTTTGCCCTGGAAAAGAGGGGCTATGTAAAGGCTGGACCCTGGACCCCGGAAGCGGCTGTGGAGCACCCGGAGGCAGGTTGGTGCATGCTCCATTCTACACTATGATAATGTGTGCTGTGTTGAGTGAACTGCAGAGCCAATCATGAGACAGGAGCATGCTTGCAGGGTTTCCCATACCTGCTACTGAACCTGAGCTCTTGCTGCTAAGCACAAAGGCTGTTCTTGCTTCTATTGGCGGCCGCCTGGCTCCTGCCCTTCACTTTAGACTAGTCTAGAACTTGGATCATCGTCTTTTTCTCTGCACTTCCCCCCACCAATCTATGTGTGTCCAGTGTTCATAAAGACAATCCACTCCGCAGTTTGGTAGCGCCTTAATCTCCTCTCCAGTGAACTTTTGCTTTGTCATTCCTCAGCCACCCACCTCAAATTTACCATTACCAAGAGACGCCCCCCCAGGATGTGCTGACAACAAGCCCCATTTGGCCCCCACCTCCAGTCTTCTGTCCCTTCTCTGTAGTTTTCCCATTCCTCCATCTTATGAAGATGCTCCACCTTTCGTTCCAACCAGCTTAGAGTCTGATCATTCTCCCCCAAGTGTCTATCATTCTCTTATACAAGTTAGGGTCCATGGTGCCACATCGTGTCCCTCCATCGTGATTAGCCAACTAGTTCTGTGCACACTGCTGCAGCCCAGGCCTGTCTGCAGTCTGCTGTCTCCCTGT
This sequence comes from Microtus oregoni, assembly GCF_018167655.1. Lineage (NCBI taxonomy): Eukaryota > Metazoa > Chordata > Mammalia > Rodentia > Cricetidae > Microtus > Microtus oregoni. Next base: position 22,172,974 of record NW_024543073.1, read on the forward strand.
CTATACCCTCCCCGTGTGCCTTCTTCCCACTCTTGAAACCACCAACCAAGAGTGACGAGAAAGTGCTGCTGGGATTAAAGGCTTGCCCCACCACCACCCAGCTGAGAGCTCAGATCTCATAAGGAGGAGGCAAAGTGAACCCCCAAAATAGGGAGTCTTTTTAAATCTCAAAACTGGGCCTCAGTGATGCACTTCCTCCATCAAGGCCACACCTCTCAATCCTTCCTAAATAGCTCCACCCACTGGGGACCATGTATTCAAACATGAACCTGGGGAGTGTGAGCCTTCTCAATCAAACCACCACAGGACCCTTTCTCAAAAAACAAGCAAACAGAAACTCAAAATTATCTTGTAAAAAAACACTGGGCTAATCACATACTATCCCTGAGGTCCAGAGCAGAATCTTTGGGGTACCAGGCTAGTAGACCATTTACACTCTATTCCCTTTTCAACTTTATGTCCTACCACACTCCAGCATCTCTTTGGTGTTCCTTCATTCCCCCAAACGCCAAACCTGACCTTTCATTGTGTTTGCTCAGGCTGCTGCTACTGCAGGGACTTCCCTTCCCCACCTCCACCCGGCAAGAACCTGAACAGCTCCAACCTGCAGCCCCAGTGACTTCCTTTCCCCGTGGTAGGAAGTAGCTTCTGCAGAGCCCCTCCACACACTGCTTTGGTCAGGTGTCCTTGAATGGATCATAGATTTCCCAAGGACAAGACAAGATTGTCCCCCTCATGTTTATTCGTGACTTTCACAAAGAATCAGTGAGTGGAGAGCAAGCTGACAATGAGCAGACTAAACCAAGAACACAGCACCATAACCCCTGCCCTCTCCAGCCACCCAACCATCCAGCCATGACAGTCTTGAGAGAGGTTCCAGGAGACCCCAGAGTTCCCCCTCCTTAAGCCCAGATGTGTGAGTGCCGAGCCGCTGAAACAGCCATTCTGGTGTCTGCTCACCTGAGAGCTCTCTAGAAAGCGTTGCACTTGGGTGAGTGGGTGACCTCACAGCTTCGCTTGTGCCCCTCCCAGTTCGCCAGCTTCACAGGGAGTTCCTCAGAGCTGGCGCGAACGTCATGCAGACCTTCACGTTCTACGCCAGCGAGGACAAGCTGGAGAACAGAGGGAACTACGTGGCGGAGAAGATATCCGTGAGTACCACGCACCCCGGCCACCGCCTGTGAAGGACCGCACAGACACACCACTCCCAAGAGAAATGATGGAGTTTTGCTTTATTGCCAAAATAAGAGACCTGTGATTCACTCTCAGGACTGAGTTGCACGTGTTAGGATGAACGGGAAGGCATTTATGAAACAATGTATCCTGCTCCTCCATTGCTAAGCAAAGTGCCGTCTTTGCAAGTCCACACATCTCTCCCGTTTCTGAGACAGGCTCTCATTAGGCAGCCTGGAACTCACAGAGATCTGCCTGCCTCTGCCTCCCAAGTCTGGGATCAGAGGTGTGTAGAGCTCAGGGGGGCAGCAGCCTGAACAGCTGCGGTCGCTTCTGTTGGGGTCAAAGCACTTGCCCACCAAGGCTGAGATTTTGTCCTTTCTAAAATGCATTGGGAGTTCTAAAATTCCAGCAGCTGAAATGACCTGTGGTACTGGGTGTCCTGGGGGTTTTCTTTAGTGTGTGTGTGTGTGTGTGTGTGTGTGTGTTGGGTTTTTCGGATGGTGGTTGGTTGATTAGCTTTGTTTTTTTAAGGATAAAGTGGGATTTTGTGGTTGTTGTCTGCAGAGTGAGGGGTGGAACCAAGTCCCTCAGACACGCTGCCCTGCACACAAGTGACACCCCAGGTCAGGTGGTCCCATGTGCACCCCTAGCCACTCAGGAGACTGAAGTGAGAGCGTCACTTAGACCCAGGAGTTGAAGGTGATAGGGTGAGACCATCTCAGCAAGAAACAAGCTGGCCCAGGTTGCGCATGCCTGGGATCCCAGCACTTGGGACATGAAGGCAGGGGTATCAAGAGTTTGAGGACATCCTGGGCTAAATGAGACTCTGCTTCAAAAAACCGAATGGAAATGCCATCCTCTGGGCCAGTTCAATCTTACATGTCTAAGCGATTAGAATGTGCCTAACTAGGTGTGTATTTATTGCTGTGTGAGAAAAATACATACATAGTCATGAACTTAGTCATCATCCTAACTGAATTTTAGTCTTATTAATCGTAAAAGCTATTACCCATTGTCACCATCACAATAGTTCAGGCTAGGTGTTAGAAAATTCTTTTTTAGTTCTTTTTTCATGTAAAAACTGCTAATCCTCTCATAGATTTTTGATAGAGCTGGAGCCTAGATATGACCACTGTGTTCATTGTGGCTTTCGTGATTATTAATGTAGTTTTAAAAACGTCTGGGCTCCATAAACCATTGATCTACATAACCCTTGTTTCCTGGGATAAAGGCAGTGATTTTAAAAGTAAAACTGAAAGGTGGGCATAATTCTTTTCAATTTCATGTGTAAATTGAGATGTGTCCTCCACTTCCCACCCTAGGGTCAGAAGGTCAATGAAGCTGCCTGTGACATTGCGCGGCAGGTGGCAGATGAAGGAGACGCTTTGGTGGCAGGAGGTGTGAGTCAGACACCTTCATACCTTAGCTGCAAGAGCGAAATAGAAGTAAAGAAAATATTCCAGCAGCAGCTGGAGGTCTTCATGAAGAAGAATGTGGACTTCCTCATTGCCGAGGTAAGCGAGGAGTTCTGTGGCCAGACCCCTTTCTATGACCTTCTGTTCTCGTGATGTCAGCGTGGGGTGATGGTCAAATCTCAATGAGGAACAATAACATTTAGCTTCTGAGATCTTTTTCCATCTCAGACGTGTGCTAGCATTGACTCAGTTGGTCTGACACAGTAATTTTCAAACCTTTTTCTTCAATTTACACTAAAAAAACTGTCACTCCGTCCTCTTCTGTGTCACAAATGCTTAGTAAATAGGTTATCATTAGATGGATCCTTAAGTAATAATAGATGATAATAATAATAAATATAATAAGTTATATAATATTACTTATATAATTATATGTATTAATAATTATAACATAATAACTAACAGATATGTAATAATAGGTATTCTTATCGTTTTGTGGGAAACATGGCTAAGGCGTTGTGCCCTTCACTGATTTCAGTATTTCGAGCATGTGGAAGAAGCTGTGTGGGCGGTAGAAGTATTAAAAACATCTGGGAAACCTGTGGCTGCTACCATGTGCATCGGGCCTGAAGGAGACCTGCATGGCGTGTCCCCCGGAGAGTGTGCAGTGCGGCTGGTAAAAGCAGGTGACGATAGATTTCCCTTTGCCCAGTTCGCCTCTAGTGAACTTTTAAAATAACATAGAGAAAACGCACGCTGTTTCAGGAATCCACACATGCTGTGGCATGTACCAAGGAAATACATACAGAAAAGCCACAGATTTACTTTGTATACATGTGGAGGGATATGCATGTCTACGTGTTCGTGTGTGTGTGTGTGTGTGTGTGTGCACATGGCGTGCGTGTGAACATGTGGAGGCCCAAGGTGACCGCTGGATGTTTACCTTCGCCTTACTTCTTAAGACAGGGTCTCTCGCTGAACCTGGAGCTCATGGGTTAGCTAGACTGGCTTGGCCACTGAGCTCCTGGAAGCCACTCACCTCGCCACAACACCACTAATGCTACAGGTGTGTGCCACTACGCCCAGCTTTGTACGTGGGTGCTGGGGATCTGAACTCGGGACCCATTGAGTCATCTCTCCAACTCATGAAATTTATGGTTTTAAGGAACGGTAAAATTTCATTCTTGGATCCCCAAGCCACAAATGCATGGCAGCCTTCGGAAAGGGGCAGCCAGACATATGGCTGGAGGTTTAACGCTTAGAAATAAGAAGAATGTTTGGGTAAGTCAGAAGAAACGTTAGGAGAAATTGTGTTTTATTTAAACGTGTCTCAAGTCGAGACTCTTTAAACATTAATAACTTCAAAGTTAGTTGTCTCTTTGCCAAAATTTTTCCTTTCTCATGGTGGCCAGCTTGCTTTGCTTTGTGTAATTGGTATAATAAATCAAAAGAAACTTTGATATGAAATGCTGACCACCTAATATATCTTTTTATCCAATTTCTGTTCCTAACATTGGGTTTCATTTCAATTAGGGGGAACTCACGGGCTGTTTTCTAAACTGTCGCATTTTAAATCCAAGTTATAACTCAGTGTCATAGGAAGAGCGAGCCCAGTCTGAACTGGAGACACTTCGGTGATGTGTTTTATTTATGATTCTTATCCACCTCCTGATTTTTCATAAAAATCGTTTTCATACTTGTCATTAACAGTAACAAATATTTATATTTAGGAAGGAATTGTATAATCCTAATTTTATGGGAAATATAAAATGAAGGGGGTAAGTTAGCTATCTCCAAGAGGATCGGAGGACATACCATCATTTGTGTGGGTGACTGGCGGGCATGCGGGGCCTGCAGCTAGGCCTCGCCCATCATTCTGCTGGCCTTCTGCATTCTGTGCTTCGGTTATAGCCGTCACGGGTCCTCACTTACTTCATTCATCTGTTTAAAGTCTGGCCCCTCACTAGATTAACATCTGTACGGTGGAGACCAGGTCTGTCTAGGTCAGCTGTGAGCACTCTGCGGCTAGACAAGTGCCTATCCCAGCATGGGTTTTTAATAACCCCTGTCTAACAAACCCAATCCGTCTTCCAATGTTGAGCTCCAATTTTATTTCCATGTGTCTGGCACGATCATCCCTGCCCTTAAAGTGCGTCGCTTTCTACGTATGCCACTCATTTTGAATATCTTCATTTGATAGCTTTCCATCTGTGAAAATGCTGGTAGTCAGATGTATTTAGAATATGCCATGCTAAACCTAGGTGTGCATGGATCTCCACTGCACACCTAGCAGAGTCTTTGACACCTCTTTCTATTGTGTCAATATCCAAGAAGGAAATGCAATGAATAGCCATTACCTAGTTTAATTCATCATAAAATATTACGTTGCATCCATGGGTCAAATTTTGCAAAGTCCTGAGCTAAAATATAAAGTCTATGACATCATAGACCATATTATATTTATATTTCCTCTTATAAGGAAACTTACATCTAGCAAGTATCTAGGAAATAGCCAACCAACATATAATTAATAAATCAGTACAATAAAAGTAAACAAAGAAAGAGAAACTATGGGCATTTCACATTCAAAATCAAAGTAAAAAGATCAAGATCCAGGTGAAAATGGGTGTGTGTACACCCCTATAAGCTCAGTGCCAGGGAAGCTGCAGCAGGAGGATTGCTTCGAGTTTGAGACCAGCCTAGGCTACAAAGAGAGACTTGGTAAGATGATAAACAAACAGAGCTAGGTTGGATGGCTCTCACTGAGGCCAGGTGGCCAGCATGCTCCTGCCTGAGACTGGCCTGTCCCCACACTCGACCCCTAACGCGGTGCTTGCAGTCTTGCATGGCGAGGCCAGAGGTTTGGAGGGCACTGGATTTGAACTCAGATCCTTTTGCTATCACAGCGGGTGCTCATCGAGCCATCGCCTCCAACCCTTTGCCAAACGTTGTTAAATTCAAAAAGAAGAAAGGGAAGCTCTATTGGGAATTCCTCTCGTTTTGAGAAGATAGAACAACAGCATGCTGTCCCTTCAAACCTTAAGGATGAGGAAATTTCAAAATCATACCTAATGGTTGACTGATCATGCTGGGTCCAGACACAGGACATAAGGGACTATAAAGCATCTAAAACATATTTTGTATCATTTAATCAAACATCACAACCACAGATTTCAGAAGAACGCGTTAAGGTGACAGCTTCTCGTAGCTTCCAGTCCAAGAGGCTAACCTGCAAATGAGACCGTTGGGTGTTAGCCATTTAGTCACCTCAAGTCTAAAGAGGTTTTGGAGATTTTTTTTCCCCACACCCCTAATTCTAGACACAAAATTCTTTCTCAAAAATAGAGTTCCAAAATAAACTTTTTCCCTAAATGACTTTCTGCTACTGTGCCCAAGAAGCCCTTGTGAGTTTGTAAGACTTGCCTGGTGAGAGAGGGCATTTATTCCGGCTTCAGATGAACAGCATGGTGGGGAACACAGGTGCCACCCGGCAGCTGAGAGTGTTAAAAAATTATTGTGCTTGCCACATAATGTCAAACACTGAAAAATTGACTGCTGAAATTTAAAGTTAAAAAAAAAGGGCTCTAACAATGATTTAAAAAAAAAATGGACAGCCCAGTGTACTTAAGTGACACTTCAATTACACGAGATTCTTCCAAGCGCTTTTCTCAGAGAACACTTCCTGGCTGCCAGCCATCACTCTTGCTCACAGGTCACACAGGTTAGTGTGCCGTGAAGACTGACCGCGATTCTTCAGTTCGTCGCTGACTACAAGCTTCCCGCTGGAGACAGGAACCCACCAGGACCTGGTGTCTCCCGCACGCTGACACGTCCCTCTCGCTTACAGGAGCCGCCATCGTCGGTGTGAACTGCCACTTTGACCCCACCACCAGCCTACACACTGTGCGCCTCATGAAGGAGGGTCTGGAAGGCGCGCGGCTGAAAGCCTACCTGATGAGCCAGCCCTTGGCCTACCATACTCCCGACTGCGGCAAACAGGGCTTTATTGATCTCCCCGAGTTCCCCTTTGGTAAGACAGACGTTTTTATAAATTGTCTCAATCTCTTTGCCTGAGGAATCCCGGATGAATTTATAGAGCCAGGGAATTTTTGTCATGGAGAGAAATGGCTGTATTGTCATCTCTTGCCCCTCCTTCGGGTCCCTCCAGCCAAAACTCCCATCCTATTAGTCAAGGAAGGACAAATAGAACCACTAAGAGAAACAATAACCGTGAATTCAAGAGTGAAACCAGTGACGGGTGCCTTACAGTTGATGAAAAGGATGTCCTCTGAGGTGGGGGTCTGTGGGGAGCTCTGTCACTGAGGTGTGTGACCTTAGGCAATAGCCAATAGCCTTTCGTCCCTATTTTTTATTTTTTTTAATCACAAAAGTAAGGTTAAATGACTTATTTTCAAAGCCCTATTCCTGCTTCAAAAAATATGTTAAGGCCAGGCGGTGGTGGCGCACGTCTTTAATTCCAGCACTCGGGAGGCAGAGGCAGGCGGATCTCTGGGAGTTCGAGGCCAGCCTGGTCTACAAGAGCTAGTTCCGGGACAGGCACCAAAGCCACAGAGAAACCCTGTCTCGGAAAAAAAAAAATATGTTAATTGTGGGGGGGGGGAGAGAGAGATTACATACACGCAGAGGCCAGAGGAGGGCATCAGGGACCCTACCCTCTCTCTTTCCACATGTTTTAAAGATCGACTTTGAATTTTGTGCGTACATGTGTATGCCTGTGTGTGGGTATATGCACGGCAGAGTCCAGATCTGGGGCTGAGGCTATCGTGGCTTTTGCGAGTCACCAGCGTCGCCCTGCCCAGGTTCTCATACTTGAGCAGTGAGTGCTTTCATTCACCGAGCTGTCTCTCCAGCCCTTTTAATATCATTTGTTCCAGGCCTGGAACCAAGAGTTGCCACCAGATGGGATATCCAAAAATACGCCAGAGAGGCCTACAACCTGGGGGTCAGGTACATCGGCGGCTGCTGCGGATTTGAGCCCTACCATATCAGGGCCATTGCAGAGGAGCTGGCCCCAGAGAGAGGATTTCTGCCTCCGGCTTCGGAGAAACACGGCAGCTGGGGAAGTGGTTTGAACATGCACACCAAGCCCTGGGTCCGAGCAAGGTCAGTCCCTCTCAACTCGGGCTGCTTCCTCTGTGTCGAAATGAGGCCATTAAAGACCCTGCTCATTTCCTGAGCGATGAGGGCAGGCGGGCTAACTCCTCACCTCAGGGTCCCTCACTGAACTGCTCATGAACTGTCTTCCTGGTGATTTAAGGAGAAAGCTTCAAGACAGATTGTAATTTAGAGAGCATGGCAATGTGAGCCTGCGTTCCGGGGAAAGCCCCACCCATGGTGGTGTCCGCTAACGCTGAACTTTAAAGAGTTGAGTGTAGTGGTGCACACCTTTAATCCGGGCACTAGGGAGGCAGAGGCAGTCGGATCTCTGAATCCGAGACCAGTATAGACTACAGACCAAATCAGTGTAGCCATGGCTACACAGAGAAACCCTGTCTCAACAAAACAAAACAGACAAGCAAAAAGAGTTTAGTTATAGCCTAGGCCTGGGGCAGTTCAATGGGAGGGTGGTTTCCTCTGAGTGAAAACTACAGCAGCATTAAAAAAAAATCAAGAACTGAATATAACTTTGTATTAATATTTTATATTAATATTTATATTAATGCTCAGTGTTTTGTGTCATGACTTGCAGAGCTGGTAAGGAGGTGGTAAAATGGGCTAGGCCTTTCCTCAGAACTCACATTCCAATGGGGGAGACAAACAAAGAAATAAGGCCCAAACTGGCACCAGGCCAGGCACCTACAATGTTGAGGAAACAGGAATGCCTGAGTCTCACAGGGAGAAAGGACTGAGAAAATCGGTGCTGGCATAGTGGTGCACACTTGTAATCCCAGCACTTAGAAGGTGGAGGGGAGGAAATAAGGAGTTCAAGGCCAACCTCAGCTACATAGTGAGTTTGGGTCCTATATGGGTCACACTTTTAGAAGAAAAAAGAAAGACAGGAGAAAGACAAGGCTGTTGTTCTACAGAGTAAGAGCTTAGATTAGAAGTTACAACAGAAGAGAATGACTGTGTCTGCCAACCAGGACAACATCAGAGAAGAAGGGCTTGAGAGAGCTGGGATTTGAAGGCTAAGTAGGATCCCACCAGGTAGAAAAGGAGGATGGGAGCTCCAGGCCAAGGGTAGAAACCGCTTTCAACAGATATCAGTCAGGTCAGATACAACTGTGGATGCTGAAGTAGCAAGGCACAGCCCGGTCCCCAAAGAGTTAGCCTAAAAGACAGAAAAATAAAGCAGAAAGTTCAAATGACGTGGTAGGGTCAAGTACAGAGACGTGCAGCAGAGTGAGCTCTAAGTTAATGGTCCACAGCACGAAGGGGCAGATAGGGGTTAACGAAGGAACCCATGGAAGCTGCAGCTGGGGCTGAATTTTGAGGGATGAATTACATTGCTGGACCAAAGAGCAGCCTGATGGGAGGCACCAAGAGCTGGAAAGAGGGCAGGGTACTGAGAAAGTCTGAATGGGGCCCGAGTTTCATAGAAAGCTGATGCCAGGATAAGGAGGGGCGGGTCCATCGTCACTGCTGTGCTGGTATATGACCTCACTCCAAGGTGATGGGGAAACCCAGGGCAAAGGTAGATTTTCAAGTTTACTAAATGCAACGGCCTTCTAGCCTGTGTAGATGCCTTCTAGACAGGCTGACCAGACATGATGAGGCCAGAAGCAGAAGGAGATGGTGAAAAGAGAACAAAGAAGGAGGAAGGCAGAATCCAGTCACAGGGGCCAACGGCTCTCCAGACAGGTTTAAATGTGGGCACAGGACGAGAGCGGTAGAGGGAAATTGGGGTGGCTGTGATTGGTCAGAGATGTTATCCACACATAAGAGCGCCAACATGAAGCACATTGTTGCACAATTAATCTATTCTAATAAAACTTCTCTGTGTAGCCCTGGCTGTACTAGAACTCACTCTAGACCAGGCTGCCTCTGCCTCCTGAGTGCTGTGATTAAAGGCGTGCACCATGACCACATGGCTAATAGAAGATTTTTAAATGTGGCCAGGACACACAGACAGAAAGGTCATATATATTTGATAAAAAAAAAAATCCTGATTCTAAATTTTAGGCTTTTAGTCTCTATGCTTAGGTTCAAAGAAGGTCTAAAGATTTAAGGGGTGAAAAATGCCCTAGTCTGATTAACAAACACGTGTTCATGGCCATACTTTTAGAGACCAATAAAAGCTCTGAGGCTGTATTGGGGATCCTGGTGTGTGCTTCTGGTGGATTGTGGATCCTGATATGTGTTTTGATTCTACAGGGCCAGAAAGGAATTCTGGCAGAATCTTCGGATAGCTTCTGGCAGGCCATACAACCCTTCAATGTCCAAGCCAGATGCCTGGGGAGTGACCAAAGGGACAGCAGAGCTGATGCAGCAGAAGGAAGCCACCACTGAGCAGCAGCTGAAAGAGCTCTTTGATAAACAAAAATTCAAGTCTGCACAGTAGCCACGGGGCAACTGTTGGGGCGAATTCTTCTATGTCTGAGCCACAATGTGCACATAGAAAAAAAAAAAGGTGGCTGCAAGCAATGCTTACGTCTTACCTGTACCTATGCTTGGCCTTAGCTAGACAAAATGAAAACACAAAGAGCGTTTTACAGTTATAAGAGGATGCCCTAGAAGCAAAGAGAGGGAAAGTCCACAGTAAATCCTACACAGGTTTCCTAAGTGTGTGCCATGTTAGCAGGTGTTCCGGAAATCACTGTAGCAAAGAGAAAGTCACTCGCATGTTAACCCCACTTCAGGTAGGAGGCTGGAACAGAGCAATCACTCAGGGACCATATCATACATGGCACAGCAACTAACTCTATCTAAGGTGTTACTGGCAGTGGACCCCAAGGTCTTTGGAGCATGACCCTTAGTGAGAAACGTTTCATGTAACAGCACTGTAAAACAGAACATAGAAGCGCAAAGAAGAAACAAATTGTCCATTCTGGAATTTTCTGTTCCTATTTCCTCCCATCCCACTGCATTAATAAAAGCATGCTACTCGAAAACCTTCAAGGCAATTTTTTGTGGACCATTAATGGTTTTCATTACTGCAGCGGAACACTTCAGATATGGGACCCACCCAAGGGTGGGCCTTCCAACCTCCAATGATTCAGATTCAGAGTGGGGTTCCCCACTCCAAATGATCTAACCAAGAAAATCCTTCACAGGTGTGCCCAGCTGCTTTGGTTTTAATCGATTCCAGGCATAGTCAAATTGACAATAAGATTAGTCATCAAAGCAGCTCACACCTTTAGTCCCAGCACTCTAGAGTGTGTAAGTTCTAGACTAGCCTGGTCTCCTTACCAAGTTCCAAGCCAGCTAGGGCTGCATAGTGAGAGCTTGTTTCAAAAAACAGGTAAATAAATTCTTTTTAAAAAGATAGGTCTGGAAGCCGGGCGGTGGTGGCGCACGCCTTTAATCCCAGCACTCGGGAGGCAGAGGCAGGCGGATCTCTGTGAGTTCGAGACCAGACTGGTCTACAAGAGCTAGTTCCAGGACAGGCTCCAAAACCACAGAGAAACCCTGTCTCGAAAAGCCAAAAAAAAAAAAAAAAAAGATAGGTCTGGAGAAATGGCTCAGTGGTTGAGAGCACGCGAGGCTCTTGCAGAGGACCATGAGTTGCCATAGCTCCTCAGCTAGAGATGGGCCTTCACAAGCCCCTCCCACATTTTTGGCTGGATTGACTGTGTGTAGGTCTCGCACCTGCACCTGTGATCACGGCCACTGTAAGGGAGTGTGTGCCGTCACCCGGTACTTCCAGAAAATTCTGCCGTGCTATAAAGTTTTCTGTCTACCTGATAGAAGCTAGTTATTTAGGAAGAGGGAACCTCAGTTGAGAAAATGCCCCCACTAGATTGGTCTATGGGCAAACCTGAGAGGAATTGTCTTCATTGATTGTGGACATCAGAGGGCCCAGCCCACGGTGTGTGCTGCCAACCCTGGACAGGTGGTTCTGGAGTATATGAGAAAGAAAAGGGAGCAATCAAGAAGCAGGGTTCTTCCATGGCTCCACGTCAGTTCTGCCTCTAGGACCTCAGATGAAACAGATCCTCTCCTTTCCAGACTCCCTGTGATCGTGGTCTATTACCCCAGCCATGGAATCCGAAGACACACTGTTTCCTGGCGATCATCACTACAGCTGGTTGTTGAAATCTCCCCACACCCTTTTCTGATGGTACCTGAGCCGTGGTGGGAAGGGAATGAGACATACTTGTTCCATTGGGACTGAATGCTCACAGTCCGATCAGAAAGTGATTGGCGGCTTTCATAGCGTTGAACATAGCTTTGCGCCAGTGGGGCTGTCACCGTCAGGCCAGTTTGTTACCGTACTCCAAACCTGTAAGAGCGGTGACGCCCCTCCCTTCCCGGCAGCCATCAGTGGCTGGTTTTGCACGCAAGCGCATTCTGGCAGCACTGAGTACACTCTGTGGGTTTCAAAAAGAACAGAGGCAGTTGAGAGGTGAAAATGGTAGCAGTGATATGGGAAGCATTAGAGAGGAGGGAGTGGGGTGGATTTAATCAAAACACTATATGTGTGCGGGAAACTTTTAAACAACAAAGCAGGGAACGGTGAGCAGCGAAGCTGCCTTGATGATGCTTGATTCGTTGTAGTTCTATCGTTTAAGTCGTGAATAAAATTGCTACACCTCAATTTCCCCATCTATAAAAAAGTAGCAGCAATGTTTATTTCATGGGAATACTAGAATATTAAAAAAGATACTGTGAAGGGAAGAGAAACTTCTAGAATTTTCTAAGAGTTACTCTCCTGCTCCCAGAACATGGATCTAAAGCAGCACACCTCTCAGAGGAAACCAAGTAAGAGTGGGGTCTCACCCCTACCTCCAGCCTCCAACCCCTGTCCCCCCACTCCTACCTCCAACCCCCAGCCTCCCACCCCTACCTCAGCCCCCAGCTTCCCACCCCTACCTCCAGCCTCCAGCCCCCCACCCCTACCTCAGCCCCCAGCTTCCCACCCCTACCTACAGCCCCCAGCCTCCCACCCCTACCTACAGCCCCCAGCCTCCCACCCCTACCTCAGCCCCCAGCTTCCCACCCCTACCTCCAGCCCCCAGCCTCCCACCCCTACCTCAGCCCCCATTCCCTCACCCCAATGCCAGCCCTCATCCCTGTTTTCTTTACCATCTGCTATCTTCCATTTCTCTCATGTTCTCAAGGCAAGTTCAGTATTTTTCCACCTCAGATGATAGAAACGCTACCAGACTTACAGTTGTCTTACTCTGAAAAATGTATCGCCCTTTAATATTCTTTCCAGAACTTTATTACTGCACAAAATATTATAGCCTTTCATCATTCTTATAGCCTTTGATTTAAAAAAAAAAATCTTGTCAGATGGAACAATGGTGTTGGGGTTGTTCTTGAACTGTACATCAACACTGGCTCCTAGTGGTAGGCTTCGCTGGTTGACTGCTTTTTTGAAAAAAAAATCCAGTCCCCCTCCAGGCACATATTACTTCCAAACTCTTGTTCATTAAAAGGGAAGGCTCATTTAATGCCTCAGAGTTTATTTGAGTTAAATAGATGTTTCTTTCCAGTAAAGATTTTTTTTTAAAGTGGAACCAGAGCCCAAGGTAGCTTAGACATCAAAGTCCAAACGCTCCCTTTTAAGGGCAGAATTTCTAAGGCAGGCTGCCAAGTCAGGAAGCGCCCTTGCTAGTCCAGGCAGCCAAGAAGGATGGTATAGTTTACTTAGTCCCACAGGAGAGTGGAACAAGAACAGATGGTTTATGAAGCTAAGGAGTCGTCCCTTGCCCCGGGAAATAAAACTCCGTGAGTTACTCGAATTCGGCATAAACTGAATCAACTTTTCAGATCATGATCTGGCATTTCTTCACACTTCAGTAAAACACAGTTGCAAAGGACAGCCAAGCAAACGCAAATGCAGACGCATAGGGACGTGAGACCTGGACTGGAACAGATCAGAAACTTCAGTTCCCAGCGTCTCCAGATGGGGGCAGCAGCTCGCCAGCAGCGACTACCTGAGAAGCACCGGCTTTGCTTTGAAGAGCTGTTTCATGCACATAGATTAATGTTACTTGGCAGAAACGTCTGTATCCCTTTTTGTTTTGGTCATTTTTTTTCCATTCCTAAGACATGTGAATCTTTGAATAACATCCAGGACAACTAACCCAGCAAGAACGCCTTATATGTCTTCAACCAGATTCCCTAGAATTCTCCCCTGCTGTGAGGACGCGCACGTGCTTCTCAACATTACCGACTGTTTTCCCAAGCAGCCACCCTTTCTTTATTCAACAACACGTCCTCAGCCAGTCTGGAACTGCTCACTAGGGCAACGCCTGAGTCTGAAACAATAAAGGAGAGAGTGATCTGGAGGGAGGAAAATGGAAGCATACATGAGCGGCTTCGGGAGTAAGCACGCATGGTCTTGTGTTAAAGAACTACAGATGGCCAGGTTCATATTTCTCAGCATCTTCAAAATGCACGTCCAGCATCCCAACAACAGCAAAGCATGAAAGACCTAAAAATGCAAGGTCTTGTTCCAAAGGCAATAGGAAGTGCAGGACACCTGCCTAAATTTGCAGGCACACAACCAGGGATGGTAACACCTGCAAATGCCTCCCATTGGAGAGCAGCTGGAGGCACCCTGCTGGCCCTGGAGAGGTGATAAGCTAAGGGATGGAAAGTGAGGGGACCGATGTCATTGCGTGTACTGCTGTGAGCTACAGAAATATTGCCAAACTAGTCCAACACAGCAAAACCATAAAATGAGAGAGAGAAAGGAGAGAGAGAGAAGTCAGATTGAGAAAGTATTTTACTCTCGTGAGAACTCCAAGCTGACCACTCCATAGTCTTAGGACATACTGTAGAATATTATTTTAAGATGTCTTAACATTTGTTTATGCTGTGGAATATTTGTTTAATGATGCAAAGATGTGTTGCATTCTTTTATGTTGCATTGTTTCACTCTGTGAAGCTGTTAGTTTTGGCCTGTCTAAAACACCTGATTGGTCTAATAAAGAGCTGAACAGCCAATAGTGAGGCAGGAGAAAGGATGGGTGGGGCTGGCAGGCAGAGAGGATAAATAGAAGGAGAGCTCTGCAGGAAGAAGGGGAACAGGAGAGATCAAGGAGTGAGAAAAGAAGGAACCACCACACAGCCAGCCATGGAGTCAGAGTGAAAGAAAGATTACAGAAGTAAGAAAAGAAAAAAGCCCAGGGGCAAAAGGCAGATGGGATAATTTAAACTACGGAAAGCTGGCTTGAAGCAAGCCAAGCCAAGGCTGGCCATTTATAAGCAACAGTAAACCTCCGTGGGGATGTTTATTTGGGAGCTGGGTGGCGGGCCAAAAGAGTAAAAGAGCAACAACCCACAACAAGGACAAATGTGGCAATCCCTAATGTGTAGTAAAGGGTTTTCTAAAGAAATGCACTGGTTGGGTGTTGGGTTTTTTTTCAGCTATTAAAATTGAACACACTGAGTGTACTGGCGAATCCCCACAATTCCAATCCTGAGGGAGGCTGAGCCAGCCTGGGCTACGTAGGGAGACTATGTCACAAAACAAAAAAGAAGAGGGAGGAGGAGTGATAGTGGAATGGGAAGTGCCCAGTTGTATTTGTTTCTTATTTTAGCATTATAGTTTGTCATTAAATTTGGTTAATTTATATGCTATTAAACACATAATGGTTTTTTTGTTTTGTTTTGTTTGTTTGTTTTTTGAGACAGGGTTTCTCTACAGCTTTGGAGCCTGTCCTGGAACTAGCTCTTGTAGACCAGGCTAGCCTCGAACTCACAGAGATCCGCCTGCCTCTGCCTCCCAAGTGCTGGGATTAAAGGCGTGCACCACCACCGCCTAGCAAACAATGAGGCATTTGATTTATGCTTACTTTTAAATTTGTGAGTTTTCTATGCATATTCTTTACATGAAAATAAGCTTTATTTTATTTGTTTGTTTGTTTGTTCGTTTATTTATTGGTTTTTTCTTTTTCAAAACAGGGTAGCTCTGTGTAGCCCTGGCTATCATGGAACTGGCTCTGTAGACCAGGCTCTGCCTGCCTCTGCCTCCTGAGTGCTAGGGTTAAAGTTGTGTGCCACCACTGCCCAGCGAAAATAAGTTTTCAAAGGAAGTAATTAGCTTACTTTTAACAAAAATGTATTCCCCCAAATTCCTAAAATGTCATTAGCAATTACCAGTTACATGCAAATTATTTAATGCGCCATTTATAGAGTAAATAAATGTGTGTTGATGTCTTTCGAAGGGGTTCGGTTAGACCTACGTGACCCCATTCTGTGCCTATTTGCTCTAATTTGCCACATGGCCTTCAAAGGAAGAAGATGAAAATCTTTTTAAAATAGCTCAAACCTTTCTCCAGCCCAGTCTGGCCAGTCTTCCAATTATTTGGACTTAATGAGATTTTACTGTTCTTTGGCGAGGTTGACATCACGAACATCTGAACCAGCTTGGTGGGACTCAGCCATTTCTCAAAAACACCACCAGGGCAATACAGCAGGGGCAGCGGTAGCCGATGCCCTTAGTGTCAGGAGATCAGGCGTTTGGGGCACTCATTCCTGCCTGCTGTGTTCCTCCTGTGCTGTGAGAAGCCCAGGAAGTCATCACTCCTCTCTGGCTCTCCCAACTTCTCTTGTTCTCTGCGATGCCAAACCTTCCTAATTTGATGATACCTTAAATAGCAGCCTCAATCGCTGTCAATATTTACCGAGTGCCACTTGGTGGTGCGTTTCCAGCAGATTTAATTGTTAATTAATTATTCCCGGGCTAAACAGACATCAGAGTAAAATAACACTCACTGTTCGCGGGGGCAGGGCTGCCTTCTGAGTGGCCTTTGCCTGGTACTGGAAACTGAAACCACCACACACAGAGACCCAGTACTGTTTCCTAAGGGGGTTTGAGTCTGTGCCTTCTCAGAGCATGGCTGTTTCCAGGGCTGGGAGTTCTCTGTAAGTTTACATAAGCCACAGAAATTCTAGAAACTGTCGTGTGGATAATCCCTGTTTTAGAGTGCTGTGTCTTCCTAGGAAGGTACAGAACTGGCTTCTCACATTTTGGAAAGATGAAAATTGGGGAATGAGAAATCTCAGAATGGTCCTCTCATGAAGCTATTCTCGGCAGTTTAAAGATGCTGTCAGCCTGGACTGCTCCCAAGGACGTGAGCACACATCAGTTCAGCCTGGACACCTAAGCCAGCATCCCTGTCTACACCCCACGCCCCTTCCCAGGGTTACCCAAACAGTGTGCCCAAACCTGGACTGGGTCCTGTATGATTTCTGCTTACCAGGGGTGACTTCCTCCAAACTCTGTCCTCCTCCAGGCTAGGAGTGGCCAGTGCCCCCTGAGAGAGGCACCCCAAACCCGAACCAGATGACACAGGACCCAGTCCTGGTTTCTCCCTTTCTGGTACACAGTGTCCTCCTGCATTTAATTTTTTTATCCTTCATCCGTACCCTGCTCTGGGAATGGCAGAGGCCTGCGTTCTAGGAAGAGGCCCCAGGAACCCAATGGCTTTCATTGGCCAGCAGATGTTCCTGTCACCAGGTCCGGTGGGAATGGGATGTCTAGTATGGGACTCTAATTTGGGGTGTTCTCGTGTCAGATGCAAAGCAAGGTCAAGGTTTTGGGCCATGGAAACTCTGCCAGCCCTTGCCTGGAGTGGTCTACGGAGACTGTGTCTCGGCTCCACCCACAGCGTTGCTCAGGGCAGTCAGATGGCCCCTCCACAGGATTCCTTACTCAATTCAGGCCATTTTCTAGAGTGCTTGTACCTTCTCCTCTGAGGTCACAGTGTCAACAGGCTATTACAGTCAGTGTCCGTGGCCTCTGGAGGGAACAAACACCCTTGTGGTCTCTGGGCTGACGTGAAGTCATGTGAGATGAAGAAGGGGCATTCCTTGAGTGAATGAGACCTCTCCCAGGCTCACCCAGACTCCCTCTCTCCTAATAGAGGTATGTGGCAGCTAGGAGGGCAGGCAAAATCCAAGGTCACATTTTGCTGCTGATACCTAAAGAATTAAAGTCTAAAAGATGTGTTCTCCCACAGAACCATAAAATTCAAAATAATAGGGGCTTGGTGTGGGAAGTCCTGTCCATGTGTTGCTTTTATTGGTTAATGAATAAAGAAACCGCATTGGCCTGTGATGGGGCAGAGTAGAACTAGGTGGGGGGCGGGAACTAAACTGAATGCTGGGAGAAAGAAGGTGGAGTTGAGAGAAGCCATGTAGCCCCGCTGGAGACAGATGCCAGATGGAACTTTACCTGGTAAGCCATAGCCATGTGGTGATACACTGACTAATAGATATAGGTTAACCAAAGATATGAGAGCTAGGTAGCAATATGCCTAAGTGGTTGGCCAAGCAGTGATTTAAATAATATGGTTTCTGTGTGGTTATTTCATGGCCTGAGCAGCGGCCTCCTACAACAGATTGGGTCTCCTACAACAGGGGCTGGAAGGATAGATGGCTCAGTGGTTAAGAGTACCTGTTGCTCTTCCAGGGGATCTGAGTTCAGTTCCCAGCATCCACATGACAGCTCACAGTTCTCTGTAACCCCAAGGGACCCAACACCATCTTCTTGTTTCTGCAGGCACTACACACACATGTGGTATATGTGGGTGACACTACCTTTTTTTAAAAAAATTTTTGCCATGGGAGATAAACAGAGTATTTGCTAACAAAGACAGAGACTTCTCTGTTCTTCTGTCTCATTAGGAGCGGGTGAGTCTGTCTGCCATGATGAACTTCTGTGGACATTACTGGGCTAGCAAAATAGTTATAAGGACCTAGGCACAACCTATTATTCTAAATCTTCAATCAGGTCGTCAAACCTCACAGGGGATCTCTCTTTATTCTTCAGAGTTCCCCTGAGCCAGTTTCGACCTCAAGGGTTTTGTACTGGGTGCTCCTCAGTCAGATGCCTTTTGCTCTCCTGATTTCCCCTAGGCACTGGCTTCCTGTCATTCATGCCTCAGATCAAATTCTTTCCAGAGGCCCTGCTCAGTGGCCCACCTATCCCAGTCCCCACCTCAGTCACTGCCAAACATCCTTGCTCTCATCCCTCAGGGCGTTCACAAGATCTGCTGTTGCCTACGGGGGTCTCTGGGGCTTGTCCCTTAAGCCCTGGGTGGACAAGGACATTGTCCTGCTCCCCTCCTCTGTTAGTTACTTTTCAGGTCGCTGTGACCAAAGACCTGACACAGCGTCTTAAGGGAAGGAACATCTATTTGGGTCACAGTTCCAGTGTTGGGAGCAAAGACACAGAAACATCCA
This sequence comes from Microtus oregoni, assembly GCF_018167655.1. Taxonomy (NCBI): domain Eukaryota; kingdom Metazoa; phylum Chordata; class Mammalia; order Rodentia; family Cricetidae; genus Microtus; species Microtus oregoni. The sequence continues at coordinate 22,191,888 of NW_024543073.1, forward strand.
TGGCAGAGAAGGTGGCCGAGACTTTCGTATCGTATCGTGGTGGATCAGGAGGAAGAGTTCAACAGGCACTGGAAATAGATCCCACAGTGAAGGCCCACTCCTAGAGAGCCGCGGCAGCTATGTGGCTCTAAGCCTCGACAACCTTCCCAAACATCACTGGAAAGAACATGTTTAAACACACAAGCCTGCTGGAGACGCTCCACATCCAAACCACAACCCGCTTCACCCCCAGCTCCTTCAAGAAAGCCAGGCACAGATGAGGGGCTCAACCATACCAGTTGGGTGGCTATTTGGAAAATAAGGATGCTTCTATGGAGACATAGAAAGTGGAGGACTGTCAGTGTAGGGGGGAGGGCCAGCATTCTACACCAGGAGAAAGCTTTATTTAAAAATAAAAAAAGTGTGTGGTGGGAGCTGTTTGGGCCATTTTCATTGTCTCCCTGGAGGTCCCAACTTCAAAAGTCCTCAGTTGTAGGTGATACGGGGGATCATAATCTCAACTTCTGTAATTAAAAGTATTTCATACTAAACATAAACAAACAAACAAAAATAAATAAACAAGTTTTAGGGCCCAGTAAGAAATCTAAATGTATGAAACAGGTCAATTTAAAGGCCTGGAGACGGTCCGCTCCATACACGCAATCATACCCAATCATTTCCCATTGGGAACTCCATCAAATGAGGAGAAAGCCAGCCAGTTGCGATCCCAGCACAGGACAGGCCAAGTCCTGACTCCCAAATAACCTAGCCACTCCACTCTGCAAACCATTTAGGAAGGAATTTCCGACTGCTCAGAGACCAAACCCCCAACGGAGCGGAAGCCTATTCCTCCCGCCCAGGCCCATTCTTCTATTTCTGTTCCATTTCACGACAGACGGCTCCTTTTCCTATTTTCTCCCAAACTCCCCACAGGCCAGGTTGGTTGCAGTTCCTCCAGGCTCCAGCTGCAATGTCCAGCCCTCCCTGTCCCCACTCTTCTCTCTTGAGGCTTGGGCCGCAACCACTCACAGTCCCCTCAGTCCTAGTTCTTTCCGGTTCTTTCCCAGCTCTTTTAGCGTAGTCAGTGGAGCCTGACCACCTCCCTCCAACTGAGCGCCATCATCCTAGAAAATTAGAACCATCCAAGACAGTGTCCCAGCCCCACCCTCCTTCCCTGAGAGTCTCTTCCTGCCAAGCCACTCTTGAAAGAGGATCGCTTTCCATTCTAAGAGTCCAGGTGAGGAGGAAGCATCCTCCATGGTATCCCACACCTTACCTTTCTGTCTTTTTCAGCTCTTCAGTCCTATCTCCTTCCACTTCTTTTTTTTTTTTTTTTTTTTTTGGCTTTTCGAGACAGGGTTTCTCTGTGGCTTTGGAGCCTGTCCTGGAACTAGCTCTTGTAGACCAGGCTGGTCTCGAACTCACAGAGATCCGCCTGCCTCTGCCTCCCGAGGGCTGGGATTAAAGGCGTGCGCCACCACCGCCCGGCCTCCTTCCACTTCTTTTCCTAAGCCACAGCTTCGGTTTGGCACCTAAGCTAAGTGTTAGTTGCCGGGGGAGCTTCCCTGATTCAGGATGACAGGCTGGCCTTAGTGACACCCTATGCTCTGGAGATCTCAACCCCAGCGCCTGGAGGCTCCTCAGGGGATTTCCAAGAGCAAAATGGACAGCCTATCAAGGGTCCTGCACCCACCACCAGGGGTCCCAGGGTTCCTCGCGGAATGCTTTCCCTCTCTGCCGTGTATTCACTAAAAGGCCTCAACCTTGGAGCTGGCCCACCCACGGTGCACTGGGATTTCTACTTGAAAGCCCCAATACTCTATTAAAAACACATCAGCATTCAGCTGAAGGCAGGTCTTACCTAAGAGGCTGTCCTGGGCGATTTAAAGATTACCAGGAAGCCATAGCAACCAGCCCTACTAAGTGTTGGGGGGAAGGGTGAGAACCGTGAATCCAATAGGAACACAACTTACCAGCCCTGCTAAGCGCTGGAGGCAGGGCGAGAGCTAGGAATCCAATAGGAACAGAACCTACCAGCCCTACTAAGCGCTGGAGGAAGGGCGAGAGCTGGGAATCCAATAGGAACAGAACCTACCAGCCCTACTAAGTGCTGGAGGAAGGGCGAGAGCTGGGAATCCAATAGGAACAGAACCTACCAGCCCTACTAAGTGCTGGAGGAAGGGCGAGAGCTGGGAATCCAATAGGAACAGAACCTACCAGCCCTACTAAGTGCTGGAGGAAGGGCGAGAGCTGGGAATCCAATAGGAACAGAACCTACCAGCCCTACTAAGTGCTGGAGGAAGGGCAAGAGCTGGGAATCCAATAAGAACAGAACCTACCAGCCCTACTAAGTGCTGGAGGAAGGGCGAGAGCTGGGAATCCAATAGGCACAGAACCTACCAGCCCTACTAAGTGCTGGAGGAAGGGCGAGAGCTGGGAATCCAATAGGCACAGAACCTACCAGCCCTACTAAGTGCTGGAGGAAGGGCAAGAGCTGAGAATCCAATAGGCACTTGCAGTTTTCAGATGTATCAGGAGTCTGACTGACAGATGGGATCAGCTGTCCTTTCCTAGTCCCACCAACTGTGCCTGGAGCCAGGTGGGCACACAGCAGAAGAATGGCTGACTGGCGGCTAATGAGGGAGGCAGGCTGAAAACGCTGAAGCAGCGAGCACCTGGGACAAGCTGTTCCTCCTCACGGGAGGTGGAGAAATTTAAGAGTCCTGAGTTTCTGAGGGGCCAAGGCTGTGGGGAGGAAGAAGGAGAAGAGCGAGACAGAGTGCAGCAGGAGGATCCGCCCTAATGTGTGCCGGACCAAGTCTGTTCACTTCCGGTACCAGGTGCCGCAGCGTCCACATGTTCATCTGCAACATGCAGGGCTCCACAGGAATCACGTTGGACTAGTCCGTTACCAGAGCAACGCATTACTGTTTACAAGGCAGATGAGAAAAGAACAACACAGGGTCCATAGACTATCTGAAAGAATGTGAAGGTTAGAAAAATAAAATATTGCTACAGAAAACAACAACAACAAAAAAAAAACTCCCCCCCTCAACAAAACCTCCAAAACCCACTAGGGTGGGAGAAGGCCTGGCTACAGATACCTTTAAGGTACGACAAGCAACTGGGATGCTATCTGTCACATCTGCCTGGGAAACAAGGGTGATGCACGGCGTGGCTGTGAAACAGAGGCGCTATTACAGAGGAGCATCTCCAGGTGACTGCCCAAGGGTAGCCACCTGTCGGAAGCATATGACTGGCGGGATGAATCAGAGCCGTGTAAATTAACCAGCAAGTACACTGTAGGCAGAACTCTGTGTTAGTGAGAGACAAGAGCCTTGACTGTGTGGGCAGGAGTGGGCGTGGGGAGAATGAAAAACAGCTTGAAAAGAACAAAACAAATTCCCAGTTCTCTTCCACTGTGGATGCGATTTCGTAGCTGGGCTCGCGTTTGCCACGGGATAAAGGGTGGCCAACAGCAGCATCAGTTAAAGGGCCAGGGGAACCCAGAGAATGGCGTGTGTGTTTTTCTCACAGAAAAGCAAGTCTGATAAAGGACAGGTACTTATTGTGAAGGTGAACTCAAGTGCATAGTTCCTCAAGCAACTCAAGACTGCTCCATGCAAGCAAGTGGGTCATTGATGAGCCTGTTCTCCACTTCCTAGGCCTCATTAAGTTTTCAAGTTGTAATAACCCACACTCCCAACTTAGTGTTTAAGAGCAAAGAATGGGATCTAAGTCAGTGAAGAGCGCATTAAACCCAGTGTAGTGCTCCATACCTGTAGTGCCAGCACAGGGGAGGCTGAGGATGAGGCAGGAGGATTGGGAATGTGAGCCCAGAGTGAGGGCTCACTCACTCTGTCTCAGAAAACAAAAGTAAATGGAAAAGGAATGCATCCCAGTTCAGGTTATGTGTACAAACAGGATCCGACTGTGCTGTGTCACAGGCCCACAGTGTCAGGTGCCATTTCCTCTCTTCCATGTCCCCAGAGTGATGTCCTTTGAGGATGTATTCAGAGACAGAGGTGGGGAGAGGGGAGCAAACACAAAGAGATCCTAGGGAAGACCTCGGAGGCCTGGGACTTGAGCCATTTACCTGGGAAAGGGGAAGGACCGTTCAGCCCATCCCACTAACCCGCACATGATGTATCTTCTGCAGACCTCATGACTCCGCTCTCAATGAGACTCTGAAGCCCTGGTCTCCCACTGCCTTCCAAGATGTAAAATGACTTTTCAACTAGATCATTAAGTTTCGAGGAAACCTTCCGATTTCCTGGAAGTATGTTGTATAATTTATAAAGAGCCCACAGATTCACACCCCAAAGACTCTGCTAATAAAAGAGACAGGGAAACATTGAAATAGGCAGAAGCTCTCTGACAGGGAGATTTATGGCTCCTTTGGACAGTAGGAGAGAAAGAACCATGCTAAAGAGACGTGCAAGAGAATGCATTGCACAGTGTAAATGGAACTATATGAGCATAGCCTGCCGACCATGTCCTGCCTTCCGTCCACCAATGGGACGGATCATTAAGATGGGTGTTATTTTCAGCTGTTTGCCAATTCTTTTGTTGACCCGGCAGCATTCAAGTGTCTTTCTCTATGCTGGCACTGTCGCAGGTGCCTGGGTGGAAGGAGAGAAACAATTGCGACAAGAATAGCACAGTTTCCTGCGTGCTTGCTGCATGACTGTCTCCTAGAGTCCCGAAACAAGACTGTGAGCAACACGAGTGTTTTCATTTTCCAGGAGACGAAACTGAGCCTTGCCTGAAGCCTGACATGCTGGAAGGATACAGTTTTAGTCTACCGAAAAGGGGCCAAGGGTTGGCTCATCTCTACTGATTTTATGCACACCTTCCCGCAATAAGCTAATTAGGTTAGAATTAATTTCAAATTCTCCAGCTGCCAATATATTCTTGGCATCTATTAGACTCGATAAATATTTGCTAAATAAAACATTTAGCTAAATTGACAGCCGAAAATATTTGCTAAATTTAATAATTAAAATGAATGGGATAAATTGAAAATATTAAGCTAAATCATTGAAGGCACTGAAAATATTTGCTAAATGGAAAATGAATCATCAAACCACCAAATATTTTCATTTCAGTTTAACTTCATAAAAGGGTGATGATTGCTTGCTGAGGGTGATTATGAGGAGCCTTGCTCTTCCTAGCTGCCTATGAGCATCATGTTGGTCATCCAGCTGCCACGCCTGAACGTCCTGGATAAACAGGTCCCCACAGAAAGCTGCTAATCAGAAAGTATGTGCTGGAACATTCCAGAGCTCAGAACTCCTTTTCCTCTGTGCATTGCTCATAGTTTGGTTTTGGCCGGAGTTGCTGGGGCTTTATAAACTAATTGCACTTGAGTAAATTCATAGATATGAATATATGTGTAATTTTTAATACTACCATTTCTAAGTGTGGAAGCTACAGAAGTGTAGCCTGGACACTCGGGTCTCACCCATGTTTTCTATGACTCATGCTGTGACCCCCTGAAGAGCTCAGCTTTGTACCTGATTCAAAACGCACGGTTTTCCAGCCAGGGATGGGGACATTCCTCTGGGGACACAGAAGTGGCTATTCAATTTCTGTTTCTAAGGATTCTCTCCACCATTAATCTTCTGGAAAACTCACCCCATGGTCCTCCTGCCCACCTTTCCTATAATGGTGACTCTTTGCCATGAAAAGAAACCGGAACAAGACAGTGCCCCCATCCCCCTTCCAAGCCTTTCTATGGCACCTGGATGTAAAACCCAGCTCTCCTGAGATGTAAAACCCTTCGGGACCCCAAACACAGACACCTACTGACACTGTTACTGCGAAGCTGAGCAACTTTAATGTTGATTGCGTGATCTTCCAAGTCAGGTGACTCTTGATTTATCATCAGTATCTCTAGGGCAGGGCGTCCAAGCTGGCAGAACATTGTAAGACTTGGTGATAGATCTCTGCATAGTTTTTGAAGTAAAACTTGGAAGGAGAACTGAGTGATGTTGCAGAAATGAGAGCTTCCATTCCCATCTGATTACTAGTGAACTCAGAACTCACGGCTCCCAAGCAGTAGATGGGCTGAGAACGGATGCCCAGCTCTGTCTCACTCAGGTGCTATCTTGGTGTCCAGGCAACAGCATCTTATCCCCACTCAGAGGCCCACCTCACACAGCTGCTGTTGGACAGTCACGACCCCAAGAAAGAGCGTGGGGATTGGGAACATCTTCCCACCCGCCACAAGAGCTGCTGATGTTGTGTGAGCTGAAAGAATGAACTGGCCCTGCAGAATGTCTGAATTAAGAAGTCGGCTGTGTCTTCGGGTTCACATGTGACAATGCAGTGGAAAGATACAAGGATGAACTTCCTGGAGTCTTCTCCTGACACTGACAGTGTTAAACACAAACTTCGCAGCAAACCAAGAGACCTATGAGGTGCTCCTTATCTATCTCGTGCTGAGCTACGAACCACTGGGGCAGGACAGATGATGGCACTGCCTTTTAGTAATGTTAATCATGTGTTTATGGAAATGAAGTAAAAATATCTGAAGCCAAAAATGAAAAGAATTTGATTTGGAAACATGTGATAACATCAATGGCTTTTCTATTGTTTGGGAGGCTCAGTGAGCAAGGACGTTTGAGGGCTGTTATATCAAAGGCTCAAAGCTCATGGAAACTAAAGAATATGTGGTTTTATTGTTTCAAAACTCCCAGTTAACCTCCTGTACTATCAGGTACAAGCTCCTGCTTCAGTAAAGCATCCTATCAATCACAATTAATGTTTGTAACACTACAGGATACGCAACTGAGATTAATTAAGTTGGTTTTTATAGAAAATCAACATTCATAAATTCTAATTCTAACAAGCTCCAGAGATTGACGCTAAATATTATTTAACATCCATTGACCCATTCGGCAATGAATGACAATACATTGATTCCCCTCTCCTAGGCTGCACCATGAGGACCAATTCCCTGTTCTCGGGAGCTCTCACTGCAGCCAGGAGAAGGTGGCGTGGGAACAGGTATGCACGCAACTAAAACAAGAGTGAGAGAAACAAAACCAGTGCTAAGTGACACAAGCCATTGGCGGAGTGGAGCTAGACTCACAGCGAGTCGGTCTAAGCTTTGCAGCTCCTCCTCTAGCGACAGAACCCTCCTGAGCCCTGGGAAGAGTACTAACCCTGGGCTGCAGACACACATATACACACTACCCATATGACATGCAAGTATACCTCACCCCACAGATAGTTCACAGATATACCCCACTACTACACACACGTGCACACACACACCAACCATAGAAAACACACTACCACATAACACACACATATATCATATAGTATACTGCACATATACACACACATACTATCACTATAAAATTATACCACACCACATACATGTACTCTGAGCACAAATACACTCTAACATACACATACACCATGGATACACACCACCACAGACAATACACACAAACACCATGAAGATACAACACAGAGGCATTAGACAGGTACACCACATCATATACATAGCACAGAAATACCTCATCATACACCTCACACACAGATATACATAGAAACATGAGACATATACCCCACCATATATACCACGCCCACATGCACACATCTCATAATTATGCCCTGCCCTGACACATGCGCATATTCCTGCAGATATACCCCATCACATACCACAAAGTCCAAACACTTGAAACACCCTAAAAATTGAAAGCTTATATAAAAATTAATAGATATTTAATAGATGATAAATATGAACAACCTTAAAACATTCACAACATTGCTGACAATGAATAATGAAATACAAAAGTTGCTTTTTATTTGTTACATAGAAAATATCACACAATCATTGTTTATGAGGAGGTAATCAATGAGAATATAGTCAGAAGTGCACGGTAAACAAAACTGTATGTGTCAGGTAATCAATAAAACATGTATTGTTCTGGCCAGGCTATTTATCAGGTTGTGGAGTTTTGTTTGTTTTATGTTTTTTTTAAGACAGGGTTTCTCTGTGCAACAGTCCCTGCTGTCCTGGAGCTTGCTCTGAAGACCAGGCTGGGGCCCCAAACTCCCAGAGATCTGCCTGCCTCTGCCTCCAAGTACTGGAATTAAAGGTGTGTGCCACAATCACCCAGTTTATTTATCAGCTTTTTAACTTGTGTTTTTTATGACTTTTTATATTTGTAATTTTGTATTCTTTCTCTCAAATTATATAAGCTTCCACTTCTACAAACCTATGGAGTCCTGGGGTGGAGCTGCTTCACATGGAAAGACCTGGAAAATGCTTCCTGAGCTGTTAACTTAAATGAAGAAAGAAAGGGTGTTGGACTCTCAGGGGAGATACAGGAGGCAGAAAGGATGGCAGATGGCTCCTTTGGGCTGTGGAAACTGATGTGAAGTCTGGATCTCAACCTTGTGGCTGATACTTAAACAGCAATATCAATGTGAAGTGTGGAATATTAAGAACAGCCTGAGGGTCAGGCATAGTGGCGCATACCATTAATCCCAGCACTGGGAAGGCAGAGGCAGGTGGATCTCTGAGTTCGGGGTCAGCCTGCTCTACAGAGTAAGTTCCAGGACAGTCAGGGCTACACAGAGAAACCCTGTCTCAAACAAACAAAACCAGCCTGAAGTGCTTAAACACATGTTTAAGCATTATGTCATCACTCCTTAGTCGTGGCAGCATTGCGTCATCACTCCTATTCATGGCAGCATTACATCATTGCTTCTATGGCAAGGGCTGGCTCCTTAGAGGCCTTTTAAATGTAAAGTCAAGTGTGGAGATGCATGCCTGCAATCCCCGCTTCAGTGGGCTGAGGCAAGAGAATCTCTAGTTTGAGGCCAGCCTTGGCTACATAGTAAGACACTGTCTCAAAACAAAAAAAGTCAACAATAAGCAACAGAGAAAGAGGAATCACTTCAGTCTGGGCTAATATAACAAGATTTTGTTTAAAAAATGAACAAACAAAAACTCAGAGTAACATGGTCTTGAACAAAGTGAATAGAAAATTAATTTTCCTTGATTCTCCCCAAAATAGCAAACAATAAATACCCAAATTTCTGTAAAAAAAAATAAATTTTAAGGCCACAGAATTAATAATGCGATTTTTAAGTGAATCTGAGAATACTAAGCCTAGACACTAATGGCTGGTCACTAATGCGCGAAACAATCCCACACCACTTAGGGGTATTTATTTTGAGGAGTAAAACTCACAAAACACCAACCATTAGGAAAGAAGCATAGTCACTGGAGCAGGAGCCGGAACCAAGCACTGGAACCAAGAGAGCGAGCTGAGGCTTGCCGCTCATTTTTAAAAATAAATAGACCATGCCCCCAGCGGGCTGGTATTTCTGCAGCTATTGGCTGAAAGAGCGGAAGGTCCTCCGGCAGCAGGTCACGATCAGTGCCCAGAACCGTTCATTGCAATCATCTCTGAGGACCTGTTAGGCATCCGCACCCTCTCATCTCTCCTGGCTCCCTTATTAGTTCTCTCTGTCCTCTGCCTGCCCCAATCTTCTCCTCCTGCAAGTGTTCCCTGCAAGGGGCCTCTGGAGGGCACGCACACAGCCTTTGTACGCCTCCTGTACACACGCCTCCTGTACACACACCTCCTGTACACACGCCTCCTGTACACACACCTCCTGTACACATGCCTCCTGTACACACGCCCTTCTGAAAATGAAGCAAGAGGTGCTCCCCACACCACAAGTATCAGAGGACAGTTTTGGAAATCTCTGCCCAATATAGGAGCCTCTAAAGTGCACGGCTGCTGTGAGGACCTGACTTTGCAGACTCAATCTTAAAGAGGGGGCATCATCTTATGTCACATAATGAGCAGGGGCTGATCTCAGCTCCAGAAATGTGCTACCATAGCGGAATTTGAACGGATACCCTGAAAATAGCCAACTAAGGAGCTAGGGAGCGGGGGCCATAAAATTTAACAAGGTCCAGGTGTTCCTAGGAGGCATCCTGCCCTTGAAGACACCTTGTCCGTTATTAATGGCTCTTTGTTAGGTTTTCACGCCTAAAAACTGACCAGGGGTTTCAGAAACTACCCTATCCTGTTCCCTCCTTACCCAATCCCAAGATTACAAGACATGAACTCCCCTGATTATGGGGTTTCTCCTTTAAAGGTTTGCCCCTTCCCCAAGCTTGGGGCTGCACTTCCCTCACCCACTGCGTTGGTGTGGTAGAGGCATAGCCCAAACTTGAGTTCAAATATTAAAAACCCTCTTGTGCTTTACATAGGAATCCGGTTCTGTGGAGTTTCTTTTTGGGGAAAAGTTAACTTGGGCCCAACACTGAGAATTTAGCAAGGATACAGCCATGGGGAGGGGCACTCCAGGCAGAGAAAGAAAGAACATTGGCAAAGGCCTTGAAATAGGAAGGAGAATGGGCTCAGAGGAACTGAGTGAAGATGACCAAGGAAAGTGTGGAGGGACAGAGAGGAGGCAGGAAGAGGGGTGGAGGCTCTGTTACAAGCACCAACATATTGCAATAAAGACTTCAGACCTACACCTAAGAGCAAAGGAGAGTGCTAAAGCCTTAAAGAAGTGGCTCAAACGGTTGCTTTTTTGTTGCAAGAAAATAAACCCTAGTTCCCTATTGCCTCTCCACCTGGACACCTGGCTTGGAGGAAGCCAGCTCACCAGGACTTTGTAAGCCCACACAGACAGCCATGCATGACCTGCCAGCTGGTCAGCCTTTCATGTGCAGGACACAGAGTAGCCTCCACAGATATTGTCTGGATTCTTTTTCTTCTCTAGGCCCTTGCTTTTCTTCCCTTCTTTTACAATTATATTTATTTATGTATTGAGAGTTTTGCCTGAACGTATATGTGTACATCACGTGTGTGTGCCTGATATATGTGCAGGTCAAAAGAGGGCATCAGTTCTCCTGGAACAGAGAGAGCTGCAGATGGTTGTGAACCACCGTGTGGCTGCTGGGAACCGAACCTGGGTTTTCTGCAGAAACAGAGCCTTCTCTCTGGGGCCCTTTCTTCTTAGTGATTATTTTGGCAACTGTCCTTTATTAGCCCACAGAGAACTGCCTCCCTTCTTCCTCTGGACTATGCTGTCCCACGTGTGACTAGTCTGTTATTTATTGACCCAGCCCTCTACAGTAGACATGGAGACTGTCCCCAGGCTATTGCCATTTCTCCAAAGGCACAGTGAATGTTCTAACACACCTACCTATCAGGGGACATCCTGGGGTAGATTGCTGCCCTAGGGGTTGTTTGGAACTTCAGTAAATGCCTTCCTTCAACTGATTTAGTTTATACAATGGCCAGGATGTGGCAGGTGGAAGCAGAGGTCTCAACAGGCTTTAATTTGAATTTCTTTCACTGAATCGAGCCCGAGCAGATTTGCTCTGATTAAAGCAAGAGCTTGTTATGAATTAAAAATGACCCAATTAGGCTGGGAATCGAGCAAAAGCCTGCAGCTAGAAATGATGACTCACTAATCCAGCAGCGTCTAAGAACAACCCTGTAGTAAAACACTCGTTGCTCTGATGAATCTGAGGTGAGGAGCCTGTTGTACCCTGGCTGAGCTGCAGTCTAAAGAAGGAGAAGGGTGTGGAAGCATGCTTTCCGAGGCCACGTTCTATTGGCAGCAGGAAGGGATGGTACAGTGGTTGCAATGAGATGACCCGCGAGGTCTCAGCATTTGAACACTTGGTCGCTATTAGTGGGGCTGTTTGAGAGGTGCAGCTTCACAGAGGAAGTATATCAGCAGAGGGCGGGCTTTGCGGTTTCAAAACCCCAGCTCCATTCCCAGTTAGTGATCGGCTTCTTGCTTGAGCCAGGCCTCAGCTTCCTGTTTCTGCCACCATGCCTGATACTTGCAGCCATGATTCCCTGTCATGATAGACTCTTATCCGTCTGGATAAGTCCACATAAAGTCTTCAATACGTGGCCTTGGCATGGAGTTTTCTCACAGCAACAGAAAGTAACTATGTGCCAACCCTCACGTGCATTTTCTCAAGCACCTGGCAATTAGTGTAGCTGCATTTTTTGAGGTCTATTTGAATTTCTATTTTAAAATGTGTCTCTGAAATCGGGTGGTGGTAGCACACGCCTTTAATCCCAGCACTTGGAGGGGGGGGGGGGCAGAGGCAAGCAGATCTCTGTGAGTTCGAGGCCAGCCTGATCTACAAGTGCTAGTTCTAGGACAGGCTCCAAAGCTACAGCAGAACCCTATCTTGAAAAACCAAAAAATAAAAATGTGACTCTTTGTGTTACCAAAAGTATCTGTGACTGTTTTAATAGAATTGAGGTAACAAAAATGTCTAAAAATGATTTAAAAGCAGAGTATAATATACAAAGCAATGGCTAGTCATTATTATTGTCATTATTTTTATTACTATGTTGCCGTGTTCTGTGTGCCATACATAGCAATGTGCTCTGGCCCTCATGAAATGACAGGGCAGCTGGCCTGCTTCCACCAGCCACATAACCATGTGAGTTTGTGGCACCCAGTTATGACTAGAAGAAAGAAATTGTCTAGCAATTTCATAGTCGTCTGTGGCCACCAGCACAGACACAGCCCATAGTTGACTGAAGCGTTATTAGGAAATGCATGACCACATGACTGGGTACTTACTTAGTGATAGTTAGTACCTAATTTGGGCTGGGGACACAACAGTCTCTCACTTTCTCAATGGCTCAGTGGAAGATCAAAGGGTCAAAATGGTGGTCAGAAAGAGCGAGTCCTGTATTACATGTTTCTCTAAGTTCCAGGCGGAAAGAGCTCAGGAATTTAGGGTCTCAGAGCAAAAAAATGCTTCAGGCACCATCTTGCCAACTGAGGTAAGTGAGCCCTTCAGTGAGTGGTCTGACAGGACCAGGTACCCATCCAGGCAGCTGGGTGGGGACCTGGGCTTGCATGGGTGCTGGGAAGGGGGAAGTTCCACCAGGCGTTGGATAACAAACCTGTACCTCCTGGGCTGGTACCTGTAACTAACACGATCAGGGACTTTCCATGTGTAGATTTCCTCACAAACATGTGGACTTGCTCCTAGTGAGGACAGTCTAAAGTGTACCAGATTTACCAAATGCTACAGAAAGCTGAACCTGGGACCTGAGGATGCTCCTCAGTCTTCTGTGAACTCTATCCTGAAAAGTTGACAAGTCTTGTTCAGAATATTTTTTTAATTTTTATGCATATCCTTGTGTGCTTGTGTTTGTGCACATCTGTGCAGGAGCCTGTCAAGTCCAGAAGTGGTAGTGGATTCCCTGGAACTGGAGTTACAGGTGATTGTGGAACACCAGAAGTGGTTTTGGGGAACTGAACTCAGGTCCTCTGGAAGAGCAATAAATGCTCTTAACCACTAAACCATCTGTCTGGCCCCTAGAAGTCTTAACTGACAACTTGTCTATATACAACTAGTCAGGATCCATCTTTGTCTATGGAAGGAAGGACCTTCATCTTAATATGGGGTGGGCTTTATCTGTATCATGGTTTCACGAGATCTTTCATTTTACTCTCTCAATCTTCTCCACAAACACCATGAGCTATGTATGTGGAACAGTCTTTCTGTTGGGTGGCACACCATGGAGCTCACCATGGAGCCCAGGCTAGCCTTGAACTCACACTGTTCCCATCTCAGCCTCCTGTGTTGGAATTACAAGCATGCATCATCAGGCCCAGCTGTGGAACTGCCTTCCAGTCCCACTGACTCACATGCCCTGAAAGAAGTGTAAAGGCTGGAGGTTGCCATGAATCTGCAACTCCCTTCGTGTCCTCACCAAATACAACTGCATCAGGCACTGTTGTAGCCACTGAAGATACAGAGTATCTTTTCCATCCAGGAAAAGGAGGCAAAGAGTAAACAAGCGCAGTGAAATGTGAGTCTTTCTGCGGCCCTAGGGGACCCCAAAGGAGAAAGCACAAAACTTGAGGGAGGGGATAACTTCCTGTGGGGAAGAGAGAACCAAAATTCTTTAGAGGAACAGATGTCAACTACCATGAAAAATAAAGAGGAAAGATGGAGCAGGGCATTTAGGAGAAGAAATCTCAGAAACAGAATCATAGAAATTACCAAGTAATATGTATAAAATATACAAATATATTTGCTATCAAACACTTTGAAGTGGCAAAGCACTGTTTATATATCCTTCAGTCAATAATTATGCCATCCTCAAAAATCCCCAGACTCTAATTGTTGGGGACTGTGAACCCCCAGACCCTGAATTTCCAGTGACCCCCCTCCCTGCTTGCTGGAGTAAACAACTTGTTTTCCTGTGCTTGCAGCTGCTCTGAGCAAGCAACTTGTTTTGCAGCTGCTCTGAGCATGAAACCCTCAGGAGTTCCCTGATGGCCGGGCAGTGGTTTCTGGTGGGCTTGCAGTTGAGAGTTGGGACATGGCCGTTAGTCAAGGAGACCCAATATAAGCTGCCCTGGAACACAATAAAGAGGGCATTCTCGGTGCTACCCGTGTGTGTGTGTGTGTGTGTGTGTGTGTGTGTGTGTGTGTGTGTGTTTTAATCTCCAGTCCCTTGCCTGACTCGTGGACTATACCATAGTGTGTGGCATATAGGGCAGGCAGGCATTGCCCTACATCTAACCAGGTGTAGTGGCCCATGCTTTGAATCCCAGCACTCAGGAGGATCCTGGAGTTTGAGGCTAGCCTGGTCTACAGAATGAGTCCCAAGACAGCCAGGGCTACACAGAAAAGCCCTGTCTCTAAAAACAACAAGAGAGACGGCAGACTGTGTTAGACGCTAGGGTGAAAAGAACAGAAATGAGCATGACAACACTGTCCTCGACCTTTGGGTTGAGATAAGAATATACAAGTTCAGAGAGCGATCATGCAATGAAGAACACTGTTGTGGACTACCGTTTAACTAGGCAAAGATGTGTTACATTTGTTTAGGCTTTGGAATATTCAGCTCTGAAAAGGTGTGTTACTTCCGCTTATGCTGCATTTGTTTAATGATGTAAGGATCATTTAATTATATAATTAATATATAGAATTGTTTACTTATATAAAGATGTGCCACATCTGTTTCACCTTGCCTGCCTAAGGCACCTGATTCATCTAATAAAAAGCTGAATAGCCCATAGAAAGGATAGGTAGGGCTGGCAGACAGAGAAAATAAATAGGGGGTAGCTCTCAGCTCCAGAGAGAAGAAAGAGGAGGAGAGAATAAGGGAGACGCTCAGGGCCAGAAGCTAGGCAGCCACCAGCGGGCTTGAGAAGGCCTAAAGTAAGATATACAGAAGACAGAAAAGTAAAAAGGCCCGAGGCACAAGGTATATAAAGAGAAACAGATTAATTTAAATTAAAAGAGCTAGCCAGAAACGAGCTTAAGCTAGGCTGAGCATTCAGAACTAATAAGAAGTCTCCATTTCATGATTTGGTTGGTGCCCCCCCCCCCAAAAGAAATCTTGGTATAGAACACAAACCAGAAAAAAGAACCAAGTGGTAGCAATGGTATGGTGTCTCAGATGGCCCCAAAGCAGAACCCATCGTGAAAACAATAGATGAAAATCTGGGGACAAAGCACCCCACAAGACAGAGACCCCAGGCAGGTATCACCTGAGTGAGTCAAGGAACGACAAGAGGGTCAATGCTAGATGGAGTAAGCCAGTGGCCAGTGGCTCCCAGCCTTCCTACTGTTGCCATCTTTAATACAGTTCCTCATGCTGTTGTGACCCCCAACCATAAAATTATTTCATTATTACTTCACAATTGTAGCTTTGCTATTGTTATGAATCATTATATAAATATCTGATATGTGGGCTGATATGAGACCTCTGTAAAAGGATTATTGGATTCCTAGGAGGAGTCATAACCCACATGTTAGGCCCACTGGAGTAAATGAAGGAGGAAAGCTAAGTAGGCACAGGTTGCTCTTATTCTAGGTAAGATGGGATTTCAGAAGGTTCTAAGAGGGCATAGTGGCGGCCTGAACAAGAGTGGCCCCATAGGCTTGCGCTGTCTCTCCCCCCTCCCTCCCTCCCTCCCTTTCCCCCTCCCTATGGGTCAGGATATAGTTTTCAGCTACTGTTCCAGGGCCTGCCTGTGTGCCCCCATGCTCCTTGCCATGATGATAATAGAGTAAACCACAGAAACTGTAATATATATATATATATATTTTTTTTTTTTTTTTTGATTTTCGAGACAGGATTTCTCTGTAGTTTTTGGTTCCTGTCCTGGAACTAGCTCTTGTAGACCAGGCTGGCCTCGAACTCACAGAGATCTGCCTGCCTCTGCCTCCCGAGTGCTGGAATTAAAGGCGTGCGCCACCACCGCCCGGACTTCACAGAAACTGTAGGCCAGCCTCCAGTTCAACGTCTTCTTTTATAAGAGTTCCCTTGGTCAGGCTCGCTCTCCACAGTAATCAACAGTGACCAAGACAGGCATGTTCTACGTGGCTTTTAGAATTACTCTGACAAGGGCCAGGTGGTGGTGGCACATGCCTTTAATCCCAGCACTCGGGAGGCAGAGGCAGGCAGATCTCTGTGAGTTCGAGGCCAGCCTGGTCTACAAGAGCTAGTTCCAGGACAGGCTCCAAAGCTACAGAGAGAAACCCTGTCTCAAAGAGGAAAAAAAAATTACTCTGACAAGCCTTGGGAAGAAGGATGAATCAGGAAGTAGTGAAGGCTATGATCAGTACAGTAGGCACCTCAGATAAAACTGGAAAACAGTCCAGGGCTCAGGTGCATCTCTGTGAGTTTGAGGCTAGCCTGTTCTACAAAGAGAGTTCCAGGGACAGCCAGGGCTGTTACACAGAGAAACTCTGTCTTGAAAAATCAAACAAATTAACAAATAAAATCTGGGAAACAGATCCAACCCTGAATTTCCTTTTCCTGCCACCTCCAGACAGTCCAACCCTTGTCTGATCATTACCTCTCTATCAGTCAGAGCCAGGTCAGAAAAACAGAACACACAGTAGGCAGTTCAATTGAAGGAGGTTTTATTAACTGTACTAAGTATGGAGTTTCATGATGGCACTTCCAGGAGTGTATCTGCTAGACTGATTGTGTCGATGGTTACATATATGTATGTGCATGTGTAAACATATGTGTGTATACATATGTGTGCACCTACGTACATGTGCATGTATGTATGTACATATATGTGCATATGTGTGTATGCTTACAGATATTCATATACTCATAAATACAGACAAACAGACAGACAGCTAAAAGAGGAACCAGGTGGCTGAGGCAGCCTATACACTGGGGAAGGGAGGAATTTGTTTTCACTCAAAGCTGAAGCATCATGGAGGTGTGTTAGTCTAAGAGTTGGGAGCTGAACTTTGTCATGCTAGATGACAAAGGACGCTCAGTCACAGAACAGGGAAATTGGAAAAGATGCTTTTGGCTTCTGTTCTGGCTAGTTTTATGTCAACTTGACACAAGCCAGAGATATCTGAGAGAAGGAACCTCAGTTGAGAAAATGCCTCCGTATTATAGTCTTTGACACAGAAAGGTACTCTGCAGGACGCCAAAAGAGAAAAGTCAACACTAACCCATCAGGGAAACCTCTGCCCTACAATCTTTCTGCCTGTAAAAATGTGGTAGGGCAATGATGGCACAAACCTTGAGGGAGTAACCAACCCATGACTGAGTTGACCTAAGGCCCACTTCATGAGATGGAACCCGTACCTGACACTGCCTGCGTGACCAGGAATCAGAGACTAGATAACCCAGACACTTAGGGTAAAACTAAATACTGCTGGTCTAAAACAAACAGTAAGATGACTCCTAATGATACTCTCCTATACTCATAGATTGGTGCCTTATTCAGCCTTCATTAAAGAGGCTCCCTCCTGCAGCAGATGGGAACAAACACAGAAACCCACTGCCACACATTACACAGAAAAAGACGTTGGAACCACAACTCTAAATGAGATCTCTCCATCAAATCCCTCCCCTTGGTGCTCAGGGAGGGATTTTCGGGAGAGGAGTAGGAGCGGTAGAGACAGCCGGATGGAAGACACCTGAAGAACAGGGCCCTCTAAAACAAATGAGCAGAGTTCATCTGAGCTCACAGGACAGAAGCAGCATGCACAGGGCTGAACTAGGTCCTCTGCACATACCGTAGCTTTCAGTTACTGCTTTTATGGGGCTCCTGAATGTGTAAATGTGGGGGTCTCTGATCCTTGTGCCTCTGTTGGGGCTCTTTTACTTTTCTGTTGGGTTGCCTTGTCCAACTTCAATATGATAGATTCTGGTTTATGTTATTATATTTTGTTTTGTTGCTATCTCCTAGATGCCTGCTCTTTTCTAATGAGAGACAGAAAGGGAATGGATCCACATGGGAGAGGAGGTAGAGGAACTGGGAGAAACAGATGAAGCAGAAATGACACGCAGCTTTATTGTATGAGAAAAGAATCTGTGTTTAATAAAGGGGGATCTCTCCTTGCTGGTGTGGTGGAACCACCTTTCATCCCAGCATTCAATGGCAGAGGCACATAATCTCTGTATATACATAGAGAGTTCCAGGCCAGCCAGAGCTACATAGTGAGACCCTGTCTCAAAAATGAATAAATAAATAACTTTTAAATTTTTATTTATTCATTTATTTTATTATGCATACAATGTTCTGCCTGATGCATGTATCCCTGCACGCCAGAAGGGGACACCAGATCTCATTACAGATGGTTGTGAGCCACCATGTGGTTGCTGGGAATTGAATTTAGGACCTCTGGAAGCGCAGCTTTGGAGTCCACAATAATTCAAAAACATTAGCCACCTACCCTGCTTCTTCCGTTACATGACCCTTGTCCCATATTCTCTGCAGTTACCAGAACAGTTGGTTAAAAAAATTAAAACAAGACCCCAGCTGTGTCAAGAGCTGTGTTAAGATAACCAGACTTGTGTAAACAAGCTTCTAGTAACCCCCTGTTAAGCCTGTACAAACACCTTGGTATCACAAATTGGACTACCAGCTGTGAAATGTTATCACATTCCTGGAATGTACTGTCACCCAACTTAACCTCAAATTGTAAAAATTCTTTCTTATATCACCCTTGACCCCCCCCCCCCCCCACCACCACCACCACTTGTGGCTTTTGCTTTAAAAAGAGGCCACTCTCTCTGTTCAGAGTCACAGCGCCAGAACCTGACCTGCTCGTGGCCTTAACTAATTAGAAGTCCTGGTACCCCGTGGTGAGAGAATAAAGTTGCCTTTGCTCCTCTAACTTTGGTGGTCTTGTCCTCAATAGTTGTGCGACTCCCAGAACCAACACGGCCAGTGCTTTGAACGGCTGAGCCATCTCTCCAGCCCCAATAAATAAACCATTTTAAATCAAATAAATAAAAATACCTCCTTTCTTCTGGACTCAGACAAACAGAAGCCTCAGAAGTGGGCTCCTGCTGTTCACGGTGCTGCACTTGAGTAGCAAGTGGGTCCTTCCTGGTGGAGCTCACTGGTCATGCTGTCCACCAACGTCCTGCACTATCTACGCTGTACTCTTGTTGGTTCTAGATTCCCGGTGATCTCCTCCATCAGCCTTTACTGCTGGATTTTGGAATCAAGTTTTATTGGAGCAGGGCCAGGCTCATTTATTTACATATTGTCTGTGGCTGTTTCACAGAACTAAGCGGTCACCATGGAGACTGACAGCCCTCAAAACCTAAAATAAAACCTAAATATCCTTTATAGAAAAGATTTCTCTGGCTGAGAGATGGCTCAGAGCTGCTCTTCCAGAGGTCCTGAGTTCAATTCCCAACACCCACATGGTAGCTCATAGCCATCTACAATGAGATCTTCTGTTATGCTGGTATAGATACAGGCAGAACATGGTGTATATAATAAATAAATAAATAAATAAATCTTTAAAATAAAAAAAGAAATACTTGTCACTACCTGTCTTCACTGGTTTCTTAAAAGGACTTTGAGATCTTAGCTCAGTGTCTGACATACAATAGGCACTCAGTGAACCTTCATTCAATTATAGGGAAAGACACAGATATGTAGGTTCAAGAATAAGAGAAAAAGGAGCTAGAGAGATGGCTCAGTTGGTAAAGTGTCTTCTGCGTTAAGTGCGAGGAGCCAAGTTGAGATCCCCAGCTCTGACTCAAAAGGCATGGACACAAGGGCCTGTACTGAGCCAGCGGCTCCCTAAAGCCCCTCGACCAGTTGGCCTTGCTCAATCAATGAGCTCCAGGTCCAGTGAGAAAATGTCTTAAAAATAGAGCATGATCAAGGAAACATACCCAATATCTGTTTTCCACATATGTGTTCACACTCACACACTCACACACACACACACACACACACACACACACACACCATATTAACAAGTACATACACCACACACAAACATGAAGAATCAAATAGGGGGAGGAAGAGGAGAAAAAAACCATAAACAAAGGGCATGTCTAAGGACCGGTGGGATGACTCAGTCTTAACACCCAACCGTAGGAAGGACAGACTCCTGCGAACTGTCCCCTGACCTCCATGAGCGCTCTGGCACACACACACACACACACACACACACACACACACACAATGTAATAAAAAATAAAGCCATATTTGTATGACTATTAATGTAGTTAATTTTCTAGAACCACCAAAAAAAAAACCCTAAAAAAGATGAAAACAAAGAAGAAGAGGGAACTCAATGTGTACAAAGGGTTATTTTCAGAGAAATAGCCTTGCATAATGGCATTTCAATTGTATGATAAATAAAGCCTGCCTGGGCATCAGGAGAGTGAAATAGCCCCACTGGTCAGCCGTATAGCCAGGCAGTGGTGACACGCACCTTTAGTCCCAATAGCCACACTAGTTGCCATAGAAACCGGGTGGTGCATGCCTTTAATCCCAGTGGTGCATGCATTTAATCCCGGAACTAGAGAGGGTTATAAAATGGGAGGAAAGAGCTCTCAGACAGTTTCATTCTGAGACTCCTGGAGGCAGGATCTCCATTTTGTACTGAGGTGGAGGTAATAGCCAGTGGTTTGTTGCTTTGCTTTTAGGGTCTCCAGGTTGAACCCCAATTTCTCTCTCTGAGTTTTTATTAGGTTTGTTTCAGTTGTGTGTGTTTCAAAACAAATGAACACAAAGACTTGTTTTCCTTCTACACTGGGACCCACCTTGGTCCTGAGCTCTCTCTCTCTCGCGCGCGCGCGCGCGCGTGCGTGCGTGCGTGCGTGCGTGGGTGCGTGTGTGTGTGTGTGTGTGTGTGTGTGTGTACGCGCACGCGCGTGCGCGCATGTATGTGTCAAGGAGAGGTGTCACTTTGCTAACATTGAGTATCTAGAGCTCTGCAGATGTGAGTGGACATATATGCTGGATGTGACTTCAGTTGCGTGAGGTTTATGAATGAACTAAAAAGTACTCAGGAGCCTCTAGAGCTCGAGACTCAGTTCACATCGGCAGTACAGCCTGTGAGTCCCCAGGATGTATGTGTTTGGTCGGAAGCGTCCCCTCAGCTACCTGGCACCCCTTTATACAAAAAGTATGAAATATTTAGCTGGGGGCTCCACCCCAGCTCCTGGCATAAGTTCCCTCCCCTGGGAGTTGCTTCAGTCCAAACTCCACCTCTGAGAAATGATGATCCCTCTCCAGGGAAGGTCGGGACCACTCCCACAGGCTATTTAAACTGCCCCTAGAGAATGAGCACGTGGTCTCCGGGTTTCCTGTGCTATCCCCTTCTCTCTCTTCCCTCTGCATGTTTTCCCAGGGCCACCCGAGAGTATTATCATCTATTAAACACAGGCATCTTTAATTCAGTCTAATTTGGTTTGATTGGGATTATTTGCGTTGGCCAAGATGCTTGTTTTAAGAAAACACTTAACAGTGTGAAAGGAGAAGGCAGGTGGAATTGGCGTTAGTGGCATTAAATATTTTGAAAATTACATTAACAAAATATTTTGCATGAACCTAAAAATAATTCAGCTGAGCACACTCAAAGTTTTTGTAATTACTTTACATACTAAAGTGAATTGTGTCTGCATGCAGAGTTGACTGGAAGGAGATTTTGCTGTTTAACAAACAGGACAAAAATGTGAATTGATTTTACATGGCATTAATGAATAGAGCATATGACCTTATTAAAACTTAGATAATATAACTTATTCCTGCTAACATTTTTATTATGACTTTTTAATAAGGGGGCATTTTATTTCAGTGTGTGTGTGTTTGCGCGCGCGTGCGCACACGTATGTTTCTGTGTGTCTGTACGTGTGTGTCCATGTGTACCATGGCCTCCATATGAAGGTCAGAGGACAAACTGTGGGACTCTGTTCTCTTTCTACTGTGTGGTGTCAGGTATTGAACTCAGGATATCGGACTGGCAAGTGCCTTTACCCACTGTGTTGTCTCACCAGCCCTTTGACTTCCTTCTTCCTTTCCTCCTCTTCTTTTACCTGCATGTACATGTGTGCAGTACATGCACGCCCGTGGAAGTCAGAAGAGGGCGTCCAATACCCCGGAACTAGAGCTAGGATGTGGGTGCTGTTAACCGAATCCAGGTCCTCCCCCAGAGCATCAAGTGCTCCAAACTACTGAGCTATCTCTCTAGCCCCTGACTTTTCTTTTAATTGGAGGTCTCTTATTGGTCCTGCTTCCATAAGAGCCCACACCAAGGGAAGAGGAAGGGAGACCTGTTTGTTGCCAGGAAGGGTCATTTTCACGGCATTCCATTTGCCACAGAACTAAACAGACTCACTAATGGGATTAGAAGGAGGCAGTGTGGAACTAAGAGGTGTCTATCTGGGATCCTCTCAAACTGGATGTCTGGCAGGGGCGGGTGGGGGTGGAGGTTTAATCTGTTTTAACCCAAGAATCACAAGATCAAAAGTAATTTGTGGGGCTGGAGAGATGACTCAGCAGTTAAGAGCACTGACTGCTCCCTGACTCTAAGTCCCAGCTCTAGCAGGGAGGCTTACTACAGTGCCCAGGGTCTCACTTTCTCTTCCAGCCTCTAAGGACACCACTGATACACATTCAGGTGAAATAACCATGCACATAAAATAATTAACATTTTAGAACTGCACGTTGGGAATGCTAGAACTGCCAGAACTAAAGGAAGAAGGGAGGCGGGGCAGAGTTGCTGTTGGGGGCTGTCTATCAGCTGGGATGAACTACTGCACTCTCCTGCTAGGAATCCCTCAGCGCCTGCTGTCTGCCAGTAAGTGGGCAACCTGTAGCTTCTTATGGCATGGCTGAGGCTGCCAGATGCCCCAACGCAAGAGCTGAGGAAGATCACAAATGTTTACCCTCCAACTCCAGCGGACACACACACACACACACACACACACACACAGAGTGTTGTCACCCAGCCTCTCTGAGCTCCTCAGAGCTACTTGCTAATTCCCTCTTGATCCTGGTCAGCCTCTTCTTTAATGTGTCCTTGAAACTGCAGAGACCACTTTGAAGAGGTGCACTCTCGGGGCTCAGAAAATACGCACAAGGTTCCCCTCCTTGCCTTTTTGCACTCTTTGGTCTACTAGGGTACCTCATGGAGAACCATGTCGGAAGCACGGCCACAAGGGTGGTGTAGAGGATGTGCACTGTGTGTTCACCTCACACCTGCCAGGATCTCCTTGGCCTCCTCCAGGGCGATGTCCTTCTTGTCCTCACTCTGGCAGAAGAGCACCGCCTTCCTTTCCTTCTGTCTGAGGAGGAACATACTCTCAGGTCATCGAACACCTTTGTGACACCGTCAGAGACAGCTACACCCTAACCCTTGTTTCCAGAGGCGAAAGGGAGCAGTCAAGGAGTGGCTGGAAAACATCAGCTGTGAGCGTTGCTGGGATACGACTAACAAAAATAAGAAGAAAATAATTTTTTAAAAGATATTGTCTCACATTGCCCAAGCTGCTCTCAGACTGCCAGGCTCAAGTGATCTTGCTCCAGCCTCCAGTGTAGCATCAGGCATGTGCCAGCTGAGAAAATAATTAATTACTATTACAATCAAGAATTCCAGACTAGCCAGCGTAATAGCACCCACCTTTAACCCCGGCACTTGGGAAGTTGAAGTAGGCCTGAGTTCAAGGCCAATCTGGTCTATCTAATGAGTTCCAGGCCTGCCAAGACTGCATAGTGAGACCCTGTCTGAGAGAGAGAGAGAGAGAGAGAGAGAGAGAGAGAGAGAGAGAGAATGAGGGAGGTTAGGAAAGGAGGGAGGGAGGGAGGAACAGCTTCAACAATAGACTTTTGAGAGATCATTCCCTGCAAAGTAAAATTTTAGCCATTGAAAAGACATACTAAAACAAAATGAATAAACTGGAGGAGAAGATCTAGTCTATATGTGACAGGTAGTTCTTCATTTACCAATAGCTGATAGATTGGTTTTTAAGATATTTTGTAAGCGATAAGAATTCTCTTTTATTATTGGTGGGAACACAAAATGGTACAGGCACTTTGGGAAACAATACAATAGCTTCTTACAAAACTAAATATGCTCTTCCATAAAACCTGTCATCCTTCGACATTCCCTGGAGGAAACCGAAAATTATGGGAAACCTGCACATGAGCTAGGTATGTGTCACCACATAAATGAGGCTTGCTGTGACTCCATCACCCAGAGGCAAGGGCAAGAGGGTCATGAGTTCAAGGCCAGCCTGGACTACACATTGAGGCCCTGTCTCAAAAGCAAAAACTAAATGGCTGTAGGTCACTGTTTATATCTGGTTATTTAAAACTGCATGAACCTGCAAATCAGTAAATCCTTCAACCAATTAGTAAATCAGCCATAGTTTCAACGTCTACACACTAAAAAATCATTCAGCGTGAAGGTAAATGAGCTACCAAGACACAAAAAGACAGAAAAGAACATTAAATTACTATGGTTTATGCTCATTGGTAATAAAACGCTGATTGTCTGATAGCCAGGCAAAAAGCATAGGTGGGGCAATCAAACTGAGGATACTGGAGGAAAGGAGGGTGGAGTTAGAGAGATGCCAGCCAGCCCCCAGGGGAATAAGCTATGATAGAGGACAGGTAACACCACAAGCCACATGGAAAAACATTGGATAATAGAAATGGGTTCATTTAAATGTAAGAGCTAGGTAGTAATAAGCCTGAGCTATCAGCTGATATAAGCCTCTGTGGTAATTTGTAAGCAGCTTCTAGAACAGGGAAAACTTTGCCTATATTAAATACTTGTTACTAAGTCAAAGAAGCCAGTCTGGACTACATACTGTGTAGTCCCAATGATAAGACATTATATGAAAACAGTAGGAAGATTGGAGGTGCCAGGGGATTGAGGGCAGGATAGTTGAACATGCAGAGCACAGATTTTTAGGTACTATTCTGTATGCTCATGCACTGGTGAATATATACATATCATATGCATCTTCTGAAACCCATACAGTGTACTTTGTTGGCTTTCTGTAGCCATGGATTCTACTTTTGTGGATTCAACAAACCTCACAGTTTACCTAGCTATGGTAGTTGTGTCTTTACTGGACATGTGCAGATATTATTTTCTCATTGTTCTCTAAATAATACCATTTTAAAATGCTTTACATAGTATCTATATTCTATTGGGTACTAGAAGTAAACCAGAGATGACTTGAAGTGTATATGTGTGGGAATACATATGTAAGTTGTATGAAAATACAACATCATTGAATATAAGTGTCTTAAGCATCCATATTCATGGATTTTGGTATCCTAGAGGAGGGGGTCTGGAAACATTCCCTGGGGATACCGAGACAGAAGTCATAAAATACAAGGGAGAAATGCCAGTGTGAGGTGTGGACTTCAGGGAAGAGTCAGGAAAGAGCATTGACTCATCAATGGTAACGTATGTACTACGTCAATGCACGGTGCTAATAACAGAGGGAAATGGAGGGAAGGAATGGGGGGGGATATTGAGAGAGTGGGTGCGAATGCACATGGGACATCTCTACTTTCCATCCGTTTCT
The DNA here is from genome assembly GCF_018167655.1 of Microtus oregoni. Lineage (NCBI taxonomy): Eukaryota > Metazoa > Chordata > Mammalia > Rodentia > Cricetidae > Microtus > Microtus oregoni. The sequence goes on from NW_024543073.1 coordinate 22,217,699, forward strand.
GTAACCCTGAACTGCTCTGTAAAGCCTATTGATTCAACATGGTAGACAACCAAAATGGGCAACAGTAAAGAATTACATCATTCAACTAAATTGCTCGCTATCCCAGCACCTAGGAGGCTGAGGAAGGAGGATTTTGAGTTTGAGAAATGTCTGAGCTACATAAAACCTTGTCTCAGAAAATGAATAAACACATAAGTAGTTAATAAACCAAAAGTATCTTGAATATTATTAATAATGAATAACTATGAATATAAATGGCAATGAATCTCTATGTATCAGTTTATCTTTGAAAGGTATTTTAATGACAGTAGTGTAGCATATGCCTAGCACAGATGATCTCCAGGACTGCAAAAAGAAATAAAGCACAATGAGACCAGATTCTATATACACTAGCAGTGGAAATAAAAACCTTACTCTTCCTGGGCTGAATGTGGTGACTCACACCTGTAATCCCAGCACTTGGGAGGCTAAGGCAGGAGGATTGCCATGGACTTGTTGAGACTAACCTGAGCTGCAGAAGTGAGACTGTCTTACAAAAACAAAACAAACAAACGGAAACCACACTGGGATGGAAACCTCAATGTGTTTGTTTCTTTTGGTGTGTTTGTTCTTTTCTAGAGACCTACACTAGAAGGGCTTGTATGTGTCTGTGTGTCTTTGTGTGATACTGAAAAGTTAGTACAATAGGTGAATTATTCCATGTTCACATGACATATTACATAAACTATAAGGTTATGTTTTTGAGGAAAATTTAATGAGAAAATGCCCAACTTATATTCAAATTTTTTGTGTGTGTATGTGTGTTATACATGTGTGTTTGCCTGGTCACATGTGTGTTAGCCCATGTGTATATGTGGGGTCCACATGCATGTGTGCACATATGCGTGTGAAGGCCAGAGGTGAGCATCAAGTGCTTTCTTCAATCACTTTCAGTTTATAGACTGAAGCAGGATTGCTGTGGACAATGGTCTTGTAAAGATTTGTTACTTGTATTATTTTAATAAAACACTGATTGGTCAGTAGCCAGGCAGGAAGTACAGAAAGGGCGACCAGAACAGGAGAATTCTGGGAAGAGGAAAGTTTCAGTCTGCAGTCATCACCCAGATGCAGAGGAAGCAAGATGAGAATGCCTCACTGATGAAAGGTACCAAGCCACATGGCTAACACAGACAAGAATGATGGGTTAATGTAAGAATTAGTTAATAAGAAAGCCTGAGCTAATAGGACAACCAGTTTATAATCAATGTAGACCTCTGTGTGTTTCTTTGGGACTGAATGGCTGTGGGATAGGGCGGGATAGAAACCTCTGCCAACACAGGATGTCTCACTTGACCCCAGATCTTGTTAATTCTGCTAGTTGAGTCATCTGGTTGCTCTAGGGATCCTTGGCATACCTCCCATTGGCTGGGATTATGAGTGAACTGAACCTACCCAACACTGACTGGGGATCCCAACTCCAGTTCTCATCTTCTCCTCCTGCTTACGTGGCAAAAACTTTACCTGCCAATTCATCTCCAAACCTTTCAATGCAGATTTTTTTGTTTGGTTGGTTTCGGTTTTTTGTTTGTTTGTTTTTTGAGACAGGGTCTCACTATGTAGCTCTGGTTGTCCCGGAACTCACCATGTAGACCAGGCTGGCATGGAACTCACAGAGATCCACCCATTCCTCTCATGATGGTGAGTTTTGAGGCACCCACTTAGATGCAACTGTGCTGAGGAGCTTCGAGATGAACACAGGATGAGATTCCTCTCTCATGTTGGATTGTAACCTTGAAAACTTGGCTGTGCGAATAAGAAAATCCTTTCTTGGTTCCAATTCCAAGGGAAACAAGCATTGCCTTGTACCAGGTGGTCAAGCTAAAAGGATCGGGAAACTTGAGACAAACACATTCTGTAAATGTTGACTTGATAACAGGCACGAGGAGAACCCAGTCCAGAGGGCCTCTCAGTCTGCAGATTAGTAGATCCAGGAGTCCGTGTGCAGCTGCCCGCGGATCAGGATGTAAGCTCTCACTTACTGCTCCAGGGCCCTCCTGCCTACGCCGCCATGCTTCCCACCAAGAGAGTCATGGACTAACCCTCTGAAATTGTAAGCAAACTCCCAATTAAATGCTTCCTTTTATTTAAAAAGAAGAGGAGGAGGGGGAGAAAGAGGAGGAGTGTACATACCCCTGAAGGCCCCTACACAATGAACATCCTTAACCTCTTCTATAACTCTTTTGTTTGTTTGCTTGTTTGTTTGTGTTCCAGGCTGTCCTGGAACTTGTTCTGTAGAACAGGCTGACCTCGAACTCACAGAGATCCACCTGCCTCTGCTTCCCAAGTGCTAGGATTAAAGGAATGCACTACCACATTCCAGCTTAACATCAACTTCTGAGTGTGAATTTGGGGCATTATGGGGCCTACTTCTTCTGCATCTTCTTCAGGATTACTTTCTGTCTTATTGTAAAAATGTATTCTTGGTATTTCTATAAAGCGATCGATTAGATGTTGGACAAATGCATCACTGTGGATCCTATTTGCTTATGCCCAGACAATGGGTCATCTACTTTTGTTTTTTGTTTTTTGTGTGTGTTTTTTTGGTTTTTTGATTTTTGAGGCAGGGTTTCTCCGTAGCTTTTTTGGTTCCTGTCCTGGAACTAGCTCTCGTAGACCAGGCTGGCTTCGAACTCACAGAGATGCGCCTGCCTCTGCCTCCCAAGTGCCGGGATTAAAGGCGTGCACCACCGCCACCCAGCTGGGTCACCTACTTTCAAGGAAAGCAATTTGGGAACTCCTCAGACTTCAACAGTTCTCTTATTGGTGACATGTCCCGTGTGTGCGTGCGTTGGACTCTAGCGTCCAAACACCAAGAAGGAGTCGCCCTCAGAGACCATCTCACACACCACAGCCGATGCAAAAGCATGAGGATTTTATTAATTCTGTCATGACAGGGTCCCCCAGCATTCGGGAAGCTGAGGGACCTCGAATAGCTGGTACAGTCTACTTTTAAAGGGGCCATAGAAGCAAGGGGGGTTGTTCTTTGACTATTCGGATTGGCTTATTTGAAAGGGCTATTACCAATAATTGACTGGAGAGCTGTTGCCAGATCAGATGAGGTAAGAGGTCATTTTGACCCCGTTTCCCAGGGGACTGAATCACAACATACGTATACGGGGAATTGTTCAGGAACTGAGTACGTGCGAGTGTAGCTGTTAGGTCCTTGGTTCCCAGGGGAGGAGGGGAAGCACTATGGCACAGAGGCTGAGAAGATTCAGAATTGTCAAAAATGGCTTCAGGATTGTCTTAAAGTCTTACATGTGTGCTTTATAATTCTGGTTTATACCCCCAAAAGGTCGGGGAATTGTTTGCTGCTTTGCCTTTTATTTACAGAGCTGAAATGGAACTATAGAGCCCTTTATTAAAGCACTTTAAAATAGATGGATCTGGTTGTGCACACCTTTGATCCCAACACTCAGGAGGCAGAGACAGACAAATCTCTGAGTCTGAGTCTAGCCTGGTCTACAGAGCAAGTTCCAGGACAGCCAGGGCTACACAGAGAAACCCTATCTCTAAAAACCAAATTTAAAAAAGGTTGGGCCAGGCAGCAGTGGTGCACGCCTTCAATCCCAGCACTCAGGAGGCAGAGGCAGGCAGATCTCTGTGAGTTCAAGGCCAGCCTGGTCTATAAGAGCTAGTTCCAGGAAAGGCTCCAAAGCTACAGAGAAACTCTCTCTTGAAAAAAAAAATTACTTCCATCTTAGAAATCTGCCACTGATACCCAGGAATAAATTATAGGTGCTAAAGAATGAGCGGAAAACGCTCTCTACCCAGAGTTGCCAGTCTCCTGCTTCAGCAGTGCTTGAATGTGGGTACCAGCCGTCTGCTCCAAGCCAGAGCCGCCACCACCTTATCACCACCATGACCATGCAATCACCCTCACAGGTGGCCCAGAACTACCACCAGATGCAAAGGCTGCTGTGGACCTCCAGATCACCCTGGACTGCACGTCTTCGATGTCTGTCTGTCCATATCTCGCTGCTTCGACCAGGATGTGCTTCTGAAGAACGTTGCCAAATAGTTCCAACGTCAGCTGAGGAGCTGATGAAGCTGCAGTACGAGAGGTGGCCAATGTTGCTGCAGGATACCGAGACCTGATGCCTGGGTTGCGACGGCTAGAAGAACAGGCTAAACACAGTAGCGTGCGCACTGCATGCGGAAGAGTGTGAACCAGTCGTGACTGGAACTTCACAAACCCCCACTTGTGTACCTTTGTGGAGATGCGCTACCTGAGTAGGCGAGATCCATCAGAGAATGGGGGGACCACATAACCAACTTGGGCAAGAGAGGAGCTCTGGAACCAGAACTGGCTTGGCAAAATACCTCTGTCAAGCACGCCCTGAGACACAGTGATAACGAGAGCCAAGATGGACCCCCAGAACCTCCAGTGACTTTCACGGTCATGGAAGCAATGCATGCATACCTGGCTACTTTTATCTTCTCTAGAAGCAATACCACAACCTCCACTTAAGTTTTTCAATTTGTATCATTCATTCAAAGAAAATTGGTAGAAGAATAAAAAAAGAGTGCATGGGCCAACTCCACATTTAATTCAGGCTGCAGCACGGTTCTTACAGGTATTAAAGGCAACAGGGCATCACTGTTAAACTGAGCAGGTACGAAACTAGGAATGTGTGTCTGAAGCATAAAGTTGTGAGCTGAAGCCCCCACCTACACACACACACACACATACAAAACCACCCTTGTGTTAAATACTGTTCAAGGATGATTGACAGATTAGACGCTCTATGCCGGGACTAGAGAGGCAGTTTAGGAAGGGTTACTGCTCTACAGAGAACCTGTCACTCACATCAGATGGCTTACAACTTCTAGTTCCAGGGATCAGACACCATCTTCTGGGTTCCACAATCACCCACACTCACATCTGCATATCCTATACACACACACACACACACAATTAAAAATGAAATCGTGGACTGGAGAAACTATGCAGGGGTGTCTTTGCAGGGAACTAGGTTTGTGAGCCTTCAGAACCCAATGGCGGCACACGACTGTCTGCAACTCTGGTCCCAGAGGATAATGGCAGCTTTGCCTCGGCTTACCCGATGTTCCTACCAATGCAGTTTTAAAAAGATCTATTTTTATTAATTTGTCATGTGTGTGTATATGTGTCTATTTGTCTGTCTGTGAGAGGGTATATACACATGAGATCTGGTGCCCAAGGAGGCCAGGTGTGCCTGATTCCCCTGGAGCTGGAGTTACAGGCCAGTGTGAGGCACCTGATGTGGGCGCTGGGAACCGAACTCAGAGCAGAGCATGTTGCTCACCGCCAAGCAATAGCTCCAGTCTGCCCACCAATATATTTTTAAAGTCCCTTGATTTATGACTTTTTTTGTTCTGTAGAAATAAACATTCCATGAAACTAGTACCAGTTGGGGTAACAGGAATCTGAGCTCCCGGCTGTGGGCACTCATACTTAGCTCCTCCAAGGCAAGAGCTGTGTTTCTACATCAACAAAGCTCAGCTACTTATTTCAAATGTTTGCAGAGACTTCAAAAAAATCAAGACACCGCAAAGAAAGAAAGAAAGAAAGAAAGAAAGAGGGAAATTCTAAATAGTGCTTACTTAGATTTGTAATAGTCAAGTATTAACATCCACCCCACCCCTAGCTCCTCTCACTTCCTCGTTTGAAAGGTTGCAGTATTCCTGTGCCGGGTTTTTGTGACTTGGTTTGGTTCTAGTTTGTGAGGCAGTGTCTCATGTGGACCAGGCTGCCCTCAGACTCACCATATGGCTGGAATAATCTTGAGTTTCTCATCCTAATTCCACTTCCCAGAGTGCTGAATTACAGGCTTGAACAACCAAGCCCAGCTTGGGCAGTGCTGAGCAAGACGCTAAGCCCCAGCCCCTCTGTGACTTTTTGGTTTGTAAATTTCCATTTAGTCTTACCAGAAGAACCCCACCGCTAGCCTTAAAATGAAAATCTCAGGGAGGTCTCTCTATAGATAGATAGATAGATAGATAGATAGATAGATAGATAGATAGATAGATAGATCATACGTACACACTACTCATGTTCAGACATGATGGGGGAGAAGGAACTTTATTTTGTTTATGGGCCAACTGCTATGAAAACACCTTCATTCAAAATTTAGTTCACAGTCTAGAAGAGCTCTCACTCGCTCCCTCCCTCCCTCCCTCCCTCCCTCTCTCTCTCTCTCTCTCTCTCTCTCTCTCTGTGTGTGTGTTAGTGTTATGAGTGTGTGAAATTTTTCACTGTAGTAGCTGCCAGTCTATAGCCTGATAACTCACACCTGTCTATATAGCGAGACCTTGTCTCAAAATAAAACAAAACAAACAACAAAAGTAAGTCAGCCTACGTGGAAGCCGATGTCCAGGTTCCGGTTTTTAGGCCCTTCTATTCTCGGTGTTCAGTTCCTTTCTTCATGAAAACACTCAGCCCGCTGTGAGCTCTTTCTCTGGAGTAGCTAGCTAATAGCTGAATGAAAACGAGGCTATGACATGAGGAGAAGGGCTTTATTGTAGACATGAGAGTTCAGCCAGAGGCATCTGGAACAGTCCAAACTGAACATGGCCAGCAGAACAGACCGGGGCCATGAGAGGAGAAGGGGAGAGTGAGAGAGAAAGAAAAGAGAGTGGGGGAGAGCATGGAGATGAAACGAAGGCATATCCCAAATGGCCGAATTATATAGGAATCAGAGGCTGGGGGAAAGGAAGGGAAACGTGGTCCCCCAGTCGGGGAGGTTGCAGGAAGCCCGGCTGTCTGAGAAGGACTGGGCGGAGCCACAGGTCCTGAGTGATCCTTGTACCAGGTTTCACAGGCTCCTGTTTAAGAACTAAACGTGTTTCCCAATTGCTCCCTAAGACCCAGTCTCTCCTTTTGTTTCAGCCCGTCCTTTCTTCTGTCTTAGCACAGAAAAGTTGCTACAGGCCTCCTTTTGCGGGGTCTTCTGTCTTCGTCTTGGAGCCCCAAGTTCATACACCGATTCCTCTTCGATCTGAACCCCTGCTCTCTTTGGATTAAGCCCCTCATTCAGAAACCTAGCTAAGGAACAGAAACTAAGGTAAAAGTCACCGTTCTATTTTGAACAGGTTTCTGAGTTCTCTGCTAGAACCATCTGCCCACACTGTAGCCTCGTGGCTGAAAATCGAAAACTACGATATCTCTGTTACCATCTGTATTCTTGTGTATGCAAATGCGCATGTGTGGGCCAGAGTGTGAGCTCCGTGATAAGGTGCTTGCCTAGATGTTCTGGCAGCATGCTCATTTATGTTTATCTCTGTATTGATGTGTTAACTACATGCTATCAGTTTTGTCAGAAACAAAACCAAAGCAAAACCAAGGCAATTTCTTTTTTGCAAAAAGGTTGTACTGGAACCCGAGCCCAGCCAGCAAGCACACCAGGGCAGGAAGTTAGTGTTTAGTCTAGCGCAGACGGTAACTCCGTCACACACCCCAACCCCACCCCAGTTGGCTAGAGTCCAACGTCACAGTCTTTCTCAGTTGGCTAGGCTTTTGTTTTGTTTTAAAGTTTATTTTTATTTATTTGTATGTTTCAATGTATGCCATGTATGTACAGGTACCCTCGGAAACCAGAAGAGGGCATCGGAGGCCCTGGAACAGCAGTTACAGAAGCTTTAGTGATGCTTCTGGGGGTGCTGGGGATGAAAGTCTCATCCTTTGGAATAGCAGCGAGCTCTCTGTGTCTCTGTCTCTCTGTCTCTGTGTCTCTGTCTCTCTGTCTCTGTCTCTCTCTCTGTCTCTCTCTCTCTCTGTCTCTCTCTCTCTCTCTCTCTCTCTCTCTCTCTCTCTCTCTCTCTCTCTCTCTCTCTCTCGTTTTGCTTTGTTTTTCGACACAGGGTTTCTCTGTGTAGCCCTGGCGTCCTGGAACGCTCTAAGACCAGACTGACCTCAAACTCACAGAGATATACCTGTCAGGGATACACGGTAAGACCCCCATCTTTAAGAGAAAAAAAATCAACAATTTTAGTCAGGCAGTGGTGGTGCCTGCCTTTAATCTCAGCACTCAGAAGGCCGAGACAGTTGGACCTCTGTGAGTTCAAGACCAGCCTGATCTACAGAGTAAGTTCCAGGACAGGCTCCAAAGCTACACAGAGAAACCTTACATACATACATACATAAACAAACAATTCTAAACTAGTATTTTGTAGATTAACATCATTTCAGACTCCATAAAATTATAATTTGTTGTGGAACAGGGCATATTTACTAAATATGTTTGAGTCTAAATAAACTATTTAGTTTCTCTATAAGTCTAAGAAACCAAATATGCTTGAGCTCTTATTTCTTAATTCGCATTCTAGCATTTTCTCTCACCTGAAAATGACCTATCCAATGTTTAATTTAGCAAAGCAATTTAAGGATGTGGGAAATCTTTCTAATAAATGTTGTAAAACATAATTGTTGCTCCAAAGTACCTTTATAAATTATTTTATTTTATTGTTTTTTTGAGACAGGGTTTCACTGTGGCTATCAAGCATGTCCTGGAGCTAGCTCTTGAAGACCAGGCTGACCTCAACCTCACAGAGATCCGCCTGCCTCTGCCTCCCGAGTGCTGGGGTTAAAGGCGTGCGCCACCATGTCCCACTCAATTGCTAAGAATTAAAATCCTCACTGCATGGTGCTAAATTTATAAGAATTATGACTGAATGAATCTTTGGCTAAAATATCCATTTTTGTGCTTTGTTTTGTTTGAGTCAGTGTCTCACTATTATGTAACCCTGACTTGTAGACCAGGCTGAACCTCTAACCCACAAGAGCTCCATCTGCCTCTGTCTCCTGGGTACTGAGATTAAAGGCATGTGCCACAGGCCTGGCTTGTTGGTGGTGGTTTTGTTTATTAAGAATCTTAACTAGTAGAAGTCATGTACACCTTAATCCCAGGACTCTGGAGGTAGAGGTAGACAGATCTCTGTGAGGTTCAAAACCAGTCTGTTACAGACAGAACAAAACAAAAAAAGACATCAATCTGTTCCTCAGGGTGGTGCTCTACAACCAATCATCTCCCACTAGGCTCCCCCATGTTTTAGGATATGATCCTTATTTATACTTTACCACTATTGACTATTATGACTCACTTCTTAACATTGTTAACATCTACGTAAAATTTTTTAAAATACACATTTTTAACTACTTAAAAATTGTGTGTGTATATATATATATATATATATATATATATATAGACAGAAAAAAAAAGTCAGCTGTTCTATGTAGTAAGTCTCAGGGCAACCAAGGCTACACAATAGGAAGATTCTGCCTCCAAAAAAAAAAAAACACTAAAAAAATAATAATTTAAAAATTAAAAAAAAAGAACTTTTCTCCTTTGGGGTTACTGATAACTGAGAGAAATTGCTAATAGTTTATTTTTGGTGAGCAAAATTGAAGTTTTTACCCTCTGCCAGGTTGTAACTCAGTGTTAAAGCACTTGCCTAGCATGCACCAGACACTGGGTTTGATCCCTCATACAACAAAAATAATAACAAAATAAAACCTCCCTCTCCAACTAATCCCCCAGAGTCTGGAACCTGTGAGTTTCTAGTTATAAAAACTATATATTATAAGGAATATGGCCTTCGCACTGGGAATCGTTTGTTGTATCTGACACAGTGGAGACCCTGGTCACGTTGTCAGGGTTTCGGGTCATACATATGGAAGTGTGGGGAGGGCTATGTGTGGAGCCAACAGAAAGCTGGCTTGTTCCTACCATCACAGTCCTGCTCAGGTTCACCGGCCCCATGTAAAGAAGAATGGCACTTTGCCACACTCTGGGAGTTTTCTATGTGTTAATAAGTTTGTACGTCATTTCAGAAAGGAAGAACGGGGAGACGGGGAAGGAAGTGCAATTTGATTCCTCATTAGAGGTTCTGAGAAGGACTTTTGAAAGGACAGAGATGATCAACTACTTCTTCCTGTGATGTCCACAAATAATCGGCCAAGTTTAATGAGGCTCAAACCTCATTTTGCAAACAAATTGAATTTACCTGACTCTCTGATAAAATGAGAGGAAAAATTACGTTTCAGGAAAAAAAAAGCCTATAATTTACTTGTTATTAAATTTGATTTTCATTTTCTTTGAAGTTTTATGATGAATCTGAAATTTGAACTGGATCCTGAATTCCTCTTTGCATACAAGGCTGCATTAATCAGCTTCTCCTCGCTGTAGTGAGGTGCTGGAAGCAGCTAACTTCCTAGGGCCCAGTGGTTTTCTTAGTCCACAATTTGGGACAGAGATTTGGTACTGCATTTGGCTCAATTCTGGTAAGCACTTTGAGTGCATAGCTGATGGCGATCCAAGATTGTGGTTGTTGTGGTGGTGGGTGGGTCATTTTTGTTTGTTTTGTTTGTTTTTTTGAGACAGGGTTTCTCTGTGTAACCCCGGCTTTCCTGTAACTTGCTCTGTAGACCAGGCTAGCTTCCTTCCTGTCAGTTTGTGAATACAGGGGCTGGAGAGAGTATGAAACGACACTTTCCACTCACGGGAGCCCACTGAGTATCTCAGACTTGCCCAGTCTTCACACAAAGCGGCGGCTTCCAACTACTTGAGACTAGAAGCATATATCTGATCATCTTACTCATTTGCCAAGAGGGATTTAATAGTACTTAGCATTTTTTTTTAAGCGGCTCATCTGTCTCCTAGACTAGCAGCTAAAATCTAATTGCCCATAATGACTTTTTAAAGAAAATCCTTTATGTCTCTTTGGTTCACTTTCAATACTGCCAGTAACTGCATCTGTGTGTCATAACTTTAGGGAGGTCTCTGCCCAAATTCATGCTTGTCCACCAGTTTTAAAATCTCAGATCTAAAAGACTTGGATGAATTTTGAAGGTAAGTTATTCATACTCAGAGAAAGGGTGTAAACATGTCCCTGGAGTAATCAATAACATTTCCAGAGCCTGGGGCATGGCTCAATGGTGGGAACATTGTTGAGCCACAAGAATGAGGCCCTGGGGGCAGCCCTCAACACTTAGGGAGGAGGGAGCTCATGCACATCCAATTACATGAGCATTAAAAGAGGTCCCAGACTCTTTGGAAGGGTCCATTTAATTTTGAGTTTCAACTGTATCTTTTTAGATATAAGAAGTGTTACTAATGACCGGCTATGTGGCAGGCATCATTTTCACTTTTGTATCTTATTTTAAAACAAACAAGTGTTTTCAGATGTCTGCTGTGTCTGCAATAGCACAAGGCAAAGTGAGAAATGTGGGTGAATAGAACCGAGGGGGAGGCAAATGGTCCCCCTAAATCATTTCTCAGATATTCCCAGGCCCTTCCCTTCCCATTCCTTCATCTACCATCCAGTCAGAGATGATTCAGGAATTGAAATCTCACACCTAAGCCTTTGCATTCTGAGGATTCATGCAGTTAAACATCTGACAATCTACCTCTTCCTCCTGGATGTCTCAAAGGTGGCCAGGTTTAACACAGACTCAGACTTGCCCTCTAATCCCCTCCCATCACCCAGAATGTCTTCACTCTGCTTCCTTCTGTGTTCCCCAGTAACAATGACCCAGCCATTCCATCGCCATGACAACTGTCTCTACCTCCACGGGCAAGCCATCTACAATCTGTGAAAACTCACTTTCCTCTGTTGTCTCTGCTTCTGTTACTGGAGCACTCATGGACACAGTCCAACAACCTAACCAGCCCGCCTGGACCTTTTCTAACCTCTGCCAAATGTATTTGTTATGCCAGAGCAAAATAAAAAATGACTTAAATACACACCAAGTCCCCTCAACAGTTTCTATCCTAGATCCTTATATTGATTGCTTTAAATCAAAATGTTCTTCTCACCTTATTGACTCCAACTTCTTTTTGAGGCAGAGTCTCACTGTGTAGCCCTGGCTGGACTGGAACTTGCCATGTAGACCAGGCTGACTTCGAACTCACGGAGAACTGCCTGCTCCTGCCTCCCGAGTACTGGGATTAAAGGTGTGCATGATCACACCCAGCACCTCTTCACATTTCTAATGAAGCATCAGTTTCCTGAGGAGGTCAAATCTCTCTACTTCGCAACTCTGTGCCACTCCTTAATATTGCTCATCAAATTATAATCTGATATCTAATCGCATTTAATTTTTTCTTTTTTCTTTCTTTTTTTTAGTACCTACAAACACTGTGTACCAACACCATGTCTGGAACACAGTAGTTGTTAAGGAGCTACTTGTTGGATAAATAAGCACATAAACTCCAACATCAAATCTTCTCCCAACAGTAAATACCAACCAAAAGGAAAACTAAAAGCATTTTCTTGAAGAAAAGAATGTATGAAAATCACCTAGTGCTTCGTAGGTGCACATGCTTGCAAACATGTACCTGCTTCATAACTTCCACAAAGACAGGTTCTGTAAGCCACCTGTTACGGTAAAGTAAAATGCTGCAGTTCCCCAAGTGGCTGCAGTGGGCCATGAGACCACGCCACAGGTTCCCGAAGTGGCAGCAGGCAGCGGCCAGTCCCAGGCAGGGACAGAGCAGTTCCCCCAAGTGGCTGCAGCTGGCCGTGGGCCATGAGACCATGCCTCAGGTATCTGAAGTGGCAGCAGCCAGCAGCCAGCAGGTCCAGAGAGCAGCCAGTTCCAGGCAGAGACAGCGCAGTTCCCCAAGTAGCTGCAGTGAGCCATGAGGGGCAGTGAGTCCCAGGCAGGGAGCTGCAAACCCAGCGGGTGAGAAACAGGGATGGATAGGCACACCATGCAGAATGAGGTTTAATATTTATTTAGTGGGTAATAGAGAGGAAAGGGGAGAAGAACAGAGAGAGAGAGAGACAGAGAAAGGGGAGGGGAGAAGGGAGAGACAGAAGCTGCCTCTTTGAGAAGGAGACAGAAAAGGAAGGGACTAGGGCTGCAAGCAGGAATGAAGATCTGCCTGCCTCAGCTGATGGGGAGGAGTTGGGCAAGGCTTGTCTCTTAAAGGGACAGGAGAGACCATTACATTACCCCTCTGTGAATTTCTGGAGACCAGGACCACAGCAATGTGATTTGTTTCCAGGATGCCAATAATAAGGTACTTCTCTTCGTCTGTTTCTTTTTCCTAATGTTCTATGCTTTACACAGACGGACTGTGAGCACAAAGACAGCTCAAAGGACAGAAGAGTGCCAAGGATGTCCACCTCACCCGGTGGTCAGGTGGCCTTGAAGGAGCACTTAGCTGAGGGGAAAACTGTGTTCTAGGAAGAGAATTATGTCTAAATCCAGGCCAGAGGATTCAGATTTTCAGATTAGCTCCCTCTGAGTGTGAGCGAGCTACTCAGAGGAATGGGAGATGAAGAGGGTAAGTGTGTGAGTTCACTTAAGGACACATCACAGTAAGGAAAAACCGTGCAGCGTCTGATTGTTTTCAAAAACAGCGTGAAGAGAATTGCTTGGCACTGTTGGTACATAACAGATTCACAATTCTTGTCTTTAAATATGAAGCCCAAATCACCTCGTCTAAAATTATGCTTCCTACCAAGAGTGCTTAGTAACTACTCATAGGAAGGAACATAGGCTGGAGGCGGAACCCTCAGCTCTCCACAGACAATGACTCCCACTTAGAGAATCCTGACAAAGGCACTTCCGGTTCCTCCCCCATTTCTCTGCTACTCAGTGTCTGTGCGGCTCTGGGAAGGCTTCAGTGCTTCCTGTGTAAAGGAAGAAGGTTGAATATCTTACGTTCTTAAAGTTCCCTCCAGTTCAGAATCACTTGATTCGGGCCTGTGTTTCTGCAAGGGATTGAAGTCACTTGAACCATTTGTCCAGTTGCATGAGCATTTGGCTGAAAGGTTCTGGACAATTCAGAAGGATCCATTCATAGGAAGAATTGATGTTAACGTAATTAAGTGGGCTAAGAAGCCTGTCCTTTCCTTTTAAACAGGAAGCAATAAAAGCTGATGTGGTAATGAGTCCTAGCGAGGATTACTATTGCTGCGGTCAAACACCATGACCAAAGCAACTTGGGGAGGAAAGGACTTATTTGGCTTACACTTCCACATTGAAGTCCATCATTGAAGGAAGTCAGACAAGACGGGAATTCAAACAAGGCAAGAACCTGGATGCAGGGGTTGATGCAGAGGCCATGGAGGGGTGATGCTTACTGACTTGCTCCTCATAGCTTGCCCAGTCTGCTTTTTTAGAGCATGCAGGAGCACCAGTCCAAGGAGGGCACCACCCACAATGGGCTGGGTCCTCCCCTATCAATCACTAATTAAGAAAGTGCCCTACAGACTTGCCTGCAGCCTGAGCTTGCCGAGGCAATTTCTCAGCTGAAGCTTCCTCCTCTCTGATTACTCTAGCGAGTGTCAAGTTGATTTGAAACTAGTCAGGACATGTTAGGAGGCAGGTGTGTGGCTACGTGGGAGGTCCATCAGTTAAGGCCACAAATTCAAGATAATCCTGAGCATCAACAGGGAGACCCTTTTCCGAAAAGAACACACTGTCCCTGTAATCCAAGAGTTTGGGAGGCAGAAATGGGAGCCCGCAAAGTTAAGACTTCTGGGTTTCAGAGGGCATTCCACAACAGCCTGGATGGCAGAGGAAGACGTCATAACTGGGAAGGAGGTGGGTATGAATGTGGGGTGCACAAATTCAAGGTGCTCCAGTCACCTGCTGCTTCCTCCCGCAACAGCGAATCCTCCTTCCATCTTTAGGAAGACCAAATGCCAGCTTCTTGATCCATAAGACAAAGAACATGTTGTGTAGTCCTGTTTGTTCAACTCCTCTGCCAGGAGATAGGACTCTGAAGTTAATTTTTTTTTCCTTTCTTTGGGGGGGGGGGGGCGTTGTTTTGTTTTGCTTTTCGAGACAGGGTTTCTCTGTAATCTATAAATATAACCTGCTCAGTCTGTATACTGTTATACACACAATTGGCTGAAAACATACAGACAACTGGAAGCCAACTGGTGTGCTCTTCCCTGGGTAAGACTGTTTCTACTGCTCTCAGCACCCCCAGTTGCCTGTAGTTCTTTGTGTACGGTTGAGGCTTCCTGCGCATTCCCCAGCTGCTTTGGCGCGTCTGCTGTCCTTTTTCTCAGGTTCAGGCAGTAGTAGCACTGGGGAGACTTCATAGGTGTCGCTTCTAACATTCCTAGAAGACACAATCTCACAGCAAACCTCCAGTTGCCATAAGAAAAAAAGCTGGGGAAAACAAAATTTGTTAAAGAAATACTCAGATTTAACACCCATGACTAGAAAATCTCTAACATGTAGCAAATTATAATTTTCATGGGAGTAATATAGCAAGTTGAGATATGTATTTGGCTGGAATACACATCTGCCACTTCTCACACAAAACTAATGCTAGCTGCCTTTGGAACCATGTTGGCTTCTGCTATGTTAGTTAAAGAGTAACTTGAATCTTACACAGACAGGATAAAAAAACAATTTTGCTTTGAAAGACCACAATATACGTTCAATCTTTTAGTATCCAGTGCTATACACTAACTCTGAGCCTTTTTAGACTAAGCTGGTCTTTCAATATTTATTTAATGTGTGTAAACAACACATGACCCTTCAGGCAACGCTGCTTACACACTAACAAAGCAGCAGCTCTGAGGACCCACTGTTGTCACTGGCATCTCAAGGCTTCCAGTTCAAGTTCCCCAGTGACTGTGGGCACCACCCTCATCCCATCAGAGTCCTTATGAATAACACAAGCGTAAGGACGCCTGTGATTACTCAGAGCCAAACAACCCTCTTTGAAGTTCCCGAGGGCAAACCGCTCCGAGTGCTTGCCCACAATTGTTTATTAGTTGGTCAGATTACAAAGCATATCTTAATGTGCTCAAAGCTAAGCAGCCTTCTTTCATGTTTTAAATCTGAGTTACAGTAGCGCTAACACGGAACAGGCACGTAGAGACAATCTGTTTTCATGGGAGACAGCGGCATCAAACGAGTTGGACATGCGATCACTCTTGTTGTAAGAGATTGGTTACTCCAGCCTGCAGTCCACAACCCCAGAGAAGCTAGGTAGCAAGGAGGACCCTAAGAGAGACATACATGGATCCCCCCTGGGAAGGGGAAATAGACAAGATCTCCCGAGTAAATTGGGAATGTGGCGGGAGGGAGAAGGGAAGTAGGGAAGAGAACAGGAGGAATGGGATGGTCCAGATGGGGAAAGGACAAAGAGGGAGAACAAGGAAAGAGATAGCTTGATTGAGGGAGCCATTATGGGGCTAGCGAGAGACCTGTCACTAGGAAAATTCCCAGGAATCCACAAGGATGGCCCCAGCTAAGACTCGAATCAATAGTGGAGAGGATGCCTGAACTGGCCTTCCCCTGTAATCAGATTGATGACTACCTTAATTGTCATCATTATAACTGATGGGAGCAGATACAGAGGTCCACAGCTAAGCCCTGGGCCGAGCTTCTGCAGTCCAGTCAAAGAGAGGGAGGAGTGATAATATGAGCAAAGAGGCCAAGACCATGATGGTGATACCCACAGAAAGAGCTGACCCAAGCTAGTGGGAGCTCACTGACTCCAGACTCACAGATGGGGAACCTGCATAGAAAACTATGCCCTCTGAGTGTGGGGGACAATCGTCTGCATGGCAGACTGTGGGGCCACTGGCAGGGGGACCAGGATTTTTCCCTGGTGCTTGAACTGGCTCCTTAGAGCCCATTTCCTATGGAGGGATACCTTGCTCAGCTTAGATACAGTGGGGAGGGCCTTGGTCCTGCTTTAGGAGATATGACAGACTTTGTTGACTCCCCATGGGGAGGCCTTACCTTCTCTGAGGAGTGGCTGAGGGGTGGGTTGGGAAGAAGGTAAGGGGAGCCGGACGAGGGGAGGGAGGGGGAACTGAAATCAGCATGCAAAATAAAAAAGATTGTTTTGATGAAAAAAGAGAAAGAATGGTTACTAACATTGAAAATGCTCAAATCCCACCAAAGGAAAACTCAGTGTTTTCCTGGTGCGGTACTGTGTGTTTCAGTGAGGGTGACTCAAGCGTTCACAGCAAACTGCTCACCTCAGGATGGCAGGACAGGAACGTGGGGGACACTGTCACCCCAGCACACAGGAGGTCCAGGGAGCTGTTGGTCAGTGTCATCCTCAGCTGCACAGAGCATCCAAGACCGCTCAGGCTACGTGAGACTCTGTCCCCAAGCCAAATAACAGCATAAAGTTGGACAAGAATGTTTGGGGACACTGCCATCTCAAGTCAGCATGGCTGGCCAGTCCTCCTGCTCCCCCACTGCATTCAGTCTTAAACCTCCTCCTTTTGTTTAGAAGGTCTTTGTCTAGATGTCCTGTTGACTCTATAGCCCATTGGTTAGAAGATGTATCTTATTCTTAGTTATGTACCCGTGTATGTCTGGGAGGGATATGTGCACACCAACACAGACACCCTCAGAGACCAGCAGAAGGTATCAAAGCCCCTGAGCCTGGAGTTACAGGTAATTATTACTCCAGTCCTCTGCAGAAGTAGTATAGAATTTTACCCCTGCGCTGTCTCTCCAGACTCTACATCCTATTTTTATAAGGAAATTTGTTAACAATTTGCTATAAAAAAAATCCCATGCTTATTTTATTTTCATCTATCTCCACAGTAACTACACATCAACAGCCCTGTAAAACACCAGACCAAGACAAAAGCATATAACTCAGAAGCTAGTGTTTCCTAAGCACCAGCTCTCTGAGCCAGTCTGGTGCATGCGATGGCCAAATGCACTCTGACCCCACAGTAATGGGATCAGTTGTACCTTTCCATCAGCCCTGGAGCGATGACATGGAGTCTGTGTGGAATTGTGCAAAATAGGTAATGGCAGAAACAAAATTAGGGCTAGAGGTGGCTCAGTCAGTAAAGTGCTTCTCTCACAAGCACAAGGACCGGAGTTCAGATCCTTAGTCCCCACATAAGACCCCGGATATCGTGGCCACATCTGTATTCCCACCACTATGACAGCAGAGTGGGAGAAGGGGACTTCCTGGGGTGTATGGCCAGCCAGGCTAACAGAATGAGTGAGCTTCAGGGTCAGTGAGAGTACTATCTCACACCAGAAAAAAGAGGGCTGGCAAAATGGCTCAGCAGAAGGTACTTGTGGCCAAACCTGACAATCTGAGTGTGGTCCCCAGAAGCTCCATGGTGTGAGGAGAGAACGGACTCTCTCAAGTTGTCCTGTGACCTCCATATGACACATGTTCAGCCTCCTCGTTCTTTCCACCACCACCACCCAACAGAATAAATAATTTTCTTAAAATAAGGTAAACTGGGTAGGGTGGGTGGCATGCACCTTTAATCCCAGAATTTAGGAGGCAGAGACATGAGGAGCTCTGTGAGTTCTGGGCAGTCTGGTCTATACAGCAAGTTCCAGAATAGCCAGGGCTCATAAAGAGACTCTGTCTGGGTGGGGGGAGGGGAGGAAGGAAGGAAGGAAGGAAGGAAGGAAAAAGAAAGAAAAACCACAAAATAAGTAAAAATGTGTAAGTAAAAATTAAGGTGGAACATCTAGACCTCAGTAGTTAAAAATACTTTTCACTCTTGCAGAGGACCTGGGTTCGATTCCCAGCATCCATACCGTGGCTCATAACCACCCAGAACTCCAGTTCCATGGGATCTGATACCCTTTCTAACCTGAATGATTATCAGGCACATATGTGGTTCATATACATATTCGCAAGCAAAACATAAAGTAAAATAAATAAATCTTTTAAAAGGTATTAGTAGAAAATAATATACTAAGGTGGAAAACAATCCAGGAAGACAACAGACACCTCTGGCACCTGCATGCAATACCCTGGCATGCACCCGGACCAAGAGCCAAAGCGAAGATAAACTTTGCCATCAGGGTGTCATAAGTGGCTTCCCAACATTTAAACACAACTATTAGTTCCGTCGGGGGAGCAATTCCCCTCCCCAGCAGGAAAGTCGCCGGAACTCCTCTGACTCACTTGCAAATAGGAATGTGACATCAGCTTGCGTCCGCAGTTCAATCCCATAATTTTTCAATGTGCTCTTAGAAGTCTAAAGTGACGATTTTGTGTGCTGCACGTTCCCCAGATAAACATGACAGACCTTACAGTGTTATGCAGCCAAGCAACAGTAGTCCCGGCGGCTGGCTCCCTGCCTGAGAGGGCGGATCACAGCGGCCCAGCACAGTCACTTCTGTGTTGATGTTCCGGTCTCCCCGTCCACCCTCATAAAGCTCAGGTGTCAGGACACGTCGACGATTTCAACATGCAGATTGACAAAGACTTTTGCAAATGACAAAGACATTTCCTCATCAGCAAAGGCTTCAGATAAGTAAAATGAAAATAACAGCACTGGAGTTTGCAAACGGAACCTAACATCAAAGAAAACAAAGGTTTACAGTGTAGAAACAAAAGGTCCTGGCTGGAGTCTTAGAACCCTGCAGATGGAAAGTGCGTACAGGGTATCTAGTTTAATCCTTCTGATACAGGTGTGTGTGTGTGTGTGTGTGTGTGTGTGTGTGTGTGTTTCAAGACAGGGTTTTTCTGTGTAGCCCTGGCTCTCCTGGAACTCACTCTGTAGGCCAGTCTGGCTTCAAACTCACAGTGATCTCCCTGCCTCTGCCTCCAGAGTGCTAGGGTTAAAGGCCTGTGCCACCACCCAGATTTTTTTTTTTTAATTTTTGAGATAAAGTCTCATTATGTAGCCCTGACTGGCCTGGAACTCACTCTGTAGACCAGGCTAGCCTCAAACTCACAGAGATACACATGCCTCTGCCTGTCAACTGCAGGGATTAAAGGTTTGCCTTACTACATCTGGCCCTCTTTATAAAAAAACATTTATTTTTAATTATTCTCTGTTTCTCTCTGTGTGTCACTGTGTGGTCTCTCTCTCTCTCTCTCTCTCTCTCTCTCTGTGTGTGTGTGTGTGTGTGTGTGTGTGTGTGCAAGTGATCTTAACTGCTGAGCCCAATCACCTTTTCCACACTCTTCTTGGTAAAAGGCCACTCAGCCTCTCCTTGGTCCTGTGTGAAGAACAGAACATATCACCAGTATTGGGTCAAATCCTGCTGCATTGAATCTTCCTCTCACCAACTGCTCTGCCCCTTCCTACAGTAGTCGAGTTTTTGTTGTTGTTGTTTGTTTTAAGTACATCATGATAGCACCTGTATCCTGCTGTCCCCTTGAGAGCACCTTACCCCCCCCCCCCCGACAAACACCCCGTCTTTGGCTCCCTGTTTACTTTCCTGTTTTCTGCTGTGACATAGTTACAGCTAAAGAACAGACACAAAAATAAAGATTCAGAAGTGGCACCCACAGGTGAGAGAGAATGTGGTGTTCATCTTTCTGGGGCTAGGTCACCTCGCTCAGGGCAATATTTTCTAGTTCCATCTAAATGTTTAGTTCCCTGCAAATTTTATTTTTCTTTACAACTAAATAGTATTCCATGATGTATATGCACCCCATTTCCATTATCCACTCTTTGGTTTAAAAGCATCCACATGAGATAGTTATTGACAACCACACTAATTAAGACAATTAAAAAGTTATTGGTTCTTTTTACTGATGGCCGGACCCAGAGCGGGCTTGTGCCTCTGAAAAGTCTCTTGGTGCCCAAGCTGGGGATGCAGAGTTTTAAAGGCAAAAGCCACAACGACGATAGTTTACATCAAAGTTAGATGAGGTCATGGTAACCTTGAAACACCCATCGTGGCAGAGCATGGTAGTTATTTTAGACATAGCATGCCAATTATTCTTTACTTATATCTTTTCTCGTTACTTTATATTACTTAATTGTTTTAGTTAACCTTTCTGGACCATGGTCAACTGTGTTGCCAAGGCAGATGAGCCTGCTGAGGGGAGGCAGGTAGAGGACTGAAAACTGTCTAAGCAAACACAACATGGAGTCAGAACAAGATGACGTTACTTTAGTCTTTTCGGATTGAAGGACATTTAGGTTGTTTCCATTGCCCAGCTGCTGTGAAAAGAGCATCAATGAACATGGCTGAGAATTATCTATGAAGTAGGAGGTCAAGACTTTGGGCATATACGAAGGGCTGGTATAGTCGGGTCACAGGGTAGATCTACTTTTAGCATTTTGAGAATTCTCCACAGTTTCCACAGTGACTGCAGCCGTGTGCACTCCCATCAGTTATGAATGGATCCTCTTCCCCACATCCTTGCCAGCTTGGTGTCGGTCATTTCTTGATTTTAGCTGCTGACTTGGGTGAGAGGAAATCTCAGGGTACTTTTAATTTGCATTTCCCTAATTATTAAGGACATGCTAAGAAAAAAGAAAAATGGGGGGTAGGCTTTAAATTGGGGAGATGGAGGGAGGGCTATACAGGGAAAAGGGAGAGGGATAAATAGCACTAAGGATGTTGGAAAAGTCATAAGAAAATACTTCATGTAGCTGGGTGGTGGCACACCCTTTAATCCCAGCACTCTGGAGCACATAAAAACAAAGAAAAGAAAAGAAAAGAAAAGAAACCAAAAAGCATTTCATGTTTAATATATTACATGCAAGTTGTTTGACTCTTCTGTGCCCCAGTTCCTCCACTCTCTAAAAGGGGGGCAATAGTCACAATAATATCGACTGACTAGAGCTAAGGTGACGGAGTACTAGCGTGAATATATTTAAAACTGTTTCTAGTGTAGTCCTTTGCCTGACATGTGGGACATACTTTTAATCCCAGCACTTGGGAAGTTGAGGCAGGTGGATCTCTATGAGTTCGAGATCAGCTTGATCTACAGAGCGAGTTCCAGCCCACCAGCCAGAGCTACATACTGAGACCTTGTCACAAACAAACACACACACACACACACACACACACTGTACAGAACACAAAAAGTAGCTACCGATGTTACTATTATTTGTTTATTTACTTCTCTTTCTCCCCACTTCTCTATCTGTTTCTGTCTCTGTCTCTCTCCAAGTGCTGGGACTAAGTCTGGGGCTTTGCACAGGCAAGGCAAGTACTGTCTTAATTATGGTTTTCTATTGCTCCGAAGAGACACCATGACCACAGCAACTCTTATTAAAAAAAAAATTGGGCTGGTGTTGTGGCATATTAGTACACTCTGAAGAGGTACTGCTGTGATTGGTGTAATAAAAAACTGAACGGTCAGCCAGGCGGTGGTGTCGCACGCCTTTAATCCCAGCAATCAAGAGGCAGAGGCAAGTGGACCTTTGTGAGTTCGAGGCCAACCTGGTTTACAAGCTACAGAGAAACCTGGTCTCAAAAAAACAAACAAACAAAAACAACAACAACAAAAACAAAAAGCTAAATGGTCAATAGCAAGGCCAGAGAGATAGGTGGGACTTGTGGGCAGAGAGAGGGAAAGAATAATGGAGGCACTCGGGATGCCATGGAGACAAAGAAGGGGGAAGAGGACAGCAGAATGGGAAGAGGTAAAAGCCGTGTGGTACAACGTAGACTAATAAAAATATGGGTTAATTTAAGCTATGAGAGCTAGTAGGACACGCCTAAGTAAGGCCAAGCTTTCATAATTAATAGTAAGTCTCCGTGTTGTTGTTTGAAGGCTGGTGGGCCCAATGAAAAAGTATGGCTACCGGGTGCCATGCTTATTGTTTCAAAGAACTTTTTCCCATTATCATCATGGCAGAGAGCATGGCGGCATGCAGGCAGACGTGATGCTGGTTACATCTTGGCTTGCAGGCAAGAGGAAGTCGACTGAGCATACGAAACCCCAAAGCACACCCTTACAGTGACACACTCCCCCAACAAGGCCACACCCTCTCCAACAAAGCCATGCCTCCTAACAGTGAAACTCCTGGTGAGAGTATGGGGACCAATTACATTCAAACTGCCATAGCCTCCAGGATGCAAATTCAGCCATATTTCTATAGGATGTGCGTGTTCATGTGTGTGTGCACATGTGTGCAGTTGTAAGGGCACAGTGTGTGTGGGGGAGGCCAGAGATCAGTGACAGGTGTCATTTTTCTCCATCTTATCTTTTGATACAAGCCTCTCATTGGGTCCTGGGGCTCACCAACTAGCATAGCTGGCTGACCAGTGAATCCCAGGTAGTCTATTCTCTCTGCCTGCCTGGCACGGAATTACAGGCAAAGGCCACCATGAACAGCTTTATCCATGGGTGCTGAGACTCAGACTTCGATCTCCGTGCTTGCCGACAAGCGTTTCCCCCGACGGACTGTCTCGCCAGCCTCTTGGCCATCGTTTCTATTAGGTTCTCGCTGGGCAGCTGAGAACACCACAGTGAAGACATCAGGTGGCATACGGATGGCAGTTTCAATCTCATCGTCAGGTCACTACAAGAATCAACATTTTTGCCCCAAGTCTTCACTATTTCTTGCATGTTTGCTATTCAGTTAGTTTTTTGCACGTTAGCTTTGCATATCGGTCTATTTTTAAACAGATTCCATTCCAGAATTCTTTGCAGTGTCTGGTTTATTTTGAATTTGGAATCAAAATTATGGCTTCTTCCTAAGAAATACTGCTATTATTATAGTGTACTATTAAGTAAAATTATCTAGTATTAGCCCAAAGATGGCAAAAGTATATTTGGAAAACAGTATATCATAAAATGTATCAAAATTCATAGGACAGGGCTAGGTCTGGCGACAAATTCTTGTGATCCTAGTTTTCAGGAGACTGAAGCAGGATTGCCACAAGTTGGGGCCAGCAGGAGCTGCCTAGTGAGTTCCAGTACAGCCTGGGCTACTCAGCAAGGCTCTGCTTCAAAAAGTAAAATGAAATAAGCCATTAACATCGATATATTGGCTTAACCATAAAAATATAAGATATAAAAATGCATCTAAGCCATGGAGTCTCTACTTGACTTACAAATTAGAGTCCCAGGGTTCTCCAAGCTGAAATATCCAGGGGCGCTCCGCTATCAACAGCACAAAGAACCTGGCGCGTGCATTATGCAAGAGAAGAAACCGAGCCCAAAAGGAGCAGGGAAACAGTGCTGTTTAAATTGTCACACCAGCAGCAACGCCACTGAAAATGACACCCCCGCAGTATGGTTCTCCCTGTAGCGTGAGCTTCACACGCCCTCTGCACCGCGCCATGCCTATGCTTGTGGATTCCTCGTCCCCTGGGCCTCTTCTGACTGTAACAAAGGAAAAGGGAGAGAAGCCCATGTGTTGGCAGGCTTGTCGGATTTCCATGGTGTCTGGCCAGGGGATACATCGGCAGGCTCACCCTGTGAGCCAGCAAGGAAGAGAATCAGCTATCTGCGGAGGCTGGCTGCTCCGAAGATGGGCTTGAAGTCATGAGCAGATGCTGGGGAGGCT
The DNA here is from genome assembly GCF_018167655.1 of Microtus oregoni. Classification (NCBI taxonomy): domain Eukaryota; kingdom Metazoa; phylum Chordata; class Mammalia; order Rodentia; family Cricetidae; genus Microtus; species Microtus oregoni. The sequence continues at coordinate 22,241,906 of NW_024543073.1, forward strand.
GCAGCGGCCTGTGCCTTGCACGCAGGGTCCGCAGGGTCCGTGAGTAGGTCCCTCCACCCAGTAGCTAGCTGTTGGCCCTCAGGGGCTTTCCTCTTGGGCGCTTGACCATGGACTTGTCTTTGTGTTTAGTCTCCCACGTTTTCTTCAGAAACCAAAATAAAGAGACATGCTTAGGAAGAGAGAAAGAAATACAGGGATTTGGGGTTTTTGAAATCAAGTTTTACTCTGTAGCTTAGGCTAGCCTGAAAGTTACTCTATAGCCTAGGCTAGCCTCTAGCCCACAGTCATCTGCCTGCTTCAACCTCCCAGCTGTGGATTACAGGCATGAACTACCACAACTGGCTAAACAAACCTGGAGGTGGGGAGGGCAGGGTCTTAACATAGTTCCTGACTGGTCTTAAAGTCAATATAGACCAGGTTGACCTTGAACTTGTTTCAATCCCCCAGCCTCTGCTTCCAGAATGTTAGGATTACAGGCATGTGCCACCACACTCAGCAAGAAGGGGTTTTTATAGAAGAAAATAATAAAAGAAAATACATTGTATATTTTGTGTGTGTATATATATTGTACATTATGAATATGCACATCCATATGCATACATATATATACATGCACACACACTTACAATTGGGTGGTTTTATAGAATGTAGTGAGGAGGGCTAGCAGGCCTGCTTTTTGTCCTGCCTGGCTCCCTCATGGCTAGCTTTACACTTGAAATAACAACATACAAATTGTATTCATTTAAACACTGCCTGGCCCATTAGCCTCTTATTGGCTAATTCTCACATCTGCTTTAACCCATATTTAGTAATCTGTGTAGCACCACGAGGTGGTGGCTTGGGGGGGGGAGCTCTTAACCTGCATCTGTCTCAGAGAGGAAAGGCATGGTGACTGTCTCACTGCCTTCTTCCTCCCAGCATTCTGTTCTGTCTACTCCATCTATCTAAGCTGCTGTCCTATCAAAAGCTAAGGCAGTTTCTTTATTAACCAATGAAAGTAACACATAGACAAATGACCCTCCTCCATCAATAGAACACAGAGACACCTCCTTTACACAGGAGAACTAGCGGCTCCTGGTTCCACTGGGGACTGAAGTTTCCCATGGGAAGCACCTGAAATTTCAGACCAGACATTCAGTTCTTGGGTTCTCTCATTCCACGATGCCAGCATGCTAGGCGGTAGCAATATTTTTATGAAGAGCCTGAAAAGTCCACTGAGCCACAAAGCTTAGCCACAGGATGACAAGGCGAGGAACATATGGAATGGAAACATCATTGCTGATATTCACTTTATATTAAAGAACCAGGCCCAGCTTCGAGGCAGATGCCTTTAATCCCAGCAGTCAGGAAGCAGAGTCAGGGCATCTCTGCCAGTTAAAGACTAGCTTGTCTACATAGTGAGTTCCAGGACAGTCAGGACTACTTAGAGAAACTATCTTTAAAAAAACAAAACAAGCAATAATATATACTTTTTTTAAAAAAGTCAAAATGTATAGACCTTTGTTCTTTGGGTACTGATGAACCCTCGGGCCAGGGAAGCCCCCTATGGCTAGACCACACCTCCCAGCCTGCAAGATTGTTCAGTTCCGATAGTCTAGTAAAATATTCAGACAGTGGAGGAGACTAAAGAAGCCTTGTTTTTTTTTTTTTTTGTTTGGTTTTGGTTTTTCGAGACAAGGTTTCTCTGTAGCTTAGAGTCTGTTCTGTACCTAGCTCTTGTAGATCAGGCTGGCCTTGAACTCACAGAGATTCACCTGCCTCTGCCTCACAAGTGCTGGGATTAAAGGCGTGCACCACCAACAAGAAGCCTTGTTAATAAACAATGACTGCTTTTCCTCAGAGCCTTTTTTTGGTCCACTGCTGGTTCCTTTGCCCCTTTGTCAGAAGACTCATTGGTAAATGCTTGGAGACAAGGCCTCTGCTCACCGTCTAGACCAGAGGAGCAGTGATGAATTCTGGGACATCCCGTATGGGTGTACTGTAAACAAACGTAAGCAGAGGCAGAAAGGTAAGAAATGCCACCACTGTTATTACGCCCGTCATCCAGAGCTAATCATCCCAGCAGCCAAAACAAAAGGTGAGAATAAAACTCCCTTCCAAGAATCATTTTGATATTAATTAAATTGACAGATACACTCAAAAGTGACAAACAAAAGTAAAACAAAGCCATTTCATCTCTACTGGAAAGGCAGGGCTCACCAGATAGAAAAGCCCTCAGTCAAAGCAGAAAAACGCTGCTCAACCTGTCAAAGGTACGAGACATGACGACCAAAGACAAGCTTCTGCTCCACAAAGCAACGCGAAGAAAGCAATTTGTGATTCTAATAAACAGTGTTGTCATTTTGAAAGAGAAAAAAAAAGTAGATATTTTTAATGGCTCATGCTTGCTAGTAATTTTCTGAAATGATGTGCAAATGTCTAACAAAAATGTTTCTCAGACTCAATCCCTGGGCAATGGCTGAGCAAGACCGCAAACACTTCTGCTGCCTGCTGTCTCAGGAGGCCAAGACCAGTCTGACCAGTGTGTAGACAGGAATAAAAAGAAATGAGAAAGAACAGGCCCAGCCTCTCAACAGAGAAAACGGATAATTCTCAGTCCAGGTGAAGCGAGAAAAGAAGTCAATTAAAGCCGGGCAGTGGTGGCGCACACCTTTAATCCCAGAACTTGGGTTGCAGAGGCAGGTGGATCTCTGTGAGTTCGAGGCTAGCCTGGTCTACAGAGCGAGTTCCAGGACAATTAGGGCTGTTACACAGAGAAAACCTGCTGGGTGGGGGGGTAGGAAGTCAATTGAAATCTCAGCAAAGCAGGCAAATTAAACAAACCCATTATTAACCAAGGGTCTACTTAGATCTCGTGGGCAGATCACTCCAGATCAGAACGTTAACATTTCCATCATATTAAGATGTAAAATGTCCTGACACATTATTTCATTAATCTACTACCACTGTGAAGAATTGGGGGGGCGGGCAGGAAGGAATGGGTGGGGGAAGCTGAAGAGCAGCACTTGAAGTACTACTTGCTGACATAAATGCTTCATCAGAGTATAGATGAGCCAAAATTTGGGAGAATTAAAGTTGGTGAAAAGGGAGAAAAACTGAGTGTTTTATTAGAGATAAACACATTCTTTCCAGAATATTGTTTTCTAAATTCGGGGTTAGTCTGAGGTCAAAGGCTAGGTTCAAGTTGTCTTCATTTGAGGAAATGAACACATCCATGTTTGTTTCTTGGAACAGGGTCTGTGTAGCTCTGACTGTCCTGGAACCCATTATGTAGTTCAGGCTAGCCTGTAACTCACAGATTTCTCCTGACTCTGTATTAAAGGTGTGTGCCATAACACCCAGCTCCTAAATATATCTCCTACATAATCATTACAGTGCAGACTTTATTTTTTCTTTTTGGAGACAGGAACTTTGTATTTCGAAGCCTGGCCTTGAACTTAACATTCTCCTTGCTCCACCTCCGAAGGGCTGTGATTACAGTTATACACTACCACGCTAGAATGGGAGTCCCCCTGTGATAGTCCTTCCCCCACAGTGTCGTGGTATCCATGGGAGTTTCATCCTAGTGATGGTGTCTGCCAATGCAGGTTTCTGGGTGTGTTATCTCTTGTTTCTATTTTGCTTTGGAATAGTACTCCTCCCTAACCCTTTCTGCCATCTTGATTCATTAATAACTTTAAGGGGTGGCTGGGGGAGGGTCAGGGACCAGTTCTTTCCATTGCCACCATTTCTGACAGAATAGGCGGTTTTACAAGGCCAGTCAGATGATGACCTCCAACCCACTCCCGCACCATAACTCAACAGAAAGTATTGCTCATTGTTTACAATTGTTTCTTTTCCCGATGCTGGGCTGAATGTGGGGATATTTCTGAGGATGAATCCTGCCTAGAGCTTCATCCTCAGAGTGACAGGATCATGCCTTTGGGCTGAGGGGCAGAGGGTTGGGTCAGAAACAGAATTCTGACTTCTCCAAGTCTTAAGGCTGGAAGGACGTTAAGAAGAATCCAAGATATAGACATTTCCAATACTCCAAACCTGGCAAAGCTGGAGACTAAAATCACATTAGATTCCCACAGTGTGTCTTTCAAAACTAACAGTTAACAATTATTGAGTGCCCAAACCCATAAATGTTTCCAGATACAGACGTAAATAATACCAGTTCCCTTCTGGTGGAGCGGGACACTGTCGGCATATCCATACATTTGTAACCAGGTTGATTATGACTTCATAGGTGACACAACTTCTTCAGACCCAGACTCGGTCCCTAACACCATGCTGCTGAATCGCCAGTCTTCACAGTCTAGACCCTCCACAGAGGCAGCAAGTACCGTAGAAGGAAGCGTCCCTATGATTTAATACAAAATCCACGATGGAATTCTGCGTTGATCTCAGCTCCGCTAATTAGCCCTGTAGCAAAGCCACATGTATTGGCATGACCACCTCGCAGTCCCCCATCTACAACCTGTTGACATGACATTGAAGGGTCACAAAGTCAGGCCAGGATGAGTAGCACACACTTGTCATTCTGGGACTTGATAAGCTACAGCAGGAGGATTTTTGAGTTCAAAGGCAACCTTGGCTAGACAACAAGTTCAAGGCCAGCTTGGGCTACACACTGAAGGCCTATTGAAAATCTTTAAGCCCGTGTGATAGTGCTTCACTTTAATTTCAACACTCGGGAGGTGTAGACAGGCAGATCTCTGCAAGTTCAAAGGCAACCTGGTCTGCAAAGTCAGTTCTAGGCCAGATGGGGCTATGGAGTGAGACTCCATCTCAAGTATATATAATCCTTAAGCACATGTTCTAAAGAGTGTTTTAATTTACTTTTTAAAAATTTTATGAGTAGGCCGGGTGGTGGTGGTACATGCCTTTAGGTGGTGGCCCATGCCTTTAATCCCAGCACTTGGGAGGCAGAGGCAAGAGGATCTTTGTGAGTTCGAGGCTAGCCTGATCTACAAGAACTTATTCCAGGATAGACTCCAAAGTTACAGAGAAACCCTATCTCCAAACGGAAAAAAAAAATGTGTTTTGTAAAACTCCAGGAGACCTCTGAAGCCATTTCTGACAACTCTGAGGCTATTTCTGAGGCCTGTCAGCAGCAGTGCTCTCCCCTCCCCTGGGAACCAAGGACCTAACATGCACATACTGGAATGCTGGGGATTTTCCATCTCCCTGTGTCCTTGTGGATGTTCTCCAGATAAAACTCAGTTATTAAAATTGGGGCAAGATAACCCTTAGATGTTGACTCAGTTCCTCAAATACGGTTAGGATGACTCACGGATGTTTCCCCCTTACCCTGCCTGATCTAGCAACCACTCTCTCGCTGTGGCTCAGACCAATCATTGCTAGTAGCCCTTTGAATCAGCCAATCCTAATAGTTGGAGAAACAACCCCTAGACTCCCCCCCCCCCTTGTTTCTGTGGCTTTTTACTTTAAAAATAGCCTGTACCAGCTATTCGGGGTCTTTTGGCTTCCCGAATGCTGAAAGACCCTGTTGTGACAGAATTAATTAAATCCTCTTGCTTTTACATCAACTGTGGTGTGAGAGTGGTCTCTTGGGGTGACTCCTCCTTGATGACTGGACTTCAGGGTCCAACATATAGGTATTTTTGCCTACATGAATCTCTGCAGCACTTGCATACCTGCCCACAGGGTCCAGAAGAGGACATTGGATCTGGAGTTACAGACAGTTGTGAGCCATCATGTGGGTGCTGGAAAATCAAACCTGGGTTCTTTGAAAGAGCGGTTAGCATGCTCTTAGTCATGAGTCACCTCTCCCACCTCTTAATTATAATTCTTAGCCCTTTGTGATCTGTTTGTGCACCTTATAAAAAAAGGTTCAGGACTTTTTTAATCTCATGCAGCCTTTGTAGAAAGATGAATCTAGTGTTAACCCCACTGGTTGAGAGTAAGACCACTACCACAGCTTAAAGTCAATTTTGAAGTGAGCTTTAATTACTGGCCAGATGGATGAATTCTGGCCAGACCCACACCCGGGCTCCCAGGAAATGGCCCTGAAGTCAGCCAGATGGTGCACGCCTTTAATTCCAGCACTCAGGAGGCAGAGGTAGACGGATCTCTGTGAGTTTGAGACCAGCCTGGTCTACAAAAGCTAGTTCCAGGACGTGCTCCAAAGCTACAGAGAAACCCTGTATATATATATATATATATATATATATATATATATATATATATATAAAGAAACGGATCTAAAGTCACAGTTTGCAGCAGCTTAAAGCATTTCCCATCAGGTCCTATCAGGGGCAAGAATTCATCCTGACATATTTTCTGCCTATTCATCTCCAGCCCACATGTGATCACCCACATCTGGTACAGAATGGTCAAACAAATTTGTTTAGGGGACTGAGAGCACATGGCTTGTTATCTCTCATAAGCAGTAGCCTCAGCATTTCAGGAACCATCTGTCCTTGGGCAAGGGGCTTGCGGATCAGAGGCATTTTTATTTCATGGGTCTCGTAGGCATAGTAACAACAACTTAAGATGTAACTTTGGCTCTCACACTAGCTGTGATGATGCCTTGTATTCAGGAGGCAGAGACAGGCACTTCTGGCAAAGGTCTCAGGCACCTTTCTTCACATAATGACATATAGACACTGGACAGAGCTGTTGGTAAGGGAGAGTAGTGGAAAGACAGAAGTCTTAAGAGAGAGAAGGGTGAGGCATACCAAGGGAGGGACACTCCCAGCTGCCAAGGTTATTAGCAGCAAGGACTTTGTGACTTTGCTAAGGGAAGCACACCCAAACATATTACTCTGTAAGGGGCTCGTGACACGCATCTTTACCAGCTTACTTGGCCTGTCTCAGAACTTAGCCCTCTTTCTTTCTTCTTCTTCTTCTTCTTCTTCTTCTTCTTCTTCTTCTTCTTCTTCTTCTTCTTCTTCTTCTCCTCCTCCTCCTCCTCCTCCTCCTCCTCCTCCTCCTTCTTCTTCATTTTGTTGTTTTTCAAGACAGTTTTTCTTGCTTTGGAGCCTGTCCTGGAACTAGCTCTTGTAGACCAGGCTGACCTCAAACTCACAGAGATCCGCCTGCCTCTGCCTCCCGAGTGCTGGGTTTAAAGGCATGAGCCACCACCACCCGGCCCTCTTCTTTTCTTGTTCTAACTCTTGCCTCTATCTGCTTGAATCCCTGCTTGAAGCATTTGCTGTGTAACAAAACTTTTCCTGGGGGGATCCTGCATCTACTCACCCAGATGGTGAGTCCACAACAGACCACAGCACGAATACCACATAAGCCCAATTTGCTGAACCAATGAGTTGTATTGGGTTACTTACAATAGAGTGAGGGATTCTTATAGGAGTAGAAATAACTCTGAGACAGCTGCATCACCAAAGCCCACTCAGCATGGGCGACAGCTCACAAATCTGGGAAATCTGAAGCACACTGCAGTGCTGGCAGGCAGCTCAACAGGGTAGAAAGAGCCTTTACAGGGTGCCTCAGTTGGTCTCAGGCTCTTCCTGGCAGCTCAGCTGTTTCTTCTTCCAGGCAGCTGGTCCTCTCTCAGTGTGACCCTCAGCAACTTGGCTTGTCTGGTCCTCTCTCAGAGTGACCCTCAGCAACTTGGCTTGTTTCCTCTTGGAAAGAAAGTGCCCGGTGAATCTGGTCGGTTTCTAGGAGTTCCTGATGCTATTTTGAACTGTTTGCCTTTCGGTTTATGAAGCTTCCCTGAAGGATGAATTGTTTCAAACTTGGATTAAATGCTTTTGTTACACAAAAGTATCATCTTAAAGTTGGAAGGTTCCTTGGACAACAGTAGGAACAAAATGGAGTTATTAAAAAAATTGACTTCTTTTTTATAATGCGTACACATATTTTGCTTGAATGTGTTTGTATGTATGTATCCCACATGTGTGCCTAGTTTCCACAAAGGCCAGAAGCCACCATGCAGGTGCTGAGAGTCAAACCCAGGCCCTCTACAAGGAGGAGCGCTCTGAGCCATCTCTCCAGCCCTGGAATTCTGACGTCCCAAGGTTCTCGAGCTTGTGAAAAGAATAAGAGCTAGGACTGCAGGTGCACGGGCAGCTCTAAATACTCTGCTGTGTGAAACTGAACATTGGGATTGTAGATAGCGTGATACCAGAAGCTAATATTTAGCCAAACCTGCTGGTACATACCTATAGTCTCAGCACTCAGGACCCTGAGGCAGAAGGATCACAAGTCTGAGGTCACCTTGGGCTGTAAGGTAGATCTTGTCTCAAAAGCCAAAACAAAGTCAAACAATAAAAGCTAGCATTGCCAAGCATTTCCTGCTGGGCTCTGTTCTACAATATCCTATGAATTTATGTTATCTATCTCATATGGGGATTATTAACCCAGCTGTACAGGCAAGGAATGGACACACTGACAAGGCAGTATTCCACAAGACCTAAGGGAGAACTGGATATACAAATCAAGGGGTCTTGTTTCAGACTCAAATAGCTCCTCACTGTCAACCTTTCAGTCTTAACGTACAGGTTGTTTTCTGAAACTCAAATTCCATCTTATAGATGGTGAACCCAAAGACCAGAAATATTGAGACCCACCCACATCCAGACAACCACAGAGTAGCCAAGGGAGCCCATCTCCTCAGATTTGTAATAGAAATTCTTCCACCTTTTGCTGACCCTGACTCTGACCTAGATGAGGACAGAGGACCCGAAGGGATGATATTCTCATTTTCTTCTTCCTGAAAGCTGTTCCAGGTCCTTGCCAGTTTTGCTGCTCTTCTCTGTGTGATTCTGGCTTTCCTGTGTTGGGAACTTAGAACATTCTACAGTTGAACATCTACATCAGTCTAGTTCTAGGCAAAGGCTCTCTGTCCTGCCTAAAAGAGTTTGTCGGCTTGGAGGATACTAGTTCAGTCCCTGGCAGCAATGTCAAACTCTCACAGATGACTGTAAATCCAACTCCAGAGGGTCTGATGCCCTCTCCTGGCCTTGCTGGGCAACTGCATGTGCATATGCACACACACACACACACACACACACACACACAGGATCCTGAGTAGACCCAAAAGGACTTCATGTCAGCTCTATCAACTATCACTAAAAAGCTATCTTACTCTTCCATGCACTGGCTTCTACCTTACTTAAGATTATTGGCTGTCAGAACCTGGAAACAACCTAGATGCCCTTCAACGGAAGAATGGATGAAGAAAGTATGGAATATATACATATTAGAGTATTACTCAGCAGTAAAAAACAAGGACTTCTTGAATTTTGCATACAAATGGATGGAAATAGAAAACACTATCCTGAGTGAGGTAAGCCAGACGCAAAAAGAGGAACATGGGATGTACTCACTCATATTTGGTTTCTAGCCATAAATAAAGGACATTGAGCTTATAATTCATGTTCCTAGAGAAGCTAAATAAGAAGGTGAATCCAAAGACAAACACATAGGCATCCTCATGAATATTAACCTTCATCAGGCGATGAAAGGAGACAGAGACCCACATTGGAGCACCAGACAGAAATCTCAAGGTCCAAATCAGGAGCAGAAGGAGACAGAGCACGAGCAAGGAACTCAGGACCACAAGGGGTGCACCCAAACAATGAGACAATGGGGATGTTCTATCGGGAACTCACCAAGGCCAGCTGGCCTAGGTCTGAAAAAGCATGAGATAAATCCTGACTAGCTGAACATAGCGGACAATGAGGAATACTGAGAACTCAAGAACAATCGCAGTGGGTTTTTGATCCTACTGCACGTACTGGCTTTGGGGGAGCCTAGGCAGTTTGGATGCTCACCTTACTAGACCTGGATAGAGGTGGGCGGTCCTTGGGCTTCCCACAGGTCAGGGAACCCTGATTGCTCTTCGAGCAGATGGGGAGGGGGACTTGATCGGGGGAGGGGGAGGGAAATGGGAAGCGGTTGCGGGGAGGAGGCAGAAATCCTTAATAAATAAATAAATTTAAAAAAAAAAAGATTATTGGCTGTATAGGATCATTGTGAGAACCATCCTGAGTCAAATATAACCAACATGCAATGCTAACTGTTGTTATAGGTAACAAACATTCTGCAAAATTAACCCACCAAGGTAGATAATTTATAGTTGCACCACTGAGGAAAGATGAAAAACCTCTGATGTTGGATCAGCATGTGGCAACAATACATCTGAGAGTTTACTCAGTGAGCGTCAGGTGCCCAAGAATGGAGCTGCTCAGCATTGGACTCAGGGTAGTCTGAGGATGACGCCTGGCTTTGCTGACGCATCATGGGGGGTGTGATAAGCAGTGCACAGAGCCTGTATCTTCTGAGGATAAGGCCCAGTGGTTTACAGGTAAGATGACACACAGAGACTCAGCTCCCTTGGAGACGCATGTCACGTCCTTACTTAGCCGTATTCCCTTATGTTTACCTACCTAGTTCCAAGCTTCTGAATGCTCCCAGCTTATTATTCATGAGCATATTAAGCAAAAAAAAAAAATCTGAAATTTTAGTCTCTTCTAGATTTTGCAGCAACACACCTCTCATTTCCTATGTTAGTTTCTGCAAAGATTGCAAACATGAGGCTGCGCTGATTCATGGCCAGTCGCCAAGAAGTCGGGGTGGAGGGGAAAGAGCTGTCTTAAGGTATACTAATAGCAACATATTTGAGTGTCATTAGTTTTTTTCTGTATGTTTTGTTTTAATCAAACAAGACATTTACACATCACTATTCTCCTGTGTATTGGTTGATACATTAAACATAATCATAAATATACCAAATAAAAAGCTGTTGACTCAGAAGTGATTAAATCCCTCAATGAACTCACAACTATTCATTTTAACTGCTTTATTTTTCTGATTAAACATCAGAAATAATTTGATAAATAATCCAAACAATTCACCACTTGAAATGAATAGGATAGGTCTTCCAGAAATGAAGCTATGTTTATTTATGAGTGGAAAACAATAAGATGGCTAAATTAAATAAGAGATAGGAAGCTGAAGTCAAACTTATTACATTCCTTCTCCCTCCCTTCCTGAGTAGTAATCTACATTTAAATAAATTTTATTTAAATCAATTCCATCTAAATTGCCTACATCAGTGCAATCATCTTGAATAGTGGATGGAGCAGAATGGAAAAAAAAACCCCACACACTCAAGAGATTCATAGGATGAATAAAAAAATAAAAAAAAATCATCTTGCTCTATTTAGAAGAAATGCCAAGGATAAAGTAACCATTTAGGGAATGTATGATATCAGAAAGAACTCTATGACCCCACAAAAGGGACACAATAGGAAAAGAATCTTCAGATTAGCATTTCAAAACCACCCAATCAGATTCCCTGGACTTTTTGTTATCAGTTTATTGACACTTATCAATTAAAATTCTTAAAAGGATTACATATGGAAAGTGAAAAGATCAAGTTCTGAGATGTTAAGAGGATTGTCAATCAGCATGCTAAAATTTCATCTTGTTCCCACCTCCTCAGCCTACCACATTTAAAATTCATACGTACCTTATCGTGTGTTGCAGTCTTTTATTCTAAACGCTGTATCGTCCAAATCGCTACCTAATCTGTGTGAAACAGTCACATGAAGTTCCATCTCACAAGACACATTCATAGAGTGACTGATGGAGCCTCACTCGTGTATAATCCCAGAACTTGGAAGGTGGAGGCAGGAGAAACAGAAATTCAAAGCCAATAGTGGCTACTATCCAGAGTCAAAAGCCAGCCTGGGGTACAAAAGTTCCCGTCAACAAAGAGGAGAGGGAGAGAGGGAGAGAAGGAGGAAGGAGAGGAAATGGGGGAAGAGGGAGGGGAAAAAAGAACGAGAGACACATAGAGAGAAGCAGAGACGGGGAGATTAATAGTGAAATGGAGGATATGAAGCCACCACTCTCTTTGGAGGTAAGAGAAATTCCGATTCCTACTCCGCTGTCATTGCAGCTAACATGGGTATTTATAAAGCTAAACTAATACTATGTCATTTTTTATCATCAGCACCAGAACCTCATGTCATTGAATTTATTTCCACTCTCCTACTGGCCTGTGACCCTGATCGCTCTCTGCTTCAGACTCTTTTGTTTGCTCAGGGAGTGGTCTCATGTTGAGCCCTAGCGAAGCAGGATGCAGGTGTCTGACTGGACTGAGGACCGCTAGCCGGTCTATGGGTGTCATACCCTGCATGCTTCATCCTCATTTCCTGTGCTTTGGAGCTTTAAATCTGACCTTCTCCGTCGCATTAACCAGCAGCTGAAGATCATGCAGGCCAATCACCCGCTGAGTTAGTTTTACCCTCCTGAGGCCACTGTGCACATCTGGAACAGAAGTGGAGCCAGACTCCGTGGACGGATTGCTTGGTAAAGAAATGGGTCCTCCTCGGTGAGACACAGGCACTAATAGCTCCTCTGGGGACTTTATTAGAAATTCATGTTTTGGGGGGTGTGGGGGCAGGGTGAGCAGGTTCTCAGTAGGTGGCCCAGGCTGGAAGAAAACTACAGGTTCTCTTGCTTCAGCTTCTCAAGTGCTGATGTTACGAGGTGTCTACCACCACACTAGACTAGAAAGACAGAGCTGGGTCCCACACCACAGCTTCTGACTCAGAAACTCCAAGAGGTCCAGCAATTGAGTAAGAACTCTCCAGGTGATTCCCATATACACTGAAGTTCAAGAACCACTGGGTTCTCTCTCTCTCTCTCTCTCTCTCTCTCTCTCTCTCTCTCTTGCTCTCTCTCTCCCCTTTTGGTTTTTCGAGACAGGGTTTCTCTGTAGCTTTGGAGCCTGTCCTGGAACTAGCTCTTGTAGACCAGGCTGGCCTCGAACTTGCAGAGATCCACCTGCCTCTGCCTCCCGAGTGCTGGGATGAAAGGCGTGCGCCACCACTGCCTGGCTAACCACTGGGTTCTCAGTGTCAGAATTTATTTTGTGTGTGAGAGAGAGACTTCATTCTATCACAGCACTGCCAAAGCCACAACTCCATGTTCCTATTACTTTGTCTCATGCATGCTTGTTAAAAACTTGGAGTGAATCTGAAGGAGAATTTGTGGGACTAACATTAATAAAACCATCATTATGATTCTCGGCAAAGAGTCTTAGTGGACAAGGCCACAAATCTTTCCAACACAGCTTGCTGAGAAAGAACAGCTTTCTTGGCCACTGCAGGCATCCCATGGTCACTCTTGTGGGCCTTCCTGTTGTCATTGCTGTCTAACTATCAAGACAGTTTCATGTCAGGAAAGGTCCTGAGTCTCAGGGGCAAAGTCACAAGCTTCTAGGTCTGTGGGACGCCTGTCCCTTCCCGTGCTGGTATCTAGGCCTCTCCTTTTCACTGTGGCCATACCCTTTACCCAGAACGGCAGCCAAGGAGCAGCATACACCTTTCCGTCTTCACCTTCCACCCTGTCGAATGTTCTCAGCTTCTCCCTCTGCCCTACCTGCGAGCTCCTATCTTCTTCTGGGCAGGGCCAGGTGAGCACAGCACAGTCTCCAGGCCGCCTTCACCAAGACTACCTGCCCCCTCTCATTCTCCACTGTTCTGCTTCCACTGCCTCTCCTCAGACAAGGAACTGAACGACAGGGCCTCAGAGACCATGGGGACCATGACTAACTGCAGGCCTACAATTCTATAGGTTCTCTGGAATTCGCTTCTGTAGCCTGCAGCCTCCGACTCCCTTCTCCAGAGCCTTCCTGGCTACTCTGCTCCAGTCTCCCACTCCTCTCATACTCCCCCCTCCTTCTGTCCATTAGAAACTTCTAGAAGTTGAGGTTGCTCTGTGCTCTCTGTTGGAGTCTAGGTTGAGGTGACCACAACAGAGCAGCAGGGACACTGGATATAGGAAGTAACACATTGAATTTCTCGCCTTTGTCAATGTATTCTGGGCACAATTTAGCTCTCCTGTTTGAGAGGTCTCATCAACCACATCTGGACTGCGCCCTCTCTGTGGGATTTGCATTTAGCGATCCTGGTTTTGGTGGGGTCAGAGTTCCAAGGGAAATGTTTGCCTCAAATTTTCTGGCATTCCCTCTCTGTCTCTTACTCTCCCGCAAGCAAACGACTGTTTTGATCTTCCCATCACCAGAAGAGAGCTTGACAGAATGAGCCCCAGCCAGGACTTCCTGTTGGGCAATTTATACACCTGCCAAGTCCCTCCCAGCAGTATCTAAACTCATATTTGATTGCTTCCATAAAAGAGGATGTATCCAGTTCCAACTAGGGCAGAAATAGCCGAGGATTCTGAGTTTTCAGGTTCCACCTGCAGAACAAGTTTGTGGAGTCTACAAACAGCCACCACAACTTCTGGATTTCTTTTCCATGACCCTCAAACCCATTAGCAGAGGGACTGCTGGCTGGACACAGTGGTACATGTAACCCAGAGCTCCAAGTCAGAAACCTGAATGAAGCTAGAGCATCTGAAGAACGTAAGCCCAGGCTACAAACAAGTCAGCCTGGTGCACAGCAATGATGCCCTGTGCCCCCCACCCCCAGAAAAAAAATCAGAGTGGAGGACAAAGCCCCATGATACATAACTGATTGCTGTCTTGAAAGATATTTTCTTCTGCCTGGAGTTAGAATAATTCAGGCATTAAGGCAATTTCAGTTTTACCAAATAAGACTAGGAATGTAGTTCCAAGGATGAGTCCCTGAAGTATGTGGGTGCCAAAGGTACTGACTTAGCTATGCTTAGGAGTAAGCACTTTATCCACGGAGTCATTCCCCAGCACCATGAACTGAGACAGGGTCTTATCATGTAGCCTTGGTTAGCCTGGAACTCACCACGTCGACGAGGCTGACATTGAACTCACAAAGATTCTCCTGTCTCTTCTTCCTGAGGGCTGTAATTAAAGCACACACACACACACCACACATTATTTTATGCTTATAGAATTTTATTTTTGGTCCTTTCAAGGAAAAATACACGTTTATTTATATATGGGCCTGGTGGAGGAGAACTGTAATTCCTGCTAATCTGGAGACCGAGGTGGGAAGATTATAGGTTCTAAGACTGCTTGGGATGTAGAACAAGTTCCAGGCCAGCCAACATCATCCTGGCAGAAAGGCTCTAATCCCCCTCAAAAGAAAAAGTGAAAATGGGGGCCTGGTTCTATCTCTCAGTGATAGAGCCTGCACGTGGTTCTAGATTTGGATCCTCAGCACTGGAACCATAAGCGTATACATTCATTCATTCTTACAAATGTTGGGATTATTGAGGAAGGACACTGGAGGGTCTAGAACGGGGAGAAAAAGAGCCCATTTGTGCCCAGATTTGGGTATGAAGAAGGCTCCTGTGTGGAACTCTAAAAGGCCTATGTATTGAATCTGAAAGGAGCTGTTAGGAAGTCTGCCTGTATTGGATGTCAGGACCAGCATGAATTTTTAAAAATTTACTTTGCTTTTATTTTAAGACAGGGTTATTTTGTGATGCTACCCAGACTGTTCTCCATATCAAGATCCCCCTGCCCCAACCTCCCGAGCACCAGAATAGGTCTTTCAACTAACCAGAACACACCATTCCTCTTACAGCCAGGATAAAGTTTTTAGTCTGTCCCAGAAGTAGAGAAAACGAAGCAAATAGAGAAGCAGTTTGTTGGAAATGATGGCATTGGCAGCATTGTGACTCTGGGGGAAGAAAGATGGTGTGTAAATACAGTTATGAGCAAATAACCCGTGGAACTGTGCAGAAGGGAATCTGTGAGGCAGCTGGCCCTCGGTCAAATGGCCGCGCTCCCAGAGACAGGCCCAACCCGAACCTTTCAATCAGCCTCTGTTCTCTGGCCCTACTTACGCTGCTTTCTCCAAACATAAAATTGGGGCAGTGGGCTTTGCCAGTTTCATGGAGCCAAGACTCATGGTGGGGCTTCAAAGTACTGCCCTCTGAGTTTGGTTTCTGTGTTTTCTCGGGATGAAGGCCAGGTCATGATGGAGCACTAGGAGCTCAGGGTTGTTGGGTGTCTCGAGATGTGCCGCGAGGAGAGGGAGAGCTGGAGCTTGAAGCTGTGGGCATGTTCGTGGCATCAAGAAGAACCGCACCCCAAACAAGCAGTAGAACTCCCCAAAGTGGAGGAGAAGGGGGAAGCATAAAACCTCTGAAAATTCAAAAATAGAAAAGTGTGTGTGTTTGTGTGTGCGTGTGCATGCATGTGTGTGTGTGCATGCATGTGTGTGTCTGTGTGTGTGTGTGCGTGTGTGCATGGACTCCATGAGGGAGGGCAGAGATCATCCACAAGCAAGGAAAACTGACAAGCTGCAAAAGGCAAATGTGGTTAGTGCAAAGCACCATCTGCCAACATCTGTAAAAACAGCTCCCGGGACGAGACGGGAAGCATTTGGCTAAGAAGGCAGAGTCCATGGTTTTGAGAGCTGATGACATAGAAGTACAGTAGCACATTGGCCTCTCTGACTTATAGGACAGGTGGACAGACACACAGCCGCCACCCACATACACACACAAAGTGTCACAGTTTTTTTGTTTGTTTGTTTATTTCTGAGACAGGGTTTCTCTGTGTAGGTAGCCCTGGCTGTCCTGGAATTAGCCTTGCAGACCAGGCTGGCCTTGAACTCACAGAGATCTGTCTGCCTCTGCCTCTGCCTCTGCTTCTCAAGTGGTGGGATTAAAGGCTTGCACCACCACTGCCTGGCAAAGTGTCATAGCTTTACAGCAAGATCTCCATGAAGTCCTTACATGGCTACTAAGTTAAGTTAAATCTTAATCCAGTTAAGTCATGCGTGCTCATTTACGAATATTTAAAACTGGAGGAATACAGTTAAAAGCTCAGCTTCTCCAACCTTCTCCAGTTCCAGCAGCTACAGGATAACTGCTGTCTGTGACAGATGGGCATATTTGCATGAGATTTCTATTCTTGTCCCCAATTTATAGGTAATGAAACAGATAACTGGGAACACTCAACCCAGGCTTTCAGGAAACGACAAAGCTGCTTTTCGGACCCTCCAAGCCTGCATGTGGCACCTTGCCCTGTATCCTCCTCCCACCACCAGTGCCCAACATACCCAGTACCAGGACATCTAGATCCAGCCCACAAACAGGAGGGTTCCTTATCCAAAGTCAGACCACATGTGAAGCCAGCAAGGCTTGTGTCACTCCGAGATCCACTTTCCAGACTCATTTCAGCATCGCGTACCCCACTAACACACTGTCATTGATATGACTGTCACTGAAGTCTGGGTGCCCTTTTCCGATCAAACAGCTGTAGGAGAGAGGTGTAGGGAGCCCTGGTGTGATGGCTATTCCTGGTCGTCAGCCTGACTATATCTGGAATGAACTATAATCCGGAAATGGAGGGCACATTTATGATCCGGATCTTGAGACAAGAAGACAACGAGCCTTTCTTTGATCCAGTTCTTGAGGCTGGGAGACACAGGCTTTTAATCCAGACCTTGAGGCTGGAAGACACACCTTTAATCTTGGTCACACCTTCTGCTGGAGGGATGATGGACAAGGAAAAGGGTGTGTTCCTTCTTCCCTTGCTTGTCCTTTTCCTGTCAACACACCCATACCTTCACTGGCGTTGGAGCCTGCTTCGTCAGGATTCCTGCTTTTACAGAAGACCAGCTGAGACTCCCAGGTATCCATTTTTGGACTCAGCCTGGAAGCTATTCCAATAAATTCATGTGGTGTGTGTGTGTGTGTGTGTGTGTGTGTGTGTGTGTGTGTGTGAGAGAGAGAGAGAGAGAGAGAGAGAGAGAGAGAGAGAGAGAAATGTCACTCTAGAGAATCCCGACTAATATTCCTAGAATCTATGAAACAGGACACAGACATGCAAGGCCTGGTCAGGGAACTCTAACCTTCACACTTCTGATACTCACAGTTATGGGCTCAATGACTCATTGATTTAGGAAGACGGAAGACCAACTGAACACCCCACACTGTTAGCTCCTGGCATAACATTGTGTAACAATGAACAAAATATAGCTGGTGAGCTTCAGTACACCACCCCACCTGACTTCTCATTTTCTATCTGCCAATAGAGTCAATTCAAGATGAGCCAGAAGGGGATCTTGCCAAGTATGCCCAGAAAGAATGAAAGTGAATTCAAAGCAACCCATAACATAATCATTTCTCATGCTACACTTTTCCTGATCCAATGAGTTGATGGCAACTTGAATTATTCATGTTCTAGTATGCATTATTTCTATATGGACAGATATCTAGTAATGGCCCCAGAGAGTCATGGAGATGAATTCACAGCTCCTGATGTGGAGGCAGGGGAGTTTGAGTGATTACATTAGAAAACAATGAGAACTTGGTGCTATTGTGGAATAATACTTTTGTTCACTGGGAAGATTTGTCACTAGGACTGGTTTAATAAAAATCTGACTAGCCTATAACCAGATAGGGAGTATAGGCAGGACAACCAAACTAAAGATGTTGGGATGACAGAGGATGGAGTCAGAGGAGATATCAGCAGAGGCAGAGGAAGCAAGACATGTAGAAAATGAGGTAACAAGCCATGAGGCATGTGGCAAAGGGTAGATAAGAAATATGGGCTAATCTAAAGTGTAAGAGTTAGCTAGTGGGGGCTGGAGAGATGGCTCAATGGTTAAGAGCATTGACTGATCTTCCAGAGGTCCTGAGTTCAATTCCCAGTGACCACATGGTGGCTCAGAACCATCTATAATAGGATCCAATGCCCTCTTCTGTCATGCATACATACATGCAAGTAGAGCACTCATATACATAAATAAATCTTTTTTTCTTTAAAAAAAAAGAGTTAGCTAGTAACAAGCCTGAGCTATTGACCGAGCATTTATAATTAATATTAAGACTCTGAGTAGTAGCTGCCAGCACAGGAAAACTCTGCCTACATGGTGTCCCACAAAGCTCCTGAGAAACTCAGGGACTGAAGTTTTGAAACATCAAGAATGGCTTTCTGGACAAATGGAAAGGTCAACAGAACCCTAAAGAAGGGACTGAGACCATTGGACCTGGTGGCGCATTCCTTTAATCCAGCACTCAGAAGGCAGAGGCAAGAGGATCCTTTGAGTTCAAGGCAGCCTGGTCTGTGCAAAATGAGTTGAGGGACATGTAAGGCTGTTCCACTGAGAAACCCTGTCTCAAAAACCAAAACTTAAAAAAAAAAAAAGACAAAGAAGGGACTGAGAAGCAGAAGACGAGGGTGTCTAAGAAAGGTCATACTGCAGAGTGACCAAAGCTGTGGAAGGCAGGCAGGGCTCTGTCCTTGACAGTGAGCAGCTGGGACTGGGGACAGTCTATGTGTGGACAGAGCTGTACCAACATCTCTTCTAGGTTACCTCAAAATCAAAATCAAAGTCTGCTGATCCCTAATCCTGAGACAGTGCCCATCACATGGCCACTGGTATGTACGGGATAGATGACCTTGGATATATGCTCCAACATGAAGCAGTAAATCTGGACATTGCTCTGAGGCACCAGGGCAGCTCCAGGAATTCTAGTCTCCAGCAGGTGGCATTATTTGTTACCTTTCTTGCTCCTGAGACAGAGTGCCTTACAGAAATTTTCTTTTGGCTCACAGGTTCCAATGCTTTGTTCCATCACAATGTGGAAAGCTTGGAGGAGCCCTAGGACACAGGAGAGTGTGCCATTGGTGCTCCCAGGGCAGGAACTAGGAAACAGAGAACTGAGATTGGAACCAGGGCTAGGTTATACCTTCAGAGATCAGTGACCTACCTCCACTCACCAGGGTCACTTATTAAAGGCTCCACAGCTTCCCTGAAGAGCACCATCAGCTCAGGACGTGTCCCAGTCAAACCATATCAGTAGCCATACTACAGGAAATGCACGTGAGAGGGAAGAAGCAGACTTGTTTCGTTCACCCTGTAATCATGAGCTGGAAGGAATAGCATCCTTTATGACCATAAAAGAGAAGAGGCCCTTTGTAGGAGGTCATAATGACACAGACAGGCCTTTGGTGGTGTGCATCATGCTAACTTCTATTAGCTCCTCACCTATAGGCAGATGGCCTCTGCCAGTAGAATCAGAGGCTCACATGTGCTTGTGTGTGCTGCAGAGATACAAAATGTCACTTCTGACTTCCAAGGTGAACTGTGGCGCCTAGCAGAGAGGATCATCACGAGGAACAGCAAAAATCAATCTGGCAAATGGTTCTCCCTTAACTCTCACTGATATGGACTGAATCCTAAGACAAGTGTGGAGTTAGGCACTAGAGCAGCCTTGGATCTATGCAAAGTTGAATTCATATATTCTGGGATCATGGTCTGCTGTGGGATGCCTTCCTGTATATTGTGGATATCCATTGCATGTGTGAATATGGTTGATAACTAAAGCTGCTTTGGCTAACGGCAATGCAGAATAGGGCCAGGTTGGTAATTCAAGCAGAGATACAGGAGAAGAAGGGCAGAGTCGGAGAGATGTCATCTAGTTGCTCAAGGAACAATATGCCAGCAGACAGGTAATGCCATGGTCGCGTGATAATACTTAGGTCAACAGAAATGGGTTACTTTAAATGTAAGAGCTAACTAGCAATAAACCCAAGCCATTGGTCAAACATTTATAATTAATATATGCCTCTGAGTGGTTATTCAGGAACTGGTGGGTGGGAGAGAAATATCCAGTTACAGTGGTCATTCTAGATGTCCCAGATTCGCCATAACTAGGCCTGAATGGTGCCATCTCACTCCCTAGGCCTCTTACTGGCTACTATTACCCACACCCATCCTGCTGAGGAAAGACACCATGTCTAGATCAGCCAACTAAACCAATTTTTTTTAGATCATTTTACTTTTTTTATTTTGTACTTTTTGGGTTTTTTTTTTTTTTTGGTTTTTATTGAGCTATACATTTTTCTCCGCTCCCCTTCCTTCCTCTCCTCTCCCAACTAAACAGATTTTAAAGATTAGGAAATAATCAGAATGTTTCAGAGACAAGAAAGAAAGGAAATTCAAGGTACTACCTGAAGGTGACCTGATGCTTCAAGGTGATTTCAGAGCATAGCTTCCAAAGGGAATCAACTTACCTCAAAGCACACAGGAAAACGTGTATAACCCTCTCACCTGATACCCCACAGGCTGGGGTTGGGGATCTAAAGCAGAGCTGGATTTGGGGCATCGAGAGAACTCGATGGGCCAAAGAAACTGTGAAAGAGCCTTTCCCAGGAAAGTGTTTGAAAAAGAGAGCTGGGGCTGGGCAATCCTGCTACAAACCTTTAACCCCAGCACTTGGGAGGCAGAGAGGCAGGCGGATCTCTGCGAGTTTGAGGCCAGCCTGGACTACAGAGCGAGTTCCAGGACAGGCTCCCATGCTACAGAGAAACCATGTCTCAAAAAATCAAAAGAGAGAAAGAAGGAGAGCTGAGGTTGGAGTGGAGGGTTGTCGGGATTGGAGGCGGGAGGGGGGATATGGGGGAGGAGCGGGGACAGCCTGGCAAGGAGCCCGGGCCCCACCGGAAGGCAGGCCAAGCTAGCTAGTAGTAGGACTTCGCTAATTATCATTTGCCCGCGAGTAAATGGAATGGATAAAGACAGGCAGGAGACCCACAGCCCCTGGATTTTTAGTGCAGGGGATCGGAGGGTGGCATGGTCACGGGCTAGACAGTCACAAACAGCAGCATGCCAACTAGAAGATGAGGAAGAGTGATTTGTCTGGGAAGTTAGCTTTGTTTAGGGCCCAAATGAGGATGTGCCAAGGCTTCAGGGAGGATCAACAGGTTGGACGCGCTGATGCTCACCTTTAATTCCAGCACGTGGAAGGCAGGTGGGTCTCTGAGAGTTTGAGTAGTGTGGTGTACATGAGTTCGAAGCCAGCCAGAGCTGTGGTGAGCGAGACTCTGGAGAAAGCGAGGGAGGAGGAGCAGGAGAGGACAGCCTACCCTCTGAAGGTGCTTTAGGACTAGAAAGGGCGGTATGATGAATACACTCTTCAGTAGCTTTCTGAGTTTGACTGTTTCACTCTCTAAACATATTTCAACATCTCTGCTCTTTGGCCCCATGGTAAGCTTCCTTTAGCAGGCCTGTTTGAAGGTTAGCTATTTTCTTTCCTGGTCTCTGGGAGGTCAGACAAACAGCTTCACTCTGTCTCGATGAGGTGAATCATTTCTTTCTTTTTGGTCCAGTGTAGGAGGTTAGTTCAAAGCAAGGGCCATACTTGTTTAACTGCCTTTCCTAGTGAGCTTCATTTATAGTTTCAAATACTTTTAATTATTACTTTCTATTTAATGTGTAGGGGTGTTCTGCATGCATATACATCTGTATGCTGTGTGCATGTCGGGTGTCTGAGGAGGCCAGGAGATGGTCAGATCCCTGATAACTGGAATAATAGGTGGGTGTGTCCTACTGGGAACTGAACCTAGGTGGTCTAGAAGGGCAGCCAATGCTCTTAACCGCTGACTAATCTCTCCAGCTTCAAATTTTCAAATTTTAAACATTAGTTAAAATTTTTTAAATTTTATTTTTATTTTATACACATTGGTGTTTTGCCATAAGTGTTGGGTCCCCTGGAACTTGAATTACAGGTGATTATGAACTGCCATGTGGGTGCTGGGATTTGTTCTTCCTTTGGAAGAACAACCAGTGCTCTTAACCAACAATAACTCCCCATTTATCTATTTTGCCCAGTTAGTAAGTCTTAAAGGTCAATTAAGAATTCTTTCATTTCTTTATGTACTTTCTCATGACATCATAAAAATGAATTAATTATATTCATTTGAAAACTGTTTTTATACTAACAGTAGATTAATAACAAAACTAGATAGAAACTGCCTGGTCCCCACATTTGTTCACTGACCACCCAGCCTCCCCCACCATCAGCATTCTGTGCATGTGTTATAACCCATGGACCAGGGCACTGGCAGCCAGAGTTTACGGCTAGTATTAACAGCTCACTCTCTTTCCTGGAACTTACCATGTAGACCAGGCTGACTTCAAAATCACCTCTGCCTCTCAACTACTGAGATTAAAGGCATGTGCTGCCACATCCAGGGGACTTGCTCACATTGAACAAGTCGTGGATTTTAACAAATGTAATGTCATGTATTTACCATTCGGTATGTGAGAAATACCTTTGCATTTAATCTTTCAATTAGAATATTTTGAATTCATTCACTCATTCACTAGAAACAGGTTTTTAGTTTTGTTTTTTGTTTGTTTGTTTGGTTGGTTTTTGGTTTTTCGAGACAGGGTTTCTCTGTAGCTTTGGAACCTGTCCCAGAACTAGCTCTTGTAGACCAGGTTGGCCTCGAACTCACAGAGATCCTCCTGCCACTGCCTCCCAAGTGCTGGGATGAAAGGCGTGCGCCACCACTGCCTGGTGTGGCTCTGTTTTAGAGTGTGTGTCTAGTATGCTCAGAGCACTAGGTTCAATCTCTGGCACATGCTCACAAAAACTTCAGTCCTGGAGTGGGAATAGCGCGTCATCTACTCTTCCTCCTTCCTTGCTAATACAGCTTGAAAATATTTTCATTTGAGATTAGTGAAATTTAAGATTTCTGGGCTGTTTTCCAGGCTAAGGTAAAATTCAACATTGTCAGCCTCTCCTTTGTTCAAAATGAATGGTATCAGCTGTCACTGCGCAACTCAGAGTCATAAAGCCAAGCTGGGTGACATACAGTGGAAAATATAGTTTCCCGGTGACTCCAGCTGGTCATGTTTCTTACAAAATCAGTGGGACCATCTGTTAAGGGATGATGGGAAAGGTCAGTTGTGTTAGGGTTAGATGTCTTAAAGAGGGGTGCTTAAATGGTTCAGAGCTCATTGGTAGAGATTTGCCTAGTAAAGGCCCTCAGTTCAACTCCTTGTGGTATTGAAAAGGGAGTGGTATTTATA
The DNA here is from genome assembly GCF_018167655.1 of Microtus oregoni. Lineage (NCBI taxonomy): Eukaryota > Metazoa > Chordata > Mammalia > Rodentia > Cricetidae > Microtus > Microtus oregoni. Next base: position 22,265,611 of record NW_024543073.1, read on the forward strand.
AAATACTCAGTCATCTTCAAAATGAGGTACTGTCTCACAGCTTCTGGGAGTGGGAGTGGGCTTTGTTCAGCACCAAGATAGACAGATGGATGGATAGATAGATAGATAGATAGATGATAGATAGATGATGGATAGATAGATGGATGGAGAGAGAAAGAGAGAGATAAAGTTTGAAAAAAAGGAGATAAAGAACGTAAGTTTATAATAAAATCTAAGAGGTCAATGGGTAAAAAAACTTTGGATGACGCAATACTGTTGGGTGAGTTCCTGGAAGCGAAGTTCTGGGAGATTTCAGCAATGCCACCTACAATTGTGGAAGTGACGTCTCAGATAAGGAAGGCATGACAGAACTCCTTGGTGGCCCACACAGAGGCTTTTTATTATTTGTAAATACCCGGCCTTAGCTTGGCTTGTTTCTGTCCAGCTTTTCTTAAATTATCCTATCTACCTTTTTGCCTCTGGGCTTTCATCTTTCTCCGTTTCTGCGTACCTTTTCTTCTCTTCTGATTCTGATTCTGGCTGTGTAGTTGGGTGGCTGGCCCCTTCTTTTCTTGCTCCTTGCTCTCTCTTGCTTCCGGAACCCTCTTTTTCTCCTGTTTACTCTCTCTGCCTTTCAGCCCCACCCATCCTCTCTCCTGTCTCACTATTGGCTGTTCAACTCTTTATTAGACCATCAGGTGTTAGGACAGGCAAAGTAACACCATTTCACAGAGTAACATAAACAGTTGTAACATAAAAGAAAGCAACACATCTTTGCATCATTACACAAATGTTCCACGGGGTAAACAAATGTAATGCATCTTAAACTAATATTCTGCAACAGTAGCGGTTGAGCTCTTCTGATGGACTCATCCGGTCCCTATACTTTAACTCTCAGGGTTCTTTTTGGATCCCGGAGAAAGGCCAACTACACGGCAACCCGGACTTCATGGCTAATCTGAACACTGTAAGTACTGAGCGCTCCGTGGCATCCTGTCAGGAAGGAGGTAGAACTGGAAACATTATTTTGGAGGACAATGGCTAGGAGGTAGCAAAGAACTATGGAAATGAATTGAAAATCTGCTATGAACTGGCAGTGGATAAACGATAACAGGATTCGGCCCAGTTTATGAATAGGAATCGCATCTGGAGACGTCTTTCCCATTCATTTGTCGTTTGCAGTAAACAAAGGGGTGCTATAGAGCTCGCACCCTACAAATAGGGCAGATCCAGACAGCCCACAATTGTGCCAGTTAGCTTTCTCTGGAATACAAAATATTCCTTTCTTAGCAGCCACTCCCTTTCAGTCAAAGACTATCCCGGGAGACTATTAGTTTTTGGTTTAAGATGTGAACGTTTGTGTCTGATAGCCTAGTAATAAACATCAGGGCAGATTTCAGAACTCAGCAGCAGGAGCATGGCACAGTCTCCTACAGCCTTAGCAGGCAGGCGGCAGACACAAGGGCGTTGTGAACTCACTGGCAAAAAGGGGGGAAAGTGGGGAGAGACGTGGATCAAGTAAAAAGGATCAGAGATTTAATAATCTATGTTTCCTAAACTCAAACAAACCATTACGATTCCATTAATTTAGAAGAGAGATTTATCTCTCTTTTTAGCATCTTTGTGTGTGGACTATGCATGTACACCATAGTTTACGTGTGGGAGTCAGAGCGAAACCTTCCAGGCTGGTCCTTGCCTTCCACCTTGTCTAGAGACAAGGTCTCTTGTTTGCCTCTGCTATACCAGGCTAGGTGACACACAGCTTCCAGGAATCTGCCTGCTTCTGCCTCTTGTCTAGCAGTGCAGGGCTTACAGGCACATACACCCATGTCCAGTTGGATGTGGGTCACCTCCTCACACCTACACAGCAAGCACCTCATCTTCTAACTCAGTGGTTCTCAACCTTCCTAATGCTGCGACCCTTTAATACGGTTCCCTAGGTAACCACTGTGACTGAGCCATCTCCTCGCCCAGGAAAGAGTTCCCATTGGGTGAAAGACTAAGCAACGTTCTGTGAATCGTTTTATTTAGAAGTCTAGGTTACCTTTGTTCGTTTTTCTGTAAATCTGCATTCACCAAATTGAGTTTTGTTTTGGATTTTTTGTTGTTGTTTTTGAGATGTGTAGCCCCGTCTGTCCTGGAACTCACTCTGTAGGCCAGGCTGGCCTTGAACTCACAGAGATCCATCTACTCTTCTTCCTGAGGGGTGGGGTTTCTGAATAGAATTTTTATTGTCCTCAAACTCACAGCAATCCTTCTGTCTCAGCATGCAGCTGGGGGGCCAGGATTGCAGGCCTGGCTGCCTCCTGGCCTGGCTTAGGTGACACATGTTTGTAGCAGATGCTTCCAGTCTGAAAAGAGAGAAAAACCAGTCTGTTGGCCGGCAGGTGGCAGCGCATGCCTTTAATCCCAGCACTCGGGAGGCAGAGGCAGGCGGATCTCTGTGAGTTTGAGACCAGCCTGGTCTACAAGAGCTAGTTCTAGGACAGGCTCTAAAAAGCTACAGAGAAACCCTGTCTTGACAAAAAAAAAAAAAAAAAACAGTCTGTTGGGTCCAAGATTAAGCAGTTCCTGCCAGACAAAGGCCTCCTCCTGACCAGCCCACTCTCATGGATTTGTCCTCACAGTTGCAGTAATGAACATTTACCGTGGTAGGCTTAATTTTTTTTCAGCTTGTTTTGCAGGAAGTTCCATAGGAAACCTGGGAATCGGCTTCCTACCTCATACCTACGTCACATACTGGACCTTGTAGACATAGCCCTTGTTCCTCTGAGGATAGACGTTTATTTAGAAGTTTAATTTTGGGTTAACTTAGAAAGACACAGGCTCCATTGTTGCTTTCATACATATGTCATTTTATTAGTACTTTGTTTATATTTGTCTTATGCCCCGTGCCACATAACTTAGAGTGGGTTTTTATTTTATTAATTGTTTTTATTGAGCTTTTTTTTCTCTGCTCCTCTCCCCTTCTACCCTCTCCCATAATTCCCCTTGCTTCCAATTTATAGAGTGGGCTTTTAAAAGGCAACCCAAAGCATGGAGGCTCCACCAAGAGCTAGACTTCATCTGTAGTACTTTTAGATTTGTATGATGTTCTTTCTGCTGTGTGGGGGTGTGGGGGAGTGTTTTATTTTTTATTTGAGGTAGGGTCTTTTTATGTAGTCCTGACTGTCCTCGAGCTCGTTCTATAGACCAGACTGGCCTCGAACTCGAAGACATCCTCCTGCCTCTGCTACCTGAGTATTGGGATTAAAGGCACACACAACCATGCCTTACCTAGTTCTGTCTTCTTAAGGTCCCCAAAATATCATAAAGATCCTCCGCATGCCAGAATGTGACCTTCCTTCCTCAATTTTGAGGCTGGGGGCTCTGGAAGTCAGTATCCCATAGTGCCTTTCTTTGAGAGATTAAACAAATGTCTGTTTATCCCTGACAGAGAAGGGACCAACAGACAAAGAATGGATTCTAGCCTGGTGAACCATGGAGTTTATTGGGGTTACTTACAGGAGCATGGGTGACTCAGAAGCAGCTGCACCACCAAAGAGTTCCACCCCCAGTCCATTGTTTACCTCTTACACAAAACTGAAGACAGGTGTGATGGTCTGAACGCAAAGGCTCGGGTATTTGAAGGCTTGGTTCCTAGTCAGTGATGTTTGGGGAGGTGGTGCAGCCTTCCCCGAGGAGATACATCACCGGGTGCAGCTTTGAGAATTCATCACCTCATGTCACTTCCAGTTTGCACAATCTGCTTCATGTTTGGGCTTGAAGATCTGATCGCTCAGCTTCCTGAGCTGGCTGCCAACTACCATGTCTTCTTGAACCATAATAAACTCACAATATGCCAAAATTAACTCTTTCTCTTTTAGGCTACCTTGACCTTGGTTTTTATCACAGCAACAAAAAGCAAAAAATAAAAAAAGCCGGGCGGTGGTGGCGCGCGCCTTTCATCCCAGCACTGGGGAAGCAGAGGCGGGCGGATCTCTGTGAGTTCAAGGCCAGCCTGGCCTACAAGAGCTAGTTCGGGGACAGGCTCCAAAGCTACAGAGAAACCCTGTCTCAAAGGAAAAAAAGTAACTATACAGGAGCCTCCTCATAGAAGCTTTGTGAGTCCAATGGCTCTCTCCAGGAAGGGAATGTTAATAGGCTCAGCTTCTCAAAAGTAAGAGTCGCCTGTTGGTGGTCACAATTGCTGATTCAAGATGCCCATAGTCTGGAAACTGGTGTGTGATAACCAGGTACTCAGCAGATAACCAATGCATCTTTGCTGGTGTTAGCTGCGTGAGATTTACTGCAGCTCCTAAACATGCTAGGTTGTCTTTATCTCTGATGTTACAACTTTTTCTCAATGATGACAAATTTGTTTTTGCTTTTTACTTTCTGAGACAAAGTCTTTTTTTCCCTCTGTCATCCACGCCCTGTCCCCCAAGACAGGGTTTCTCTGTAAATGGCCCTGGCTATTCTTGAAACTCACTTGTAGACCAGGCTGACCTTGAACTCACAGAGAACCACCTGCCTCTGTCTCTCAAGTGCTAAGAGTTCACCACCACTGCCCAGACAAGGATTTATTATATATCCATGGCTGGCCTAATACTCTGTTGCCCAGGCCATCCTCTAATTTGCGTCAATCTTCCTTCCTGGACCTCCCCAGTGTTGGGATTATTGGCATGTGCTACCATGCCCAGTATTAAACTATTGTTTTTTTAATGTCTTTAAGTTTTCTGTTCAACCTTTGAAGATTCAAATATGAAGCAAAGACTTAAGAAAAATATAACATTCAAGTGAAGACCCAGTGCCTTCAGGAAGTTGAGAGCTGTAGTTGCTGTTGTTGGTGACCTTGATCTGGCACTGAGAGAAAAAAAAAACTTCCATAGCCACAAAGATAGGCCTGTATGAAAGCTAACCAATTTAACCTCAAATCAATGGGAAGCAAAATGATAAAATCATGAAATCGTGCAACTTTCCCAGAGTCCAAACAGAAGACAAGAAAATTCCCTAGCATTATGCCAGAAAAAAAGATTCAAAATATTTTCCTTTCTTATTGTCATTTGTTTTCAGGTAGGCTTTGGCTATGTAGCTCTGGCTGACCTGGTACCATTTAATCCAGGCCTTCTCAAATTCAAAGCAATCTTCCTGTCTCAGCTTGCCAAATTGACCTCTCCTTGTTATTTTTTTTAAATATTTATTTATTTATCCATTATATGTACAATATTCTGTCTGTGTGTATGCCTGAAGGCCAGAAGAGGGCACCAGACCCCATTACAGATGGTTGTAAGCCACCATGTGGTTGCTGGGAATTGAACTCAGGACCTTTAGAAGAGCGGGCAATGCTCTTAACCACTGAGCCATCTCTCCAGCCCCCTCCTTGTTATTTTTTAAGTGTCTTTTGTGTGTTGTGTGTGTGTGTGGTGGGGGTAATGATATTTGTTATGATTTTTTAAAAAATGCTGTAAGATCCCTGATGGCAGTAGACAGCAGAAATACTGTAGGTCTCAAATGGTGGTAGTGGACCATGTGGCAGCAGGCAGCAGGCCCTGAGAGCAGCCAGTCCCAGGCAGAGATGGCTGCCGGTCCCCCCAGTGGTGGCTGGTCCCAGGCAGGGAGACACATGGCGGGCAGGTAGGAGACAGAGACATGGATAGACACGACATGCAGAGTGAGGTTGAATATTTATTCAGAGGGTTTATGGAGAGGGAAGGAAGAAGGGGAGAAGAGCAGAGAGAGAGAGAGAGAAGAGGAGAGGAGAGAGAAAGAGAGAGAAGGGGGAGCGGAGAAGCGGGGAGAGAGGCAGAAGTGAGGCTGCCTCTCTGAGAGGAAGACAGAAAAGAGAGCGAGCTCAGGCCAGAAGCTGAAGATCAGCCTACCTCAGCGGATGGGGGAGGGAGTATCTTCCAATGTGACAAACAATCATAACAATATTGGAGATAGAACACAGGGCTTTGGACATGTAAGCAGAGTATTCTACTACTATGCTACATCTCCAGTCAATATAGTTGTTTGTTTGTTTGTTTGTTTTTGAGACAGGGTCTCACTATGTAGTGCTGGCTATCCTAGAGGTTGCTACATAGCCAGGCTGGCCTCAAACACTCAGCGATCCGCCTGCCTCTCCTACTAAGTGCTGCAATTAAAGGCATGCCTGATCATGCCTGGCTAATAAATATTTTTAAATTAATACTTCCCCTTCCACTTTCTTTGACAATAAAGTGGGTTTTTCAAAAAGAATGTTGTATTTGATCAAGATGTTTTCCAACAACCTTGGTGCTCAAAAAAAAAATATTGGGGGGGGGGAACCTGTTACATTATATGTGTTTGTTTCTCAACATCAGACAAGAGGCGTCTAATACTCAGAGGTGAAAGAAAGTTTCAAAAGCTGTGTTGTAGATGGAGACTGCTTGTTCATTTCCCTGCCGCCCAGACTCGAATAATCACACAGAAACCATATCAATTGCAACACTATTTGGCCAATAGCTTAGACATATTCCTAGCTAGTTCTTACATCTTATATTAACCCATTTCTATTAACCTGTGTATCACCAAGAGGCTGTGGCTCACCAGGAAGGTTCTGGTGCCTTCAGTAGCTTTCTCCTTCAGTAGCTACACGGTCTCTCCTTGACTCCACCTACTTTCTCTCTGTATCTCTTCTAACCTGGCTATTTCGGCCCTGCTATAGGCCAAAGCAGCTTCTTTATTAACGAACAGTAATAAAATATATTCACAGTGTACAGAGGGGAATCCACATCACTATCTCAAGACAGCAACGAAGCTCAATGGTGGGGTGACTGCCTAGCACGTGTAAGGCAATCGTTCTTAGAATCAGGAAAAAAAGATGGTTCTTTATAGAAAGAGCACTTGAGCTAGGAAGATTGCTCAATACCAGTCTAGGCAACTTGACAAGCTCTTGTCTGGTGGTGGTGGTGGTGGTGGGGATGCCAGGTGTCACATGGGGCATGTTAAGGCAGGAGGGTTGAAAGCTCAAGGCCAGCCAGGGCTGTGCAGCAAGACATTGTGACACAGTGGGATGTCTGGTTGTAGCAGTGCTGGAGTTACAGCTGTGTACCACCATATCCAGCATTGCTCTGTGGTCCTAGGGACAGAGCTGCTTGGGACATAAAAGAGCTGGGACAGCTGGGAATGTGGTGTTTGGACTCCAACCCACCTGCCTTCTAAATCCCTATCCCACCGGAGGCTGAGGCCAGAGGGTTGTTGTGAGTCTGAAAACTGCCTGGGTTATACAGTGAGCACTGGCCAGTCAAAGCTTCACAGTCAGGCTCTCGCTGGGGGAAAAAGAAAAGAAAATAAAAAAACACCAAACAAAAAAATTAAAAGTTAAAAAAATTTAAAAACTAGCCTTTAATCCCAGCACTCAGGAGGCAGAGACAGAGAGACAGAAGGATCTCTGTGAATTCAAGGCCAACCTGGTCTACATAAAAAATTCCAGCCAAAGCTACAGAGAAACTGTCTCAAAAAACAAACAAACAAACAAACAAAAAGGTTAAAAACTAGGGGCTGGGAATACGGCTTAGTTGATAAAGGCCTTGCCTAGGGTATATGAGGTCCTGGACTCAGGCATGGTGGTGAATTCCTGTAGTCCCAACACTTGAGAGATGGAATATGAGGATCAGAAGTTCAAAGTCATCCTGAATTACATCTCAAATTCAAGGGCAACCCGAACTACAGGAGACCCTTGCCTCCACCCATATCTGAGGTCAACCACTTGGAAGTTTTACTGCATTCTCACCTACGGAGCAGGAGTGAAAATGTAGCTTCTCTGATGTCTTGGTAAAAAAAAAAATTGGCACTATTATGCATGAAACATCTAGACGGTGTCTAATTCAGGGTGGGCCAAAGATATGCTATGTGCCGTTTCTTATTATTGTTAATTACTTCACTGTATAAAAGGAAGCTGGAAGAAAGAGTCAGGATAATGTTTGGAAAGCTTTCATGAAGAAGAGGAAGTCGACAGCTATAAACGTGTCCAAAACCTCAAAGAAAAAGGCTGGCGTTCAGGACATGCTAACCCCGAACATGGCACCATGGCGTCAGAACAGCAGAAGAAGGTGGCGTCTCGTTGCCTGTATCCTGTGAAGCAGGTCATAAAATCTTCATTTCTAGGGTGCCCTCCTCATCCTGGCAGGAAAGGAACATGTTTATCCTCAAAGACACAGAGACGCCCAGAAGAATCTGAACGAACAGGCTTGCTGAGTTCGCCCTCATTATTAGCATGAGCTCACACTCTTTGCTCAAGCACACCCCTGCACTCCCCGCCGCTCCTCATCAAACCTAAGCCGACACAGTTTTCTCTTCCTTTTCTTCTTCATGTCTGAAGGCATCCATGTCACATAAAATTGGTAGTAACAAATTGGTATTTTCTCTTTTATTAATCTGTCTTTTGTTTTATGTTCCTTAACCACAAGCCTTCTTACCACGAGTAAAGGAAAATGGTGTTTTTCTTCCTTTGCTGAAGCAATGGAGAGACATTGTAAAATGCATCCCTGGCCGTAGGCAAGGAGGTTTTAGAATGAGTACTTTGGCAATAAGAGTTTGAAAAGATGCCCAGAGAGCTCCTTTATCATGGGCCTCCTTTAAATGACTAGAAAGCTGTTCAGTAAGAAGGCTGTGAATCAGAATTTTGTGATGGTAGAAGATCCTTTTCAAACCTGAGGTTTTTTAGTCTAGCTTACCAGAGGTACCTCCTCTCCACATACACCACACTTAAGGAACTCAAGGACTGATATAGGTGAACGAATTGCTGAGTCAACTCCACCATTAGTGTCCAGAAACAATCCGTTCCTTGCTTATCTACCTTAGTTGGCCTGTAGTCTCAAGGGGCCACTCATTACAGATGTCCACTTCTGTTGTAATACGGAGCGGCGGGGCTGCATCCCCGGTACCTGGCTGTCTGCATGGCTAGCTTTATCAGAAATAATTACACGGAAACTGTATTCTTTTAAACACTGCCTGGCCCATTAGTTCCAGTCTCTTATTGGCTAGCTCTTACATATTGATCTAACCCATTTCTAATAATCTGTGTAGCCCACGAGGTGGCTTACCAGGGAAGATCTTAACCTGCATCTGTCGGGAGTAGGAGAACCACGGCGACTCACCTGACTCAGCTTCTTTCTCCCAGCATTCTGTTCTGTCTACTCCACCTACCTAATTTTCTGTCCTATCAGAGGCCAAGCAGTTTCTTCATTACTTAACCAATGAAGCAACAGATAGAAAGATGACCCTTCTCCATCACACTTCCAATTCCCAGGCTTCTCCATCATTACCTACAACACCACCTTCAAACCTTGCTGCCTATTCATGAATATAGGGGGGATTTCTCCTTTATTTTAGCTTTTTGTTGTTGTTTCTTGTTTGTAGCCCAGGCTTGGCTTGGCCTGATGATCCAGCTGCCTCTGCATCCTGAGCGCTAGGGTTATAGACGTGTGTCACCATGCCCAACAAATACAACATTGGCTCACCCACTTCCTCCACTACCTTTTAATTAAAATCACCAAGCTAAGAAAGTCACATGCTAGACTAGGACAAAATACTAACACTCAGTGGAGAAATAAAAATGGATATGATGTGATCATAAATATCTAAACAGGACACAGGCTTGGTAGAGTAGGCCTGTAATTCCATCTACTTAGGAAGCTGAGGCAGAAGGATCAGAAGTTCAAAGCCAGACCGGAAAACCCAGTATGCCCTTTTAAAAAATACAGCTAAGAAAGAAGAGCTGGGGCTCTAGTTTAGTTGGTAGAGTGTTTGCCTAGCATTCATGAAGCCCTGGGTTTGCTCCTTGGTACCGCATAAACAAACCAAGGGCAGGAGCACATCCCTGCAACTGGGAGGCAAAGGCAAAAGAATGAGAAACCCAAGGTCATCCTCGGTTACGTCAAGTTGGAGGTCAACTCTGGCTACATAAAACCCGAAGTGGTGGAGGTTAAGGATGGAGCTTAATAGTGATGCACTCACCCAGTATGAGACCTTAGGTGCAATTCCCATTACCTAATAGGGAAAAAAAAATGGACATGTTCCCTTGTCAGCTGTCAACTTGACATAGCCCAGAGTGATGTGACGGAGTCCCAACTGGGATATTACGTCAATCAGACTGCCCTGTGGACAAGTCTGTAGGGACAATTTCTTGATTGCTATTGGTGATACTTCCTTAGGCTGGGGGTCGGTGCTGGGCTATGTAAGAAAACTAGCTGAAGAGAAATTAGAGAATAACCCTGTTAACAGCGTTCCTCCATGTTTCTCTTCAAGCTCCTGCCTTGTGTTCCTATAGTGACTTCCCTCAACAATAGACTGTAATCTGTAAGATGAAATAAACTCTTCCCTCCCTGAGTTGTTTTTGATCATGGCTTATCACAGCAACAGGAAATCAACCCCCAAAGACATTGGTACCAGGAGTGGGGCATTTATCACTGCAACAGAAAGCAAGCTAGGACAAACACTGTCTTACAGCTGGGGTCAACCTTTGCTGCTGCTTGGTTCATTTTGAGTCAGAGTCACACTATTTAAACTGGGACTGGTCTTGAACTCACACACCTCCTACCTCAACCTTCTGAGATTATGAATGCTTACCACCATATATTTATCCAGTAGCTGTAAGGAAATGGGTCTTCCATTTACTTATTTACCTAGTTATGTATTATTGAGACAGGGTAGCCCTGTATAGTCTCACTGTGAACTCACCAGGTTAACCACAAACTCACAGAGATCTACCCACCTCTGCCTCCCAAGTGCTGGGATTAAAAGGATTTAATCCACACATCTTTGTATCTATTATAGTACAGTTTGCCTTGTGAGCCACATGGCTCCATCTCCTAAAAGCGTTTGGGGAGCTGCTCTTCCAGGGATGTGGTGAGCCTCTTTTTTTAGAAGAAACATAAAAGAGAATGGTCAGGACGATTCACAGAATCTGTGACTTTAATACAGTTCCTCATGTTGCAGAGACCCTCACCCATAAAATTATCTTGTTTCTACTTCACAGCTGTCATTTTGCTACTGTTATGAGCTGTAATGTAAGTATCTGATATGCAGGATATCTGATATCTGACCCCTAGAAGGGTCATGGCCTATAGATTTTTGCGCTGGCAAGATGACTCAGTAGGTAAAACCCTTGCCTCTCAGTCCTGGTGATCCGAGTTCAGTGCCTAGAAGCCAAATAAAAGCGAAAGGAGAGAAGCAGCTCCACAGAGCCGTCCTCTGCCCTCCACTGTGTGCCGTGTGCCTACCCTACCCCATCCCCCACGGCCCCGCAATTACAGTGAATATTGGGAGAGGGAGATCGAGGGAGAGAACATTGATGGATCCCTGGTTCTTATTCCGAGGATGGTTTTCATTTCGATGTGTCCTGGGAAGCACACACCCAGCAAGTCCTCCAGAGACCTCCGACACACATCGCCATCTGAATAAAGTTTCTACTGCTGCATGACAAATTACCCGAATTCAGACACTTAAAAGAACACACATTTATTAACTTTCAGAGTTCCTGGGGCTCAAGAATTTTGGAGCAGCTTGATCGTATGGTTCTGCCTCAGGGTTTCTCATAAGGTTCTGGTTAAACCATCTCGGAGGATCTATCTTCCAAGTTCATATTTATGCCTGCTGCTCAGAGGTTGCAGTCTGTACCATGTGGGCCTCTACATAGGACAACTCACAACACGACACCATACTTCTTCCAGGTAAGTGAGCGTGGTGGGAGGAGATGACAGATAGAACAGAGGCAGGGATGGGAGATGAGAGAGGGAGGACTCAACAATCAAGCCTCAGTCTTAAACAACCTAATGTCAGAAGGGATGTACTATTACCTGGGAGCGGGTTTGGTCTATTAGTCACAGAGACCACGCAGACAGTGTAGCAAGAGAGAGGGCAATACTGAATAAAGGGGGCTCCGGGGGCCACCTTGGAGGCTGGCCACCACACCACATTTTGAGAAATCCCCTCCCCCACAAAATAAGATTGCCACCAGCTCACTCTAAGAGCTACTTACTCCTCAAGAGACAGTGGATAGGAGCAGATGACCTAGTAAGGGTCCTGAGGTGGGGAGCAGGGAGCTCAGAAAGAACCGCTAGGCCAGTGAGGTGGCTCAGTGGGTAAAGACACTTGCTGTCACCCCTGATGACTTGAGTTCAATCCCCTGATACCTAACTGGTAAACGAGAGACGTGACTCCTGCGAAGTGTCCTCTGCCCTCCACACATGTCCCATGGTATGCTAGGGTAGGGCAAGGCACATGTGCGCACATGCTTGCACATGTGTGCATGGGTACACACATAATAAATGAAAATTTAATTGAAGTGGCTGGAGGGATGGCTCAGGAGTTAATAGCATTTGCTGCTTATTGCTCTTGCAGAAGATCCAGGTTCAGTTCCTGGTATCCATATCAGGAGGCCCACAACTGCCTGTACCTGCAGTTCCAGGGTATCTGAAGCCTTCTTTGGGCCTCCACGGTTACCTGCATATGTGCACAAGTGTAGTGCACATACATACATACATACATACATACACTCAGATACCTGCACAAATATGGTACACATATATACACTCCACTGTCGGGAGCCACCTTTTTGGGGTGACTTCTGCTGTTATCCTAGATGCAGCAGGTTCGTGCTGAAAGACCCTACAGACCCCCTCCCCAAAAACCCGCAGCTAGCATGCTCCCGGGGGAACGTCCTGTTTGTTTTAAACAAATCTCCGGATCAGCAGCCAGCCTGCTCCCGTTAGAACATCCCAGGTGCCTGAGAGAACAGGAGATAGAGATAGGAAGACTGCAAGGCAAGATGTCAATAAGATAGGATGTCAACAAAGCAGGTTAGCTATAAGATAGGAACAGGATGATTGTTGTCAGGCATCCATGCTGAGAGAGGAAACCTTTCATGCCCCCCCGCCACATTCCGATAACCACGCTTTTGCTTCTGTAAACTTGCTTCTTGCTGGCACCCATGCTGAGAGGGGAAACCATTCATGCCCCCGCCTCATTCCGGTCGATCGATAACCACGCTTTTGCTTCTGTAAACTTGCTTTTTGCTCTTCCCTATAAAAAGCCCGCCCTCCAGTTGGCAGGTGCGCAAATCTTCCGAGAGATCTTGCTGCCCACAGGTACCTGTGTCTACTCAATAAACCTCTTGCGATTTGTATCCGTGCGGTCTCGGCCTGTTCCTTGGCGTTGGGGAGGTCTCCTCCCGAAAAGAGGTCCTCGTCGAGGGTCTTTCAGTGCCTTCCAGGGTAGGAGTGTGAGGATTAGAAAATGTTAAGTAGGAGAACAGAGAGAAGAAAGAAACACAGAGACACAGGATAGTAAGAGAGGATAACTCAGAGGATACTAATTCACTAGTGTTTATTTTCCATACACTTCCCCCACCAAAGAGGGGGAAGAAAGCAAGGAACCATTTTAATATGATACAAAGGACAACAAGAACAGTTGCTTGTCCCAATACTTGAGACATCCAGCAACTATATACTGAGTTAAGAATTCTGTTGTTTAGCTGGGCAGTGGTGGCACATGCCTTTAATCCCAGCACTTGGGAGGCAGAGGCAGGCAGATCTCTGTGAGTTTGAAGTCAGCCTGGTCTACAGGAGCTAGTTCCAGGACAGGCCCCAAAGCTACAGAGAAACCCTGTCTCAAAAAAGCAAAAACAAACAAACAAAAAAAGCTAGTTTCAGGGCAGCCAGGGCTATTACACAGAGAAACCTTGTCTCTAAAAATCAGAAAGAAAAAAAAAAAAGCTGTTGCTTAGCAAGTGAAAATACCTTAGACCAGGTATTCTGAAGACAGTCTCTCCCTAGGTCAAATCTATTTCAAAAGAAGGAGCAGAAGTGTGCTTGAATTCTCTGACCTTGAGTCAAGGTGGAGAGGATCTACATCTTTGGGCCATCTTAATGTCCAAAACACCAAGTAACCACACCCTAGGTCAGGGGGTGTAGCCATACTTGTTAACAACTTTGAGTTGTTGAGTGAGCAAAATAAACTCAAACTCTCTGACTTTCAGACAAGGTGGAATAGGCTCACATTTTGGGTTCCACACTACACACACACACACACACACACACACACAGAGAGAGAGAGAGAGAGAGAGAGAGAGAGAGAGAGAGATTAAAATAAACATTTTAAAATGTAACTTTGGAAAAGGATATGCTAAGAGCAAATTTTCCCTCACTTTATACTAGTGACAGAGTCTGAGCTGAACTGGTATCCTTGGCATGTAATAAAACATAAACTGTGTTACATAATAGGCTGGGTAGATTTCAGTATAAACAGTGGGGCTAGAGTTACGAGTGGTTGTCCATCAGGCTATTAGGAAAACAGTCTACATGACATACCTTTTGACATTGTAAAGCAGAGAGTGCACATCTGCACACAATGACCTTTTGTGGCAGCTCAATGGGACACAGAAGTGGTGCCAGCGTCAGGGCATCCTTTTTGGCATTATTGATTAGAGAGGATAATGCTTTTCCCTGGGGCCATCAGAAACTTCTGGCTCTGGCCACCTTGTCCCTGCACCATATGGAGAGATGTCTCACTTCCTTGCTCTTATTTCCTCCAGGTTTTTAGACAAAATATCACTATGTGATCCAGGTTGGCCTCAAACTCTAGGCAATCCTCCTGCCTGAGTGCTGTCACTTTGGAGCCTGTCCTGGAACTAGCTCTTGTAGACCAGGCTGGCCTCAAACTTACAGAGATCCACCTGCCTCTGCCTCCTGAGTGCTGGGATTAAAGGCGTGCACCACCACTGCCCGGCTTTTTAAAGAATTTTTTTATGACTTACTTAACTTTATTTTATGTGCAATGGTGTGAGGGTGTCAGATCTCCCAGGAACTGGATTTACAATCACTTATGAGCTGCCATGTGGGTGCTGGGAATTGAACCCGAGTCCTCTGGAAGAGGAGTCAGTGTTCTTAACCCCCCCAGCCATCTCTCCAGCCCCTGAAATCAATGGTTTTTAAAAATTGTCTTATCTGCCCTTTCATCCATCCATCAACCGTCCATCATTCTAACTAATATATATTCTCTTCCACTGATTGCATATCTGTGCGCCCTTGTCCACACTTGCTATTCCTCTCTGTGGAGAATATATTCTGTTTTCTTTTTCTTTGAATCTGGACTTGCCTGCGGCTTGGTCTGACCAATAGCATAGGGCAAAGGTGTCCCCTGCTATTCCTAGTACAGAGCCACAAAAGCTAGATAACTTCTTCTCTGGCTTTCAAAGACCTGGAGCCATTGTATAAAATAGTCCAGCTCCTCCACTGAGAAAGAAGGCAATGAGGAGTGGAAACATAATACGTTTTATTGAGTCCCAGTCAGTCAGTCTCTACCAGCACTACTTGGAGTGAGAGTTGTGATCCCCACCCACCCCTGCCCAGCCCGCTACAAAAAGACATGGTTACTGTTGTAAGATATTAAGTTTTCAGGGCAGTTTGCAAAGGGGCAATAAATGCAGACATTAAAATGGGAAGCATAGAAACAACAATCATGAAGCTTGTAGAAAGTTACCAGAGCCAACTGGTATACCTACCACTTTAGGATTGCATGGTATTGAATTGAGATGTTAACTGATTTCAAAAAGGCAATGGCTCTGGAGCAGTGTGTGGTGGTCATGCCTTTAATCCCAGCACTTGGGAGGCAGAGCAGGTGGATCTCTGTACATTCAAAGTCTCTGTACAAATAGAGTTCCAGGACTGCCATGGCTGTTACACAGGGAAGCCCTGTCTCAACAAATAACAAAAAAGTAGTGGCTGATCCAGGAGTAGCTGCATACATTTATTTGTATTCCAGGACTAGGGAGGCTAAGGCAGGAGGATTTTGAGTTGAAGGCCACATAGTAAAGGATAGATAGACAAACAGACACACAGCAGAGGCTGAGAGTGTACTCCGAGTGGTAAAACTCTAATTAGTCTGCCTGTGGTGGTTTGAATAGGAATGACCCCCATAGGCTCATAGAGAGTGGCACTATTAGGAACTGTGGCATTATTATTAGGAGTTGTGGCATTGTTAGAGTAGGTATGGAGTTGTTGGAGAAAGTGTGCCATTAGGAGCTGGGCTATGAAATCTCAGATGTTCAAGATTGGCCAGGGTATATCAATCTCTTTCTGCTGCCTGAAGACCCAGATGTGAAACTCCCAGCTGCCTCTCCAGCGCCCAGTCTGTCTGCATGCTACCATGCTTTCCACCATAAGGATAATTAACTAAACCTGAACTGTGAGCCTGCCCCAGTTAAATTTTTTTTTTATAAGAGTTGTCGTGGTCATGGTGTCTCTTCACAGCAATAGAATCCTAACTAAGACAGGGGTCAAAGCCCCAAGTTTGATGCTTAGAACCCAGGGGTGGGGAAAGCAGAAGACTCAGTCCAGTTTGTAGGGAACTGAGGGAAAACTGAGTCACAAAGAAAAAGAAGAACGAAGGTATAGAGCAATAATCCCAGAAATTAGACTAAGTCATTTTAATTCTTCTCGCTATATTAGCATCACTAGAGGTACTTTTGACAGTGTGAATCTCTCAATCCCACCCTTGATCATCCTGTCTTAAATTGTGCGGAGGGAAGGGAAGGGTCCTGCAATGACCCTGAGGTTGAGAAAAAACTGTGAAGCATAATTAAGGGCTGAGGATGTGGTTTAGCTGGTAAAGCACTTGCTACGCAAGCCTAAGATCTGAATTAGAAGTCTAGATGCTGCCGCATGTCCATAGAATGCCAGCACTAGCACTAGAGACAGAGACAAGAAGATCTCTGCATCTTTCTGGCCAGCCAGCCTGGCTGAATCAATGATCCACAGGTTTAATGAGAGATCCTCTGTTCTAGATAATACAGAGAATAATCTATGGTAGCCATACTTTTCCTTTGAATGAATGAATTCATTAAGTATATAAGGAAGCCAAAGTAAAAGAATAGCAAATAGCAGATAGATGGGTGGGTGGGTGAGTGGATGGATGGATGGATAGCCAAACATCATCAAATCAGCTGCTCGAAACTCCAGCAGAAACTGACTGGGGAAGCCCCGTTGGGACACTCAACTGGAATTCCCCATAGAGTCCTAGGCAGAGTGTCCCTTGGGTGAGGCTTCCAAGTAAAAGAGCAGACAGAACAGGCTGAGATTACATCATCAAATTGGGCTCTCACTCCATCAGAAACCGAGTGGAGGGGTTAAGACATCAGCTGGTATTTCTGGCCGAGCTTTCTCTCCATGGATGAGCTTCCCAGGACTAAAACCCTGGCTTCTTTGCCCCCTACAGATACTTTTGTATCACAGGATGAACAATAGTAACCTCTGTTGGAAACTGTTGGCCTTCCAGGAGTTCTCAAGGATACAATGTTGTTACTCTTGGGCTGTTTTATTGTTCTTTTTCCTCCCTGTCACAGAGTTAGGGGAACAGCCTAACTCCAGATAAGGAGGACACTTGACATAAACATAGCATGTTTGGATCTGAGGAGACAGGGCAGCTCTGTTTCCAGACTGCTTCTCAATGCATTAAAACAGTATGTGATCATTACTCTTTGCCTCAGAGATGAGGGGGAGAGCTACCCGTTAGAGGCAGAGGCAGGCAGAACTATGTTAGTTCAAGGCCAACCTGGTCTACACAGTGAGTTCGCAGCGAACCAGGGATATCACAGTGGAACCCTGTCTATACTACTACCACTACGCCAGTGATTGAGGTCTTCACACACCTGTGTATGCATATGTGAAATGCACACACACACACACACACACATACACACACACAGGAACAAATCAAGCCAGGTAGTAGCAAGTACAGGGCTGGGAAGTTTGTATTGCTGTGAAAGAGTCAGAGAAAAGAGCTCGTAGAGGAGAGTGCAACAGATTTGCAGAGAAAAAGAATCATCAAAAAAAAGTGAGAGACGGAATGGGCACGGACTGCAGAATGGGCAGACTTTTCCAGAACTGCTGAATGTACCCAGCGGTTTCCAGAAAGAAACCCCCGCAGGCAAGTGCAACACCATGAAGGGTTAAACTTCATGCAATGGGTTATCTTTAGGGGAGGTTAGAGGGAGCTTTCTCTTGACTTCTTTCATACAGTGAGAATTAATCTTAGCTAGACAAGGAGAGTTTTTAAAAATTCAAAACCAAAAAAAAAAAAATTCAAAACCAGCTGGGCCGTGGTGGCGCACACCCTCAATCCCAGCACTTGGGAGGCAGAAGCAGGAGCATCTCTGTGAGTTCAAGGTCAGCCTGGTCTACAAGAGCTAGTTCCAGGACAGGGTCCAAAGCTACAGAGAAACCCTGTCACAAAACAAAACAAAGCAAAACAATTCAAAACCAACCAAGGCTGAGCATGGTGGCACACATTTTAAATCCAGCAAGTTGGGCAGCAGAAGAAAGTGGATATCTGTGAGTTCCCTCAGTCACACAACCCCCCAGGAATATAGTTATTCGGGGGGTTGGAGAGATGGCTCAGTGGTTAAGAGTATCTGTTGCTTTTCCAGAGAGAATTGTACTTTCAGAGAATTGTACTCAGGCACAATTGTACCTTTGTACCCACATGGCAGCTCACACCTGTAACCCCAGTCCGGAGGAGCCAACACCTCACATCGACATACATGTAGGCCAAACACCAATGCACATAAAACAAAAATAAATAAATCACTTAAAATGTAATTATTGTGCCATATCTAGACTTTAAAGTACCTGGGTTTACTACATCAGGAGAATTAGTACAGTAGATTCTATGCAATTAAGAAAAGCCCAAGAGGAGTGGGGGGAGGGGGAGAGGAGTGGGGGGAGGGGGAAAGGAGTGGGGGCAGGGGGAGACGAGTGGGGGGAGGGGAAGAGGCGTGGGGGAGGGGGGAGGAGTGGGGGGAGGGGGAGAGGAGTGGAGGGAGAGGGAGAGGAGTGTGAGGCTGGGAGGAGGCGGAAATTTTTTTTTTCTCAATTAAAAAAAAAAAAAAGAAAAGCCCAAAACCTATTGTGTAGTTATCTTAGAATCAAAACAAAAATTATTGCAAATGGAACAATGAACAATAAACTTATATCCCGGCGGTTAGCCTTGGGATAGTCTACAAATGTGCCGATTCTAATTTCGGGAACTATGTCGCGCTAAGCCATCAGACTGGAGTTGATGACTAGGTTGTATGTGCTGGGATCGCGCTCACAGCTGTGTCCTCGATGTGGCAGCAATCAATGAATCAGTAGTAGAAAGCCTTTGAAAGCGCAGATGGTGTTCATGGCAGCCATGAGAATGGGCCTTGGACTGCTGAACATAAGCAACAGATGCCCAGGCAGATGCTTTAGGATCTGCCACCCTTCCCCCAGGCTCCCAGACAGTGAATAAGGCATGGGACTAGGCAGGCCTGCTCCTTCGAGATGCAGAAAGTCTCAGACAGCGGCCTCTAACCGGGCATGGAAGACCTCCACGCTTGCTTTGCCCCAAAGTAGCCACATTCTACTCTAGGAAGCTTGATGAGACTTCAAATCTTCCCTTCTATAGTGGTATATTATTTGTATTTTAATTAATAAATCTTGCCTGAAGACCAAAGGCAAAGCTAAAGCCACTAGCAGTCAGGTAATGGTGACACACCTTTAACCCCAGGATTTGGGAGACAGAGTCAGATGGTCTCTGTGAGCCACCACAACCTGGATTTATTTCTACATTGATCTTTTGTAGACCAGAATGGCCTTGAATTCACAGAGATCCTCCTGCCTCTGGTCTTCAAGCAAGTTTTATTTATTAAAATACAGATAATATACCCCTATGTCCTTCCCTTCCCAGCAGTCAGGTGGATAGCTTGGCCTTCGTGTTCCCTCTTCAGGGTCCTTCCTTCCCTTGGAGATGCTTTCCTTTCGAATCCCTTGCACATCTAATCCCACCTGATGTCTGTTGCCTAGAGGATTTTTAAATAACAGCGATTAAATGTCTGAGTTTCAAAGGCTCCCCTAGACAGGACTCGAAGAAGGAAAACAGGCATAAGTAAGGATGTGCTCAAATCTTAGCTACAAGGGTGACAGCAATCTACATGTCCTACTCTGGGGAGGTGGGGGCGGATTCTTGTTTTGGAGAGGCTAGGTGATGTTAAGAGCATTTGCTGGGCTGGAGAGATGGCTCAGTGGTTAAGAGCATTGCCTGCTCTTCCAAAGGTCCTGAGTTCAATTCCCAGCAACCACATGATGGCTCACAACCATCTGTAACGGGACCCTCTTCTGGCCTGCAGGCATCCATATAGACAGACTATTGTATACATAATAAATAAATAATCATTTAAAAAAAAGAGCATTTGCTATTGTTGTAGTTTGAGTTCCCAGTACCCCCCACGGTAAGTTCACACGTGGCACATAGACACATATACACAAAGCCAAAATACTTATACACATAAAATAAATTACTTAAATAAATAAAACAAAATTTACAGTTTAGGGGCTAGAGAGATGGCCCAGAGTTAAAAATGGTAGAGAGTGTGCTCTTTCTTTTTCTTCCTTTTGGGACAGGGTCTCATTGTGTAACTCTGGCTGTCCCAAACTCTGTCTAACCTGTCTCTGCCCCCTCAATGCTGGGATTAAAGACCTGTGATAACTAGAAAATGATGACCTTTCAAGAATGATAAGAGTGCCGTGGTGGCACACGCCTTTAATCCCAACACTCAGGGGGCAGAGACAGGCGGATCTCTGTGAGTTCCAGGACAGGCTCCAAAGCTACAGGAAAAAAAAAAAAAGAGTTCAGCTCTCAGCAACCAATTCAGAAGGCTTACAAGTTCCTATAACTCTAGCTCCAGGGGATCCAATACCCTTTGCTGGGCTCTACAGGCACCTGCACACATATGAATGAATACCCCTCCACACATACATATAATTTTAAATGATACAAATCTTGGGTCAGGTGTGGGGAAACATGCCTTTAATTTCCAGGACTTAGGAGGCAGAGGTAGGTGGCTCTCTGTGAGTTTGAAGCTGGCCTGGTCTACCTAAGGACTTCTAGGACAGTAGAGAGACCTTGTCTCAAACAAACAAACAAACAAAAAACCCAAAACCCAAATATCCCTATTTATATATCTTTAAAAATAAATACAATTTTGTTTTGGTTTGCCTGTAGTTTTAAATATATATTTATAAAACACATTGTTATTTGCAATAATATATTTTTTAAAATTTTATTTTGTTTTTTTATTGATATTTATTGAGCTCTACATTTTTCTCTGCTCCCCTCCCTGCCTCTCCCCTCCCCCTTCAATCCTCCCCCAAGGTCCCCATGTTCCCAATTTACTCAGGAGATCTGTCTTTTTCTGCTTTCTACTTCCTATGTAGATTATATCTATATAAGTCTCTCTTAGTGTCCTCATTTTTGTCTAAGTTCTCTGGGATTGTGGTTTGGTAGGCTGGCTTTCTTTGCTTTATGTTTAAAAACCACCTATGAGTGAGTACATGTGATAATTGTCTTTCTGTGTCTGGGTTACCTCACTCAAAATAATGTTTTCTAGTTCCATCCATTTTCTTGCAAAATTTAAGATGTTGTTATTTTTTCTGCTGTGTAGTACTCCATTGTGTAAATGTACCACATTTTTCTTATCCATTCTTCTATCGAGGGACATTTAGATTGTTTCCAGGTTCTGGCTATGACAAACAATGCTGCTATGAACATAGATGAGCACATGTCCTTGTGGCACGGTTGAGCATCCTTTGGATATATACCCCAAAGTGGTATTGCTAGGCCTTGAGGAAGGTTATTTCCTAATTTTCTGAGAAATCGCCACACTGACATCCAAAGGGGTTGTACCAGCTTGCATTCCCACCAGCAATGCAGAAGTGTTCCCTTTTCCCCACAACCTCTCCAGCATAAGATGTCATCAGTGTTTTTTATCTTGGCCATTCTTAGAGGTGTAAGACGGAATCTTAGAGTTATTTTGATTTGCATTTCTCTGATGACTAAGGATGTTGAACATTTCCTTAAGTGTCTTTCAGCCATTTTAGATTCCTCTGTTGAGAATTCTGTTTAGGTCTGTACTCCATTTTTTTCATTGGATTATGTGATCTTTTGGTGTCCAATTTCTTGAGTTTTTTGTATATTTTGGATATCAGACCTCTGTCTGATGTGGGGTTAGTGAAGATCTTTTCCCATTCTGTGGGCTGTCGTTTTGTCTTGTTGACCGCGTCCTGTTGTAATAGGAGCGGTGGGCTGCGTCCCCGGCACTCGGCCGCCCCACGGCTAGCTTTACCCGAAATAATTACATGGAAACTGTATTCTTTTAAACACTGCTTGGCCCTTTAGCTCTAGCCCTTACTGGCTAATTCTGATATCCCGATCAACCCATCTCTAATAATCTGTGAGCACCGGTCTTACCGGGAAGATTCTAACCTACGTCCATCCTGGGTCGGAGCTTCATTGTGTGTATCTGCCTGGGAGCAGGGCATGGCATCCCTCCTGAGGCGTCTGCTCCCGAGAGGAGAGCTGTCAAGTCTGAGCTCACTTCCTCTTCCTCCCAGCGTTCTGTTCTGTTTATTCCTCCCACCTATGTTTTAACCTATGAGGGCCAGCCAAGCAGTTTCTTTATTTTTTTAACCAATGACCTTCCTCCATCAGTGTCCTTCGCTTTACAGAAGCTTTTCAGTTTCAGGAGGTCCCATTTGTTAATTGTTTCTCTCAGTGTCTGTGCTGCTGGGGTTCTAGTTAGGAAGTGGTTCCCTGCGCCAATGCATTCAAGTGTACTTCCCACTGTCTTTTCTATAAGGTTCAGTGTGGCTGTCTTTATGTTGAGGTCTTTGATGCATTTGGACTTGAATTTTGTGCATGGCGATAGAAATGGGTCTCTTTTCATTCTTTTATTACATGTTGATATCCAGTTTTGCCAGTATCACTTGTTAAATATGCTTTCTTTTTTCCATTTGATATTTTTTTGCTTCTTTATCAAAGATCAGGTGTTCGAAGATGTTTGGATTAATATCCGGGTCTTCTATTTGATTCCATTGGTCCTCCTTTCTGTTCTTATGCCAATACCAGGCTATTTTCAGTACTGTAGCTCTGTAGTAGAGTTTGAAGTCAGGGATTGTGATGCCTCCAGAGGTTCTTTTATTGTACAGGATTGTTTTGGCTATCCTGGGTTTTTTGCTTCTCCAAATGAATTTGAGTACCATTCTTTCGAGGTCTTTGAAGAATTTTGCTGGGATTTTGAATGGGCATTGCATTCAATCTATAGACTGCTTTCAGTAGGATTGCCATTTTTACTACATTAATTCTGCCTACCCAAGAGCATGAAAGTTCTTTCCACTTTCTGGTGTCTTCTTCAATTTATTTCCTCATACAAGTCTTCTACTTGTTTGGTTAGCGTTACTCCAAGATATTTTATGCTATTTGTGGCTATTGTGAAGGGTGTTGATTCTCTGATTTCTTCCCCAGTCCTTTTATCATCTGTGTATAGGAGGGCTACTCATTTTTTTGAGTTAATCTTGTATCCTGTTACATTGCTGAAAGTGCTTATGAGTTGTAGAAGTTCCTTGGTAGAATATTTGAGATCACTTATGTAAACTATCATATCATCAGCAAACAGTGAGAGTTTGACTTCTTCTTTTCCAATTTGTATCCCCTTGATCTCCCTTTGGTGTCTTATTGCTCTAGCTAGGACCTCAAGAACTATATTGAATAGATATGGAGAGAGTGGACAACCTTGTCTTGTTCCTGATTTCAGTGGAATCTCTGGGAGTTTCTCTCCATTTAGTTTGATGTTGGCTGTTGGCTTGCTGTATATTGCTTTTAATATGTTTAGGTATGTTCCTTGTATCTCTGCTTTCTCCAAGACCTTTATCATAAAGGGATGTTCTATTTTGTCAAATGCTTTTTAAGCTTTAAAGAAACAGTCTGATTACATATGGTGTTCACAGGCTTTTTTGGACGTCACTTTTCTGCCTTCCAATTCTCCATACTGCTGATATCCCTAAAGGCATGGCTTGTGTCATCCCAGACTGTCCCCTTGTTGTCATGTCTTGTGTCATCTCAGATGTCTCTCTCCACACAGCTTAATGGATGCAGGCTTGGCTCAGGGAACCTCTCTGGCATGGGAAGCTCTCTCTCCCACTCCCTGGCTTGGCTGAGATCCTGATCTTCAGGGCACAGACTCTGTCTTCCTGAAGAGTTGAATGTGGCAGCCTGAAAAGATACACTCTTCATGGGGTGAAACTTGGCTTTGGAGAAATAGATGTAGGAAGGAAACAGTAAGACACAATCTCCATTTCTCCTCAGCTCCAGTCAGTTCCCTGAGGGCGATTTTTCTGTCATTCTAGTGTCTCCTATGGGGAGCACAGAGAAATCCCTGAGTATGTTAATTCTTGAGTGGGTGTGTGTTGTTGACATATGAGTTGGCCTCGTCAAGAACTACTGTTTCAGCCGGGCGGTGGTGGCGCACGCCTTTAATCCCAGCACTCGGGAGGCAGAGACAGGTAGATCTCTGTGAGTTCGAGGCCAGCCTGGTCTACAAGAGCTAGTTCCAGGACAGGAACCAAGAGCTACAGAGAAACCCTGTCTCGAAAAATGAAAAAAAAAAAAAGAACTACTGTTTCAGCCCCATGGCATTGTCAAGAGCCAATGTTTCAGCCCTATAGGAGAGTCAAAACTCATAGGAATGTCAAAGCCTTGCTTAGATCTGAGTTTTGATGCTGACAATGTGTGCAGAAAAATGCTTTCTCCCCATGATGCACAGCTTTCTCCCTGGGATGCCCAGCTTTCTCCCTTGGATGCACATTCGTCAAAGTTTCTTCCTTCCTTCCTTCCTTCCTTCCTTCCTTCCTCTTTCGCTTCTCCTCTCTGTTTCTTTCCCTTCCTTTTTTCCTTCCTTCCTTCCTTTTATTTTTTTGATACAGAATTTTGCTATTTTGCTCAGATAGCCTCAAACTTGAGATTTTTTTCCCTCAGCCTCCTGGATTACAGATGGCCACCACTAAAAACCAGCTTGTCTCAGCTTTTAGCTGAGCTCAGACACTTTTTTCCTCTGTTTTGTTTTTCCAGACAGGGTTTTGTAAGACTTTAAGACAATTCTGAAGCCATTTCTGACAATTCTGAATCCTCTCAGCCTCTGTGCCATAGTGCTTCCCCTCCTCCCCTGGGAACCAAGGCCCTAACAGCTACACATGCACGTACTCAGTTCCTGAACAATTACCCATATACGTATGTTTTGGTTCGGTCCCCTGGGAAACAGGGTCAAAACGACCTCTTACCTCATCTGATCTGGCAACAGCTCTCCAGCCAATTATTGGTAATAGCCCTTTCAAATAAGCCAATCAGAATAGTCAAAGAACAACCCCCTTACTTCTGTGGCCCCTTTAAAAGTAGACTGTACCAGCTATTCGAGGTCTCTCAGCTTCCCGAATGCCGAGGGACCCTGTCATGACAGAATGAATAAAATCCTCATGATTTTGCATGGGCTGTGGTGTGTGAGGTGGTCTCTGGGGGCGACTCCTCCTCGGTGTTTGGACGCTAGAGTCCAACAGTTTCTGTGTAGCTCTGGCTGTCCTGGAACTCACTTGTAGGGCAGGCTGACCTTGAGCTCATAGAGATCCACCTGCCTCTGCCTCCCAGTGCTGGAATTGCTGTAATTAAAGGCATGTGCCACCACTGCCCAGTTAGCAAACCCTTCTTGAGTGGCCTTGGCCCCTGGTAAATTGTGACAAAGGCTGCCAAGGTCACATTCTTCTTGGGGTGGTCCCTGCGACTACTGAGTGGTGGATCATTTTCTACCAGTTTGCCTGTTCTCTAATGATCATTGCTACAGGCCTGCCCCCTGCTTTTACTTCTTGCCTTGAGGTCTGGGTACAGGTCATTGACTTCTCTGCTCAACCCAGTTTCCTTTTTCTTTCATAGATATTCATCTATAAATACTTCTTCACTCTCTTGTGGCTTGCTTCCCAGAGAGCCAGCTGGCACAGGTGATACTAGAAATGGTCCCACAAAACAGGGAGGAAGGTAGATTTGGGGGACTGATTATTTACCTTATGGCTGATAGCCACAAATACCCCATTCTTTTTATTTCACTTGGGACAAGGTCACATTATATAGACTTGGCTAATATGGAACTAATTATGTAGACCAAGCCAGCCTCAAACTCACAGAGATCTGCTTGCCTTTGCCACGCAAGAGCTGGGACTTAAGGTGTGCACCACCCCACCCAGCCAAGAACCAAATTCATAATGGTAAGTGGAACATCAACATTCCTGACAAAAGATGATAGTCCCTGGTTGGCCAAAATAGGTGGCTCAATTGTTGAGTAATTGCTTCTCTTCAAGAAGCTAGAGTTTGGCTACTAACACTCACATGGCAATTTATAACCATTTATAACTCTCATTCCAGGGGAACCTCTACCCTTTTCGGGCCTCCTTGGGTACCAGGCACAAAAGGGGCACACACATATAAGCAGACTGAACATTCATGAGATGATAGTCGCATTTCTGAAGTGTTCGCTGCTGGTGAGTTGAGACGATGTCCTAGGGAGAGGAATGCTCTGCTGTGTTGTTTTCAGGTTTTTAAGATGTAAACGGTGCCAAGTATTGTGCAGAGGCCAAGGCAGAAGGATGGCAGGCTCAAGGCCATCTTGGAAACCATGATGATAGCTAGTTCTTGTTTCAAAATAAAACTAATGAAAATCAAATTGAGGGAGGTAAGAGAAAGGAGAGAGAAGATGGAATCATGGCGTCATTGCTATTGCCCATGACTACATATTCTCCAACATGGACGTCGGTGGAACATGTGGGTCACTGGACCATGTGATAGTCCCATATTCATCTGCTGGAGAATTTGCTCAGAACCAGTGCAACCTGAGTGCATTAGGGCATCTTAAGTGAGTGAATTAGATGCTGTTTCCATCAAACTCTTGAAGTAAATCAAGGGATGATCATGAATGACGGGATTAGTAACTGTGTGAAAGATGCCTTCCCAGCAGGCAGGGAAGCACATCCAGCTGTCCGTCCACAGTGTGACAGGAGACACACAGAGTCAAACTGTGTAGAGATTAATAGACAGTGATGAGTGATCAGGAGCCTGGAAAGAGAAAATTAGAATATTAGAGACAAGAAGTTAGGTGCAAGGACATGAGAATGGGCACAAGTTAAAAGCTACAGAGAAACCCTGTCTAAAAAAACAAAACAACAAACCAAAAAAGAATCAGTATCTCCTAAGATCTCATTGACCGTGAGCAGCAGGAGGCAAGAGATTGATGGGCGCAAGGAGGAATACATATGGAACTCAAGAGATGCATGGGGGGACTTGAGCCCTGCTAGATTTTTTTTTTTGTTTTGCTCTTGATTTGTTTTGTGAAATAGGGTTTCATGTAGCTTAGACTGGTCTCAAATTTACTATGTAGTTGAGCGTGACCTGAAACTCCTGATCCACTTGCCAAGTGCTAAGATTGCAGGCATATGCCACCATGCCAGCTTAATTATAACATATATGGTGATGATATTGGAATAAAATTACCAGGATTTAGACCTCCCAAAAATAAGGATTTGGGACATCGTATCAGGTGAGCGGCTGATGTCAGCAGGAAAACGGGGGTTCTGGATTGCAGAATGCAGGAGATAGTAAGTTAGACATGGCCACGAAAGCCATCGAAGTCAGATTCTGTGAATCGTCCTGACCATTCTCTTTTATGTTTCTTCTAAAAAAAGAGGCTCACCACATCCCTGGAAGAGCAGCTCCCCAAACGCTTTTAGGAGATGGAGCCACGTGGCTCACAGGGCAAACTGTACTATAATAGATACAAAGATGTGTGGATTAAATCCTTTTAATCCCAGCACTTGGGAGGCAGAGGTGGGTAGATCTCTGTGAGTTTGTGGTTAACCTGGTCTACATGGTGAGTTCACAGTGAGACTATACAGGGCTACCCTGTCTCAATAATACATAACTAGGTAAATAAGTAAATGGAAAACCCATTTCCTTACTGCTACTGGATAAATATATGGTGGTAAGCATTCATAATCTCAGAAGGTTGAGGTAGGAGGTGCATGAGTTCAAGACCAGTCCCAGTTTAAATAGTGTGACTCTGACTCAAAATGAACCAAGCAGCAGCAAAGGTTGACCCCAGCTGTAAGACATGGCAAACCGACAACACCCAGCAGTAAGGGTCTTCTGAGTCAACTTCAAGTTGTCATCACCTCTCAAGGCTTAACCATTTCCACCAGAGTTGAACTCCAGAAAGATAGAATCTTTGGAGTTCATCAACTTCACCCTCTGGCTCTTGTCTTTTACATGTTACTTACACACACACACACACACACACACACACACACAAAGCCACCATTCTCCTAAGCTTTATATTCCTCGCTTCGTTTTGGGGTCTGTTTCTGGGAAAATCCAGCAGGGCTGCCTGTGGATTTAGAGCCCACTTCCTGAACTTGTCATTCACTCCCACCCTTGGGACTAACCCCAGCTATCCAGAGATTCTGTTTTCTCACGCACAAAGTTAAAGCTAGCCATTCCATTCATACCCACACCGCATGGCACTCTGAGGATGGATAGACCGTGTGCGGAAATGCCCTGCTTCTTAAAGTCACAATTAAATTTCTCGAATTTCTATTAAAAGGCCTGAAGTGTTAAAGTATTTCCCAGATCACCAAACAATCCTCAACAGTTTTCAAAGCCTTTTCAAAGTTGGTATGGTGTATGTGCTTTTCCTGTGCTTTGCTTATTCCCAGGGAGTGATTTACACACTTGACAATCAGATACAGACCTAAATAAAGAACTCTAGCGTCCTATAGTAACCTGCCATGGGAATTTGGTCTGTCTCTTTTCATTTCTAGAAGAACAATGACTAAGACAGAGGTAACATGAAACATCGAGACTTCTCTTTGGAAAAAGCACAGTGGCCAGAGTGTTAGGAGAAAATACTCAAAACCTCTGCAGCCACGAACCCATTTATTTCCCCTTGCTGGTTTGTGATAGGATGCAATTTTATAGCTGTAGATAAATATTACAGTTAATAAATATACATAAAATGTTTTGTTTTGTATAAGACAGGATCTAACTCTGTAGCTCAGGATGGCTACAGGAGGCAATCCTCCTGTGCCAGCCTCCTGAATGATGAGATTATAGGTATGAGCCACCGAGCCTGGCATAGGTTTCTTCTAAATAAACTTAGCTTGTATTCTCCAGATTCATACCTATATATAAAATGTTCTGAACAAAGAGAGTTGGTGATCCTGTCAGTAACTGTATCAGAAGAAAACCTAGCAGTTGTCTTTCTATCAAAATGAACACTTTCCTATAGTACATTATCATTTGCATCACTGGAGACTAATTTGCAGCAGGTTTTCTTTTCTTCAGCCTTGATTTATTTATTTATTTTTGTGTCGCTGGAGATTGGACTGAAGACTTCATGACTTCATGCATGCTTCCTAAGCACACTAGCATTGAGTTATATCCCAGACCTTTTTTTTTTTTTTTTTCCACCCCAGGCAGCATTTAGCTAGCCTGGAGCTGTCTCTGTAGACCAGATTGCCTTTGAACTCTCATAGCTCTGTCTTCTTCTCCAGAGTTCTGGAATTAAGGGAATAGGCCATCACACCTAACCCTCTTTCAAAGGTATGTTTTTAAAATGCACATACAAGTGTTGAAAATACACAGTTTCATACAAAGAACTGTACCGGGCTGAAGTCATTTTCAACTTTTTTTACGCTTCTTTCAGTGCCCCCCCCCCCCCTTTAAATTTGGTTGGAGGCATGAGTTTCAAAGCAAATGTGTGAGGTCTAGAATGTTCAGCCAAGTGACCGGGGGCTAAAACTTTTGACTGTTAGTTTAGATGTCAGAAAAATACAAAGCTGATTGTAGATGACAATGTGAGGGTAATCCAGATGGTTTTATTTATTTATTATTATTTTTTGGCTTTTCTCTGTTTCAAGCTTTGGAGCCTGTCCTGGAACTCAGTCGGTAGACTAGGCAGCCTTGATTTACAGAGATTCTCCTGCCTCTGCCTCCTGAGTGCACCACCACAGCCCAGCTCCAGGGGCTTCACACAAGTTTAATGTGACCTAAAGTAAACGAGCTAATTCCCATTATGCAGATGACTTGACCATTGACAGGAATTAAGATAACACCAACAATACAAACAGGATTATAGACCTAGTAGGTTAGGAATGTTTTATCATAGTTTCATATGAATAATTAGGTTTTTATGAAGTAGGACCTTTTTTAACCTAGGGTGGCCTTGAATTCCCAACTGCTCTGGAAGCTACTTGTGGTCAGTGCTGCCAGGTCGGACTGATAAAATTTTCTGTTGTTTGCGCTCTGAGGGAACTTGTATAACTGAAAACAACTAAAGAGATCTTTATCCCAGTGTCTGCTCAAAGAAGTTCTCAGAACAGTACACAAATTATGAAAGTTGAAGCAATAAAAGACGGATATATTGAGATGAACGTTCACACTCTAAGATTGAATTTTTCTGTTGTTCTAGTGTCCCACTGGGTTGTCTTTGGATACTGGTCTATCTTAAATTTTATCTTAATGGTGCGAGGGGAGAAGTGAACCGTTTGGTTTAGCCTTGACAGACGAAGTTCCCGTCCTGTTTACCGGGTACTTTCTGAACACAGGTGTCCATCCAGATTTCTTCGGGCTAAGGGAAGCCAATGTGCACGTGAGTGTCCCTGGAAAAAGTCTCAGGAACCGGCTGCCTTGGCTCCTCCTGCCCAGGGTCCAAGCTCACCTGTTCCTCCCAGGAAAACAACCGGTTTGCAAGGAAGCTCCCAGCCGGGAAGGAGGAGGAGGGGCTCGGGCCAGGCGCGCGGCCGCGCGCAGGCGCTGCTGGGGGACGCGGAGGGGCGGGGCGCCGACGCGCGGACCCGACGCGCGCCGCCGCCACCGCCGCGTCAGCAGCGTGCTGCACGTGCCCGTGTTTACGTCCCTCGTGGAGCCGCCGACGTCACAGCCGAATGGCAACATTGTGGCGACGCTGAGACGCAGAGTTTAGGAGTCGGGTCTCTGGTTCCGGCTGGCTCGGCGCGGTCGGCGGGAGGCAGAGCGGCGGCGGGGCGATAGGCCCCGGCGAGCGCGGACGCGCGCCTCGGCGCATCCCATCACGCAGCTCCCGCGGCCTCACGCAGGCCGGCCAGGCGGCCCTGGGCCCCGCACTGCCGCAGCGAGCGGCTTGTAAACAGATCCGGCCGCACGTGACTATGTGAACTACCCGCTCCGGGCCGCGTATTGTCTCTTCGGAGAGTCGCGCCACAAAGGAGGCGGTGGGAGAGCGGCCGGAGCGCTAAGATGGCTGAAGGCGCCCGGCAAGGGTGAGCTGGGGGCGCGGCCACCGCGGAGACTCGGCCGGGCGGCCCCCCTCGGCCGGTCACTGGAGCTACCATGTCGTTCGCGCTGGAGGAGACGCTCGAGTCCGACTGGGTGGCGGTGCGGCCCCATGTATTCGACGAGCGCGAGAAGCACAAGTTCGTGTTCATTGTGGCCTGGAACGAGATCGAAGGCAAGTTTGCCATAACCTGCCACAACCGGACGGCCCAGAGGCAGAGGAGCGGTTCCCGGGAACAGGCGGGGACTCCTGCGCCAGATGGGAGTCGCGGACCCGGCAGCCCGGCGACCCGGGGCCGACCCGAGGCCGCTGCCTCTGCCACGGCGCTCCGGAGCCCCGGGCCGCGGAAGAGCCCGGCCTGGGCCGAGGGTGGCTCTCCGCGCAGCGCGCGCAGCCCGAGAGGGAATCCTCTCCGGGGTCCGGCCGGCAAAGGACCGGAGAGTCCCCTCCGTAGTCCCGCGCGGGCCAAGGCCAGCCCGCTTCGCAGAGGCGCGGAATCC
Source organism: Microtus oregoni (assembly GCF_018167655.1). Classification (NCBI taxonomy): domain Eukaryota; kingdom Metazoa; phylum Chordata; class Mammalia; order Rodentia; family Cricetidae; genus Microtus; species Microtus oregoni. The sequence goes on from NW_024543073.1 coordinate 22,297,288, forward strand.
CGAGATGCGGCCGCCGCTGCCACGCCAGCCCCGCCGGCGCCCCCGGTGTCGTCGGTGCGAGTGATGAGTGCCTGCGGGGCGGTCTCCGAGGAGATCGAGGTGCTGGAAATGGTGAGGGAGGATGAGGCGCCACCGCCGCACCCCGACGCGGAGCGGCCGCCGTCCACCGCGGAGCTGGAGTCACCGGCTGAAGAGTGCAGCTGGGCCGGGCTCTTCTCCTTCCAGGATCTGCGGGCCGTGCACCAGCAGCTGTGCTCGGTGAACTCACAGCTGGAGCCGTGTCTGCCGGTGTTCCCCGAAGAGCCGTCCGGCATGTGGACGGTGCTGTTCGGGGGCGCCCCCGAGATGACCGAGCAGGAGATCGACGCTCTGTGTTACCAGCTCCAGGTCTACCTGGGCCACGGCCTGGACACGTGCGGCTGGAAGATCCTGTCCCAGGTGCTCTTCACCGAGACCGACGACCCCGAGGAGTATTACGAAAGCCTCAGCGAGCTGCGGCAGAAGGGCTACGAAGAGGTGCTTCAGCGGGCGAGGAAGCGCATCCAGGAGGTGAGAGTCTAGTGCGAGCGGCCGCCCGCCCTGGGATTGGTGTCTCTCTGTCAAGGGCTGGAGCCTCGGTTTGGGCTGTGCGCCAGTGTGTGAAGGCAGAACAGGAGGGATTTCTGAGCCAGTTCTCTTTAATTATCTCAGCGAAGGATGTTTAGGAAGTCTTTAGGCTTTCTCGACCCCGTTTTTATTTCTTTTCCTCCTAAAAGTTTACTAAATATAGGTAGTTTACTAAATATAGGTAGAGAGATAAAAGCGTTTACGAAAATAGATATTCTGTAAAACTTGAACTAAACAACAATAACTTGCCCACACTTTAACTATTCTTCAAATAACTCAAAATAGTTGTCTTAAAAGAACAGATATGATCTACGTTTTGTTTCCCTTGTGTGCTCTGGCAACACAGGCAGGTATGTTACCTTTCAGTAAAGTGTAGCACTGCAGAAAGTGTACCACTGAGCTTCACCCCAGCCCTAAATTCAAGTTGACTTGTCCAAATGAGAAAGAACCAAATGACAATTGATAACAAATTTTTAGACTATCAAGTCTTTACAGATGGCTCAAGTTTCACTCCTGTTTTATGGAGGAGGAAGGTCATGGGCAGGAATGCTCATGTTTTTTGTATGTAGTGTGAAAACTTTTCCATACTCCTTAAATAACAGGAAACAAAGAGGGAGATGCCAGGACGACCATCCATAGGGAGCTCTGCAGTGTGTTTACAAAGTCAGGCCTCCTTACTGGCTTCTTTTGAAACTTACTGAAAAGAGTAATTTAAGAGCTTCTTCCAATGGATGGTATATGTAGTTAGCATTTTACTATTTCAGTATTACTGTATATCAAAGCAATTTACTATTTTAATGTTACTTTATATCGTAGTTGGATTTGGGATGGAAAAAAAACTGCTTTTCATGGTGTCATTTGTCTGTGTATTTTACATGTATGATACACATTTCATGGTGTCATTTGTCTGTGTGTATCATACATGTATTACACACACACACACAGGCACGCGCGCACCCCTCTGCTGTTAAGTCAGGAAGCTGGACATTCTGGGTTTCTTCATAGAATATTAGGTGTTTCTCTTTGCTAGACTTGAGTATTTAGGAAACACTTTCTCCTGTATACCACACACAGTACATTTAAAATTTCCTTTTTCAAGAGTTCACTACTAGGTCCAAGCCTTCAACCCCAGCACTTGGGATTCACTCTGGGAGGCCGGGGCAGGTGGATCTCTGTGAGTTTGAGGCCAGCCTGGTTTGAATAGTGAGTTCCAGGACAACCAGAACCACTTAGTGACACCTTGTCTTGGAAGGAAAAAAAAGATTCTTCAGGTTTTTCACTCCTTCCCTTTGGTTTACTGTACGTACGGTAAACAGCACCCACAGTGATCTGATCCTCGAGTTCAAGGGATCTGTTTTCATTTCCCCTTTGTTATCTCACTTCCTGGAGACTTCTACCTTGATGTTTTGGACAGAGGTAACTAATGTGATGATATTCTTTCTAGTGTTTAAATTAACGTATATTTCAACCCCCCCCCCCCCACACACACACAGCGTTTCTCTGCAGCTTTGGAGCCTGTTCTGGAACTAGCTCTTATAGACTAGGCTGGCCTCGAACTCACAGAGATGCACCTGCCTCTGCCTCCCGAGTTCTGGGATCAAAGGTGTGCGCCACCACCGCCTGGCCCTATGTTTCTTTTATATAGGGCTTCTGAAATTTTTTATTAGTTTTGTGTGTGTGTGTGTGTGTGTGTGTGTATGCTAGTTTCTCAGAAAATTACAAATAGCTACTGTTTATCAAACTAGAAGCTTTTTAATCCCTTAATTTAGAGATGTCTGATTTCAACTTTAAATGATACTAAAAAAGTAGCTATCTTTGTTTTCAAATTTCCAGTGGGTCAAAAATGAGCTTTTAGCTTTTTAGAATTCAATTTTGAGGGCCAATTTTTCTTAAAAGAACACATTTTCCAATGCTGGCAGATTAAGTGTAGAGACTAGTTAGTGATGTCTGCAATGGATGTGATGGAAGTGTATTAAGATTTCTAGCCGGGTGGAGGTGGCACACACCTTTAATCCCACCCAACACTTGGGAGGCAGAGGCTAGTGGATCTCTGTGAGTTCCAGGCCAGCCTGGTCTACAGAGCAAGTTCCAGGACAGGCTCCAAAGCTACAGAGAAACCCTGTCTTGAAAAAACCAGGAAAAAAAGAATTTCTAAGTGACTTACTTAGGTTGTCAATGTGTTCTTCCACAGCTTAGATTCTTTTCTGTATTAGTAGTTTGCTTTTGGGGAGAGGAGTATGTGGAGTGGTTTGCAATGTGCTAAGCAAGTGCTCTACCAAAGAGCTGTAATATGTCATCCCTTGATAGAACATTTGGTTGGTGAAACAGGACTCTAGTCCAGGCTGGCGCACGGAATCTCACATCAACCTCTCTAGCATGCACCAACTACTTTTTTTTAAAAAATTGTTTTATAGCAGTTGTATGTCGCTTCTATTCTGTTGACTTTATTTTTATTCTACTTAATTTAGTGTCATCTTCCCATATCTCAATCGACATAGCTTGTGGAATTGAACTTTTTTTTTTCTTTCAAGACAGGGTTTCTCTTTGGCTTTGGAGCATCCCCTGGAACTTGCTTTGTAGGCGAGGATGTCCTTGAACTCAGAAATCACCTGCCTCTGCCTTCCGAGTACTGAGATTAAAGGTTCAGCCACCACTGCGTGGCAGAACAAACTCTTTTATGTTGGCTGTGTCTGGTAAATCACATGTTTAACAGATAATACTTAAAAAATGTAGTTCTTCATATTTTTTCTTCAATTTTCTTGAGTCTGTTATCTATTCCCATAGCATGACTTTCCTAGCTGTAAGCTCCATACTTGTTTTTGTTCAGATGATCAGGGATCGCTTAAGGGAGGTTTTGTCTCCAGGATATTCAAATACAGGGTCTTGTACGCTTGCGAATTTTTTCCTACTGAGCCAGTCTCCAGTCCTCTCCTTTAAAAAAACAAGTGGAAAAACAACTTCATAAGGAAGGCCACTGACCTTGACTCTGTTGAATTTCCTGCTTTTCCAACCACTTGTTCAGAACACTCAATATTAGTAGATAAGACATGCCATTTTAATGTAAAGTTGTAGATAAATGCAAGTTTTTTGGTGGTATTTTTTTTGTTGTTGTTGTTTGTTTTTCGAAACAGGGTTTCTCTGTAGCTTTGGAGCCTGTCCTGGAACTAGCTCTTGTAGACCAGGCTGGCCTCAAACTCACAGAGATTCACCTGCCTCTGCCCCACTAGTGCTAGGATTAAAAGCATGCGCCACCACTACCTGGCTAAATACAAGTTTTATAAGTTGACAAATGTATATTCTTCAGGGAAGATTATTTAAAATAGACGAAAATTCTCTTAAAATTGTTAGTTTTTAGATTTTAGATGTTCTCCATATGTAGCCCAGACTGTCCTCAGATTTATGATCCTCCTCTCTTAGCCTCCTGACTGAAATAATGTGGGTGTCTCAACTCCTGGCTTGTTAAACTTTTAAATACCAAAAAGGAATGGGGACTGAAAGTGTGGTTTATGGAGTGCTTGTCTGACATGAAGTTCTGGTTTCAATCCCCAGCCCTGGAACTTTGGTACCCACACCTGGACTCTGAGTTCTTTGGAGGTGGGGCAGGATGATCAGAAGAAGTTCAAGGCATCCACTGTGTGGCAAGTTGAAGCCAAATGAATACATGAGACCCTGTCTCAAAAACATAAACATGAACAACATTCAGAACAAAAACCACTACTGCAAATTATTTGCTCTGCTATGTAAGGTTGTGGCACTTGAATTGGAGTTTAATATTTGCAGTTCCCTTAAGGTTTAATATGGGTTACCAGGCCTGTAGTCTGAGCCACTCAGGAGGGCAAGGTGGGAGAGTCACAAGTTTAAGACCTGCCTGGGTAAATTTAAGTGAATTTCTATCAAAAAATAAAGAACTGGGGAGATAGATAGGCCACTTCTTTATTGTATGTGAGGCCTCAGTTCAGTCCCTAGTACTCCAAAGGAAAGAAGATTGGTATGGGGAGCTGAAGAAGCCCTCCCGTGTGTGTTTTCTACTGCAGGTTTTTGTTCAGATTCACACCTGTAGATTATAGTTCATGAGGGTTTACAAGTTTTACAATAATACAGTATTTAGATGACATACACATTCTAAAGTTATATACTAAAGCCTCATTCTAAATAAAATGCAGTATTATTTGTAGTTTTGTTGGATGTTTTATATAAGTTTATTATAGTATCTATTATTTATACAGCAGGCAATTTTTATATGAATACAGGTACTTCAAGGCCTCTTTGAACAGTGTTGCAGTAGATCTTAGTTGTTGGTCAAAGCTAAGGTTTGTATTACTGTGTGTGCTCATAGGTAGCTTAAAGCTTAACTTTGACCTAGATTTTCAAGTAATGGTTTCTTGTATGATGATAACTATTTTTCAAATGATTGATTTTGGTGTTTCAGCTCATAAACCTCAATTATGACAGACTTACTTAAGATCTGAAAATCTGCTTACTTTGGAAATTATTGTTTACATAAATATGCTGAACTCTAACTTTCGAGTTAAATTCATAGAGAGCAGAAAGTGCTTTCAAAGAGGCCACTGAACATCTCACTAGGGTTTGGAGTCAGAACAGTCTGGATTTTGATTGTGACTCATCGCTTCTAATGGCATGCTTTGCTATTTAGTCTCTTAAATGAGAGGACTGTATGGAATCACAGCTACCTGGCATTTACAAAGATAGGTAGCTTCTAATAAGTATGGTGGAAGTACCAAGCTTTAAGTATTCTGGTGGAGCCCAGCTTGAAGGCTAGGCAGTACTCTACCATTGAGTTACATCCCCAGTCCAAATGGAGGTTTACTTTTTTTTTTTCCCCCAGACAGGGTTTCTCTGTAGCTTTGGAGCCTGTCCTAGAACGAGCTCTTGTAGACTGGGCTGGCCTCAAACTCATGGAGATCAGCTTGCCTCTGCCTCCTCAGTGTTGGAATTAAAGGCGTGCACCACCAGCGCCAGGCTCAAGCCAAAGAAGAGGCTTAAAATGATCTTGGATTCTTGGGTTTGACAGAATTAAACTGTTACGGAGTGACAAAATTCAGATGCAGACCCAGTCCTGTCTTACCAACCTTTTGCTTTTTTTGCCATAATGTGCTATTTGTTTGGTTTCTTTTTCTTGTTTCCTTTTTCTTTTCTTGACAAAAGTAAAATAATTAGGAAAGAGTCTCAAGTAGCCCAGGCTGTTTCTGCCTCTATTTTCCCTATGCCTACTATCACACTTGGTTCTTTGGAATTTCTTGATCTAAATCAATGGTTCTCATCCTTCCTAAGGGTCACCCAACATGTTGAGAACCATTGTTCTAAATGCTTTGGAGCCATTAGAAAGGATTCAAAACTTCATAGCGCCCAGTCAAATTATTTTACACATCAAATCTGAGTTTGATTCCTTCTTGCTTAAGCAGGGCCAACATGTACAAATTCCTTAGTTATGTGATGATGTGTGTTTGGAAGGGAGAATAGTTATAATGGTTATAGTTACCTTTTTTTTTTTTTGGAAAAGGTTTTTCTGTGTAATAGCTCTAGCTATCTTGGAACTAACTCTTTTATTATTTATTCATTTATTTATTTATTATGTATACAATATTCTGTCTGTGTGTATGTCTGTAGGCCAGAAGAGGACACCAGACCTCATTACAGATGGTTGCTGGGAATTGAACTCAGGACCTTTGGAAGAGCAGGCAGTGCTCTTAACTACTGAGCCATTTCTCCAGCCCCCTGGAACTAACTCTTATAGACCAGCCTGTCCTGGAAAATTAGCTCTTGTAAACCAGGCTGGGCTGGAATTCAGAGATGTGCCTGCCTCTTCCTTCTGGATGCTGGAATTAAAGGCATGTGCCACCACTACCCTTGCATTCATTTCTAAAGCCTTCACCTGTAATTTTATTGGTGTTACTGTTCTCCGTTATTATTCACTGGGCCTTTTGCTGACTATAAGTACTGTTACCAACAAAAACAAAAAGTGGGCCATCTGTTTGAATATCTGTGTGCTTGTTTTCTTGTAATGAGAAATTTCTTGTGGCTCTTTACTCTGTAAAAGGCTATCTGTGGTTCCTCTGAATCTGCCTAGTTCTCTGCTACTGATAGGAGGATTGACTTCCAAGATTAAGATGAAGGCGTTGAAGACTTAGTTTTTACTGTATTGTCATGAAGGATGCTTGACATAAACAACTTAAAAGGAGGAAAGCTGTTGGCAAGTTCATGGTTAACTGTTACTCTGAACAGCCTTTCAAAGCAGAGAGGGAGTGATGGAGCTGGGTTGCCCCTCTTGGATGGCTATGGACAAGATAGACCTTTTAGAGGCACACTATCAGTGACCTGCTTCCTTTGGTTAGCCTTCATCTTCTCATAGCCCATTCAACTATGAACATATCAGTAGATTAATCCTTTGTGCTCGGGTGTCTGACAAAGCCTTCAACACACCACATGAGCTTTTAAGTGGCAGGTCATATGCACACAAGAGACCATAAGTAGTTCTTGGTGATTTTTGCTTCTCTAGCATTTTGTTACATATAGTATCTAACTTCTGGAACTAGCATGGGGCCAGACATGTTGAAGTATCGGGACTCTGATGTGTGCTGGAGCAAACCACCTGTCAAAAGCATGAGTGGATGGAAGGATTGGTTTTCTCTTACAGTATGAGGTTGCTGTGTATCATGGCGGTGAAGCCATGGCAGCATGGAACAGGTGGTAGCACTGTTCCCCTGCAGCTGCTAAGCAGAAGCGTCTAGGATCTCAGCCCGTGGAGTAGAACCACCCACAGTTAGGGTAGGGCTTTGTACCTCAGTTCACCTAATCTAGAAGCACCCTCACAGGAGTGCCAGAGGTTTGTTTTTGTGGTGGTTCTAAGTGCTAACAAATTTTACAGTCAGGACTAACCGTCACATAACTTCATTCTTCTGGAAAATCTTGATTTTTGTACATATACTGTAATCATCTAGTCCTGGCTGTCCTGAAGCTCCTTATGTAGACCAGGTTGGCCTCGGACTCACAGATTCTCCTTGCCTCTGCCTCCAGAAGCTGAGATTAAAGGCATTCTCCACCATGCCTTCCTGGCTTTTTTTTTTTTAAATGTGTAATTAACTTTTATAAATAAATATAAAAGCATTCACCTTTCTGAAGCAACTGCAGGGGAGTAATGTTACTTTCATAGTCAGTCATGGTACCTGTAATTGCAGAGTTTGGGAGGCTAAGGCATGAAGGAGGTTCTATGGATTTTAGGCCAGACTTGGCTACAAAATGAGACTCTGCCTCAAATAAAACTCTAACCCCCACCCCTACCCCGTATGTGTGTACGTGTGTCTCAATATAAAGCTATAGGAGGAATATTTTTTTTTTTTTTTTTTTTTGGTTTTTCGAGACAGGGTTTCTCTGTGGCTTTGGAGCCTGTCCTGGAACTAGCTCTCTAGACCAGGCTGGTCTCGAACTCACAGAGATCCGCCTACCTCTGCCTCCCGAGTGCTGGGATTAAAGGCGTGCGCCACCATCGCCCGGCAGGAATATTTTTTTTGCTGACTTGTAACTATGTAACCTAGGCTGGCCTCATCCTCCTGCTTCTGCCTCCTGAGGGTTCGTATTAAAGGCTTACACCACCATGCCTGACTTAATATATTCAACCTCTGCCTTTGGTTGTTCTGGCCAGGAGTAACCACATCTGATTTAGATATGGGGATATTTCTCTTTAAAAATTTTCAAAAATACATACTATTTGGAAGAAAAAAATACCTTTGTAACAAGCATTTCCTAGTACTACTTATTAGCCTCCAAAGGAGAAGTCGGGAGTGTGGCCTAGTCTATACTGCTACTTTTCCTCTTCTTTCTCCTTCATAGCTGCGCTTGAGCTTATTTCCTTTACTAGTTAGTGTAGATCTGGAAGTGGGGAGACAGGTGGCCACTTCTCGCTTTAATTTTAGTTAGAAGTCTTCCATATATTTATATTAAGTATATTTTTGGTACTAGAAAACTAAATAAATAGATAATACCAAGTAGGGCTAATGAAGGCTTGAAAAAGAAAATATATGAATTAAATTTCTAAAGGCAATATTGAACCTTGAAAGTTTCAGTGGAATAATATTCATTATTCTGTTAAGGAAATTGTGTCTATAGTAACGCTTTTTTTTTTTTAAACAATTTGTTTCACTTGGTTTCCTGGAATTCCTCAGAGTTGACTCTTTTCTGTGTTAAGTTTTGTGGAACCTGGAGCTAGTTTATTAAGGATGTTTTCTTTGTCTCAGGGAAAATTGCCTGACACCGATTAGATAAAGGAACTTGTCTGAAGTGTCAGTATGCTTAGAGTTTATAGATTAGAACTTGGAGAAATCTAAAATTAAAGTATGCCTTTGTTCTTTTCAAATCTTAGTTAACTATGCCACTTTCCAGTTGCCCCATTCAATTTACTATTTTTCATGGAATTCCATCATATTTCAAAAGTCTCAAAAGACTGTCAAGGTTCTTTGTGAGGTGTACCTGCCCTATGCTTAGTATATAGTAAATTAAAACTATTTACTTTCCCCTGAGGCACTCAACACGAGCTGGCTGTTAAATCTAAATCTATTTTTACTAAAAACCAGGTTGCTAATTCAAAGCCATGTTTGCATTGATAGAAGTTGGTTCCACAAAGATGAATTATTCCCAAACTTATATAATTTTTAAATAAGAATAGCAGGTTGGTCTTGTCTGTACATCAGCAGAAACTCCTCCATTACTCCCAAGACACATGCCGCTGCTACATATGTATCTAATTATTTTGGTTGACTTTACAGGATATGGTAGTCCTTTTGGTACAGTTGGTTATGATTTTGAATCTCCCCACCCACATCCCAGAGCTTTTCTCCTGCTAGGCATGCACTCTGCTTCTGAGCTAAGCTCTTGGTGTCCCTTTGATTGTTTGAATTTTAGTTTTTGATACGTTCTCATTGTATTGCCCAGGCTGGCTGTCTTAGTGTCCTGTTGCTGTGAAGAGATACCACGACAGCGGCAACTCTTAGAAAAGAAAACATTTAATTGGGGTTTGCTTACATGCAGTTCAGAGGTTTAGTCCATGGCAGGAAGCATGGTGGCACACAGGCAGACATGGTGCTGGTGAGGTAGTTGAGAGTTCTAAATCCAGATCAACAGGCATCAGAAAGAGAGAAACTGGGCCTGGCCTGATCATTATAAACCTCAAAACCCACTTCCCAGTGACACACTTCCTCCAACAAGGCCACACCAACTCTGAAAAGGCCAACCTAATCCCTGTCAAATAGGACTGTTCCCTAATGACCAACCATTCAAATATGTGAACCTATGAGGACCACTCCAATTCTAACCACCACACTGGCCTCAAACTCCTGGGCTCAAAGGATCTACCTCAGTCTCCCATGGAACTGGGACCACAGGTGTGCGCTACTGTGCCTGACAGTCATTATTCTCTTACTATTTCTTATAAATCTTATCCATCTTTTCTGTATCTTACTTTTTAGTTTTTTGAGACTGTGTAGTGGTCCTGGCTGTCCTAGAACTCACTTGATAGACGAGGCTGGCCTTAAACTCTCTGAGATCTGCCTGCCTCTGCCACCCAAATGCTGGGATTAAAGGCGTGCGCCACCACCGCCTGGCTCTGTATCTTCCTTTTACTCACATGCATATCAGACAACTCTGATTACATTTGCAGAGCTACAGTTGGAAGAGCTGTTAAATTGTAAGTACTGACCTAGAAGCCTTAAATTACATACAGTAATTTATTCATTTAATAGTTTATGGGCTTACATGAGTAAGACCCTAGGTTTGACCTAGTGTTTTAATCATTAATAACTAAGCAACTAGATAATACTCAAAGAGTTCTCTTTTTAGGTACTAGACATAATATAGATGTGGCCCCTTAGCCAGGCATGGCAGTATATGCCTCTAATTTCCAGTATTAGGAGAGGCAGAGGCAAGTAGATCTCTGTAAGTTCCAGGCCAGCCTGGTCTATATGATAAGCCCCAGACAGCCAGGACTGCATAGAGAGACCCTGTCTCAAAACAACAATTAAAAAAAAAATTTAGCTGGGTGGTAGTGAAACGTGCCTTTAGTCTCAGCACTTGGGAGTCAGAGGAATGTGGATCTCTGCGCTTGAGGCCAGCTTGGTTTACAGAGCGAGTTCCAGGACAGCCAGGGCTACACACAGAGAAACCTTGTCTTGAAAGATCCAAAACCAAACAAAAGGAGCTCCTTAAACTTTACTATACATTATACCAGTGGTTCTCAACCATGAGTTGAGTTCTTAACCCCTTTGGGGGAGGGTCACATGTTGAATATCCTACATATCAGATATTTACAGTATTTTGCATAAAAGCAGCAAAATTACAGTTATGAAATAGCAACAAAGTAATGTTATGATTGGGTCATCACACATGAACTGTATTAAAAAGTCACAGTGTTAGGAAGGTTGGGAACCACTACATTATACTTATCTGTTCTAATTCTTCCTACTTTTCTACTTTTTAAGTGCTGACTGTTTTGGTCAGTATTTTAGTACTTGCTCTTGAAAATGTTTTCTTTTTCATCACTTACACTTGTTTACCTCGGTCTTGTGTAGTCATGGATTGTGCAGTCAAAAAAATATTATCTTTGTGGGAGAATATCAAATGCCTCTCTAGGGTAGGGCATGCCTGCTAGTTGAGAACTATTGTATTGGCTTCCTACCACCTTTACTTCATTAGGATCCTTTTCACACAGAATCTCATATAGTCAGGAGGTTTCCTGGCTCTGTAAAACTTGTGGTCCTCTTGTCTCTATTTAGTTCTATTACTTAGTCTCTGGTTGCTGCTCCACCATTCCCAGCCCAGTTTTATTACTTATGTAGTTAGTTTTCATTATATATGTATATATGTGCTCTGTATATGTATATGTGTTCATGTGTGTGCTTGTAGAGGCCAAAGAACCGTGTTGGGTGTCTTCCTCAGTTTCTATGGATGCCAGGGAGCTGGACTCAGGTCCTTTGTTTGCATGGCAAGCACTTTACTATCTTTCCCCAGCCCCCTGGAGTTTTATCCTTATGAAGTCAATTTTCTTTGAAAGTATTTATTCCTATTTGGGAAGGAATGGAAAGTTAACCTGGTGTAAGTCAGTTTCATACACCGTCCTTACATTGATGTAGGTGTTATGGAACTGTACGCTTAAGCTACATGCTGTGATCTGTTGCTTCTAAGTTACAAGGCTGCATAACATTACTGTATGGAATGCAGTAAGCAGTTGTAACACAATGAACATTTGTACATCTGAACAGAAGAGGCACTGTAAAAACGTGTGTCTGTGTAAGGCAGTGTCAATGAATGGGTCTTGCAGGATTAAAAGTTGTATGTGAGTCATTGATAAGTATGAGAGCTAAGGGTGTGATGGCGTTGGAGCTGTGGTAGGGTTGCTGCTACTTGCCAGTTTGCTATCATAGTGGCAAAGTGTATCTCATGTAGTTAGATGATCCTAACACCCATTCGTGAAGAAAATTGGCATTTTTTTTCTTTTGCTATAGTTTTTGGGGACCCTTGAGTCCATTTATTCACAATAATCATGTTTATTTAGGGCACTAGGTAATAGTTGGGTACATTTGTATGTTATATATATTGATTTATTTAGGGCACTAGGTAATAGTTCGGTACATTTGTGTGGTATATATGTGTGTGTGTGTGTGTGTGTGTGTGTGTGTGTGTATATATCCAGGATTCAGGTATCCTCTCACACATGTAGTTCTTCAAAGTCTTTGTTTTGGATTCTGTGAAACAGTAGTAACTACATAGTGATGACCTGTGTAATATAGCACCCGCTTATTCTTTTACCTTGTTTCCATTTAACAGTTTCTTCCCATCCTCACCTTCTTCCTCTGCTCCTCCTCCTAGTAACCCACCCACTCTTCTGCTTACTGGGCCTGTAGCTCAGCTGAAAAAGAAATTTTTTTTTAAAGTTATTACTGACTCCTTTAAGAAACTAAAGAAAACTATAACCTTGTGTGAGAGAAATTTTTCATTAAGCATACTTTTGTTTTAGACTTAAGGTTGAAAAATCTCTTAGGTTCAGAGCCCATTCTTACCAGGATTACATCAAGATGGAAACAAATTAAAAGATATCTAGAGGGGTCTGATGCAAGCCTGTAATTCCAGCTGCTTAATAGGCTGAAGTAGAATTGCAAATTCAACCCCTATTAGAGCCACAGGAGTCCAAGTAACTTACAAGACTTTGTGGCAGAAAAAAAAGTTGGGTAAAGCCAAAATGCCAAACATGATGGTTTGCCTTTAATCCTAGCACTGTTGAGGCAGATACAGGATCTGTCTATTTAGCAAGTGCCAGGTTGGCCAGAGCAACAAAAAAAGAAAAGGAAACAAAGAGCTGGATGTCTCCCACAGAATGCCTTTCTACTCTGCAGAAAGTCCTGGGTTCATAAGGTCAGCATTTGGGAGGTAGGCACAGAAGGATGAGAAGTTCAACTCAAGGTCGTTGTATACTTTCTTAGAGTTAAAGGCTAGCCTGGGTTATATGAGTCTGTCTTAAGGAAAAAGAAAAGAAGGATTGGAAATACAGCTAAGTAATGGAGTATTTGCCTACTTGTGTAAACAAGGTTCAATCCTACACACACCATTTGTTTTACTTATTAGGCTTAGCGAATTATATGTAATGCTTGGTAAATTTTTACTTTGCATCTTCTGTGTTTGTGAAGTAATTCCCTAAAATTGCAGAAGAGCTTTGTCAGAGTAAAAAAAAAAAAAAACCAAAGAAACCCCAAACCATTATTATGTTTATAGGTGTTGAGCCGGCACATATGTCTGTATCCACATGTGTGCAGTGCCTGTGGAGGCCAGAAGAGGGTACAGGTGGCTTTGAGCTACTGTGGGTGCTGGGAGTCCTCTGGGAGAGCTGCCAGTGATCTCCAGCCCTCTGTGTCAGATCTTGAAGCAGAAGTAACACAGAACTTTATTCTCCCCGCCTCCCTTTATCCACTTATCTCAACTGTCACTGTAGTATGATGATTGGTCTTGAGCCCTTAGAAAATATTTTGAGGGATGTTTTACTCAAATCCAGGTACATCTGCATTCTTAGTGTCTCAGTGAATGCTTTCAAATTTGTCAAGCTTGCGTGGATCAGCTTCACTTAGATTCTTCTCACGTTTTCTTTATCCCTGAGAGCCTCAATCCTAAATATCTAATTGTCCTAATTTTTTTCTACCCATGTATTATGTATAATAGCATCTTGTATATTTCACAGTTTATGGTCTGTTAGTGTCCAAAGCACTGTGTTTATTCTCTGAGCTTTTCAGTTTTTCCTTAGCTGCGTAGCGATTGCCTCTCTTCGCCTTCCTATGCTAGGTAGGTGGTGAGCACTCACCCCTGTGCCAGTTCCATTGAATTCCTTCATCATGAATTATAGAAAAAGATTTGAAGTCCATTGAGTAAATTGTAATTTTAAGAACATTTCTTTTAAGATTATTTCCAGAGTACTTAGATTAAAAATAGAAGTATAATTGAAATTAAAATACAGTTGTCATTGCTTTTAAAGTAATCTAGTGTTGGAAAAACATGAAACTTTATAGCAAAGACAGATTAATAAATTAGTATTGTTAGGTGAGATGCCCTGGGCTTCTGCAAGAGTATTAAGTTTAGTTGCCGCATAGTTGCGTACTGCTCTGTTGGAGAATAAATCCATGTAGGAAATACTGGATAAGTACTTTAATATTTAAAAACTTATTTCTATTTTAGTTGTTCAAATCTGTGAAACTTAGGCATATAGTGGATGTTTTTATTTGGCAGAAAGTAGTGCCTACAACCATTTTAGCGCACTGCATTAACTTTAGTGTTGTTGAAAGCAGAACTCAAAGAAGCCTACTTAGTATCTGAAGTTTTCTAACCGAATTGTTCTTGATTGGTAGTTAAGTAACCATGAATGACTAGGGAGAGCTTCATTATATGTAGAAATGTTGCTGCCATTTGTGTTTTCTCATTTCTTTTATTATTTTGCTGTTTGTGAACTTGTTGAATCATTTTAAAGAAAGTTTCATTTTCAAGTAGAATTAAAGATAAGGTTTATCTACTTTTTCTTGCAAGGATTTATTGCACAAATTTAGGACTCCCTCCCCCCCAAGCAAGTCCGACCCTTCCTTACTATTGTTATTATTTCTGCTGTATGTAGCGTGCCCCATGCCTTGGAGTAGTAGGTCACTAAAGATGGACACTCTTGCCTAAAATTAGAACTCATTGCTGGGATCTGAGATCTCAACAATAAACTAACTGGTCATTTCCATAGTGGGAGATACTGCTTTCATTAACTTGGCATTACGTGGATTGCCAAGAGAAGACATTCACACCTGACTTTGCTGCTTCAGAAAAGTTGGGACACAGGAAGAGAGGCGTTTATCATTTTTAGACTCATTATGCCTCATCTCATGGGAAAGGTATACATAATTTGGGGTATTAGGTGAAGGGATTTAGTCATTGTTATCCCCTCCCTCCTTTTTGTAAGCCAAAATATCTTTGGGAAGTAGAGAAGGAATGGTCTACAAAACCTTTACTTTGTAAGTCTATACAATGTGTATGATAGTGTATACCTAGAACCCCAGCTCTCAAGTAACTGAAACAGGTGGGGGGATCTGAGATCAGGGCTAGTCTGGGCTACATAATAAAATCCTGGCTTAATAAGTAAACACACATACACTTGCTTGATGGCTGGTTTTTAAAAAGTATGAGTAATATATGCATCTTTGTTTCCCTTCTCTCATTCTTCTCTCTGTTCAGTTACTTCTCTTGAGGCAGCCTCATGGGAGCCTTTTCTTTTAAATAGTTACCACGAGCTTAGAAACTTATTTACCCTACTCTGTATGTTTTCTCTTCCTTAACAAGCTGTAGTTCTTTTAATTGCTACATATTATTCCATTTTGATATGTCTCTGTGTTATTTTCCAGATTTTAAAAACTTTTTTTTTAAAAAAAAGTTTTATATGTATGGGTGTTTTTGCTGAATAAATGACTATTTACCATGTGTATATTCCCAGAGGCCCTGGAGGCCAGAAGAGGGTGTATATTCCCGTCACTGGAGTTATAGTCTTGAGCCACCATGTGGGTGCTGGTAATCAACCAAAATCAACCTGGATTCTTTGTAAGAACAGACAGTGCAGAGCCATCTCTCCAGTACCTAACTTAGATTTTTTGTTTTTTTTTTTAGAGCATCCCAGCTATTGTAATTTCATTGTGGTTTAAAAGGAAAAAAAACCTCTAGTTCTGTTTAATTTTTTTGGTTTTTTGAGACAGGGTTTCTCTAGCTTTGGAGCCTGTCCTGGAACTAGCTCTTGTAGACGAGGCTGGTCTCGAACTCACAGAGACTCTGCCTCTCAAGTGCTGGGATTAAAGGTGTGCACCACAACTGCCTGGCTCTGTTTAGTTTTTAAGACTCTTTTTATGGCCTACCATAGGTCTGTCTGATATTTGGAGCTGGTGGGGTTTTATTGTTACTTGTTTTAGTTTTTAGGTGTGTGTGTGTGTGCACTTGTCCTTGTAGTCCTTTTTGAGGCTGGATCTGAGGCATGTAGCTGAGTTAGTTTTCCCACTTACATTATTGATGAAGATGGCACTGAACTTCTCCATAGTCTACTCAGCTACCTTATAAAACCCAGGCCCACTGTCCAGGGATGGCACCGCCCACAGTGGGGTGGGTCTCCTGCATCAATTAGTAATCAAGAAAATGCCCATAGACATGCCTACAGGATAGTCTGATGATATAATCATCAGCTGAGAGTCCTTCTTCCCAGATGCGTATAGGTTTGTGTTAGCAACTAACCAGCACAGTAATAAAGTGGGCTTTCATGTGGTTTTGTTTCATTATATGACTGGAGAGCACCACTGGGGGACGACTTAAAGGCAGGCAGGTAGTGTGTATTCCTTCACCTTAATGATTAGATCAGGCTGTGGTCTGTATAGTGAAACATGAAGTATAGAGATAAGTGACCACGCAAACTGTGTTTAGTAACCTTGATTCTGGCTCAAAAGCAAGTACAGTAGTTATTATCAGTTACTATATTTAGTTTTCTTAGCTTTGAAACTTTCTGTTCACAGCTCTTAGACAAGCACAAGACTATAGAGAGCATGGTGGAGCTTTTGGACTTGTATCAGATGGAGGATGAAGCCTACAGCAGCCTTGCAGAGGCCACAACTGAACTCTACCAGTATTTACTTCAGCCATTCCGAGACATGCGAGAGCTTGCCATGCTGCGAAGACAGCAGATCAAGGTATCATTTTTTTTTTCTTTTTAAAGCATGAACTGTAGTGACTCTAGTTCTGAGACTGGCTAGTCACACATTTTAATTACAAAAGAAGTTTAGAAATAATGCAGATTCTTGGCCCTTCTTCTCCAAAGTTACTTTTTGGGACAATAAGTACACATATTATTGTACTCTTACTTGCACTTTTGAAAAATACTTCATTGCCAGTTACTTTATAATAAATTTGGCATTTGGATTAAAGGGTATCAGTAACCTAAGACAGGATATTAGAATTTACTTCTAAAAATCAACTGTAGACATTTTGAGACTCTAACCTGAAAGGCAGAAAACTGGACATGGGTGTCTACCAACACTGGACTGCGTGTGGTATTTACGGATATCACCTGTGGTTCAGCATTGACTATGTAAATTTAGGTTCATTTTCAGAGGGATATTAATTAATAACATTTGTTATAGACTATTGCCTCTGACACCATCAACCACAGCTATTTGATTCTTTTTGCTTCTTATGAATACTTGTACAGATAGGCATATATCCTAGTAATTCACTCTACCTAGTTACTGAGTTCATAGTGTATCAGATGAATGAGTATATTAAGTGGAACTATTACACAAATAACACATGTCCTTGTCCGTAGCTAGTAATGGTCACCAATTTAGGTGACTGTAATTCCAAATAATGTCTTAAAGTTATATTATTTATTATTACTAGTTACTATTAAGTTAGAAAATGACACACATTTTAAAAAAGGAATTATAATTGGTTTGACAAAGTATTTGTTATAAATAAGTACAACTAAAAACAATTGCTTGTTACCTGTGAATGTGACGTAGTTTAGTTAGCAGCATTTCCTTTTTTTGGGGGGGGGGGATTTTTCGAGACAGGGTTTCTCCGTAGCTTTTTTGGTTCCTGTCCTGGAACTCGCTCTGTAGACCAGGCTGGCCTCAAACTCACAGAGATCCGCCTGCCTCTGCTGGGATTAAAGGCGTGCGCCACCACCGCCTGGCTTAGCAGCATTTCTTTTGCTGTGATAAAACACCATGGCCACAGACAACTTGAATGTTTTCAGGTTAAATTTCCCCATCACAGGCTATCACTGAGGGAAGTCAGAATAAAAATAGAACAGGACAGGAACCTGGAGGCAAGAGCTGATGCAGAGGCCATGGAGGAGTCGCTGCTTACTAGCTTGCTCAACCTGCTTTCCAGTAGAACCCAGGACCATCAACCTAGGGATGGCACTGCCCACAGTGAGCTGTGTCCTCCCATTCCAATCACCAGTCAAGAATGCACCAGAGGGCTTCCCACAGGATAATCCAGTAGAGGGCATTTTCTCAATTGACGTTCCTTCTTTCAAAATAACTGGCTTTGTATCAAATTGACATAAAACTAACCAGCACAATTGAGACTTGTATTTGGATTATAGTCAAGCTATATCAATAAAATTTTTTTTATTAACTAAATACTCCATTTTTATTTGAATTTGGTTTTTTTTTTGTTTATCAATAAAATTTTAAAACCCCTTTTTACATTTTTTGTTTTTTGCAGTGGTTAAATTGAACCTAAGGATTTATGTTTTAGATAGCCTCTTTACCACCCTAACTCCTAGAAACTATTTTATCTTAATTTATGAAGATAAATTAGTGCCTAAAATAAAGGTAGAAACATGTTTCGCAGTGTATATTGTGTGTAGAGATAATAACACGGAAAAATCTTGAAGTCGGGAAAGTAGCAGAATGTATACTTACCATTTTGCTATTACGAATGCTGAAATTTATTCTCCAGCTACATTTTCTTATGTATTGTGTCAGACTTGTATTGAGTTGATCGTATTATAAATGTATTTTCTAACTTAACTGTAGTCTGCACAGATTTTTGGTTAGTCCGGTCTGTATTGCTTACGTTCCCGTGTTCCCAAAGGATTGCCTTGTAGGACCTTCTTCCACTTTAGATGGACTTATTAATGTCTCTGGCAGAACGGATTTCTCTCTGCACGCTTGACAAGACATCAGGTGTGAAACTGAAGCTCAAGAATATTTATGACATTAAGTATTTGTTAGCGAGGTCTAAAATATCCATTGAAGGTTCTCTCTGAGGACACTGAAAAAAAAGGTAGAGTTAAGGGATAAAACAAAATAATTGAAAAAGATTGAGAATAAGTGGGAAACAAACTAAACTTAGACAAAAAATAAGTGAAACCTAATTCTGGTTACATGAAAAATATGTGTTTTAGAATTCATCTAAATTTTTTGTTGTTGTTCTTTTTTAAAGAAAGCAGTAAAGATAGATTGTGTGTGTGTGTTGAGTGGAAATTGTTTTGTTTTATAACAGGGTCTCTCTTTATAATCCTGACTGTCCTTGAGCTCACTATGCATGAACTCAAGAGACTTTTCCACCTCTTTTCTCTTGAGCACTGGGACTAGAGGGGTGTGTCAATGTAACATGAATTCTAGTTGGTCTTAATAAAATCTCAGTGTCAGATATAGGGATTAATGCTGATAAGATCAGAGAAGCAGATTGGCCAGCCACTAGAAGGACCTTCCCTCTCCTATCCCTACGGTTTCTCTGTAGCTTTGGAGCCTGTCCAGAAACTAGCTCTTGTAGACCAGGCTGGCCTCCAACTTACAGAGATTTGCCCACCTCTGCCCTCCGGAGTGCTGGGACCACCAAAGGGGCCATCCTGTCCTCAGACTGCAGCTGTCTCAAACATGAAACTGAATCTGAGTTCCTGTCTCCACTTCCCTAATGCTGGGATTAAAGGCATGTGACCCCAAGTGTTAGGATCACCTTTGTGTGAGCTCTGTTTCTATTTTTTAGACAGATTCAATCTTGTGTAGCTCAGGTTGGCCTTGAACTAACAGATCCCTCTGTCTCCGGGAGTCCTGGGATTAAAGGTGTGTGCCACCACTTTCTGGCCTGTTGTGGCTTAGCTCTGCATTTTTATCTTCAGTCAAACTTTATTTGTCAAAATATCATTACACGTCACCATTCCCAGCTTCCATTTCCATCTTTTCACTCCTTTTATTCAATAGTATTCCAGAGGTCTAACTAGTCCAAAAAGTCTGTAAAATAATACATAAAAGTATAATACAAAGTAGTATAATAAAAATACAAAAAGCCGGGCAGTGGTGGCACACACCTTTAATCCCAGCACTCGGGAGGCAGAGGCAGGCGGATCTTTGTGAGTTTGAGGCCAGCCTGGTGTACAAGAGCTAGTTCCAGGACAGGCACCAAAAAAACTACAGAGAAACCCTGTCTCGAAAATTAAAAAAAAAAAATGCAAAAAAAGAAATAATACATAAATTGGAAAAACTGAAATAAGGCCCATTATTTTTAGGAAGATCACGTAGAAAATTCTAAGTACTCAAGAGCTGTTAGGAAGAATATATAAGTTTAATGTATACAGTCATTATGAAAGATTTGGTTGCATATTGTCTTCTGGATGTGAACAATTGAAAATTGAATTTTTTAAAATGCTACTTAAACAGTTCTTGTACACCAGACTTTCAGTAATACAATTCTTAAAGTAATGCTGAGGTCACTGTAGTAGTCTGACTGTGCCTATTGCCTTGGGATGCAGTCCCCAGCAGCACAGGACAAGTAAACACCAAAATTTGGCAGAAACTATAGAGCACCTAACTTGAGAGGTATTGCACATTAATAGGTTGAAAGACTCAGTAATAATTATAGTCTGTCAGTATGCTGGTCTGTTCTATTACTGCAACAAAGTGTCCAAGGTAATCTTCTTATAATAACAAAGGAAGATAGTCTGAGTCGGTGCAGGCTCTGGCGAGGACTTCACTAATACCCTCTTTTGGTGGTTGCAGTATTAGGAGTAGAAGTATGAGGATAAGATCATGCAGTCAGTCAGTCTACAGTCCCTTCTGAGGGTGCAATAAGCTGAACTGAGAGCTTCTTACCTCCCCATCACTACCGTCACGGGGAACAAGTTTAGACAGACTATAGCAGTAAGATCTCATTTAATTGATATATCGAATTAAATCAATTTAGCAGTGCCTTTATAGTTTTAGTATTTAACTTAATAATAAAACTTTTCATATACAGTAGTGTTTTGTGTTTTATTTATACACATACAAGGGCTAAATTGGTCATGGTGGTGCACACTCTTTGATCCCAACACTCAGGAGGCAGAGACAGGCAGATCTCTCTGTGTTCAAGGCCAGCCTGGTCTACAAGTTCCTGGACAGCCAGGGCTGTTAAACAAGAGGAACCCTGTCTCAATACCCCTGCCTCCCCAAAAAAGTAGAAGGGCTAAATTTAACTACTTAACATCTTACATACCTAACCAAATTATGGTGAGAGCACTTAAGATCTGCTGTTATGTTTTTAAAGAATATTACATATTGATAAGTATATTTTACTATGTTGTAACAGATCTCTTTAGTAGTCTTCCTAACTAATATTTTGTACCATTTAACTAAAACCTTCTCTAAGCTCCAAATCCCTCCCTTCTACATGAGTTAGTGATACCATTCTACTCTTTGTTAAAGGCTGAATGACATTTTGTTTTTCTCCCTAGACAGGGTTTCTCTGTATCCCCAACTGTCCTGGAACTCATATTTGTAGACCAGACTGGCCTCGAACACAGGGAGATTCGTCTGCCTCTGCCTCCCTGAGTGCTGGGATTGAAGGCGTGTGCCACCATTAAAGACTGGCTGAATGACATTTTTATGTGTGTGTGTGTGTGTGTGCATGTCCATGATTTCTTTGTCCATTCATCTGTTGATGGACACATGCCTTCATTGCATCTTTTTATTTTTGTGAGCAATGCTGCAGTTAACGTTGGAACCTCCTATCTCAGCATACTGGCATTAAGTCCTGGGTCATATATCTAGAAGTAGGACTGGAAGAATGTGTGGTCTGTTTCTAATTATTTCAGGAGCTGCCACAATAGTTCCCACCAACAGTGTGCAAAACCTCCTCTCTTTGTCTCCTTCCCAATATTTGTAATTTTTTGTCTTTTAATAATATCCCTTTAAATAGGAGTGCGATCATAGCTCATTATGGATTTGACTTAATTTCTCTGATTAATGCTATAGAATATTTTTTATATACCAGTTAGCCACATGTCTTGTCAGCTTAGGTTCTTTGCCCAATGAGGTCTGGTAGGGAATCATATCCAGGGTCTTTTAAAGCCACTCAGAGAGTTTCCCTCAGCCTTCTCACTGCCCAGTCTGGCCTTGAATTTTGTATCTGCTTTGCTGGCACCCCAAGTAGCTAGGATTACAGATGCATGCTAGAACACCCATCTCACACTCTTGGCTGGTGTATTAACAAACTCTCATGGGGTTGGAGAGATAGATGGCTCAATGATTAAGAATGTTTACTACTTTTCCAAAAGATCTTTTTTTTAAAAAAAAAATCATATTTTATGTATGAGTGTACTGCATGTACATCTGCATGCCAGAAGAGGGCATCAGATCCCACTATAAATGGTTGTGAGCCACCATGTGGTTGCTGGGAATTGAACTCAGAACCTCTGGAAGAGCAGCCAGTGTCTTAACGTCTGAGCCATTTCTCCAGCCCCTTTTCCAAAGGATCTTAATTTAGTTCCCAGCACCCATAATGGGTGGCTCAGAACCATCTGTAACTCCAACTCCAGGGGATCTACAGCCCTCTTCTGACCTCCACTGGCACCTTAACACACACACATACACATGCACACACGCACATAAATAAATATCTTTTAAATAGTTCTTGATAATTGCTCATTGAACAAGCAATCCCAGTGTCTGGAAAAGTTACATTGTACTATAGTATCAATAAGTATGTTCATAAATCTGTGTTGGCATTTGTTTCACTGAAGAAGCTTAAGCTAGGTTTTCCCAGTATCTTAACAACAGATAGAAATAACATAATAAATTCATGATGTGCTTTTATAATAAGGAGTCTGTGCCAGAAAATTTGTATTTATAAATTAGTTTTATTCTCCTGGCTACCTAAACTGACACACACCTTTTTCCATGTTAAAACAGGCTCTGTTTTCTTTCTATCCTTGGAATTCCAAACAGAGCTGTCATTGTTTTTAAGCACACAATCCAACTGAATAGGGCTGCTGCGACATCTTCAAGTTTCCCAAGTTAGGAAAAGAAGTTAGGAGAGGATTGTTGCTTAGAGTTTGAGTATAGTAAAATGATGAGGCAGGGCTTCTAGCAGCGGATTGCAGCATTATATATAGCTGCTGAGTTCAGGTCATCCACAAAGGAGCAGAAGAAATGCGTTGCAGGAAACTGACATCTGTGTGGTTTGGTGTGGTGTGGTGTGTGTGTGTGTGTGTGTGTGTGTGTGTGTTGAAGCATGTGTGTGTCCTGTTGTGAGGTGGGGATAGACAAATGCTAATCCAGCAGCAGTGTGCAAGTTATCAGATGAGTGTGCTATTCTGTTTGGCTAGTAACCTCCTCCTACAAAAGCCATAATACAGAAGTTCGGTCTTTTTGGTGTCTATCCCCTCCTTTTGTCGGTTAATGTCTGTACGCCACGTATTCATGTAGGTGGAAATGATTTCCGTCTTAATGTTCTGAGCTTTGAGTTTGTATGTTCTTTGTTGGTTTTTTTTTTTTTTTTTTTTTCGAGGCAGGGTTTCTCTGTAGCTTTGGTGCCTGTCCTGGAACTAGCTCTTGTAGACCAGGCTGGCCTCTGAACTCACAGAGATCCGCCTGCCTCTGCCTCCCGAGTGCTGGGATTAAAGGCGTGCGCCACCACCGCCCGGCTTGTATGTTCTTTGTGTTTGTTAAGTTTTTATTCTGTAGTTAAATCTATTGGGGTTTGATCAGAAAATCAAGATAGTAATTTCAACAGTGAGTGTTGTAACACTAAGATTTGTTAACTGGTATGAAATAAAGCAGGTAATTAAGAAGGCAAGAAAGTAAGCTACCTCAAAGGAAGCAGTTATAAAAATAGTCACCACTTTTAGACATGAAAGAACTAAGGAAAGGGACTGGATTTATTGAGTTAAACACAGAGGGCAGGGTACCTGGAGTTATATCCTTATAAAGAGGATGTTGCCACTCAGGAGGCAGAAGCAGTTGGATCTATGTGAATTTGAGGCCAGCCTGGTCTAAAAGAGATAGTTCCAGGACAGGCTCCAAAACTACAGAGAAACCCTTGATCCAGAAGTCTAAAGATAGGACACTTGGTGTGCTGGTACTGATTGTCTTAGTGGAAAAGGTAAAGTGTTAATGAGGTGCCGGGGGTGGTGCACACCTTTAATCCCAGCACTCCAGGAGACAGAGGCAGGTGGATCTCTGTGCATTCAAGGCCAGCCTGGTCTACAAGATTTAGTTCCAGGACTGACACCAAAGCTACAGAGAAACTCTGTCTCAAAAAACAAAAAAAAAAAAACAAAACAAAACAAAAAGTGTTAATGAGGCTGACAAAGCTGCAGACTTGATTTTGTTGTCGAGGAAGGAACTGTTAGTGCTGGAGTGCAAGTCTGGGATGAGGCCTGCAGTGCAGCCTTTCCATTGACATTACTGAAAAGGGTTTGCAGATTCCAAACCTAACATTTTCTTCTTTTTTTATTATTTTATTTTTTTAATTATATTTATTGAGCTCTACATTTCTCTCTGCTCCCCTCCCTGCTTCTCCCTCCCTCATTCAATCCTCCCCCAAGGTCCCCATGCTCCCAATTTACTTAGGAGATCTTGTCTTTTTATACTTTTTACTTCCCATGTAGATTAGATCTATGTATGTCTCTCTTAGTGTCTGCATTGTTGTCTAAGTTCTCTAGGATTGTAGTTTGTAGGCTGGCTTTCTTTGCTTTATGTTTAAAAACCACCTATGAATGAGTAATGTGATAATTGTCTTTCTGTGTCTTGTTTACTTCACTCAAAATGATGTTTTCTAGCTCCATCCATTTTCCTGCAAAATTCAAGATGTCATTATTTTTTCTGCTGTGTAGTACTTCATTGTGTAAATGTACCACATTTTTCTTATCCATTCTTCGATGGGGGGCATTTAGGTTGTTTCCAGGTTCTGGCTATGACAAACAGTGCTGCTATGAACATAGTTGAGCACATGTCCTTGTGGCACGGTTGAGCATCCTTTAGATATATACCCAAAAGTGGTTATTACTGACTCTTGAGGAAGGTTGTTTGCTAATTTTCTGAGAAATCGCCACACTGACATCCAAAGGGGTTGTACCAGCTTGCATTCCCACCAGCAATGCAGAAGTGTTCCCTTTTCCCCACAACCTCTCCAGCATAAGTTATCATTCTTTTTTTGTTTGTTTGTTTGTTTTTGTTTTTTCGAGACAGGGTTTCTCTGTGGTTTTGGAGACTGTCCTGGAATTAGCTCTTGTAGACCAGGCTGGTCTCGAACTCACAGAGATCTGCTTGCCTCTGCCTCCCGAGTGCTGGGATTAAAGGCGTGCGCCCCCACCGCCCGGTTATAAATTGTCATTCTTATAGAGTTGTTTCGATTTGTGTTTCTCTGATGACTAAGGATGTTGAACATTTCCTTAAGTGTCTTTCAGCCATTTTAGATTCTTCTGTTGAGAGTTCTCTGTTTAGGTCTGTACTCCATTTTTGTTTTATTGGATTATGTGATCTTTTGGTGTCCAATTTCTTGAGTTCTTTGTATATTTTAGAGATCAGACCTCTGTCTGATGTGGGATTAGTGAAGATCTTTTCCCATTCTGTGGGCTGTCGTTTTGTCTTGTTGACCGTGTCCTTCGCTTTACAGAAGCTTTTCAGTTTCAGGAGGTCCCATTTATTAATTGTTTCTCTCAGTGTCTGCTGCTGGGGTTATATTTAGGAAGCAGTTCCCTGTGCCAGAGTGTTCAAGTGTACTTCCCACTTTCTCTTCTAGGAGGTCCAGTGTGGCTGTCTTTATGTTGAGGTCTTTGATCCATTTGGACTTGAGTTTTGTGCGTGGCGATAGATATGGGTCTATTTTCATTCTTCTACATGTTGATATCCAGTTTTGCCAACACCACTTGTTAAATATGCTTTCTTTTTTCCATTTGATATTTTTTGTTTCTTTATCAAAGATCAGGTGTTCGAAAATGTTTGGATTGATATCCGGGTCTTCTATTTGGTTCCATTGGTCCTCCTTTCTGTTCTTATGCCAATACCAGGCTGTTTTCAGTACTGTAGCTCTGTAGTAGAGTTTGAAGTCAGGGATTGTGATGCCTCCAGAGGTTCCTTTATTACACAGGATTGTTTTGGCTATCTTGGGTTTTTTGCTTTTCAAAAAAAAAAAAAAAGAGTGCTGTTCTTTCAAGGTCTTTGAAGAATTTTGCTGGACATTGCATTGAATCTGTAGATTGCTTTTGGTAAGATTGCCATTTTTACTATGTTAATTCTGCCTACCCAGGAGCATGGGAGATCTTTCCACTTTCTGGTGTCTTTTCAATTTCTTTCTTCAAAGATTTAAAGTTCTTGTCATACAAGTCTTCCACTTGTTTGGCAGAGTTACTCTGAGATATTTTATGCTATTTGTGGCTATTGTGAAGGGTGTTGATTCTCTGATTTCTTCCCCAGCCATTTTATCATCTGTGTACATGAGGGCTACTGATTTTTTTGAATTAATCTTGTATCCTGTTATATTGCTGAAAGTGTTTCTGAGTTGTCGAAGTTCCTTGGTAGAATTTTTGGGATCACTTATGTAAACTATCATATCAGCAAATAGTGAGAGTTTGACTTCTTCTTTTCTAATTTGTGTCCCCTTGATCTCCCTTTGGTGTCTTATTGCTCTAGTGAAGAGGAGGTGCAGGGAAAAATGACTGGTCCAGAAAACTGCTCTCTGAAGATGACATAAGTAGCACATTTTACACGCTTTGCCTTTTTTTCTCTGGAAATTCATTATGTAATTGAAATTTATTTTATCCGTGATTTGCTCTATATTCACCTACAGTTAAAGCATAATTTTGTGTTATGAGAGACTTTGTAAACATTTATTATTAAAAACAATTGGATTCTATAAACTTTCTCATTCCATGTCTGGTGTTAACTCCCCGTTTATTTCAGGTAGTCTCAGTTTAGCAGCTCTATTCTCTCAAAGATCTTCTTGGATGTCTATCTCAGCTCTTTCTGGCAGTTGTATAATCTTTCGATGTCGGGCACCATTGTCTAGTGAACATTCTCTCTCTCTCTCTCTCTCTCTCTCTCTCTCTCTCTCTCTGTGTGTGTGTGTACATACCTTAGATGACCTCATTTATACCTTTAGAGTTTTATAAATGCTCTCTTTGTGTTGTTGATTCCCAGATTTATATCTCTGGCCGTGACCTTTGCAAAATTAATTCCAGTGCACACAAAAGTAAATCCTAGATATTTTCCTTTTTGAAGTCCCATTCCCCCCCAAATTAAGGGTGCTAAATACCAGGTGATTAAATTTTACTTCAGTTTTAGGTTATTATGTTAATTTGGTTCCTGCATTGCCTGGGGAATATGACTTGTTTTATTTTAACTTTCAAAATTCATTAATGATTTTCAGTGATTTGATACCTGATGTTTTTTATTTTATACCTGATGGGTGAGTTAGATTTACCTGTTTTTCATTTAATATGTACGAATGTTTTGCCTGCATGTTCATTTGTATATCACATGTGTGCCTGGTACTCATAGAAGCCAGAAGAAGGTGTCAGATCCCCTGGGACTGGAGTTAAAGTTAGTTGTGAATCACCCATGTGTGTTGGGAATTGAATCTGGTTCCTCTAGAAGAGCAGCCAGTACTCTTAACTACTTTTTGAGGCAGGTGCTTTCTATGTTGCCCTGACTGTCATGAAACCATGTGTAGACCAGACTAGCATTGAACTCAAGAGATAGGCTGCCTCTACCTAGGCTTAAAGGTGCGTGCCAACACTCTAGTTTTTCATTATATAACAGCATTTTTAACTTTCTTTCCCTCATGCTTCAGCCTTCTAAGAGCTAGAGTTATAGACATGGGCCACCATACCCTGCTTAAATGTTTCTTGTTAATTTTTTTAGTCAATCTTCTGAATGTGATAAAGCAGGATTGTGTGTATACATGATCTGTTTCTGTTCATTTTGTTGTTTCACATTTGTTGTTTGTGACCAGGTCACAAACTACATAGCTAGTTTTTTATTATTTTTATCTTAACGGGATAGATGCTTGCTTAGGATATTATGCCAGGCCTTAGTACTTGAAAAATGAAAACAATAAATAAGGAAAATTTATTTAGAGTCTTTTCAGTATGTACATGGGTATATTTTTTACAATATCACCAATCATAAAATCTCTTTTTAATATTTAATGGCTTTTAAAATTAATCACTGTACAAGTAATTGTTAATCTTAAATATTATTATTGTGCGAAAATAAATTGCTCATTATCTCAACACTTAGAAATGACCAAACTCTTTGTGTATTGTTACTGTATATGTAAAAGGGAATGGGAGGGTGGAAGAAGGTAGAAAGGGAAGGATGGAGGGAAGATCCACATGTCATCACTATTAAGTTACTCTGTAAATATCACTAGTGTCTCTTCTAGAGCAGGATACAAGTAGTGTTTTTTATTTTAGCACCAAGCCTGACTAGTTCCTGGCACATAATATTCATTAAATGTTTGAAGAATAAGTAAAAAGATTTTTTTTTTTTCCCTTTTTCTCTCTGAAGATTTCCATGGAGAATGATTATCTGGGACCTCGAAGAATTGAGAGTCTACAAAAAGAAGACGCTGACTGGCAGCGGAAAGCTCACATGGCTGTGTTGTCTATCCAGGATCTCACTGTCAAGTATTTTGAAATAACAGCTAAGGCACAGAAAGGTAAGTTTTTGGTAAGATTCCTTAGGCATTTTTTGATGATCAATAGTTTTTTATGTTTAGAATAATTATATAGAGTTGGGTAAGCACCCCAGCACAGAATAACTATTATTAGCAAGGCAAGGTCTCCTTTCAGTTCCTTTTAGGTACGTGTCTACCCATATGCATTCTGTAAATCAATAGAAAAGCTAGAGAGTACTGCTGTTGGAGGAGCCACCAGAGAAGACTTCTCAGACATGGGTTGAAGTCTTTTTTTAGCTGGCTGTCAACTTTACTGGGTATTGGGGATCAAAGTGTAGTCCTGAACCATTTTTAGAGGGAGGTTTTAAGCACAGAATCTGTGTTCTGGGTTGACATACTTGAGATGTGGAACCACAGAAGCCAAAAAGGTTAGTCCATTTAGAGATATTCTCAATATTAGGTACTTTGGATTGGGTCTTTGTTTTCACTTTGGCAGGTGGTACTGTTTGCATGCTGAGTTTTATGGCATAAATGGTACTCTATCATAGACTGAGTTGTGCTAAAATCTGGGGGACTACTAAGGTCTAAGCCGGCCATGTTTCAAGTACAGAAACAGACACAGTGAGATCATTTCATCTTGGATAGAGCCAGTTAATGGATAAACATAACTGAAGCAACTAACTCTCTATGTACACACACACGAAGTTTTTAACAAAACTATACCTTAACAACTGTAAAATTTATCATACTTAAAACAGAATGTTTTCTCCCTTGTAGTATACTCTACTTTATTGATCTTACAGTTGCTGTAATTTATGAGGTAATTTTAAAAGATGACCAGAAATTTTAAAAAGAGAAATATATTTGATACAAAGCAGACAATAGGGATGTTTTCTTTGAGACCTTAAGATTGAGGTTCAAGGAGATGCTGAGTTGAAAACTGTCAACTCTATTGTTAGTATGTCCATTCATGCTGCATTAAATAATAAAAAGGTTCTTCGTCTTGGAGTAGTTTAGTCTAAGAGTAAGCACAAACTTGAATTTCATTGCTAATATTTTCTGTTACATCTGTAATTTGTTGTCTGTTGTGTGTACGATGTTTGTCTGTTGACTTTCCCTAACAAAGGGTTTTTCTCCATATTTATTGGACAGTACAGAAAACATGATCTGGGAAAGGAATGAATTTTCTTCTATAAACATTTTAGAGTTTTACAAGAGATGTTTTACTGATATAAGATGACCCAAGATAGTATTCAAACTACAAACATGTTATCAGCTTATCTCTATATGTTGCTTCCAACATTTATAGTGGATGTTTGTTTTCTTTTAAGGTTGAGAGCAACCTGTTGGCCGCTTCTAGCAAATGATTACTACAACACACACATACATTATTTTGGGACAGGGACATGGAAGTGTATATAGTAAAAGATCAAAGCTACATGTCGGGAGAGACTGCTAGTTCATTTCCCAACCGCCCGGCAGCTCAGTTCCTTAATAATCACACAAACTGTATTAATCAAATCACTGCTTGACCCATTAGCTCTGGCTTCTTATTGGCTGACTCTTACATCTTAATTTAACCCATTTCTATTAATCTGTATATCGCCACATGGATGTGGCTTACTGGCAAGGTTCTGACTTGTCTGTGTGTTCGCAGTTGCGGCTGTCTCACTAATTCTGCCTTCTTCCAAAATTCAGTTTAGTTCTTCCTGCCTAGCTCTATTCTGCTAAGCCACTGGCTGAAACAGCTTCTTTATTCATTAGCCAATAAAAGCAACACATACAGAAGGACTTCCCACGCCAGCTATATATTTAGCTTTTTTTACAATATGATTACATTGAAAATTGAAGGTATAGTAAAGGTGGGTCTGTCTGAAATTCACTGTGTATACACAAACTTAAGGGGTTTACTTGCCTCTCCCTTCCGAGTGTTGTGATTAAAGGCTTGTAGCATTGCTTGAGCTAACAGAGAATGTACGTTATTAGACTATAATTTAGAGACAGTAAACATAATTTATTGTGGGAATCAGTGAAATCTAGCACCTTAGTTCCTTAGTGTCTAGTAGTTTTGTGCCTTACTATCTCTGCTAAATTATTATTACCAGCTGTCTATGATCGGATGCGAGCAGATCAGAAGAAATTTGGCAAAGCATCGTGGGCAGCAGCTGCAGAACGCATGGAAAAACTCCAGTATGCAGTTTCTAAGGAGACTTTGCAAATGATGAGAGCTAAAGAGATTTGTCTGGAACAGAAGAAACATGCATTGAAAGAAGAGGTAACAGAAGCCGTCATTAAAATATATAAAATGTAAAACATTAGGATTTGTGTACGTTAGTTTCTTAGTTTTGCTAGACATGTTTTTGATACATTTTTATATAACACTTTATAACACTGGTTATACTGCCAGTTTTCTTATGCATTCGTGTGTTTATGCATGAGTGCAGATGTGGATGCACAAGGGCAGGCAGCCTTGGGTGTTAGTCCTTAGTTGATGACCACTTCATTTTTGAGAATCTTACTGCCCAGGAGTTTGTCAATTAGGCAGGGCAGGCCAGCCCAAGGCTCCACCCTCTCCAGCACTTGGATTTCAAATCCATGCCACCATACTCAGCATTTTTATATGGGCTCCAGGGATTGGGTTCTTAGATTTGCACAATATTTTAGTTTATTTCTGATGCTGTGATAAAATGTAGACCAAAAGAAACTAGGGGGATTTATTTGGTTTATAACTTGAGGTCACAATCCATCCCTGAGGGCTGTCAAGACAGGAGGTTCACCCAGAAGCCATGGAGGAATGCTGCTTGCTTACTTGTTCTCTCAGTGGTTCAGGCTCATATTCAGCTAGTTTGTTTAAATTGCCCAGGATGGCCAGGTGTAGTGACACACACCTTTAATCCTAGCACTCAGGAGGCAGAGGCAGGCAGATCTCTGAGTTTGAGGCCAGCCTGTTCTACAGAGTGAGTTCCAGCACAGCCAGGGCTACACAGAGAAACCCTGTCTTGGGGGTGGGGTAGCCACTGCTCAGGGAATAGTACAGGTCATTCTAGGCTGTGGCAGGCTGACAGTTCGTGATAACTAGGATACACGGCTCTCTTCCTATCTCAGTTACTTTTTATACCTGTGATAAGACACCATGAACAAGGCACCTTAAAATGAAGGGAGTTCAACTTTGGGCTCATGGTTCCAGAAGATCACAGCCCCAGACCAATCATGGCAGGAGTACGGCAGCAGTCAAGCAGACATGGCACTGGAGTAGTAGCTGACGGCTCCCGTTTCAGTCTAAAAAGGAGCATAAGACAGAGAAAGCCAATTGGGAATGGTGATGGTCTTTTAAAACCTCAACACCCATTTCCAGTGATACGTGTCCTCCAGCAAGGCCACACCTTCTAATCCTTCCCAAACAGGTTACAAACTGAGGACCAAGCATTCAAATATGATCCAGTGGGGCTGTTATCATTTAAACTACCATACTTTGTAGCCCATCTTCATATCTTTTCTGTGAGATGTTTGTGATGGCACCCACTTCAAGATTGCCACCTGTAGAAGTTCTGGACACATGGTATCTTTCTTTGCCTAACAGTAGACAGCTGTACACTAATGAGCAAAAAGGTCAATGGAACAAGGTCCAGTGGAACTTCGTTGTTTTTAGAAGCAAGTTTCTCTGCCAGAACTTTAGGAAGAGGCAGTGAATTGTGCGCACATTCTGCTGATAGTTTTGTAAGCACTACAATCAGTAAATGTTAAGGACTAGAAGTATGTTTTTGAAAATGAGGGCACTGAGTAGTAACTGCAGATTGAGGGTAGTGTGGGAAGTAAACCCGATCTAGATGCTTACAGTCCGGCTTCATATGCTCTTCTGTCAGTATTTAACAGGATGAAGTGTAATCAAGGGCCAGAGAGATGACTCAGTAGTTAAGTACACTGCCTACTCTTGCAGAGGATGGTGTCTGATTCCCAACGTCCACACGGTGCCTTAGGTGGCAGTCACCCCTGTCCCAGTGGATTTGTTGGCCTCTTCCAGCCTCTCTGGGTACTGCATACCTATGGTGCACAGACATATATGAAGATAAAACATCTATACATGTAAATTATTTTAAATTTAGGTATTTATTAAATGTTGGACTTTTCTGCTTGCTTTCCCTTATCAGCTTTATACCTTGGTATAATTGTTTATTTAGTACACATTATTATTATGTATATGAGCTAGAATCTCCCTTTGTGACCTTGCCTGGCCTCCTTCATTTCTCCAAAGCAGATCTTTTTTTTTTTAAGTTTTTAAAACATTTGTGTGTTTTTATTTGCAAATTTAAGTGCCCATGGTTATAAGTTAAGCTGCTTGTTGTGGGTGCTGAGAATTAAACTTGGGTCCTAACCAGAACCACTTCTATAGCCCCACAGACTCATGATTTTAAACTTGGGTCCTAACCAGAACCACTTCTATAGCCCCACAGACCCATGATTTTTTTTTTTCCCCGAGACAAGGATTCTGTGTAGCTTTGGTGCCTCTGCCACTACCGCCCAGCAGACCCATGATTCTTAAAGGTACTTTAATCCTCAAACTCTGGTATTCTGTTTAATTCTTCTTCTTTCTTTGCTGTTATTTTTTTCCTGATTTTTGGAGTTCTACACAACTCAAATTACCCCTTTGTCCTAGTCACTGTTCTGTTGCTGTGAAGAGACACTGTTACCAAGGCAACTCCCTGGTGACTAAGCATTCAGATATATGAGCCTATGGGGCCATTCTTATTTAGTACATGATAACCCTTCAGTTTATTAAAAATAAGTTGTTTCCCCAGAAATTTTAGTAAATGGTAGAGATAAATGACTCAACCTACCTTCTGCCCTGCCCTCTCCACATAGGCTGCATCTAGAATTTATTATTATTGTGTTGTGTTTAGGAGTGCTGATGCCATGGCGTTTCTGTGGAGTTAAGATAACTTTGTAGGATCAGGTCTCTCCTTCAACAATTAGGTGGCTCTGGAAATGGAATTTGGTGTTCTTGGGGATAAAACTCACCTTTAACCCACTGGACCATGTCATTGACCCTACACATAGTCTTTTATTTATTTATTTTTTTTTGTTTGTGTGTTTTGATTTTCTTAGTAAATGTTTTATTTATTTTTTTTAATTTATTTATTTATTAAGGATTTCTGCCTCCTCCCCGCCACCGCCTCCCATTTCCCTCCCCCTTCCCCGATTAAGTCCCCCTCCTGTTTTTTGAAAACATGAGTAAGATATAGTCATAGAATATAGTGAGATTTGAAAAGTATATTTGAAAATGATCTGTGAGCTGGATCACATTCATGGTGGACCATTGAAGAATGGAGTTTTGAGCAGAGAGTCTTGGGCAGGACAGTTGGTGTGGGAGGAGAGGTAAGAAGCCAAGTTGGAAAAACAAGAGTGTTTGTATGCTTTGCCGAAAGTCACATTTACAGTGTCTCCATTGTAAGAAAACCATGATTCGGTTTGTTATGTGTGAACAGTTGCTATAGCTAACGATAGAGGATGAATTTTAGGGGGATCCTTCTATGGAAAACTCAACTTCACAAACTTAATTTCAGTGTCAATAGTAGAAATCAAGTCTTGAATCAAACGAATATATACAGCTCTCTCAGTTCGTACCTTTTGCACAGTAATGAATGAAGACTGTATTGAAAGCAATGTGTGGAGTTAGGAAAACATAAAAACTACACTTAAAATGTCTTGTAGTCCGAGCATTAGTCTGGTCCAGCTTAGATCCAGTTTGCAACACATTCATCTTGAATAGGATGGTAAGAATGGCATAATG
This sequence comes from Microtus oregoni, assembly GCF_018167655.1. Taxonomy (NCBI): domain Eukaryota; kingdom Metazoa; phylum Chordata; class Mammalia; order Rodentia; family Cricetidae; genus Microtus; species Microtus oregoni. The sequence goes on from NW_024543073.1 coordinate 22,331,624, forward strand.
TGTGTTTTTATTGGTTAGGTAGAGTAAGCTGGACAAAGGTAACTGAAATTATACTATTTTATTTTTTTTTATTTTATTCATTTTATTGGGCCCAACATTTTTCTCTGCTCCCCTCCCTGCCTCTCCCCTCCACTTCAACCCTCTCCCAAGGTCCCCATGCTCCCAATATACTCAGGAGATCTTGTCTTTTTCTACTTCCTATGTAGATTATGTATGTCTCTCATAGGGTCCTCATTGTTGTCTATGTTCTTTGGGATTGTGATTTGTAGGCTGGTTTTCTTTGCTTTGTGTTTAAAAACCACTTATGAGTGAGTACATGTGATAATTGTATTTCTGGGTCTGAGTTACTTCCCTCAATATGATGTTTTCTAGCTCCATCCATTTTCCTGCAAAATTCAAGGTGTTACTTTTTTCTGTTGTGTAGTACTCCATTGTGTAAATGTACCACATTTCCTTATCCATTCTTTGGTTGAGGTGCATTAACTTGTTTCCAGGTTCTGACTATGACAAACAATGCTGCTATGAACATAGTTGAGCACATGTCCTTGTGGCATGATTGAGCATCCTTTGGATATATACCCAAAAGTAGTATTGCTGGGTCTTGAGGAAGGTTGCTTCCTAATTTTCTGAGAAATCACTACACTGACATCCAAAGGGGTTATACCAGCTTGCATTCCCACCAGCAATGCAGGAATGTTCCCTTTTCCCCACAATCTCTCCAGCATAAGTTGTCATCAGTGTTGGCCATTCTTACTGTTAGGAATATTTCCTAAAGCGAGCTCTCCGCCTATGAAAAAATCCCAATCAAGCCAAATCACAAGTCGAATTAAATGATATCCATGTTTAATGGAATTCCTGCACTTTCTGGTATCCCCAAAGGGGAACCGTGGAGCTGCCAAAGCGACAGGGGGGTGGGAGAGTAAGGATGGGGGAGACTGACCACAAAGGGACTTTCTGGGGAGCAGTTTAAATAAACTGGGGGAATGGTCAAGATTTGGCAGGCTGCCTTGACCCTCCTCGGGGGAGGGGTCAAGGTTTGTTGAGCACAGGGGCAGGGCCTCCAAAGATGGAGGACTTATACTTACAGGTGTAAGATGGAATCTCAGAGTTGTTTTGATTTGCATTTCTCTGATGACTAAGGATGTTGAACATTTCCTTAAGTGTCTTTCAGCCATTTTAGATTCTTCTGTTGAGAGTTCTCTGTTTAGGTCTGTACTTCATTTTTTTTTATTGGATTATTTGTTCTTTTGATGACCAATTTCTTGAGTTCTTTGTATATTTTGGAGATCAGACCTCTGTCTGATGTGGGGTTAGTGAAGATCTTTTCCCATTCTGTAGGCTGTCGTTTTGTCTTTTGACCGTGGCCTTTGCTTTACAGTTTCAGGAGGTCCCATTTATTAATTGTTTCTCTCAGTGTCTGTGCTGCTGGGGTTATATTTAGGAAGTAGTCTCCTGTGCGAATGCCTTCAAGTATACTTCTCACTTTCTCTTCTATGAGGAAAGTAAGCCCAGCTTTCTTAGTCACTGCCTCAAATGAGTAACACAGGTTGGTTTCCTCTGGAATGCCAAAATTTTTGTTGCTGCTTTAACACCCAGCCAGTTGAAATCACATCTACCATAAAAAAGGAAAGCTACAAAGGAGTAAAAACTAGGAAAAGGAAAAAGAATTCTCTGTAGTCCTGGCTGTCCTGGAACTCACTTGGTAGACCCGCCTGGCCTCAAACTCAGAACCACCTTCTTCTATTTCCTGAGTGCTGGGATTAAAGGTGTGCACCACCACTATAGAAAATTTTATTTTATCATTATCTAATTAATAATATTTTTTTCATCTCTTTTCTATATTTTCCACCCATATTCAAACCAATGTACATATATATTTATACATTTACAAAGCCATATACATTTAGAAGTCATTTTATTAGGGAATGTAGCTCAATGGTAGAACGCTTGCATAGAGTGCACACAATGCCCAGCACTAAAATAATAATGAAATGTTTTTATTTATTTATTTATTTATTATGTATACAATATTCTGTCTGTGTGTACACCTGCTGGCCAGAAGAGGGCACCAGACCTCATTACAGATGGTTGTGAGCCACCATGTGGTTGCTGGGAATTGAACTCAGGACCTTTGGAAGAACAGGCAATGCTCTTAACCTCTGAGCCATCTCTCCAGCCCCATAATAATGAAATGTTAAAGTCACATAATGTAGAATATTATCTACAGTGTAGAATATTCTCTACAGTGTTGCAGAGAACTACATAGTAAATAATCAAATTTTTTATCCCCACTGGCAGTGTAAGATTGTTACAGTTTGAAAAACTATGTGTATTTACTTCTAAGAAGCATCTCTTGAAATATTTAGCTGTTTTTTTTCTAATAATCTCTTTTTTAAAGACTTTTTTTTTTTTTAAGAAATCTGTTTTTTGGATTCTTGTCTGTTATCCAATATAGACCTGCTTTTCTCTCATTTTGTTGGTTTCTCATTTGATTTTAAAGTACTAAATGAAACCAGGTGCGGTAAAGTATGCTCTTAATAGTTCTGGCACCTTCAAGGTAAGACAGGAGAGCTGAGTTCAGTTCATCCTCAGCTGCCTAACAAGTACAAGCCAGCCTCAGGCGCGTGAGTGATCCCATCTCCACACCTTCACATCTCATGGATTTGTCAGGCTGCACTCTCATGCCTGCTTCTGATAGTACAGATCAAATTTTTTTTAATTTTTTGTATATGATTGTTTTACCTGTATGAATACCATTTAGAGCTTGGTGCCCATAGATGCCAGAAGAAGGCATCTGATTCCCTGGAGTTGGTGTTATAGATGATTGTCTACCATGTGGATCTATGAACCACATTGGGTCCTATCTTAACTGCAGAGCCATCTTTCCAGGCCGCTCTTTTTACATTTACATTTCTTATGAGTTGCTTTATCAGGGTTAGAGGGAGAGAGATGGATCAGTAGTTAAGAGAACAGACAGCCACAAAGGTGGCTAACCACCCTCTCTAACTACATTTCCAGGTGTTCCAGCACACTCTTCTGCCCCCCTTGAGCACTACCTGCTTATGGCACATTGATAGACGTGCAGGCCAAAACACCCATACACATAAAAGTTTAAAGATTATATTTTTGTTTTTGTTTTGTATTTATATTTTGTATTTATATTTTGTTTTTGGTTTGAGCATACAAAAATGTTCCACAATGGCGTCATTATTTTTTTTTTTTTTAAATATAGGGTCTTACTATATAGACCAGGCTGCACTTGAACTTGATCTTCCTGCCCTTGCCTATTTCTGTGTTGGGATTACCAGTGATGCCAGCACTCTGAGCGTACTGACACTGCAGTAAGGCTTCTCTGCTGGATTGAAAAAATAGTACTTGAAATAAACTCTGAACTGTACTCTTAACTGTACTCCAGAAAGCAGTCTTTTTGTTAGCATATTAAATCATGGTTTTTTTCTTCTTCTTTTACATTTCTCCTCTTACATGTCCTCTCTCACTCTGTTCTTTGGTAAAATTGGACTTGTTTGGGACAATTTGCACTTTGTATTCAGTCTCTGAAGGATGTCAACCCCATCCCATGTTCCCTGAGGCATTTCTACTGCAATTTCCCTTTAATGAGCTTGTTCCTTCTTGTTATTGGCTATCTGGAGTGCTCTCAGAACCCCAGCCTTATTATTATTGCCTTGACATATACTTTGCCTTCCTCTCATTTGTGTTGACATGACCTGCTCTGGCAGTAGAGTGCCAAAGTTAAAGACTCCTGACCCCTAACATTAGAAAGTATGGCTTCTTTTAAATAGGCCTCCAGTGGTAAGAGGGAGAGGCTAAACCAGAGCTCTAGAGTTTGAGTCTGTGTGGTCATCTGTGGTTTAATAGTCTGTTTTTAAAGTCTTGCATGATGTGTTTGAACTCTTCATGGGACTTTTAAAAATTGCTAGTTAGTCATTTTGCCAGGTTTATACTTGCTGTGTATATAATATGGTGTTGTCTTTTATATATATTTAACTGTAGTGATGTGCAGTGTTGGTTTTTAATGCCTTAATTTAAGGTGTCTGCATTACTCATAAGAAATGTAAATATTAAAATACATGTAAAATGTAAAATATTAAGCCCATCCCAGACAAATGCTTTTCCCCTGCAGGCAACACACAGCCTATTTGCGTAAGGGAAGATCTGTGTTTCTATGTGTTTTTGTTGAGGTAATGTCCTACTTTAGCCTTGGAATTTGCCTTGCAGAATAGGCTGGCTTCTTGAGTGCTGAGTTTTATTCTTAAAAATATCAGTACTGGGGGCTGGAGAGATGGTTCAGCGGTTAAGAGTATTGCCTGCTCTTCCAAAGGTCCTGAGTTCAATTCCCAGCAACCACATGGTGACTCACAAACATCTGTAATAAGGTCTGGTGCCTTCTTCTGACGTGCAGGCATACACACAGATAGAATATTGTATACATAACAAATAAATAAATATTAAAAAAATATCAGTACTGCATTTTAAATTGGGAAGAGACAAAAGAAAGGACCAAGTGATTCAGTTCTAAAACATTTATGTTGTCTAAGGAAAATACAGAAGTAGAAAAATACCTGTTGGAAAATAAAATTATTGTTAATCATAAACAAGTCATTATATTTATTTACTTGGGTTATTTTAATTTCTTTGTATTAAATTAAGTCATAAGATTAAAATTAGAAACTAATACAATTAGGAATACTTTTCACAAGATTAATGATGAATTTGAAATTTTTAACATTAATACTTAGATATTACTGATCTCTTAAGCAGTGCTGTATTTGGCATTTGAATTTTATTCACATTTAAGGTTGTGGTGGTTTGTATAAGAATAGCCCTGTAGGCTCATATTTCAATGCTTAGTCCTCAGGACATTGTGCTCCTTGAGAAACACTAGGAGGCCTTGTTGGAGTAGGTGTGGCCTTGTTGGAAGAAGTTTGCCATTGGGTGTGAGCTTTGAAGTTTCAAAAACCCAAGCCAGGCCCAGTGACACTCTCTTCCTGCTGCCTGTGGACCCAGATGTAGAACTCTCAGTTACTTCTCCATGTCTGCATGCATGCTGCCCTACTCTTGCCATGATGTACTAAACCCCGGAAACTGTAAGCTAGTTCCAGTTAAATGCTTTCTTTTATGAGAGTTGCTGTAGTCATGGTGTCTCTTCACACCAATAGAACATTGACTAAGGCAAAAATCAGTTTCTTTTGATTTGACTCTAATCTATCATTAGAAGATATTATAGTTAAGGTGCCATCATGAAACCAGTCAGAAAGCATAGCTGCAGCTCAGTTGTCAGTGTACTTTTGTCTGCTGTTTAGCAGAAGATGAATAAGAAAACTCCCAAAAGGATCCTAACTTTGTGTAAAAGTCTGCTTATTAGCATTTTCTCTTTTATTTTCTCTTTTACTACAGAGAGTTTAAACCATTGCTTCTGTTGATTCCTGAGCTGTTTCTGTGAATAGCAGTGTAAACAGCTAGCGTGTTGAGTTGAATATAGTATGCCAATTCTAAGGCCAGCTCATTTATTTCTTTTGGCTTTTTCCTATAAGCATGTAGGCAAATTCTTATCAAGTTTATATTTTCCCTAATTTCAGTTTTACTTTAATACATGTAATACTGCACATTATGGTATGTGTGTATTTAAGATCTCAATGTATTGTCTATTAGAACATCCTGCAATGAAAAAAGTCACATTAAATTAAATTTTAAAACAAACACTTGCAGCTAGTAGCTGCCATGCAGAACAGAACAACTCTGTGGGTCTTAATTCTGCAAGCTTATTCCTTCTTTATGAAAGGTAAGCCAGATGGTGTTGGCGCATGCCTTTAATCCCAACACTCGGGAGGCAGAGGTAGGTGGATCTCTGTGAGTTTGAGGCCAGCCTGGTCTATAAAAGTGAGTTCCAGGACAGCTAGGGATGTTACACAGAGAAACCCTGTCCTGAAAAAACAAAAACGAAAAAAGAAATAGAAAAGGGTAATGTCTAGTCTCTGGGTGTCATGATCCCATGAGTTTGTATATGTGAAACATTTATCATAATGCCCAGCATAGAAAGAGAGCATAATGTTAACTAGTACTATTTTAATTCTGACAGGCATCTTGTGTAAGTATTATGAAAGGGACTACAAAGAGCAGGAGTCTTAGATGTGTGCATAGCCCAAGCAATACATGGGAAATTGGGGTCATCTCTTAGGCAAGAAGGCTGAGTTTGTAATGTTTTTCTTTCGTTTGTCTCATATGCAGGGCAAGTACTCTATCACCGAGAACCAAAGAAAAAAGAGAAAGGGCACCTCCTAAACATAAGGAAAACAAACAAAACAAAGCAAACCCAAAAATTTCAAATCAGTAGTAAATCATAAACAGTGAAAAAAGTTTTAATGTAACTTAACACAAAGCAAACTTTTAATGACTATACCATAGTTCATTCATATTTAGGGTATCAGTGTATTATCATCCCGACACAAGTCTCAGTGGTTTCTCTTCTCAGTTCAGAAACAGATGCTGAGTTACAGCGTCCCCTTGCCACAGTAAACACACAGATGTTTATCATTACAGCAGAGTGGGAGAAACCAATTACTTTTCCAGAATACACACGTCAAGGTTTTATTATATTTTGATTTATATTATTTTAATCCCCCCCCCCCCCACACACACACACAAAACACTTGAGACAGAGATTTTCTATTTAGTCCTGGCTGTCCTGGGACTCATTCTGTAGACCAGTCTGGCCTTGGACTCCCCTTCCTGCCTCTGCGTGCGGCACTATGCCTGGCTCTATTTAATGTTTTTGCTATCCAGCTTAGATATTCACAGGAGCTACCCAACAAAAGGAAGTTATTTTTTTAATTCTTTTCAATTTATTTATTTTTATGCATATGAGTATTTAGTCTGCACGCTTGTCTGTGTATCATGACCATGACAAATATCTATGTAGTTCAGAAGAACGTGTCAGAACTCTGAAGACTAGAGTTACAAACAGGTGTGAGCTGTCATGTGGGTGCTGGGAATTGAACCCAGGTCCTCTGGAGAATAGTAGGTGCTCTTAACCCTTGAGCCATTTCTCCAGCCCCAGGGGAATTAAAAAGATAAGGTTATTATTTTAGATTAAGTGTGTATATATGTGACTGTGAGTATATGCTTGTGAGTACTGGGGCCTGTGGAGTCAGGAGGGCTGCGCCTGACCCCTGGTTTAGGAGTGAGTTGTGGGCGCCTGATGTAGGGGCTGAAAGCCTGGAACAGCATGTGCTTTAAACTGCTGAGCCATCTTTCTATCTCCTTCCCTAATGGGAAAATTTCTGTATTTTAGGCCCTTCCTTATTTCTTTATATTATCATCTAAGTTTCAGAAACATTCCTGAAATCATTGAGGATATGTTCCATCATTGAGGAATTCCAGTTATGTCGGGATTTTAGAAGATAATGTTCAGAGCAGCTAACTTCCAGGAAGCTGTTGATTTCATGGTGATACAACATGTTACATTAAATGGAAAAATAAGAATTACATGTGGTTTAATATCAAATCAGATTGTTTTGCTACAAATGCATTCTGAGATTAGATTTGACATCAAAGACAGAATGAAATGTTAAGTTCTCAAAGTTTTGTGGAATGTGGAGTTAGACAATCCTACTTGCTTGTACTGTATTTTCTTGTACTCCATATACCCAGATGTATAGCTGTCATTGGCAGAATCTATATTTCTCCACTAGAGCCTCTCACATCTCCAGTTTTTCCTTGTTTTTTACCCTTCCCATGTTGAGGGCTTGCCCTTTTTTGTCTATTGATTGTTGATTACTTAATAGCTTGTTTATGAAATTTATTGAAAGATTTAACCAGACTGAATTCATGGAGTTATTTTTATTATTTTTGGAAACAAGGTCTCACTGTTCATCACTGGTTGTCCTGAAACTTAATGGTGTAGACCAGGCTTCAGACTCAACAAAGTTCTTCCTGCCTCTGCTCCCTTCTGTGGGCGCCATCATGCCTGGCTGGGGTTAGTTTTCAATGTGTACCACTAAACCTAACCATTTCTTTTTCTGTCTTACTAAATGTATTTGACATTAGGCAGTAAGAAAAACATTCTAGAACTATAGAGATGGCTCAAAGGTTAAAAGCATTGATTGCTTTACCAGAGGACCTGAGTTCAATTCCAACCACCTACATGGTGGCTCACAACCATCTATAATGAGGGCTGATCTCCTCTTCTGGCATGCAGGCAAACCTGAAAATAGAACACTGTATACACAATTAATAAATAAATCTTTTTTAAAAAGGAAAAGCATTCTAGTCACTGGGTAATCTGTACAAATATTTAGATTATAAAGCAAAATCCTTTATATATAATATATATATTTATAATATTTTATATCCCAGCTGCTGTTTTCTTCCTCCTTTCCACCCAGTCCCTCTCCCAACTGGTTTCTGTTCCCGCCTTCCAATCCATTCTTCTCTTTCTTCGTAGGAAAGGGCAGTTCTCCTGTAGGTCAACAAAGCATGACATATCAAGTTGTAGTAAGACTCAGTATTTCCTCATGTATTAAGGCTGATCAAGATGACCCTATATTAGGAGTAGGGTCCCAAAAGTCAATAAACGTTGGAGACAGCCCCTGTTCACACTATTAGGAGTCCCATAAGAGACCAAACTACACAACATATATGTAAAGTCCCATGCAGACTTCCTGGTTGTCAGTTCAGTCTCTGTGAGCCTCTATGAGTTCAGTTTAGTTCTATGAGTTTTCTTGTGTCCAGAGGGTGTCCTCGAACCCTCTGGCTCCTAAAATCCTTTCTCTTCTGTAGGATTCCCCAAGCTCCACCTAATACTTGGCTATGTATCTGCATCTCTTTCCTTCAGTTGTTGGATGAAGCCTCTCTGAAAATTGGGCTAGGCACCAATCTGGTCATAGGACATGGCCAGTTCAGGCTACATATCTGCTATTGCTCGGAGTCTTAGTTGGGGTCATCCTTGTAAATTCCTTTAGGTTTCCTTGTACCAGATTTTTACCTTACCCCCTTCCAGTAGTCTCTTTCAGTACTCTCCTGTCCACCCTTTCACCTGCTTGCTCATGTTCCCATCCCCACCTGTCCTCAGTCAACTCACAAAATCAATTCTATTTTCTATTTCTTTTTTTGTTTGTTTGTTTGTTTTTAATTTATTTATTTATTAGAGATTTCTGTCTCTTCCCCGCCACCGCCTCCCATTTCCCTCCCCCTCCCCCAGTAGAGATCCATGTGTCCCCCATGAACTCTCCTTGTTGCCTAGTCTCTCTGTGTCTATGGATTGTAGCATAGTTATCCTCTATTTTATAGCTAGTATCTACTTGTGAGTGAGTACATACCTCGATTGCCTCACTCAGGATGATTTTTTTTTTTTTAGTTTATCCATTTGCTTTCAAATTTTCTGGTATCCTTGTTTTTAACAGCTCAGTAATATTCCATTATGTAAATATACTACATTTTCTTTATCCATTCTTCAGTTGAGGGACATGTAAGTTTTTTCTAGGTTCTATTACAAATAACGCTGCTATGAACATAGTTGAGGAATTGTCCTTATGGTATGAGTGTGCATCCTTTGGGTGTATAGAACAGTACAGCTGGGTCTTGAGGTAGGTTGACTCCCAGTTTTCTGAGAAACTGCCACACTGACTTCCAAAGTGACTGTATACATTTATACTCCCACCAGCAATGGAGGAGTGTTCCTTTTACTCCACATCCTCTCCATTATGAGCTGTCGCTTGTGTTTTTGATCTTGGCCATTTTGACAATCATAAGATGGAATCTCAGTCATTTTGATTTGCAAACCCTTGATGGCTAAGTATGATGAACATCTCCCTGTTTCTCAGCCAACAAAATCTAAAATCTTGTTCAAAATATTCTTTTGTGCTCTTATGTGTCCATTACCTTCAAGACAAAGGGACCATTCAACAGTAATATGGAGTCCCCGCCTTTCTGCCATAGGCTTTCCTAGAGCAGTGGTCTAGGAAAGTACCTCTGAACTGGGGACCCAAAGGATATCAGCCTCACATGAGTGAGGCTTTAAAAATTCCTTTCCTTCTTTCCCTTTGGCCTTTGGTAGTCACGTCTGCAAACACTTGAAGCCAGTGCTACCAGGATCTCCAGGCACATTGATGGCTATGGAACTGGACTTTCGGGGCAACTAAAGACACAACAGTCGTACTATATTCTAGAAGAAATGTTCTTAGAAGGATGCTTACAGTCTGACGTACAAAGCCCAAGGAGCCTCTGGAAAAGCTGCATCTGCTTGAAGTAGTGTTGGGAAGCAGTTCTGAACCCTCCTTTCTCTGAATTTGATTTCTTCAAGTAGCCCTCTTACAGGGCCAGCCACACGAGCTCATACAAGACATCTACCACTTCAGAAGTATCCCCAGAAATTGTGGGATTCCAGTGTAGGCCCAATCTCAGGCTCTGATTTTATTTCTATTAAAGGTCTTTGTTACCAGAAATAACAGTGACCATCACCCATAGGTTGCAAGGACTTTTCTCATCTAAAGCAATTCTCTGAGACTGATCTACTTAAAACATACTCTCTTCACTCACCATCTCCGCGGTGTGGAGGGATTGGTTTCTCCCACTCTGCTGTAATGATAAACATCTGTGTGTTTATCGTGGCAAGGGGACGCTGTAACTCAGCATCTGTTTCTGAACTGAGAAGAGAAACCACTGAGATTTGTGTCGGGATGATGATAATACACTGATACCCTAAATATGAATGACCTATGGTATAGTCATTAAAAGTTTGCTTTGTGTTAAGTTACATTAAAACTTTTTTCACTGTTTATGATTTACTACTGATTTGAAATTTTTGGGTTTACTTTGTTTTTTCCTTATGTTTAGGAGGTGCCCTTTCTCTTTCTTCCTTGGTTCTATGTATATTTTGTAAAAGTATCACTGCCTCCCCACCACTTTATGTTGGTGTAGGTGAACCTGAATAGTGATATTGTAGATGTAGACAGACTTTCCATATCTGAGCTGTCAGCTGCTTTTTTTATAACTTTTTAATTTTGAGATAATTGTCTCAACAAGTTGTCCTACTGACCCTGAACAAACTCTTTAGCAGGCTAGCCTAGTTGACAGTCTGCTGTCTTCAATTCCCAAGTAGCTCACATGTCTGACTTTAGGCCTGTGCTCTCCAAGCTAGCCTCAGACTACAGTGCCACACACAGCTCGGCAGAAGTCTTACTCTTACCCCCTCAGCCCCCGTTTTCTCCCTATTTCCAGCTATCCTGGAACTCGCCCTGTAAGCCTGAGATTAAAGGCATGCACCACCACTGTCTGGTACTCATTTTGGGATTTAGCTTATTGGATTAGTGTTAATATCTAGTTGACTTTCTTCACCAGTTAATAGCAGTGTTTTTATTTTTACTGCAGATGCAAAGTTTGCAGGGAGGTACAGAAGCTATAGCTCACTTGGATCAGCTTGAAGCTGATTACTATGATCTGCAGCTTCAGTTGTATGAAGTGCAGTTTGAAATCTTGAAGTGTGAAGAGTTACTTTTGACCGCACAACTGGAGAGCATCAAAAGACTTATATCAGGTATGGTGTGCATTTAACTACAGAGGTCCACAGAAGGTAGAGGATGTGGAGAAAGGACATGGACCCCAACTGTGTTTCTCCTAAGGCTTAAAAAAATATGAACATAAATGTTTTGAAGGAGTCCTTGGACGTGAATGAACTCCGCAGTTCGGACTGCATGTTGGTTTTGAGTATTGTAGCATACCCACTTTGTTAAAGGAGCTTCATCTAGAATTAGAATTTCTGCACTTTTGCTGCGTGGAGTGGAAGAGTTGGGTCTGCATTTATTGAACACCTCCTGTATACCAGACACTGCTGAAAATTTTGCATAATTTAATCTGGGGTTTATTTCATCACCTTTTAATCACCATTTAATAAAGAACTCGTTCTGTGACAGAAAAGAGAGATGAAGTGGTATACTATGACACTTACGAAAGCATGGAGGCCATGCTGGAGAAGGAGGAGACGGTGGCATCTGTGCAAGCACAGAGGGAAGAGCTCCAGAAACTGCAGCAGAAGGCACGCCAGCTAGAAGCAAGAAGGGGGCGCGTCTCAGCCAAGAAGGCCTACCTCAGAAATAAAAAGGTAGTGAAACCTTGTTTTTATTCATTACTCTATCCTTGATCCATGTCTGATAATTCAAATTGTAAAATGATTTATCATCATTGCTTCCATTTTTAAAACTAAGTAGCCATTACCTACTCTCAGCTTCTTACATTAAACATTTTTATTTCTCTTAAAGTTGCCCTCTTACATATATTCTTAACAGCCAGTGTTTGTGCCCCACATGTTCTGAGGGTGACTTACTAAGGACACAGCTCCAGGACTTCCTGTAGCCCCCATTGAAAAGACAGCTAAAATATTCTGATTGGTGATGTCAGTATGCTTAGCCTTATTTAGTGAGGTTGGGATAAGAGAGTGGACTGAGGCACTGCTGTTAGGGTTAGACAGATCTTAATGGCCGGTCTAACCCTGCAGAGATGTGGAGATTGCTTTTTAAGGAGGGAGGAGCTGGTCCTCATTAGCTCTGCTTCTCAGGAAAACGAGTCAGATAAACTTTTCCGTGGTCTTTATAAGTTTCATTTTAGTTAAAACACATTTTTATATTTTTCTAGGAAATTTGTATTGCAAAACACAATGAAAAGTTTCAGCAGCGTTTTCAGAGTGAAGATGAATATAGAACCCATCACACAGCACAACTAGTAAGTGGGGACTCTTGGAGACTCGGAATGAAACCTTGCATGTGTCTGAAAAGGGGATGAGAACTGTGCCTCTAGATGGTGGTGACTGAGTGCGTGTGTTTGTATGAATGGATGAATGAATGAATGAATGAGTTGACTTTAGGAGAAAAGGAATGGTGAGTACAAGAGGTCTTAAGTGCCACTCCTAGCTTCACCTCCAGCTTTCTTTAACACTGAGGTTGTACGAGTGTTAGCAGCAAGTCAGTGTTGGCACATCATAGCTGTCCAAAGTCTGTTCATTACCCTGGAGTTCTCTCCTGGGGCTGTGATGTCTGCTGCTATTCTCAGATGTAAAATGACACAAATCTGTGACTGAAAATCAAACAGGTTAGTTTCACTGCCCTCTGTTTGTTTGGAATATACACAATGTAGCATATTCAAGTTGACTTATTTCACATGCACATTTAAGGTTTTGATTGTTGGACAGTAATGGTAAGATTAAATGTGCTAGTTTACACTTACTAACCTTAGCAATAAATGAGAGCTCTGTATCGTCAAACCCATTCCAGCTGTTGCTATTGTCCGCGGTAGCTTTTCTAATGGGTACAGTAGTATCTTTATTGTTTCGGTTCACCTTTCTAAATGACATGGTGCCGAGAATGGTTTTTATATGCTCATCTGCCACGTACTTTATCTTTTTTGGGGTTGTTCTGTTTTGATGGTGTTTCATGTAGAACATGACCTGTGTAGCTGAGCCTCCTGCCTCCTCCTCCCAGACTACAGGAACATATCACCATTCCAGCTTTTGTTCACGTTGAACTGAACTTTTCTTTTCTCACTGACTTTGAAGAGTTCTTTATCAGGTGTCTGTTGCTTATCCTCTCATTCTCTAAACAGTATCCCATCCACAGCTTTTACTTTGAGCAATAACCAACTTACTAGTTATTGTTGTTTCTCATACCATGGTGTATCTCTTATTTTAAATACTGTGGGGGTTTTATGTGTCTCTGGCCTGTTGTGTGGTGAGTTGATGGAGGTCTAAGGTCAGTGTGTGCTCTCACTTTTGGCACACCCACTGCCTTCAGCACCATTGCTTTAACAGTTTGTTTGCTGTGCTGCTTTTGCCCTTTAGTCAAAGGTCAGGAGGCTTTGTCTCCTGGGTCTGTTTGGGGACTGTTTTATTAACCTCTAAATTACATAGACAAATAGTAATCTATTTTTATTGAATTTTACTGTATACATAAAAGGACTATTTAATTTTCTTATTTTATTTGTCAGAGTTTTACAGTTTTCTTCATTTTAACCTTGGGATGTAGTAGATTTTGTCTCTGTGGGGATTAGTAGCATTTTATATTTAATTTCAAATTCTAGTTGGTAGACTAGGAATTGTTTATGTATAGCATCTCTGCTGTAATGTTACACTATTACTTTAAGCTGATTTTCTTTTTTTCTTTCTACATAGATTTCTATGTAGTCTTCCTGCCAGTTTTTTATAACTTATTTCCCTTTCTTTTATGGTGTTAGCTTGTGACTTCCATTATGGTGTGAGCACACTTGGCCTTTTCCAGTTTAACAGAAATCTCTAGCTTCTTATCAAATGTCATGTGGTTCTGGTGGTGTAGAAGTGCTGCTGCCCTGTGTGAGGACTGAGAGGAATGAGTTTATGGGCGCTCCCTCGGGAGTTTCCCTCTTTGCCATTGTGGCGTAGTCACTCCTCCGGGTCTGATAGATCTGTATGTAGACAACAAGGCGCTTAGAGACAATTGAATAACAGAAACGCTAGGGTGGCTGTTTGCTCATGGGAAAGCTTCTCTTCTTTTTTGGCACAACACAAAAGTTCAGTGGACTTGAGTTCATTTCTAGTTCTTTGAGCTAATTTGGCATAATTGAGCTGAAGTTGCCTCTTATGATTACGTGGAGATCACTCACTTATCCTTAAACTATATGACTTTTTCTCTCAGAAGCCAGAAATAGCAGATTAATTAATGCCCTTTGTTTTTCATCTCTGTCTGTGTCTCGTTAGGCAAGGGGTCAGATGGGGAATGAGGATGTCCCACTCCTGTTTGTACCTGCATTATTAGCTCGGTTACTGACATGTGACTGTACTGGTTTCTGATAAATGCCAGGTTTTTGGCCGATGAAGTAATTTATTTGTTCCTCAAAGAATTTTATGAGGAGATATAGAGGTTAAAAAAACAACCAAAACCAATAGGAATCTCAGAGATAAATGCTATCTTAAAGTTTGGACAAACATCAGCATTAGGTAGAACACCTAATGAAGACAGATGAAAGCAGTAACAAAGTTTTAAGTCATTCTAAAGCATTTATAACTCAGGGGAAATGAGAGTTGGCTTCAGGCATGTCCATTTTGAATCATCTTTAACACATTTCATATGCAAACATACCTTCAGCACCCCATCATCATGCTATATAAGTTTACATTTTTTCGTGTTGGACCTTAGTTAGAGCTATCCTTGGTGTGTGCAGCTGCATGTGGCCCAGAAGCCCCAGGTTGTGTATTCCCAGAGCCTTAGATTACAAGTGACTATCTCTCAAAGCCTGTTTTGAAGCTTAAGTTATGTTTATTAGAAATTCTTGGGTGGTATGTTGTTTAAAATGTAACTCCTAATAGATTAATTTTATTGTTTTAACAGCCATAGAAACCATGCAAATTAAATATCCAGGTCTAAGGTAGTTTTATAACTAATAGTAACTCAAAAAATGAACTAAAGAAAGCACAAAGTTTACTTGCTGATGACTACCACTCCTGAGCAAATGGTAAACAAGAAAATTGTGGTCAGAAGATAAGGTTTTTACTCATTAAAAGTGTCCCTCACAGATAGATACGGTGTGCAGCTGTTGTTCTAGCACTCGACAGACAAAGGCAGAAAGATGAGAAACTGAGGCCACCATAAAATGAAATGAAAAACAGGCTGTTTTAAAACCAAAGCAATGGGGCCAGGTGATGGTGGCACACACCTTTAATCCCAGCAGAAACTTCAGCACTCAGTCCTAAATGGCTGTCTTCATCAAAGCTCAGGAAATGAGGAGTCGGAAAGATTCTAAGCCCGAGGTTCTGATGACTCCAAGGAAAGTGTCTTCCAGTATAACAGGACTGGTAAGCTTACTAATTCATAGAGACTGTGGCAGCATGCACAAGACACAATTCAAGCCAGATGGGCTCCCACAACTGAGGGGGGAGTGGATTTGGGTCCCACCGCTAACCAAGAAGTCACCTGCAATTGAGACCTTCTGGGAAAGGAAGAGTCATTTTCCAGTGGAGCCCCCTGGGTATGTCAGCCACACTCTCTGTCTTCCATATCCAACTGTGCCATATCCAATCCCTGTCCTCAGATTTTTCTTTTTTTTTAAAGGTTTTTTGAGGCATGTTTTCTCTGTGTAGCTCCAACCAGCCTGGGACTCATAAGCTTTCTTTGTTGATCTTGTTTTTCAAGGCAGGGTTTCTCTGTATCAGTCCTGGCTGTCCTGGAATTCTCTTTGTAGAGCAGGCTGTCCTCCAACTCACAGAGATCTGCCTGCCTCTGCCTCCCAAGTGCTGGGATTAAGGAATGGGCTACCACACCCAGCTCAGGTTCTTTTAAGAGTGCATTCTTGGCTGGCAAGGTGGTGCAGTGGGTAAAAGTGCTTGCTCTGAGTCTGACCTGAACCTACCTGTGCAAGGAACCTCAGATCCTCAGTAGAAGGAAAGAATTGACTAAACTTGTCTTCTGACCTCCTGGCATTGTGGTTATTCCTCACCACCAAAACAACCCCCCCCACACACATATATGCATTGTGACAATGAAAGCTGAATTTCTGTAGACTAAGTATTACTAGTTACTTGCACCTAACCTTGCTGCTAACAGAGCCCAGTTTCCTGTGTTAGCATATAGCAGTCTCCCTCCAGCTCCTTCACAGGTGAACTGGTTTAGTTTTCTAGAGCTGAGTGATTTGACCAAAGCCCTTCAGATATTAAAGTAGGAAACTGATGTACATTCCAGGTCTGCCACCTAGGGGCTGTGCTCTTAGAGACAGTACTTACCATGTTAGGTTCTAGGTTGTAAGCATTTACTTCCCCAAATACCTTGGCACTTCACATCTCTCCATCTGTGATCTTTTTGGTTTCTTTGAGACAGGGTTTCTCTGTAGCTTTGGATCCTGTCCTGGAACTTGCTCTGTAGGCTAGGCTGATCTACCTACCTGTCTCTGCCTCCCAAGTGCTGGGATTAAATGCATTCACAACCACCGCCCGGCTCATCTGGGATCTTTAGATACTTGACTTTATTTTTTTATTTTTTATTTTTTTCATTGCGAAAAGGAGAAAGAAAAAAAAAAACAAGTTTCCACCTCCTCCCAGCCTCCCATTTCCCTCCCCCTCCTCCTACCCTTCTCCCCCTCCTCCCACTCTTCTCCCCCTCCCCCCACTCCTTTCTCCCTCCCTCTCCAGTCCAAAGAGCAGTCAGGGTTCCCTGCCCTGTGGTAAGTCCTAGGTCCTCCCCCCTCCGTCCATATCTAGGAAGGTGAACATCCAAACTGGCTAGGCTCCCACAAAGCCAGCACATTAAGTAGGATCAAAACCCCGTGCCATTGTCCCTGGCTTCTCATCAGCCCTCATTGTTCGCCATGTTCAGAGAGTCCAGTTTTATCCCATGCTTTTTCAGTCACAGTCCAGCTGGCCTTGAGCTCCCAGTAGATCAGCTCCACTGTCTCAGTGGGTGGGTGCACCCCTTGTGGTCCCGACTTCTTTGCTCATGTTCTCCCTCCTTCTGCTCCTCATTGGGACCTTGGGAGCTCAGTCCAGTGCTCCAGTGTGGGTCTCTGTCTCTATCTCCATCCATCACCAGATGAAGGTTCTATGATGATATGCAAGATATTCGTCAGTATTGCTCTAGGATAGGGTCATTTCAGGTTCCCTATCCTCAGCTGCCCAAGGAACTAACTGGGGACCTCAGCTTGGGCACCTGGGAGCCCCTCTAGGGTCAAGTCTCTTGCCCACCCTAAAGTGGCTCCCTTAACTAAGAATTGTGGTTCCGTGCTCCCCTGTCCAACCTTCTTTATCCCAATCCTCCTGTTTCCCCAAGTCCCCCCTCCTTCCCTTCTACCTTTTCTCTCCCCATCTCCCCTTACCCCCATCCCACCCCACCCCCAAGATCCCAATTTTCTCCCCTGCACTTTTGTCTACTTCCCTTAGCCAAGAGGATAACTATATGTTTTTCCTTGGGTTCACCTTCTTACTTAGCTTCTTTAGGTTCACCTATTGTAGACTCCGTGACCCTTATTTATGGCTAGAAACCAATTATGAGTGAGTACATCCCATGTTCATCTTTTTGGGTCTGGGATACCTCACTCAGGATAGTGTTTTCTATTTCCATCCATTTGCATGCAAAATTCGAGAAGTCATTGTTTTTTACCGCAGTGTGGTACTCTAGTGTGTATATAGTCCATACTTTGTTCATCCATTCTTCCATTGAAGGGCATCTAGGTTGTTTCCAGGTTCTGGCTATTACAAATAATACTGCTATGAACATAGTTGAACAAATGCTTTTGTCATATGATAGAGCATCTCTTGGGTATATTCCCAAGAGTGGTATTGCTGGGTCCAGGGGTAGGTTGATCCCGAATTTCCTGAGAAACCGAAACACTGACTTCCACAGTGGTTGCACAAGATTGCATTCCCACCAGCAATGGATGAGGGTACCCCTTCCTCCACAGCCCCTCCAGCAAAGGCTATCCTTGGTGTTTTTGACTTTAGCCATTCTGACAGGTATAAGATGATATCTCAAAGTTGTTTTGATTTGTATTTCCCTGATTGCTAAGGAAGTTGAGCATGACCTTAAGTGTCTTTTGGCCATTTGAACTTCTTCTGTTGAGAATTCTCTGTTCAGTTCAGTGCCCCATTTTTTAATTGGGTTAATTAGCATTTTAAAGTCTAGTTTCTCGAGTTCTCTATATATTTTGGAGATCAGACCTTTGTCTGTTGCGGGGTTGGTGAAGATCTTCTCCCAGTCAGTAGGTTGCCTTTGTGTCTTAGTGACAGTGTCCTTTGCTTTACAGAAGCTTCTCAGTTTAAGTAGGTCCCATTTATTCAATGTTGCCCTTAATGTCTGTGCTTCTGGGGTTATACATAGGAAGCGATCTCCTGTGCCCATCTGTTGTAGGGTATTTCCCACTTTCTCTTCTATCAGGTTCAGTGTGTTCGGACTGATATTGAGGTCTTTAATCCATTTGGACTTGAGTTTTGTGCACGGTGATAGATATGGGTCTATTTTCATTCTTCTACAGGTTGACATCCAGTTGTGCCAGCACCATTTGTTGAAGATGCTTTCTTTCTTCCATTGTATACTTTTAGCTCCTTTATCGAAAATGAGGTGTTCATAGGTTTGTGGGATAAAATCCGGGTCTTCTATACAATTCCATTGGTCGACTTCTCTGTTTTTATGCCAGCACCACACTGTTTTCATTACTGTAGCTCTGTAATAGAGTTTGAAGTCAGGGATGGTAATGCCTCCAGAAGATCCTTTATTGTATAGGATTGTTTTGGCTATCTTGGGTGTTTTGTTTTTCCATATAAAGTTGATTATCGTCCTCTCCAGATCTGTGAAGAATTTTGATGGGATCTTGATGGGGATTGCATTGAATCTATAAATTGCCTTTGGTAGAATTACCATTTTTACTATGTTGATCCTCCCAATCCAAGAGCAAGGGAGGTCCATCCATTTTTTGGTAGATTCTTGACTTTTATAGTATACCCGCTGACAGATTACTTCATTCTCCTGAACTCTGTGTGTCCATCTGACTTATTTGGAGATGTGGATTTGCAATGGAAGCTACACCCAAGTCTCTTGGATAATGCAGGTTTTTTTCTAAGCATTTCACCACCAGTGGTGTAGAAAACACTTACCTCTAAGCAGAGAAGAATTTGTGTATTCACCTCTCCAGTCATTGCTCCTCTACAGACTCGAGTCTATTCTCTTGGGAATCCGTGGTATGTATCTAAATGTAGGATAATGCATGCACTCCCATATCCCAGGTGGTTGCCGATGTACACTAGGCTGGGAAAGTCCTTTCATTTGACCTATTCACCTGGGCTGGAGGGTATAAATTTTAGATGTGGAACAGAAGTGTGTTGAACAGGGGGCAGAAAGTGGGACGTATTCTTAATTCGCTGTTCTTAAGCAGCTCTGGACTTTGATATCTAAGCCTGGAACTTTATATTTGTTTTTATTGTGGAGCTTAAAGCATGGTTCTCTTTGTTTTCCTAGCTGGAAACCTTGAAGATGATATATTGAGTCTGCATCTGAGATTTAGGAAGAGAGCCTGGCTTTTGTATTTAGTAGTAATTGACATGTAAGAAGACATGCAAGTGTGCTGTTTTTAATCATTCACAATTCCTTGTCCCTTGCCATAATTCATGTAACTAACATTTATTCAAAGATTTACTACCACTAAGAGGCAAAGTGTTATCAGGCCTCTCTGAAAGTGTGTGACAGTTTCACCCATCAGGAAGCATTCCCTAAGTCACCTTCCTTCCAATCAGTAATAACACTGCTTCCACTGTTCATCCTCCTGCCAAGAATGTCTTTAGAGTCCTGACACTGTTCAAAATTTCCCTATACGTGCTATCTGCCTGCACCATTTAAGAGCTCTAGTCATACATGGGTTAAGCCACCATTCTAAAAAAAATCTGTTACCAAATTCTTCTTGCCACATGGCCAGGTTGTCTTATATTTGTCCGCTCAACTCCCTAACCCAAACCCCCTTTCTCTTGCTTTCCCAATCTAAAGGGTAGCATCCCATTGAAGTGTTAGTCTAATTAATCTTAATCAATAAAAACCAGGAGTCAGAAATCAGGGTAAAAACCTGGAAGATCAAAGAACTAGGAGCAACTAACAGTTGCTTCCTTCCTGTCTCCCCCAAAAGGACTCAGATCCTGTCTACACTCCTCCTTATCACTTCCCATCTCCACCTCCTGAGTGCTGGGATTAGAGGTGTGCCACCACTGCCAGGCTTCTGGGCTAGCTCTGCCATCTCATCTTCAGGCAAGCTTTATTTATCAGAACACAAAATATTGCACAACATCCCTTCCTCTGCCTCATGATTGGCCAAACTAGAAAATGTGTTTTTACCACTCCGCAGAAATCCCCTCTAGTTGACCATAATGCAGGCCTGTGAACTCAAGGCCAACCTGCACTACACTTTGTTCCAAAAACAAAATAAAACCAAGGATTGTGGTTCATTAAAGCCCTGACCTAGCATGAGCCCTTTTCCTGATGTATGATGTAGTGTGTCATTGACTTATAAATCAAGAAATGACGAAGAATATAGAATTTATTGTTCTTAAACAGTCTCTCTCTTACTATTTGATTGTTTGGACACTTTAACAAGTTACATGACTTCTAGTGCATAGCCTTGAATGGTTTCTTATAAACAAGTTTTACACCTTCTGTATTTTTATGTCTATGCATAAATTTTGATCATACACCAGATGTTAAATGTTTGATGGTGGTTGTACGCACTTTTAATTCCAGCAGTGGGTTTCACAGAGAAGCCATGTCTAGGGGGGAAGAGATTTGTTTATTATGAAGTTTTGATTTAACCTCTTTATCGTGTGTAATATATAAAGTGATAATGTGATTATCATAGAAGAATAAAACAACCCAGAAAAAATGAATTCCAGAATTAATTGTTGCTACTTTTAGCTAGGCCTTAATCATGACTCTGAAAGAACTATTAGAATTTTATAAATTCTTTTGCAAGGCTACTTGGAAAAGCATTGAGCATTGGGATGAGTGCATTGGGCTGTGAACAGTAAAGCAGCTGCTACTGCCTTGCTTTATCAGTGTTCCCTTCCACTCAGTGTGCTTGGGGTTTGGGTGTGAAAGGGTCACATTCATCTCTCAGTTAAGGCCCACTTCTAGAGTTAAGCAAGTTCATTGCTTATCAGTAGCCCTGCTTTTCACTTCTTTGTTTCTAAGTATATTTTTTGTTCCTTTTGGAGTGGTTAAGGTTTCATTGAGATACTTTTAAAGGAACATGTTGGGGTTTGTTGTTGTTGTTTTTCGAGACAGGGTTTCTTTATAGCTTTTTGGAGCTTGTCCTGGAACTAATTCTTGTAGACCAGGCTGGCCTTGAACTCACAAAGATCTGACTGCCTCTGCCTCCTCCGAGTGCTGGGATTAAAGGCATGCACCACTACTGACTGGTGTTTTAATTATTTTTTATTTTATGTGCATTGGTGTTTTGCCATGGGTGTCAAGTTTCCTGGAACTGAAGTTACAGGCAGCTGTGAGCTGCATTGTGGGTGCTATGAATTGAACCCCGGACCTCTGGAAGAACAGTCAGTACTCTCAACCACTAAGCCATCTCCCCAGCCCCTACACATGGATTTACATGGCTTCTTGGGTCTTATATTTTGTAGTAAGCACTATGCTGACTATGCTATTTCTGCAGTCTCATCTTTTTCTTTTCTTTTTGTTGTTTTGTTTGTTTTGAGACAGGGTCTCTATATAGCCCTGGTGTCCTGGAACTCACTGTATGTGTAATCCAGACTGGCCTCAAATTCAGAGAGATCCTCCTGCCTCTGCCTCTGCCTCCTGAGGACTGGGATTGCAGGTGTGTGTTACCACACCGACCCCACCTCTCACATTTTTTTTCTTTTTTCTTTTTTGTTTTTTGGTTTTTCGAGACAGGGTTTCTCCGTAGCTTTTGGTTCCTGTCCTGGAACTAGCTCTTGTAGACCAGGCTGGCCTCGAACTCACAGAGATTTCTGCCTCCCATTTTAAAGAAGCAACGATCTCTTTATCTCCGAGGAGAATACAGTAAGAACTGTCTTTGTTAAGAGACAGTGAGTAGAGAGAGTGGGGTGAAAGGATAGTGTAGAAAAGCTGAATTTCCGAGAAATCAGCCTCATAAGGTGGCAGCTCCAGTGCGTCTTGTTCCTTGTTTTAAGTGTGCAGTGCTTCCTGAGTTTGCAGCCGTGAGCAAGGCCTCCCTAAGCCACGCCCATTTCAGTTTTAGTTCACGTGCTGCTGAAGGGAAGAATGTACTTTTAAAATTAAGCAGGTAGCTTTTAAAATTAAGTAATAGCCCTTTGTATTTCATTTGTTCACTAAGATATAAGCTGACGAGTGAGATTCTGTCGTACCTTTTAGGTGATTCAACAGTGAGGAGAAAGTTATAACACCAGCGTGGCCAACTCCTGCCTGCAAGGTGTGCTGTGAGCCACGTGATGCACGGATGTTTGAAGTGTATTTTTCTAACTCTTCAACACTAAATCACTGACATGGTTGCTGATTTTATTTCAAAAACCACTTTTATTCATGTTAGGTGAATGTGGAAACCAGAAATAGATTTATTACTAAATCTGTTTCATCCCAGACCTCCGAGACTAAGCAGTGTTTAGCTTAGAAAACGTTCCATCTTTATCGGTCCAGTGTGATCCTGCAGGAGCTATAGTGTTGCACAGCATAAAAGGTTTTGTCCAGTGAATCTTCCCTTAATCACTTGTTTAATATATTGGGGAAAATAGTTAATATATCTGGGCACAGTATAATGTAATATCCTTCTTTTCCTTCTTCGTTTCTCCTTTCCTTTCCTTTCCTTTCCTTTTTTCTTTTTTACCAGAAGAGAGAAAAATTACACGATGAAGAGGAAAAAAAAAGTGCCTGGGTTAGCCAAGAGAGACAGAGGACCCTGGATAGACTTAGAACATTTAAGCAGGTAATAGAAACACTCGATTGGTTTTTCACTGCTTTTCAGAGAGAGCCATACTATAGTCCTATTATAAGATTTCCGTTTAAAATTACTCCAATCTTAGTAGTGTGATCGGTTCCCTTTCTTGTGGCTGAGTCTGACAGTAATGTTCTTTTACCCCTGGTGTGCTGCTTCAGGAATGTAAAGAATGGAGAGAGTAGATTGTCAAGAAAACCTGGATTCTTTTGAATAAAAAAATGTTGATATTATGAACTTTATTGCACTCTCCCCCTTCTGTCATAAAATTGTGACCAGGCATTTTTTAAGGTGCCTTGTTGTACCCCCTAAAGTTTTAACTTTTTTTATATAAGTATTTGAAAATAAACTATAGTTTCTTAGTTTCTTGCTAAGTACCAGTAAATATGCAAATATATGTATATTTGATCCTGTTTGTCTTGAGTTTTATATACAATTTTTTTCCATTGAAGACTTAAAGTCATTTGACTAGTTTTCTTGTTTGTGTTGTATATGGTCTTGCTATAGCCTTGGCTAAACTGGAATGTATATAGACCAGGCTAGCCTTAAACACATAGCTATCCACCTCCTCTGTCTCTTAAATGCTTGGAATAAAGGCAGGTGCATCAGCAAGCCCTGAATGTGGCATTGCTAAGCAGCTGGGTAAGAGGGCAGAAGGGTTTGACAGCGGGCAATAAAAGAGGTGGTGAGAATTGTTTAAAGGTATTGAAAGGGTATGCAAGGGTTTTCTAGTTTTTCTGTTGGCTTTTTTCTTGTCCCTTGGAAAAAGTTAGAAAAGAGTCAAAATAATAACATTCTGTTAAAGGGAGAAATAACTAAGCATTTGTTGGCAAATTATTTTAATATACTCATACAATAACTTTGATATTTTAGAGGTACCCTGGGCAAGTCATCCTTAAATCAACAAGATTAAGAGTGGCTCATGCGAGGAGAAAAAGTACAGCAAGTCCTGGGCCCTGTGAGGAGCAGTGTGACTCTCTACCCGGAGAGCTGCAGGGAGAGAAGACTGAAGTGGGAGAAGGAAGAAGCAAGCTTGGGTCTTCACAGACAGCAGAACCCCAGAGCCTTGTCCATCTTGAAGACACTTCATCAGTACAACTTGAAGCCCCTTCATTACCTCCCAGTGCTGTTACCTCTGAACTGCCTCCACCCTCATCACTTCCACTTCTGACCAGTAATGACCTCAAACCATGTTCTGCTGCAGCAGATCCACTCCCACCCCCTCTCCCTCCAACACCTCCCCCTCCCCCTCCACCCCCGCCTCCACCTCTGCCTGTTGCAAAGGACAATGGTGCCACCACCACTTCAGAGACACTGGAGAAAGATGCACTTAGAAAGGAGGGCTGTGAGAAGAGGATCCCAAAGTCAGCCAGCGCCCCCTCAGCGCAGCTCTTCGACAGCAGCCAGCTGGTCAGTGCCCGGAAGAAGCTCCGGAAGACAGCTGATGGTTTGCAACGGAGGAGAGGTGAGCGAACAGGACCTAGAGAAGTCTTAGGAACTCAGCAATTGTTTACAAATTTATACCTTCTCTTAAGCTGTTAGGCGTGGTTTTTTTGTTTGTTTTTTGTTTTCTTCCAGACAGGGTTTTTCTGTAGGTTTGGAGCCTGTCCCAGAATTAACTAGCTCTTATAGACCAGGCTAGCCTCGATCTTACAGAGATCTGCCTGCCTCCCAAGTGCTGGGATTAAAGGTGTGTACCATCACCGCCCAGCTACACAGGTTTTTAAAATATCCAAGTGACATTTGGCCTATTTGTTAGGTAGCACTTTTTGTGTGAGGAAAAACAAATCTGACTTTTAACTTGAATGGTAAACTGTTGTGACTAGGGAGTCTGGCTTAGTGGTGGAGCTCATATGCTATTTTATGACAATGATATCATTTGTAAGAAAGGGCATGAAGCCATTAACAACATCATATATTTGGTCACAGTTTAGTATTGAAGACTTAAGAGTGTTCTTCATATAAAAAGACAATTCTTTTTTCAGAGCAGGAAGTTCTGTGCAACTTACTACATGTCAGTGTGCCTCAGTGAAGTTCCCTCTAAGTAACTTTTCTTGCCTTTGAGGGACTTTCAGTTTGCATGAGGCAAATAATACAGAGCATCTTGCTATCACATATTAACCTGAGAATATTCTGTAAAGTACTTCATACCACAATCTGAACAGAATCTCATGTGAAACAACTAAATGAAAAAGCACAGCGACAGTGAACCAGCATTAAATTGTGTGTGGGGGACTGTGGGTGTATGTGTATGTTTGTGTTAGATGCATATGTACTCAGTTTTTCATGTTGAGCCAGTCAATTTGAGTATCTTACCCAACTGCTCTCTGCCTTACTTTTTGAGACAGGGTCTCTCACTGAACCTGGAGGTTACCATTTCAGCTTGACTAGGTAGCCAGTAGCCCCACGTCAACCCCATTAGGCTCCACCTGTCACCATGCACTTCCCAAGCACTGGAATTACAGGTATGCACTGCTGTGTCCAGCTTTTATATGGATGCTGGGAATTTAAACTCAGATGCTCATCTTCCAACTCCATTTTTTTTTTAAAGCCAGGTGGTAGCAGTGCACACCTTTAATCCCAGCACTTAGGAAGCAGAGGCAGGCGGATCTCCATGAGTTCAAGGCTAGCCTGGCCTACAGAGCAAGTTTCTGAACAACCAGGGATACACACAGAGAGACCCTATCTTGAAAACAAATGAATAAATAAATTAGTTAAAAAATTAATCACTGTCTTACCTTGGGCTCGTGGTGGGTGCAATATGGGAGTCCTTTGGGAATCTCAGCTTTCATATCAAGACCATCTCCCCACTTGTATTAGCGGTCACAAAGTTTGACTAACTCTGTTTGTTTTGTCTTCCAAAGTGAGTTCGCCCATGGATGAGGTGTTAGCATCTTTGAAGCGTGGTAGTTTTCATCTGAAAAAGGTTGAACAGCGGACTCTGCCTCCTTTTCCTGATGAAGATGATAGTAACAATATCTTGGCGCAAATAAGGAAAGGGGTAAAATTGAAGAAGGTTCAGAAGGAAGTTCTGAGAGAATCCTTCACACTTCTGCCTGATACAGACCCTTTGACACGGAGCATCCATGAAGCTCTAAGAAGAATTAAAGAAGCATCCCCAGAGTCAGAGGACGAGGAGGAGTCTTTACCTTGCACAGACTGGGAGAACTAGCAGGTAAATGACCCGCTGTCTTCAGCAGCACGAGCCAGCGATCCAGCTGTAGCGGGTCTTGTTCTCTGTGGCTGTTCATCATATGACGCAGCTGTGGTCTCCCTGACAGTGTGCTAGGAATCCATTTCAGGTCCTCTTGCAGGGTGCCAAGAGTTCTTAGTCATTAAGCCATTTCTCCAGCCCCAGAAAGCACTTTTAAAGGGCAATGGCTATGTAAATACTATGCAGCAGGTCATTTTTTTCTGTTTTGCTCATTTAAAAAAACCTACAGTATAGCTATATTCCAAGAAAAGAGGCAGTCTTATTTGTTTTTTTGTTTGTTTGTTTGTTTGTTTGTTTTTGGTTTTTCGAGACAGGGTTTCTCTGTAGCTTTAGAGCCTGTCCTGGAACTAGCTCTTGTAGACCAGGCTGGCCTCGAACTCACAGAGATCCGCCTGCCTCTGCCTCCCGAGTGCTGGGATTAAAGGCGTGCGCCACCACCGCCCGGCTTAGGCAGTCTTATTTGTATCTTGAACAGATTTTTAAACTTTTTTTAAACAGATTTTTCAGCCTTTTTAACTGAACTACTTAAAGTAGGCATATTAAAATTTGATAATTTTGCTGCCTGTAATTACATAGCTTTATAAATACTTAAAATGTTCAGTCACACTGCTGTTTCTTTGTTATCTTTAATAAGCAGCTCCATTTATAAATATGAACACTTGAGTCCTGCACAGTAAGATTGTATTTGGTTACATATATGTATTCTAATATTTGCAGTCTGCTGCTTGCTTACATATCTCTTTTCTTTTTTAAAAAAAAAAAATAGGGTCTCACCATGCAGCTTTAGCTGGTCTAGAACTGTATAGATAGGTCAGGCTAGTCTTGCCTCTGTCTCCCTGAGTGCTGGAATTATAAAGGTGCATACCACCAAGCCCTCTGCTGCTTTTAAATGGCACAAATTACACTATGTTGAAAAGAATAAAGTGGTTATGGCATATGCTGTAAGTTACGCAGTGGTTTCAGCAAAGTGTACAGAGCATGTGACATGTTCTGGTCTCTGATAGACTTTATGATATTTAGCAAAAGAGGAAGACTTAACTAGACTTGGCCGTGCAGTTCTGCAATACCCAGGCAATGATCAGGAAGTAGAGGCAGGAGGAGCATGACTTTAATGACAGTTATGATTGCATATTAAACAGGAAAGCAGCCCCTCCAAAAGGGAACACTCTAGAGGGGATATATACAAGATAGCTTATTTCTTAAAGACGGGTATGCTGGCATACACCTTTAATCTCAGTACTCAGCGACAGTTGCATGAGGATCTGTGTGAGTTCAGTCCAGCTTGGTCTACAGATCTCCAGGACAGCCCAGAATACAGAAAGACCCCATCTCAGGGGAGGAGCCGGGGAGAGCTTATTTGTAAATGATTTTCTAGCAGAGATATATCCAGGATAATTACCTTTGGATGGGAGGGTATGCGGTGATCCCTGATCATGTATGATCTTAAGAATAGCTTAAGGGAATTACTGAAGAGTGGATTTCTGCCTTTGACTCTGAATCTAAATGTTTATTTAATGTATACTCAAGCACACATGGATTTTGAAGACTTGGCACAGTAAAATAGGAATTGGTCAAATAAAGAGTTAATATTAAAAGTACCTCCACCTTTTCCTGTGAGCCTAGGAAATGAGGAAATGTCAGGCACCTCTTTCCGTGGCTCTGCCTCAAGCTTCAAAGGCACGGTTTCTATCATAGTCTCTATAATATGTGTTGACTCTGATTGGCCTTTTCCTTTACTACTGCTCTGTGCAGTGATGTTCAGTCATCTTGCTTACTTCATAGGTAAACATTAGTCTTTATTTTCCTCTAAGAAATGTAAAGGAGTGTAATTAATATCAGTCTATCTAACTAATAGGCTATATTCAGACTCATGTCGTCTTCCAAGGGCCTTTTCCATAGCAGATACTTGCACATTATCTCCCTCTTTACTGTTCTTGCCCCTCTGTGTTGTTCCTGCTTGTAGCTTCCCCTGCTCTCTGTTCCTCGCCCAGTCACGGTCCTTCCCTGCAGCAGCTCAGGTCAGCATTTCCGTGCTTGTCTTTTCCATCCCACAAGGTCTTGCCTGACACACACGACAGACAGCATCATTTTGTGTAGCTAAGCTGAAGTGGATCCTATGTCTGGGCACTGATTGAGAGAGTGGGAGGGGCTGATAGTTCTTCAGTGTTGAAAGAAAACCAGGAAACGCTCAGGAGATGTATGACCTGGAACTTTCGCATTTGCATTTAAAAGATAAATGTATGTTCTCATCATCCTGTTGAGCCTCCCTGCAGACAGCTGTGGCTGACAGTAGCCCTGTGTGGCTCTAAGCATGAGGGAAAGGAATACCATGTAACAGTGGAAAGAGATGCGAGGCATAAATTTCTTTTCAAGAAAACTGATGGTGGTCCTGTTTCAAAGGTAAAAAAGGATATATGAAATTGATTTTTTATATGACAAAGATGGTTCCTTTCCATATACAGTGGCCATAAAGTTGTGAAATAGTATGCCTCTGTGCACGCGGCCTCTGTAGGCTCTTTCAGGGCTTTCAATCCCAGACTTTGAGTCTAAGTCAGTCTAATAGCGCATCTCAGTGAGTTAGCCTATCAAAACGAAATGTTCTTATTGGAAAACGGTTTTGTTTGAGCTTTTTAATCTAAAAACTAGAAGATATTTTCTCACTCACACTAGCTGTGTTTCAAGACCTCAGTACCATGTGTAGCTTCACGAGTAGAAAACACAGAACTATAATACAGAACGTCGTGCTTTTTTCTCCCATCTATATAAAGAATAAAGGTCTGAGGGGACAAGCATATACCTACCTGTAAGAGGTATCTTATTCTAACACGTTGTGTTACTTTCTTTACATACAGGTGACTTAACAGAAAGAAGAAAAATACCCACGGATTAAGACTGGTTCTCATTCTTTTGGGAAAAAGTTTAATCTCTTGGTCCCAAAATTGAATTCCATTAGTTGCTGAGTATGAAAAAAGAAGCACAATTGGAGGATATTACTGTCCAGTCACTCTCGCTGGTAGTGGTGACGTCAGTTTTCTATGTGCAATGTTCCTGACTGCCTTGCGAAGGCCTCCTGGAGACAGACGGCTGCTCCTTACACACCTCTTCCCGCCCACCCTTTCACAACCTCATGGTGGCCAATTACACTAGGGGTCACTGAATTAGAAGAACCCTGGGTTGGCAGAGTTCTACTGTGTGAGCTGCTTTGGGAGTCATCTTTCAGTGCACCGAGAAGATATCTGCTGAAGCTCAGCTGCTTCCACATCAGCTTCTAGAACTAGAGTGACATGCTGAAGAAGGCATTTATCATGGTAGTCACAGTCAGGAATGAAAAGAAAACAACATGGAGCGCACTTAAAAATCCCCACATTTTTTCATCTCCAGAGATGTTCAGTGTCTGAGAAGCCAGTGGAGATAGACCTAGTAATGTGTGCACCAAAACACAACACATTTAATAAGGCATATTTTTAAGAGGCCACAGTCTTACATTTTGTAAGAGTTTGAAGTTAAAATTTCCATGCTTTTAAAATAGCATTTCATAATTCTGAATTTAGAATAGTTTGAATTTTATGTGCACCCTGTTTATGAGAAGCAGTTCTTCGTAATTTGATAATGTTTCAAATTATTTTTAGTCTTTTTGTTTGAACTACTGCTTGATTACTGTAACTCATGACTTTCCTATTGAGAATCAAAAATCAGGATTCAACAGTGGGGTTACAGATGACAGCTGTTTGTATCCTGCACCAGTTCTAGGTTCTTATTGTTATGATCCATGGTGAAGAGCATGTGTTCAGTAGAGGTCCAGAAGGCAGCCATTCCCCAAAACCCGCAGCTGGCATTTCACTATTTTCTTATGCTTCGGATAGAACATTAGGATAGCATTCGTTGCTGTCACCAAATCTTGAAACTTACGTACATAGTTGTAGGGCTGACTTAGCTGTATCATACAGGGTCCATTTATGAATGGAGCTGTCATGGATTGTCAATGGGATTTGTGGACCTGCTTGAAAGTAGATATGCTGGCCCCAGTTTACAGCACGGTGTAGTGTGTGCTAATGATGGAGACAGATCTTGGCTTTATAAGGAGGGATTGAAATACCAAAAAGAACTTCATTCCCAGAAAGTTCTTCCCCAGCTTAGCCCAGAAACCACCCTGCAGTGAGAGCTCGCCATTGTCCACAATGGCTTCCTCCAGAAACACAGCTTTTCTTGTCAATACTGAGAGATATTTTTCTTTAATTATGGAAAAAAAAAATTCTGGTAGCAGGTTAAAGTAAACCAAATCTTTGCACTTGAATATTCGTAGCATGTTTATTGATGAGACTGGGAGCTTTTGTAACCTTTTATTTATTGGTTTTAGTCCTAGCACAATTCCCACATCTTGTCCAGAAGAATTAAAATAGCTCCGATGTACAAACCTCACCCCAGGATGATGTGTGGGTCCTTCATACCCAAAGATCCATTGGCTAGATAAAAATATCTGAAAAATTGCAAAGTTTACAAACTTTGTAAAAGTCACCCATCATCTATGCACTTCTAATATTAAATATCCATGTATCAGTATTCTACACTGGTTTTTTTACTTTTAACATTTTTAACTGATTTATTTTGTGTGCATTGGTGTGAAGGTGATAAATTCCCTGGAGCCAGTTATAGACAGTTGTGAGCTATCATGTGGGTGCTGGGAATTGAACCCAGGTCCTCTGGAAGAGCAGCCATTGCTGTTAACCACTGAGCCATCTCCCGAGCTTTTATTCACTTTTGATACTGGTCTTGCTCTGGAGCCCTGGCTGGCCTAGGACTTGCCGTGCAGACTGGATCCGCAGCATTCGTCCTGCCCTTGTCCTCCCAGTGCTAGGTAGGACCGCAGCTGGCGGCCAAGATAAGGTTGGCTGCGGTTTTGTTTTTGTGTGGTTTTTTTTGTTTTTAAAGTTTCATTTTTTAAAAAATTATTTTAAGTATGTATGTCCAAGAGGCTCTTGCCTGGAGCTAGATTTACAGACTCCCCCTCACATGGTTGCTGGGAATCAAACTTGGATCCTCTGAAGGAACAGTGCATGCTCTTAATCCCTCAGCTATCTCTACAGCCCGTTTTTTTTTAAACTTTAGGAAAATATGGACTATAACATTAAATTAACAACAGCCATTGTGTTGTAGTCAGTCTTGGCATCAAACTCCTGGCCTTTTAGGTGGGAAAGCAGGGAATCATGAGCAGCTCTCAGTACATCCTGTCTTAGCTCTCCAGGAATGACTTCATTCTTGACAATCCACAGCTACAGCACGGAGCCTTCAGCCCATTTTGAATGCCAGTTTCTCTGTCTCAGGTTTTGTACTGGAGTGTGGTTCAGAGTAGAGTTCAAGACCTTATGTTCCGTCAGTAGTGTTGCTTCCTAACCTCCAAGGAAAGATTTCTGCTTAAAGAATTATGCCACTGTTTTTACAGTAACACAAAGTAATTAGCATACAGGTGTTCGAGAAATCACTAGGTGAACCCACATTAGTTTAAAGTGGATTTAGAGCCCCAGAAAAATGATGAGCATGTTTTTGTTCCTCTATCTTAGTTTCCTAAACAATAATAAAGGGTTTGGATGAAGTCAGTGGACCCGAAGTGATGAGCTCTGGCCTTCACAGTGCATTCGTATGTTTAGTTGTCGCTTAGTGCTCCCAGTTCCCGGTCTGCTTGTACAGCTAGACTCCTGCTGTCATTCCTGTCCACAGACCCTGTTTGTTTGTGCTCTTCCCAAATACGGTATAGCCAATAGATCGCTTGGGGACACTAATGTTCATACTTGAATGTCAAGTCCAAATATTCCCTCAATACAACCAAAATTGTGTCTAATAGCCAATGTAGTATGTATAGAAAAGGAATATCTCATGATTTAAATGCTAATTGTATTTTAGCATAAGAAAGTGCTGGAAAATAATAAGGACTTCTAGGGGATATGCAATGCCCTTTATAGGGGCTATTGAGTGTAAAGAGTGCTTTATAGGTAGGGCATGGAGTTCATTAAAAACAATCATTCCTTAGGTGTTCATTGTGCACTCGGAATTTTTTTTTTTTCTTTTCCTAGGACAGGGTTTCTCTGTGTAGCCCTGGCTGTCCTGGAACTCAGTAGAATCAGGCTGGCCTTGTACTCAGGGATCCACCTGTCTGCCTTCCTTTTAAGAGTGCTTCAAATCCCATTTTTAAAAACATAGTGTTGTGGTGGCCTTTCCTAAAATGAACACTTGGTGGAGTGTGTGTGCCCACAGAATATCATAGAAAGTGCTAAGTGCATCATGGAAACCACACACTAAGAATCTAACGTTCAGTGAGATGCAGCCTTGTATGCAGCATCCATGCCACACAGGGATGCTCACAGTGATGCAGTCGCATCTCTATCCTCACAGGATGTATTTATTTAAACCATTGCTTTTAACCTAGCTTTGTAATACGCTCATCACCAGAAACCAACCTGCAAAATGACTTTGGGTCTTAAGCAGACCTTTCAGGGAGTTTTGAGTTATACTTTTACCAGGTAGAGGAGAGTGAGTAAATTCTGAGCAACTGCAGAACAATTGGACAGTTGCAGACAGCTTACGATGCCATTTGGCAGGAGAAGTGGAGACCTTTAGTTTTCCCTCATTTTTGCACTGAATATATGATGATATAAAGCTAAATGTGCATATTAAACTTTTTATTTGTGCTTGGTGTTGCCAGTGACCATCAAGACTTCTTTAGATGGAAGAGGTGAAAAAACAGAAGCACCTTACCGTTCAGCATACAGCACTTATGTCTTGCTACTAAATCCATCAGTAGTCATGCCTGAACTTTCCTTTTTTGTTAAAGCACATTAAAATTCTGCCTAATTGCTTTGTAAAGTGAAGCAATGGTATTTTTATCCTATAAATATAATGTAACTTAAAAAGTTTTCATACAAATGAGTTTATATCATTATCTAAATTGTCATGTATTTAAACAGAAGTTTTTTAAAATGGGAGGCAGTCCTGACCCAGAGAGAGAGAGAGAGAATGAGAGAGAGAGAATGTGTGTCTACTTAATGTCCTGTGAGTTATGTTACAGATGCTCTTATTGTAAATTTTCGTTTTGCCCACAGTGATGCACAGCTGGGCATTTGTATGATTGGATTCCAAATTTAGAAATGTTCCCTGTCTTCAAAGCGCTACTGGGTTACTGCTAGGTGCGTGTACAGAAGATACCTCTGAGGCGGACATGCTAAGCGTTCTTCATGGATGCTGTTTCACACTGACTCGAAAGCAATCATTTGTTTTGAGAGGAAGGGGAAGTTTCATTTCTTGTTTGTTTTTGTAGGTACAGTTAAAAGTGGCTCAGAAAGTATGTAGGAAAAACCTTGAGAAGTTTAAAAGCAAAAGGTCTGTATGTTGAGTTGAGTTTTAACGGGAGGAAACATTTTTACTTGCATGTTGTATAGTTAACTATCAAAGGGTGCAATGCGTTGTTTTAGGTTTCTCCTTGCAAAGTCCATCGTCCTTGCTCCAGTCCTCGCCGTTAACAGTGGCATTCCCTCTCTTGTGATTTCTCTTCATTTGTGTGATGTTACAAAGGTTGGACGGTGCAGCCCATAACAGTGACACACAGTGTCTCTGACACAGCCCCACTGCCTTGTTGAATCTCTCTGTACCGTATGCATTGCCAAGTGTGAAACCACAATATGTAGTTTATTGAGAAACGGAAGGCTGCAGATCATTTTGCATGAGTAAAGCCCATTGGGGCTAAGAAACTGACACTTCTTTTCACCTGTTTTGGGTATATGAAAATTACAGTGGCAAACTGACTCAGCACTATCAGCTTTGTGCAATGTTATAAAGGCAGAAGCAAAACACTAGTGCACTGTGCTTGGCTTTGCAGGATGACTTTCCCATCATTACATTAAGTGGATTTGTCTGCAGTGTACTGTAAATGCCATCTCTTGCAGATTTATATACTTCATTCATATGCTCAATTAACATTCTAAAGTATTAAAAATACAAAGAAAATACTAAGCAGGCATTTATAGCAATACTATGAAATCTCCAATAATTGTTGACTATTGCCTTTTGCTCTTTAGTGCAACTTTCTGCATTATTTTGTTGCTTTTTCTCTTTTTATCATTTCACACTCCTGACTTAAATACTTGTTCACCCAATATTGCACTCACCTTTCTTATTGTACATGCAATGTAACAACACACAGTTTTGGTGCTTAACAATATTCTTTTTTTTCTTTAATAAAGGATATTTATTTGAATTAACTTGATTTGTTTGTTTAAACACATTGATAGTATTTTCAGAAAGGAGCACACCAATATTGCACTTTTGTTTTTTAAAGATGTATTTATTATGTATACAGTGTTCTTCCTGTATGTGTGCCTGCACACCAGAAGAAGGCATCAGATCTCATTATAGATGGTTGTGAGCCACCTTGTGGGTGCTGGGAATTGAACTCAGGGCCTCTGGAAGAGCAGCCAGTGCATTTAACCTCTGAGCCATCTCTCCAGCCCCCAATATTTCTCATTTTAAATAGTATTCATTATATTAGTTACCTCCTGCGGTGACTAAATACCTTGAGAAGAGACAACAGGGAGAGGATTTATTCTGACTTAGAGTTCTGGGGACTACATGCATGACAGCATGGTGGTGAAGCCAAGCACCCTTGTGTTCGGCTTGCTTTCTTCTCATTCAGTCCAGGTAACCGTGGTGGTGTCCCCACATTCACAGTAGGCCTTTCTTCCTCGGTCACACCTTTCCAAAAACACCCGCATAGATATTTCCAGTGCTGTGTTTCCATGGTGAGTGAAGTCCAGTAAAGTTGATGATTCACGATAAAGCATCTCAGTTCCATAGACCCTGAGACATGGGCTATCCATGGCTGAACTGCTTCTTCCTGGATGCTGTTGAGGATTTCCATGGCAGCTTTATTTGCGCTGTTTATTATATGTACTGTTTGTACACATGTACAAAGCTTGAACATGCTTCCCCAAACTTGAGTTTGTTTTTAGGAGTTTGTTCGTGATTATCTAAATTGAGAGAGGTTGACCTCATACTTGGAAAGCCCTAACTAGAGGCCAGCAGACACTGGCCAGTTTCTGTCCGCATAGTTTAATAGCATGAACAAGTGAAAAGCTACTCATCCCCCCAGGGCATGGAACGTGGGTTGGCAACAGATGTTTTGTGTAATTGAGTACTAGATTCTGTCAGAATTTGGGATAGCAGTCTGAGGCAGAAGAGTCTAGCTTCCTGGAATACAGCCCTGCACAGAGCCTTGCTGTGGTTTCTGAGGTCGGTTTTGTCCAGTGGGTAGCAATTGCTCATAAATGGATCTCTTCATTTATCTAAACCTCTGATAGGCAGGTTTTCCAGCCATTCAATTCCTCACTGTCTGTTCTCCCCCAGGCCAGGCTTGACCCCCTATTCAGACACAGGTTAGCTTCTCTTTACACACAGGGCCCAGCTCTATAGTCTTTGAGCCTGGATAGAACTCTGCAACTCCCTAAAACAATCAGAAGAGGTAGCCATGCTGTTTTGTGCTCAGTACCTGGAATGTTCTCTTGCCTGGCTGACTTAACTTTCTCATTATCTAAGCTTTGGAAACACCTGGAATATGGGCCTGCTCACTCCCCAGCTCATCCCAGCCTTGTGAATATTAAACTTTGGCTTTCCTGATGACTGAACCAAAAAGTCTTAACCCCCCTCTCCACACCCTTTCCCATGACTCGGTAATTATGCTGGACAGTGGATTTCTTCTGCTCTGTGACTTCTTGGCTCACTAGGGCTGTGTCCAGCTTCTCTGATCTAAAAATGGCTCCCCTGAACTCTATCCCTGTCAAAGTGAACCTGGCTAGATCTCTCCACTTCTTCCCATCTTCACATCTCACAAGCAATTGCCCTTAGACCTTTCAGTCCCTGCCCACATCCCACCCTCTGTCTTACTGAAGCTGACTCTGACTTCTGTCTGGCAGACGGCCTGGCTAGACCATCTTTCAGCTGTTCTTTGGCATGGGCTTTCATGCGGTCTCTGCACTGCCGGCCTTGCCTATGCGTGCCTTTGCACAGTTGCTTCTCCCCTGTGTTGCTCTTGACTAGACGACAGGATTTCTGTGGACTTTTATTGCTGGAGCTCTATGCAAAGTGTCTCTTCCTAGCACTGTCCATGTCCCCTCTTCCCGACAGTGTGACCAACATTGTATGTCTCAGTATATAGTCATGTCCTAAAGCCTTGTATCTGAGCACATGTGCTCAGGTTTTTTATTGAAAGGGAAAGGATTGCTATAAATCATTCCCTTGCTGACTTCATAAGGAGCCAGTCCTGCAGACATCTGACTTTGCCCTTTTAGAATTGCGAGATGTCAAGCCGCCAGCCTTTGACAGCTGGATCCAGCAACCCTAGCAAACCAAGGTAGCATCTGTCAGGTTTCCACCATGGTTACTCAAGTCTGCCCTGTTACTGTGTCTGCCAGTATGATGAATCCAAACCAACCAGTAGTCCCACCAGGTGCCCCTGTACTTGCTCTCAGAGGAGCCAGGTAACTGGACCCAGTGGATGAGAAGCAGTAACACTGGTCTCCTGCCTGGAAAATGCAGATCTGCTACGGGAAGTAGTGGAGACTTTTTTGAGATGGCAAAGACGAGGACATTATCACCGATTCGTCCGAGTTGCTTCTGTTAAGAGCTAGGCAAGAAAGCAAGGAAAAGACAGGAAACACTTGGCGAGGCTGTGTGGAGAACTCAAAAGTACCCAAACTACCATAGTTAACAGTTATGTTAAAGTATAAATACCTCAGTGCTACTAGATATGACATAAAGAGTTAAACATGCTAAAAATGTCATTCGAGAAGTGAGGAAAAACAATACAAAAGAAAAAAATTGGCATGACAAGCTAAAGAAATCCAAATGCTAGTGCACCTATGGGAAAGTAGTTGACCTCAGTAACTAGAGTTCACACTGGAAACCAAGACACGTGCTCATGAGTTGTTACACTTTAGACTGGTAATTCCAAGTGTAGACAAGTCTTGGACTTGTTAGACTTGTTTAGACTGGTAATTCCAAGTGTAGACAAGTTCACCCACAATGGTTCTATAATTGGGCACGGCAATGGAAAATTACAGGATATCCACAAAGACTAGCCAGGATGTTCTCTTGAGACACAATAACTTATGTAGTGCATGTGTGTAGAATCAAATCAGACGAGGGCTCGTGGTAGCAATCTGTAAGAGCCAACAACTAAAGATAACCCAGGGCTCTATCAACAGGTAGGTGAACAAATTGTAGTCTTCAAATGTGAATGCACTTAGTGGGGACAGCAACAGGAAAGGCGCAGCCTAGAAGGCAACTTGAGGAATCTTACTAAGCAAAACAAAGCCACAAGTACACATATACTTCTAGTCATGGAAGTTAAATACAGGCAAAACTAAACTAGTGTTTGGGGTGTTATTCAAATAGTAAAATTATAAAGAAAAGAAAGTGGTTGCTATAGAAATCACAGTTGTCACCTTTAAAGCAAAGTACTAGGAGGCGAACAGACCCAAGCCATCTGTAGACTGTCAGATTGCCTCAGATGGTGGTTTGATATGGGGTCAATAACCTGTTTGATTGGGTCTATGCATTTTAAAAATAAGTATTACATGTTGTGCCTTTCTAAAATGTTCTCTTAGAATGACAGAAAATTGCTTCTAGAATTCAGTTGCCTCTGTCTTTTGAACTGCAAAATAATTTGCAAGCTCAAAACCCAGAGAACCATAGGTGCTGCAAACACGAGAACCATGGCTGCTGCAAACACGAGAACCATGGCTGCTGCAAACACGAGAACCATGGCTGCTGCAAACACGAGAACCATGGCTGCTGCAAACCTGAGAACCATGGCTGCTGCAAACACGAGAACCATGGCTGCTGCAAACACGAGAACCATGGCTGCTGCAAACACGGGAACCATGGCTGCTTTACTTTGATTAGCTGGCAGAAGCAGGGCCGAATTCAGAGCTCTGGTAGCCTTAGGGCAGTGCAGGCTTCTGGAAAGTTTCCCTGTTTTACTAGCTCTATGGAGGGTTTAATTCCTGCTATGGGTTTTGTTTTGTTTTAATATGCAGATTTGAAGTAGGTGAGATTTTTAAGAACAAAATCTGCTTTAAGGAGTGAGGACACCTGAGGCCTAGTCCTGCAGCTCAGTGGTGTGAGGCACCAAGAGCTCATCTGTCTCCTGGCTGTGATGGGATCTGAGAACCCCGAAAGCCACAACAGAGTCCTGGCACACAGGACTGCTTGACATCACCTGGAAGATAGTTCAGAAGTAAACACATCCATGACTAGAAAGACGCCTTGTGATTGTGAGAAAGCCGCAGTTAGTGTTGGTTTCCACAAAATGAACACTATCAGTCACATTTTAAATGAATAAAAGATCCATAACTTTGACTCTGTGGAAGGAATTGAGTGCAGACATTCACACACCATCTAGTGGGCCTTAAAAGTCATCCTGTAGAAACAGCTCCAAAGAAAAGTCCATGGGTTGCTATTTGTGGAGGGATGTTGATGGAATGACAAAGCTGGCTTCCCACCCCACTGCTCTATCCTAAAGTCACTGTCACACACTGTACAGCCTCCAGTGTTCCTGTAGAGCAAGAACGGGCTACTTAGAGGCACTGTTAGAAGTCTCCACACCACGGATAAGACCAAAACATGATGAAAGTAACTAAAAAAGAACAACAAAAACAAAACTCAATTCAGAAACTGGGAAGTTAAAAATCATGTATCTAAAAAAATGATAAAATAATCCATGAAACAATGTGTTGTGCTAATAAGACCAAAGGGGAAGGCGTGGAAACCAGATCTATGGTAGCTAAGACTACAAAGTTGGGCATGGGCCAGGCATAGTGACACACCTTTATTCCTAGCAAGAGGAAGGCAGAGGCAGAAGGATCTCTGGGTTGAGCTCAGTCTGGTCTATGTAACGAGTTCCAGGCCAGCCAGAATTCCATGGTGAAACCCAGGCTTGACACTGAATAGCTGAAGAAATGCAAGCTGGCCAGAGTGGACAATGGACAATTTGGAGGACTAGTCCCACCAGGGTACATCTCAATCCTGCCTGGAAGAGGAGAGAAAGGACTAGGGGGTGCAATGATCAGAAGCAGCACTGTCAGCTGCTTCCTGTCTTTGTTTGAAAGAATTCAAGTTGGGATTGCTTTCCTACTTAACAAGTTACCCGAGGAACACTCCAGGAGGTGAGGACTTCAGAGTGCTCCCAGGGAGAGCCATACAGGGGAATCTGGCAGATCTGTGGAGTGACGATATTCTGTGAGAACAGGGCTTTAAGAAGTTCTATAAAGAATTGAGTAGAATTTTCACTTAAGGGAAAAGGCACTGGAGTATGCTTGTGTGATGGTTAAAAAAGCCAAAGTAACAGGAAATAGCCATGTGTTCCTGTTTCTTAGTTTATAATTAAGAAATTGGGGAGCATCATAGTGGCACAGTATAGGCAGATTTTTCTGTCCCCCCTACCAGCTCCCAAATCATGACATGGAGACTATTATTAATTATAAAACTTGGCCAATAGCTCAGCCTTGTTTCTAACAAGTTCTTATAACTTAAGTTAGCCCTTGTCTTTTAGTCTACATCCTAACACGTGGCTTTTACCTCCATCCTATTTTGTGTGTCTGAGTCTGGCTGGTGGCTCCTCAGACTCCACCCTTCTCCCCAGAGTCCATCTAGTCTGGCTCTCCTGCCCAATCTCTTCTTTCCCAGTTCTAGGTCATGGGGTCTTTATTAACAATGACAGTAATAAATATTTACAGTGGGCAAAGATTGTTACACAGCAGTAGAGTTGTAATTCAGCACTCAAAGGACTGAGGAGAATCTCAACTTCAAGGTCATCCTGGGCTAAGTGGCAAGACTGTCTCAAGAAACAAGATGCCCCAACACCTTTGGTTGTGATACACTTTCAATTCAAGGGACAGATAAGGCTGGGAGACTATGCTTCCCTCCCACATGCCTATCTCAGTTCTCTGTGGAGTCACAGAGCTACTGTAGTCATGCAAGGATCTTCTGCGCGTGCGTGTGTGTGTTTAATATCACCAGTACAGGGGTCCTACTGGTTCACATAAGAGCAGTTGGTTTCCTGCCATTTTCTGATGGGTCCACAGAATGCACTATGCACCTCCGCATATGTGTATCCACAGGGACACCCACAGAGAAGGTCAGGCCTCTCCCCTCATGATGACCCACAGGGTGGAATGCTGGCCATCCACAGTAGATACACCTGTGTTACCCACAATGCCTGCTGGTCTCAGAAGACTAATCTTGCTTCCTTCTGTCAGGCTGATTTCCACTCCTCAAGTCTTCCTCTGAAGGTCCCTTCCAGATTACTATGCTAATGTTCAGATTTTCTGGAAAATCGGTGAGGAGCACTCACCAGGTTACCAGAGCACAGCTTCCAGCCTGTGTCCTAGGTCTGTGTTCCCTGACCTGCAAAGGGAGTAGCCTGCCCCGGCCTGACAGCCCAGGCAGCGCTGGGGAGGAGGACAGAGCTATGGCTCCCACTGGTCTTGCCAAGCTGTCACCAGGCAATTACAAAGACCCAATTTACTCCCTAGCCATGACTGATTCACTGCAAGAATTCAATACTCCTTCAATCAAGAATGTGCTGGCATGAAAATTCTCTGTGTAAAATACTTATTTCAATAGCCACCAAGAAGAAAGAAATGGAGGAAGACAATGGAGCGACATTTCCCAGTTAGAGATTGTTTCTACCCAGGAAGTAATTTTGTTCTATTTTTGCACATTAAATATGAATGGAAATTTAACATGGCCATTTCCACCATGCTTTTGTAACTGCTGCCAAGTTCTACAGTAGTCTAAATGCCTCCCATTCAGTCACGGGCTGAGGTTGCCTCACAGCAGGCAGGGCTGAGAAGACGCGACCGCCTCAGTTAGAACCCAGTCATTTTACAGGTTACTCAGGCACGTCCAGAGCTCAGTGGAGACACCCCAGAGCACAGTGACTTTAGACCTTTTGGGCTTTAAGTGCAGACCTGCCGCTTTCCTTCACTGTGCCTCAGTTTGCCTCTGAGACACAAGGCTGGACAGAATCTGAAGTTTTCACATCTTCCACTGTGTGTTTCTTTGAGTCATGCAAACTCAAACAGTCCCCTGCAGACAGTCAATAGAGTAAGAGTGCCACTGCCCGTGGCCCCTGCCGAACACCCACAGGGGAGTGGACCTCACACAGAAGTCAAAAGATGCCACCTGGGGAAGAGTGAAGGAAAACCATAGCTGCCTGCCACTCTCCACCTCACTGCCTAGGAGAAGGGGAAACACTGCACCAGCCTGGGACAGATTTTTCCCAAGGCAGATCTTTGTTTTGGGAGAATTTTACCCCAACTATAAAATCCATTATGTGGGTCTGGCCATAGCCAGAGGCCCAAGGGGTCTCCAGGCTGGCAAGATGATACTAAACGGTTGCTTCACCAATACTCTGACATCGACCCCATTAAAGTCCCTGTGCATTTATCTTTGCTCCAGCCTCAGCTCCAGTAGCTTACACAACACCTTAACACCACCCTGAGAAATAGTTTACAACTAAGCTGTTTTCACCTAAAGAGTTTGGACGACTGTACACACTGACAACATGCCGTCGTAACAGAACGTCCACAGCATGGCTTCCCACTAGTCCTTCCCTCCCTCTACTGCCCCTCCTCGTTTTTCTTTGCTGTGGATGGACCCAGGGCTTTAGCAGGAGCTACACCTCCAGCTGAGTCCCACACTCTTTTCTAGACTATGCCTATCCTGCCCACAACAACCACTGATTTGCTCTTTGTCACTAGAGAGGTTGGCTTGCCTTCCTTGGCTTAGCATGGGATCCAATGCACACCATTTCCTCTTTCAGTTGCTCAGTAAGCAGTCCACTGTATGGATGCAGCATTGTGTTCTGTTAGCTTACACTACAACAGGGACTCTGGCACAGTCTCTAAGTTTTAAAGTTCTTTCTCTGGGCCAGCTCTGGGAGTTGGGGGCAGTCCCATAGCTTTATGGGGACACTTCACGCTGGATGGAGTATAAGATGGCAC
Organism: Microtus oregoni; assembly: GCF_018167655.1. Lineage (NCBI taxonomy): Eukaryota > Metazoa > Chordata > Mammalia > Rodentia > Cricetidae > Microtus > Microtus oregoni. The sequence continues at coordinate 22,374,326 of NW_024543073.1, forward strand.
TTCCCATTGCAATAAAACAGAATCAAATCACTACATGACAAAATAGTTTTCTTAATCTAAAACTTTAGCTAAAAACCTCCTAATATTAAAATCAAATTTCAGTATAAGTAAGATTCTAGTTGAAATCCAACATTTTTCTCCATTGTGGTTACTGTGCATTGTTCAGGAAAGGATTGTTTGTTTTGTTTTTTTGAGACAGGGTTTCTCTGTGTAGCTTTGAAGCCTGTCCTGGCACTCACTCTGTAGACCAGGCTGGCCTCAAACTGCCTGGCCAGGGAAGGATTTTTAAGAGCATTTTTAGTGATAGCACAAGTATTTTATTTTAGCTGAACACTTCTTGAAACATGGCATTTTAAGTGTTCCAATTGTCTTACGGTTTCTGAAGCTGTGAAGAGACACCATGGCCATGGCAACTCTTATAAAGGAAAACATTTATTTGGGGCTGGTTTATGGTTTCAGAGGTTTATTCCATTACTGTCATAGTGGTAAGCATGGCGTGCAGGCAGACATGGTACTGGAGGAAGAGCTGAGAGTTCTACATCTGGATCTGCAGGCAAAGGACATGGCTGGGACATCTGAGAACTCAAAGCCCATTGCCATAGTAACTCACATCTTCCAACATGACCACACCTCCGAATAGTGCCACTCCCTCCGGGCCTTTGGGGGCCATTTTTATTCAAACCACTACAGCAATTAAGTAATCAAAAACTAAATATTTTGAGGACAAAAAAAATCAAGTTGCTTGAAAACTTAACCATAATCTCAACAAAAAAATAAAATTACACGTCTTATTCTGGCCAGTTTTGTGTCAACTTGACACAAGCTAAAGTTATCTGAGAGAAGGGAACCACAACTGAAAACAATACCTCCATAAGATCAGGCTGTAGGTAAGCCTGTATGGCATTTTCTTGGAGATGGATGGAGTGAGGGGAGGGATTGTGATGGAGACACTCCTGGAGCTGGTGGTCCTGGATTCGGTGAGAAAGGCTGAGCAAGCCAGGAAGAACAAGCCAGTTAGCAGTGCCCCTCCATAGCCTCTGCTTCAGTGCCTGTGTCTAGGTTCTCATCTGGTTTGAGTTCCTGCCATGGCTTCCCTCAGTAGACTCTGATTCTGGCTGTGTAAGCCAAAATAAACCACTTCCTCCCTAGGCTGCCTTTGGTTATTGTGTTCCATCACAATAGCAATCCTAACTAAGACACCCATCTAAGAAAAAAGACTTGGGAATGTGAGATGTGAAAATAATATATTGGTTTTTTTTTCTTGGTTCATTTTTCCTAATACTGGAATGAAATTCACAGATTCTTTGAAGCAAACCATAAAAAGAGTAACAGCTTGTTGAGAGCTGTGATCTGCTCTTGCTGTCACCTGCGTCTGTTCACCTAACGAAAGCAGGGCTCATGGAGAAACAAAGGCCTTTCATCACTCTGCTTGTTGTGAGCCTGAAGATCAAGATGAATCTCAAAAGCACGTTTGTGGCTTTCATGCTGCTCACTACTGTTTTAGTTATACAGTTAATTATTTATTTAGGGACAGGGTTTCTCTGTAGAGCCCAGCCAGGCCTGGAACTCATATGTATCCTGCTTTAGTTTCTGGTTACTAGGATGACAGATGGTATGCCCAGCCTAGTATGCTTATCCCCGTGTGTGTGTGTGTGCGCGCGCGCGCGTGCCAGATACCACCAGACCAATATAGTAAAAGTAAGCTAGTCATTAATGAAATAGAAAAGTAGAAATAAGGCTGGGCGGTGGTGGCACACACCTTTAGTCTCAGCACTCAGGAGGCAGAGGCAGGCTGATCTTTGTGAGTTTGAGGCCAGCCTATGTTGTAGGAGGCTACTTGTTCGTTCCTGGCTGCCCATACTTGAAATAACTACACAGAAACTGTATTAATTAAATCACTGCTTGGCCTACTAGCTCTAGCTTCTTATAGGCTAGCTCTTACATCTTAATTTAACCCATTTCTATTAATCTGTGCATCACCATGTGGCTGTGGCTTACTGACAAGTATCTGTCCTGTGTCTGTCTCTGGCAGGGCTACATGGCATCTCTCTGATTCCACCTTCTTTCCCCCAGCATTCAGTTTAGTTTTCCCCGCCTAGCTCTGTTCTGCCCTGCTATAGGCTCAAAGCAGTTCTTTGTTCTTTAACCAATAAAGCAACACATAGACAAAAGGACCTCCCACACCAAGCCTGGTCTACATAGCCAATTCTAGGACAGCCAAGGCTACATAATAGAGAGGCCCTGTCTCAGACAAACCAAAAAAAAAAAAAAAATCCCTCGAATAACAAACAAAACCAGAAATAGATGCATCCCTTCAACCAAAGGTTCAGGGATTATCAGATAAGGGAGCAGTAAGATTTTAAGAGCCAGAGGAAGTAAAGGACTGTCTTGAAATAGTGTTCTAGGGACAAAAGAAGACGGCTGAATTCATGAACTCAAAGAGGCTGTAACTGACTGCATGCATAAGACCCACACAAGTCAAGCCAGACCCAGAACCAGCATGGAGTGGGAGGAGTCATGACATCCTACCAGGGCCGAGTGCTACTGGTAACGGCTGGCTGCTGGGCAGTTGGTGCTCTTCAGCATGTTGTTCCTGAGAAGGTACCCATGCTCCAGCAGATAACGCCACACCCATCTACACAGTGGCAGCACAAAGGGGACAGACTGTGTGTAAAAAGCCAAAAACCAAAACCGAACCTTATGAAGTTGGATGGGGGGAAACTGGAATAAAAGAAAATGGATAGATTTAATAATTTACTTTTTAATTATAAAAATGTTAAAGAAATAGAAAAACAAGGGTCAAGAGGAAAAAAATGTAGAAACAAACAAAAACAACCAGAACTGTCAACTGCACTACAGCAATTACGCTCAAAACCTGTTTCTCCCCCTATGTTATTATTCTTGTTTTTTTTTTCATTTTTTTTTTAAATTGTTATATAGCCCTGGCTATATAGATCAGAATGGCCTTGAACTCAGAGATTTGCCTGACTCTTCCTCCCAAATGCTCCCACCACTGCCAGGTTTCAAAACCTATTCTTGAATTTTGATCAGGCAAAATGATGAAATATATGTTTATGGAATTCTCACTGCCTAGAATGGGCAATGGCTCAGTGATGTGGGAGTGTCATATATCAATCTGTTGATTTTATTGGCTAAGTAATAAACAAACTGCTTGGGTTCATAGCTTAGAACATAGGTGGGTGGAGTAAACAGAACAGATTGCTGGGAGGAAGAGGAAGTGAGCTCAGAGACTCGACAGCTCTCCTCTTGGGGGCAGACGCCTCAGAGAGACGCCATGCTCCCGGCTCCTGGGCAGACGCACGCGATGAAGCTCCGACCCAGGATGGACATAGGCTAGAATCTTCCCGGTAAGACCGGTGCCCACAGATTATTAGAGATGGGTTGATCGGGATATCAGAATTAGCCAGTAAGGGCTAGAGCTAAAGGGCCAAGCAGTGTTTAAAAGAATACAGTTTCCGTGTAATTATTTCGGGGCATAGAGCTAGCCATGTAGGCGGCCAGGGTGCTGGGGACGTAGCCCCGCCGTCCCTATTTCAACAGCTCAGAAGAGAAAAGCTTTCCTAGTCCTTACCTCAGAAGAGCAAGCTTTCCTAGTCCTTAGAAAATAACAAGATGAGGATCTTTTCTTAAAAGGGAAATTAGGCATTGCATTAAAAATATTTCCCACAGCACAGCAGATCCACAAAGCCAGTAGCAACATTCCTTGACATGAACCACACTCTTCCTTGACATGGAGTGGAGCTACACATGTCACACAGTAATCAAACATTAGTCCTGGGGGTTTCAGAATCCTGACATCTACACATAGTCACAATTTGGCCTTGCGTTTTGATAAAAGAGGGAAAAAAATCCAATACAAAGAATTGAAGCACCCACCACTCAAACTCCCTCATGCTCAATATTCTCATCTGGAAGTTCAGAACTAGATGCATGGTGTCACCCACCTTTCTTCGGGCCATGCTGGACTGCCCTTCAGATCATCCCTTCTAACTCCTTTCCCAGTGCTCGGAGTTCACTATCAGGGCTTTCAAGGGCTCTTGTCCTCTCTTCACTCTCTGGTTCTGTGATGGCTGTGCCAGCCACCCCTTTCTGGTAACCCTGAGTCAGTTTCTCCTGCTACTCCCCTGTGCAGGCATCAGACCAGCAAGCGCTCTGGAGATGCAAGCAGCAGAGTGAGCCAAGGCCTGAAGACGTCTGCCCAGCAGTGTGCCCCCTACAGGCTCACGGTAGCAGGTACACTTCCTCAAACTCCAGCTAGGAAACATGAACATCTAAACATGTATTCATGGACTAGAGTTGGCTGCACAAGTGGACCCCCAACCTTATCCCTGGAATCCACATGAAGATGGAAGGAGAGAACACAAATTTTCCTCTGACCTTCATAAAATACAGGCTTTCCTTACCCCAACAACAACAGCAACAAATCTATTTTAAATGTTTATTCTGCCTAGCCTAGAAAAACATGGCTTCTGTCAGCTCAATATTTATGCTTTCTTTACCTTCTCTGACCTTTATTTAAGTTCCATGTTAGGGTGAAGGTTCCTGGTGGGAGGCTTGGCATGTGGTGGGCCCCGTGCATGCTGCCATGTGCAGAACTCACCAAGAGGCCCTTCTTTGTGTCCTAGACCCATTCTAGTGACTGTGTGTGCCGTGTCCTGACCTCTTCACCCATGCTGCTGCTGCTGCAACACCGCACTGCCGTCTTCCCTTCATGGAGCATTACTGTGTACCCAAGGCTCTCTGCTCCACTACTTATCCTTGAGGAAGCCTGTGGGATGGGAGGAAGCCTATGGCTGGGGCTCCTTCCTAGTGACCTCCCAACCCCAACAGACTTCCCTTCTGGTGTCAGTTTAAAAAAAAAAAATCTCAGCTGACATGAAAACTCCAATGTAGAGAACTAACCTCCAAACTGAACAGCTCTTGTGGGTACTGGACTGGGGTGGGTGTTAAGGAGAGGAAGGAACAAGTGTCTCCCTGTCACTTACCTCGTGACCGATCCCCATATTTAGCACAGCTGTTTGCTATTTCCAGGTCTTTCTAGACTGCTACAGTTAAGAACCTTCGTGAATCTGGCCTTGCAGAAATTCTGAGCCTTTCTTGACTGCGTAGTCCAATGACTGCTCAGTTTCTCCTTAGTGCAATTACAGTCATGAAAGCCAGGGTTTCACTGAATCTCCACTTGGGATGTGAGACAAGCCTGCAGTCTAGATCTTCCGTGCTGGACCACTGATCTGTGCAGCCAGGGTCTCAGAACTGAACGTGTTCTCTCTTCCCCCTTATCGCTTGGGTTTTCAGGGAGCGATTACTCCTCTTTGACATCAGTTCAAATGCTGCCTCCTCCAGGACACCAGCTCCTGCCCCACGTGTATCCCTTGCCTTGCAGCGCTGATGTCAGATGGCTGTGCAGCTCTCTCACCAGTGTGTGTGCTCTTCTGAGGCATATCTCATAGGTGTTCATGAAAGGATGGGTTACCAGGCAATTGGCATTAGATCCTCCTGACCTGAGAGGCAGACACCGTCCTGATCTGCCACAGCGCTATTCCGTCTTGTCCCATCTTCCTGTTTAAAGATCATAGAATCTTGCAAAATGTGGTTCACTGGGAACACTGCTTTCCCCATAAGCCTGCAGTTTGAGCTCGAGACCACGTAAAGATGGAAGGCAATGGTGGCACTGGATCACGATTCCCAGACCTAGTCACCAGGTAAAGAAGAGTGACAGGCCTTTCTTCTAAGGCAGGCACTATGTCCAGTGCGCCGAGTCACTGGGTACTCTGTCGAACACATGTTGCTGGACAGTGCGATAATTCTGGAGTTTCATCAGTGGAAGCCAAACATTTATTTTTTAGCTTTCAGCAATGTTCTTTCCAGAGTTCATGCTTTCTAATGATTATGGGGTTTTAGAGGTACTGGGGGATATTTGGTAACTAGGTACTAACTAACCCTGAATACTCCTAAGATTTAACAAGCAATCTATGGGTAAGGAAAAAAAATATGGAAACATATAACCTGATTCCCGAAATAGAGAACTCTATGAGAAAAAGAATAAGACAGATTTATAATAGCCTCAAACAAGGAAACTGATGCAGGAGAAAACCCAGACCTTATGATACAATTTGCCCCACAAACTAGAGGTCTCAACAGCTATATATATATATATAGTATATACATGCATATGACATACTGAAAGAATGACATTTAATGCGTCACAGCAATAATGTCAAAAGACGAAAGGAGCATCCTAGTGACTTTTGCTTTATCTGTATTATTTTACAAATAGAGAGAAAGCACATGGTTCGGTGCGATGGCCCAGGGGGTTAACAGTGTTTCGCCTGCATCTGCTCTCCAGAATCCATACAGGCAGAACTGACTTCACACAAGCACTGAGGCCCACATGCTCCCACACAATAAAAGTTGAGTTTCTTTGAAAGCACACATGAACCACTGTGTAATTAGGACAAATTTCCTTTTTAAAAAAGGAAAGAGGCCGGGCGGTGGTGGCGCACGCCTTTAATCCCAGCACTTGGGAGGCAGAGGCAGGCGGATCTCTGCGAGTTCGAGACCAGCCTGGTCTACAAGAGCTAGTTCCAGGACAGGCTCCAAAGCTACAGAGAAACCCTGTCTCGAAAAACCAAAAAAAAAAAAAAAAAAAGGAAAGAGGTTAGGGAGGTCAGAGACACAACAGCAAAAGGGATGGAAAACAAGCCATCTGATTCCTCTTAACAGGCTGATAAGCGTTACATATTGATACATTTTTATACTTACTGCCTTTTAAAAACGTATTTGCATGGCACAGTTCAAGCACGCCGCCAGTAGAAGGCCTGTGTTTCCCTGGTTGCCTCTCACCAGGCCAGTCCCCAGCTCCCCATCTTAGAAGTGGAGGTGACAAAAACGCTTTAGCACGAAACTGCTGTGGTAGCTTCTGTGTAGAGCTGGCCACACACCGTGAAGCAGCAGCTGCCTGTTTACCCCATACACACAGCACTGGGATGTCACTGCACGCGCTGACTGTAAAGTAAAGCTTCTATGGGAGACCAAAATTAATGAGACAGAAAAAGATGAACACGAGTGACTTCAAAGTTATTGTTTATTTGACAATTCCCAAGTCGACTTGAAAATTTTATAGGATATTTTGAGCAAACTGTGAACACTGGTGGTTCCTTTTTCCTTCCTGCAATGTCAAACATGCTCCATCTATTGCCCAAGTGACAAATAATGTCTACTCAAGGAATTCCAACTAATTTTAAATGTAACTCAAACTAGAAATAAAACTTAAATACCACAGCAGACTAAAACCAAGTACAAAGAATAGTTTTTGTTGATACCATTTGAGATTACTTTTATAAGAGAATTTGTAAGTAGTTATGCTTATGAATTAATAAGAAAGAGGAGTACTTAGAATAACAGAAACAAACTTTCTAAAGCATTGAAAATATACAAATACTTGGTCATGAATTCAGTATCAAATTCACAAACCGAAAGACAAAGAACCTCAGACTCAAGTCCCAAGAACTTAACCCTGATGAGGTTGGGGAGCTACAGAAAGGAGTAGTTAAGCTTCTTGTGGCTGTAGCCTCAGTACCCCACTCCCTATAACAACATGAAGTCCAATAATACACAAACAGTGGTTCAGAGCATTTAGTCAACATACCACTAGAGAAAATAAAGCTGTTTTCATTAAGTGTTAAAATGGGTCTCTAGAAGACGCCATTTTTGGGTTTTAGTTCAGCTGGTGCATTCAGGAAGTCCCAATTCCTACAGAGACCAGCGGCAATCCTTTACCAGCTTGCCGTGCTAGTTCAGGAAAAAACTGTTAGCCCGAATTTCTTTCATGTTTTTAAAGGTTATACATAGAGAATCTGAGTTTGCTAAAAGTACATATTTCAGTTTGTTGGGTTGTTTTTTATTCCTTTAAGCCTAAAATATCAAATAAAGGATCCCAACAGAATGTATTTTAAGCCATCACCCTGAGACATGAGTTGATTTGTGGCTGTATTTTCATGTGAATTATGGCTTTCTAGAACTCCACGCTAGGCTCTCAGAAGGCCCACTATTCTGGCTGCCCCCCCCCCCCCCCGTAACTCTTCTTCAAGCTGCATGTAGCCTAGATTCTTCCAGTTCGCATTCTCCCTATTTTCAGGCCCTCAACTGCTACCACACACAGCGAGGATTCCTAAGTAGCTATCTTCAGCTCTTGTTTTCCCCCAAGTCTCATACCTAGACTTAAAGCTTCACTTGGGTATTTTTCCATGCACACTAAACTCATTCAAAAGGAAACTCATTTGCTCCAGTAGTCCCACCCCTACTCCATCTATTCACACAAGAGGAACAGAGCCTAATCCATGCATCTGATCTCTGCCTTGCAGCTCTTCCTCATGTTGAACTCAGCCTGCAGTTCAAGACGCATTCTCCCAAGTCACCTACCCGAGTTAGGAAATCCTACCTCTTAAATCCTATTCAAACACATAATTGCATAGTTACCATCCCCAGCGCCATAGCTGTCAATTCATGTCAGCAGTGATTATTGCCATTCATGTAACTGCCTGGTCTTATAAAACATATTTTATTGCATTACTTCTTCGCAACAAAATCCCCTCATCTCTCCATTACCTTCAGAATGAATAATGCTCCAATCAAACCTTGCAAATGAACTACAAAGTTCCAATGTACCTTTTGCCCCCTCGTTGTCATGCCCTTTCCCATGTTCTATGCTTCATCTGCACTGACCCACTTTAATCTAAAGGCCCCAAAGCTTTTCTGTCTGAGTCTTTGCATATGAAGCACTCTCAATAATTCTTTTATGCCTATAATTGACTAGTTCTAGTTCCTCCAGCAAGAATTTGGGAGGGTTCCCTTTCTTTGGAAAAGACCTTCCTACTCCCCTTCCCTGGGATGATGTCCCCTGCCAGAGTCGTCTTTTGCCACGGCATGTATAGTATAAATAACTTGACCTAACACGCAACTATGGCCCTCTTTCTGTAGTTTCTATCCCAGTACAGAGCCTGGGTCATAGCTGGTGCTCAGTAACTGTCTTAGGAAAGAATGTGTAAAAGGCATATGGACTGGCTGGTGAGACGGCTCCGGAGGTAAAAGTGCGTGCAAGGCAAGCCTGACAGCTTGCGTTTAATCCCCATGACTCAACATGAAAGGAGAGAACCAACTCACAAAAGTTGTTCCCTGACTTCTGCATGACATGCACACATACTTTAAAACAAGGCACGTGGGTCACATATGAACCTATTACAAAACACCAGCCTGGAGACTGGAATTTCCCTGCCAGCTCACACCTTATCCTAGTCTTTTTTAATTTACCCAATTCAAACCTAATCTTCTGCTTGTTCCTCAAAAAGTTAAACCTAGAATTATCACTTGAAATTCCTATTTATATCCTAAGTTTATAGCCCCATAGACTCAGATTCACGTACACAAGCGTTCACAGCAGCATATTCACAATGACAGAAACAACCCAACGTTCATCCACAAATGACTGGATAGGTGAAGTAAAGCTGGTGTCTACACAACAGAATCTTATCAGCCTCAAGAAGCAACAGACTGCCCAGACAAACGACAACATGAATGGACCTTGAGAATATCAGGCTAGGCGAAACGAGTCAGACCCCAAAAGACAAACACTGTGACTCCATGCATCCAAGAATGTACAGAGGTATAAGGTACATCATCAGAGATGACAGAAGGGTAAACGGACAGTGGTGACAATAACACCATGAAAAGTATCAAAAATCACTCTCAGAAATGGTTTAAATGAGCTGGGTTTAGTGGTGCATGCCTTAAATCCCAGCATTGGGGAGGCGGAGGCCGAACCTCTGTCGAGTTCAAGGCCAATCTGGTCTACATAGTGAGTTCCAGGATGGTCAGGGCTATATAAAGAAACTGCCTCAAAAATAAGTAAGTAAATAAACAAACAGGTTGGGAGGCCTATAGCAGAGGATGTGACACATCAACTCAGGGCTCTGTCTTGTCTCCTCCACTCTGCCAGGTGCTGGTGGCTGACATTTTTAATGCCACCACATGGGAGGCAGTGGCAGGTAGATCTCTGAGTTTGAGACCAACCTGGTCTACAGAGAGAGTTCTAGGACAGCCAGGGCTACACAGAGACACAGAAAAACTTGTCTTGGTTGAGGGAGAGGGGAAGCTCAAATGTTGAATGCTATGCTTATGTTATTTCTATTTAAATCTAATTTGATATAAGAGAAAAAGTCACATGACCCAGGAGGCCCTAATAGCCCCCATACCCAGCACAATGCAGGTACTCTATTAATCATGGCTGTGCTCTGACTGGGACTCTGTTAAGTGCTTTCAGCCTTCTTCAAGGTTTAACTTGCACTCATTGTTTATTGGTTAGATCGACTAGGAGAAGCCTACAGAGCTAGCTAGCACTGACTAGTCATCCAGAATTAACAGCATGGCATATCCCAGTGATCTCCCTCAGTGCTAGGAATGAGTTTCCAGGAGTGGAATTGTCTTCCTAAGGCCTTGATGATCAGTTTGCTGTTGGGTTTGTTTATGAGACAGGGTTTCTCTGTATAGTCCTGGCTATCCCGAATCTAGTTCTGAAGACCAAGCTGCCATTGCTTTTGTTTCTTAAAGATTTACTTATTTCATGTGTCTTGTATACATTGTCCGTGCACTGTGTGCATGTCTGGGGTCTGCAGTGTCTGTGCACTGTGTGCTTGTCTGGGGTCTGCAGTGTCTGTGCACTGTGTGCATGTCTGGGGTCTGCAGTGTCTGTGCACTGTGTGCATGTCTGGGGTCTGCAGTGTCTCTGCACTGTGTGCATGTCTGGGGTCTGTGCACTGTGTGCATGTCTGGGGTCTGCAGTGTCTGTGCACTGTGTGCATGTCTGGGGTCTGCAGTGTCTGTGCACTGTGTGCATGTCTGGGGTTTGCAGTGTCTGTGCACTGTGTGCATGTCTGGGGTCTGCAGTGTCTGTGCACTGTGTACATGTTTGGTGTCTGTGCACTGTGTGCATGTCTGGGGTCTGCAGTGTCTGTGCACTGTGTGCATGTCTGGGGTCTGCAGTGTCTGTGCACTGTGTGCATGTCTGGGGTCTGCAGTGTCTGTGCACTGTGTACATGTCTGGGGTCTGCAGTATCTCTGCACTGTATACATGTTTGGTGTCTGTGCACTGTGTGCATGTCTGGGGTCTGCAGTGTCTCTGCACTGTGTGCATGTCTGGGGTCTGCAGTGTCTGTGCACTGTGTACATGTCTGGGGTCTGCAGTATCTCTGCACTGTGTACATGTCTGGTGTCTGTGCACTGTGTGCATGTCTGGGGTCTGCAGTGTCTCTGCACTGTGCGCATGTCTGGGGTCTGTGGCGATCAAAAGAGAATGCTGGACTTCCTGAAACTAAGTGATGCATGGTAGTGAGCAGTCATGTGGGTGCTGGGAATTGAACCTGGATCCTCTGTAAAAACTAGTGCTCTGAATTGAGTCCCTATAGTTTGCTTGTTTATTTCATTTTCTGAGACAGGGTCTCTCTATTAGTAGGTCAGGTTAGCCTCCAACTCACAGAGATCTACCTGTTTTTGTATCCTGAGTGCTGGGATTAAAGGCATGGCCCATCAAGCCCAGCTTTTACTATTTTGTTTTAAGACAGGTTTTGCTATTTATCCTAGGCTAGCCAAAAACTTGCAATGCTGTTTCAGCCTCTCAAGTGCTGAAACTACTAGTTATGTGCTTTCAAACTAAGATGTTATTTAAATTAAAGAGACTTAAATTCTACACATGAACAATTACTCATTAAATCATTGGAAATCTGTAAGTTTTTTTCTTTAAATGGAGACTAAAACACGGCCCATGAATAAGACACCTGCAAAAGCATGATGTAACTTACAATGGCAACAAGAGTTGTAAGCATCAGAAAAGGCCATGAAGCATCCTAACAGGGTAGAACTGTAGCTTAGCTGACAGAATGCTCCTCTAGCATGGGCGAAGCCCTAGGACCACACAGACACTGACAGGACAGCACAGGCCTGGAACCACAGAACCTGGCAGACTATCCTTAGCTATCAACTTGGAGACTATCCTGGGCTACATAAGACTTCTTTCAAATAATAACAAAAAAAAAAAACCCCAAGCAAACAAAAAATTAGTTCTAAAAAATATTTTAGAGAAGCAGGGCAGATGAGTTAGAAGAAAAATCCGCAGCAGAAACATGATCAAGAACTCTACCTCCTGACAGAGGTGTAGACGCCGACCTGTGGCTGTGAACACAGCAGGGCCCATCATCCGAACCTTGCTCCTTGCCCGCCTCTCCAAATGCAAAATGTTGAGAAGGGTCGGCGTCAAGCATATCTCATTTCTAGCCATGCTTTCTGAGATGTCACTCAGCAAAAAGCCAGGGAGAACAAAACGTCTCATTTACAAGTCACACAGACAAAGGGTACTTACTGAGTGAGTACTCAGCAAGAGAGTCCCAACAGACATGCTGACACAAAGATGCTGAAGACCTTGTCATACTACACTAGGAGGTGCATTTATGAAGACACCTAGCATTTTCATTTAATGCTATTATGAAGCAGAGTAATATTTCTATTTCTGTGTGTATCTGACAAAAGTAGGTCAGAATCCCAAAGAATGGTGAGTACGGAAGCTTATGTCTTGGAGCGGGTTATAAATCCTAATGACTGGAAGGATGTTCTCAGGGACTCAGACTCTTCAGAGCAATCATGATTTGGTTAAAAGCAGCAGCAGCTAAGTGTGGTGGCGCACACCTTTAATCCCAGCACTTGGAAGGCAGAGGCAGGCGGATCTCTGTTGAGTTCTGGGGCAGCCTGCCTGGTCATGCAGTGAGGGCCAGGCTAGTCAGGGTTACACAGAGAGACCCTGTCTCAAAACAAACAAACAAACAAACAGACAACAACAGAAAAACCCCAACGAAAACAAAATCAAAGCAGCATCAAAACAGGGATTAAGGTTGGGGAGGACTTTGTGTCTGGCCATCCTGATATGCCTCAGGTAAACACTGGTTCTGATGCTCCTGTTTGCTAGATCAGGATTCATGATAGGGACAATTCTCCATCCCTTTTATTTATTTTTATAGAGACAGGATCTGTATTGGCCCAAGTGGTTCCCAATTCCTACCTCAAATTATTCTCCAGCCTCGGTCATCTGGACAGCTGGGACTAGGAGCATGGAGAGCTATGCTAAAACTTAAAGTACAAGTGACCAGCAGAAGAGAAAATCCACAGGAAGTCTTTGGGTATTTTGGTTTTTTATTCTAGTACAAATGCAGTTTTTTTTTCCCATGGCTCACATGTCTTTAGTAATGACCTAAAGAAAAAATTTTCTCTTCTTTATTTTTCCATTTCTTATTTTGCTAAGGATTTCATGCATGTCTTAGCATGTGCTTAAGCATGCATTCTATCTGTACACAGCACCTGTGGCTACCTTGAAAGGTGCCTTCTCCAGAGTCTCTTACGCTGCATGCTGCTGGGCTCTGTGTGTGGGTCTCTGTGTTAATCACTCCTACTGCAAGGAGAAGCTTCTCCAATGAAGGTGAGCAGCAATGCACTCACCTATGGTACAGTGCTGTCATCAGAGGTCACTTCACTGCCACATTCATCTAGCAGAATAACAGGAGTAGGCTTTCCCTAAGGCCGTGACCTTCCATTAATACTGTCTCAGCCCTGATCGGGTGTCTTTATCACACCTCTCCCCTCTAGACTCAGGATCTATGTGAAAGATTTTAAGAGTCAGGGGTGGTGGATGAGTTTAAGGAGAAGGAAGACACATCCTAGACACAACAGGGCTGATGACCATATGAACTCACAAAGACTGTGACAGTACAGTAAGACCTGCACAAGCTCAAGCAAGACAGAGTCCAAATACTGGGAAGGAGAAGTGGACACAAAATCCCACCACTCACCGAGAAGCTACTGCAACTGACAGCTGCGGGGAGAGGGACGATTCTCCATTGCAGCTCCAGTGCGAGGCAGGCCTCATGCTCAGGAGTAACTTAACCGGCCAACACGAATCAGATTCCATGTTTTCAGTGGCTTCCCCTCTTCTTCAGTCTACCCCATTCTTTTCTCTCATTCAAAACAAAGAACATGAGGTAGGGTAGCTAGGGAGGGGGAAAATCTGGGAGGCGCTGGAGAACATGAATGAAATTCTCAGAGAATTAGGGTGGCAGAGATGCTCAGTGGTTAAGAACAGTTGTTGCTTTTGCAGAGGCCCTGGGTTCAGTTCCCAGCACCCACATGGCAGCTCTGTAACTCCAGTTGCAGAAAATCTGATGCTCTCTTTGGATCTCTGAGAGCACCCGACATACACTTGGTAGATACATATGTATGCAAAACACTTATATGTATACCTTTGTTTGTTTGTTTGTTTTAAAGCCACCCTTTACCTGGTGGCCTAACAGATTGTCAGGCAGTGTGGTGCTGACTCGGAATTTCTTGGGTGAAACTGTCAGTGATTTGGACTCCCTCTGCTTATTAGGTGTAAACTTATTTTTCCTTTTTTGAGACAAAGTCTTACTATATATAGCCCAGGATAACTCCAGCTCTCAATCCTCCTGCCTCAGCCTTCTCAATGCTGGGATTAAAAGAACGATGCTTCCCAGTTTAAAACAGTTTTTGTTGTCTTTAGGAAAATGGTATGAGTGAGTCTAAAATTATATATATATATATATATATATATATATATATATATATATATTCTTAGCAATACTTATTATTACTAACCATATGGTGTGGTATTCTATTAGAGATGTTTAAAAAAACGTGTCAAAGTCAACTACTTCTTACCTGGAGTTTTCTTCTTTGTGATTTTATATAGGGCTGGAAGTAGCTCAGTGACACAGAACTTGCCTAGCATGTGCTAGGTCCTGGGGTTGACCCCCAGCACCATGAAAGAAAAAGAAATTATGTCAGTTTACCTCATGAATGCTAAAAGATTATGCTAAAAGGTTCAATGAAGTCTGTTTTAAGTCTTTAGGCACAAATTTTCAAATGCTAAAATTATTTGGTATCAAATAAATGAAAGGCTCAAGACAATAACCCACAGGTTTTCCCCAGGTCCTGCCTTCTGTTCCAGTTCCAGAGACAGTAGGGGTCAGGAGGCAGCAACCCAAGCCCACACTCCAGAGGCAAAGACATTGACGGCAGAGACACACCTGCTAAAGGATACATTTAATTTGAACAGAGCAAAGACATGGCTTTTTAAAGGTATGTGGTAGCTTACCATTTCAGTGCCACCTGAAAAGATAAGGGACAAGTTCTTCTCTAACTGCTCCAACAGTTCAAAGACAACAGAGCATCAGAGTTTGGATGGTGCTGCAAACTTCATTTAGGGACAAGAAGTAATGCGATATCATGAATGTTCGTTTTTAGTCTAGAGAGGCAGAGCGAGAGGAGGGAATGAGGACAGAAGAATAAAAACTAATTTTCCAGGCAGGGAAATACTTATAAAACCTTTTATGTCAAAGTTAGGATTTTAAAACATCACATACTAACGCAAAATCCAGTAGCACCTGTAGGATTGAAGGAAATGCTGCCATTGCTTAAATGCTTTAAATATCCTTAAAAGACTGAGAGAAAAAGAGGAAGTACATTCTCCAGAGAACAACTGTATTTCAAAATAAAAACTGTATTTTTGTTTTTTTTCCAGTTTTTGCTTTTGTACAAGATTTCATAGTTGTAATAACTTACACACAAATGGGAAAGACCTCTGCTCTCCTCCTGGGTCGCTGCAAGTCCGCAAGTTCAGGCTATCGTCCCCAACATTAGTTCTGATCAATATATTACCACAGTCTGATCTAAATATAGATACATTATATAATATTTATCTCTGGGAAAAATCAAATTTTAATATGCAAATGTTTATATAATACAGCAATGGAAAAAGCTACAGTAGGCACACAATCTATGACTTAGAGGCGATGAGTTCTAGATGCTCCTCTAGTGTAGTGAATGTTTAAAATAGTCAATAGGAAGGCTTATTTATATGTGCACTTGTGTCCACCTCATCCCAAGTACTGTACATGTCTACCGACAAGCTGGGAAGTTATAGGTGCAGCCCTCAAGAAAGTGTTAAGTTACTAAAAAAAGAAACAATTAGGCTCTATTGGACATGGAAAACACTCACAAAATTTCCAATTTTAAATTTCACAGCAGTAAGAAAATATTAAAAATAATTTCTGTATATACATATAGGTATATGTATATATTGAATTACACATATGCCTCACATTATCAGTACAATTCAAGTGGAGACATTTTGGTGAGTTATTTTCCCATTAAATGATCACTATGCCAAAATTTAAAAATATTTTATTACATCATTAAAATAATTCCCTTACCATATTAACAGCTTACACTGTTTTTTTTCTTTTTTTTAAGATTTTTTTTTAAACTCTTCATAACTAAATTCCCTGATCCCTAGTGTTAAGCCTCTACTTAAATTAAAACCTGGTATTCTTTGATATTCAGAAACTCATAGATAAAATCATATGTTTTCAAAATTCTGTCCATCAAATAAATTTTATTACCTGATTTATCAGAGAAATATTTCAGCTCTGAGCATGTGTACCTAAATTATTCTCTCTATAATAAACAGATAAGGAAAATACCCTAAAATAGATGGGGGTGACTGATGTGATGTTATAGGATATATAATACATGATGATTATATGTGTGTCTGATAGAGATTTTTTCAGAGATACCTCACTGTAGAAACTAACTTTAGAAATTAACCATTTATTTTTCACTCTAATATAAATTGATATATATGTATGTATTTATATACATACACATAAGTATAAAACAAAACTAGTACTAAGAATCTGTTTATGAGTGAAAAAATGGGTTAATCTGCTTGATTTGTACTTAACAATTCAATCATTTGGGGTACAAACAAAACCCAGTGCATTCATTGACTCCGGAGTCAGGTACTCAAGCATCCACTGAAAAGAACTCTCTTCAAAATCACAGGCATTGTACAGCAAGAATATATGTATTCTGATGCAATCCCTACTCGGGCAGAGCAGACAGCACTTGGCTTGCTATTAAAATAGCTCTGTAAAAGAAGTGTATCATATAAAGAAATGCATGTTTGCTAAATGTCTTAAAATTACATCAAAACAACACTAAAACTAGCTCTCCGAGAAGAGACTGTTGAAGGTATTTCCCGTTTTGAAATGCCTAGTTAACAGTTCAAAATATTGCCTTGTGAAGTGTGAATAAAGACATGGTTTCGGTGAAGACCCATCTGCCACAGTCACAATTTAGACACAGTCCTCTGATTGGCTGCTAGGTGGAAGTGGACCTCCTTGAAATCAGCTATTTACCTTAAAGTTATCTATAATAAACAGTGCCCCCATAGCCATTATTTCTCATAAACTGAAATTCACTGAACACTCAGAAAAGATTTCTTGCCAAATATATAAATAAGTGTACCTGCATATTTTCTGTAAAGATACTTAACATTGCTAGCCTACACCGCCAAGGACGGACTGCTGCATTTCAGTTCTGTGTGTCAAATTTACTATAAATTTAAAAAGAAAAATATCCGAGGGACTCAGCTGCCTTTGTTTAATTGGCTTTAAAGTGTGTAATAAAATGGGAGACAGTATCTTCTCATAAATACACGAATCAATATGTTAAAGTAAACTATACAGCAGACAAGATTGGAGAACAGTAGAGTGTACCAGAGTAGTCACGAGAGTGAAAACACTCCCAGTAAAAAAAGGAAGAACTCCAGACACCCATTTCTGGTGATTTTCAATTGAAGATGTACCTCTCTCCCACACCTGGCAAGAATTAATTGGTAATGGCCCTGCTTCTCAGCAGTGCAAAAATATCCTGAGAAATTATTCAGATAACAACAAAAGACAGGGCTTTCATTACTAAATTTTTGCACAAAACACAGCTGTAGATATCATAAATAAATTAATTTAAAAAGCAGATAATCTTCACTGTGTTGAACAAAAAAAAGAAGAAAGGACCCAGACATTGTTAATTCTCCCATTAGCTAACATCAGGGGAAGATTGCAGTAAGTGTCTACTTAGAACTTTCCAGTTAACTATGGCCAATATACATGGAGGTAATTTGTAGTTCAAGTTTTTCATGTCTTTTTTTCCCCAACTAGCTACAGGCTAAATTCTAAAATTTATACTGAAATATACAATTCCAATTTTCAAAACACCTCCTCCTGGAGGGATGATATTCAAAAAAATTTGTGCAATCTTGGTGCAAAGCCCAAACAGTCCTACGAAGACAGACAGTATCTTTTCCTCATTTGGCACTGAAATTTACTCTCCTTAGCTGCATTCTAGTAGTTTGGCCAGATTATCTCGTAATTCTGTTAGTTCAAATATCTTTCCATCCAGGATTTCTAAGAGTGTCTTCAGGTTACTGCGGAAAGCTTCCTGCTCACTCTGGCTCTTCTCCAGGCGCTGCTCCAGGTCAGACAGCTGCCCCTCCAGGTCTTTATTCCGAATTTCAACTTCCTTCAGAAACAAAAGTTAACACACACGTCCATGTTAGTTCATTTTTAGATAACAATACAACTTTCTGCTGTCCCTCATATCTTCTAGTAAGCCTGACGTTCAAGTTCACACAACTTACGGAGATTTGGAGTCAGCCACCCTAGAGAGCCAGGCTTGATTAAGAACAGATCTATCCTTCCAACAAGAAAGGGCCGCTAGTCACTGCTTCACTCCAGGCAAGGCTTCCGGACTTCTCAGGGCAGGCAGATCACCCACCAACGTTTTATTTACATCTCACTTTTATTGCTGCTCCTTTGTAACTGACAGTAGGCGTTCCCCTGACCCGTAACTCTAAAGAAAGAGTTCAAAGAAAAGCAACAGCTCCCTAAAATGAGATGGTAAGACTGTCTGATACTGACCCTGTATTCGGGATTGAAGGAACATGTGCATAAAAACATACAATTGCGGGGGCTGGAGAGATGGCTCAGAGGTTAAGAGCACTGACTGCTTTTCCAGAGGTCCTGAGTTCAATTCCCAGCAACCACATGGTGGCTTACAACCATCTATAATGAGACCTGATGCCCCCTTCTGGCTTGCAGGCACACGTGGAAGGAATGCTATACACATAATATAATAAATAAATTTAAAAAAAAACAAAAAACAAAAAAAAACATACAATTGCTCAGATCTAGAAGCTTATACTGAAGATACAGTAACTGCATATATCAGAAGAATAAAGATGACAAATTCAGGCTGAAAATCCAGGAAGGAACAAAAAACAGAAAGAAAGAAAGAAGGAAGGAAGGAAGGAAGGAAAGAAGGAAGGAAAGAAGGAAAGAAAGAAAACAAAACTTTAATACAATACAAAAATATTTAAAATTTTTATGTGGTCTAAATGCCAGCACATTAAGAATTATGGCTTTTAACAATGTTTCTAAGGATGACAAATATTTCTAAACATTATATAATGAGCCAAGTGCAAAAACCCAAAATTACATGACTAATGATTTAAATTTAGTTTTAAAGGTCAAATTTAAAGCTGGAAAGATGGTTCTGTGGTTAAGAACGCTGGCTGCTCTTCTAGAGGACCTGGATTCAATTCTCAGCACCAACAAGGCAGCTCACGTGGATCTCAATGTGAGATCTGATGCCCTCTTCTGGCTTCCACAGGCACTGCGTGCAGGTATTGCACAGGCATACATGCAGACAAAACATCCATACACATAAAAATAAAGATCTTTTTTTTTTTTAAAAAGGATTCTGGTTTTTGAATTATGAATATTTTTCTCCACATTAATTTTTCTCAAGAATAGAAGTTTTTAGGGTCAAAAAGATAGCTCAACAGGTAAAGACACTTGCTTCCAAAACTCACAACTTAAGCTGGTATAATGGTGCACTCCTTTAATCCCCGTCTACGGAGGTCAAGACAGGCAGATCACTGTGAGTTCATGGCCAGCCTGGTCTACACAGTGCATTTCAGGACAGCCAGTGAGACCCTGTCACAACAACAACAGTAACGATTCACAACCTGAGTTCAATCCCTGGACACACATGGTGGAAGGAGAGGACAGACTCCCAAGTTATCCTCTGACATCCACACATCTGTGGCACATACACATAATAAATACATAAATCTAATAAAAACACTGAAGTTCTAAGAAAAAGATGTGGGTAAATTGACTTGAGAAGATGAAAGAGAGTAACTGTTTATAATTCTGAATATAATCACATGATTTGACAGTGATAATTCTGAACAATACTGAAGCCACATTATAATACTTCCCAGATAAGCTGCAATGTGTGGGAGGACTAAGAGAAACAGTACAATTCATAAATGAAGAGTGTAAAGACCACATCTAATCTCAAAGCATTTTCTAACTGGTATTGGCCACTTCTATGTTAGCCACATATGTTTTTAATCATTCTTTGAATAATCTGTGAAGTGAAGATAACTAATAAAATAATCAGAAATTGGTATTTATAAATTCAGAAGCTAAATCCACGGAGGCTGTAAACTATTAGGGAGGAACAGATCCTGTGGTCAAATGCAACAATCCCACTCATGACTGCACAGAGCGCTCTCTTGCACTTGGGCAACAAGCTTAAGGACAGAATGTTTCCAGCTACAGAAATAGACCAAGTGCCATTCAGCATCACGCCCACTTCACAGCCGTAGCCCAGTCTGCCCTCTGCAGTCTTCCTCAGACAAGAAAGGCTCCCTCGTTCTTCTCGCCAACTAATGAAGCACCCAAACATCTGGAGTGGAGCCACACAGTTGTGAATCAATGTCCAGCTCCGACATGTGTCTCTGTAAGACTTTTACTAGTTAAATAACCAAACAGCTCTAGCACAACACAGAGAGAACTGGTCTATTCTCAGGTGGGGAGAATGGACAATCTAGAGAACAGGGGCCGACTAGGTGTGACCAGAGCCTCAGCCAGCACCGCTCCCGGCAAGCTTGCCGATTCCCGTTCTGGCCTTTGCTTCTCTCTGCAAGCATGTCTTCAACCATCATTGCTACCTATTAATTTCCTAGTCATTTAAGGCATGTGAGGGGCACCCATCTCATGGTGTAGATTTAAAAAAAAAAAAAAAGAAGAAGCACTTTATAGGTCAGAATTTCAAATTCCTTTCAGAGTACTGTAATGGCCAAAACCTGAAAGTACAATCTCTGCAGGCCTGTTTCTCAAGCTGTCACTTTAACCTTTCCAGAGGGACTGTAGGGCTGTGCAGCGGACAACACTGTGAGACAGGAAGACCTCCATGGAAGCCCACACCTGCAAACAGTGGCTTGGTAGAACAGAACAGACTGTACATTTGAGGGACTTGACTGCATGTGAAACCTGAAGAGGCAGTCTTGGCAAGGCAACACTGTTTCAGAAAAGAGCAAGAGGCAAGGAGCCTTTAGGAACAGCAAAGGGGAAATCAAGACAAAAAGCTTTAAGCTCTTATTATATAAAGAAAAATTAAAACACTGAAGCATACACATTGTCCCTGTCTATTATTGTCCCTCAAAAGAGGGTGTTTGAACTATGAATTTAATCACCTTAAACTGCCCTTTTGTCCACAAAAATGCAGAGGTATTTTAAAATAAATATGCTCATTTATAAAACAATCAATAGAAAATACTAAAAAGAATTCAGTTAAAAAACAAAACCAACAACAACAAAAAAAACGAAAAATTTCCCCAACCAATTACAAAGCAGAATTTTTTTTAACATGATATCCCATGCTGAGTTAAGGTTTACATAAAAGTATGCAAAAAGGAGCTTGAATTAGGCCCCCATATTAAGGATACTGGGCTGGAGACTGCTCAGTGATTAAGAGCACTGGCTGCTCTTCCAGAGGACCTGGGTTTGGCTCCCAATACCCACACAGCAGCGGACAACAGTCTACAACTCCAGTTCCAGAGTATTCAATGCCCTCTTTGAGAGTACTGCAAACATGCAATACACAGGTGCAACATACAGGCAAAACACCCATAAATAAAATAAAAACAAATGAATCAAAAGACACAACAGAAAGTCCCAGAAAACTAAGCATGCTACACTGAAAAACAGGGGAGTCGATTAAATTGTTGAAAGAAACAGGAAACAACAACAACAAAAAAAACCCCATAAGAAATTAAGTATAAGGTCCTTATAAAAATAAAAAACAAAACAAAAACAGCTTTTATGAACATTTATAAATTCATTCATTATTCCTTAATTATATAAAAAATTAAAGAGAATAAAAGCAAATTAAGTAAGGAAAACCAGAAAAAGATTGGGATAGAAGACAAAAAAATTCAATTACATACTAGATATGCTGCAGAAGAAAAATAACATATAAGGACAAATTTTTAATTTTATATGTGAAGCATTTCATAACCTTTTTGACACTGGGGATGTCTAGAGAAATCTGTGAGGCTCTTTCTGCTGCTCACGATTCAGATACTACAAGAATCAAGAGATAAAGTACTTGAATATACACTATTATTGCTGTTGATATTATTTGACGCAGGGTCTCAGTATGTAGCCCTAGATGGCCTGTAATTTGTGACATAGATCAGGCTAGACTTGAGCTCACAGAAATGTGCTGGACTCAGGATTAAGGGTGTATGTCATGCCCAGCTGGATAAGGAAATTAAAATGGCCCACTAATACTTGAGAAAAATGACTTCCAACAATCACTTTATGAAATATCTTGATAAACATTGTTTTTTGAAAATAAAACAAAAATCCTCATAGCACTTGAATAAACCAAGCCCAAAACTTATTAAGGCAAGAGAATCAGAATTAGAACAAGACTTCTCAAAAGTGACATCTAAGGATTGAACAGTTAAGAGCAATTAAAAGCACAGGCTGGTCTTCCAAGGACATAGGTTTGATTCCAGCGCACACTCAGTAGCTCACAACCATTTCTAACTCCAGTTCCCTTTATGGACCCCACGGACACCTGGTGTGTACATGTGGTGCACAGATATATACACAGGCAAACACCAACATATCTACACTAAAATGTAAATAAATAAATAAATAAAAATTTTAAAGTGACATAAAAAGCCGTAATAGAGTCAAGATTGGTGAGTACTATGGTTTGAATTTGCTTCTCTAAAATTCAGGTACCAAAGCTTCACAGCCAATGTGATGATAGCTGAGTACTGAGAGATCTAGAAAGAAGGGCTGGAGAGATGGCTCAGCAGTGAAGAGCGAAGTGCCATTCCCAGTACCCACATCAGGTGGCTCAAAATCTCCTGTAACTCAAGCTCCAGGACCTGAATTCCTCTTTTGGATTCCATGGGAATCTGCACATATGTGGTGTGTACACACAAACACACAAAGACACACATACACACATCTTTAAAATAAAGAGAAAAAAGGGTGATGGGTGGGGAGGAATCTAGGGAGATTATTAGTTCCATAGTCACTAAAAGGCCATTAACAAAATTCAACATTTACTCCTCATAAAAACAAAATAAACAAACAAAATACTTTCAAGAAAATAAGAATTAAAAATTAGTGAAAAACACGAGAGGCATCTTCACTAAGAACAGAAATGCTGAATGAAAGAAAGACTCAAGAGTACTGATACTTTTGATACTAGATGTCCTATGTAGAGTGTTTTCACCACCATATTTGAAATTAAACTAAAGAAGTGTTAACAGCTGATACAATTTTAGGGGCCTGCTGTAAAATTAAACTATTACTCAATAGCAATAAAATACAATTAGAAATATCAACATAGATGTTTAATGTGAGTTCAATATGCTAAGAAGATTAAATAAACATCTCCACTTTTATATGAGAAAAATTTACACTGACAGACATTTTGAAAAGAATCATTATGGAGGTACTGCAAGCACTGTGACAGTCTGGATGAGAATGGCCACAGGCTAATTCCTGTGATTGCTGGTCCCAGCTGGTGGAACTGTTCTGAGAGGGGTTAGGAGGTGTGGCCTTGCTGGAGGCAGTTCATCACTGAGGGTGGGGTTCCACTGCCTGTGAATAAGATAAAAGTTCCAGCATTTTGCTTGCCAGCTTCCTTACTGCGATGGTCATGGACTCACCCCCTGAAACTGTAAGCAAGCCCTCAATTAAATGCTTCCTTTCGTAAACTGCATTGGTCATAGAGCAACTACAACACACATAAAGAGCAAACTAGAATCAAACAAAGTGAGGCTTCAGCATTTGGTAGCTATGTGTCTTGATTAAACATGTTAACACTTCTGAAGTTAAAATGGATACCCAACCTGTCAACATGAAATGTGTGTCAGTGGGTAGCTTAGCCAGCAGCAAGGTGTTAAGGTACCACAAAGTACTCAAAAACCAAAATAAACAGGAGGGAAACTAGCTTGAACCACCCATTCCCTTCCCTCTAGTCCCAATTATATGTATCATACACAGCCACACCAGCCTGACATTTAGGGTCAGATGACCAAGCCCATTAAGAAGCGTCACTGCCTTGACTACTAAGAGATGGTGACACTCTCCTAGTGATGAAGATATAAAATGCCTTCACACATTAGTAAGTGATCTTTACGATACAGAACTGCCAGCTGAGAACCAGTACTCTACACAGAGAGTTAAAATCTAGAAATGACATTTACCAGGATAGACCAAAACAAGTAATCTTGCCTCTTAGACTGATGAGGGATGTAACAAGTGAAGCAAGGGGGCAGGGATGGGGCTATACCATGTAAAGAACCTGTTTTCTTGTTCTCTTTTTCCTTGAGACAAGGTCTCTCTGTGTTCCAGCTATCTTGGAATTCATATGTAGAGTTTGAAGCTGGTCTCAAGCTCACAGAAATCCTTCTGCTCTGCCTCCTGCGAGTTGGGACTACAGGTGTACAAAACTATGCCTGGCCAAAAGTCTGTTTTCTTTCTGAAGAGTCACCACAGTTGCAGAGTTTTGTGGTCAAGGACAGAGGCATTAGAGTTTGTCTTGATCTAAATATAGGTTGGTCAAGTTACTTTTCTTCAGGCTCTGGGTTCCTCTGCATTGTACTGTGATATTCCGATAGAATATGAAGAGTGCTTGGCACAGTGTCTGTACGCAGCAAGCACTGAATAAGCAGTGCTGAGTCTTCTTATCAACTGGTCCTCCCTTCTACTCCCTGGCTCCCAGGCTCCTCTTCAGAAGCCTCTGCAGACTCCTCACTTTAGGAACATTCTTGTTTCCCTTCTTGAGACAGCTAGCTTAAGCTGGCAAAAGGCAACTTAGTAATACATTTTGAAAAATCTTTTCACATTTGACTCCCAGCAACACAGGATGTATATATGTCAACTAGAATCAGGAAGTATGTTAGCTATGCAGGAAAAAGTTGACAAATTTGCTTAAGACTGACGAAAGGGAAAAGGCATTTCCCTCTGTTCCACTAGGACACAAGGAATGCCAGATTTCAAACAGTAACTTGGCACACAAAACACCAGCAGGTCCCTACACTAAATGAAATCCATTTGAAATATTTTCCCTGAAGTTTAGGGTACCCTTTAATGATAAAAGCAGAAATTTCCAAATTACTGCGCAACAACCCTTTCTAAATGGCCATCGAGGATTACACACTACCTAAAGGAAGTCATCAAGGAAAGTCTACAACACTGGGCAGTAGGCATGAATCAGAAAAAAGAAAAAAAATAAAAGTGAAAGCTTAAAAAGTCACTATGATGTGAAAGAATGACTAGTACTTTCTGTATAGAACCAGTAAAGTTTTTACTTAGCTTACCTGTAGTTTTTGAGTCAGAGAGTCCCTCTGTTCTTGGAGTTCTCGGGCATTATCGATTTCTTGTTTCAATCTTTCTATTTCCTGGAGAAGGTAAAGTAATGTCTTTAACAACATTTAACTTATAATAAGGAGAGGGAAGAACTAATTTTCCTCCGAAACTATTTCCTAGTTCTGAGGAAACAGTAATTAAAAGCATCCCTTATTGACTTTCAGAGGGATATGAGTCCTGTAGAGGCCTGCTCCCTGGAAGAGTCAGGTTTCCTTCTTTTTTTCCTGGAGATGGGGCAGGGTCTTTAACTCCATTCCTTTAACTCATTATATAGCAAAGTTGGCTTCAACGCAGGATCTTCCTGCCTCGGCTCCTAGTCCTGGGACTACAGGCACAATAGCACATGCCAATTCAGAATGATTTCTAACAAAAGTATAATCTGATGGCTTCAGCATAGCACTAAATAGCTTCAAGTTTGAGATACAGTTCTTCCCCTGGTATATGAAATAGCCCTTTTTGACTAAAAATCAAAGAAAGCAACAACTTGCAAAAATTCATTTAATCTCTAACGGTTTCCTATTGCTTATATAAGTACAACTCTCACACAAAAGGCAGCCATAGTCGAACAAAGTTAATAATAACAGAAACATGAGGGGGAAAACATGAACAAGCTTTATAATATTCCATAAAAGTTTTATCTTTAAAACAGAAGCTCACAATCTCACTTTACCGCAGATGGTAATCCAGACCTCCTATGCTGTACATAATGCTATCTGGATCATAGAGGGCTATAGAGTGGGGCCTACCTCTTCCTTCACTTTCAGTGTCTCTTCCAATTCCTGTACCGTCTGATTTAGCTCAGCCTTGTGGGTGTGCACAGCATTTGCTTGACTACTAACACATTCAAGCTCAGTGACCTGCAATTAAATGAGAACACAGGTTAAATTAAGTGGCAGTTTCAAAGAGTTTCTTGAAGTCATAGTAAGCCCCTGAGAAGTTAATGAATTTTGAATTACTATATGAAAGGTTATTAAGAATCTTGGCATAAAATAAATTCTTTAAACATAAATATTTTAGGCAATGGCAAAAACCAAAGGATTACTAGATAGTTTGGGAACAATGAATTTTCAAATGGTGGTCAGAGTCAGATTATGGAAAAACACGTGATTAATCACTACAAAGAATTCCAATAAGGAAAGTTCCTTAAAATTCATACAGGTATAGCTAATGACTGTCTGCTTCCCCCATTTGGAGCATTCTGGTAAATATGGGTTCTGAGAACTGACCTTCCATAAGTAAGAATTCCCCCCAACAAATACGAGAAAATCTGAAATAAAAGATATGCTTAAGAACCACCTTAAAAACTTAGAGATTACAATGGCTTCTTATGTATTTTGGAACCGCTCACAAATGAGTCTTTCATTGTATGATGCTCAAAGTCTTCCAATTGTTTTTTATAATATTAAATTCTTTTTCTTCTTCTTTCCACTAATGAGGATGAATACAGGGCCCAAGTATGAAGCAAGCACTGCACCACTGGGCTGCAACCCCAGACCACACTGGTAAAGTCAATCCTAGCGTCTTTCGGTCACTGGCTGCAACCTATATAAATCATCTATTTGGCCAAGATGTACACTTCTAACAGTAACCTAAGAATAAATGGTGTTCATGTCCAACTTTTTTTTTTTTTTGTTTCCTTGACTGAACTAGAATGTCCCTCTGAAGATCATTCTGATCTTAACGGGTAGTAAACTCAGCACCTATCTTCTGAAAGCCAATCCCCTCTGCTGGAACCCTCAAAGCTCTCTTCTCCTTTGTTCATAATGAGGAGCATCTAATAAAAACTACTGGGAATGGGCTGGAGACATAGCTCAGCAGGAAAAGCAAGTACCACACAAATATGACAATCTGAGTTCCGTTCCCAAAACCTCAACAAGGGAAGTCACGGCACACATTTGCCCACAATCACATGCAGATATTTTACACAAACACATGCACACACTCTTGCAAATGCACATATACACATTAAAAAAATCTTCGGAATCATTGTCTTTGTCTTTCGGAACCAGTTGTCTTTGTTTGATTAACTAAAAATGTTCTAAAGAGAATTTGAATGTTGATAACAATGCAACGGGTTTATTGGACTACTTTCTCACAGATCAAAAAACAGTAAATAGCCTGTAGCAAAATGAACAAAAAATAACAAACAAAAACAACAAAACCCCAAAACAACCAACTGTAGAAAAGCAGTCACTAGCCGGGTGGTGACGCATGCCTTTAATCCCAGCACTCGGGAGGCAGATCTCTGTGAGTTCGAGGCCAGTCTGGGGTCTACAAGAATTAGTTCCAGGACAGGCTTCAAATCAACACAGAAAAACCCTGTCTCGAAAAACCAGAAAAAAAAAAGAAAAAGGAAAATCAGTCACATAGGTGTCAGTGACTCACACATCTCTGTCTAAAGGTACCTGCTGATATAGTTGGACAGCTTGATGGATTCAAACTGAAACATTTAGCTTTATTTTCCTGAAGAGTTCAAGAACTTTTAGATTCCTCAGAATACATGGAAGAGCTAGAAACTGGGATAATTAAATGAAAGGTAAACAGACCTCCCACAGGTCTTTAGTGGACTCCATAGCTGAGTGTACACATAAATGGTCAGGGAGTATAGGGAAGGGGGTGGGAGTAGGTGTAGGCACAGAAAAAGCTGACCTTGGAAGGACTGAGCTGTGGTGGCATTGGCCATAGAGAAGACATTGTGAAATCTTCTCAGATGAACAAGACCGTAAAAACACTTCAGGCTTTCCAGTGACACCTCAAGAGGGCTACATCGTAGGGGAAGAGACTGCCTGGACTAAACTAAGTGATTTTTCCCAAGGATAAGTGAAAATTGAAATAAACCAAATCTACCAGTATATAAATTCAAGAGATGTATTGCCTATTGCTGCTGCTGATAATAATAATAATAATAATAGTGACAGATAATAATAATAATAATAATAAATAAATTGTAGACAGACCACCCGGTTCCATAGCCATTCAGTTCCAAAGAAATACACAGGGATTTATATTAATTATAAACTGTTGGACCTATTAGCTCAAGCTTATTATTAACTAGTTCTTACAACTTAAATTAACCCATTCTTATCTATGTTTAGCCACATGGCTTGGTGCCTATTCTCAGTGAGGCATTCTCATCTTGCTTTCTTAGCCTTTCCTCTTCCCAGAATTCTCTTAGTCTGGTTGTCCCACCTATACTTCCTGCCTGGCTACTGGCCAATCAGCATTTTACTAAACCAATACAAGTGACAAATCTTTACAGTGTACAAAGCATTATCCCACAGCAAATAATGATCACTCTTCAAAGGAACTAGAAGACTTTACAAAATCTCACTTATAATGTCCAATATGTGTCTAAAAAGGACCGTGAATGTGGAAGACAGGAAATGGAACCAGTAGTCAGATAAATTAGAGCTAACTTGTTGCTAGCATCCCCACAGCATAAACAATCTTAAAGGAACCAGATTACACAGTAAGAAAACAAAATAGATTGTCAATGGATATTTAACACCAGTGATTTGTCATAAGTTAGGTTTCTATTGTGATAAAAAAATAAAAACTATCTTACTAATAATTAAGTATATTCATATATTATAAACGGAGCTCCACAATTTTTCACCTTTCAAATTGAAAGATAACTTTTATATACAGGAGAGTATAGTATCTGTTCTGCTCTAACCTTGTCCCCTTTTCTCTTCCTTTCCTATTCACATCTTTGCCATCTTGGCACACAGCTAATTGGCACAGCTGAAACTACAATCAGTTCATTTGCTTTCAAAAGCTATATAGTCTTCATTGCCATGCAACTCTGAGAAATATTTTTCTTTAGCCAGTATAATAAGAAACTTAGCTCATATACATTCCTGACAACTAAAGAGTATCCCAGAAGATTCCATGTGCTCTCCCCCACAGAAACCTTTATTCCCTGTGCTGGCACAGCCCTGTCCTTACCCGCTTGTGCAGCCGCTCTGCTTCTTCCTGATATGCAGCAAGTTGTTGCTTCCATTGTTTCACGTTGGCAGTGGACTCCAGCAGGGCTGCGGTGAGTTTGGCATTATTTCCTTTGAGAGTAGCTAGTTCAGCCTCCCAGTGTTTGCTGATTGCTGAACTAAAACAAAATAAGGAGAAAATTTTATCATTTCACTGAGTATTGTTTCTGAATGGACAACAATATTTAATTCTATTATCAGACGTATAGTCAAAGACAACCCCAAACAATAAAAACAAAAAAGTATGTTTAGAATGGAATACTTGTTTACAGGAAAGTGTGATACACATATATATTAGTATATATTATGCACATATAATATACCCAGTCAAAAGTAATAACAATGCAGTATATTGTTTAAGGACACCAAAGTCTACTACAGTTTCACTCCCCAGTGGGAACATATGAGGATTCTTACACGACAGTAAGGTTGTGTAACGGGTGGTGTAGTATTTTTTTAATTACTATTTTTATCTTTATATTCAGAATTTTCCAATAAGTATTTATTACAGTAACTATAATAAAATGATATGATATGCTAGATTAAGAAATTGATTCTAATAACTTCTATTACAAAAGAAATTCTATTCTTTGGGAAGACCCTTCTCTTGATAATTACTTTGTTAACTTTCCAATGGAGAACTATCTATGGCTTCTCTTTTTCATTACTGAACTTTATTTCAATTAATGAAATTCTACTAATTCTGTCCCATTAACCAGTGATGCCTATAGCTTTCTTTAATCAATGGTTGCATATGTAGTATCAGTTTGTATCACAAGGCATCTTTTTATAGACTGATATTTTATAGTAATTATAATATATTAAAGAAGGCAGTTTCCATCATCAAAATTTCTAAAGCTTAATACCAGTTTTAAAATACATCCACACTGGGGTTGGACAGATGGCTCAGCAGTTAAGAGCACTGGCTGTTCTTCTGGAGGTCCTGAGTTCTATTCCAGCACCCACATCCACAGCCATCTCAAGTGGGATGATGCCCTCTGCTGGCATAAAAGTTGTTCATGCAGAGAGAGCACCCATACACATAAAATAAACAGATTTTTTTTAAAAGATACATCCACACTATAACCCCCTAGCAGGAAGACAGAGAAGGGTAGCAGATCATTTCCAATGACAGTTCTAAGAGAAGCAAACAAATTCAAATTTTTAATCAAACAAATAAAAAAAATCAAAATCATATAAACCCAAATTTAAGGACATTCTTAAAAATAATTAATCAAAATACTTTTAAAATATGAAGAAAAGACCAAGGACCAGAACAGAGACTGGAGATAACAATGAAATACACTGAAGAATCCTTGCATATGTTCCCAAAACAGAAAAAAAAAAACACTGAGGTCGCAGGTATAGTTTAGAGGTAAAGCACTTGCCTCGCATGGGAGAGGCCCTGGGTTCGATCCCCAGCACTGCCAAAGAAACAACAAAAAGAAGGATCATTAGTGAAAGACCGAGACTTAGTTGGTATTACTACATAGTGCTGATTCCCAAGGTTTGACAATCATACTGCAATCATATAAGACATTAATTAAGAGATATCAGAAAAGGGGTATAGGACACTGCAGTTTTTATAACTTTGCTGTAAATTTAAAATTAGTTCTAAGAGTTCCTAAAGTTTCCCAGTGAACAGCATCTCATCAAAACACTAAAGGACAGAATGAAGCAATAAAGGAAGCTCTCAGTTTAACAAACTATTTTTAGTCTCAAAAAAAAACTTTTTTCAAATTCTTCTTTTGTGGAATGACTTTTTAGATTTAGACTTTTTAAAAAAAACGTTAGACTATTCACCTGCTCTAAACGAATTAGTTTTTATTAAAACTCTCTACTAGTATGGACTCCTATCTGGTAACTGAAAACTTACTGAACTAATTTGAACATCTGTTATATGCAATTATCAAAACTCTTTAAAATTAAAAATGAAAATGACTTTAAAGACTTATTCTCAAATCTACCTGTCAAAAATCAATATCATTCTAAAGATGAACTACATCTTTATAGAGAAAGAATGAGGACATTTTAGTGCATTATTATCTCAATGTTATTTTATAATCTATTGGTAGAAACTCCATTAAGAATTTGGTAATTTACTGGGCAGTAGTGGCACATGTCTTTAATTTCAGCACTCAGGAGGCAGAGGCAGGAGGATCTCTGTGAGTTGGAGACCAGCCTGGTCTACAAGAGCTAGTTCCAGGATAGGCTCCAAAGCTACAGAGAAACCCTATCTCAAAAATCAAAACAAAACAAAACAACAACAACAAAATTTGGTAACTCAATCTATGTCTATTTATTTCAATTATTATGACTGTGGTACTGAACCCATATTTTAACTATAGTGCTCCTCCATCTGTCCATGTTAAATAGATTGGTCAAGCATTATGCAAATGTTAGCCACTGTTGCATATGGTTATTTACATTGCTTAATATTCATAAAATTAAAAATTCACTTTTCAGTCTCATTAGGCACAACATACATACAGTCAGTAGCCACAAGCTTCACATGACTATTGTTTATCAAAGACACAGAATATTTAATTGTACCAGAAAGCTCTGCTGGACATTGTCATCCTGCAAGATATGTTAATTTGAACTAGGTTTTCAGTGTCTTTTATTACAGGTTCAATGGTAACCCAACAACCTAAATTTATATACCGAAGTCCTAACTTGTAAGAGTATCACAGTATGACTGTATTTAGAGATAGGCTTTTAGAGAAGCAGGGTTAAATGAGTTCTTTAGGGTGAACCTAATTCATATGACCAAAGTACTTATTAGAAAAGATAGGATCATCTAAGTATATATTTAAAGTAGGTTAGCAACGTTTTCCAATTTACCCTAGGATTTTCCAGTGTCTTAGTTATGGTTTCTATTGCTACAATGAGGAACCATAACCAAAGCAAGTTGGGAAGGAAAGGGTTTATTTGGCTTACACTTTTATGTCACGGTCCCTCAGTGAAGGGAGTCAGGGCAAGAACTCAAGCAGGGTTGTAACTTGGAGGTGGGAGCTGATGCAGAGGCCATGGAGGAGTGCTGCTTACTGGCCTGTTCCCCATGGATTGCTTAGTCTGCTTTCTTATAGAACCCAGGACCACCAGCCCAGGGATGGCACCACCCACAGTGCTGCCCCACCTTTAATTATTAATTAAAAAAAATGCTCTATAAGCTTGCCTATAGTCTGATCTCATAGATGCATTTTCTCAATTGAGGTTCCTCCCTTCAGATGACTCCAGTATGCATCCAGCTGACATAAAACTATTCAGCACATTCAGTATCTTCAAATTTGCTGACTGTTTAGATTAAGGAGGCTTGGGTTTAATATATAGCCATAAATGTTCAGTATACTATGATTAAACCCAGGTAAATGTATTTATTCTCTACGTCAACAAAGTAAGTATAAAACTTTACACATGGAATGATACTTGTTTGTGAGCAAGAAAGCTATTACAAAGTATTTCTAAGATCCTTGGAAGGCACACACACACTCTCCTACAAGCTCTTTACCACAATCTTCGGCTGCGAAGGTGAACGCTGTAGAATATTATTTTAAGGTGTGTTACTTTTGTTTATGCTGTGGAACATTTGTTTAGCAATGTAAAGATGTGTTGCTTTTGTTTATGCTGTTTAACTTGGTGAGGCTGTGATTCTTAGCCTGTCTAAAATACCTGATGGTCTAGTAAAGGGCTGAACGAATGGCCAATAACGAGGCACAAGATACCAGAAGTAGGTGAAAGGATAAACAAAATCAAACTCTAGTTTAACCCCTAAGCAGAATGACCCAACTCCTATGCTAACATAAGAAACATTCATGCCCAAGTATAGGAGGAAATACAGAGGCTGGCTTTCCATATCTATGCACTCAATCAACTACTGGCTGGAAACAGTAGGAAAAACTTATTTTGTCTATACTGAACATAAACATACTTTTCATTATCATTACTTCCTAAATAACAAAGTGTTAACTACTTATATAGCATATGTACTGCAATAGTCTACTTCACCTACAAGTTAAGTGTATAGTAGGATATATATGTAAACACCACGCCACTTGACATAAAGGACTTGACCCACAGATCTGGGTCTTGACAAGGGATCCTAGAACCAATCCCCTATGGATTAAGAGACAACTACTCTAAATTGCTGTTTTTTTATGTAATAATTGACATTCAATACATTATGTGTACCAAAGTGCAATAAATGAAGCCAATGTCAAAAGAGAAAGTAACTCAGGGGTTCTTACTCAGAGATGCAGGGCACACTAAGCAAGGATGGCGAATAGCCTTCTGAGGCTTTACTTGGAAAAGGAGACATCAAGCTAGATCAGATTGTGAATTTCAGCAGAGAAATGAAAACTACAAGCAAGAATCAAGTGATAGTGTCAAATAAAATAGAAATAAAGAATGGTTCTGACAGAGTCAGGGAATTTGACATAACTGTAGAAATTTTAGAAACCAGTTTCACTGAAACACAAGTAGAAAAAGGAAAACCACAAAACATGAAGGTTAATATTGAACTACCTAACAAAATGTGCTACCATACTAGTAAAACAGGGTTAAAGAAGTATTTTAAGATATAAAGGCTGGAAAATAAAATACCCACTCTCACAACAGGGTTAGTCACAGTAGCCAAACGGCAGAAGCAGCCCTGTGTCCTTCAGTGGTTGGCTGACCAACAAAATGAAGTATGTAGGTACATATAACAAAAGGAAATTCTGAATGTACTGCAAGGACATCATGTTACATACAAAAGGCCAACACCCCAAAAACAAATACTCTATGTCTCCACTCATATTTGAGGCACATAGTCAAGACCAGGGAACACAAAAATGCTGTCAGGGAGTATGGAGTTACTTTTTAGTGAGTATTGTATATCAGATTTGCAAAATAAAAAATAAATTACAAAAAGCCAGTGGGGTTGATTGCAAAAGAGCACAAACAACTATAGAACAGATAACCTAGTGTTTGTTTACAAATGTATAAACTACTAAAATATATACAAATTTATACGTTAGAAAGGGGAAATGCCACTGTAACGAAGTTATGCTACTACCAAAAATAGAATGAAAAGTTTTCTATGTGCTTTTGTATGTCCTTTCTGTGACCGTATGATGATATAATTGGAGGAACTGGAAGGACTTTCTTCAGCTTGGTAGACCTGTCTCAGAACTGTTCTGCAAGCCCTGCTTTCCTGGCATGTGAAAAGACTAGGTGGGTAGGAAGCAGACCAGCTGTGCTACCGGATAAGAAAAGGAGGTGTACAAACCACTGGAGACGGTGGTAAGAAATAGAAGGAGGAGAAGGATTCAAGCAGCAGGGATATGCAAAAGGAAAGTGACACAGACAAGGCACAAGGAGCAAGTGGCTGGGGTGGGAAGATACTGAAGTTAAGTCACAGAAATAGGAGAGAAAAAGTTAAAGGCACCCAGTCTCTTAATGTGCTTCTATTTCCAAAAGTATGTTCCAATGTACTGAGTGGTGAGCCGCGACACAGTTGCACTGTCTCGGGGATTTTCTTTAATCTTTTCTTACTCTTCAGAGCCCCCAAACACTGCACAGTGCACAAGGCCACAGACCACCAGACCAAAGACTTGGGTAGCCTGGAATGAGCACTATAGGGAAACAGTTCAGTATTTAGTTTTTGTTTTTACGTTTTCTTCCTTACTGTCTTATGTGTCTAATACATGTATATCTGTGCACCACTTACAGGAAGTGCCCAAGGAAGCCAGAGGAGGTACGGGGTCCCATGGACCTGGAAGAACAGTGAGCAAGGATGCTAAGAATCAAACTAGGGTCCTCTGAAGAGCAGTCAGTGCTCTTAAGTGTCGAGCCATCGCTCCAGCCCCCAGTGACTACATTTTCTTATGCTGATCAAAAGGTAAATGAATGCATGATCTATAAGTTATTATCACACGGCAAGCCTGACTTGTTCAGAGAACAATCCTATTTCCCCTAGCTGCTCCGTGGGTCACTGCATTTCTAAGGAACAGTGAAATACAATTTAGTGTGTGCTTATCGATCTTCTTTGTTTTCCTCCTGCGGCTATGCACACATTCCTTTGGCTACCAAGTATGTAAATGCCTCTGTTATAATGACTTACATAATTTCAACTTCTATAAATGCCAAAGATGTCCTACCAAAGGGAGTTCTACAAGTAAGCTATCTCAGATTCTTATATGCATTTATGTTTTAATATTCTTTCCAATTTTGAAAAAAAGGATGTTCCTTTATCTTCAACCCTAAGATACTGGTTTCCTACCTATTCGATTGATATTTAGTAGTAATTGATTTCTTTGGGTTAACTTTATAGTGTAATTTTAAGTTGGCATTTTACATTTTAGATAAAAAAGTGTTGGGGAGGTAGCTCCCCACTTGCATGTGCAGGGCCCTATGTCTGATTTCCACCAATACAAAAACACTGTGGGTGTTCTTGAGGGTGAATCTGTCTTTTATCATCAACACAGCTTTGAAGGTTATACCTTAACTACTCAGGAAGAAAGCCAATGTGTTCAGTGATTCAGAGACAACTGAAACACTATGAGTGCTGGGAGAAGGCAAAATAATCCTTCATTCTTGTGAGTGTGTTTGAGTGTTCAGTAAACTCTCCCTTCAGAAAGGACCAGTTCGTTTTCTCTTGGCTTCTAATCTACAAGGCATTCAGAACACTTCAAAACCATCACCAGAGTTTCCTTATGCTGGATTTCAAATTCAGTGTCCCTTTATTTCAACTCAAAGTTTTGTGAGGAAAGTAAAGTATTCAAAACAAGAGTCTGATGCATGAGAAGAAGCCACCATGAGTGGTTACTTGCATGCTCTAAGATAGGTTGCCAGGCTCTGGGTCTGTTATCAGAGTCTCTAAAATGGTCACCCCTTCTTTGTACTCCATACATATTAAATAATGTAGCACTAAGAAAAACATTTAGATAACCTTTTTTCAAATACTTAAAAATAGGGTAAAAACAGTCTTTTTTTTTTTTCTTTAGTGTTTCTTTGTATCAAGAATGAAGCCAATCCCCAAGTGGAAACAATCCATAGCACTACCTGATTTTAAGTCTGCCTGTTTCACATCTCACCCCAAATGGGAATAGAAGTCACCAACACTGATCCAAACATGCTTGTGTTCTTTCTCGGTTAGGTTTGTTAGGTTATTGGTGCAAGCTAGTTCCACTTAAAAACAACAAAAATGCATTCAACAGTTTAGGGTTAGGATTTTCATTTTATTCATTCTTCATTCCTTTCTTCTTTTCTTTATTTTGAGACAAAGTCTCTCTACACAGCCCTACTAAACCAGGCTGGCCTTGAATTTAAAAGAGCTCTGCCTGCCTCTGTCTCCAGAGTGCTGGGATTAAAGGTGTGTGGCATGCATGGCAAATTATTGTTTCCCCCCTTTACCTCCTTTCCTCCCTCCCTTCTCTTTTTTTCTTTTCAAGACAGGGTTTCTCTGTGTAGTCCTAGCTGTCCTGAAACTCTGTAGATCAGGCTGGCCTGAACTCACAGAAATCTGCCTTCCTAAACCTTCTGAAGGTGCTGGAATTAAAGGCATGCACCACCATCGCCCAGCAAATTTTTGTTTCTCTGTGTTTGTTTGTTTTGAGACAGGGTTTCTCTATGTAGCTTTGGTGTCTCCAGGAACTTGCTCCGTAGACCAGGCTGGCCTCGAACACAGAGATCCACCTGCCTCTGCATTCCAAGTGCTGGGACTAACGGTGTGTGCCACCACTGCCCAGCAAATTTTTGTTTATTAATAAAAATTGTTTTTTTTTTAAAAAAGGACAGAAATCCCTACTTAATGAAAGCATAGTGATCTTCTTTATAAGTAAGTAATACATCTGCCAAAAGGAAGTGCACGAGTAAGGGTTTTGGGATTTGACAGGTAAATAGGCTGAGATGTGAAGGGAATTTCCTACTACTTTCAACCCAGTAACCCGTCTCTTACTGTTTACTATTATTAAGCAGGGTACTTCTTTGGAGGCTCTTCCTCCAACCTCAGGGCAGGGGTGTCAAACTCTTGCTATGTAGCCCCAACTGACATTAAGCCTGTGATCCTCTGCCCCAATCCTAGTACACCAAGGCTCAATCAGAAAGATTCCCACAAGCCTGAAGCTGGCCTGGGCTAGAGTGAGTTTCCAGCCTGCTTAAGCTATGTAATGAGCTACCTCCAAATAAACAGATAGGTAGGTAATTGATAGGTAGGTATGTAGGTAGACAGATGATGGATAGATGGAAAGAAAGAAAGAAAAAATGAATGAATGAATGATGGCATCAAAAAGTGAATCAGAAGACAAAAGAACAGGACTCTGCACATGATAAAGTCCTAAGAATTCCTAAAACCATTTAATATATCTCACATGTGTACAGAAGTAGCTAGCATGTACTGGGGATATTGCTCAGTACTTGACATGAGGATCTAAATTTGGATCCTTAGTAGCAATGTGAAAAGCTGGGCACAGCTATGCATGCCTGCAATCCCTAAGTT
This sequence comes from Microtus oregoni, assembly GCF_018167655.1. Lineage (NCBI taxonomy): Eukaryota > Metazoa > Chordata > Mammalia > Rodentia > Cricetidae > Microtus > Microtus oregoni. The sequence continues at coordinate 22,412,515 of NW_024543073.1, forward strand.
GAGGAAGCAGATCTTGGTGACTAGTCTAGCCAAAATGGGGAGTTCCTGGTTCAGTAAAAGACCCTGTCAAAAATTGAGCTGGAAAGCAAAACAGGAAGACAAACAATATAGATGTCTGGCCTCTGTACTCCCACATATGCATGTACCTCCACCACTACAGGTATGCATAAACCACACACAAATTTAATTTTTAAAAGTAGCTTGATTTAATGTCTTTATCTAAAAGAGCTATCATGTTAAACATTTTAAAGGGACTCTTTTTGATCAGTGATGTAAATGACCAAAATAGACATAATTTAAGTCAAATCAACACCAGGCATTCACTGAATGATTTAAGCTTTCTTCCTTGGTACTGTAGATATATTATTTATGACAAGTCTAAGCCTTTGGTGCAGAACTCAGTAACTTCAGCAAGTTAATGAAGAAGAAAATAAGTAAACAGAACTCACTGTGGGAAGTGCTGCCTGTGATTGAGTTTTGATGGCAAAAGGGGAGACAGAGTGAAACCTGAATCTGAATCACATGTGTTCAGCTCATAAAACATTCAGCACTACTGTGCTGTTTCCCACTAGCTTTTGGAGAACACAAAAATATCTGGTTCTTGCTCACTTTGACCAAGATGAAGAGAGTCATGGTGGCTCTCAGAAATGCCCTGGATCCCACAACTGTGCTCTGTGGAGTGTAAACAATGTTTCCACATAGCTCTCTTGAGACATGTACTTCAGATGAGTGCCACATCTGTACACTCCCGGCCTGGCCTGTGGTTGGAGCTTTCTGTCCTAATGTAGCTGTGGTTGAGGGAAGATGTTAAGCTAAAGGACCACAGAAAGTCCCAATTTTATGGTCTCTCTAGTCTCACTGCTGGCTCCTAATATGAGGCGTTAAAAACCACAGAGATTCCTACTGAAAATTTACAACAGCCTATTTTCTGTCTGGAGCTAGATGAGAACACTAAACTCTTTCTCAACCATATTTACTTGTAAAAGACCCACTTTTTAATTAAGTATTTTAAACACCTTCACATAAAAATAGTTTTCCTGTATCAGTGGATTTAGAGGACTGAAGAGCCTTGCAGAAGAAGGCACTAACTACTCACTTGCAACAGAACCCGAGAGACTTGGCCCAAGCTGGTACTAGAAATTACAAGTCTATCATAGTAATACAAGTCAGTGCTTATGTTGATTTATCATTTGAAAACAACAAAAATAACTAAGAGTTTTCTTTAGGAACTTTCCCCCAGAATTCTCTACTGAGGAGGTCTCCAGGACATGAGCTTTATTTATTAAATGAAAAATGATGTTTCTTTCAACTCTTTTGAACATGTATTTACCTTTTGCAAAAGTGAGGTTTATCTACTAAATTCAAGCTTGTCCTCCATTTGCTAGACTATAACTTATAGTCATAACTTATTCAAGATAAAATAGTTTAACTATATGCTGACTTAGCTTCCGAAGGACATGAAAATAAACATCCTTGCAAAGCAAGTCCTTCAGAAAAATCCACTGTAAAAACTGCTTGGTGGGACTGGAAAGATTAACAGAGATTAACTGGAGAGTTAACAGCACTGGCTGCTCTTACAGAGGACCTGAGCTCAAGTTCCAGCACCCACAAGGCAACTTACAACCATCTGCAACTTAATTCCATAAAATCCAACACTCTCTCACACAAACAAGCAGGCAAAACACAAGTGCAGCCCCAAAAGCCATACATTCCAAGCCTATGACAGCCTTCTTCATACGCTGTATTCACCCATATAAACGCCTGCTGGAACAAACACCCTGTGATAACTGACTACCTACTTCTCCACCAGGTTAACTGTACCTCTCTAATTGTCAGTGATTTGGAGAAGACTTCAGGGGAAACTATGTGATCAGAGATCTGGATGTCTAACTGCCATGCTGGTCCTTCAAGAATCATGCAACTGAACGTCATTAATCTTAAGTTTGCTGGGGACTGAACCCAGGGGCTCATGTATACTGGGCAGATGCTCTGGCACTGAACAATACTCCCACACCATAAAAGCATTTATCTTTTGAAAGTAAAACGACACTTTCAGATACATTTTTATAAAAGAAAATAAAGAAATGCAAGAAGATAAACTTATTTTATATTGTACTTACTGATACTACTTATAGAATACCCACCGAAGACCTCAGTAGTGCTAAATGATTTTCATGCTTAATGTAATCAGAAATGCCTCTCCTTCACAAAGTTTCAGAAACTTAGAACTGTCTGACAAATTTGATGAAATTTGGGCATTTATGTATTTTGGCTTCTGAGTTTTATATGAAAATGCACACTATCTAAAGAGATTTAGCTCAGTAAGTATCTACATTGAAGATTTGCATCTGAGAAGGAAAAGAGCATGCTGCCAAAATCTGCTGGGAGCCAAGATGCTATTATCAGAAGCTGCAATGGTTTGATGGGGAGCTGCAGAATTTGATATTTGCCCTGCTGGTTTTGGTCTGCCTGGGTAGAATAGGAACGTTTACGCCACTGTAGGAACCTAGCAGGTAACTTGTTTTTTATTCTACAGGAGCTCACAGCTAAGAGTATGCTTTAAGTCTCAGCAGAGATTGTGTGGACGATGGCACATGTTGGAATTGTAAGAGTACAGAAACTTCACAACTTGAACTGAATGCATTTTGCATTAGGAGATGGTCCTGAGCCAGGTGTAGAATGCTATGGCTTGAACTTGCACTGTTCCCCATGGGCTCATGTATTCTAATACTCCAGCTGGTTTTCTGCTTTGGGGACCTTTAAGAGGTAGGGCACAGCTGGAGAAAGTAGACTGCTGGGAAGGGCACATCTGGGGTTAGAGCCAGGCTATACTTTGATCCTGTGCTCCCTCCACCTCACCCCCCCCCCCTGAAGTGCTGTAACCAGCAGCCCTTAGGTTCCCTCCCACTGCCAGTGTCCTGAGCTGCTTCTGCAGTTGTGTTGTCTCTGTCATGGTAGGCTGTGCACTTTCACGTGGTGAGTAAGCACAAATGCTTTTCCTTTCAGTTATTTTCATGTAGCCACGAGAAGGGTATGTCAGCCAAGCACCTTGCCTTTCCTTTCCTCCTACCCGACTCCTTTCATCTCTTTCCTCCCTTTCCTGCCCCTCACTTTGATAATGGCAATGCAAGTTGAAGTTGTACACTGATTTAGACTTAGACTTGTAAATACAAAAAAAAAAAGTATGGGAGGAAAATAAAAATGATTAATACAACAGATTATATTACTCTGTACCTGAAAACAAAAGGCAAAATGAATGCTTTTATCCCTGCAAGTACATTTCCTTAGCATGTATAATTCAGTTAAAAAGATGGATTAAAATGGAAGTTTCTGATTGCAATTTCCAGGACGACTCTGGGTAAATGACTTATACTCTGTTCTGCAATTTCTCCTGTTTGTAAAGTGGAAACTATACTTATTACAAACTACAATTCCTACTTATGCTGTAAGGATTAAAACTAACGATTTAAAGTTTAGATAACTGCAACTACTCAATATGCGTTTGAGTGCCATTGTCACACAACGACTTATGTTTTATTTTATTGATCTATGATGTTACAGTTTGATGATTACTATGTAGTCAGTCTACCAGTACATATATTTTACAAATTTTTTTTAAATATTTATTTATTATGTGTACAATATTCTGTCTGTATGTCTGCAGGCCAGAAGGGAGCACCAGATCTCATTACAGATGGTTGTGAGCCACCATGTGGTTGCTGGGAATTGAACTCAGGACCTTTGGAAGAGCAGGCAATGCTCTTAACCACTGAGCCATCTCTCCAGCCCTATATTTTACAAATTTAATTCAAGCCATCAATGTATTAAATGTGGTAAGTCAATAGGATTTTCTAATATTTTTCAGGTGGAGGTATCCTTAACAACAGGGGAGGGAAAAGAGGTCTAATAATGAAGAAATAACTGGCCACCTGCTCAGCAGATGTTTATTAAGCCTTGACAGTGTTTCATGCACTGTAACAGTGAGATTCAAGGATGAATAAGCATGGCAAATCCTCAAAACACTTAAGAGGATAGAAAACTTAAAAATACATCTTTCCTCCTACTCTTTTACTCTTAAAGCTAAGTAGGAAAGAATTCTTACTTCTTCCAAGTTTTAGCTTTCCAGATGTCATTTCTATGATCTCAAGATGAGGGCGAAACTACCTTGAACCTACACAAACATCATACACTGGTCAAGTCCAGTCAGGTAGTATGCATTCATCAGCCCATCTCAGTACTCATTTGATAGAAATCATGTATCAAGCATCTATAAAGGTGGATGAGATTGTTCTTAGGAGCACCATGAGGGCAGGAGAATATGTAAGCCATATGGATGACGACTTTGCACTTACAATGTGTCAAATGACATCCAATGCATGAGGTTATATATGCAAGTGAACATGCACACACGCATGAGCACACCACACACACACACACACACACACGCTATATACCACACAGACATAACTGTGCCTTCTAAATACCCCTAACTTCTAGAAATACTCATTTTGCATAATATCTTTGCAGCTATGTTGGAAGATTCAACTTCTTATGATGTTTCTCTAGATGCACATGGGTTGCAATATGCTTACACAAAAATCTGAGAACTCTCAGGACATGAGTACCAATGTTTGCCGATCCTATGATTTAAGGTATGAATTGCTTAGTTCTAAGCTAAGATCTAAGATCAACAGCTAGCTACTTGGTAAATATGCAGAATGTAATCTTAGTATTACATTACCTAATAATAGAGCAAAGAAATCATGTATAAGGACATTATACTGTGGCCTACACTCATACATTATGCAAACAAAGATCCCCTATAATTCTTTGAAAATATAATCTATCAGATACTCAAGACTATTATGACTACAAACACCTAAGTATATGCACTAGACTCTATGACATATGTCAATTATAACATGAATACAAAGGCAAGCCATCTTCTAAAATATTTATTTATACCCAGAAATTAATGGTGTTCTCAACCTGATACTAGACCATTTTTTTTTTTTACAGTGGGCAGTGGTTAAGGTAGAACCTTCTATCTGGTCATGGTGCCGAGGGTGACTGCTCAGTGTTCAGCTCAAAATGGGACCTCTTTGCACCACCCTTCCACTAAGGGTCAGTTAACATTAAAGAAGGCAATAGAAACAATTCAAGAGACAGAAGATGGAGAGAAATATTGTGTCTTCTGGACATGGCATGGCCACTGCCTTGTAAGTGCAAAGGCAGTTATGGGCTATCTGTACAAATCGAGCCTGACGAGTTCCAGGGGCTGTCGTGTGAGTCAATGGCCGCCAGGGAAGGACGAGACATTTTTCCTCAGGGGTGCAGCCACTGGTAAGCTGCCCATGATCCAGTAAATAACACTATACCCATGTGCAAATACTCTTTATTAAATTTTGTAGGTTATTGGAGGAAAGACAAACCCCTGAAAGCAGGGGGACAGTACTGGGAAGAAGTGCTCCAGAGAGACTGGGAATAGGGCTAAGAGAAAGGGATGAAGGTGAACATGATCAAATACATTAATTGTCAAGAATAAAAAAAAAAGACTAAATAAATGAACATGATCATATGGGTCTAGTCTAAATTCATTTCATGTCCTCAAATGAATACATGTCTACAGGCTCAATACTCACTGCATTTCAATTGTACCTTTTAGGCAATCCTATTTTGTCCCACATAATGACTAAATTCTGTTAATTATTTGTTTTCCAAGTCTAGTGTCCTTTAGAGACTTAAAATTTCTTCACAGCAGACCAAGGAAAAGACTGCAGAGGATCAGCCAAGTTCTAATTCTTATTCCTTTAGATTTGTAAAAGTTCCTTAGCCTGGGTATGGCTACCGGTATGTTGCCCAATCTGCTATGAATGGCCTTGCAGCCATGCTCAGGGAACTGAGCTTAGTGGTTGGGAGGGGGAGAGAGGGAGGAAGGGAGGGATGTAGACAGACAGACGGATAGAAGGTATAAAGGGGAAATTGTGGATTGATATGACTAAGATATATTATATACATGTATGAAATTTTCTAAGAATAAAAAAAGAATAGCTTTTCGTTTTTAAATCCCTAACACTTCTATGCTTCAGATTTTTTCCCTCTGGGGGAAAAGTAGGTAATGGTGCCTGTTCTATTTCTGATGAAACAACAGAAAACAAAAATTTATAAAAACGGGATAAATATAAACCTGGCTACCCTTTAATGAGCGACTTCCACATACCCCACTATTACTTTAGTTCTTTAAAAGGACTAAGGATACTGCATGCGATTTGGCATTCAGACTCTGAAGCTAACATTCATAAACAAGTCATTACAAAATATCTCCCCAGGAAAAAATTAAAAAATAACAAAAATGCATTACATTTGATATTATTGAATTTCAATAAATTAAACACAAAGGGTGACCTTTGTTGGACCCTGTATAAAATACTTTACTTCTCTAAACTAGTATAGAACTTGTGCGGGACAGGTAAGGTGTGGCTCACATGTAAAGCATCAACTGGCACTATTTAGGGTGCAAGATGTCCATACTGCTTTTCCAGATACAGTATTCTATCATTCACTAAAGGTTCACAACTTGCTTGCCCAAAGAATCTGATGCTATCATATTCCATAAATTTGTAAAATGATGCTAAGAAAGCCACTTTAGAGAACAAATTTATTTTCAGCTGGCCAGTTAATATTTGTGTGTGTGCACGTGCACAAGTGTGTGTGCGTGTGTTTGTGTGTGTGAACATGCGTAGGATAAGCCCACCTAGTCAGGACTTCACTGAACTATATTCCCAGGCTATTATTAATACTGCTAAACTCGGGCTGGAGAGATGGCCCAGTGGGTAGGAGCACTGGCCGCTCTTCCAGAGGACCTGGGTTCAATTCCCAGCGCCCACATAAGCTCAAAACTATAACTTTAAGCTATCTATAACTCCTGGGGATCAGATATCCCACAGACATGTAGGCAAAACACTAATGCACACAAAGTAAAAATAGATCATTTTTAAAATTAGTGCTAAACTCCAAATTTTCAAGTATAAGAGATTTAATTCAACCTATAACCTATTTTATCAACCTGTTTTCAATCTTTAAGTCTAGTTACCAGATAAACGATATGCTTCTGAAACTTATCTCATTATAATAATCCATTCCAAGAGCTTATGAATTCATCTGATATCTTAGGAGAGTGCTCTAATTTTACATGAATCTATTGTTGAAAAGTAGTAACTGATATACACTTTGAATCTGTAGTGCCATCTGGAAGGAATTTAAATAATTTCAATTATGTGTGCACATTATGCCAAAGCATTGGATACTCCTTTTCCTAATGTTCTATTTAAAGGCAGAGCTAGCTAATTTGCTGTATGAAAAGGGTTCCTTTATATAGCACAGTAACATTACATGTCTTAGCAATTACAAAGCCAATACTGACTCTCAGATGCAGCCACCGAAGACAGAGGATATATTTACTCATTTCTTTTTTTTTAAAGATTTATTTATTCATTATGTATACAGTATTCTGCCTGCATGTATGCCTGCAGGCCGGAAGAGGGTATCAGATGTCCTAACAGATGGTTGTGAGCCACCATGTGGTTGCTGGGAATTGAACTCAGGACCTCTGGAAGGGTAATCAGTGCTCTTAACCTCTGAGCCATCTCTCCAATCCTATTTACTCATTTCTTGACTGAAGACAGGGTCACATTAAGGAAATCAAATCTCACTTACTTAGAAATCACATCCTAGCCTTTCTCTTTTCCTAACAGCTGAAGACAACATTTGCTGAAGTGATAGTACTGAAGGCAGAAGAACCCAAGTGCAATCCCTATATTCTTGTTAAGAACATTCTGTACTTTTAGAGACCAAAATGATGACAAAACCATTTCACTACAGATTACATTATCCTTATTTAAAATACATGGAACTAGAAGTGTTCCAGAATTAAAAATTTTTCATATCATAATGAGGTATCTTGGGTGTGAAATTCATGTATGTTTTATAGACATCTCACATATACAGTCTGAAGATTATTTTATACAGGATTTTCGGTTTGTCTGAATGAACGTTGACTATAAGTTACCACCTGTGGTCAGATGAATAATTTTCCATTTGTGCCATCATATTGAAGTTTCAGAGTTCAAAGTATTTTATATTCCAAAATTCTTAATCAAATTCGTATCTCCCATAAAATTTATTTCTTGAATTAAATTAGGCTCAAGATGAATCCTATAAATTATTCACACAATAAAACTGGTTGAAGAAAGCATTGTTTTAAACATTAGAGAAATCAACACTGCTAAGGTACCATTGTATGTTTCCACTGTTTCCGAAGTACATGTTCATAAGCTTTTAACACTTGTTTCCATAACACCTCAGCCAGAAAAGCAATATGGGGGATACTTTTTTCCCCAAATACAGTTTTCTTAAAAAAAAAATATTTATTTATTATATATTCAGTGTTCTGCTGCATGTTTGCCTGCACAAAAGAAGAAGGCATCAGAACTCATCATAGATGGTTGTGAGCCACCACGAGGCCGCTGAGGATTGAACTCAGAACCTCTGGAAGAACAAGCAATGCTCTTAACCATCGCTCCAGCACTGGGATACTTTTAAATAAATATCTTAAAGCAATAACTGATGTCTTAAAGTTAAAATTACATTTTTGGTATATAAAAAATATTCAGATTAATTTTGAGGGGCTTTATTAATTCTTATATATAGTTTTATTTATTATTTAATGATTGCTATCAAATTCATTGCATTGCTCATTGTTGATATAATTTTTAATAAGAGAAAAAAATTCCCCCTAATATGTTTGTTGAGTATTCAAGTGTGGATATTACAGTGGAATTGGAAAACTACAGTACGGACCACTTCCGCCTACTGAGAGCAACAGATATACACAAAATGCTTAAATGACTGTGGATCACAAAACTATTACATGAGCAATCAGGTTGTGAATAACCCTCATTAGTAACAAGCTTGCTTAATATGTAAAGATCCTAGTTTGGTTCTCAGCACTGCAAAAACAAAGCAAACAAAGAAACACGCACATGCACACACAGGTTGTGGGAGAAAATGGAACAGGAGGGAAGGAAATTCATTATAGTAATTTATTAAAGATGTCTTCTTTAGCTCCCATTCCTACACGTTTATCCTCTGAGTAATCTAGGGTATATAGGATGGTGAGGTAGTGAAGTTTGTAAAGTTTATTAAAAGGTATTATGTACAAAGGTATGTCTCAGTGTTAGGAGTGCCTGCCTAGCACATGTTACCTACTGGATCCTACATCCCCAGCACTGCACAACCAGCCAACAACCAGACCAACACATGCAACTAAAAGTAGTGGTTCTCAATCCCCTTGTGCTGTTATCCTTTAATACAGCTCCTCATGCTGCGGTGATCCCCAACCATAAAATTATTTTTGTTGCTATTTCATAACTATAATTTTGCTATTGTTATAATTAATGTAAATGTAATGTAAATCCAATGGTCTTAGGTTACTCCTATAAAAGGGTCATTGGATCCCAAGGAGTCATGACCCACAGGTTAAGAATAACTGCCCTTGTTCCCTTTTTTATAGTACATAGGATTTAGTCATCAAATAATATTTCAACGATATAACTGTACAGGAAAGAATTTTTATTTGTTTGTAAGTATCAGTGTATAAGCTTGAATCCTTCAATTCACTTCCTTATTTTCTAATTAAAAGATACAAATTTTCTTTCAATATATTATGAAGTATTCATCAAATCTTTATTTGTATAGTAAGAGCAATTAAATAAAAGGAAAACCCAGACATTTTCCCCATAGCTTTTATTATTATTGTCTAAAAGCTCATTAGTAAAAGAATCACTTTAACACGTTATGTAACCAAATTATTCTTTGTACAGGATGCTCACTGATGGATCAAACACAATGCAATTATCTTTCAAAAGGTTACCTAATATTCATTTATAGATATAATACGGCACTTAATAGATTTTTAAATAAACAGAAACTATCAACAAAGAAATAGGCATGAATTGCTATTTATAGACATTTTTTGAGAATTTAAACTTTGCCTCACAACATCCCTGTGAGGTAGGGAGGTGGATACACGACAACATATGTGCTTGAGCAATGTTACATGTGTCAAGATTACATGGAAAAAGTTGCTATATTAGCTAAATTTCAAAAGAAATAACATCTGTACACCAGTTCTGTTTAGAAGTCCAAGAAAACCAGGTTGCTTGGTTCTTTTTTTTTTTTTTTTACTGTCTTCATCAGGAAGTTATTTTGATTTTCAACAAAGTTTTCCTCCTCTATCAAGGGCTTTTCGGTCTTCTGAAAATTAGTGAAGCAAATATTATGTCATTTCCCAAAGTTCTAAAATAGGAAATGTTTTCTCAAGTGTCTCTTCTTTCTCTAGATGGCCACACAGGATCCAGGCAGGTGTCTTCTTTAACAGAACTACTCTCTTTTCATTCTTCAATGCTAACACTGCATGACTGGGTCTTTTAAAGCTGTCGTGTTTCTCCGAGGAGCTTCTGTCAGTCAGGGATCATTTTATCTTTTCCACTAGAATACGCTGTAGATCCTCTTCTTCCAAGGGAAATAGTGACTTCACTCAGTTAAAAAAATAACCAAGGCCAGAGAAGTTCTCCAGTAAGGAAAACTGGCTGTCTTCACAGTAGGGGGAAAAAATCCATCTTGGAGAACTGATTTTTTTTTTTAAGTTGAGAAAATCACTATCCAATAAGTATAGGATAAAAAGGAATAAAGAGTTCAACTTTTCCATAAAAAGAAAAAATCTTCAAGTAGAATTTAAAAAAAAAAGTGGTAGTGGGGAAAAGGATAGGAATCTCTTTAGGTATGTGATGTTTTGTATTTATTTCTCTCTACCCAATATATTTTTCTCCAGCAAAACTCAAACATTCTCCTCTGTCTAGTCTGAGTTCAGGGTTTGACTACTAGCAGGCCCTATATGTGATAAGGCTCCTAAAATTCCATTAAAGATCGTTCTCTTCCTTTGTCATGGAACCTAAGACTTTGTGGCCACTTGTAATGGTGACAAAACAGTTAATACCTCTTGAAAGAGGCATGACTACCAGCTGGGTATGGTGGTAAGCACCTGTAATTCTGCTAAGACAAGAAGAAAGTTCAAGGCCAGTCTGAGCTACAGAACCAGATCCCACCTCACAAAACAAAACAAAACAAAACAAGGCAAAGCAAAGCAAAGCAAAGCAAAGAGCATACACACCAGCAGTGAGCTTGGAATTAGACATCACACATCATCTATTTCACTGCATAATTAAAAAAATTAGTACTACTCATTCTCTGTAATGGATGGGGGAGTGCTGTATTTTGTAGAACATAAGAAAGTCCTTAGGTGGTCTCTTTAATGGTAATTTAGCTTACAAATAAGCATATCCTAGAAAAACTTAGTTACAAAAATGTATTAAGCCTCTTCCCTGATCGCTTAAAACATTTTTGTAACTAAGGAAGCGGTTGCGGGGAGGAGGCAGAAATCCTTAATAAATAAATAAATTTAAAAAAAAAAGAAATGAAAAGCAAAAATCTCTACGTTAAATGTCAGTTAATTATCATTCTGAAAGGAATAATTATCGCTGTGGCTAAAGTTTTGAGCATGAAAACAAGTTGCTTGAATGTCCTTGATTTTTGTTAACTTATAATAAAGTTTTCAAACTGGTAAATTAAAAAAAAATAAAAAATAAATAAAATAAAATATGAAAAAAAAATGTATTAAGCCGTAGGATCAAATAAGTTTTTTAAAAACATATTTTCTAACAGGCCATGTCATTAACTTCACATTTATAGACACTAAAGCTGTGACTCTGGATTAAGAAAGAAAGCATCTTGCAGAACTGTCCAAGGTTACAGTTCAAGAATGTCTTTGGGGGCTGGAGAGATGGCTCAGAGGTTAAGAGCACTGACTGCTCTTCTAGAGGTTCTGAGTTGAGTTCCCAGCAACCACATGGTGGCTCACAAGCATCAGAAGTGATATCTAATGCCCTCTTCTGGCCTGCAGGTATACATGCAGACAGAACACAGTATACACAATAAATTAATCTTTTTTTTAAAAAAAAGAGTGTCATGGACTACTTTTATGTTGAAAGTTTAAACAAATGCCTTTGGTGTCTCAGGTATACGGAAGTAAAAGTTTTTAACATTAATTTCTCTAGGACTTCTACTATGCATGCAAAGTTTTAAAAATGTCCTATGAGATAACCACAACATTCTTGCATTCCTTGAAAATAAATGCAGAAATTTACTAAACTCTTAAAATGCCTATGCTCCAAAACACAAAATCATCCAAAGTAAACCTGGTGGAACACTGTCAAAATAAGTAATCATTTAAGTGATCATTTAAAATAACCAGCTGACGTCGTACCATAAGGAAAAAAATACTGATCATATAAGTGATCATTTAAATCAACCAGCTGACATACTGCAATAACAAAAAAAGCCATTGGTAGAGCATTAATTATATGACAAATCAATAACTTTAATATTCAAAATAACAATAGACCTTAAAGATCAGGTAGCAAGTGAACTTTATTCATATTCTCCTGTATAAGAATTACTTCCTATATGATGGAGAGAGAAAAAGAAAACAAAAATCTTCACATTTGAATATAGTAAAAGTGATGACCATGTTATATTCTTTAACAATATTAGTATTTTTTAAGGTTTTTTCTTATCAAGTTTCTTTTTTTCCTTTGAAATAATCCATAAATATTGTTGAATTTGAAAATACATAAAATAGTAAATCTATCACACTGTAGAGGCATAAGAGAAGAAATCACTAACAGGAATTAGTATGATGAAAAAAATGCTAAAAAATCTAGGGATACAAGAGAATTTGTATTTATCTACAAAACCTGCACAGCTGACATTTGATGGAAGACCCTGAATGTTTTGCCTAAGATCAGAAACAAGGTAAGGGCTTGCATGTTCTTAGTACTTACTACTGTAAGTACTACTCTAAGCTAGAGCTATTAGGCAGAAAGGTGAAATGCAAGGCACCTAGATGAAAAGTAATACAGTAAAGTTATATCAATTTGCAGAAAATTAAATTTTATCCACAGAAAATCCTAAGGAATCCACTTTAAAACTACTAAAATTAACACATTAATTTTAATAAATCCTTATCAGAATTCCAAACAGTTTCGCTGTAGGAATCTAAAGGGATTTTCTGTAGGATAAACTTTGCTTAGAGATTTTAGAGACTCAAAAATCAAACCAAAGGGCCGGGTAGTGGTGGCACACACCTTTAACACCAGCACTCGCGAGGCAGAGGGCAGGCGGATCTCTGAGTTTAGGGCCAGCCTGGTCTACAAGAGCTAGTTCCAGGATAGGCTCCAAAGCTACAGAGAAACCCTGTTTTGGGAAAAAAAAAAACCCAATAAATAAATAAACAAATGAAAGGAAAAAAGGAAGGAAGGGAGGGAGGGAGGGAGGAAGGGAGGGAGGGAGGGAAAAACGGAAGGGAGGGAGGGAGGGAGGGAGGGAAGGAAGGAGGGAGGGAGGGAAAAAAGGAAGGGAATAAGGGAAGGAGGGAGGGAGGGAGGAAGGGAAAAAGACTATACAAACATATATCCCAATTTTAAAGATTAAAATCTTTAAAGATTAAAAAGCTAAAACTATGAAGGCAATGTAGTACTGGTATAAGGATAGGACTTATCAATAGGCAAGAAGAAAATTCTATTTTTATGGTCTTTGTTTAGAATGTTAAGGTATTTTCAATGGAGAAGGAATAGCCTTGAAAAAAATAGTGCTAGAAAAACTAGATAATCATATAAAAGAATGAAGGCAAGTCTCTACTTCATATCTACATGCAAAAAAATGGATCAGAGATTAAAATTGAAGAGCTGAAACTTAGAAAAAAGTGTGCTGCAAATCTTTTGACCTCAGACAATGATGCTAAAACTGTAAAGCACATCAAAATAGGAGACAACCTACTAAATTAGAGAAACCATTTGCAACTCATTTATAAAACTTTAATATCTAGAGTATATAGAGGACTCTCACAAATCAAAAATAAAGAGACAAATCTTAACTGAAAGTGGGTAAGGGATCTGAGTAGCATTTCTCTGAAGATATACAAGTGGTCTACAGGCGTATCTAAAGATTTCCATTAGGAAAATCAAAATCACAATAAAATACAAATGCATCCAAGAAGATGTCACTCATAGGAAAGATGAGGGGAGGGAGAAGGGTGTTGCTCAGTGCAGAATGCTGACTCAACACACTTGGGGTTCTAGGTTCAATGCCAGTACCAGGAAGGTTGAAGGAGACAAACAAAAAGAAGCCCTGGTGCTACTTATACTCTGGTGAAGGAAGTGCAAATTGGTGCCGCTGCTTGCCACAACAGTCTGGCGATTCTTTTAAATAGTTACCACTGAATGAACGTATGACTCAGTGCATATTATAGAGTTCTTATACATGAAATGTAAGTAAAGAAACCCACATAGGCAGAGTAGATTCCTGATTGTTTAGTGTTGGAAATGAGAGTATGTAAGCATAGGCAAACGGGGTAATTTCTGATGGGTAGAGATTTGTTTTCATCTTGGACAAGGGACAGGAGAGTGGTAAAAATTCATTATAGTTAAGGCTGTAGTACTGTGTAAATATATTTAAACTGCTGAATTGTACATTTTAATACGTAAATATTAAATAGCACATTAAACATTGTTTAGCATGTCAATTACTGCTATAAAAAGTTGCCAATAAAAATAGTAAAGGGAGTCCAGCAGTGGTGGCACACACCTTTAATCCCAGCACACAGGAGGCAGAGGCAGGGGGATTTCTTTGATTTCAAGGCCAGCCAGGTCTACAGAGTAAGTTCTAAAACAGCCAGAACTACACGGGGAACTCTGCCTCAAAAAAACAAACAAATAAGTAAACAAATGGGCAAACAAACAAATGAATAGTAACAGGACTATTAACAGTCTTTTGCTGGAATTATGACATTAAGCTGATATCTTCAAATATGTATCTTTGCTAGTTCTACTAAATATGTGTCTGTTAATGAACAAGTTGAATCAACTTGATGTACCTTGTTCTATTATCTCAGTTACCAACAGGAACAGCAAAGAGCCATTTATTTGTTCAAAAAAACTATTCATTATTTACTGTTTGTCTGAAATAAGTAGAAATATATGACAGATAGTTAGAAATTCAAGTCAATGAGGCCTACTTGGAAAGCTGAGAATTTCTGAACAGGGAGTTCAGAAATTTCTGAACAGGGAGAGAATTTCTGAACATGAAGAGGCAAGCATGTCAAGTGATAATAAAAATGAGGAGGGTGAGTGTTTAAAAAGGGACACTTTCTTATGTTAGACTCTAATGGACCAAATTTCTGGAGGTCTCTCTGATGATCTTAGCAGGTAAGGTTACTCTGATTCTGTCCCCATGCTTGTAAAATGAAATGGCTTCTAACTACATAATGGCCAAAGTTCCTTCTACTGGTCAACAAGCTAAATTGCAAACAGAAAAATGGCAAAGTGATATAAACAAATACAATGTATGGTCATTTCAATAGCTTTTGTATCTATACTTCCTATATTCCATAAGAAAGGAAGTCACTGGAGCACACTTTCAACATACTTTAGCAAATTGTCGTTGTATTTTCATGGGAAGTGCGAGTCTAATGGAAGAAACAAGTATTTATCTGTTACAGGTTGGTACGGTCTAGATGAGAGATCAGCTGATCACTAGATAACATCCCTCTGCTTTCACTTCTAAAACCTTCAATATCTTGCACACTCCACTTAACCAGAGCTCATCATTCTTTACAATCACCCATATCACAAATTTCACCTATGCATGCAGCATGCCTGCTTCTCCCTAGGTTTGTTTTATCTTGGTCTTAATCTTTAATTCTCTAAAAAGTAAAGTCAAATAGAAATAAAAGCATTTTCCCTTATGAGCCAGAGCTGACCGCTCTCCAATGGAATCCATGCAATGGTTTGCTAAGAACAGAAAGAGAAAGGAGGAATTTTTAAAAGTCCTCCAAGGGAAGGGATCATAATCTACATCAATCTCATCTATGGCCAGTTACCACATAGCTAACTCCAATCAGACAGCTGCAAAAAGAAGCTGACAGCATAAGAGATGAACTAGCAATATCTTTCCTCACTAACAGTAACAGCAGGGAAGGGAAGGGAAGAGGAAGGAACTAATCATACACTGGAAGTAGCTTAGAAATGTCTGGATCTCACAGAAACATTTCTTCTTATAAATAACCTATACAGAGTGATGATGCCTTACAAAAGGCTTTAGCAAATTTTAACATTTCCACAAAATCTTAGATGACTTCAGAAGAAAATGAAAAGTAGTTTTCCAAAACTTTAAGACAGAAAATTAGGTGTATCCACTCAGAAAACTACTTAACAATCTTGGTGATAAAACTATATTCTTTGTTGCATTTATTTTTAAAAGACATAAATTGCTTCTCAGTTCGCAGAGAACGCAGCTCAGTATTAAGTAGCGAATTAACAAGACAGCACTTGTTATAAAATGCTACCCTTTCACAATTATGGTAAAGTAAATTCTGTATCTCTAAATTGCTGAGTTATGATCTCAAGTTATCTTAGCTTTCATATTAACCTTAAAAAATCTAGTATAATTTTTGAAGTTTGACAATGCAAAGTCAAACTGTAGCAGATAAGGGAATTGTACAATGTAAAATTTTTGCCTATAATTTTATCGGTGATAAAAAAATCACTTCTTATAAAATTAAACTCCAGTTTTATAGATTTATCCAAAAAAATTACCTACAGCAATTATTTTTACTTTAGTCCATACATATAACCTTCTAGGTTCTCTTTACCTAGAAAAGGAGAGAGATACACGCCTGGATATACACAGTAAGTGGTAAATTAGACCCGTTTTTGAGACAAGGTCCCACTGTATAATCCTGGCTGACCTGGAACTCATGAAATCTACTCCCCCTTGCCTCCAGAGAGCTAGGGTTAAAGGCAGGTGCCAGCACAACAGGAAGAACTTAGGCCTATTAACAGTACTCACTTTTTTTCTGATTTGTAACATCTGCAAATAACTACAAACTGTATTTAATTTATAAAAAGTACACTTTGGTATACTTTAGCTCATTTAAATATACATACTTTAATTTTTAAAAAATTGGTTAAAATGTTCCTTAAGACAGCCAATGAAATTTAGCTTTTAAAACTGCACAAAAACGTCTAGATGTAACTTTAATCTAGTCCCTTTCTGAAGCTTAGATAATGGATAAAAATGGAGCGGATCAACCCAGGTGTTTACTATTATATTGTTTTATAGTAAAAAGCAATATACTAGAAAATATTTTTGTATATACCTTTTAATGGGTTATTGGAAACACACAAGAAATGGCAAAAAAATCTCTAACAGAATAGAAGACACATGCAGTACCTCCAAAATGCAAAAGTCCAGCAGCACCATAAGAATGTACTATCCAAACATTAGAAGAATCCAAATATAATCAATCCTTAAAAGAACCTATTTTCCATTATGGTAGCCAAACCTATTAAAATGTCAGTACAAAAATAGCTTCACAAACTGCTGATCTATGTTCTGAACTCTTAAAAAGATGATAGCAGTTATTTATCAATATAAATACTGCATCTGAGAATCAAAGTTATAATTAACAAAATAAAATTTCTTTTCAGTAATATATTTCAATATCACATTCCAGCAGCACTACAATAATATAAAACTAATTACTTCTAAGAGAATTAGGTTGTCTTAAATCTTAATTTAAAAAATCCAACCACTTATTGTAAGAGATAACACATTCCAAAATTCCACACAAATGACACCAGGAAGCAAACAATTACCTTGTATAAGATAGGAAAACGTTTTTACACACATACATACAGGTTGGTCTATTAGGGTATAACTACATTTTAGTTAGCTAGTTTAAAACTATGGTCTCAAATTACACCCTAAAAAGTCACTTCAGTTGTCAATGCATTTTTGTTCAACCCCAAAAGGATAAACAATAAAGTTAAAAATAATTTTAAAGAAAAAAGTAATTTAGAAAAGATTTAATAACATATCCTCACAGAAATTAGCCAACATTTACCCTTGTGGTCTTCCTGTTTTACATTTCTGAAGTTTTTGAAAGCACTTATGGAAGTAGACTAAAGAGTGTTCATTCCTCAAAACATATTTGATTAGACTATCATTGCATAGTTTATGTCAGGGACATAAAACAGTACGATAGCACTTAACTAAAGAGTACTTAAGAGCCCATTTAGCAGTATACTTTCTAAAAACCAAAGAAAGTAGTAAATGATCAAGGTATGGCATTATGACACTGAATTAGGTAAAATAAAAACTGTCCTAGCTTAGTCATATTCCCTTAAAAGTTCAAGAAACTATTGTAGATAAAATTATGTATCTATAATTTGCTTTTAAAATAACACAATGAAGGAAGGCTTGAGAGTTGGCTCAGTGCTTAAGAGCACTTGCTGCTCTTGTAGAAGAAAGACCAAGGTTGAGATACCAGCACCTGCATGGTGGCTCACAACCATCTAGAACTCCAATTCTAGGGCATCTTACAACCTCTTTTGGCTTCTGTGGGTACCAGGCATGGACATGCCTGCATTTAAAACACTCATACACATAAACATTTTTAAAAGTTATTATGTATGTATTATGATATGTGTATATATATATACATACATACATACACATATATACTAGGGCAGAGTCAGAAGAACTGAGCCATCGAATCACAGTAATTATTAATGAGCAATTGGACCTAGGACATAATAAACTAAATTTTAGGATTTAGTTTTCTCTAAGTCAAAGGCATGTGCTTTCAAACTGTGATGCTTTACACCGTAATTCAGCATGCACATATATATGCATAACACCGACACTACAATGAGTTTAACTGATGTTTTCTGCTTCCCTTCTTTTTCAGAAGCCATGGAAAACCTACTAAGTTGATCTGAAACTACCATAGTTTAGGAAATCTTGAATAATACCATCTTCTATCTTTTTGAAAAGTAGGAATTCTTGCAGTACCTGTAAATAATCCATCTCCCATGAAAATCTTTATTTCAGTCAAGAAAGTAGATGAATGCTGAATCATATACCATTGAATTCAAAGGAATACTTTTTTATAAAATCCTACACTGAGAATTCTTAACATATTAAGAAAAACTGTCTGATTATAAAATGCCTTCAACATAGACTAAGATGAAATTAATCTCCCAGGTTTCCTATTCAGAACACTGTCAAATCCTTCATGACAAATCATGGAAGTCACAGAAGCAGTATCTTTAAGGTAAAAGTGACTCCTCACAGACACTCATGAAAACAGGAAAAAAAAATCATTAGTGAGGACCTATTCTAGGGAAGCAATGGCAATATTAAGGATTAGCAAAACAGTGGACACTGTGAAAATTTAAGTGTATAAACTAGAAGTAGCTTCTATAGATGTTAAATTTAAAAGTTGTTATTTCTAAATGCCACAGTATTCAGTACAGAGGACTCAGCTGAGGTGTTAAGTATATAATTACCATCGCTACAGTTCAGTCCTTTAAATGCAAATGTTAAATATAACATAATAGAAAGGAAAATTTTCCTTTCCATAATATAGTTAAAAAATTTTAAATTCTATCCTACAATACCATTTTTATAATTAAATAATGTAATTTTTGTAATGGTATCAAAGAACTGCAGTCCTTTTAAAAGACTGCTCACTAAATCGACGTGAATGTCTAGAAGTCAGATTGAGGGAATGAAGGTTTTCCCGAGTTCAGCTCTGTATACTCCAGTAACTCAAATCAGGAACAACTTACTTCAAAAAGTCTTACTATCTTATGTAAAATTTGTATTAGAGCAACCTTACATTCAAAATTTCCCATTTTTTCTAAAAAATCATTCCTGACTTCCTCCTTAGCCTAATGAGATTCCTTACTACTTGTCTAGTATGTTTAGTCCTATGCCCCATTACTTAATTCAGCTCAATCAAAATTAGAATTCACTTAAGACAGCTTGAAATATCTCACTTTGCAACTTTTAATCTGTTAAAGAATTTAATTTTGTAAACTTGGTCCCTCCAAAACAATGTGCAGTAAAAAAACAAAACAAAACTATTTTCTTAATTTTACATAAGCTAGTTAGTAAAAAGCATTCAAATAAGGGTAAAAATTAATGCTAAGGCAGATTACAGATAGGGTTTAAAAAAATAATTTCAATAGTGCCTTTTCACATTCTTCATTACAATCTAATAATACCATTTGGTCAATAATTAATGTAACTAGTTTATAATACATTAAGAACATACTGTATCTTTTAGAATACAGAATTCTTTTAAAAATTCAGAAGCAATTCAAGCTTTTTCTCCTGTTGGCAGACAAAGCAACCTGCTATTACTATTCACAGGCTTATGCCTGGTATCTACTGTCTTCTGTGAAATCAAACTATGACACCTCTAGGACAATGGAAAAGCTTGACTTCAGAGTAGGAATCCTATTGCTTCTAATTACAATTTGTGAGTCTTAGGTTACATACATGAAAACAGCAAATTGGTTAACAAAAGGGGTCTTTAAAAATTAGAAGGAATTTATGCTTTGTTCCATTGAAAAAGTTTCTCCTATAATTAACTCAATACCTCCTTTTCCACAAAGATAAGGGAAATATTCACTTAGTCAATCAATTTAAGCAACCAAAAACAATAAATTAATTAAAGAAGTCTGACCTGAGATTTTCACTCAAAGGTTGTTTCTGAAACCAAATAAGCTTCCACATTTATACAACTTATTTAATCATGATTGCTGAATTGAATGTGTACCTATGTGAAAATGGCAATGCATTCTGAGCTGGCTCAGCCCTGGGCTCTGAGTTCTGTGTCACATCAGGTGTTCTTTCATCATCTGTCCCATTGATGCTTTCTGGTGTTAAAGGAGACTGAAGATCTCCTCCTGCTGACTCCTTTAAAAAAAGAAGAAGAAAGAGAGAAAAGAGAGTAAGAGATTTTTTAAAAAGTGTTTTACTTTTGTTCAGTCACACAATGTCATCTAAATGAATTCCTTGTGATAAATCAAATAGCAATTGAAATCTGAATTAGATTAAAAATATTTTTTCAAGAAAGCAACTCATAAGAAAATTAATAAACTATAACATAATTTAAAATTATCAAGATAACGATTTAGAAATGTAATTTTAAAAACCTAAAGAATATTTGTGTTAATAAAAGAAACCAAATAGAGTAAATGGTATTCACAAAATTACTTCAGAATGAAAAATGGGCATGATAGTGTTTGCCTACAATCCCAGCACTCAAGAGGACAAGGCAGGAGAATAGTGTGCTTCAAGGCCAACCTGAGCAGCACAATGAGACACTGTCTCAGAAAAACAGAAGACTATTACCACCTACAGTGTGGTAAGCAGGGTGGGGGGCACTACCAGCTCCACCCTTTCTCACCAGACTCTGTACTAATTCTAATAAGGCCCGAAGAGTTCCTTAGTTTCTTCCTTTTCAGCTGCACTAAAACAGGCCCTTTATTATTTAATAAACATCCACTAAAGACTCACCCACCTCATTCTTTCATACTTCTGCAAAACTGTAAATACCTACTTTTCTGTGAAGTGTGAAGGGAAAATCTGGGGAGATACTTCATGATTCTGATACATAAAGAAGATGGAGTTGAGGCAAGTATCTTGTCATCTTCCGGTGTGAATTAGTCCCTATAGTCTGCCACCATCTCTGAAATCCCAGCTTCTGACAACTTAACATTCTTAGACAGACACAGTGCGGGCCCAGCATGTGGCAAGGCCATGGGTTCCCTCTGCTCCTATCTGACTTTAAAGATACTGCTTCTGTGACTGCTGAAAGTCATGGACTTTTCATGGAAGTTTTTCAGAGTTCTAAATATAAAGTCAAGCATATTAACAGACTTTTAATTATGTTAAAGGCATTTTACAATTTAATGTCAACACTAAGGATTAGAAAAATAGTAAACATTTAGAACCTCCCTACACACACACATACACACACACACACACACACACACATTGGAAAAAAGAGGAATAGAAAGGAAAGGAAAAGAAAATCTGAGTCTGAACCAACCCATACTATTATATTTTTATGTGCTAGTGTGTGTTTGTGTGAGTGTATGCATGCACTTACAGAAGACAGAAGAGAGAGTGTTAGATCCTCCAGAGCTGAGGTGACTTGGGGTTGTAAGCTCCCTGACATAGGTGCTGGGAACTGAACTCTGGTCCTCTGTAAGAACAACCAACCCCTAAGTAACATTGTAAGATGCACTAAATGATTGAGGTTCATGACTAACAGGTCACTCTTCACTCTGCTTACATATTTTGTACCCAGTAACTGCATTAGACAGTAACTGTCTAATGGAGCCAGCTGTATTTGCCTTCAAGATTGTTTATGCCAACTATACTTACAATATTAATAACTGGATTAAATATTATGCTAATTAATGAAATCTGAATGCAAAGCTAGAAGTTATTTTAATTAAAACCAAATGAAATGCTTTAAAATGTCTGAAAAATAAATGGCTATAAAGTAAAATAAAACTCACAGATGAATTGATTATATATAATACACTATATTTATCATACCATATATCAGAGAAATGATATAAAAATAGAATATTCAGGTATGTTTGCAAGTGCCAAGGTTTAGCTCTATTTAACAACTTCAAATTCATCTCTCTCTGCTTCCTGACTTCAGATGCAATGTGACCAGCAGCTTCATCTTCTCTGCCATAATGAATATATATCCCTTCAAATTGCAGGTCAAAATAAACCTATTCTCAAAAACAACAAAACAAAGCAAAATAAAAAACCCTCAAAATTCAAGAAAACGTGTAAAGGGCAAAAAGGTTGTTTGTTGTGCACACAGAGAAGCACTAGAGAAGGCAGGAAAATTAAACACACTGCTAATCTCTCCAAAGGGAGAAGATATTTGGCCGATCTCCCAGAATGTTGGGAGAAAATATAGCTTACAACTTGGTAATCCTTTGCTACCTGTTGAACTAGACTCTGTCCATATCATTCAGAATACTATGTTTGTTAATTCCAGGCCTTTTCCCCTAAAAACCCTGAGCACTGCTTCTAGGCCATAAAACTCATCCTTGGGAGAGAAGTCACTTGTATTTTACAACAGCCTAATTGACTTCTATGTTACCTTAGGGCCAGGCCAAACCCTGACTCCCACAGGGATTATGTTTACGTTAGTTGTCCTCCCTAGACCTTCTTTTGAGTACTGTTTCTAAGTCAACAGAATCCATTTTAGGGATGAAGTCATACACACTTTGTAACATTTCTTAAGGTTTGTTGTACTCAAGGGAATGGGTTAATTCTTATCTGAAAACTTTTTCCAAAATTGTGCAGTGCTTAAATACGGCAAAAAGGCAAAAAATATATAAGCTGACGTCAGACTCTCAGAATCTTGGCCCAGCACCAGCCACCTAAATCGGTGTCGAGTTTCACTCTTCCCTCACCAGGATCATTTCCCTGCTGGTTTCACATCCTGCAGAGACCTCCCTTAACAACTAACTCTTGGTATAGTAAATCTGTTAGAATCAAACACAGAAGATAAAGGTAGGATTCAAGTCAACAACCTATTTTAAGGTTTGAGATTAAAATATTGAAGAATAAAATTATTGAATGATAATATAACAATTTTAAGAATGTTTTAAAACATTTTCCTCATATTTTCCACCACTAAGAAGATTGAATCTAGGGCCTTCCGCACATTAAGCAAGCACTGTACCGATGCGCTCAACCCTGTTTTTCACTTACTGTTATGTTAAGACAGAATCTTATCAGTGTGTAGCCCAGGCATACTTTACAATCCTCCTGCCTCAACCAGGATATTTGAGATTACAGATCTGTTCTTCAAGCCTTAGTTCTTTCTTGATTAATTCATCAACTATTGGTTTCGATTCCAACAGACAAAGAGTGTGTACCCCACAGTCTCTGGCTCTCCCGATCTGTTCCACTCCCTTTCTACTGTTCTAGACTTCACCTAACTTCCTGCAGCCCGTACAGACTTGACTTAATAACTACAGTGCTCATGCTAGCTTT
This sequence comes from Microtus oregoni, assembly GCF_018167655.1. NCBI lineage: Eukaryota > Metazoa > Chordata > Mammalia > Rodentia > Cricetidae > Microtus > Microtus oregoni. Next base: position 22,436,581 of record NW_024543073.1, read on the forward strand.
AACTCTCTCCCTACTAAGCCAGGAGTATATACAGCCTTAGCTCAAGAGGGTAAGACTATGAAATGGCTAACTTCTGTCTAAATGCCAGACTCCTTTCATTTCAGGAATTGAAGGTGGATGGAATAACTTGTTTATTTATAAAATTCCTTACCTACAACCAATTTCACCAGTAGCTCTTGAAAAGGGATCAGAAATACAATTTTCTGGGCTCCATCTTAGACCTATTAAGTATGAAAACTATACTGTGCTTTAGTAAGTCTTCCAGAGAATTCTGACGCATGCTGTGCTGGTTGTTTTTCGTCAACTCAACACAAACTAGTCATCTGAGAAGAGATCTCAATTAACAAACCACCTCTGTTAGGCCGGCCTGCTGGCAAGCCTGTGAGGCATTTTCTTGACTAATAAACCCTCTGTGGGCAGTGCCACCTCTAAGCAGGTGGTCCTGGGTTATGTAAGAAGCAGGTTGAGCAAACCAAACAGCAGAGTTCTTCCATCGCTTCTGCTTCAGTTCCTAACTCCAGGTTCCAACTTTGGCTTCCCTCAAGGGTCTGTGACATTGATGGAGGAAGGTCATTGGCTAATAAAGGAACTGCATTGGCCCATTTTATTGGTTAGAAGATAGGTGGGAGGAGTAAACAGAACAGAACGCTGGGAGGAAGAGGAAGTGAGCTCAGACTCCACAGCTCTCCTCTGGGGAGCAGACGCCTCAGAGAGATGCCATGCTCCGTTCTCCCAGGCAGACGCACGCGATGAAGCAAGCCGCCAGGTTAGACATGCTGAACCTTTCCCGGTAAGACCGGTGCTCACAGATTATTAGAGATGGGTTGATCGGGATGTGAGAATTAGCCTGTAAGGGCTAGAGTTAAAGGGCCAAGCAGTGTTTAAATGAATACAGTTTGTGTGTTGTTATTTCGGAGCATAAGCTAGCCAGGCGGCTGGGGTGCCAGGGACGCAGCCCCGCCGCTCTTATTACTACATGACATAGGATATAAAAACTAAATAAACCTTTACCTCCCCAAGTTCTTTTAAGTCATGGTTTTATCAAAGCAATAGAAACCCTAAAACACACGGCATCTATGTTTTCCTAACAACTATTACATGTCAGGTACTGTTTAAAGACTTCGGTGGTCTTATTCCTAATTTCACGCACAGCCCTCCCACACCTACCTTCTGGTCTAACTCATAAAGCTAATAAAGAATAGTGCCAAAATTCAAGCCTGGCTCGAGAGTACACATCATTCACTAACCATGAGTTGCCATTACCTTTATCATACTCAACTCTCTCAATAAAGTGATATAAAACTCATGCTAAAATGTACAAACACTCTTGGGTTAAGCAATTTCTCCAGTCACAAAAAACAAAAAAACCACTTAAGTTCATCTGACTTGAAAATACGTACGCTTTCTTTTGTGTTTTACTGTTTGCTGTGTATTTTTTGGAGTAAATGGAGAATGAAAGTTCGGAGGGAGAGAGAGGGACAGAGAAGCAGGGGGAGGGAAAAAGGAAGAGGGAAAAAGGAAGAGAAGGGGCACTTGAGTGTTACAGCATGAGGCAGTAGAGTCAGGAGTTGGGTCTCTCCTTCCACCATGTGGCTCTAGGGATCACACAAACTAGGTTATGAGGCTTGTACACCAAGAGATTGTGCATGCTGAACCATCTTGAGCTTCCCATCTCATTTCATTTTGCTTTTTAGTGCTGGGCATCTATTCTAGAATTTGATAAGCAAGGGGTCTCTCTCTCTATATGTATCACTGAGCTATATCCCATCCCACACACTCAAATATTCTTTTATTTATTTATTTATTTGTTTGTTTGTTTATTATGTATACAATATTCTGTCTGTGTATATGCCTACAGGCAGAAGAGGGCACCAGACCCCATTACAGATGGTTGTGAGCCACCATGTGGTTGCTGGGAATTGAACTCAGGACCTTTGGAAGAGCAGGCAATGCTCTGAGCCATCTCTGCCGCCCACTCAAATATTCTTAACTAATATGGTATACCTCCTCAAATAAAAATAAGGGTTTTGACCATCTACTATCACAAGTTATTGCATTAAAATTATTCCATTCAAACAAAACAGAAGCATTAGATTGTCATAAATGCAAGGAAGAGGAGGAAGAAAAAATTATTTTTTTTTCTACTTTTTCTCTGGCTCCTACAAAGTAAGTTAATAGACTTCTAATATTTGATAAATTAAGGCCTATATCTAAAATGCTGAACAAATTAACATATTATTCATTTTTTTCTTTACTTTTTTTTTTGAGACAGGGTTTCTCTGTGTAGCTTTGGAGCCCGTCCTGGAACTCATTCTGTAGATCAGGCTGGCCTAGAACTCACAGAGATTCACCTGCCTCTGCCTCCAGAGTGCTGGGAATAAAGGCATGCGCTACCACTGCCTGGCCCATTCTTTTTATAACATGATTTTTTTTTCCAAATATGATCATCTTTTCTACATATGTTTGACCAAAGTAAAAGCTTCAAGACATTTCTTCCACCAAAGACAAGAAATTAGCTTACTAACCTGTAATAGTTTACAATCAATTATAACACAGCAAGTTATAACTGGAGAAACAGTAACTAAATACACTGACAATGTATCAACCACTACAGCTTTATTAATATTTTTCTGTATTTACTAACTGAATGTGCAATGTGCTTTTTGTTGCAGCTTTTGGTAACAACAAAATCATTCACCTGAAAGAATCAGAACTCCCGATACACAGTGGCACATAATTTTAAATGGCTTTTATGCTTAAAGGAATCGCTGGAGTAGCAAAGCATTTGAAAAGGAAATTCAACAGAGTTTCACAAAGATAACCCAAATTATACCAGGTTGCTGCAAGTATGGAAGAATGGACTTTGTTTCCAATTCGCAGTAAACGTTTAGTCTGTGAGGAAAGCACATTTAGCACAACTCTCCTAAGTAAAACAAAAATGAACTCTTTATACTTAGTGAGGCTTGCCAAATAGTTAGATGTAAGCAGATTCTAACATCAGGAATAACCAACCATATGCCTTATATTTTACAATGTTTTATATTTTGCAATTTTTTATTTTTAAAAAGATTATTATGCACGCCTTTAATCCCAGCACTCGGGAGGCAGAGGCAGGCGGATCTCTGTGAGTTCGAGGCCAGCCTGGTCTACAAGAGCTAGTTCCAGGACAGGAACCAAAAGCTACGGAGAAACCCTGTCTCAAAAAATCAAAAAAAAAAAAAAAAAGATTATTATGGTGGGGAGATGCACAAGCTATGGCAGGCATGTGGGGTACAGAGGGCATGGATGTTGGTTCTCTCCTGCCATCTTGGGAGTTCTCGGGGGAGAACTTAGCTTGTCAAGCTTGCACATAAGCAATTCTACTCACCATAATTATCCAATATCTTGCAATATTCTGACTAGATAAATTACTCCTCTCCCCTAGAACTAGTCAATACTTTAAGAAAGTAGGAGCCTAGTGAGGAACAGAATTCTGATACCAAACTAACCACGCTAGTATCAAACAAACCAGTTTATCTGGCCTAGTACTGCAGAAACATATTCCTTTGTTTTAATCACTCCAGAGCCAGATTAGAGCCAACAGAAACTGAGAGCCAATAAAATAGCTCAAACTAACCAATCCTAAATTATTTTATCATTTCTCCACTTTTCCATGAAATCCCAAGACAAAGTCTGGCATAGATTTCCATTGCTGTTTCTGCCTCTTAACTACTTCCTTTGGGCTTTCCCAAGTGGCTCTGCATGGTGTGTCACACCTAGCTTCTAGGAATGAGTGCTCTCCTTTAGTTCCACTAAGTGAGCAAATTTGTCTTACCACTGCCTGTACAAAAGACCATGGTCAAAAACAAAGGTTGATCATCTTGGACTTTTGCTCTTCTGTTGTTAGGTATCATAGTGGTTTGAAAGAAAATGGCCCCAAAGGGAATCACATTATTAGATGTAGCCTTCTTGGAGGAAGTGTGTCACTTTGGGAGCGGGCTTAAGTCTTCTCTTGCTCAAGCTACCCTCAGTATGACTTTAAGTCAACTTCCAGATGCCTGAAAGATATAGCACTCTCAGCTCCAGCACCAGGTCTGCCTGCACGCCACCATGCTGATAATGGACTGAATCTCTGAAACTGTAAGTGAGCTCCCTCAATTTAACGTTCTATTTTTAAGTGTTGCCATGGTCATGGTGTCTTTTCATAGCAAGAAAAACTTAAACTAATACAAAAGTTGGTATCAAGCGTGGCTTGATAGTCCTGACCATGTGTTTATTAGGAGGAATTTAGACCTTGGTACTTTGGGTTAGGAAAGCAGTAGAATGCTTTAAGCACTGCATAATGGGCCATACTAATAGGAGCAAAGAAGACAGTGGTACTAAGAGTATTTAAACTGTTGGGAGCTCACTCAAAAGGTTTCAGAGAAGAATTTTAGTATGTTGTCCAGACACTGATCTTGTAATATTTTGGTGAAAAAAGGTGGTTGCTTTTTGCCCTTGTCTTAAAAGTCTGCTTAAAGCTAAAGTGAAGAATTTTGTATTAATTTCATTAGCAGAAGAAATCTCAAAACAGCCTAGTATAGACTCTGCCATGTGATTTTTAGTGGTAACTCTAATGAAGACTTATAATGAAAAGGAGCAAGTTGAGCAGGGTCAATAAGAAAATAAAAACTTTGAAGAGAAAAAGAACACCAGAAAGTGTAACAGAGCTAAATTCTGTGTTCAAGGAGATAAACAGATTAAGGAATAGAATAAAGGGAGTGGTGACCTCAGGGTAAGATCCCAACCAGTTAAATTTCCAATTTGTGAAAAGGAACTAAAGAAAAGCTTAAACCCAGTGTGGTGAGACAAGCCTTTAATCCCAGAACTGGGAAGGTATAGGTTGGTGGATCTGAGTCTGAGGTCAGCCAAGCTTAGGCAGTGAAGGGCAGAAAGCTGGTAAAGATGTAATTAAACAAGAGGGCCAAAGTTGAAAGCTTTGGTCCTGTGGTTCTGGCTTTTGAGTTAAGAATAGAAGAAAAGTTATGAAATAAAGCCGTTGAGGCCAGGCACGTGTCATGGGTGTCCCTGCATGGAGGCCATTGCATGAAGCTGTGAAGTTGAAACCTGGGTTGCCTTGCAGACCCCAAGATGTTAGAGATGCCAGAGCCATGGGATACCTGCTGAGGAGAGCTACTAACAGGAGTGGAACCAATAAAAAAGAAAGAAGTGTGTTGCAGTCAACAAAACTGAAAGGAGCTAGACATGTGAAGTGTTCTGACATCAGACATGGAGATGCAGAGTTTGGAGTTTGCCCAGCTGGTTTTCGGTCTTGCTTTGCTCCAGTATTTTCTCACTATGTTTCTTTCCCTATGTTTTGGAACAGTAATGTATATCCTGTGCCATTATATGTTGGAAGTATTTGATCTGCTTTTTGATTTTTGTTTGTTTATCAAGACAGGGTTTACATGTGTAGCTTTGGTGCTTGTCCTGGAACTCATTTTGTATGAAGACCAGGCTGGCCTCGAACTCACAGAGATTCACCTGCCTCTGCCTCCCAAATCTGGGATTAAAGGCATGTACCAACACTGCCCAGCTGATTTTGATTTTATAAGGGATTACAGCTAAGAGATTACATGAATCTCTGAAGAGACTTTGAATTTTAGACTAGTAAATAAGTTTCAGATTGTTATAGATTATGGGGACTTTTGAAGTTGAACTAAATGCATTTATTAATTATTATTATTATTTTTGCATTATGATATGGCTATAAGCCTTTGGGGGCCAGGGAATGGAATGTGGTTGTTTGAAAGAAAATGACCCCCCAAAGGGAGTGGCACTATTAGAAGGTGTGGGCTTGTTGGAGGAACTGAGTCACTATGGGGGCAGGCTTTGAGGTCTCCTTTGCACAAGCTTCCCACAGTGTGGCCTTCAGTCAACTTCCTTTTGCCTGCAAGATGTAGGGCTCTCAGCTCCAGCACCATATTCCCCACCATGATGAGAACGGCCTGAACCTTTAAAACTATAAGGGAGTCCACTCAATTAAACGTTTTACTTTTTAAGAGTTGCTGCAGTCATGATCTTTTCACAGCAATAAAAACTCAAACTAAGATAGATAGGTACATAAAAGTTATCTGGATTAAAATATTAAAAATATTCTTGTAGACACTGATATATTCTTTGTAGTAGAGATTAATTGACCAGCACACTTCTATATATACTTTGTAATTAATTTTGCCATTATTCTTCCAAATTTCACTCTGGCAAAAAGGGTATGATGATCTTAAGAGAGCAAGCTCACACATGAAAACAGATCCATGACACATACCTGTGAAGGTGTACTGGTCAGTTCCATCTTCTCCTGTGACTTCTCCTTTGCAAGTCGAGCAGCTTCTTTAAATTCCTGAAACTTTTCTGCAAACTGAACGCAGAGACTATATGCGTTAACCAAGTAGTAGTATGCCACAGAACTCGTTTTTCCTTGGGTTTCTATTAGTTTCTGAAGTGACTCCTACATAAGGGCAAACCCTTTAAACAGAATAGTTTTAGCATAAATCTTTATGTCTTGTGGGCACAGAATCCAGAGAGCAAGGTGAGTACTATCCATCCTACCCTCCTAGTATCTTGTGGCTATTCTTCCCTGTGCACTTTTCCACTCTCTATTTTCATTCTTCCTGTGTAATTTCCACAAGAACTCGAGATGCCCAGTGTAAGTATGGCGTGGCTTTCTTTACAGGCAGGACAACTGCTTGTTCCCAGCATTCAGTCTGTTGACACTCTGCATTTTATAAGTCTTTCATGCCACTGTAATTCCTTTAATCAACATTATCCAAGAAATTCCTCTTGGGGCTGATTGGATCTCAGTCTGTACAGCAGACAGTTCAAAGACTCTATATTCAAGCAAATCAAGAGTTTTCTCAATAAATAATAACATATGACTGCTGTCATATTAAGGAACAAACAAGAAAATTCACGTGAAATCTATATTTTCGTCAACTGTAATTTTCGTAATTTGGAAGAGTTTGTGTTTGCTTATCTTTAAGACCATCTCCAAATAAAGGATGTTAATTTTTTTTTAATCAAAATCCCTTCTGGAGAGGTAGTTCCCACCTTTTACTTCCTCCCACAAAGCTAATTCACTACAAGAAGCCCTAATAACCAGTGGTGACTATTCTGAATGTGTATTATAAATCTTCATGTAAAATTAGGAAGAATCCAATTATATTTTTATATTATGTTTATATTTATATAATATTTAATATATTAATATTCTTATTTTAAAGTCACTATAGTTGTTTCATTACAGAAATTAAACAAATTTCTCCTGTATTTTGTATTCTCCACTTACTATTGTGTTGCAAGGAGTGAGGATTGTATGTTAGGACATGTAAATTATGATGATTTTCTCAGAAATCTACTTAAATACTTACTTTTGAAAGATGATGCTCGGAGGAGAATCCCAATCCATAAACAGTGTTTGCCCGGCTATCAGCCCACTGGCCGAACTTCTGAGATGTTTTAGTAAATGTCATGTTTGGAGTGATGGTGCTATTTATTATTGCCTGAAAAATAAAATAAGAGTAGCCAGCCAAAAATAAGCAAATAGGCTTTTAAATATAAGACCATTTCAGCTACATAAAAATAGGTTCACTTGTAGCTCACAAAGTTAAATGTATAATTGTAGTGGTGGCGATGTGGAAATATGCAACTAGTAGAACTACAGATATATTTTTTAATGATCAAAAAAACTTTAAAGGTTTTGTGTGTATGTGTGAGGGGAAGGGCATGCACACAGATGCCTGTGTAGGCTAAATAACTTCAAATGTTGTTCCTCAAAAGCTGTCCAACTTGGTTTTTGTGATAGGGTTTCCCACTAGGACTTGGGACTTGCTGATTAGGCTAAATTGCTTGACTAGAAGGCCAAGGAATTCACCTGTCTCAACCTCCCCAGAGCAAGATTACATACAGATCCCATGTAGTCCAGCTTTTTTACAACTCAGATCCTCACCTTTGCACAAGTAAACACTTTACTGACTGAGGTAGCACCCAAGCCCCAAAGATGTACCTTGTAAATCAACTTTTACAAGTTGATAATGGACAAATGTAAGCAGTTTCTTTAATCTTGGTTTTAGGCAATTGCCCCTTTTTGGTAGAGTGGCCATCAAACTCAGGATCTTGCATATACAAGGCAAGTGTTCAACCACTGAGCCTTCAAACAGTTTTGAAACTTCTTTCCTAGGAATGTTGAGGATCAATATTCACTAATTCTAAATGCTATTCTCTAGAAACAAATATGCTTTAGTTGTAACAGAATCATTCAAAAATAAATGTATAAGGGGCTAAAGAAATATCTCAGTGGTTAAGAGGGTAAAGAGAACTGGCTACTCTTCCAAAGACCTGAGTTCAGTTTCTAGCACTTACACAGCAGTTTACAACCATCTGTAACTTCAGTTCCAGGGGATCTGACATCAAGCAACCAGCATGAATATGGTGCACTGGCATGCATGCAGGCATAACACCCACATACATAAAATTAAACCAAAATAAAATAATGTATGATATTTTGATATTTTAATGCATAATCAAGCTTTATACAATCTAATTTACACAAAATATATTTTCATACAAAAAAAAGAATTTCAATCATTTAGAAGACATTTTCTCTATTCAAGGGAAAAACAAACTCCAAAAAAAAATATTTTTACTTCTTATTGAAAAAAAACAGGCTGGTGGCAATATTTTGATTTCACACATAATTTCTTAGAAAACATAGCATTTTTAGCATGTTAATAAAGATTAACTCTGGAGATCTTAATACATTTCGGGTATTATAACATTAATTCATGTTCTCTGCCAGTGCTGGAAAGGGAAGGGACATTTATAGGTGGGTAGTCTAGTGCTCCCTAAAATTAAGAAATATAATTGCACTAACAACAAAAACATTTATGTTGTCAAATTTGAATTGGCATCTAGCAAACTAGTAAATGTGCAATGAAAAATCCAGCATTTTCTAAAAAAAATTGAAATTTGTTTACCAAGTAAAACACTAGAATGGAAATGTTTATGTGCTATTAGGAACTGATGAAGTTGCAGTGAGGATATACAGACATAGTTGTTCTGCTAAAGAAAAGGAAGATGGCACAATATAAACTGGATCCCTCCTTTCTCAAAGAAAATATGTTATCTATTGTTATGAGAGCTTTATCTTCGTATAAAATGTCTATATTTATATTTATAAAGCTTCCTCACCATTTAGTTCAAACAGCTTCCACTAGCACACACCATTTCAGGAATTTAAAACATGCTCACAATTATTTTAACTTGTGGAGCAGTCATCAAATAAAAGTCTAGGGGCTAGAGAGGTTGGTAAGCAATTTGGAGCATTTGTTGCTCTTGCAGAGGACCCAAGTTTGATACCCAGCACCCACATGGTAGCTTACAACTACCTGTAATTCCAGTTACAGGGGATCTGATGCTCTTTTCTGTTCTCTTCAGACACCAGGCACATGGTGCACATACACAAATACAGACCAAACACTCATACATATAATATAAATTAAAATAACCTAAAAAAAATTTAAAGGACTAAGTAGAAAGAAGACTATAAACAAACAACGAAAGATGATTGATTTGTTTGATGTTCTCTGAGTGCCTATTAGCTACCAAGTACAATTCTAGAAATTTGAAACACAACAACAAGAGAGGAAATGCAGTTATGAATTTAATACTATAAGAGTTGGTTACAGCAAAGAAATATTAACAATGGAATTTCAACGCCTGCAAAGGCTGTGAAATCCCTAGAAGGATATAACAGAGAGTAAAGGCAAGCAGATAAAGACCAGCAAGCATTATCTAGATTTGGTGGTCCTTCAGTGTTCTCCATGAAATGGTTAAGGAGGAACCTAAGTGTTAACCAATATCAAAAGAGCATTTTGGCATCAGACCCCAATAACTCTAAAAGGTAGGGTGATAATACATTTAATAAGCAACAAGAAAAACTGACCAATGTGCTGGTTGGACACCAGGGTTCATTTCAACCATTTCAAATTAACTTCATTATGTCTTGTTAAAGGGGTTCATTCTAATCTCCATCCTGAACCTCTCCTTGTTTCTGTATTTCTAGTCCTTGAATCATGGAAACAAAACTTTAAATGAACCTATGCCTGAAAATCTATTTCTTAGATTTTTTTTTTTTACTAGAACACAATTTAAAATTTTTTTTGGTTTTTTGAAATAGGGTTTCTCTGTGTATTCCTGGTTGTCCTGGAATGCACACTGTAAACCAGGCTAGCGTCAAATTTAGAGATCGATCTGCCTCTGCCTGCCAAGTGCTGAGATTAAAAGTGTGTGCATCACATAATACAGTCTCTCTTGAGTAGAATGAAGAAATTTAAAAAAAAAATCTTGTGTTTTAAAATAAATAATTCTCAAACCTCAAGTTTTTGTCCTTTTAAGGTGAACATGTAGAAAAGTGTGTCATTTCACACCAGGAAAGCTTTGGACCTGGCTAGGGTGAGCTAGGGTCTCTATACCATGATCAGATAACTAGAGCAATATGATGTTGCTATAAACCTTTAATCTTGGCATTTGGGAGGCAGAAACAGGTGAACTTTTGAGTTCCAGGCCAGCCAGAGTATAGAGGCCCAAAAATGTGAGCCTATTCCCACCCTGACCAGGGGTCAGAGAATTGGCTCCCTTCCTTCAAGGTTATTGTGTTTCTACCTCAAACAAAGGTCTCACTTAGATTTAGGTGACCAGGGAGTTCCTCTCTCAAGGTTACTGTGGTTAATAGTCTACCTTCAACTCCCCCAGAATAGAGAAGTAGATATGTTTCTACCTCAAACAAAAGTCTAAGGATCCAATTAAGGCTCCAGTTCCCTTAAGGAGATAACACTGGATTTCAACCTGGGAGTGATTTGCCTACAAAATGTTTTGGTCTAGGATGTGAGTGTGACTTAGTTTGTCCTAGCAACAGAATGTTTAACTATGGATGTAGCCCACAATCTTCAACTGGTTCTATTCATTTCCTTGTATCATGTTAATGCAGTTTTTTATCTTACTCCTACCTCTTAGGGTCGGGGTATTTTAAGCAATGGGAAGTTAAACGCGGGAGATTTCAGTATTCACTGAAACTCCCTCCCGATACTATTCTATAGTTTCTACTATTATTTTTGCATTTTTGTACTCTTTTTTAAAAATTTTTATCAATTTTTATTGAGCTCTACATTTTTCTCTGCTCCCCTCCCTGCCTCTCCTCTCCCCTTCATTCCTCTCCCAAGGTTCCCATGCTTCCAATTTACTCAGGAGATCTTATCTTTTTCTACTTCCCCTGTAGATTAGATCCATGTATGTCTCTCTTAGGGTTCTCACTGTTGTCTAGTTTCTCTGGGATTGTGATTTGTAGGGTGGTTTTCTTTGCTTTATGTTTAAAAACCACTTATGAGTAAGTACATGTGATAACTGTCTTTATGAGTCTGGGTTACCTCACTCAAAATGATGTTTTCTAGCTCCATCCATTTTCCTGAAAAATTCAAGATGTTGTTACTTTTTTCTACTGTGTAATATGCCATTGTGTAAATGTACTACATTTTTCTTATCCATTCTTTGGTCAAGGGCATTTAGGTTGTTTCCAGGTTCTGGCTATGACAAATAAAGCTGAGCATCCTTTGTACTCTTATATTTCTAACCCTCACACCCTTACCCTGGCAATTAGTATTTTTGTTGAGGCTGGTCCCCGACACCAGAGCTAAAGAGTGAAAGCCTGTCTCAAAAAGAAAAAAGGAAGAAAGAAAAAAACAAAAACAAAAGAAAATCAACTGTTTCATATGTTCCATTCAAGCACCAAGAACAAATGAACATTTTCTACTTAGGGTACTCTGGGCTTTTAAGGCAATCATGAAACAGAGAGGTGGAGATGAGACAGTAGAAAAAATATTGAAAGAACTGAAGTGTATTTAATTATTTCAGTGTAATTTTCCTTCCTAGACATGGACTACTTCAGTTGACCTTTATTTCCATTTAACCCCTTTTAAAGCCCATCTAATAAAAGCACAATATACTTGTACTTTTTAGGTCAAGTGACATAAGAGATTACAGAAACTGAGAGTTCAAGTAGGGAAAATAAATTAAAGCCTGAGATAGTATTTAATATCTGTTTACTTCACTAAACCAAACAGTTATGAGCAGTTACTCATTAACATTTCACAGAAACTTACTATCATCATCTCAACTTTAAGTCATTCACGTGAAAGTGGAAAGACAAGGAACTATCTGGAGAAACACAGTTTAATGACTTATGTAAGACAAAAAGTCTATATAGCCCTGAGGTCCTATAATCTAGTAAGACTTCAACACAAGGTCTGCTCCTAAAATAAATCTACTATCCCTGCCTGCCTTCTTTTTTCTTTGTGGGAATGGTAGTGACTAACACTGAACCAAAGGCTTTATACATATATACCTCCAGCCCTCCTTGTAGGACAGTTAAAAAGACAAGGAGTGAGCATAATGAAAACATCAGACTACAAGTTTAGCATTAAAATTAATTTTTTTTAGTCCTCAAACCATACTAAGTCATATGCAAAATTATTATCCCAGTAATATTAAGTATATGTAGGACAAATGCCATAAATACTGTACACTGTTGTGGTGTTGCTACTCTAAAAATGTGTTTACATTATGTGTATTTGCACATGCATGCCCTGTAGGTCTGGGGACAATGTGTGGGTCCCACTGTTGTCAGGCTAGGTGACAAGCACCTTCACCCAGAGTCAACACACTGCTGCACACTGTGCTTTTAAGAATGTATTTACTCTTCACAGCAATGCCCTGGTAGAACAGTGCATTACTACTCTTAAGATCTTTTCTACACGGGAGAAAACAGATGCACAGAACTCGAACACCTTGTCAAGGTCACAGGGTAGAAAATTCGAATGAGGTGGCTTCTATTCTGTGTTCCTAACTTCTACACTAAACTGATGGAAAGTTGGAAAGACTTTTCAAGAAAACTTGAAGGAAACTTCAGAATCTGATGTTTGGAACCTGATAGTTATACAAAATTCTCCCTTATGAACAGCATACTATCCACAAAGGATGAAATGTGTTTTGCCGATATAAACTTACTTAATCCTTACGCTGGTATGAAAAAAGGAAAGCGTTTTCTTCAAAGTCAAAACAGTAAATGACAGAGTTGAGGGTGGAACCCAATGGTCCTTGATCATAAATGTTACACCATCTACCTCTCCTATAAGCAAAGATTTTAAGATTTCTGTCTTCACACTTCTGTTACTTTAGTTTTGAAGTCGGCAGGCTTCATGGTTCAAGTGTACAGAAGTTGTTAGGGTTAGTTAAGCATTAACTGTGTTCTCCTAAAGGATCTTGGTTGCTGCTGTTTTATTTAATTTAATGTTTGTGAGTATTTTGCCTGCTTGTATGTATGTACACCATGTGTGTGCCTGGTGCCTGGAGAGGTCAGAATGGGTGTCAGATCCTCCAGAAGTAGTTACAGATAGCTATGAGCCTCTGTATGGGTGTTGGGACCCAAACCCAGATTCTCAGCCCTATATTCCACCCCAAGAAGTGATCTGAAGGAGGTGTTGTTAAACATTAAAGTGTTCTACAGGTAGGTCATCATCAGGTCACTGAGAATGTGCTCTAGTAAAATAATTTAAAGAACTTCAATTCTCCTGAATGGGCTATCATAAAGGGATCATGCCCGGCCCCATTAAGCTCCACCATGGCTCAAAATGTAATCACTTGATCATCCATAGAGAATCATCATTACCAAACTATACAGCACTGTTGTAGGAAGGAGCCAACCTGGAGTCTGCCTGGAGCTATCAAAGGTCCTGTCTGTGCCTAGCCAATAAAGAGATGCCAAGCGGTGTTTTCCGAGTGCCTAGGAACAGGCTCTGTCAGAGGTCCTGATCGTGTTTAGCCAATGAGAGGCAAGCATGAGATATTAACTGTCAATGGATTAGAATGCCTGGGTGCTGGGAGGATGTTATACAAGTTTTTCCCCATTGTTAAATAAACAAGTCTGCTATAAGCCTTCTATCTGACTCCTGGCATCTGAGTTTGTTGTCATTGCGCCTTTTTACTCCCTCCCCTGAGGAAGACTTTAGGACCCAGCAACACACTATAACCAAGGAGAAAGGGCTAGTCCCCCTTGGATTAGCTTCAAAACTGTAAACTAAATAAAGCCTTTTCTCCGCAGGTAGTCAAAAGCTGGTGTTGTAAGAATGAAAAGTGACTAATATGGAAATTCACAGTTCACCAATATTTTCTTACCATTCAACATCGATACAAAACAGAAATACAAGAAATGTTCATTAAACAAACTAATCTACCATAAATCTGAAAAGTATGTTTTCTCATAAAAATATAATAAGAGAGTAAGTTTATTCAAAAAACTTGATGAACAAAAAATGTTGCTACTCTAAGAATGACCACTTTTTGTTTCTTAAAGTCAGGCTCAGTAATTCAAAAAGGAGTATTTTAATAAAAATTAAAATATGAATGAAATTGAAGTTCTATGCTGAGGAGAGCAAGAGAGTAAGATTATTTGAAGTAACTGTGACCTACCTTTGAGCCATCTAAACTGATTATCCTATAGACATTTCTTGTGCTGTCATAGAAATAAGATACAGTGACTGCATGCTTGCTGGTGGGAACCCAGTTCTTCTTTGTGTTTGGGTCAATCTGGAAGACATGAGCTCGAGTGCTGAAGATAGGTTGTTCCCTGAGGGAAGAAGACAGAGAAGACATAAAACCATAAAGGTGACGACTGGCTGCATTACTAGGAACTTACACATACCCACAAATAAAAGAATCTTTCTTTCCAATATGAAAAGTGCAAGTATTCCATTTTAAACTTCTTTAAAACAATTACAGCCGCCAGGCAGTGGTGGCACATGCCTTTAAAATCCCAGCACTCGGGAGGCAGAGGCAGGCGGATCTCTGTGAGTTCGAGGCCAGCCTGATCTACACAGGTAGTTCCAGGACAGTCTCCAAAGCTACAGAGAAATTCTGTCTCCAAAAAATAAAATAAAATAACAAAATTTTTAAAAAGCCAATTCTTGCTACTCAGAGACTCTGTACACATGAATTCAGCTACTCACTAAAAGACATCAGTAACTCTGCGAGGTTTTGCCAACTTGACACACTAGAGTCATCTGGAATGAGAGAACTTCAACTGAGGAATTGCATCCATCAGAATGGCCTTTGGACTGTCTCTGAGGAACTGATTAATGACTGATGGAGTGGGGGGAGGAGCGCTCGGCTCCAGAGAGATCCTGGGTTGTATAAGAGAGCGAGCTGGGCAAGCCAGTAAGCAGTATTCCTCTGTGAATTCTGCTTCAGTTCCTGCCCCGGCTTTTCTCAATAATGGACTGGAAGCTGTAAGCCAAATAAACAATTTTCTCCCTCAAGCTTTTGGTTATTGTTTTATCACAGCAATAGAGAACCAAATTAATAGTCTTCAAGTAAGTACTTGTGACTCCCCCCAACCCCGTCTTACGGAACTGTGGAAAAATGAGTCACCTAACATGTACTTTTCCACCTGAAGATGAACAAGACAATACTGTCGTCTTGTTTCAACACTCAGACGATACAAGCAGGTGTCTTTTCAGTGGTCTGTTTAGTACCACGGTTTTTGCACTGCTGTGCTATAATAGATTCACTGCTTAAAATGGCCTCTCGGCATAATGCTGACGTGTTCCTAAGTTTTATATATTCATAGATGCAAGTTAATGTGTCTTATGAAGAAAAATGTGTTAGATAAGCTTAACTCAGGCACAAGTCATACTATAATTGGTCACATGTTCAATGTTAAGACACTGATAATGGAATCACACATTAACTGGGTGTAGTGCGGTATACCTACAATCCCAGCATTTGGGAAGCATGGATTATCTTGTAAATTCAAGGCCAAACTGAACTGCAAACATTATGAGAGCATGCCTATAAATAAACACATGAAAGAAATGCGCATGAAACAATTGCATGTCCTAACTGCTTTATAAAATGTGACCAGAGGCTTTAGGAACATGGTATCATATTCCCCAGGAGCAAAGCTTCAGTGCTTTTTAATTAATTATTTCTAGGACTTAGGTCCCTAGGTGACAAGTAGGATATACTATAGAGAACAGACTATAAAAATAAAAGACCCTGACTCAGACATTTTATGAACTTACAACTACATCAATCTGTAATAACTGAAAGATTCCATTCAATATACTATCCTTCCATGAGTTATACCAAAAGGTATATGGAGGAGGTACTCAAAACCATAAACAATATTTTCTTAAATCAAGTAGGATCTGAAAAATGTACAAGAAGGTTTTACAAATAGAAAGAACAAAACTAGTCAATACTCAAAACAATATTACATGTTGGAAAAGAAGGCACAAGGCAATCTGCACATAACAGGAGCACTATAGTCCAACGTTTCCAAGTTTTGAGTAAACTTGCTTTGGAAACAACATTCACTAGGTTGTCTTTGCTACTCACCCTAGTTAGTTTAAACAACATTATTTATTTATTTACTTAATGAGAAAGTCTTGCTACGTAGCCCAGGCTATTCTTGAAGTCAATATCCTCCTGCCCCTGCTTCCTGAGTGCTGAGATTGCAGGAGGTAAGCCACTAAGCTTGGTCAGAATGTTAACCTTTTAACTGGGGATATTTAATGTTTAAATCTAAATAAATCAAATTTATTTTAAATAATTTAAAACATCTTTACAAGAGTAAGTTTTAAAAAAAAAGTATAGGAAAAAGAAAACCAAGACAAAGAAGTGCCCAGAGCAGGGACAGTAAACCTGCTCTGTGGTGAATGGCTCTTCAGATTAAGCCTCGTGGATGGGACAGCATGTCTCCCATGACTTCAGCGTGTCTTAAATACTCTCCACACATCAACTTCCTCAATTTATATCAATTCCTTCAGTAACATCTGCTAACTAGTTATTTCATAAACAAATGACATTTGAATATTAACTAAGTATACAGCTTTGTTCAAGGAACAAATAGTTTCTTGATTAAAATTGAACTTAAGATTTCTGTGGTCAAAAGCCAACTGTTCAAAGTCTGGATGATAGGGGCTGCAGAGATGGCTCAGCGGTTAAGAGCATTGCCTGCTCTTCCAAAGGTCCTGAGTTCAATTCCCAGCAACCACATGGTGGCTCACAACCATCTGGGATGAGGTCTGGTGCCCTCTTCTGGCCTGCAGGCATACACACAGAAAGAATATTGTATACATAACAAATAAATAAATATTTAAAAAAAAAACAAACTCTGGATGATAAAGACTAGGGACATAATATCACTAATGAGACCACTATAACATCTGATACAACATAAGAACACAAGATTAAAAAATATCTACTACATGCCAAGAACTGGGCTAGAGGCTGGAGATGTAGCTGGGGCATAGATTCTTTAAAAACATTCAAGCCAGGCAGTGGTGGCAGAGGCAGGTGGATCTCTGTGAGTTCAAGGCCAGCCTAGTCTACAAGAGCTGGTTCCAGGACAGCTAGGGCTACACAAAGAAATCCTGTCTCAGAACTCATCCCCACCCCCGATTAAAGAAAAAAAAAGAATTTTAGTGAGTATACAAAGTACAAGAATGAAGAAATAGAAAAGCCAGTTCTTGGGGATCTCCCTTGGAAGAAAGTGAAATCAGGCAGGAAATAATTGTGCAGTTTAGGAAGATAAAGTTGATAGTAGTATGCTTGCCTATCAGGCAGGAAATGCATAAAACTTTAGGTTTAGTTCTTAGAGCTGGGGGTGAGGGAGGGAAAGGGGAAGAATGCTGCTGCTATGCAATGGGTAACAGGCAGGATGCTATTAAACACAGACAACGTATAAGACAGCAAACACATGATGTGATTTGAATTCTGATGAAGGAGAAATCCGAGTTTCCTGGATTTTTAAATTTTGGGCAACTGAAAAGATACAAGTGTTGTTAGCCAGGATAGTAAATAGAACACGGGATTTGAGACTGGAGGATTAGAAGTAGAGCTCAATCTTGACCAAATTCAGATGACTAAGAATTGGCATGCAGATCTGTCAGATTAGAAAATCAACATCTGTTTAGACCTCAGAAGAGAAAAACATGAGAAACTCAAAGTTTAGGGAAATCATCAGTTTATAACCATGCAATTTAAAATATGTTTGAACATTATCCATGTTAATAAGTTTCTTTACAGAAAAGCTATGGAAGAAGCAGCAGAGAGGGTACAAACAAAATATTATGTGTCTTCTTTAGGAAGACTTAAAATGCATCTCAAACTGACAAGTATCCAATTGATAAACACTACTTTTTCCTAGTAAAAGTTCATCGTTTTACTTGCTCCACAATAATTCACAAAAATACTAACTGAATTAAATAGTGTTTTTCTAACTATTTTGAGACTGAGAAGCAGGAGCTCCATCTTTTTTTTTTTGAGACAGGGTTTCTCTGTGGCTTTGGAGCCTGTCCTGGAACTAGCTCTGTAGACCAGGCTGGTCTCGAACTCACAGAGATCCGCCTGTCTCTGCCTCCCGAGTGCTGGGATTAAAGGCGTGCGCCACCATCGCCCGGCAGGAGCTCCATCTTAAAATATGTTTTGCAAATACTGTGTCATATCCAGTTCTAAAGTATCTACTACGAACATTTGAAGAATAAAGATCCTAACAAGTTCTGTAATAAAGAAATGCATATAACTTTAAATAATCCAGTAATAGATAATTATTTTTTTTTGAACTTTTGAGAAAGGGTTTCTCCGTAGCCTTTTGGTTCCTGTCCTAGAACTAGCTCTTGTAGACCAGGCTGGCCTCAAACTCACAGAGATCCGCCTGCCTCTGCCTCCAGAGTGCTGGGATTAAAGGCTTGCGCCACCACCGCCCGGCATAGATAATTATTTTATCTCTGATCTCGTCTTCATGCTAGGAATTGTATTTATATATACATCATAAAAAACAAACCACAAATTGAGTTATGTATTACCTCACTGAAAATTGGCCTTGGTATTTGACATGGCTATTAATGTTATACTTATAATAATGATCACTAGAAAATACGTATATATACAGAAAATACAAAATTGAGGGTTTACTTAATAATGACTACAGTATTATTTAAGTTAATTGTTAAAAAAAAAGCTCAAAGCAACCATTCTAAGAAACAGCATCAACCTCAAATTAAATAGCAAACAGAATCACTATGAAATGTTTTAAACTAGCTTAGAAAAGCAAAACTATATATACACACACAGATTCACACACATACATACACAAAATGTCAATCCTAGAGATAAGCCTAGGGTTCTTGATAATTTTCTATACTCTGTAATCAGACAGCAAGGGGCTGAAAGCACTGTATATGTTATACTTATATTAATAAGAACAGCTTACTGGGGTGTTTTTCTGTTGGTTCACTAAATTACTTTAGGAAACTAGTATAAAATAATTTTAAAATTCTATATAATATTGTTACAGAGCTAAAATTCTGTTACACTTTTTTTAATGTAATTTTATGATTTATTTTTATTTCTTATGCATTGGTGTTTGCCTGTATGTCTGTATGAGAGCATAAGATCCCCTGGAACTAGAGTTACAGACAGTAGTGAGCTGCCATGTGGGTGCAGGAAACGGAACCTGGATCCTCTGGAAGAGCAGTCAGTGCTCTTAACCACTAGTTACACTTCTATATTCAGTGACAGATTCTCAAACTTTAAATACAAACATGGGAACCTGGAAGTAGAAGACAACTAAGGGGGAGAAAGTTTTTAAAAAATCGGAATTCTGTTAGAAAAACGAGTCTTATTCAAATTCACTAGAGTTGACAATTATTATATCTAGATCTCAAACATCTGTGCAATAAGAAAGGAGCACATAAAAGAATGAACGAAACAGCTCTATCCAGGGGCTACTGAAATTTAGATTTAGAAAAAGTCCACATTTGTCATTTGACTAGCCTTATTTTAAAATGAACCAATGATAATGCTCTTTAAGATGACTACTGAAATCTATACTTTTGCAAATATTGTACTTACTCGATAAAGCTTTGCTCCAAGGAAGTACAAAAGCGTAGGCTCAATAATTACAATCAAACTGAAGAGAAATGGTGTTTCTTAGTCCACCTTTAGTGCCTACATTACAAACATCCTTTTCAGATATTTAAAGTACTAATGGACACTCAAAGATATAAAGATTTTTAACTTCAAATAACTCCCTTTCTACTATATTTTTCAAAAGAAAGTGGCCTGGTTACTGGAAATACCGTTACTAATACTTTCCACTGAGAATCTGACCCTTAAGACACTATTGGCTGACTATCCACTAACTATCCTTCTAGTTCCTCCCTAACGAACCTCAGATATTATCTACCTCTACAATTCCATTCTTGTCATAAGTTCATCTATAAATGGATCTCTGAAGCAATGATTCTGGCCAATGAAATTGCTCAGTAATTTGCTAGAGGTTTCTATGAGTATGCACCAAGAGATAACATATAAGAAAGAATCTTGTCTTAAACATTGCACATAACAACTATACCTGAAGAAGCCACCCTAACATTCTAATGGAGATACAACTGAACATAGGGGCAACATTCTTAGTTAATATTACATGGGAAATCAAAGAATCTAGTTCCTTGATTGTGAACTAAAGAAATGAGTCAGCCTAGCTGCAGGCTTCTGCTGTGATCAAATAGGTTTCCTAAGTGAAATAGCTGCTACTTAAAATACCACACAAATAGGAATGGAAGAGGTTAATGTACAAATGAGCTACCGGAACTTGTTTTCACCTGTCTGCCCAATATGATTACTGGTCCTGCACAACTCCAGCCTAGCTAGCTACAGACTAACAGTTGTTCATTATCTTCTTAAGCACTCCACAGTACACACGATTTGCCCTGTTTAAAATTGTAGTAGAACTCGATAGCTCAAGTTATAACTGTATTGAGATTAGTGGAGAGGAAGGAGGAAGGAGTAGAAAGGAGAATGTGGAGTGCTGCCACAGTCTACTCCCAGTTCATTTTCTATCACAGAGATTTAACATTAAAACTATTAACCAGAACACAGTCGAATAAGAGCTGTGCAAAAGCAGCTGTCCCTTGCAATGGGGCTGGATGAGGAGGGTGTGGCAGAGAGAACTGATGATTTTTATTTATAATCCTTTAACTACTACTGAATTTTTTTTTTTTTACCTTGCAGAAGTACTTTTAAAATGTCATTGTAGGGGCTGGCGAGATGGCTCAGCGGTTAAGAGCGTTGCCTGCTCTTCCAAAGGTCCTGAGTTCAATTCCCAGCAACCACATGGTGGCTCACAACCATCTGTAATGAGGTCTGGTGCCCTCTTCTGGCCTTCAGGCATACACGCAGAAAGAATATTGTGTACATAATAAATAAATAAATAAATAAATAAGTAAGTAAGTAAAAAATGTCATTGTAGAAAAGCTACATTTATGTAACTTGAGAAAATGCTGCTTTAGGGAACATTTTCAAAGACTCCCAAAAAGCGAGTGACTGACAATTTTTAGGACCTTAGAGTTGGATGGACTTAGAGGATGTGACACAGAGAAGGTAAAGGAAGAGTAAAGGAGCAGACAGGTAGAGCAGCTGACAGCATGACTGAAGCACAGAAGGCACACACAACTCCTGATTATAGTAATAACAAAACAAGATTTCTAGTTTGGACTTCATCTGATGTGGCAAGAGAGGAACGGTACTTGGTGAGATTAAAACTTAGAACACGTGCAGGCACACCAAGGAGCGGGCAGATGCTAGTGTGCATTAGAACACGTGCAGGCAAACCAAGGAGCGGGCAGATGCTAGTGTGCATTACTCGCTCGCAGGTCTGAGAACGAACTGTGTACCACTGAAGTAGCGCTGCATGCCTCGGTCAAGCAGGAGCACAAGCACTGACACTTCTAAAAAGATTTATCTTTCCAAATTTCATAATATAAACTGCTTAGCTATAGCACTAAATCTCAATTCCTTCCCCTCCCCTACCCCAACACGCCTAACCAAAATATTGACTAAAATATTTGGTGTTTCTTGTACAAATCAAGAAAAAAGTACCACCTAAAAACTCCTATTACTATGTTATGCATTCAACTGTGGTTTAAAGAAAGTTCTCTTAAAAAAAAAAAAATGTACTTAGAGGAAAGCAGTCCTAGCAATGCCTACCAACACGGAGTTACACTCTAAGAATTTCACTGTCATCTAGTGATGAACCAAACACACAGCAGGTGGTGCATTATAAAACCTGCAAGTCACTTTGTGGCAAATACAAAATTATAACATGATCTTGCTATACAAGAGGGAGATATACACACTTAAGATGTGGCACTGCCAACTGATGTCTCTGCTACTCCACGTTCTTAAAATCTTCTCTACTTAGAAACAATTAAAATACTATAGGTTTAGGGTGCATCAGGAGTTATAACATTTAGAGTTATGTATAAAATTTGTATTATCAGTTTTATTATACTTTATGTGTTATTTTCTGGCCTAATGATTTCCTCTAAATAAAGCTAAATTCAGAGAACTAACAGTATGCACTAGAGAAATCTGAGGAAGAGTTTTCAGTAAACATCTAGTCCTTTAAACTTTCAAAATGACTAAAATATTAAAAGGCCATTTAAGGTTTAAAAGCACCTTCAAAGAACAAGATAATTCTTAACAATGTTAAATTGATCAGTGGAGACACAGATGTTGTGCACATACAGTCAAATAAAAGGTATTTTAAATTTTCTCAAACAATAAAATTCCTCACCATTTCTCTAGTTTTATTTATACTACAAATCTGATTATATTTTATTTTATACATATCCATTTTTACTGTCATATAACAGTATACCTACTATGATCAGAACTGCACTATCTAACATGGTAGACACTAGTCACATTACTACTGAGCATCTGGAGAACAGAACTACTGAGGGAAATAAATTTAAACTCTGATATTCATTTCAGTTATCAGAAAAAAAAATGTAAGGAACAACTCTGGTAGGGGAATCTTTCCCCAAAAATATATTACATGAAATTTAAATTCAGATGAAGTACTTCCAATGACAACCTAACAGCTGAGTAGAAATGTGTACTAAATGCACATAATAGATTTCAAAATACTTGTTTTTACACTAATTACATGTTTAATGTACTATCTCAAAATATACTAAAATTGGTTTAGTTATGAACTTCAAAAGTATATTAAAGTGACATAACAACATACTATATTCTATACTAGAATGCTGTACTAGACAATGCTATATGTAGTCATTTCCTTACTAATAAGACATACCGGTTACTTTAATATTTTCACTATTATGAACCATGCTTCCCTATGTTTTCTTGTGTATGTATCATACCAGAAGCAGTGTTCCTGGCATGTGATATGCACTATAGCAGATATCCAAATTACTCTTCACAGTGCTTGTATCAATGTTTTTATATTGATTGGTCCTTATTGCACTCTACCAACATTTGATAATGTCCAAGAAACATCTTTAACTTTTGCCAATTTGATGGGCATGAAATGGCATTTCAAAGTTGCTTTAAGTTTCCATGTCCCTGGTGACAGTGAAGCTAAAGAGCTCTTCATGTACTTATGGGCCAAGGGCCAATGGATTTCTCTACTCATTTCTAAACTTGTTTGGACTCCTATTTTAAACTTGAGAATCTAAAATGACATCAGACTATACTTATGGAAATATCTCATATCTCCATTATTAGCTATATTTATT
Organism: Microtus oregoni; assembly: GCF_018167655.1. Classification (NCBI taxonomy): domain Eukaryota; kingdom Metazoa; phylum Chordata; class Mammalia; order Rodentia; family Cricetidae; genus Microtus; species Microtus oregoni. The sequence continues at coordinate 22,460,259 of NW_024543073.1, forward strand.
ATAAAGAGAGTAAGATCAATACTCACCAGAGTAGGGCTGAATCACTCATTTTCCTAATTCGACGGAATTTATTTTAAAAAAGCAGTGTAGCAGTGGTTCTCAATCTTCCTAATGCTGTGATCCTTAATCAAAGTTCCTCATTCTGCAGTGACCCCCATAAAATTATTTCATTGCCACTTCCTAACTGTAATTTTGCTACAAATTGCAATTTGTTACAAATTGCAATGTAAATGTCTGATATGCATGATATCTAATTTGCCACTCCCAAAGGGGTTCCAACCCACAGGCTGAGAACCACTGTAATATAGGGTAGATACAACAGATATATTCTGATCTTTTCCCAAGAAAGATAAATTGTTTCTTCAACATAAAACATAGTTTTTATTTTTATATAGTACACTTTGTAACATTTCTCTAAATTTTTTTCAAATGTGGAACAGTGGGAGAGTGGCAAATGCCTGAAGTTTTTATCTTAGCCATTTAAAATGTTCACCATCTGTAATGAGATCTGGTGCCCTCTTCCTGACTGTAGACATCCAAGCAGACAGAATATTGTATACATAATAAATAAATAAATCTTTAAAAAAAATGTTCAAGGGCTGGAGAGATGGCTCAGTGGTTAAGAGCATTGCCTGCTCTTCCAAAGGTCATGAGTTCAATTCCCAGCAACCACATGGTGGCTCACAACCATCTGTAATGAGATTTAGTGCCCTCTTCTGGCCTGTGAACACACACACAGAATATTGTATACATAATAAATAAATAAATATTTAAAAAAAATGTTCAAGCTATTCAGTCTAAGAAAATTCTTTTAGGCAAAACATACTTAACCTACATATCAAGAGTAAAAATACGCTTGTACTACTGATTAGGGATACTACCAAGTAGTTTTCAAATAATGCCCACCACTACTCCATCCTCATTCACTGCAAGTCCACAGTGAACATCTGGTACTTTATATAAGGCAGCCACACATCCTTCACTTCCTACTTCCTGGTGTGGGAGAATGGTCTGTATTCTGCCAATTATATTTTAAATAAACGTTGATTGGCCAGTAGCCAGGCATGAAGTATAGGCAGAACAACCAGACAGGAAGTAGAGGTGGGTCAATGAGAACAGGAGAATTCTGGGAAGAGGATGCAGTTGCGGGCCCAGCCACAGAAGAAGCAAGATGTGACTACCTCACTGAAAAAGGTACTGAGCCATGTGGCTAACATATACTAGAATAATGGGCTAATGTAAGTTATAAGAGTTAATAAGATGCTTGAGCTAATGGGCCAATCAGTTTATAGTTAGTGTATAGCTCTGTGTGATTTCTTTGGGACCTAACATCTGCAGGAAACAGGGCAGGACAGAAACCCCAACAACAACTTCCTATATTACCCAGTTCTCATTCTTTTTCTCTGCTTAAAGGGGGCTATATTAAAACCAAATGTTATTTATCATTTTGTTATATTTTAAAGTAACAAAACCATAGGTGCAATTCCTTTATTAATGATATTTTTCAGTTATGGAGTCTGCAGATATAATTCCTGTACTGTGTTATTTCTACTCAAATATAGTATATCTCCCAAGAGTCATGTGAATGGCTCAGTTAGTACGGCATCGTATGTATATAGCAAGGCGGGTCTGGAGCCTTGTCCCTGTTCAGCTTTACTGCCCTAAAGAGGAGCTGAATTCTGAGGTACTGGGGTGATCCCAATGGATAAAGACCCAGGAGGACATAACTTAGAGCACTGATTTGCAAACTCTAGGCCACAACCAGAAGGTTATGATCAATAACAGTCAGTAAAGCATTTATTAAAATGAATATAAACATAAACTCTCAAAATAATTCAGACTTCATAAAGGGATATGTGTTGTTCCATGAAACTCTGGTTACAAAAAACTATGAACCGTGGGCAAAAAAAGCTTAAGATTCTCAATTTTAAAAATGCTTTTAATATTCATGAGTAGCTTATGAAGCAAGTGTACAAGATAAAAACAAAGGTCCTAAGTGACTTAAAGTCACACAGCCAGCAACTGATATTATTTTTAATATATGTAAGAGAAAATTCAAGTCTATCTCATTAGATAGATAAAAAACAAGTGAAGTCTCAAGTTACGTTTACAGCTATCAAAACAGGATTTATTTTTTTTAAATATTTATTTATTTATTTATTATGTATACAATATTCTGTCTGTGTGTATGTCTGCAGGCCAGAAGAGGGCACCAGACCCCATTACAGATGGTTGTGAGCCATCATGTGGTTGCTGGGAATTGAACTCAGGACCTTTGGAAGAGCAGGCAATGCTCTTAACCTCTGAGCCATCTCTCCAGCCCCAAAACAGGATTTAAAAACAAATAAACATGGAACAAAAGTCAATGTCCATGAGAGTTAAGGGAAACTGACCCTTTCAGAAGCAGTCAGTGGGTGTAGAGTCTATATATTTCAAAGCCTTTAGATTCTCAGGTGGTCGTGGCACACGCCTTTAAACCCAGTACTCAGGAGGCAGAGACAAGCAGATCTCTGTGATTTCAAGGCCAGCCTGGTCTACAAAAGATTTCTATATGCACCCTTTGACAAAGTAATTTTATTCAGGTAGTTTATATTATGTAACTAACCATAGAGATATGCGCAGACTTATTTAAGAGATCTGTGGAAGTTAGTTTTAGTTTTATGCCAACTTGACACAAGTTAGTCATTTGAGAAAAGGAAACCTCAACTGAGAAAATGTCCGCCAGACAGGCCTATGGGCAAGCCTGTGGCAGACTTTGATGATGGATGTGGGAAGGCTCAGCTCATTGTAGGTGGTGCTCCCCACCCCCTGGGCTGGTAGTCCTGTGTGCTTTAAGCAATCAAGCTGATTAAGTAATTGAAAGGAAGCCCTGCTTCATTTCTTGCCTCCAGATTCCTGCCCTAACTTCCCTGGATAATGGACTACAAGCTCTAACATGAAATAAACTCCTTCTTTCCCAAGTTGCTTTTGGTCAAGTATTAATAAAATACAGCAATAGAACTCCTAGGACATGGTCTATCACCATGGCTTAATACAAAAGGGTATGAGTTAAAAATGTTTCGTAGTTTAAGAATAACTTAGGCACATCCTAATGGAGTAGTATTTAACTATAAAAAATGAGATTCAGAGTAGTCAATGATATAAATGCTCAATATAATAAATAAAAATAGGTCATAATGCGTGGATATAGCATGTTGTGTCTGCATGACCGGAAGGAAAGGAGGGAGGGAGGGAAGGAGGACTTTTTAAGCCTTGTCTGTCTCTTATTTCTCTTAGCCCAGAAACCAGAATGATCCTTCTAAAAGCCAAACTAGCATTAAAATATTATAGAGAAAAAAGGTTGGGAGAAGGGACAAAATAAAGTCAGCAAATATGGTAACATGCAGCTGGCTATTGAAAGAGAGTTAGTAGCTACTTTTCTATGTCTGGGAAATTTCCTAATACATATAGTTTTAAAACAAGAACAGGCTCCAAAGCCACAGCGAAACCCTGTCTCGAAAAAACAAACAAACAAAAAACAAGAAAAATTCCTCCAAACTCTTCATCAGCTTCAACATCTCCTTCCTTAATGTAGCCTCGTGATGTTTTGCTACTATTTCTCAACTCTGGCTGCACAATAGAAACCAGCCTCCCTTCAGTACACCACCAGTGAATGATTTGTAAGTTTCCAAGGTGATTCTCATATGCTGCTAGGAGGAAGAACCCTCATTGGATGTGGCTCCAGCTCCTACTTTGTCTTGGTTACTGTTCTATTGTTGTAAAGAGACATCATAACGAAGACAACATATAAAAGAAAGCATTTAATTGGGATGCTTACAGTTTCACCATCATGGTGAAAAGCACAGCAATAGCCAGGCAGGCAGGCAGGCATGGCCCTGGAGCAGTAGGCTAAGAGCTTGCATCTGACTCACAAGAAAACAGACAGAGAGCTTGCTTTCTTTTAAAAGCTCAAAGCCCACCTCAAATGACACATCTCTTCCAAGGTCATACCTCCCAGGCCTTCCCAAACTACCATACCCTTCAACTTCATTTGCTCCTTGTCCTCTTTGGATTTAGTAACATTTGCCCTCTTGATCTTTTAGGCACATAGACACACCAACCCCATCCTTCAATGCACAGACATACACACCCCCCACCACCCACCTATCTAAAAGACTTTGCTTAAAGTGCTCTTTTTCCTCAGGTCCTCCCAGCATCTTCTTATGTCTCCTCGAGGTCTTTGCTAAGATATGACCTTTCAATATCTATATTAAAAAATCATAACTCCTTCATCTTTCTCAAAAAAGAGGATTTTGTTAGTTTTAATTACTGTGCTCCCAGAAACTTAAATACTGATATATCAGGCATATGGAAAATACTTACTAAGTGAATAAAATAAGTCCAAAATGCTTAAGACTTCTTGGTGGTGAGATTACAAGTAATTTGACTCATCAAATCAAAACATGGTTCAGCAAACAATTTCAATCCAATTTATTTATCTGTGTTTAAAAACCGTGAATGATATTTTTGTGATCATGTATATGTATACATATGCATACATATTCATACACATGTACATATATACACGTATATACATTCACACAAACATAAAAGTAAATCTGAGCTATTAGACGTTAGGCTTGACAGAATATGAAATGCCTTAATGTTTAAAATTAGTACCAGTTAAAAAATACTATATAGCTCTAGGATATTTGATTCATCAAGAAAATAGACTTGAAGACACTCTTACCTATAAAATGCTTTTTTCTTTTCAAAAGAAACCAGCCCCCAAATCTCCATGGATGTAAGCCTTTCCAATCAATTTTATCAGTTCAGAATTATATTCATCGTGTATAACAAAGCTAGCACTAAACTACCCCACAATAAGTCTACAGCTACTTTTGTAGCTAACTATAAACCTGCAAGCTCACCCTAAGAGATGCCATAAGCAGCAAGAAAACCAACCACCTAAGAAGAAAGCAAGGCAATCATTTATAACCAGAGAGGGTTTTCAGACTAGCTCTCAAGTGAACACAGTGTAGAAGATGATGATTTAACTAAGTGCAGACACTTGTTTAACCAATTTATAAGGAAAAGTATCAATTCTACTAAAGCCTGTGTGCCTGGGAGGTATTCTAGAACATTTAAATAAATATTATCCAAACCCCAACTGATGTTATCTCATCCAACCATTTAAGCTATTTTTAGATACATAAAAGCCATACTCTGGAGACTAAATAAAGTGGCAATATCTACACTTAAATTACCTTGTGACAAAATTATTCAAAAAGAACTCTTAAGTCTCAGTTCAGTGTCCTTTTGGAACACTTGAGAAAAGTAAATTATTAAAATGAGGAAGGCGTAATTAAACAATGAAGGTGCGATGAACAATCGCACAACATCACAGCATGCTACAACAATCACACACTGCGGCACAGTAAAGACTCCATTATAAAGGGGACAGGATATGGTGAAGAACGCAGTCTACAAAATGACACCATGCTATTTCCAGTATTAAATGTATTCACTCTTCTGCTATTAAAGTAGTCTCTCTGTATCCACAGAAGACTGACTCCAGGACCCTCGTGGGTGAAAAATCCAGAGTCCTGTATATAAAGTGGTATAATATTTGCATCCAGCCCCAACACAACCCTCCCAAATACCTTATCTTTAGATTGCTTATAATATGGACTACAAATGAAACATAATTAAAATGTTGTATAGTTATCATTCTGACAAGAACTATACATGTTCAGTACAAACTTTCTTTTTACAAATGTTTTAATTCATTCTTGATTATCAGATACAGAATTTTGAAGTGTTTATTTAATAGCATGCAAACTGTTCAAAGTTTTTGAAAACTTAAGTTCTTTACCACTACAGAATAGAAATGGATAAGAACCATTCACTAAATTAAGACTTTTAGTTCTCAGGAGGGCATGGGAGTACTGACCTATAAATCCAGCACTCAAAGGGCTAAGGCAGTCTCCTGGATATTTAAGGCCATTCTGAGGTTACAAACAAGACCCTATACTTAATATAAGAAAGTTCCAGAAAGGGGCCACGAGAAGGGGGTTAAACAGGAAAATAGTAGAATACAGTGTAGTAATAGGAGTGGCGGGGCTGCGTCCCTAGCACCCCGGCCGCCTAGCTAGCTTATACCCCGAAATAATTACACGGACACTGTATTCTTTTAAACACTGCTTGGCCCTTTAGCTCTAGCCCTTACTGGCTAATTCTGATATCCCGATCAACCCATCTCTAATAATCTGTGAGCACCTGTCTTACTGGGAAGATTCTAGCCTACATCCACCCTGGGTTGGAGCTTCATCGTGTGTGTCTGCCCGGGAGCGGGGCATGGCGTCTCTCTTCCAGAGAGCAGAGCTGTCGAGTCTGAGCTCATTTCCTCTTCCTCCCACCATTCTGTTCTGTTTACTCCACCCACCTATGTTTTAACCTATGAGGGCCAAGCAGTTTCTTTATTGCTTAACCAATGAAATCAACAATTGATATATGACACTCCCACATCAATACAGCAATATGGAAGCAAAGTAGGAAATACTCAGGAAGGTTTAAGTGGGAATGGGCTTGGGGAAAGAAGGAAGTGAAGTGTGTGTGTGTGTGTGTGTGTGTGTGTGTGTGTGTGTGTAATGTGAGTTAACCTAACTAAAGATATATGAAAAAGCCACATGGAAACCTAATATTCTGTAAGCTAGTGAAAAAAATTAAGATTATGGATTTAATTATCATGCACAGATGAATAATGTTGTTCCCAGAAGACATATTATTAAAGAAAAAATCCAAGTGCCAAGTATAGAATACCCTCCCATAAGTGGTAGGCCAAGGACCCCAGGGACCCCAACAATGCACAGGTATGACACTGCCCCTGACTGCCAACTAGAACTGAGTGGTATGACCCTACAGCAGAAGAGCACACCTTTGGGCTGCAGACACAGAGAAATAAAGCTTCATTCCTGCGGGCTAGCTTTCATCGTCCAGGAAGGTGCTATGAAGCTTCTCTGACCAAGGCTGAGAACAGCACTAATTTTTGAGTATGAACAATAATATTTAAAAGACAATTTGATAACACATCTGTTTAGCAGCACAGCAATGGTAAATTTCATCTAAAAGCCTATGACCTGCTAGCCATGGACTTTCGACCAGGTTTGCAGGGCCAGACATTAATTCCTTTCCCTGAGCAGACCTCAAATCCAAAAAGAAAATAGTTGGTTACCCCCTGATATAGATATGAATAATTTGCATTGGTGTGGATTTTAAGGTCAATTTTGTTATATGTATATGCATATTTCTAATCTTGATTAAGGTATTGTGATTGTGTAGTTCATTTAAAAATGTAATGTATAATTAGGATATATAGGTTGTTAATGGATAATCATCGATAATAGTTAGGCTTGTAGTCATGTTAGATTTTCTAGATATATAGAGATATATTTCAGTTAGATAGGCATTCTTCATATCTTTCAAAGACTGCAGGATATGGCATTTAAAGTTTTAATAACTTAGGGCTCTTCATGACAATGAGACACGTCTGCTCCTGGCAGCGCAGCACCAATCTACTTCAAGAGGAAGATGGGCATCGAAGAGGCTCGTTATGGAGTTTGATAGCCATTTGGGCAAGAAACTGCTCTTGCCTGGACTGTTGCATAAACTGGACACAGAGAACCCTCAGAGAGAGGACTGCTGAACTTGCCTAAAGGTGAGATGGTCTTTCGGGGTTCCTGACTCTTGAAAGAGTCTGCAAGACATTCTGCAAGGCACAGCAGAAAATGACTGAACTGTCTTTGAAATTTCCTGCTTCATGGAAAAGTCTGCTGGATACTATGGGCCTGAAGGCTGAAGATGGATGCCCCAACGGTACAGAGGAACTTTGGGTGACTGTCCAGGCAGTGAGATGTCTCTGTCATTTCTAGAGTTTTGGACTTCTTGTTTGCTTAGGTAATATTATATCCTTCTGGAGTCTTTGATGGAGTTGAAGAATGGATAGTTACAGTTTTCCTTAGTTATGATAAAGATAAAATAGATATAAATATTGTAACTGTAATTCTTGCTTGATAACTGTTTTGTTATATGTAATTTTACTATGTTAAAGTTAAAGCCTTTCTTTTTTGTTTAAACAGAAAAAGAGGAAATGATGGAGGTGGGTCTTGTATCTTATCTGTTGCTTTCATTGGTTAATTAATAAAGAAACTGCTTGGCCCTCTGATAGGGTAGAATTTAGATAGGCGGAGTAAACAGTGCAGAATGCTGGGAGAAAGAAGCCGAATGAGAGTCGCCATGATCTCCCACTCCAGACAGACGCAGGTTAAGATCTTTCCTGGTAAGCCAGCTCGTGGTGCTACACAGAATATTAGAAATGGGTTAGATCAATATGTAAGAGCTAGTCAATAAGAGGTTAAAACTAATGGGTCAAGCAGTGTTTAAAAGAATACAGTTTCCATGTAATTATTTCGGATAAAGCTAGCAATGCGGGCAGCCAGGTGCCGGGGACGCAGCCCGCCACTCCTATCACAACAACCCCCAACAATAGTCATGCCACTATTACACCAGAAGGTACATCTTGTCTGAAAAGTCAGTATTGTAGCTTCTTTTTCCACGGGGTAGGAGTTAATGAAGAAATAGTAATGAGGCCAAGAATGAGTGACTATTGAACGCTGACTTACCAAAGTGGAAAGAATGTGAAGAGCCCAGGACAGGGAAGAGATGTTATGAAGTGTCTTTTGGATGACACTGCCATGCATTTCATGCCATCATGAAATCACAGCAGTTATCTATGGGTACTTGCATAAGAAAGGACCCATAAACTTCCATCATGGATGCAGCCACTAGTATGCTGCCATGTCCCAGGGTTATACTGAAGATGACCTTCATCTTGCCTCTACTTCAAGTACTGGCACAACACCCAGACTCAACACCCTGCTTTCAACTCTCCAGTTTTGTAGTACTTGTTTAAAAACACATCAAAAATTTTCTGCAGAAACTAATTCTGTGTGATAAAGGTCAAAGATCTAATATAATAAAAACTGAAGGGCTTAAGTACCAGACAGTGAACCAAAAAGGTTAATAGTTACAGGAAAACCTTGATAGTTTTAACCTTTTGCAGTTGGAATTAAGTGGCATCTCAACACTATTCATCTTATAAATCAAGATGCACATAAGACACTGTTCAGTAACTTCAATCATTTATGCCAGAGGGAAGTCACAAGTCAGACAATGCAAGCTGAAACATTTAAATATGCTGCTCTGAAGCCTAAAGACAAAAGCCTATATTTACAAGATGTGGTAAAATCTGTGGTCACCATGAACGGTTTCCAGAGTCTGCCCCCTGAACACACATGATTCTGAACACCATCTGCAATAATCTTCTCAACCTTTGTGAACAGCTACTATCCCCCCCCCCCCCATTTGAAGATGAGGAACCTATGGATGAAGAGAGTATGTAATTAGCTGGGCATACTGAATCACCAATATTCACACACAGTCTGGTTCTAGAGCCATATACTGAATCACTGAGTGGAAGAATTATAGTAGAATCCTGAATTCACTGCTATCACCAAACCTATGCCTTGCCCAGGGGGAGGTGGTGGTAGTCAATAAATGCTGGAAGGGTAAATTGTTGGTGTTTTTGCCAGGAAGAAATAAAATCAAAGTAGGAAAAAGCGATGGGAAAATTAGAAAGTATTACCACATATATAAAGCTTATTTTTAGTCAAATATGCATATTCCTCCTGTCATGTTATGAAATCCAACCAACAGCTGAAGCAGATATGGGACACTTTGGACTAAATATCAAACTTTGCATTTCAAAGATCAACATATAGAAATCTCAATAAGATTAGACTCCTGTTCTTAACACAGATCTTATGAAACTTAAGTAACTTTTAAAAAGCCTACACAGTGACTGAAGTTATATTATTGGGCAATCACATGTCTACCAACAACATTCCAGCAAAGACAATTATGAACTGAGTAAGTAAATCTTCTTTATGAGGCCCTTTCCCAGCAGTTTCAACCATCCCAATGAGAATGAACTTTCCTAGGTGATAATCTTTAAATATGAAACATGGAAGCATCTTATTCATTCCTCCATACACATTTATTAACATCTCCTACTGCTGCCACTGTTGGTCCCAATGACAAGCTTTTCTGTCTAGAATTACTTCCCAAGCTCTCTCTGGCTTTATGTGGATGCACTTGTCCACATGAGCATCATTTGTTGCCCAAGAGAAAGAAGTGTGTTGCAGTCAGCAAAACTAGAAGGGCATTTGCCATTAAACATGAAATTACAGGAACTGGAGTTTGCCCTGTTGGGTTTTCATCTTGCTTTAGTCTGGTATTTCCTCATTATGCCCTCATTTCTTTATTTTGGCATAATGATATATATGTGCCACTGTATATCAGAAGTATATATTTTTCTTTTGGGTTTACAGGGGGCTACAGTTGAGAGATTGTCTTGATTCTCATTGAAACTTTGGACCTATTTTTATTTTTGGGGTGTTCAAGATAGGGTTTCTCTGTGTAGCCATGGCTGTCCTGAACACTCTGTAGACCAGGGAGACCTCAAACTCAGAGATCCACCTGCCTCTGCCTCCAAGTACTGAGATTAAGTTGTGCATAACCATGTCCAGTTGAGAAGTTCAAACTTTTAAACAGTATTGGGACTGGGAAAGACTACATGGACTTTTGAAGTTAGACTAAATGCATTTTGTATTATGATATGGCTACAAAGCCTATGAGGGGGCTGGAGAGATGGCTCAGAGGTTAAGAGCACTGACTGCTCTTCCAGAGGTCCTGAGTTCAATTCCCAGCAACCACATGGTGGCTCACAACCATCTGTAATGAGATCTGGTGCCCTCTTCTGGCATGCAAACATACATGAGAAAAAATTTATATACATAATAATAAAAAAAAAGCCTATGAGGGCCAGGGAATGGAATATGATGGTTTGGATGAAAATGCCCCATAGGCTTATATGTTCAAATGCTTACTTCCTAGTTGGTGAATGATTTGGGAAGGATTAAAAGGTATGGCTTTGTTGGAGGAGGTGTGTCACTGGTGGAAGGCTTTGAGGTTTCTTTCCAGTTGGCTTTTCTTCTCTCTGTCTCATGGTCGTTATCTCAACATGGACGCTCTCAGCTCCTGCTCCAGTGCTATGCCTGTTGGCCACCATGCTTTCCACCATGACAGTCATGGACTAACTGAAACTGTAAACAAACCCTGATAAACTCTTTTGTAAGTTATGTTGCTTCACAGCAAAAGAAAAGTAACTAAGATATGTTAAATTTTTTTATTTTTAAATCACTTTAAAAGATAACTGCTGAAGTAAAAATAACAATGTTAATGTAGGGTTCGTAACACTAATAGAGGTAAAACATACAACATTAGCACAAACTAATTCCCTAGACTCTAGTGACTAGAATATAACAGTCAAAGAGGCCAAGCTCTGCTTACAGAAGGATCTCATATATTTAGAACAGTGTCTGACACAATATAGGTTAGATGAACCAGTAAACAAATTGAAAAAAAGGAGTCGATCAACTAAAAAGCCCAAGTGCCTCCTGTCCTTCAGGGTACAAACAATACAGTCATGCCTTCCATCTCTCTTACTGCTAACCACTTCACCTACGTGCCACATCACATCCTGCCCCACCTTTTTTCAACAATTATCCGTTTATTATTTTAAAAATAACTCCTGTTAGTTATTCCTCCTCACGGAATGTTTGTTCATATTTTTGTGGACAAAATTCAACTTCCTGAACTTAGAGAATTTTGAAGCTACATATTTCACAGATATTCTTGTGAGGGAGAGAGAATGTGTGTTTGGCATGTGTTCTGCTCTTTCATGTTCTGCTTTGCTTGAGAAGGGTCTCTCACTGAACCTGGAACCAGCTGTTAGCCAGCAAGCCCAGGGACCCTCCTAACTTCAGCTGTAACCTAGTGAGGTTACAAGTCTCTAACCACTCCGGGTTTTTCACATGGTGTTGAGGTTCTGAACTCGGGCCCTTGTGTGAGTGCCCTTATCACAACTATGTTACTAGCCCCAAAATACATTCCCTTCAAGTAGACGTCTACGTTTCTAATCTACTTCATCCTGCTCCCTCCCTCGTTCTGCAACAATTTGGTTTCCAATGTAGGCTGCTCAGAGTGGAAAACCTGCCAGACCAAATTCACCGACACCCCTTACCTCACCCGGTCATTCTACTCATCTGGTCCCAGGTATTCCTTTCTTCAAGCTCATTTTCTTAATCTGTGTGACATGTGCTTTTACCTGACGTTCTCTCAGCTCTTCTGCCTACTCCTAAAATGATTCCCAGAGAAGCCTAGCCTGTTCTTTTCTATAAATACCCTGAATGAGCTCATCCACATTCACAGCATCAACCAATACTTATATATTCTAATGATTCCCAAAACTCAGTCCCTAGCCAAGTTCTGCTTTTACTAAATATCAGATCTAAATACCCAATTGTAAGATATCCCCAATGCAGATGACCATAATACATCAACTTTCAATCACCACCTCTTTCCAATGTAAACTTGCCTCACTCAATTCATGGTTACAAAAGTCAACTTCTTTATTACCCTATCCTCCAAATCTATCTAGTTTATGTCAACTCTAAAAGACAAGAACTACTTAAATCTCTTGAGTCCATGCCCTAGGGTAGTGTTTTAATTCAAACAATTATTCCTGACTAAACTGTGGCAATGAACCTACTTTGGAATTAAATTTAAGTATCTTTTGATCCCAGTTACTTCTTATACACACACCCTCTCTCAAATATAACACTTCCCCACAATGTAGCCTGAATGGCAAATCTAAAATGCAAGGCTGGTAATAACTAGTTGGAAATTGTTCTACTGGTCACCATTACTCAGAGCAATAGCTTTAGTTTTCCTCTTCTTTCATGTCTACTTTTGTATTTTATTATATATAAATATGCCTATTATGAAAGTTATGTGCCTATTACACAAAATGTGCTTATATAAATATACACACACATAGGACATATAATTTATAAATATATATGTATGAAGAAAAATGCTTCAAATCTTTTATGGATATGGGCTCATAAAAATACATGAAAACCACTAGCCTAAGGGAAATGTACAATCCTCTAACATGACAGTCAGAAAGTGGCCCCAGAGAGCCTGCTGCTCACATCTCTCTTGCCTACCTTTCCTCTCTAACGAGCATTCTTATACTCTGAAACTACCCAAACTATCTTCCCACCTGAAATGTCCTAACCATCTTACTCACATCTTCTTCCAATTTACGTTTGTGTTATAAGTCTCAACTCAAACTTAGCTGGCTATATGAATCACTTGACCATCCAAGAAACTTCCTGTTCTGCATGCCCAAACTCAGTGTATACCTCTTACAGCTTTTAAATCACAGAAATAAGAGCTTCATGCATATCTACTCATTTTTGTATTGCCAATGCCTAGCATGGCTCATGACATAAACTAAGTGCTTTTTGTTTTTTTAACAAGCACTCAGGGAGGGGCTAGAGATGGCTCAGGGGTTAAGAGCACTGACTGCTTTTCCAGAGGTCCTGAGTTCAATTCCCAGCAACCGCATGGTGGCTCACAACCATCTGTAATGAGATCTGGTGCCCTCTTCTGGCCTGCAGGCATACATGCAGACAGAACACTGCATACATAATAAATAAATAAAGCTTTAAAAAAAAGCGCTCAGGGAGCACAGTGTAGACAAACCTGAACTTCGGTTTGTCTAGCACAGTAAGGAGAACAAGTATGCTGAGGGCTGTTTTTAGTTTTTTGTTTTGTTTTAAATAGTCAAGCATGGTGGTGTATGTTCTTTCTCTCTCTAAATTATTTTTATTTTACTTATATGTGTTTTGTCTTCAAATACGTCCATGCACCATGTGTATCTGGTACTCAAGGAGGCCAGAAAAGGGCACTGGATCCCCTATACTTGCTGGGGAGTTGTAGCTGGTTGTGAGCCACCATGTAGGTGCTGTGAATCTAACCCAGGTCCACTGAAAGAGAACCTCTGAAAGATCAACAAGTGCTTTGAACCACAAAGCTATCACTCCACCCCCCAATTTTAAGTTTTTAATTTTAAAATGTACTTAAATTAGGCTTGAGTTTTCAAATGTTAGTCAGAGATTTTTAGGAAGTATTTTTGTCATCTATCAAACTCCAGACAATTAATTAATACTATCAACACATTCTGAAAAATGCCTTATATATATATTCAAGACCCAAAGGCTGATCAAAGATGGTAAATTAATGACACACATTTATCTTCCTTTTTTAAAAATTCATTCAAGTCAAAGTGAAGGAAAAAGAAGGTATAAGTCTATAATATCAAAGAACAGAAAGTAAAATTTTCAAGTATGGAAAACAAATTATTTAGTACATGAGTTGGCAAAACAAGGAAGTGTGAAAGTATCAGCAAAGAGAGAGTTAAGTGAGCAACTGCTGGTCAGAACAGAAGCAAGGTGAATGCAGAGTGAACGGTGTGGGACTTAGAACTGGGGTTGGCTGAAAGTTTAATGGGGAGCAATGGGATCTTTACCTCAGCCCTAACATCAACTACCTTTCCCACAAACAGGAGCAGTACTTGAAACGGGTGTATTAAGAAAAAAGGTTACAAATGGAACCAGGTCCCCTAAAAACAATACAAAAACCCTCTCCCCATGAATGTAAAGGGAAATACACTTACCTTATCTCAGAATGCTAAGCGTTATGTGTGTGCAATTAATCTTCTTTAAAGAAATTAACATGCAAGAATGAAGTCTATCATCCAACAAACAGGCAGTTCATAAAGAGCAGAGAGAAAATGGGCAAGAAAAAATTTCTAGTCAGGCATGGCAGCACATAGCTACAATCCCAGCACTCAAGAAAGCTGAGGCAGGATAGTTTAAAGCATTGGCTACAGAGTAAGACCTTGGCTTGGAAAGTAGGGAGAAAGGGAGGGAAATTATTCCTTAAAAATATAAGGAACTCAGCCGGGCGGTGGTGGTGCACACCTTTAATCCCAACACTCGGGAGGTGGAGGCAGGCGGATCTCTGGGAGTTCGAGGCCAGCCTGGTCTACAAGAGCTAGTTCCAGGACAGGCACCAAAGCTACAGAGAAACCCTGTCTCGAAAAATCAAAAAAAAAAAAAAAGGAACTCTGCAAATTTAGGGAGGTGAGTTGCCCACTAAAATACTGAAGAACAGGTGATTAAAAAGTAAAACCAAACAGCAGAGCTGGGCATACAGCTCAGGGGCAGAACACTTGCCTAGCCTGTGGGAGGCCCTGGGTTAATCCACAGCACTGCAAAACAAACGGATGAATAAACAACAGCATTCAGGAAAAACGCCCCATGAAATATCATCACGAAAGCCCCGAGCATCAGCACCACACATCAAGAAACAAGAAGAGAAACAATCAAGTTTCAACAGCACTGAAAACTGGATAGAATGGAGTAAGTGCGGGACTTGAGAAAAGAGGAGTTTGTTTTTCTACAAGACTCTCAACAACTAGGAGAGAACAATTTCACACATATAATATAGCATCTGAAAAAATTTATATTCTATCTAGCCCTTCACAGGAAATTATATTGGAGAAGGATGTGTTGTTAAAATACAAAAGGCATAGTACCCAGCATGAAATAAAATAAAATTGTAAGGGAAGTTCTGGGATGCATAGAGGACCAGTCCATATAGGAGTAAAAATACAGAAGGCTATTCTTAAATGTTAAAGACTTGGAAAAAGGAACCATGGGTACTTGGTATGATGTGCCAATTTTAAGATGGCCTCTAAGGCCATTCCCTGATGGACACTTTCTCCATAAACCTGGGGGGGGGGTGTTAAAGGACCCTTTCACATGGGTTGCCTAAGATCACTGTAAAACACAGATATTTACATTATGATTCATAAGCAAAATTACAGTTATGAAGTAGCAACAAAAGTAATTTTATGGTTTGGGGGGGGGGGTCTCCACAACATGAAGAACTGTATTAAAGGGAAGGTTGAGAACCACTGCTTTAGAGAGTGGGTGAACCTGAGTAGGGGGTGCACACAAATAATAAACACAAATTTGCTGACCATGAATTAATCAAAAAGAAGATTATTATCCTAAGTGATCTGGATCTATGCAGGTAAATGACCAATCAAAAGATTCTCCTTGACTGGTCTGAAAGACAGAGCAAGCAAAGAAATTAATTCTGTTGAAAACTACAGGAATACAAGAGAAAATGTCTATAATCCCAAGCCTAGCTTCCACCTGGATTGCCTTATGAGGAAGATTCAGTTAATTGCCAATGCCTAGACTCTTGGCCCACAGAAATTCTAGAAAACAAATAGGTGTTGTTTTAAGCCAGTAAAATCTTGCTATTAGTCACACAACAATAAGCCTAATATTTATGACACACGACTTAAAACTAAGCAAAATCAGTAATTTATAATGAAATCATATTTCATCCTAAAGCAGAAAACTTCAGAAGTCAATGCCATCTCAAGTAGTTTTAAAAACAATACATTAAAAATGTCAGAAAGCAGAAACCTTGAACAGGAAATTGTCATACCTGGTTAGGGTGGCTAAAAACAATCAGGTTCATAGGGATCAGCTTCCGGCTGTCCTGGATCTTCTAGCTTATAAAGAATAGATTGGCAGCTAAACCAGGTGTTCCTGCCCCCAGTTTGTATCATGGTTTTTCTAACTTTAAAGTCATGCCTAAGGAAGGAGCCTGGGAGGGACTGGGAGACAGAGGCACTTTAGGAATCAGGTAAGCTTTCTGAATAGACAAAAGTTTTCACTTTTGTGAGTTTCACTGGTGCAATGCAGCATCCCTTAGTAAGGTCCCTACACCAGCAGCAGCCTCACTGCAAACTCATTAGAACAATTAGTGAGCCACTCAGACCCACTGAATAAAAATCTGAGGGCAAAGGAAACCCAGCAATCTGTGTTTTCTTTTTAACAAGCTCTCTAGGTGTTGCTGATATGAGCTTACAATTGAGAACAACTAATCTTTATTAATTTCTCCCAGCATCATACTATGATCTTCCTATCATACTATGATACTTCTTCCTGTTGTAGCCAAGAGGCAATGCATTTCAAAACTGTGTATGACCTAGCTAACATATCACAATTGCTTTAATAAAAAGGGGGGGGCTTGCAGAATAAATAAAAAAAAATCAGGCTATAGATATCTTTCCTTGACTAGAAGATTTTAAAAACAATGTGTTTAGGAAGCATATGTTCTCTTCACTTTCTCACAGTCCTTGCTAATCTCTACTCCTTTTACCTTACACCATGACATGTTGTTCTGAAGAACTAATGACTTATGTATTAGAGTTTAGGAGGTAATTCCAAAACAAACCTGGGGGCTAGAGAGATGGCTCAGCACTTAAGAACATGTGTTGCTCTTAGAAGACCTGAGGATTTGTTTACCAAAACCCACATGGCAGCTCACAACAGTCTGTACCAAGGGATTCCTCTTCTGGCCTCCACAGGCACCAGGTTAAGTGTGTGGTGTGCATGCATACATGAAGCCAGGCATTCATACACATGAAATAAAAGGTTTTTTTTTTAATGAATAATGACAAATTTTAATCTGGTACAGTATAGGCCAGCTTTTCCTTACAAGCTAGAAAAATCAAGTAACATAGAGACCACTTCTTTCAGGAGCGGCAATATGCTATATCCTGGCCCTCCACATGCAGGTCTGTACTTTTAAGCATGTTCCAAAATGACATCACAAGTGTCCCTCCTCTCCCCACCAGACTGAGATCTTCAGAGACACAGATTCTTTCTGTCTAAGTATTCCAGAGACTGAAGTGCCCAATAACTAAAAGGGGGGTTAGCTTATAAAAATTTCAATTAAAAGTTAACAGTGTAAATTCTATAGCAAACATGTAATGATGTCAAAACTTATCAGATTTAAATACATTAAAAGTAAAATGCAGGGTTTTCATCATCTTAAAGGAAGACAAAAGACATGCATAAGGAACCCACCAATAACCAAGCTTGTACTAAATTTGAATGCTTTAAAAAAAAACTATGAAGGATTAAAAACAGTTTTCCAAGTAATCACTGAGCATCCATTTAGGTTCCCTGAACTAAGAGTTTTCAGCGGCTCCAAGTTCAACACATGCTCTATCATTTCACAGTTGTAGAACGTTCCATTAGTCAAATATTCCTTTAGAGCTTTTCCCCATAAAGATGCAGATAGCATTAAGATTCTGATAACTGCCAATAATCCTTACATTTAAAACAGTTTTTGCTGGACAAGTACAGTAACTACTCTTTTAGTCAATCTTGAAAATAATGAACTAAGATTTTACATGTAGAAGCCAAAACTGATACAAATGCATATAAAACTATATGTATGAATAGTTACTGGGTGTGGTAGTAATAGCTATTAACATTGTTTAAATACCTTCATTCTTAAATCTCAAGAGAAAACATTAAAACTTAAATGTACTCATTTTAGAGAAACTAAGCAATTCAGAAAGACAACAACTTTCACAACTGGTCTTCCCAGAAACATGGCAGCACTTTAAAGCCTCTTTCTCATCTTTTCCTTTTTGTACACACACACACACACACACACACACACACACACACACACACTTTATGTATGTACTTTATGTATGTATGTTATGTGTTTGCCTGCATGCCTGTTTGTGTACTACGTGCATGCCTGGTGCCCAGAGGCCAGAAGAAAACATCAGATCCCCTGAACTGGAGTTATAGGTGGCTATGAGCTGCCATGTAGGTGCTGGGAATAGAACCCAGACCCTCTTGGAAGAGCAGTTAATGCTCTTGACCACTGAATCACCTCTCCAGCTCTATTATATACTTTGCATCATGGCAAACTCTACCATCTTGAAAAATATTCTTTGGACTAGCTTTCTGCCACATTGGTATTATGATTCATAACAGTAGCAAAATTAAAATTATGAAATAGCAACAAAAATAATTTTATGGTTGTGGGGTCACCACACATATAACAGCATTAGAAAGGTTGAGAATCACCGTGTAGGATAGGAGTCCTATAAAATGCTGCTTCCTAGATATGACAAGGGCAATCTCATCAAGAATGAACACACAGCAGCAATGACTACCAGCATGCTTTTATGTGCAGGAACACACACACAAATAACACATGAAAGCAGAAGGACATTAGTTGGGAAGGAAGGATACAGGAGAGGGCAATGGGGTGAATATATTCAGAATACATAGATACATGCACGAACTTGTCAATGATTTAACAAAATAATATCTATTATTATCAGCAGAGAAGATAAATCGGCATCCTGCAAGATCTAGAACTATTTTTGCTTTTTTAATCAACAAAGCATCTTAAGAAAGTTGGGTTAAAGGGTAACGAGAGTCTTTTCACTCAGTTTTTTGTTATTGTTTTGAGTAAAGGTTTCTCTTTGTACTCCTGGAACTTGCTCTATAGACCAGGCTGGCCTTGAACTCAGAAATCTGCCTCTTTATTGTTGGGGCTAAAGGTGTGTAACACCATGCCTACCTCTTCTCAGTTGAACCTATACAGTGATCCCTGGTAATACTTAGAGTAGGTAGAGTCCTTATTAAGTATGATGGAAGCTGGCAGGACAATTAAGCAAACCACACACATTTCAATGTTAAAATTCAAAAGACAGACATTTGAAACAGCAGAGTCAGATACGAAACAACAGCATTTTACAAGAGAACACACAAGAAAGCAGCACACAAAAAGCAAAGGGATGGTAGGTCAAAGTAACTGTCCTAAGTTTAGGAATATTGGAGGACACGGAAACATTTTCTAAGTAGAAATATTGAGATCTTTGGTAGTTAATTCCATTCAAGATAATTTACTAGTGATCATCATTAAGAGCCTAACAGGAAAAACTGAAAGTACCAGAGATGAAAACTCCAAATCACAGAGATACCTTACAGAATAACCCTGAGACTTCTCACAAACATTTATGAAAAACAGGAAAGCAGTAATAAGTTCTCAAGTAAACCTGAGGCATACTTAAGCACAAAAAAGAATCTAACAATCTACCTACATTAAAAAAAAAATAACTGACATATCCAAATTACTAGAAATCGGGATTTTTCTGTATACTAAAAATGGAACTTAATTCACTTAATTCTTTCAGCTGATTTTACAATATGGTGCGGTGTCACAAACTCACTGTGAAGCACAGAGCACTTTTAGTCATGAAAATACCTGCCAGAGCTAAGGCTCCCGTCACCCTCTCTCCTGAGTCCAGGACTCAGCTTGCTGGGCAAGGTGCTCCACCACTGAGCTATACTCCCAGGGCGTTTGAGCACTACTTTATTAAGACTCAACAACTAAAAACAATGTGGAACAAGGAACAAGTCCTTCTACGATAAAGTCAAGGACAATCTCTTTCACGGGCTTTTGGACTCTGCAGTGAGTGACCACGTGGATCCAGATATGCCATTAGACTGAAGACATGGTAACAATGACTTACTTTTTTCTACACAGTAATGAAAACACACCTTTTGATTTCACTTCCACTCTAATTCTTGTTTGGCAGTTTTACAAAAAGCTGTCGATTCTCACAATCTCTCTGTTTTAGGACTTAGTACTAACCCTTTCATTTCAAAGGATGTGAAAGAGCTCTTCATGTTTTACAGAAAATGAAAGAAAATATCCAGAGCTAAGGAGATGGCTCCGTGGGTTAAAGGCTTGCCTAGCAAATGTGAAGCCCAGTGTGATGTTGAGTCCCCAGAACCCACGTAAAAACCAGGTGGGT
Organism: Microtus oregoni; assembly: GCF_018167655.1. Lineage (NCBI taxonomy): Eukaryota > Metazoa > Chordata > Mammalia > Rodentia > Cricetidae > Microtus > Microtus oregoni. The sequence goes on from NW_024543073.1 coordinate 22,480,987, forward strand.
GGGATCATCCCAGAACCTGAGAAGGAACAAGTAGACAGAGAATCCCCAAAGCAAGCGGGCTAGCGAGACTATAAGCTCCAGGTTCAGCAAGGGACCCTGCTGCAGTCTAAGGTGGAGAGCTATCGAGGAAGACACTGATATCAATCTCAGGCCTCCACAAACACACTAGCACACAACTACCTGCTCCCAGACCTACACCTTTCCTAAATACGTGCAAACATACAAACACACACACATTCAGAGTTAATTTTATAGTAATATTAGTTTTCACAGAGATTAAGATGACTTTTGAAAAGCTGGAAAAACTGCAAGGGTTGATCATATTATAAGGATAAAACAATGATTAGACATTTCCTAGATTTCACAATTTTAATTTCTAATAAAAAACAATGAGAAAAAAATTGATCGGCCTACATTAAACAGAAAAGTATAAATAAAATTCAGTTTTATGAGTTAAAAATTATTTTGCTATACAAAGGCCATAATGGATTTAAGATCCATTCTTATAGATGTCTGGAAAGTTTAAAAACAAGATAAAAAAAATAAAATGAAAGTAAAAGAAAAAGTCAGAGTATTAAAAAGATATATATGCGAATTACTCCATCCTCTTTTCTCAAAACTATTTAAGAAACAAAAACAAGGAACAAGAGTTAGTCCCGTGCCCTCCCCCCTCCTTCCTTGGACACTTGGGAACACAAAATCGACCACCACGCGTGATTTACAAGGACAGGGAAGGCTATCGATAAGTATGAACTGCTAAATTAAGAACATAAAGTCAAGTGAGGGCAGCAGCACACTCCTAACACTCAACGTAGGGATCACGAGTTCCAGGCCACATGATAAACCTCTCTCATACAGAAGGAGGCTTGAGAAGAGAGAGGGAGGGAAGAGGAAGGAAAGGAGGAGGGTGTTGAAGTAAGGAGAAAATGTACTGTAAATTTTAAGATTTTTTTGACCTAAAAGAAAGATTCTAGATATACAATTTATTTTTATTTTTTTATTTTCGAGACAGGGTTTCTCAGTAGCTTTTTGGTGCCTGTCCTGGAACTAGCTCTTGTAGACCAGGCTGGCCTCGAACTCACAGAGATTCGCCTGTCTCTGCCTCCCGAGCGCTGGGATTAAAGGCGTGCGCCACCACCGCCCGGCTTAGATACACAATTTTATTCATATACTGTTGACTGGGTTTTTGCTGTTGAGTTTCATCTATACTCCTATAACACCATTCAGGAAGGGTTAAAGGGTTTTATGGGATGTGGTTTTACACACCTGTAATGCCAGTACCCTGGGATAGCCAATCAGAGCTACTTAGCAAGGTCCTATGTCTCAAGGAAAAACGGATCTCATTTTTTTGTTTCGTTCTCAATTCTTGTACACAGATTAAGCCTACCTAAAATTACCTTATTACATACAAATTCTTCTGTAATTAACTTGAACTCTTACAATACCTTAAAATCACTCATTTAAAAAAAAAAAAGTCTTCTGACCTCCAGGAAAATCTTGTTTCTTCAACAACATAATGTATCTTGTAAATTGCACTGTCACCACGAAGTGTGTGAGCAAATGGTAAGATATTAAAAACAAGCGACACAAACAGAAGCCCGCACATTACATCTCACTAGACAGGTCCTAACCGAACATACGAGGGCTACTTCAAACAGTCACTTACACCTTATAGTAGGAACTGATGATTCCAGATAATACGAAATATCTGGGATTCATTTTCCTGTTCTTCTATTCCATTAGCAATATCCAAGACAAAGAGAAAACTCAAATGGCAGAACAGAGATCTGATCTTTTGAGATGTGAATGCCTTTAATCTTGACTGTCAGTAACAGAAGCCAGCAAGGTAAGAACAAGGACAGTTTTCTTGTTAACGCTCCAACTCATTCATCCACAGCTCCCCTGAGTATGAGTGCCTACTCCTCTCTGAGCACACCATGCAGGTTCCCACATTACTACCTCCGTACTTGAAAACTCCCAGTTCCACAGCCTGACTCTTGGCCATGACACATTTCTCAGCCACTCCCTCTCCACGCTGGAACTTCCCGGCTGTTCCATTATTCACTTCCTTTACCCAGCGGAGTTCATTGTTTTACCTTAGTGTTTCTACAGTCCCGAAATGGTTCCTATCACACCACCAAGAACAATGTTTTTTTCAAATTGCCAGTTGCTACCACAGGCTTGTTAAATCTAAGTAGTTGATCTTCACTATCACTTCTTGAAAACTAAATGGAATATAATTGAATAGAAACTATCAGACTGCATCAAATAAAGTAAGAATATTATTTTGTGTTTTTTATCATTTTAAATATGAGAGTATTTCATCACAGCATAAAAATGTATGCTGCCAGGCTATATTTTTAAATTTGTCTGGTTTTTTTGTTTTGTCTTGTTTTTTAGGCAGGTTCTTCCTATAGCCAAGGCTGGCCTCCAACTCCAGATCCTCCTGCCTCAGCTTTCCAAGGACTAGATGTGTACAGCATGCCACATCAGGCTGGGTCACATCTCTTGAGTTTTCAAGCCCAGTATTGCACAGCCCAGCTTTCATTGGCTCACATGATTCTGGATAAAGTTCTGGAGACTCACTCTATATCCAAAGGAGTCCATGCGAGCAAGGCTTTTATGCAGTGGTTCTGTCCAGCACTGTTCTATCTAAATGCTCTCTCATTTATCTACAGAGCCTACCTGAACTCACCTTTTAGTATTTAATATCGCCGGCTCCAGAGTCGTGTTACCTTCCTACAGCAGCAAATGTCCCCTCACATACATACTGTTAACCGCTCTTTCATCACCTCACATCTACTCTAACCAGGCTTCCCCACTTCTAAACTCTCAACTCCTTTAGGGAAGAAACACATGTCACTGACTCTTCAACAGTACTCAGCTGAGTACATGCCGTATAATCGGTGCTGAACGTTTGGAAAAATTAACAAAAACTAAGGACTTAAACTGTTAGGACAGGTCAGATGGTTGCCTTTACAGAGTGCACTGCTATAGTGACAGGCAGATCAACTTCTCCACATGTCTGCTACCACCCACAGAGCCTTAAGTAAAACAGGCAGTTTCTCATCCTTCAGCAAAGAAAGACTCCAGGTAACAATGTAGCAGCACCCACTTCCATCCTTTTGAGTTCAAGGCAAAAAGAAAAGGCTTAAAGTTTGCAAAGCAGGGTAGATACCAGAAAAACAAACAGAAATCTCATCACCCATTAGTAGGGAATGGGAAACTCCCATTCTGTACATAACTATCTCTTAATAAAGTCAGGCATTACTGCACTAAGTAAAAACAAATAGTAGCTCAAGATAACTGGCTGGAGTGGCTTGCTGTCGGTTGCCTTCTCCAGTGTTCTGAAAGAGTTCCAGACTCACTAAGAACATTATGGTATGCTCCTGGGTGCACAACCTTACAGATATTCCTCATTGAGACTCAACCTTCTCATGGGCTTCATTTGTAAGGTGTCTGCCATACCTATTTTTACACAGCCATCCTTGAGCTGACCTCACTCCAATTAAAAACAGTGCGCGCAACTTTGACAGACTCTGCCAACTGTTGGTTTCAGCTGTTCTTTTCCTTTTCCACAGTTCATAAACTAGTATTACAGGAGTCATTTTTTCCTGCCTAATCATTTATTTTAGTTTAAGAAAATAATTCCTTTACTCCTTAATTGTAACCCACAATTAAAGCTATGTAAACTATATTATAACATTCATCAAAAATCCATCTGTAATACATAAACTTCCTTAACCACATGAAATTTTGGATATTCGTCTAAGTAAGGTAATTTAGGACTGCCTGGGAAAACTTTAAAGGTCATATAATACTAACTTCTGTTTCAAAGAGGCCCAGATGGCTATGCTTATTCACTTACAAAGGATAGAAGCTTCGGCAGATGCCTTTGCTGTAGGACACTCTTGTCTACTTCCACCAAATCACCCTCAATAAGAAAGGGCCATATTCCCAAATACAGATTGTGGGGAAAATAAAAGTATGTGCTCTTAACTGCTGAGCCATATCTCCATCCCTTCTTTCTAGATCTCTTAATACTAGTTATCATCACATTGGCCATGAAGTTTTGGTACCTAAAAAATTTTGGAGGCACAAACTCAAATTATATTACTCACCAATCAGGACTCTATTACAGTCATTTTTAAAATTTTGTTTTACTCCTTTTTTAAATATTAGTTTATGTGTTTCAGTGTTTTGCCTGTGTATGTATGTATGTGCACCACTTGCAAGCCTGGCACCTGCAGTGGTCAAAGATCGGTATCAGATCTGGGAACTGGAGTTACAGAGTTGTGACCATGTGGGTGCTGGGAATTGAACCCAGGTCCTCTGAAAGAGCACAAGTGCTCCTAACCCCTGAGCCATCCCTCCAGCCCCTTAAAATACTTCTAACAAAAAGGCTAGTGAGTTGTTTATAAACAAATTATGCTGAGTGTCTAAATGTGTTTCATGTAAGTAGCTTAGATTCATATTTAAAACACTAATCTCCTTTAGTATTAAATTGATCTCAGTCTTCACTTGGTAAAACAGTGGACATTCATGTAATGAGAGACACAGAAAACGGAATCTCTTCACGCCGCTGCCACTCCAGTCTGGAGAATTCAGTCTGCTGATGAAAACCTGCACTTGATTTTGTGTGCAGCTACGAGTGCACGTGACACTCCAACACGACTTTACAACACATTTTAAACGTGGAGCTACACGTAATCAAGGGAAGCCAATATTAATATTCTTTTCAGTATTTTCTCATTTAAAATTGGTGCAAATGATTCAAAACATTTTCAAACACCATTATTTTCTAGCTTAAGTGCTTTAACAGTTTAGAAGAAAAAAGTCAACAATTGACTATTAAATAAGGAGAAAAAAAACACTTTTACAGGTTGATTTATACTCCTTATTTTACAGATAAGAATACAGTCCATAAAGGTTAAGCAATTTAAGCTATTAACAGCACCAGAAATAGAGTAAGGTATTTTAATTACATTCTTATCCTTGTCATTTAAGTATTAAACGTAATTACCAACCCATAATTAATATCTGAGGAAGGACTCCTGTGACACGTGTTCTACATTTTCAAAGTTGTATAAGCTAATAAACTTCAAATTTCAATTGCCAGAACAAAACGAAACTACAAGAACTTTAAAGTGTGTGCTCCTAATAAACCATCACAATGAATTCCAAAAATCCATCATTCCAAACCTTGTCCCTCAACTACATATTTATCGGTATTAATTCGACCACGGGAAGAATTCAGAGACATCATTAACAATTCCCTAAAGAAATCAATAGATCACCACTCCCGTAACACGGGTTTCCAGCTTAAATAAAGAGGAGCTCCTCGCATTTTATTAAGCTGCACTATTTAGAATTAAAAGTTTGGAAAAGGCACTCTCAGCTGGCTTATGTTGAGGATGTAAATCTAACACTGCTGACACAAGCCAAAGGTCTGAGCTTAAAAGAGAAAAGCAGAAAAAGTGAACAAGTCCCTTTAATCAAAAGCTTGCTCTCTCCAGCGACCACACCGTGGAGACCGCAATAGTGAGACGCGGAGATTTTCGTTTAAATCCCCAGTAAGCTAACGCTGTACACTCAGCTTCGGGTGTTCAAGGATAAAACACCGGGCACAGCGAGGGCAACAACTTACGAGGGATCGGTTTCAAGGACTGCAGTCTAACTACTCATTACAATCGTCCCTTTGTGCAACTGATTATTTCTACAAAGTCCTGGAAGAATGCAACTCTTCTCTTCGAACGATACCAGGTCAACCAAATCTAAGATGGCAAGATTTTGGTAACCTACACAGCGGTTTGACCAATGAAGAGGCACAGGGTAGACCAGCACATTCTCTTCACACAAATCATTAATAAGACTGTAACAAACAACATTACACGTTCTAATTAGGACCTCTGGTGTCGCTCTACAACAACACAAATATAATCCCTATTTTAAAGTAGTACCCGTTGAGCAAGGGGGAGTATTTAAAAGCAGCCACCCCCACCGCTCAGCAGCACACATGCACAAACAGATTTAAAGCTGTGATAAGCACAAAATCCTTACCCCATTTTGCCCAATGAAAACTTGCTCTGAAGTTTCTACAAAAATAACGTCCAAGGAATTTTCTCCGTCTGTTATTTTGCAGTTGCTTTTCAACCCCCGAGATCTTTTCCGGAGGTAACTCAACGATGCTGACTGTTCAGTTAGTTCTTGTCGGCAAAAGGATTTCACTCGCGCCGATACCAAAACGTTCAAACATTTGCTTATTTGGAATTTGAAAAGGTTGCGCGGAGAATACGGCACTCAACTATTCCACAAAATCCGTGTGTGCATGAAGGAAAACGCAAAACCCAGCTTCACCGAGTCTTATAAAAAACGAGTTCGCTGGTCATTTCGCTCACATCCCCCTCGCCACTACTCCAGGGAGCCAGGTAACTTGGCCTTCTCAGGGCTAAGGCGGTGGGTTCAAATTTCACCACACCAGGTCCCTAGGGGTGGAGCGTGCAACCCAACGCGACGTGCACTTTAATAAAAAAAATCCTACAGGCAGCAATGCCCGTCTCCCGTCGCTGACATTAAAAAAAAAATTATATAGAAAAAATCTCGAAGTGCAAAGCCCTGCCGCTCGCGATGTGCACGGCACACCACATCGGAATCCGTCCTTTCAATGTTCGTCCTCCTAAGACTCGGAGCAGAGAGGAGGTGGAGAGCAGGCAGAGAAGGCTGGGAAGGATCGATTCGTTCTCTCGAAGAGCATCAGCGGAGCCATTTCCAGGCTGGCGCTTAGCTGGGGGCGCAGCGGCCGCCGGGGAGCAGCGCGGGGGGCCCAAGCCCACCTCCCTCGGCTTCCCGGCCCCCGCCGAGCACAATGGAGCCCCGCTCGCGGCCGCCCCCTCTTCCCGCCTCTCCTCGCAGCACCGGCGGCCTCGGGCTCCAGACGGCGGCGAATGAATGAATCAGAGAACCCAGCCCCGCGCGGTTCCCGGCACCCAGCCCCCAGCTCCTGGCGGCCGCGCGCTGAGGCGAGAGAGGCACGCGGCTCGTCCGAGGCACGGCAGCCGCGGCTCGCGCTCCCACCCCGGCTCGTCTCTCCCGCTCCGTGCCGCCTCACATTCCCCGGGCCGCCGCTGCCTCTTCACGCTCCCCTCAGCGGCCGCCTCCGCCGGCCCCGGGGCGGCCTGGCGCCCGTCGCTGCCACAGCCTCCACAGAGCGCCTCCGAACCGAGCGCAGCCGAGGGCGCCGCTTCCCGGTCCGCGCCGCCGGCGTGAGGCGAGCACGGCGGGCGAGCGGGAGAGGGGGCGGGGCGGGGCGGGGCCGGGAGCGCGGCCCTCCCGGCTCGAGGGGCGGAGCGTCGCCGCCGCCGCAGGCCGGCGGAGGAGGTGGGGCGCGGCGGAGGCGGGGCCCGGGCTCGGAGCAGGGCGGGGAAGAGACAAGCCCGGAGGGGATTAGCCGGCCGGTCCGTCGGTCCGTCCCTTATTCCTTCCCCTACCCTAGCGGCCAGCGGCGGGCCGGCAGCGCGCTCGGCTCCTACGCTGGCTCGGGAGCGCCAAGGCCTCTTCCGCTCCGCACGCCGGGTTCTCGCGCTGTGTCTCCATCCTCCCCGCAGGAGGACCTTTAAATAGCAACGTCAGCGCGCTCCTCGCCGCACACACGTCACCCTCCGCTTACGTCACCCTGTGCGGGGGATGATGTCACGCGGCCGGAAGTACTGCTAAATTAGGGAAAGGAGCAGGGGGGTGGAGGGCTGGGCGAGCGGCTGTGTGCCCACCTGCTCTCGCTTCTCCTTAAAGGCTAACGCGCTGGAGAAAGTCGGAGGAGAGCTCAGAGAAGGCGGCGGAAGGAGGTTTCCTTGTCACAAATGTGCCAAACGCGAGTGAATCACTCATAGCAACCGTGCCGAAGTGTCGCCGGTAAAGTCCTGTCTTCCACTCCCAGTGGGTTCGCCGCAGCATCCCCAGGCTGCTCACACCCCAACCTGCAGGGAAACGTGGGAGGGAGAGTGGTAGACTTGGGGAACATCGCCGTTAATTTTAGGAGTCATAAATAACCATTCTGAACTTCCCGCCTCCTGATGGCATGAACTTCTTTTAAAAAAAAAAAAAGTGGAGTTAGGAACAAACCTCCTGTTACAAAGGATAGTAATTAAAGCTGAGGGGAGCTCCCAAATGTTCTAAATGTTGCCGTTCGCAACCTAGCCATGGTTCTGCGTGGCATAATGAATCAAATAAAACTTAGATTCCCTCAGATAATTATCATTCTTCAGTTTCGCAAATGCCAATGAATCCCTTCAGTTCTGACCTACCGAGAATAACAATTACAGTCTGGAAACAAAGGCCTGTCACCCAATCCTTTTTAATTAACAGAAATACACATTAGCACGATAACTCTCAAGTACGTTTTCATTTTCTATATGGCAAGGATGATTAGCCATTCATAGCTTTATAGCTATATATGTGAAAACCGTGTTTTTAAAATCATAAAAGTTAAAATGGCCTCATTATCCTAAGATACCCTTTGATTAGGTAGATTCACAGGCTGAACTTAACTTTTATTTGATTTAACTCGGCAATCATGGCCCAGAAATAGAATTGCTACACACTGCTAAAGGCCTTTTACTTTTATGACAGTAACTCTATAAATACAGCAACCATATTTTACAAACTAAAGTCATTTGACATTAAACAGAATATTCAAAACCTGAAGTGACCTGGAAAATTCAGGACATAATAGTATTTTCAAACCATGAAGCTGTGCTTAGAAAAATTATAAATCAATACCAATGCAGGTCAAAATAAAATCAGCTAAAGTTCTATAGACTCTGCCGGGAGTAGTGGTTTTTGTTTTGATTGAGACGTGGTCTCAGTATTTAGCCCAGGCTGACCTTGAACTCCCAATCCCCTCTGAGCAATGCAATTACAGGAGTGTCACTGCTTTCCTACTACATGTGGTTTTTAATACGTGTTTTTAATGTTTACACATGATTCTGAATTAAGGAACAACAATTTTGGTTTGTTTTTTGTTATTGTTTTGTTTGTTCTGCATTGGCAATTGACATTTTCTTGCTTGAGTTTGGAACCCAAGATTTAAAAACACCAGCAAAAACTGTTAGGACCAATTTGTAACTTATCAGACTATGTGGTCACTTCTCTTCTCATTATAAAATTATGATCTTGCTTTAAGTTTGAAATAGCAAAGCGCTGTTTTTTCACACAAGTATATATTTGTTATGTGTGTGTGTGCAAGTGTATGTATGTGTGTGCTAGCACATGTATGCATGACAAGAGTGGAGGCCATAGGTTAATGTCGGGGGTCTTCCTCGATTGCTGTCCACCTTACTGATTGAGGGAGCGTCTCTCTCAGTTGAACTCAGAGCTCATCAGTAGGGCTAATCTAAGTAGCCAGCATACTCTTGAGTGTCCAGTCTCTGCCTTTCTGGTACTGGAATTACAGGTAGGATGCCATCCCCCTCAGCAGTTATGTGGAGCTGGGGATCTCAACTCTCTTTGTCATCACTTGTGTGGTGACAAAGGGTTATTGGTTTCTTAAACATTATGTTAAAAGGTTAATGAAAAACAAATATCTGCTTGCTTAAAGATAAAATACTAAAGAAATGATACTGCCATTTTTCAAATACCGTCATCACTGATCCCTGCAAGTTAGAATGCAAATTGTTACTACTTTCTAAAATTCTGAAACAACAACAAAAACCTTTAAAAACCATTTCCTTCTGAACTAAATTTCCCTTTCTGGGTCTTTCTCTCTCTGTTAATTAACTCTTATTTTGCCATTTTCAGCACCTCATTTAAGCTTATGAGCACAACTTCCTCCTGTTTGTATTCTTTACCAAACCGATTGTCGCCCACCTGCTGAGATGGCAGTCAGCTGCTTCTGTGCTTTTAACACACGGGCCCTTCCTCAGTGTCTGTTTCTCACAGGGGCGGGGTGTCCTCACAGCTGCCTCTTGTCAGCTGATAGAGAGCAACTTTTTTGTAAATCTGAGGGTTCACTGTGCTATAATTACTCAAAATGTATGTGATCATTTCAGCTTCTTCTGGTCAATTCTAACTACAGTTGGCCAATTCTTTTCTTTCCCATTTGTGTGTGATTCACATACCAAGAAGTACTTGTATGTATATAATATGTATGTATGTAACCAAAGCTGTAAGTAAAACCTTGAAACATGTGATATGAAACATGTCCTTAGAAAAATAAATGCCTTTCCCCCCTACTTTGGTACAATTCCTGTACACTTTTGCGAGGCATCGGAGAACCGTTATAGGGCTTTTCATCTATTAGTAACTATCTTTTCCCCTAAATGAGCTGTTGTGCCATGAATTCCAATTCTAATTTACGGATTTGTTAAGGAAGTACTGAACTTCCTAGAAAGGAATGCATTTCTCTCACCGGAAGAGGAAGAAAGTACTTCAGTAACATTTCAGTTTTTAACAGTTCCTGTTTCCCACTCTGCTCTCAGATTTGTGGGGCGGTTTCTGAATACCCTCTGATTTTAGAATCTGTGGGCGAAGGCATCTGTTTCAGTTTCTGAGTTTACTTCCATGCCCTTAGCAGGAGATGGTAGCCTCCAATGGGAGGTTCATAGATGTGTCATGAAATGGGTCTTTTTAAATGAAAAGTCATTCATGAGCTAGAAAAAAATGCAGAAAAAGGAGTTAAAGCCAGAATTTGTTTTTAATTGACTAACATTAGGTAATAGCAAATCCCTTTGGAGTATCCTATTTTTAATCACAAAGCACCACTGCCACTTCAAATAAAGTTATAAGCAGGCATAATACACAGACAGTACATAGAAATCCCACTAGCTCAAGACAAATGATTATTGAGAAACTAACCAGCAAAGGCTACAAGTAATGTTAAGAAAAGAATAAAAAATTGGAATTTTTTTTCTAATGGATGCTAAAAGTCTCAGTCCACATGCTCCATGATTTAGCAAGGCCATCATTAAGTCGATTTGGCTTGTGTAAAGCCATCTTTTATTATTGTTACCAGTCTCGTTCTCAACAGAACTAGGGTAGTTGAAAAGTCTTTTCAAAGGACTCTCAATTAAATTAGTATAAAGCAGCTCAAGAGTGGGAATATAGGTGTTTCCCTTTTTCTCCAAGGCGAAGTCTTCAGACAGAGTTATTCATCTGAGAGCGTCCATACTTGGTTTTTGTTCTTTAGAGCAGTTTGTGAGTTGTCGAGGGAGAGAGGGTTAAGAATTACCCACACCGGAAAGCTATGTTGTAGAGCATGGCAAATAATCTCATGGCATTCCCCTTGCTTTGATTTTATTGTAATCTCATTGCTGATTTTCCAACTATGGTCAGAGAAGTACAATCCTAGGCTTGAAAAGGAAGGTTCCAGAAGGTTTTCAGTTAGGTGCCTAACTACAATAGGGGAATTGATCATAATAACCCCACAATTACAGGAAATTGATGTGCAGTCTGTTTTGTTTTTTTTTTTTAACATTCATGCCTTTCAAAAACGATCAGGCTTGACTTTGTTTTGTTGGACATTTTAAGCAGCAGCCACAGAGAGCAGGCTGGGAAACCATGCCGATCTTCAGGGACCTACAGTAAGGAATGTAGAGTAAAGCTGCACCTGTGTAGTTACTTAGCATGGAATGCTGTGGAAGCTGATTGCCATGGTAACCAATAATCTTTTTCCTGAATGGGGAAACAGAACAACCATGAGGAAAATATTCTAAATGAGCTACCTCATTTCGTGACTCTTGGTGGGTGCCAGCTAGGATAAAAACAGCACCCAAGGTATTCGGGACAGCCACACTTATAAAAGGAAATTGCCTTCTTTTCAGAGAAATTAGGCTGAAGCTACTTGGAATTGGGGAAGACTCTAACGTGCCTGGAGCTGACAGAAACAATATCTAGAGCTATGTTAAAGGCTCTCTCCCTCAAGCTGGGTGGTGGTGGCTCAGGCCTTTAATCCCAGCACTCAGGAGGCAGAGGCAGGCGAATCTCTGTGAGTTCAAGGCCAGTCTGGGTCTACAAGAGCTAGTTCCTGGACAGGCTCCAAAGATACAGAGGTAACCCTGCCTCGAAAAAACAAAAACAAAACAACAAAAAAAGCTCTCTTCCTCACAAATGGTCCAAAAAACTCTCCCCATTTGAAGATTTCAAGAGTTAATACTTTGTTTTAATCTGGTTCAGATAGTAATTGCTCTAAATATTACAGTGCAATTAGTGTTCTCTAGAGAAGCAGAATCAATAGGGTATATACACACACGTACAGACAGATGATGGATGACCCAGAGACACTTGTTATAGGATTTGGCTCATAGTTCATTGAAACCATAAAGTCCCAATCTGCGCATTGGAGAACCAAGGGTCTGATTCATTTTCAACCGAAAAGACCTGAGAACCAGAGACGCCAATAGCACCACTCATGCCGGATTTAAACTCCTGAGAAACTGTCATCCTGATGTCTCCAGGCAGGGGATGATTGTCCAGACTCCAGCGTAGATGAGCATTCTTCCTTCTGTCTTCCTCTTCTACTCAGACCATATACATATTAGATGATGCCTGGTGGTTGGGGCTGCATCCTGAGACCTTGGTGATGTCCGACAGCCACACGACTGCCAGAACCATTCCCACCTGAGTGCCCATTCCTTCCACCCAGAGCCAGGATGTCCTCCCAGCCTAGGCTGCTGCTAAAGACCATGTCTGGGTCCATGGTCAAGTCACAGCTGGGGTCTATGTTGATATTTATGGCCCGCCCATGTCACCTCAGGAGGCCTTAGGAATCATGACAGGTGAAATCAGAGGACTATGCTGAGCCAGCCCTGTCCTTCGCTGTCCTGGGAAAGCTGGCCTTGTCTCTCACTGGCCACTACAGCAAGAGCTGCCCCCTGCACTCGGGAGAGAGGGCCCCCACCCCTCAGCACAGGAGAGAATGAACCTACCCTGAGGGCATGCATGTAGGAGAGCTGACTGCACCACCACACTGAAGTCAAGTGTCCCCAGTGACTCTCTGACCCGCCTGGCTAACACCCAGACTCACAACTGGTCCTTGGGTTGACCCACCTAGCATCTACCCCATCTGGGTCCTGCTGGAGGTCGTGAAGGGACTGGTCCTGTGGAACAATACCCGCAAGATCTCCAAGATTCCGGTGGCCACGGGATATCCCAGAGGAACTCTGATGAGGACCCAGTGAGGATGGTGTACCAAAAACCGGAGGCCTTGAACAAGACCAGTGGCTCATTGCAATGAACATCCTCAAAGGTATACTATATGACACACTGAAGCCTCCAGAGCCACCAGGACAAATGAAGTGATGAAGAGGCAGGAGAGGAATGCAGAGATTTTTCTGTTCCTGGTGTGGTTTTTTTTCTGTTTTGGTTTATTGGGTTTTTTTGTTGTTGTTTTTGTTTGCTTGGTTGGTTACCTTGTTTTGTTTTCTTTTGTGGGAGGCGGCACACCAGGGATGAGGGAAGAAATGGGGGATTGGTAGGTGAACATAATTGGGATGCATAATGTGAAACCTCCAAAAATTCAATAAAGATTTTTTTTAAAAAAAGATGGTGCCTGGTGGTTTTAGTAAGACCACTAATTTAAATATGAGTCTTTCTCTCTCTCTCTCTCTCTCTCTCTCTCTCTCTATATATATATATATATATATATATATATATATATTATAAATAATGATTTACCAGTTCTCTAGGTATCCCTTAACCCATCAAATTTACACCCAACATTGACCATCATAACATCTGTTATTTTAATGATAAATTATGTTTTTATCATGTTTTTCTTTGATTAAAGCATATTTCCTCTGTTCATCAAATATCTACTAATATCACTTAATACTTAGAAGGACAACTGGATTTCATGTCTTAGCTGAAGAGAAAGTTCATGACTGTGGTCCCTGTTTTCCTCTGTTAAGTTGAAGACCACTTCCCAGTATGTGGACTGATTTATCAACTGCAAGAAACACAAAGTCCAAATAATGGTGATGCACTAGAAACGCGTTGTGTTTGGTTTTATTTGTTTGCATATGGGAGATCTAGGGTAGGTCATCCTGCAGTGGATATGAAAGGTCCACGGTGTCGTTGGTATCTTTACCGTCCCTCACATTGCTGTCTTCCCATGTCGTCTTCTAAATCTGGCTTATTATCTCCTATTTGTCAGATTGGTGCATTTCCAGACAAGGAATATACAAGGAGAGAAAGAAGGAGGGAGAAAGAAGGAAAAAAAGAAAGGAGGGAAAATTACCTTTCACGGTGTTGCCGCCAAATTCTCTTTTATGTCTTCTTAGTCAGAACTGCCTGTTTTGACGAATTGGAACAGGATTTTCATGACTAGGTTAGATATGTTTCTTTCGTCCCTGGATCTGTGTATCGTATGAACAAAATTAGACATCTTGCAGCGAAGCAGAGGGTCAGTGCCTGTTGAACAAACCAACCACACGTTTATAAGAAACACCTAGGAATAAAACAAGCTAATGATAAGAAAAACTTGCAGAATGAAAACGTCACCATCTCTTATGAATTTGTTAGGTGCATGATGTATGCACACGTGTGTGTTGGGAGTGCACATGTGTGCATGTGAGGAGACTGTCTCACTGAACCTGCAGCTCATCATTTGGGTCATCATCTGATTGTCTTTACTGACCAACACTGGACTTCAGGCATGAATGGCATCCCCAGATTTTACTTGGGGCCTAGAAATTGGACTTGGGCCTTCTTGTTTTCACGGCAAATGCTCTTACCCACTGAGTCATCTCTCCAGTCTCACAATGAAAACTTCAAAACACAAGAAAAAATGGATAAATGATACTAAAACTGGAAAGACCTCTTTCATTTGTGCAGTTGCAGAATTAATGTTGTGAAAGTAGCCCTATTACCAAAATGCACATCCAGTGCAATCCCCATCAAAATTCCAAAGACATTCTTTACAGAACTGGAAGAATCAATCCCACTGGGCAGTGGCAGTGCACGCATTTAATCCCAACACTTGGGAAACAGAGGCCAGCCTGGTCTACAAGAGCTAGTTTCAGGACAGGCTGCAAAGTTACAGAGAAGCCCTGTCTCGACAAACCAAAAAAAGAAAAAAAGAAAAAGAAACAGCAATCCTAAGTTTCATTACAGAGCACTCACTAAAGACCCCATATAGTCAAAGGATTCCTGAGAAAGAAATATCAATGTTGGAGGTATTAAAATAATGAATTTTAAATTATAATGCAGATCCACAAAAGTAGCATGGTATTGGAACAAAAACACATAGACCGATGAAATAGAATAGGGTGCCCCAAAGTAAATCTATACAACTACAGCCAACCAATTTTGGACAGAATTGCCAAAAACACACATTGATTGGAGAAAAGACAGTGGTTCTAGAAAAACGATATCCATGTGTAGAAGAATGAAGCTATATTCCTATCTCTCACCTGTAAAACATAAGCTCAAGATGTGTTAAAGACCTAGTGCAAGGCCTGAAAGTGCAGCTAGGAAGGATCCTCAGGATGCAGGCACAGCCAGGGCTTCCCAAAGATAGCTCTGACAGCTCAGGACACAATAGCAATAACTGATAAATGGGATTGCACAAACTTGGAAACAAGCACGCGCTCAAAGAGGCAGCTAGAGAGCCTGCTATACATCTGATAGCTTAATAGCTAGAATCTGGAAAGACACATCGAAAAATAGACCAAGAAACTAATGATCCAATCAATAAATGGGCAAATGAAATGAACAGACACATCTTGAGATGAAAACAGGGATGGGGAGATGGTTCAGCCAGTAAAATGCTTACTGCACAAGCTTGAGGGCTTGAGTTTGGATACCCAGCATGGATGTAAATCAGGGTTGGCAATGTGACCCTGTAATCCTAGCACGGGGAAGCAGAGACAGGCATATGTCAGGGACTCACCGGCCAGCTAGTCCATCCAATTGGTTGAGTTTCAGATTAAGTGAGAGACCCTGCCTTAAAAATAAACAAACAAACATATGGGGTTGGCTCGAGAGATGGCTCAGGAGTTCAGAGCACTGACTACTTTCTCACAGGACTCTCTAGTTATGGCAGCTCACAACTGTCTGTAACTCCAGTTCTAGGGGATCCACCCTTCTTCTGACCTCTGCAGGCACCAGGCAAGCACACACATGGTGCATAGACATACATGCAGACAAAATGCCCATATGCATAAAATTAATAATTTTTTAAATATGGAGTGATAGAAGAAGGTATCTCATGTCAACCTCTGCCCTCCACATACACATATATGGGCACCAGAAACACATTCAACACACACACACACCCTAACCACACTCCTAACTCTGAGGATCCCTGCCATCTCCTCTTCAGAGCCTAGAACAAGACAATGTCTAGCACATAGTGGGGGTTCAGTATGTTCTTATATGCTAAATGAATGATTTTCTTCTATCCTTAAGAAGAACATAATTGTAACAGGTCTCTCAACCATTTAGAGAAGCAACAGAATCTGGAGGAGCTAGAGCCCAGGAGTTAGGAGAGTGGTCATCCATAGCTGAGGGAAAGTTAGGAGACTAAAGGTCCAGGAATCAGAGAGCGAAAATTGGGTACTTTGAGGAGAGCTTGTAAAGGACACTGCCCTTTTCAAAGATGGAATAGGTGATTAAAAAAAACAAAAACCAAAAAACAGAGAGGGCAGGACCTTGCCCAGCAAGACAGACCACCGTCTCTGTGCCCAAAAGGTCAGGGAAGGAAAGCAGTGCCTAAGATGCAGAGACAAAGAAGGCTTCCTGAGCAGCTGTTTATGTGTGCCTAGGGGTCACAGCCATCACATAGTGAGCTGGTAAGTGGTCAGTCCACCTCATTACCCAGTTCTCTCTTTGTTTCCTCTTAAAGCTGGCAGGCAGGAAGCTACAGGCAGCGCCTGTGATTGTTATCCTGGGTAAGAAAGGTACAGGGTGAATCTGGAGGGAAAGATAGAAGACAGTCAGACCACATTATATTCCATTTGCCAGTCATAAGAAAACGGTTATTTTCTAGTTCAGCACATGGGAAGACAAGCTCATCCACACAGTAGGAACATAAATTGATATGCCTTTGAAGATAGGTAAAGCTTGACACAGCGGGTCTACTTCAAGGAATTTATTTTACAGATGTATTTTCTTCAGTGTTCAAAGCAACATGCGCAAAGATTTTCTTGTACTGCTTTAAAATGAAAACGGATTAACTGTTTCTTTATCTATATAGAACTGGCTAAATAAATAACGCCACTATCCAAAAAAGTAAGGTAGATCCTGAGTGCAGATATGAAAAGATGCCTAATATGGAAGGAAATTCTGGATGGACAGCAAATCGTGGTTACCTTTGGGTTGCGTGAATATAAATTTAAGAGTTAGAAATTAAGTTTCTTGTTTTGCTTTTCTGTTCTCTCCTTAATACTATTTTATTGCTTGAATTTTTTACAGTGAGCTTGTATTACTTTAGTAATCTAAAACTGGACCAACTTGTTTTAAATGTTATTAAAGATACGTGTGATATAAGCCTGGAAAGATAGCCCAATGGGTAAAGTGCATAGTTTGGGACCTTCGTTTAATCTCCATCATCCATATCAAACGTTGAGCAAGTCGGCCTGTGCTTACGGTCCCAGTGCTGGGAAGGCAAAGGCGGAAGGGTCTTTTGGATTTCTTTGGCCAGACTGTGCACTCTCCAGGAACAGTGGAAGACCCTGTCTTAAAGAATAGGAGGAAAACTGTGAATGATGACATGCGCCTATACTTCCAGCACTTGCAAGGCAGAGGCAGGGAGATCTCTGTGAGTTCAAGGCCAGCATGGTCTACATAGAGAATCCCAGGCAACCAGGGCTACACAATGATACCCTGTCTCAAGACACAAGAAACAAACAAAATAATAATAAGGTGGAAGTGATTGAGGGAAAATTCAGCTTCTGAATTCCATATGCATATATATACACACGCACTATGACCTACACACATGTAAAAATAACAACAGTGCGCAGGCACACACACACACACACACACACACAGGAAAAAGAAAAATGCGTATACAGAATTTGAGAGGCAGAAAGATTACAAGTTTGAGGCCATGCTGAATACTGAAATCCAGATTCCAACTCAAATAGATGTTCAAAATTCAATTATACTACAATAGAATGAGACATTAATATGCATTCCAATTTCCTTTCTCCCTCATACCATTGTTTGAGGAAAACATTGTAAGTTTACAAAATACATTTATAAAAGGAAGAAAATGATATAACCTATTTTATTAAAAGCAATAATCTCATTGTGCTCCTCACTGATGAAATTGGAGCTGTATATTCTGTTTTATGAGAGATGATGATGAGATAGCAGAATGAAGTGGCAAGTACCAAGACGAGGCCGTGTGAGCATGGATGAAATCAGGTGTTTAATTGGTTGACTTCACAGAAGGTCTGTCACAAAGCATAGCTAACAGCTGTGTGAATACATACGCCATGAAATTGTGACAGATCAATAGCAAAGATTATTAGAAGGCATGTTTTAACTCAATATGAGAAAGGATGCAAAAAATGATTATATCAATAGAATCGGCTGACTTGGAATGACTGGCTATCTCTTCCATTCTAGATTCATTGAAGCAGCAACTAGTAAGACTTTGTTGGGGTGACATAGGAGAGATACTTTCATCAGAGAAGAAGCTGAATATAACACCCCTAAAATCATTTTTATTAAGAGATGTGTGACAAGTCTGAACAAACACAACAGTCCCTTCTTAGTAGCTTCTCTGTATTTTATCCTTCCAAGAAACCATCTGTTATTCGCCATAGCCAATATACAACGTACTTCTGCCACTTTCGTCCATGTTTGTGTTTCATATGTAGCCTGCTGAAGAGGTACATTTGCATGGTTTTTGTTTATTATGTATCTCCTTGACTTTATGTTTTAGTTTTTTTTTTTTTGAGACAGAGTAACCCATGCTAGCCTAGAGCTTACTGTAGGAGCCTCAGCTGGCCTCAAACTTGTAATCTTTATGTTTTATCCTCCTAATATCTGGGATTCATAAGCGTGTGCCCCTAAAAGTCAAATTTCTAAGACAAAGTGAAGGATTTAATTTCCCTCACTTGTCCCTTTGAAATTTTTCTTATTTCTATACATGACAAGCCAAGAAAGGCCAATGTATTTGGCTGATTGAGAAACAATAAACCCTTCTAAAGCCTCAGACAATTTTTTTTATTTATAGAGTTAACAAAAGAAAGCACAGCAAAGTTGTCATGTCCCTTGTCCTATTGGACTGTACAGAAACAAAAGGGACTCAGTGACAATGCCCTGTTGCTAAGGAGCAAATTCCATGCTGCAACTGAGCAGTTTAATAGACTACAATTATAGCTAACAGTGAGAGAAAATATCATTTAATATAGAGTTTGGCTGGCCTTTGTTCCTGGCTCCTGGAAGGGAAACAAAATCTCTAGAATTCCCAAGATGTAGAAGTGCCTTTATTATTTTTGATGATTGTTGTGATTTGAATGTGAATTGTCCCCCATACGCTCATTTACTTGAACATTTATTTCCTTGCTGGTTTGGGAAGTTTGTTGAACCTTTAGAAAGTTAAGCCTAGCTGAAGTAAGTGGGTCATGGAGCCACCTTGTAGCCCAACTCTATGTGCTGTCCTTTAACCCCTAATCTACCCAGATGTGAACAAGGAGCTGTCTTAAGCTTCCTATTGTTGTGGAATATTGCTTTAACTATGTAAAGGTGTGCTGTATTTGTTTATGCTGCATTTGCTTAACTATGTAAAGATGCGTTGCTGTTTCCTTGCCTGCCTAAGGCACCTGATTGGTCTAATAAAAAGCTGAATGGCCAGCCAATAGCTAGGCAGAAGAGGAATAGGCAGGGCAGAGAGAATAAGTAGTAGGAGGAATCTAGGCTTGAGAGAGAATGAGGGAGAAAGAAAGGGAGACACATGGGGCCAGACAACTGCCAGACAGACAGACACAGAAGAATCAGGAAAGTAGGACATATAGAAGGAAAGAAAGGTTAAAAAAAAACTTGAGGAAAAACATAAATGAAAAGAAAGAGGTTATATTAAGTTATAAGAGCTAGTGGGAAGCTGGGCGGTGGTGGCGCACGCCTTTAATCCCAGCACTCGGGAGGCAGAGGCAGGCGGATCTCTGTGAGTTCGAGACCAGCCTGGTCTACAGAGCTAGTTCCAGGACAGGCTCCAAAACCACAGAGAAACCCTGTCTCGAAAAACCAAAAAAAAAAAAAAAAAAAAAAAAAAGAGCTAGTGGGGCAAACCTAAACTAAGGCCGAGCATTCATAATTAATAATAAGTCATGACTTGGGGGCTGACAGTCCAAGAAAGCCTACTACACCCTATGCCACAGAGTTGCCATCCCCCTTCCCTATCATAAACTGTATCCCTTCAAACTGTGAGCAACAGTAAATCCTTCTTCCATTAGGTTGGCCCTTCCCAGATATTTTGTCCTTCCAAAGAAAAGTAATGACAGCCGGGCGGTGGTGGCGCACGCCTTTAATCCCAGCACTCGGGAGGCAGAGGCAGGCGGATCTCTGTGAGTTCGAGACCAGCCTGGTCTACAGAGCTAGTTCCAGGACAGGCTCCAAAGCCACAGAGAAACCCTGTCTCGAAAAACCAAAAAAAAAAAAAAAAGAAAAGAAAAGTAATGACAATATAAATGTGATGCCAACAATAGGGTTATTGCTATGATAAACTTGACCATGGGGCTTTATGCCTCCAGAAATGGTTTGCAGGAAGGATGTGGGTTTGAAGGTGCAGCCTCCATGCCGTAAGCAGAGCTTAATGGGCAATTCTGATATGGAAGACCAGAATGTTAATGAGGATGTGGACAGTAAAAATTGGGCTCCTCAGATTTTAAACAGGAACAAGCTCTTCGCCTGGAATTGAGCTGGTGGCTCTTTACGTTGTATGCTGGCAAAGAAGCTGGCTGAATTCTACTGATGCCTTGAAATTCTGAGTGAGGTTGAATTAAAGAGTTATGGACTACATTGTTCATTAGAGGAAATTTCAGAACAGCATAACATTCAGGCTGTGGCATTGTTATGGCTCACTGCTTTTACCCAGATTTACAGTGAAACAGCAGAAAGAACAGAAAAAATATGAAAAATATAGTTTGGCAAGGAGATTGAATGTAGTTATAGTTACAGACAGAATGGACACAGGGCCAGACAAAGCACAAGTAATTATTAAAGGGAGTAGTGCAACTAAGAAGAAGCCTCAAACTGAACACCTGGACCATAGAAAAGATGGCTGAGGACAACACCCTAACCTCTGAGAACTCCTAGACATAACAGTACAAATCCATTTGGAAATTTTTCATTTGAAAACAAACTCAGTGTTTTCTGATTTATCTGGGCCTCCTAGGGAAGTAATTTCACAGACTCAGCCTTGTAGGCTGTTATGAGTGACCATCCTCTGAGCTAAACAACTGCCATCTTAGAGCATTCAGCTGTGCCCCTTGCAAAAGATCATACCAGCTGGACTTGCTGAAAGTTTAAACTGCCACATAGAGAGAGGGGCCTACTCAAGTTTTACTTGAGTATCCAGCTGCTCCTACAACCTGGCAACTCTGCATGTGGCCTGGGGGAGATGCTGGAGCGTATAGAGGCTGGGGAAGACTAGCGTAGGGAAGACACGCTCTGTCTATGCAGTATGAGGAATTCTTCATCTCTGCTACATAAAGCTTTTCAGATGTGGCTGGTTGGGGGAGGACCACTCACACCCCTAAGTAACCTCTCTACTATGCTTTCTAGGGAGGTCCAATAAACTTAGAAATCCCAGAGTGAACTTTGGTGGAATCATGTCTTGGTTTGTTGTTGTGACCTTAGGAAAAGAGGAAGACACTGTTTTTTATCTTCCCCTGGAAAGGAATTTTGGCAAAAAGGCACAGAGAGGCCTCTATAGCTGCAATCCAGTAGAGCTAGGCTACAACCCAGCAGCAGTATTTGGCACTATCCACATATGCTGGTTGTGCAATCATGCAAGGTGCAAGAGTAGAGAGATCATGGAGTCTTTACCAAGATCCCAGAAAACCACTGCAGCCCAACAATTGTGTAGCAGGGTTGGATTCCTTATAAGGAGCTCCTGAGTGTGAAGTTGTGGAGGTCGAACCCCAGTTGTAACTGGGATCCAGGGCACTGGGAATTTCCAAACATCCAGGCATTCTAAGAGAGAGGCCACATGTGCTGCAGCCAACACAACTGGAGAGGGGATACCAAAGCTTGTTGGAGCACAGATATTTCACGATGACATCTGAAGCTGCAGAGTTTGATGACTGTCCTGATGAGGTTGGTCTTGCTTTGGTCTAATTTTCCTTTCTATATCCACATTTCTTTTGAAATTTGAATAATCTGTGCTAATTTTTATTGAAAGCATGTAACTTTGATTTTACAGGTACTTTGAACTAAGGCTATAATTTGTGTCTAAGAAGGGACTTTGGAACAACATCAGCACTGAAAGACTATAATACTTTTGAAGTTAGACAGAATGAATTTTACATTATGAAATGGCCATGAGGCTATGGAGGTCAAGGATGGAGTCTTATTAATTGAATATGAAATGTCCTTTATGTCTAAACCCTGGGTTTCCAGGCAGAGGCACTGTTGTGTGATGTTATGGAACTTTAGAAGGTAAGGTTCAGCTTGAGGATGGATCACTACGGGACAGGCCTTGAGGTTTTATGTCCCAGGTGCACTCCAGCCTTCTCTCTGCCTCACAGTCCACCCAGATAGGGGTGCATAGCTGCTACACGCTCCTACTGACTGGGAGCTGTCTGCCTCCGTACCTTCCCTGCTGTAATGAATATGCCCCCACAAACCGTGAACTAAAATTGTCATTTCCTACTTTAAGTTGCTTCCCTATCAGGTGTTTGATCACAGTGCCAAGAAGAGTAACTGATACAATGTTTTTTGGGTCATGTGGTCAATCAGTCATCCCTATGTAGTATCCCTAATGAAGACTCCAGACACTGAGACTCAGGTGAACGACCTTGATTAGTCATTCATTATTCAATGATGAAGTCTCAAATACTGCAAGAATGTAGACAGTGATGTGCTGGGAGGAGAACACAGGCAGTGATGTGCTGGGATGGAAAACACAGGCAATGATGGGAGGAGAACACAGGCAGTGATGTGCTGGGATGGAGAACACAGGCAGGGATGTGCTGGGATGGAAAACACAGGCAGTGATGGGAGGAGAACACAGGCAGTGATGTGCTGGGACGGAGAAGTACCACAGTTACCCTAACTTGTGTCTTTTGTTTGATTTTTTTCACCTTCACCATTATTGCATAAGTGTGTGTGTGTGTGTGTGTGTGTGTGTGTGTGTGTGTTGGCACATGTGTGTCTCAGCACGTGCTTGACAATTAGAGAGACAACTTTATTGGGTTGGCTTTGTCCTTCCACCTTTACATGGTGTTTTCGATAGAGCATATCCCTGGCCCTGACTTGTATTTTTTAAAATAAAGCTGTAATCTTGAGTATAGATTCTCTAAGTCCTTACAGTGAATTGTAAAGTATGAGGACTCCTTAAATTTGTAGCTAGTTAGTCAAAAATGATTTTTGTCTAGGATCCCCTGATCTTGGAGCCAGTACTTGAAATGAGGGAAATCTTGTGGAGGACTCTGCCTTTAGTATGCGAAATTTGACCTAATTCTGGATAGTTCAAATACTTGTTTGGAAGAGTGAAAAGAAAAACCCTCAGTAAACCTCCTTGGAATCCAGGAGACAAGAGATGGTCTTATACATTTTCTGAAAACACTGGGAGGCAAATAAGAGATGCCATCAAGGTCTTCACATGTCTTTCGTGGTTTCCTGTTCCCTGAAGATCACATGGCAGTCCACCAAGCTTACTGGCTCCATGGAAACCCTGCCTTAAAAGAGGGTATAAAAGGTGTTTACCAGTATAATGGCAGCTTTTAGCACTGGGTTGTAGAGCAGGAAGACTTTTACTTTCTTTTCAATGCCTTTTTCCTTTGTAATTCCTAGGGGTAGATTGAGGTAAAAGTGTGGGCTCTGGTGATGCCCTCCCTGGACTTAGATAGCAGCTCTGCTATCTCTTTAGTAACTGCATGTCTCTGATGCTGATTCACCAACATGCCCGTCAGTTCAAGGGCTCATCCTCATTCTCAGTCCACAAGAACATTGCCTGAGGCTATCCTTCTCTTCCCTGAAATACTGGCATCTGTTCATTCTTTGCCCTGCTACTTTCTTTCCAGGACAAAGCTCTAATTAATCATCTTTGTTTACCCACTGTTTTAGTCACTATTCTAATGCTGTGAAGACACACCATGACCAGGGCAACTCTTATAAAAGAAAGCATTTCATTTGGGAGTTTGCTTACATTTTCAGAGGGTTAGTCCTTCATCATCATCATGGCAGGGAACATAATGGCACACATGGCGCTGGAGCAATAGCTGAGAGTTACATCCTGATGTGCAGGCAGGGGTTATGGAAAGATGCTGGCCTTGGGTGGGCTTTTAAAACCTCAAAGTCCACCTCCAGTGACACACTTCCTCCAACAAGGCCACACTTCCTAATCCTTCTAATCCTTTCAAATAACACCACTTCCTGATGACTAAGCATGCAAATATTTGAGCCTGTGGGGGCAATTCTTATTTAAACCATTATAACCATTAAAATAACCCAGTGAACAAACAAAAGCCATCTTAGTTTACAATTATTCTTTGCCTTGGGAAACCAAGCCTCCAATTAAATTAGCCTCTTGAGGTCACATTTTCTTATTTGTTAAAGGGATGATAAATAATAGTCTCTGCCTTATGCCATTGTTGGAAGAAGTTAGTGAGTTAGTAGCAGCAAAATCCTTAGAATAGTGCCTAGCATGTGGAGGCATTCAAAGAATGTCACATATTTTAAATTTTTTTCATATATAATTTGATCATTACGTAGTGACTATTATTGTAAACAAAAATCAAGTATACAAACATTAAAACTTCAATATATAATTCTCAATGTATTTTTCAACTCAATAAATACAGTTTTCCTTGTTATCATAACCTCTCATAATTACTATGTGGAGAACTGCATTAAATTTAATAAAAACACATTTGAAATTTTAACATGAGTATCTTATAGGAATATGTATTTATAATTTATTGAAATTCCTTAGTGATCAGGGAAATGCAAATCAAAACAACTTTGAGATACCATCTTACACCTGTCAGAATGGCTAAAATCAAAAACACCAATGATAGCCTTTGGTGGAGAGGATGTGGAGTAAGGGGAACACTCATCCATTGTTGGTGGGAATGCAAACTTGTGCAACCACTTTGGAAATCAGTGTGGCGGTTTCTCAGCAAATTCGGGATCAACCTACCCCAGGATCCAGCAATACCACTCCTGGGAATATATCCAAGAGATGCCCTATCATACTACAAAAGCATTTGTTCATCTATGTTCATAGCAGCATTATTTGTAATAGTCAGAACCAGGAAACAATCTAGATGCCCCTCAATGGAAGAATGGATAAAGAAAGTGTGGAATATATACATATTAGAGTACTACTCAGCGGTAAAAAACAATGACATCTTGAATTTTGCATGCAAATGGATGGAAATAGAGAACACTATCCTAAGTGAGGTAACCCAGACCCAAAAAGATGAATATGGTATGTACTCACTCATTAATGGATTCTAGCCATAAATAAAGAACATTGAGCCTATAATTCATGATTCTAGAGAAGCTAATTAGGAAGGTGAACCAAAAAAAAAAAAATGTAGTTATCCTCCTGGATATTGGAAGTATACAAGATTTCCGAGCAAAAATTGAGAGCTTGGGGGTGGGGGTGGGATGGGGGTAAGGAGAGATGGGGAGAGAAAAGTGAGAAGGGGAGGATGGGAAGAGCATGGGGAAATGGGACAGTTGGGATGGAGGAGGAGTGGATATGGGGGCAGGGAAGTATATATCTTAATTAAGGGAGCCATTTGAGGGTTGGCAAGAGACTGGACTCAAGAGGGGTTCCTAGGTGTCGAAAGAGATGTCCCCAGCTTGTTCCTTAAGCAGCTGAGGAGAGGGTGCCTAAACTGGCCCTATACTATAGCCACACTGATGAATATCTTGCATATCACCATAGAACCTTCATCTGGCGATGGATGGAAATAGAGACAGAGTCCTACATTGGAGCACGGACTGAGCTCCCAAGGTCCAGATGAGGAGCAGAAGGAGAGAACATGAGCAAGGAAGTCAGGGCCGCAAGGGGTGTGCCCATCCACTGTGACAGTGGGGCCGATCTAATGGGAACTCACCAAGGGCCAGCTGGACTGGGACTGATGGAGCATGTGATCAAACCGGACTCTCTGAACGTGGCTGACATGGAGAGCTGACTGAGAAGCCAAGGACAATGGCACTGGGTTTTGATTCTACTCCATGTACTGGCTTTGTGGGAACCTAATCTGTTTGGATCCTCACCTTCCTAGACCTAGATGGAGGGGGGAGGACCTTGGACTTCCCACAGGGCAGAGAACCCTGACTGCTCTTTAGACTGGAGCGGGAGGGGGAATGAGGGGGGGAGGGGAATGGGAGGAGGGGAGGAGGTGAAAATTTGTAATAATAATAATAAACACAAAAAGGAAAAAAAGAAATTCCTTTACCACACTTTAAAACAAAGCATTCGACAATTTTTGTTTTTAAATTTTATGTATATTGATGTACTCCTGGGGAGGGTGTCAGGTCCCCTGAAGCTGGAGTTGCAGATGACTGTGAGCTGCCATGTGGGTGCTGGGAATTCAACTCGGGTCCTCTGAAAGAGCAGTCAGTGCTCTTAACCACTGAGCCATCTCTCCAGCCCCCAGAGTTAACATTTTTGTTGCATACATTTAAAGGAAGAAAGTTAAAGTGTTCATCATATTTTATCTTGAGATAATGGAATTTTGGATTTTTCTTTATATCTTTATGTTTAAATTTTTTCAAGTGATGATATATTATTTTTCTAATTAGTAAGACAATGATCCTTAAAGGTAAAAAGTACTTTTTAATCAGAATCTTTTCTGTACTGGGCAAGGAGAGAGAAGAAAAGAAAGGATTTGAGACTTCTGCAGCATGAGCTATTGCTTTTGAAACATCCTTAAATTATATTTTTATTGGTTTTAACTAGATTCATAACCTACTCGAAAATGCAATCGAGTGGGCACCACAAGCAAATATCTTTGAAATCACGAGCCCCAATACATGAACAGTCATGACATTGAGCAGCATGTCCCTGTAGGAAAGAATTCTTATAATCTGTAATAGTGGATGTTGTACTAACTAGGCCAAGGTGTGCTGTGTGAAGAATAAGATAAAACATTTCTAAAGTAGAGATGAAGATTGATGATGAAGATGAAAAGGTGTTTCAGTGAAGCTGCCTTTTGTTATGTTAGTAACATCACCATCAAATACCATCATGAACTCTAAGAATGGTTTCACCATACAGGGACAGGAAGAGCCGTGGTGACCCATGCCTTTTCCCAGAACTTGGGAGGGAGACAGGTGGCTCTCTGTGGGTTCGAGACCAGCCTGATCTACAGAGCAAGTTCCTGTTTAGCCAGAGCTGATATACAGAGAAACAACCCCCCCCCCCAAAAAAAAAAAACCAACTAATGAACATGGAAGGTGAAGACTGGCAGATTTTTTGAGTTTGAATTCACCTAGTACAGCCAGGTAACCTGAACACATTATTTAATATCTGTGACCCTCCCTTTCCCAGATCCTAATATGTGCTTAATAATGATGGCACCTGAGGGGCTCACTATAATAAT
The DNA here is from genome assembly GCF_018167655.1 of Microtus oregoni. Taxonomy (NCBI): domain Eukaryota; kingdom Metazoa; phylum Chordata; class Mammalia; order Rodentia; family Cricetidae; genus Microtus; species Microtus oregoni. The sequence continues at coordinate 22,508,712 of NW_024543073.1, forward strand.
TAAATGAAGTGTAAACCCTGGGTATTTATGCACTTGCTCTTTGTATTTGAAAATTAACTGTCGTTTTCTGGTGCGGTTTTGTGTTTTTACTGTTGTGAAACAGGTCTCCATGCACTCCTGTTAGCTTTTACCTTAGTCACCGGCTTTAGAACAATTGTCAGGGTAGAGAAAGTAGCCCAGAGGTCTAGAACTTGCCTAGCATGTGAGGTGACCTAGGCTCTGGCCCCACGACCTCTAAAGCAAGAGGGATGGTTAAAGAGGCAGGAAACAGACTTTTTAAATGCTTCCAAAACACATTCTTTTCCTTTGAGGCCTCCAGGCCTTGTGAGCTTTTTAGTGAGCACGGAAGGAGAGCACGAAAGGCCCCGTAACATCCCAGTGGAAAATCTTTTACACTTCTCCTTCAGTAATCTGAATTCTCCACGCCACCACAGTCTAGCCTCTTGTATCTGTGCTGAATTTCCTTGACCTTGTATTTATTTATTGCACAGGTGCTGAGGGAAATTCCTGGCCTGTTAAGAATTCACTTCCTCGCTCACAAGCTGTATCATCTTTCAGAGACCTTTGCAGAACTCAAAATTAGCTTCAAAGATCGCCCAGGGGTTAAGAGGCTGTTTAAGAGTACATTAGGAGGTAGCCTGTAGTCCCAGCAGTCAGGGCAAAGGCTGGTGGATGATGAGTTTAAAGTTAGTCTGGGCTGTCTATCAAACTTGTGGTTAGTACGAGCTACATAGCAAGACCCTTTCTCAAAATGCAAAACTAAGTTTACTAGGTCACCCAAGGTGTTTAGCCAATCCTCACAAAACAGCCACCCTCAAGGAGAAAGTCTATATTCATAGTTCTGCCCACCCGACTCCTACAGGAAGACTTCTTTAGAATGATGAAACACCCTCCAGTATAGATCCAGTGAGAAACTGGGCCACTTCTATCCTTAGCCCTCTGCTACCTAGTTTAAAACGAACGAACGTTGAGGCTTCAACTACATGGAGCCTTCTACTCTGCTGTGGTTTCCCTATAGCTAACAGCATCTTTCTGAGGTCTTCTCACCTGAAGAGAAGCTCAACCCTCATGAGCCCAAATGATTTCCCCGCCTCATTGCTGTTGCTGGCATTTTCTATTGGGAAGAACTCAAGACCATTTGTAAACTTGGTGAATTAGTTTCTTTTCTTGTTGCTAAGACAAAGTACATGCCAAGAATCATGTTCAGAAAGGGAGGATTTATTTTGCTCAGTGTCCAAGAACGTAGCCCATCCTGGCAGGGAAGTCCTGGCATGCAGCTGCTCACATCCCATCCATAGTCAGGAGCCAATGAAGAGGAATGCCAGTGTTAGCTCATTTCGTCCTTTTTATTCCATCCAGGACCCCAGTCGGTAGAGTGGCACCACCCACAGTTAAGGTGGGTCCTCCCCTTAACTAACCTAGTTAGTTAACCTAGATAGTCTTCACAGGGATACCCAGATGTTGACAGCCAGCACTAAACAGCGTACCTGGTGTTCTGTCTCCCAGATTACAGGCAAAAGTTTTAAATCCATATGTCCCAGCAGAGAGGGACCGCTGAACCCCGTTTTCCACAGTTCTTCAAATTAAGCTTTTTTTTATTTGTATACTTTATCTTTCCTCTTAATCCAGTTTCCTCTCCATATTGTTTAAATCTTGTCACTTCAATAATGACACAGTCTCTAAAATATTGTATTTAGCAGGAGGAAATACCTTTACATATGAGGTCTTGTTTCATTTTGTTTGATACAGGGTTTCATGTAACCCAGGCTGACCTTGAATTTACTATGTAGCTAAAGATGCTCTTGACTTTCCTGCTTCCACTTCCCAAGTATTGGAGTTGGGAAGGTCTTTCATTCATGAATTCATCGACTGGCTCTTCCTTTGCCGGTCATTATTTCCCCAAGTGCTCATGGTATTTCTGTATAAACTTCTCTCACCTGCTAAGGTCCCTTCCCCCTGTAGCCTGTTTACATATTTTTCTGTGACCCTGCCCTTTGATTACAGGCTCAGTTATCTGCCCAGGGTTCTGCAATGCTATCTGCGAGCCTCCACAGCCATCCCTGCATGTCTTCTCTTAGAATTCAGATAGGTGATCTCTCAGCCCACTAGAGAGTTTCCCCAACAGCTTGTACAAGCATTTGCTGTTTTGTCTTTGAAATATACATATTTAAACCTAGATATATCAAGTTACGCGACTCCTCTCTTTCTGGAATATTAAATAGGTATGAGTACCTCTTCCTATTCAATCATAAGAAGTAGATTCCTTTAACACTCTAAAGAGCTTTGTGATTTTCAGATAGTTTCAACTTTTTATTGGCTACGATAATATCCATTTCTGTGAATCAAATGAAAATTTATGTGTAAAACTGCAGGAAAATCTATTAATTTTATGAAGTGTGTAATTTGAAAGTAAAAACTACACATCTTTAGTGAAGACGGGGAGAAAACAGCTGCTTTGCCCTGCTAGTCCCCTGCGCCTTTCCTTTACCCTGCCAGTTCCGTGCACCCTTTCCTCCGCTCTTTCCTGTAGCTCCCCCCACTTTCTGCTTTGCCTCTTTGCTTTACATAAAGGTGCTCGTCTCGGCTTGATGGTCCCTGTATCGCGCTTCTCTAATACATTTCATTAAGCATCTTCCATGACTAATATTTTTCTAAGAGAAAAGCAAGACGATATTGCAATCAGCATGTAATATCTTGTATTTACTGGATGGCTACTACATGCCAAACATTATGCTAAATACTTTATGTGTATTTTCCTAACAGGATAGATGTTATATAATCACATCATATTTAATTTTGTTTATTTTAAAGTTTCTTTCTTTCTTTCTTTTTTTTCTTTTTCGAGACAGGGTTTCTCTGTGGTTTTGGAGCCTGTCCTGGAACTAGCTCTTGTAGACCAGGCTGGTCTTGAACTCACAGAGATCCGCCTGCCTCTGCCTCCCGAGTGCTGGGATTAAAGGCGTGCGCCACCACCGCCCGGCTATTTTAAAGTTTCTTACCCCCAGGTAAACATGGTCTACTTTCTGTCTCTGTAGATTAAACAGTATTCTCTAGAGTTTTGTGCAGGGAGAATCATACCAAATATCCTTCGTAGAGTTTGCTTCACTCGGCATAGTTGCTAGGATCCATTCATGCTGCTGCACATTCGGTCATTACCTTTTCTATTGTATGGATTTGCCATGATTTCTCTCTGTGTCAATCTGTTGGTGAGCAGCTAGTGACCCTGAGTTTGAAATTATCATAGACAATGCTGCTGTGAACATTCACGTATGCATCTTTTTTTTTTTTTTTTTTTTTTTTTGGTTTTTCGAGACAGGGTTTCTCTGTGGTTTTGGAGCCTGTCCTGGAACTAGCTCTGTAGACCAGGCTGGTCTCGAACTCACAGAGATCCGCCTGCCTCTGCCTCCCGAGTGCTGGGATTAAAGGCGTGCGCCACCACCGCCCGGCCACGTATGCATCTTTGTAGGGATATGCATTTCATTGCCTCTTATGTAATGAATGCTACAAGTGAAATGGCGGATCATGTGTAGAGATGTGCTCAGCATTTTAAGAAACTGCCAAGCTGTTGAACAAAGTAGTTGGACATTTCAGATTCCCCCCTACAGTGTCATCATCCCTGTGTGTAAGGGAAGAAAGGGAGGATCAGTGGGAAATTGTCCTTTGTCTAAGGGCCAGCTAGATTTGAGCCTCCATCTGCCTAATTGCAAAACTTTGACTTTAACCGCTCTGCTACTTAGTAAGAAATAGACCAGGCATTTCTAGATGTCTGGGTAACTGAGTTTGGATGCTGAGTTTTCTGGTGTTGCTCTGCCATAGCTAGCTCCCAGATAAAGAGAACTTACCTGTGAGGGCCTGTTAATTTATTTGTTCAAGAACACAGCAGATCACAAGACCTTCATGTCCTTTAGTTCTGTGATTCTATTTCTGTAAATATTTGCTGCCCCTACATGGTCACCAATGGCATGAAGCTATAGTGACAAATGTTAAAATTATTTATTAAATTAATAAAATTTATAAATTAATAAAATTATTAAATAAATATTTACAGAGCCCGAACTAAAAAAATTAAAACAAAAACAAACTTAAAATGGAGATGCTCAGTAGGTGGGGTAGCCCCCACATCTGGGTACGATGACAACTATGTCCATCAACAGATTTCATTCATTGTGTTGAGTGATGGATATGAATATTCATTCCCAGGCTTAATGCTCAAAAAACAAAATCATTGACCAAAACAGAACATTCATTCTCTAAATTCAGAGAGATTTAGTGAAGAAAATTAACACCATGTCGAGATCTAAACTCGCTTAGATTTTAGTTCATTCACGTGATTTTGGGTTTCCTGGCGTCTCCTGGTCCTTAGTGATTCAGCCCTTTGCTCTTGGTCTCCATTTATAACGGACACTGTGCTAGCTACTGTTCCAGTCCTGCCCAGCCCTACCAGTGTCCTCCCTACTTCTATTCCCCTCCATCTTGTCTTCCGTGCTCCCCACATGTCCTCCCCACTCCTATTCCCTCCACCTTGTCTTCTGTGCTCCCCACATACCCTCCCTACTCCTATCCCCCCACCTTGTTTTCTGTGCCCCCATGTGTCCTCCCTACTTCTATTCCCTCCACTTTGTCTTCCGTGTTCCCCAAATGTCCTCCCTACTCCTATCCCCTCCATCTTGTTTTCCATTACCATACATGTCCTCCCCACTCCTATTCCCTCAACTGTGTCATCTGTGCTCCCCACATGTCCTCCCTATTCCTCTTCCCTCCACCTTGTCTTCTGTGCTCCCCACGTGTCCTCCCTATTCCTATTCCCTCCACTTTGTCTTCCATGCTCCTCAGGCATCCTCCCTAATCCTATTCCCTCCATTTTGTCTTCCGTGCTCCCCACATGTCTTCCTACTCCTATTCCCTCCACTTTGTCTTCCATGCTCCCTACATGTCCTCCCTACTCCTATTCCCTCCACCTTGTCTTCTGTGCTCCCCATATGTCCTCCCTACTCCTATTCCCTCCACCTTGTCTTCTGTGCTCCCCATATGTCCTCCCTACTCCTATTCCCTTCACCTTGTCTTCTGTGCTCCCCACATGTCCTCCCTACTCCTATTCCCTCCACCTTGTCTTCCGTGCTCCCCACATGTCCTCCCCACTCCTATTCCCCCCACCTTGTCTTCCATACTCCCCACCACCACCACCACGTCCTAACGCTGAAATTTGCTGGCTCATTCTCTAGGGCTGTTTTTGAGCAGGAGCACATGGGTGATCTAAAGGTGCAGATGAGAATCTCTCATGCTCGGGCTTCGGCTCCTCATTGGTCCCAGTAGCCATATCTTTCTTCCATTCCACTTCCTGCTACTCCTTACTGGGTTTTTCTGACTCCATTGTCTTTTGTTCTTCCTTTCATTCTATCTGTTTTTTTTTTTTTAAATCTCACTGGAGTTTTGTTGTTTTCTATTTTTAATACAGGGTCTCTGGTCTGAAACTCATCATGTAAGCCACAAAGCTGTCCGTCTCCTAGGGGCTATGCCCATAGGTGTGCACCATTGTGCCCCTTTGGGTTCTATTTTCTTTCTTTTTCCTTAACCCCAGGTGAAATTAGGGTTCTCCTTTTATGGTTTGCACTTGGGTAACTTACCATGAATTTTCTGTTTTCTTAACCTTGCAGAGGCATATTTATTTGTGTGACCATTTCATTTAAGTCTCTTCTTTCAAACTACATAGAATGAATTTTATTTCTTTCTGTAAATTCCATTGATTCACCATTTCTTAAAACCTATTGAACTGGAACTCAAAAACTCCTTTTGGAAGACAACTGTGACATCAACCAGTGAATACATATTTAGCATCTTGTGCTATACCACGAATTATACTAAGAGCCATGAGAGGTGCAAGTCACTTTCATCATGCTCTACCCCTTGAGGTTTATGATCAACACGTTAAACATTAACATGGAACGTGAAACCTCGAATGTTAAGTTAGATAAGGTGGGCCATGGAATGAGCCAGGTGTGGCGTGAGATAAACTTGTCACAGGAAATGCTCGCTCTCAAGATATGACATGCTTCTTGTAATGTGTGTGGGGGGGTAGAGGTTGAGACAGAGTTTCCTGGTAGCCCTGGACGTCCTGGAACTCACTCGGTAGATCAGGTTGACCTTGAATGCACAAAGATCAGCCTGCCTCTGTCTCCCTACTGGTATTAAAGGTATGTGCCACCACCGTCCACCTATGGCTACTTCTTGTCATTTTAAAAGAGCTTCTTGAATCAGAAGTGTTTTTGCTTATTGGACTTGCTAATTAGATCATTCTGAACTAGAAAGTACTGGTGAAGTTTCCACCATGAATACTGACCCTGGGAAGTGTGTCCAGCAGTACACAAATTTCATGGGAACTATCTACCATTCCCATGTACTGACAGAGCAGGAACCCAGGCAACTGCTGCTGACTTTTCTGTAGACTTGGTGTGCAGTAAATAAAACCCAGCTTCACTAAGCTGTACATTTCCCCCACGTGGTTCAGAGGCAAAGCTCTAGGGATGGCAGCATGGGAAAAACATGCACTAACTTATGCCTACTGTGATTGTCTCAACTCAATACAGTCACTGTATTAAAAGCTCGATTCTCAAGTGGGCACGGTGGCACATGACTTTAATCCCAGCACTCTGGAGGCAGAGGCAGGTGAATCTATGTGAGTTTGAGACCAGCCTGGTCTACAGAGTGAGTTCCAGGAGAGCCAGGGCTACACAGAGAGAAGCCCTATCTCAAAAACCAAACCAGTCCAATCCAAACCAAAACAAAACAAAAGAAGAAGATTTAAAAAGCTTGATACTCAAGCTTACTCCTTTGATGATTCAACCACCATTCGAAAAGGAAAGACATTAGGATGTGAGGAGAGCGTTGCTCTCTGCAGACATACATACAGCACGGATGTCATATGCAGGAAGGCTTTTGTGCTATTTGAGGGCCCATTCTTCAAACTTGATTAGAATTCAGGTGTGCAAGAGGAGGGCTTAAGGAGGAGGGAGCAACGATATAGTGGAAAGGAGTTAGCAATTACACAGGTTAAGGAAGGGCAAGCAGGACGAGAGCTGATCACAGTAGTGGTGTTTTGTTTTTAACTCTTTGGGGCCTGCCACCCAGCTTCCAAATAAAAACATGGAGACCTATTCTTACTTATGAATGCCTTGGCTGTGTCTAGCCAACTTTTCTAACTTAAATTATCCCATTTCTCTTTATTTACATTTTGTCTCTGGGCTTTTTACCTTTCCTTATTCTATATATCGTTCTTTCTTTCTAACTTGTGGTTGGCTGAGTGACTGGATGACTGGCACCTGGTGTCCTCCTCTCCTCCTGTTCTCGCTTCTTGGTTTTTCTGTTCTCTCTCTCTCTCTCCCTCCCTTTCTCTCTTTCTCCCTCCCTTTCTCTCTTTCTCCCTCCCTTTCTCTCTTTCTCTCTCTCCTTCTCTCTCTCTCACCTAGACTTTTATGTATTCTCTCTTCCTGATAGCTCCACTTATCCCTTTATCCTGCCTGTCTATTGGCTGTTCTGCTTTTTATTAGACCAATCAGGTGTTTTAGACAGGTAAAGTAACACAACTTCACAAGTTAAACAAATACAACATAAGGATGCAGCACATCTTTACACCATTAAGCAAACATCCCACAGCACAAACAAATGTAACACATCTTAAACTAGTATTCCCCAACAGACCACCCTGTAGCCATGCTGACAGAACTCTACAGTTTCACGCTTTGTTTTAAGCATTAATGTAGCCACTCAGCAAAGTCATAGTTGACTAAAAATTATAGACATATTTAATATACAGCGCTTCGACAGGAGACAGGACCCTGTGGAATTTCAGAGCTGATTTTTGAGGCCTTTGTTGCTGCAATACATGTATAAAAGAGGAAGTTCTGAAGTACATTCTTGTTAGGAGCCAATTTCCTCCTAAAATCATTACAGGAACCATCACCCTGGGGAGTCTGCAGAGAACCCCACACCCTTAATTGTGTTAGGAATAGTTCTATTGACAGAGCCTACCCCACACCCAAATTGGCTGTTAATGAGAGCTATCTGTTAGCGAAACCCACCCCACATTCCAAACTATCTAGGGATCTAGGTGTGTCAACTCGTGACTTCTTGGCCTACAGTGACCTGACCGAAGACAACCTCCTGCCTACGTGACCAACTCGGACCATGTGACCAACGTGAACCACGAGGCAAGAGCCCAGGCCCCTGTGCCCACCCCCCAACTCTTTACCCTATAAAAGTTGTACCCCGTCTCTAATAAACTGAGGCTTTGACAAGAATTCTCGCTTAGCCTCCTTCCGCTTTCCTAGCTCATTATCTTCCAGGTAGTGCCTCTCCGTGACCCTGGAATAACTGAACTGCCGGGTGGGTTACAACCCCTATACTGAGTAGCCCACCCCAAGGCAATCAACACATTCTCAGTGTAAATCAAGGACGTGGTACGTCTGATAATGAGCCAATTAAAGGTTGCAGTTATGGCAACAATCGTATCATTCAGATGTTTCCTTTCCCCAAAGGGAAGACAGCACAACATTGATTTCCTATCCCTGAGCAGGCACTTGCTTCCTCTGGGCACTGTGGGAAATGAAGGAAAACTACATCAACCATTACAGGCACTCCATAAAGGGAAGCTCCTTGGGATAAGAAATAATGCTGCATGCGGACAGGGATTTCTAATCGTTAAGGCCCCTGGGTTGGGGCTACATTCTGTGGTCTTTCACCCCATCTCTGTCTGATCTTCCAATTCCAAAGGAGGAAAAGTAGGACTGAAACTCACCCACTAAGAGCCGCTGCATAAATGTCTTTTAAATGCTTTATTCGGGAGAGCCACAATTACTGCGGCACTTTGCTAATAAACTCCTGATGAGTCTAATCTCTAGATATCAAAGAACTAAATAAAAATGCATGAACTGGATAGCAAATTAGCAGCCGCAGCTATTGAAGTGACACACGAGTGCTGCCCACATAAGGCACCTGGAAACAACCTAGATGCCCTTCAATGGAAGAATGGATGAAGAAAGTATGGAATATATACATATTAGAGTACTACTCAGCAGTAAAAAACAAGGACTTCTTGAATTTTGCATGCAAATGGATGGAAATAGAAAACACTATCCTGAGTGAGAATTTGAAACCAAAAAAAAAAAAAGGCACCAGGATGATCTAGCACTTCTTTCAGACCAGTAGTCTTGGGTCCCGAGTTAGCAGAACACAGGGTCTACTCGCTAAATAATTACTCCAAGCAGTGTGAGTTTCCGAATCAGCACCATTTGTTTCTACGAAACTATCCTCTATGCATCCCACCAATGTGAGAAACAGATGAGACAATTATGCAAAGGTGCTTTGTAAACTGAAAAGCTGCGTGCTGCTCGAGGAATGGTTACTGTCTTTCAGGGATTTGTACATAGAACGCGTTGGAGGGTCTTCTGTAGGGCAATATCTCAAATTACATAAAATGCGTTTATCTTTAAGAACTAAAAGTACTAGTAAGATTTTTGAAATGTCATTTGTTAACAAAGTTGCTCTCCTCCCATAGTGAGCTGAGAGACTAAAAAGAATTACAGTCAGATAGTATTATTCCATTGTATCTTTAAAATATTTTAATTATATATACAAACATGTATTTGCATTTGTGTAGGTGTATGTATGAGCACACATGAACATCAAAGGACAATTTGTGAGAGTTGGATCTCACCTTTTACCATGTAGATATATTGCTGCGCATTGAACGCAGGTGGTCAGGCTGGCCTCAAACTCACAGAAATCTGCCTGCCTCTGCCTCCCGAGTGCTGGGGTTAAGGGCATGCACCACCACTGCTGACATATTTTATTCTTAACAATGGCTGTCCATGTAAGAGTTTAATTTTTCTACAGATTTTTAGCATTTAAATTTTCTTTTTTATTTAAATTTTGTTATTATTGTGTATGCACATGTACATGGTGTGTGTGTTTGTGTGTGTGTGTGTGTGTGTGTGTGTGTGTGTACCACAGTCTATGTGTGGCAGTCAGAGGACAATTTTGTGGAGTTAGTTCTCTCCTTTCAACTTTACACGGGTTCCAGGGATCACACTCAGATCTCCAGGCTTGAGCAGCAAGCCCCTTTATTTACCATCTAAGCCCTGCCTTGATTTGTTTTTAATAATGAGCTTACACTACATTAATAAACATACCATATCAAGGTTTTATGTGACTAAAACACTTGAAACAAATCGCAAGCTCATTACTGAGCCGGATGATTGTCGTGGCCCGTGAGGGTCCAACATAAATTCCCTAATTCCTCAAACCGGCTGGAACGGAGTCGCGAGGAAAAGAACTGACACAGCTTACACCGTCATCACGGAAAATGGCCGGATCCCCGTTTATTCTCCAAACATTTTATATACCCACACCAAATTGAGCGGGGAAGGGGGAAAACACATTACGCCATCACATAGGCAACCAGGTGCCTGGGCTAAAGTCAAGTCCGCATCTAGCAGTCAGGTAGGCCCTGAATTAGCATCTCTATAAGACATCCTTCCAAATTACAAAAGAAAGGAAGCACCAAATATCTGAACTCTTAAGTCATCAGCTTCAGTCAAACATCTCTTCTCAGGTAATCCACATCTTAACAAAAGAAGCTAGGAGCAGGCATCCTGGCCTTTGTTAAGGGCAGAGACAGCTTGTCTGCAGAGCTACCTGATCAGCTCGGACCCGGCTAATGGCTTTTGTGCCATATCGAAATATGGGCCCACAGATGATTGACTTTGAAAAACTGGAAAAGAAATATTGAAGGTTTGAGTTGTTAAAGCCAAACGAAGTTTTAGTTCTGCTTGCTGAAGTTAGTTTGGAATTGTCGGGCTTGAAAAAAATGACTCAAAATATTGTTCTCAGTGCTCTGAAGCACCAGGAAGTAAGTGCAAAATAATGCCGATTCTCCGTGGGGCGGAAGCAACTCTCCCTCCAAACATAAGCTGCAAAAAGATGAGCTTTATCCTCCTGTATGATTTTAGCCTTTGTTTGTGATCAATAAATCAAAAAGTCCACATGTTTGCTGAATGCACTCCAAGCCCCAGAGAAGAATCAGTAACAATGGCTTGAACATAGTTAACAAGATCAACTTGACTTGCACAAAGGAAGTACTGGTAATGACTGGACTTGGTACTTACTGCTGAGAGTAACGCACAAAAGGTGTGGACTGTTTCCACAAGAGGTGTTAAAACATTTCAAAACTGAGAGGTGGTGGTGCATGCCTTTAATCTTAGTACTCAAGAGGCAGAGGCAGGCAGATCTTTGTGAGTTGGAGACCAGCCTGGTCTACAAAGTGAGTTCCAGGACAGCCAGGGCTACACAGAATAAATTCTGTCTCGAAAAACAAACAAACAAAAAAGAGCCAATTCAAAGGGGAGTGAGTATTTTTCCTTCACCTGATTTCCTTCATCCAGTCTCATACTTGTTAAAATGCTGATATCTATATATGTATATGTGGGGAGAAAAAACTAGGAGGTTATTAAACTTATATATTATGCCACTACCTAGTCATATGTAAACGGACTTTCTACCAGAATATTAAAGGACAGGAACAAAACAAAACAGAAAGCAAAGTGGGCTGGAGAGATGGCTCAGCAGTTAACAGCGTTGGCTGCTCTTCCAGAGGACCAGGCTTTGGTTCCCAGCACCCACAAGGTGGCTCACAACCATCCATAACCCCAATTCTAGGGCGTGTCACACCTTCTTCTGGACTCTGAATTGGGCATGTATATGGTTCACAAACACACATACATAAAAATAAATAAATAAATTTTAAGTAAGTGAGCCAGGCACCGTGTCATGTGCCTGTAGTCTCTACACTTCAGAAATACAGGTGGGACAATGAGCACAGGAGTCTGAGATCAACCTGGGCCATGAAGTTAGACTCCATCTCAAACACACAAACAAAAACCAAGACAATAACACAAAACTACAGGTTTTTTCCACCTCAAAGGAGGCATATGAAAGCAAAAGCTATTATATTTGTGGAAAAGTTTTGCTCTATATTATTAACTCAGGCCTGAAGTAACATCAGAAAGGCTGTTGGCATCCTGCGGCTTTCTGGTTGTTTGAGCTTGTTCAATAGGCTCCACACACCCATTATTGATAAACGATCACGATATAAAGAGCCCTTGGGAATTTAAATGTGAGATTCTATAAGTCTATTGTGTCCCTTGCAGCATTATCTTATGGGGATCCAGGGTGAATACGGGTGAACTAAATGATATCCCCCTGGAAACAATAAAGACTGAGATAGAAAAACAGGTTTCTATTCTCTGTTCAATATTTACCATTGGTTCCTGGTTGCGCCTAGAGAATCTCTGGTTCAGAGTCCATTGTATTTATAATAGATTGTGAACACCAATATGTTTCTAATTTGAATATGTCAAAGAACGACAATTTCCAAAACTTGGTTCTAAAATACTCTAGTGAAATAAGCTCTTACTATCTTTAGTTATTGTACCAAACAATGAGTTTAATTATGGTTAATATTTTTGTGTATTTGTACCATCACACCCCCCTCCTTCTACTGGTCAATTTGCCTACACCGAATAGGAAAAGTCTGGTCCTTCTGCTCTCCACTCGCTAGTGCTGGGATTACAGGTTTGCACCTCTGTGCCTGGCTCTCAGTATCGTTTTTCACTCACATTTTCTCGATAGCTAAGGATGCCGAATACTTTTCCACGTATTTATTGACAATTTGTACCTTGTCTTTTGAGACTATTTAATTGATTTTCATACTTGCTGATTGAACGTTTAAGGATTTTCTAGTATCTGTATGTTGTAGAGATTAATCGTTTGTCAACTACACTGCTGGAGAGAGATCTTTTCCATTCCACCTGCTTCTCTTGTTTCCTTTGCGGGGCAGAGGTGTTTTAACTCCATGGCATCTCATTGGTCAGTTCTTTAGGTTATTTCCTGGCTGGTTGCATCCTTTTCAGACAGGCTATGCTTATGCCTATAATTTGAACTGTTTTCCCTTAGCAGTTTTAGAGTTTCAGGTCTTAACATTACTAAGGACTTTGTTTCATTTTGTATTGATTTTTGTACAGGTAAGAGAGAGTGACCTAGTTTCATCATTCTACATAGAGAGCTCCAGTTTGCCTAGCATTATTTGTTGAAACACACACACAGACACACAAGCCTCTTTCAAAGTTGCTGCTCATGGTGTGTTCATTCGTTTCTGCATCTTCTGTTCTATTGCATGTACAAGTCTTTGTGTCTACACAAGACACAGAGTTTTTTCTTTTTACTTTTTTGTTACTACAGCTCTGTAATTTAATTTGAAATAAAGTATTACAATATTTCCAACATTGTTTCTTTTTACTCAGGATGGCTTTGGCTAGTTGGGTTATTTTGTCCTTCTATATGAAATTCTAGACTTTTGTTTTCTAGTTCTGTGAAGAAGGTGATTGGGTTTTGATGGAGAGTGCATTGAATCTGTAGGTTGCTTTTGTAATAAAGCTATTTTCAACTGTTAATTCTACCATCCCATGAGCATGGGAGGTAAAAAGAACTTGTAAAAAATTCAGGAAATTATTAAAAATAGCATAAGCTTAAATACTGTTTTAATTAGGTTTAGTAAGTGGTCAGTGGCAGAAATTGCATAAATTTAGGGTTTAGAAAGGATCCTAGGATTCCTAGGATCCCTATAGCATGTTAGAACTTTATCAGTTCCCAATTAATTTTAATCAAAAGATAATGCCATGTGTCTTTTGTTTTTATCGTACTTTAATGGTGAGATTTAAACTGTTTCTAAATGTGTAATTGAGTTGTAGTGTTTTACTCTTCACTTTAAAGCTAAAATCTAGTATGTGTGTATCTCATTATTCTTATAGTATAAACAGTGTTTTTCTCTTCATACAAACCATAATGTCAGAAATGACAGGAAATAGAAAACAAAATGCTATTATGTGTTTTATAATTATAATACATAAGATATGAGTCAAATAATAAAAGAGAAATCAAATGTCAATTTCATGAAGCTCATAAAAACTTAAATCCCAGAAGATTTTAGGATAAATGAAAAATAAATGTAAATAGCATCACAGTTATAAGTGTTATAACGGGTCACAAATATTCCATTCTCTAAAGACTATAATTCCCTGGAATAAACACAACTAAATGATTACATATTTTTGTGCACTTAGTATTTCAAAGAAGAATTCTTTAAAAATAGTTATTTCCAGGCAGGGTGGTACATTTATTTAGTCCTAGCCCTGGGGGGTCAGAAGTCGGCGGATCTCTGTTAGTTCAAAACCAGCCTGGTCTACATAGTGAGACTCTGTCTCAAAATCACAAAATATAAATAGATAGATAGATAGATAGATAGATATAGGTATCAGTGATAGTATGCCTCTCGAACTTTCATGTTATGTGTGCCTGATCAACTATAAGGAAATTTCAAATAAATTCATTTAATTATGAATGTCTCTCTTGAAACACAGTCTGACACATACTTGCTGTTTATTGACTTTAATGTGGAAATGCACACAGGGACAAAACACAGACTCCATGTTCAGGTATTCCTGCCAAGTGGGTGAGCGCAGCTCAGATCCAGAGATGCCTGCAGTGCAGCATGTGTGTGTTGGCGTGTGCATGCCACAGCGTGTGTGTGGAGGTCAGAGGAAAACCTCGTAGAACGGATTCTCTTCTTCATCTTCACGTGGATTCTGGGGCTCACACTTGAACTCAGGCTGTCAGGACTGCACAGCAGTACTGAGCTGTCTCCCTGGCCTTCTTATTTTAATTTAAGAAATACATTTTATCCTTACATTAAGACAACACATTAGATCTTGTTTTCCTTATTTTTTGTTCATAAATAAAATATACTCTAATCCCATAATACTTTTTTCAGAGAACTAATAATTAAAGCCCTGAAAAGAACCCACATTGCTGTATGTGTTAACTCTCTTTTGCTTTGAAAAATATCTGAGATAACACATGAGGATAAAGGATGTGTTTTAGTCCCTGTCCTTTGGCCCCATGGCTTTAGGTTCATATGCCATGGTGGTAGGGTAGTACACAGCTTTGGAGGTTGGTTTACCTCAGCATGGCCTGGAGGCATAAAAGAGGGGAAGAAGAAAAGAGCAGAGTTCCCTTCAAGGGCACACCTCTAATGACCCATTATTTTTCACTGAGCCCTGTCTCCTAAAGGCTCCACTCTTTCCCAATAGCAGCAGGAGCCTTCAGCACATGGGCTGCTGGGAGAGACTCCAGATTCAAACTCTTTCAGCTTAGTTTAACAATCAGTTCCACAAATAATTTTGATTAATAAGACAGACTTTAAGATCTGCATGTTTGCAATTTCATCATTAAGTTGATTAAAAAAAAAAAAAGAACAAGGCCTTTCTTGATTTGAATGCTTCCCCACAGTGACACAGGGGAATGAGGCCACAGATTCTGGTCTAGACACCCAGGTTCCGGCCCAGGCTCCACTATTTACACTCCGTGTTATCCAGGGCACTGATTCAACCTCTTTGCCCTTTGGTTTCCTTGTCTGTAAATAAGAATGATGAACTAGCAGTGCGCGCTCTGCACAGTGGTTAGCAAACTAATGAGCTAACGAAACACACTAGCAGTGCTTTTAAAGGCTATTAAATGTTAGACGTTGTTATAATTTTTTGAAACATTTAATTACGGGGCAAATGGCAGCTGCCTAGTTCAAATATAACAGATAGCTCGTTTAAAATCAAACTACTTTATTGAAGGATCTGACTTTTTTTTCCCTGAGAAAGGGAAACTCCAGGATCGTCACCTTGGTCTCCAGTCAATGACTCTAAATATACTCTGAGCTGAGTCTGTCCCATAGAGAACAGGAAACACGGTGGATGAATCAAGAAGAGGAGAACCCACCCGTCTTAGCTTCAAGTCTATTCTGTGTTTCTATAACAAAATACTTGAGGCTTACATTTTATTTATTTTTTAGTGTTTAGTTTTTTTGAGACAGGGTTTCCCTGTAGCTTTAGAGCCTGTCCCAGAACTAGCTCTAGACCAGGCTGGCATCGAACACACAAAGATCTGCCTGCCTCCACCTCCCAAGTGCTGAGATTAAAGGCGTGTGCCATCACCTCCCAGCTGAGGCTTATATTTTATAAAGAAATGTGGTTTATGTAGCTCACAATATTAGAGCCTTAAAAATCAAGATTGAGCAACCCCATCTGCTTGACCATATCAAGGTAAAGGACATCATATGGCAGAAGCACTTGCAAAGAGATTGAGAGAGGCCAGAACTACTTGTTTATAATGCCCGTTTTCGTGGGACCTAATCCAGCCTGAGAGATCTGACCCACTCCTGTGAGACAGCATTAGTCCATTCATAAGAATAAATCCCCATTGCCTAGTGACCTTCAAATAGTCTCCAGATTTTATTTTATTTTATTTATTTATTTATTTGGTTTTTCGAGACAGGGTTTCTCTATAGCTTTGGTGCCTGTCCCGGAACTAGCTCTTGTAGACCAGGCTGGCCTCGAACTCCCAGAGATCCGCCTGCCTCTTCCTCCCGAGTGCTGGGATTAAAGGCGTGCACCACCACTGCCTGGCTAGTCTCCAGCTTTTTAAAGGTACCATCACACTAGGGATCGAGCTTCAGTCACATGGTCTTTTAAG
This sequence comes from Microtus oregoni, assembly GCF_018167655.1. Lineage (NCBI taxonomy): Eukaryota > Metazoa > Chordata > Mammalia > Rodentia > Cricetidae > Microtus > Microtus oregoni. The sequence goes on from NW_024543073.1 coordinate 22,525,341, forward strand.
GTACAAAACAAATCTAAGCCACTTACAATCTTTTGTCTGGACAGATGAAGAAGTTGTTTCACAAAGTCACTTGATGCTGGAAGGCAAGTTTCCCACATAGGATATAAACCAGAAGCCTGTTAAATTCTAATGCATTTTCCCAGGGCGATGGAAGGTGAACAAAACCACTTTCAAAGCAGCTAGTAGGGCTGGGCGGTGGTGGCGCACGCCTTTAATCCCAGCACTCGGGAGGGAGAGGCAGGCGGATCTCTGGGAGTTTGAGACCAGCCTGGTCTACAAGAGCTAGTTCCAGGATAGGCTCCAAAGCTACAGAGAAACCCTGTCTCGAAAAACAAAACAAAACAAAACAAAACCAACAACAACAAAAAGCAGCTAGTAGGACTGCTGTGGAGGAATACGGGGAGACGGCTCAACTGAGAGTGCCTGCTCTGCAGACATGGGGACTTGAGTTTGCTCCCGGGCTCCCATGTGAAAAGGCCAGGCATGGCAGCATGTACCTGCAATCCCCGTGGTGGAAACAGGAGGGTATTGGGGCTTGATGCCCAGCCAGTCTTGTCAAATCACTGACCTCCAGATAAGATGGAGTGGCAGTTGAAGAATGATAACGTCAACCTCTGGCCTGCACATGCATGCTTGTGTGTGCACGCACACACTCAACAACACACAAGCTTTTCAAGCTGAAACACTTCCATAAACAAACCTCAGGTTTAGACTCCTGAAGGATATAACTATCAAGTAGCAAAAGCAAAATTCCTGGCAGGAAGCTCCAGGAGACATGTCACCATCATGCCCAAGTGCCCAGCCACTGATCTTGAGGCATTACTGACAAGGAGAATTTGGTGGCATAGCAAGAATGGTGTGGAAGGTCCTTCTGTCTATGTGTTGCTTTTATTGGTTAATGAATAAAGAACTGGCTTGGCCTATAGCATGGGAGAAAAAAGGGAGGAGTCAGAGAGATGCCATGCAGCCACCACTAGAGATAGGCATGCTGAAACTTTACTGGTAGGCCATGACCTTGTGGTGATATACAGATTAATAGAAATGGGTTAAATTAAGATGTAGGACTTAGCTAATAAGAAGCTAGAGCTAATGGGTCAAGCAGTGATTTAATTAACACAGTTTCTGTGTGATTATTTTGGTTCTGGGTGGCCAGGATGAGCAAGTAGCCCTGTTTCCCCCAACACAAGAATGCTTTAGAGTTGCAATCTTATAAATATTTTCAATTTAATTTATAGCAGCAATATATTCATAAACACGGTGGACCATCTCTGATCGCAGCCATGGGCACAGTATACTTCTGCTTCTTGAACCTTTTTTTCAGAATGGAAATAATAACCTAGATTACCTTAGAATCTAGCATGTGATACCTGCTCTACTTAAGAACTTTTCTGTATGTTGCCTTGTATTATCTTCAAATCATTGTGTCCTAATTTCCCACTTTACATAGAGGAGAAATGGGGCATAAACTTGTATGTGAGCCATATAATCTTATCCAGAAGGACAAAGGGATCCTACCGAGCTCTGACTTGTGTTCACAGCATATACCTCTCACCCCTTTGTTTGTTCCCTGATCTTTGTTCCCTGAAGACAAGAATTGGTCTTGTTATGAGGAGGGGGCAGGAGATGGAATGGGTTGAAATTGAACACAGTTATCATAGGCAAACTCTGCCCAAAAGTTTTGGTGCGTGACAGCTTCGATTTTGGTTTTCACCTACACTGTTGTTTCCTCAAGATTTGTAAATCACAGGAAAAGCTTAATAAAGATATTGATTTTATCATAGCATTTTCTACTTACAAGATGAAATTTGATCATCTCGTCTTGATTACAGTCCCTAGTCTCCTAATTGCCCACTGATGTGTTGCTAGGTCCATTTCCTCCCCATTCCCTGTGTCCCTGTTGCTAGATAATACAAGTCATATAAATGACTTTAAATTTGCCAGTAGCTGCATTTTAAAGATGAGAAGAAGTAGAAAAATAATTTTAGTAACTTGTTTTATTTAACTATATACCCAGGACCATATTTCAGTATTCACCCTGAACTCCTTATGAACAGGATTTTGAGGCTCGGTAACTGCAGTGTGTGCTGACTGATGTCAGTGTGTCCGACTGTCATATAACATTAGAGGTAGCCATTCTGCTGCCCAACCGATACCAGTCTCTTCCCTCTTTCCCTGCTCAGCAGCAGCCTTCTCAGGCCTTCTTCAGAATGTCCTGGAAATACAGCAATAATGTTCTGAACACTCTGTGCCAAATGTAGCATTACCATATGGATTTGGAGGGACTGACTCTCACAACTTCTCACCTCTAAAAACTTTCAAGTTATGGTGGCACCAGTGTGACCTTGAACTTCATATTTGACCTTAGCTTGTTAGGAAACAGATTGTTAGGTAAAGTAACTAGTGTGCACTGAGTTATAAGTCAGCCTGTTTGAGTCTCAGTGACATTCTAGCTTAAAGTCATCCAGTCCTATGATTTTATTCTAGAGATCTAGAAATGGAATCTTGAGACGCAAAACGATATCTCAGGGTCACGCAACCTAGTAATTAATACGTGTGCAGAATTACTGTGTTGTATCGGCGTAAATAAATGCAAGGCAGATATTAAAGAATATATACAGCTTTAATGTTTAAATAAACTTACAGAACCGAGGTTCCTGCGTAGCCGTTTCACAGGAGGCAGGAAAAGGGACGAGCTGCCTCCCACACGCCCGATTTATCCGTATGCATTCGCCCGAGGCAAACCCGCCCCCTAAAGGGGCTGGCTTAACTCTACACTGTGTCTCCTCCATGAACACACTGTGATGAGCTGGAAGACACTGCTCACTAAGGACAGAGAGTCCTAGTGTGTTGCTTAAAACTAGACATCTCCAGATCATATCTTCAAGTATAGATATGGGTTTGATATAGAATTGCCTGGTGTCAAAGCCTTTAGCATACATGTATCTGCTGAACACAGAATGGTGCTACTCCGAATGGTCAAAGATCAAAGGTAGGTAGGAATCCAAAGACCTGTCGCTGCAATGGAATGTAAAATGCCTCGCTCACTACCTGTTCTCGGCATCACACATTGCAACAACAACTTGGACATACTAGGTTAAATAAAGCATTGTTTGTGTCTGCTTAAAGTCTTTTTAAATGTAGTTACTAACAAATGTATCATTATCAGGATATGTGCATATATGTGCATATGTGTGTGCCAGTGTATGTGGGTGTGCATGCACATATGTGTGGCCAGAAATTAATATTGGTTATCTCTCTTGATTGGTAACTACTGTCTGAAAATATTATTTTTAATAAAAACTAAAAATTAGATTTATTTTATACATATGAGTGTTTTGCCTTTATATATGTATGTGTAGTACATATGTGCCTGGTGCCCTTGGAGGTCATAAGAGGTTCAGATCCCCTGGAACTGGAGTTGCAAGGGATTGTGAGATGCAATGTGGTTGCTGGGAACCAAGCCAGGGTCCTTGCAAGAGTGGCAAGTGCTGTTAATATCTGAGTCAACCCTCCAGTTCTTTCCTTACTCCATTGAGACAAGGTCTGTCAGTGATCCCAGAGTGCATAAATTTGACTAGAGTAGCAGGCCAGCAAGTCTCAGGGGTCCATTGGTGTAGGAGTTCCTTCTGTTTGTGTGTTGCTTTCATTGGTTAGTAAATAAAGAAACTGCCTTGGCCTAGTTGATAGGGCAGAACTTAGGTAGGCAGAGAAAACAGAACTGAATGCTGGAAGGAAGAAGAACAGAATCAAGAGAGAAGCCATGGATCCTCCGCCTGAGATGGATGCCAGTTAGAATTTCCAGTAAGCCACTGCCATGAGGCGATACATAGATTAATAGAAATGGGCTAAATCAAGATGCAAGAGTTAGCCAATAAGAAGTTAGAGCTAATTGGCCAGGAAGTGTTTAAATTAATACAGTTTCTGTGTGGTTATTTCAGTTGTAACCTATCCAGGCAGCTGGGACAAACAAGGGGCCTCTCTCCTTGCAACAATTGGCGCCCAACATGGGGCTTGAACCCATGACCCTGAGATTAAGAGTCTCATGCTCTACTGACTCTGCTAGCCACATGTCTGGGACAAACAGGAGCCTCTCTCCTTGCAACGCTTCTGTCTCTCTCCAGACTGTGGGTAGCATACCATGGTGCCTGTTTTTTTTTTTTTAATCAAATTCAAGTCCTTATGCACAGGCATCAAGCCTTGTACAAACTGCACCATTCCCAATAAAGCCTGAGCTCTACTGCCAACTGTAAAATCAGCTGTATGGCTTACACTGTCTTTCTACTGGAGCGCAATAACCGGACTCTTCCAGAGCAGGGATCATCATATTTTTCTGAAAAGGGAAATATTTCTGCTTTCGTGACCCATGAGGTCTATGTCACAACTTCTCAGTTCTTCCTCTAGAGCACAAAAGCAACCATAGGTGTGTGTGTGAGTGTGTGTGTGTGTGTAAGCAGAATTGTGATAGCGATGGGAAAAGGGAAAGACACCATTTTATATGGTAAGATGTCCTATGTACCAGGAGCACACTTGGGAGCTATGATTAGCCTATTAGACAGGAAGCCTAGGGGCCATTCTGAAGGTCAAAGCACGCTTCCTTGCAGCTGACCCTAAGTGTAGCCCCAGCTGAGGAGAGCAGCCACCTGGCAGTGTGTGACGAGGCCCCAGAGAGCCACAGCCACAGATGTGATGAGTGGACAGTCTCTGGGTAACTAGATCTGTCTTGCATCACAGGCTGCAAACAGCCAGGGCTGGCCACCAACAGGGCCACCCAGTCCTAACAGGCTGTCATCTGGACTCTGGCTAAAACAGACAAGAAGGGAAAAGAAGTATAAGGAAAGAGCAGAGCCGGTGAAATTGTTAATGGAGTAGGGCAGAAGATGAGGCTTATAGAAGAAACCAAGCCACCGGAAACCTGAGAGAATCTCTGAAGTGCTGGACTGGAAGCCTCTAAGGGCTCATGGGTGAAGTTCAGATGTTCTTGTATCTGAACTTTACCTATGAATGTCTTGTATAAATGGAGCTTTTAAAAAACTGATGTGCCTTTGTTTAAAATTTTAAGTGAACAAATGAGAGATTAAAGAAAAGGCAAACAAGGAGGAAGACAATGGGAGCAGGACTGTAGGAAGCACAGGCAGAGAGCAGGCGCACCTGAGATTTCTGAGGTCTGGACCTATACCCTGAGATTTACTTGGAACAGAGGTCCAGACAGCCAGAATTTCCAAAGACGACCTGGGGACAGCCAGCCTAGTGCCACTGCACCAGTTTGGCTGACTAGAAATTAAAGTGATGACCTATGGATTTGTGGCTAGCAAGATGATGCTCAAGGCAGACGAACAGCAACACGAGGACCCACCAGTGATTTCACAAATACTCCATTGTTATCTGTTGTATCTGAAGTGCAGCAGCCTCTGAGAGCCTCGTGCATTAGTCCTACATGAGCAAACGCAGAGGGCAGAGTTCCTAAGCCCTGCGTGCTCTAGCAGACACTTGGTTTTGTGAGGTCATCAACCCCCAGGATCATGGCGTGGTGATTGATTGTCAGTCCACCCAGGAAGGAAAATGTCGCTCATGAGCTGAGGCAGCTGCAGGAAAGGCAGAAAAACTCAAAATCTGTTTAGGATTTTGTTCTCTTTTCTGGCAAAGCTAGATCTGTAATAACATAGCTAATGAGGGCTAGAGAAGATGAAAAGGAGTTTTAAAAAAAAGTACTTCACCTTTTTAGAGTGGGAGGATTATAAATTGACATGTCTCTCCCTTTTAAATCAAGAAGAGAAAGGATGCAACCGTTCCAGAAGACTCAGCCTGCCTCCCCACTTTATCTAACCTTGCAGTCCCTGCTTTCCATTCTGCTTGTTTCATTTCTTCTGGATAACATCGCACGTTTCCCCATGCCACATCACCGCTAGTCATTTTCTCCACCAGAGGTAAGTGCCATAGAGCAGGCTGTTTTTCACTGTGTTACACTGTGTTCCCAGTGTCTAGTGCTAATAGAAGTGCAGTAGCTGCTTGCTAAGTCTAAAATAAGTTGTTTAAAAGTCTTCCTGCAGAAAAACGTAGAGCTCAATAAATATCAATAAAAAACAAAAATAAATAAAAAAGTAAAAATAAAAGTCTTCCTGCCAGTTTTAACATGCCACAAACACCTTTTAGAAGAAGCAGGAGGAAGGATGGCGGGTACCACTTTAAAAGTCTGTCTTTCTAAGGAAAAAAATCAATGCTGGAGTTGCAGAGTGCTTGGTGTGCAAGCGTGAGGACCTGAGTTTGGGTCCCCGCACCTGTGTGGGGTGCAGCAGTCTGGGGAAACAGAGGCAGGATCATGGCAAGGGGTGGGAGGGGTTGCCCAGCCATGTAGTCTAGACAAATCAGGTAAGGCCCAGGATCAGTGAAAGATTTTGTCTCAGAAAAGTGATTAAGAGAGCCACTTTGATGTCTGGCTTCCACTCATGTATAGACTTGCGCACATATGAGCACGTGCACACACATGTTGTGCCATGTTAAAGGTGTGCTACATTCTTTTATGCTGTGGAATACTGGTTTAATGATGCAAAGATGTGTTGCATTCTTTTATGTTGCATTTGTTTAACTCTATGAAGCTGTGTTACTTTGCCTGTCTACAACACCTGAGTGGTCTAATAAAGATCTGAACGGCCAATAGCTGGGCAGGAGAGAGAAACGGGTGGGGGTGGCAGGCAGAGAGGATAAATAAGAGATTGAGGAGCAAGAAAAAAGAGGAGAGGAACACATCAGGGGTCAGCCTCCCAGCTACACAGCCAGCCACAGAGTAAGAACGGTATATAGAATAGAGAGAGATAAAAGGCCAGCGGCAAAGATAGATGGGATCATTTAAGTTAAGAAAAGCAGGTTAGAAATAAACCAATCTAAGGCCAGGCATTTATCAGTAATAATAAGTTTCCATGTGTTTATTTGGGAGCTGGGTGGTGCCCCCCAAAGAGAATAGAGTAAAAAAAAAAAAAACCCAACACCACACACACACACACACACACACACACCGTATCATTTTATTAAATCCGTTTGGAAAGCATTGCTAATAAATAGTAATGGCAAGTGTAGGTATAGCATCAGGTCCAAGGCTGAGGTAAAGGTTCGCAGAGCTGCTTGTGATGAAGAAAATCACCCAAGATTTCCATTCAGGTCTTTGAGCATTAACGGTCTGCTCCCCTCACCCACACCCTTTGCTATGAAACTGAAAAGATAAAGCCAGAGAGAGTAGCTGAAAGCTTGCTTCTTTGTAAGCCTCAAGAAGACATCCACTCAAGGTTCAAAAGCAGAGTATGAACTGCCTACAAGGACTCATTAATTAATTTTTGTAAAACGTTGCTCCAAAGTTCCTCCATGCTGCAGCCAGGCCTCCAGTGTATACTTGAATCTTGCAGATTTAATCTGCATGGACCCGAGGAAGCCTGGTTTAACTTAAGAAGAGGTTTATAGGGCAGAACATTCAGTTATAGTGAGGTGGAAGGCCCATGAGCAAGGCTCTTGATTGACTGTGGAAGGTGTTTGATTCCACTGACAGTACCATGTATCAAGATCACTTCTAATAAAAATTTCATGTCTGTCAGCATTATGAATTTTGTATAATGCACTTACACATTTCAGTAATTTGAGGTTTTGTTTGATTGACTGATTTTTTAGATATAGCCTTCCTATGATGGTAGCCTAGACTGGCTTCAAACTCATAATTCCTCTGTCTCAGCTTCATGAGTGCTGGGATCACAGGCATAGACTATCCATACATAGTTTACTGATGGGGTTTTAATGCAGAGGAAGGGAGAGAGAGAAAGAGAGAGAGGGAAGGAGGGAGGGAGGGAGAGAGAGAGGGAAGGAGGGAGGGAAGGAGGGAGAGAGAGAGAGAGAGCGCTTGGGTCTATGGCTGAACCATTATTTGTTGGCACATACAGTCATCTCTAGGCACACAATGATCCCAGGAAGAAAGGTAGAGGCACACTTGAATGGATTTTAGGGTTAAGAAAAGTTTTAAGGGCTGGAGAGGTGGCTCAGTGGTTAAGAGCATTGCCTGCTCTTCCAAAGGTCCTGAGTTCAATTCCCAGCAACCACATGGTGGCTCACAACCATCTGTAATGAGGTCTGGTGCCCTCTTCTGGCCTGCAGACATACACACAGACAGAACATTGTATACATAATAAATAAATAAATAAATATTTAAAAAAAAAAAAGAAAGAAAAGTTTTAAAAGTACGTTCATTTCCCCTTCAACTATAGACATGGGAATCACAACATCCAGTATTTGCAAAGTGAGCTGATACCATCGTGTCTAAAGTATGTTATCCTTTTGCCATGGGATAATCCTCACTAGGAGTTAGACATGCAGCTCAAACCCTGGATTTCCTTAAGTTAATGTCTTTCCCAATTACACTTAATAGTATACCTACTTAGAAGATGGAAGAATGCATTCAAATTCTGAGCCCTTGAATTGACTATAGAATATAAGGGTTAAAGTGTATTGAGGGGCTAGGGAGCTGGCTTAGCCATAAAGTATCACAAGCGTGAGGACACACATGAAAATACCAGGTGTGTGGATACACACTTCTCATCCTAGAGCAGGACCAGAGAGACCAGAGGAGTGCTGGAGGCCCACTGACCTAATTGGCGAGCTCCAACCCAATGAGAGACCCTGCCCCAAAAAGGATGGATGGCATTTCTGAAGGTGACAGCATTGTCCTCTGAGCTCTACATGTATGCCTACAGACACAGTTCATGCCCCACATACAAAGTAAAAAACATGTATGAGATACATAGGAAGGAAGGGAATACGCTTACTGTACAGAAATTTTCAAGTGATTATTATGTTAAAGTACCTACATGCCTGCCCACATATCCCTTTTGAAAGCCCGCCCTGCTCACCTTTGTTGAACAGGTGGTCATGTTTCCTATCACATGGCATTGCTTCCCTACTCCCAACCCCGGAATATGATGCCTAGGGTGGTTTCTAGTTCGAGTACTACATTTAGTGACCTCCTGGAAGCGAGCCGAAGGTAAACTCCCCAGGGACAGACATTTTCATCTGTCTTTCCTGACACTTTTCTGCCAGCGCGTAGGAGTGTACCTGGCATATATGAGGTATCCCGTAAATATTTGATGAATAGATAAATAAATTAATGTTGGCCCCAGTGGATGAGCTCTGTCGTTTAGGGCGCTCTCTTGTAGACCTGATATTTGAGAACAAGAAAGGAAGTAATAGGGGCAGGCTGAAAGTGTCAGGGACTCAAATTGCAGCAAGACTAATGGACAAGTGACCAGGCAGTTGAAACCTGAGGGGGCTGACAGAGGGGCTGGCATACTTGTACGGGAAGATGCCAGGGAATGGCGAGCACCCGAGAAACTGCTCGGCAGCACATGGTTTCCCCTGAGGCTGCCAGTGCTTGGATACCCACAACGTCACTGAGGTCTCTCTCTCTCTCTCTCTCTCTCTCTCTCTCTCTCTCTCTCTCACACACACACACACACACACACACACACCCCACCTCCTCTCATCATCTCCCTCCAGGAGGCTGAGTCGTTCTCTGTGCTTTCTAATTATAAAAGCCCTGACTTAAGCAATAACATATCTGATGCAATAACGATTCCCCAAGAGATGGCTGTCCTAACTACCACCAAGGACACTGAAAAGAAGGACGCTAAATAGGCAGAGGGTGTAGCTCAGCGGTAGAGCATGTACAAGGCTCTGGGTTTGATCCCATCCCCAGCACCATACACACACACACACACACACAGACACACACACACACACACACACACACACACACACACACAGAGCTATGCCAAAATGTCTGAGTTATGAAAATCTAAAAGTAAGAACTAAGTCCAAGCCTTGAGAAGACTAGATAATGTCTGTGTAACCTGCGTAACCCTGGCTACCCACTCACAGGCTCTGTCCTGTGATGAGATGGCCATGTGAGACTTGCTCCATGGGTTTTCCTCAATTTTCTTGTTTCCTTTTTATTTTTGACTACAAAGTGCTGCAGCCTCACCTGGAACATGCAGTCCTTCTGACACAGAAGGCTCTTGAGGGCAGAGATTACAGCTGGCCACCATCAGCCTCTGATCTGCTCTCCTTGGAAATCTACACCTGAAGGGCACACAGCAGGCACAAAGAAGAGTTTCACAAAAGATTCGGACAGAGCAGGAGGACACTTAGGCTTGGGTTGTGAAGAGTATACAGGACGTGACCAGCAAGATGCCTCTGAAGGAAATTGTAGTGGAGATTCTGAGGCCATTTGAAGAAGGATACATGAGTGTAGAAATACAGACTCTGGGGAAAAATACAGTTTTGAATTGTGGGTCTGTGGAGTGCAGGAAAGAACAGCAGGAAGACGGCCAGGTGAGCAGGAACTGAGACTGGCCTGAGGAGAATACCAACCAGGAAGGCTCAGATACGTGTGGCCAACGCGTAGGAAGGAAGCCTTGTGTGGAGTCTGGGGTAGGAGAGTCGTGCGAATCTGTAAGGAGCTGGAGATGAGAGCTCAATAAATCTAGCAAGGCCTGGTGATTGATGAAAGCAAGATGGACGGGTTTGTGTGGACAAAAAAGGTACTGACATGACAATCATTAAAGTTTGGCAGTAATCACAGCTTCTGAAGAGAGCTACTGCTTAACAAACCCATTCTGTGTGGGGAGGTCTCTTAGCTGAAGAGGCTTGCCCATGGCCAGACTTCCCATGGCAGGGCAACCCTCGACTTGATTTCTCTGGCTCCGAACCCATCCTTTCCCCCCGGTTGAGGCTAAGCTGTTTCCTTGAAAATTAGATGATCACATGAGCCAATGAGGAGGGTAGAAAAAAATTTCTCAAGGCAGCAGAACTGTGAAAAAGGCTAAGAAAAGAGGGGAAAGCCAATAAAAACATTTTTTTAAAAAAAATCAGACTTTTTTTCTAAATATTATATATATTTGTTCACTAAAATACTGAGAAAACTAAAATATTGAAATATATAAAATAATCCAACTTGGAACTTAGTATTTTTCATGCACTGATTTTGTGTTTTAATTCAAAGCTATTATCTTCATTTTTCTTGTTTTCATTTCTAAAGAAAAGTACTTTAGAGCTTGTGAAAACAGTTTATTTTTCCTCTGGGGTTTTTTATTTAAAAAAGGGCTCAGCCACCCAGCTTCTGTACAGTCAGTCAGCAGCTGACAATATTTGACTTACAGTGTCCCACTTTTGATGAGTCAATACAGATCAAGGAAAAACTGTCCTTTGAAGTTTGACCTTTCCCTGGATTAGTGATCTGGAGTTCAATACTTTCTCTCGGTATAGGGGAGCAGTTGCAATTCCCAGGGGAAACAACCAATCCTCCTCAGTGTACCATGTTGCTAAGCTACACCCCTTAGTAGCCTAGGATATTAGATGTATTTTTATGGGCCAAGATGGTAGCCAGTGACCGAGTACTCACCTGCATGCAGTCCCAGATTTCATCCTATGCACTCACTGAAAGAAGCGATAGATGTATTCACACCAGTTTAAACACTACAGAATGTAATTGATTGACATACATTGACTGCGTGTATGGAAACAGCATGGTACCCCATTGGGAGGTACATCTCGTATCTTTATGCATCAAGCTAAAAATAAAGGAAATGAGGTGAATACATTTTAACCTGCAATGGGTTTATTGGGCCAGAGCTCCGTTCTGAGCCAGGGACCATCTGTAATGTGCTGTGTTGCCCCCGTAGCCAGCTTCAGGGAATGCGGAGCTGCACCTGTGTGTAACATGATTCTTCTAAGGAACACAATGTGCCCTAGCACCCAGCTCCCTAACCTTTACTCTAGCCTGGGCATTTCAACGGCTGTGAGATTTTTACTCCCTTCTTGCAAATAGAGAAATTCAATCTTAGAGTGGTTCAGCCTATTTCCAATAGCTTTTTACAGGATAAATGTTCTCTTTTTCTTGAGCCCACCAGAAAATTCAGCTTTTAACTTAAAGAGTGTCACTGTCCGGTTTTTTTTTTTTTTTCAAATTCAGATCCCCACTCATTTGACTCATATTGAAAGTTTGCCATGGGCTGGGCACTACTTGAGCCGTTTTGTTTAATTCTCAGGGATGTGCTTGTCTTTTCTCAACCTATGTAATTATTAGCTGAATTGACTTAGAATAAAGGAGATGCATTGTTCTTTTAAGATCTTGGAGTTAGACGTCTTGAATTTTTCCCCATTGTATGTACTGAAAATAAGTGGCCCGCACCTGTAATCTTAGCCCTCGGGAGACGGAGGAAGGAGCACTGTGAGTCTGAGGCTAGTGTAGGCCACACAGTGATGTCTATCCGAGGCTCATGTAGGCCACACAGCAATGTCTATATGAAGCTCATGTAGGCCACACAGTGATGTCTATCTGAGGCTCATGTAGGCCACACAGCAATGTCTATCTGAGGCTCATGTAGGCCACACAGTGATGTCTATCTGAGGCTCATGTAGGCCACACAGCAATAGTCTATCTGAGGCTCATGTAGGCCACACAGTGATGTCTATCTGAGGCTCATGTAGGCCACACAGTGATGTCTATCTGAGGCTCATGTAGGCCACACAGTGATGTCTATCTGAGGCTCATGTAGGCCACACAGCAATGTCTATCTGAGGCTCATGTAGGCCACACAGCAATGTCTATCTGAGGCTCATGTAGGCCACACAGCGATGTCTATCTGAGGCTCATGTAGGCCACACAGCAATAGTCTATCTGAGGCTCATGTAGGCCACACAGCAATGTCTATCTGAGGCTCATGTAGGCCACACAGTGATGTCTATCTGAGGCTCATGTAGGCCACACAGCAATAGTCTATCTGAGGCTCATGTAGGCCACACAGTGATGTCTATCTGAGGCTCATGTAGGCCACACAGTGATGTCTATCTGAGGCTCATGTAGGCCACACAGTGATGTCTATCTGAGGCTCATGTAGGCCACACAGCAATGTCTATCTGAGGCTCATGTAGGCCACACAGCAATGTCTATCTGAGGCTCATGTAGGCTACGCAGCAATAGTCTATCTCACAGAAAAATTTAAAGCACCTTTGGATAAAAGGTACTGGGGAGAAGGGACACGGATGGGCAGAAGAGTGACCACACAGCTCCTTCCTGTTTCACCTGAGGTACAAAGGGAAACTCAAGATGGTTATCAACCCAAAGCTAAGACCTGAAACCATGAAACTACCAGAAGAAAGCAGAACAGAGACGCTTCAGAATATTGGAGTGGGTAAGGATTTTATTTTATTCAAGTCTCCCAAAGCACAGGAAACAAAAGCAAAAATAGAAAATGAAGTACGCTAGCTGAAATCTCACAACAGAAGAAATAATTAGAGGCAAATTACAACAGAGCGAACAGAGATACCTGAAACGATACTCTTTATAATCTGGATGGGTTTGGTGTTCAGAATATGAAGAGAATACAAAAATAAAACTCAAGAGCAAAAATAAAAAGTGGACCCCACAAAACAACCTAATTAAAGACAGACAATAGGCGTAGTAGACATTTCTCGGCAGATGACATACATTTGATGAACTTTATATGGTAAAGAACCCAACACCACTAATAACTGGGGAGACACCAATTTAAAACATAATGCGATATCACCTCCAGCAAGAATAGCTATGACCAAAAAGATAAAGGCTAACAAGTTCCTGGAAGGTTGGAAAGAAAAGATCTATAACACTTCTGGTCAATGTGGAAACCCAAACGCTCCTCAGGAAGTCACAAACAGAGAGATCACACAAGGAGCTGAAGAGGTAGCGGTTAAATGCACTGATTGCTCTTCCAGAGCACCTGCGTTTGGTTCCCAGCAACTATGCGGCAACTCACTGTCATACATAACTCTAGTCACAGGGATCCAACCCCTTCTTCTGACCTCCAGAAGCACCAGGTACACACGTGGTAAATATACATATATGCAAGCAATATACACGTACACATAAAATAAAAATAAATAAAAACAAGTACCAAAAGATCTAGCAGTTCTCTTGCGGGGCATGTATCTGAGGGAAGTGGACTCAATACCTTGAAGATACATCTGCATCTTCTGTTTACTCAACACGATGACCGTGAAATGGGAACAAAGTGTCCATCAGTGATGAATGGATAAAGACCATGTGGTCCACATACCCTGTGGTCTTTGAAGAAATCATCAAATCCTGCCGTTTGTGGCAATGCGGATGAGACTGGAGACCTGTGTATGAAGTGAATAAGCCAGGCACATGACAAATACCACATGGTCTCACCTGTATATGGACTATGAACAGGGGATCACAGGCTGGGGAAATAGCCCCGTATATGAAGGGCCCGACTTGCAAGGGTGAGAACCTGAGTTTGGATTCCCAGAATCCATGTAGAAGCAGTCAAAGGTGGAAGTGGCAGTCTGCTCCTGTAATCTGAGCCCTGGGTGGATGGAGGCAGGTGGCTCCCTGAAGCTGATTAGCTAACCAGTTTAACCAAATCAGCAAGTTTCCAGTTTAACGAGAAACACTGTCTCAAAAACTAAAAGATGAGAGCATCTAAAGAAAAGTGTCTAATGTTGACCTTGGGCGTCTATCTGCACCTGCCCCCCTCCCCGCCCCCCAGAAGAGCAGAATGGTGGTTGCCGGAAATGGGAGGGTAGGAAGAGGCAGAGATGGAGAAAGGTTGATCATTGATTGGGTACTGAGTTACAACTAGGGTAAGTGGCCCTCTGGTGTGCTGTGCTGTTGGGTGACTGTAGAATTAAAATATTGCTGCTTATTTCCAAAAGCTATAAGAAAGGATTTTTGAATATCTTACTATAAAATTATGAATATTTGAGGAGATATGTTTAACCCTACGTAAACATTACACAATATGTACATGTATCAAAACATCACGTGGTACCCCATAGTGTGTACATCTTGTATGGCTTTATGTACCAGTTAACAATAAATTTACTTTAGAAAAAAGGGTAGAGGGTGTATTTCAGTGGTAGAGCTCCTGCCTAGAATATACAAGGCCCATTGTATTATGAACCACATAATAAGAAAAAACTTTTTGTTTAAGTGTATTTTCAAAAACTTATAATTTCGAAATATCTTTGATTTTCATATTGTTTAATTTTAATGACTAAATGTATTTCTAGATTAGAGAAAATTTTGAGTCAGTAACCACCATCTTAAAGCTTGTTTCTCTAGTTGCAATGCCAGAGGACACCACGAGGGGGCATACAAAGCTGTTATTTCCCGGGTTCTGAAACCACTGAATCAGACTGTCGGAACCCAGAGGTCATCAAACTCACACTTCATACATTGGCCTTGAAAACTGCGCCTTAGAGAGAAACCCAATTTGTCTAGTATTACATCCATCCATAAATAGGGACAGCAGAGGTTGGGCATGCAGCGTGGCGGTAGAGCAAAGGGACTCTGGGCTCAATCCCCACCAACACACACACACACACACACACACACACACACACACACACACTGTAAACAGAGGTATCTTTGCAGTCAAGTTTCTTTTTCTTGTCAAGCACCTGTTCAGTCTCTTTTCAGCAGCATCCCTGTCAAAATGTCTGCCATCTTTGATAAATATCACATCCTTCTAGTCTCTGCATCCCACGCAGAAACCAGGAAACTCAGATGAAGCTTCTTGAATGTCTTCCTGGGATAGCAGACGTTAAGTAATGTCCTAGCATCAGAATAGCATGATAGCATGTCCTCTTCGTGTTGAATCTGTATTCAGCAAGGATCATCATTGTGACCATCAAATGCATGCTCTAGGAAGACTGTAGTTTGATTGCCTTGTTTGAAGTTCTTTCCCCTAGTTAATCCCACGTGTCTACCTACAGTAGACAAGCAAGCACTGCATATGTTGACGCTGTACAACCTGCTCTGACTCACTGTAGAAGGGACGGATGAAGTGACATAACATGTGCATTGTCTCAGAAACTAATGCTCGTTGAGGCTAGGACACTTAAAAAAATCTCACTGCTTCCCAAATATACAAATGTTACTAACTGTAGTTACCATCATGTACAACAGTTCCCATACTTATTCCTTCTGTCTAATTGAAAAACTACTTTGTTAAGAACTCAACCTCACCATTTCTAGGTTTATACTCTAGAACTTGCCCATACACACACCAAGAGCCGTGCATAGAAACGTTTGTCACAGTATTGGTCATACAGAGACAACCGAACACAGTTTAAATATTCACCAGCCATAGAGTTGGTGGCTAAACATGGTCTCTTCATAGTGCTGAATACTATGGAATAAGAAGCTAAATGAATAACACTCTTCGTGTGTCAATGGTCAAAGAACTAACGCAATGAATAAGCTACGCACAATCCCACGCACATAAACTGTACAAACTGGCAGTGCTAGGTAACAGTAACATAGGGGTAAGCACACATAATAAAACAATTGTAGATAAAGAATGATTAAGAAACTTTGGCTGTATTAGTTACTCAGAAAGGAAGAAAGGGGCATCAAGTAGGAGCATAAAAGAAACTTCTAGGATACTGACAATATTATTTTATAGTTTTTAAATTTGTATAATAGAAATTTTTCAAAAATGTTTTTTTACCTCATTTAAGTGGAGAGAGAGAGAGAGAGAGAGAGAGAGAGAGAGAGACCCTATTGGACTGCAGGAGAGCTATAAATAGCAGTTAAATGTTTAGGAGGCAGAGATGCTGAAAGAGGAAAATCCCCCATCCTACCCCTCCCCTCCGACATTTCCCATGTTCAGGCTTACAAGCTTGATTCAGTTCTGAGGGTGGAAGGAAGGAGAGAAGCTCTGAACTAATTGAGCAGGTAAGCTTTTGACTCTCAATGGTGTTGGGCTGGTAGATGTCTGAGCAGAGGTGGCAAGGCCGGGGGCTTTTCCAGAGTGTATAGAAGAGCACAGAAGGATGCTTTGAGGGTTTGAAAGCATCAGATTGAGAAAGAGTAAACTTCTTTTCAGCCCCAACCAAGTCAAGTTCATTTATTGAACCAGTTACATGCAGTTAGCCAGAAAAGCTGGGGGGGGGGGTCCTTTTCGGAGAGCAAATTTGCAAAATTTCCTTACAATGGCCATGGCTATTTTATTCCTGAAATTATAGTGGTGAATGAAGAATTCTTATAAGATTTAGGCTCCAGAGGAACTCTCATATTTTGTCATTCTCCCCCACTTCCTCCCTCTGCCCTTCTTCCTTCCCCATCTCTTCCAATTAAACACTAGCAAGTGTTTTCTTAAACTAATTGGGTGATTCACTTTCCCATCTCCAAAGCGCAACCTTAGCATTCATTAAGTAGAGATTGAATTCTGTATCACTGGAATAATATATGCATTGAAATGACACCGAGACTTAACAAAGTATGCAATCAATTCAGGGCGCTGGGAGTTTGCTGAAGAAAGGAAGGAAGATGTCTTGCTTGGCGGGGCTCTAAATACTTTCTGGTTTTTGTTCGTTATCAAGGAGACTTCTCATGAAATGAAGAACCCTTTGTCCCCAAGAGAGATGAAAGGCATAAGATTGTATACTTGAAATACTGCTCTGATCTCCAGAGACAATACTTTGGTCCTTAAGTACTCGTAACACAATCTCTCGGCATTTAGCAACTTACTGCTTTTTGTCAGTCGGCGAAATTCTCTCATAACACATCCTGAGCTCATCAGCCACGGCTATGAACCACCTACCCTCCAGCCCCCTTCTCCGATGCTAATTTTCTTTTCTTCACTGCCGCTTTGTTTGGAGGGGAGGGGGAAGGCGAGTGATTCTCATGGTTTACAGCATCGGCTTCATATTCAAAGCATGGCTTGTTCGCTATCAGTTCCAATATTAGAAGGCTCCCGAGAAGTTTGGCAAAGAGATCACTATCCTTTACAGAGAAATTATTTCTCCCTGGAGTCCGTCCCAGCTGTGCAGAAGGGGAGGGAGCTCTTAGTGGGGGCACCTGCCATCCAACTGTGATTTGAACACTCCCCCAAGGGGAGCTTCCTTCACTCATTATCTAGGTTTGTGTGGTACGGAGCCCCGAGTCTCAGCTATACCTAGTTTCAAGAAAGACCACAAACTGAGACCACCCAGGCACCACCCAGGAACAGACCATCCAAAGGAAATTCCTAATGTTTCAACCATTGTGGATAGGATCACCTGCCAGCACACACCCATCCCTTTTCACCAGGACACCCCTAGACAAATGTTAGCCAATCAGGGGTCCTGAACCTTAGGAATTCCTCACCCCAATCTTTGCTATTATAAAAACCCAACTCTAACTGAGCTTGGGGTTCTCCAGTCAGGACAATACACTGGACGTCCACACAGAGAGTCCGAGTTTGAACTTGAATAAGAATAAAGCCTCTTTGCTATATATATAGTATTTGGTCTCCTAGTTGGATTTTTGGGGACTCTGCGATCTAGGCATAACGGTTTGATTTTTCCAAAGCAGACCCTGCACTCTCAGCCCCAATAAGCAAGCAGATTTGCAAGTCAACAAGTTTGATTTTCTTGAATTTTCCACACGGTGCTATCCAGACATCCACGCAGCATGTCTCTTGCCTTTGAGGCTTCCAGTTTTACAGTCTGAGTTTCAGGAAGCTTTGCCCCAGCGCCTCATCTTCCAATGAAACACCAAGTCCCCAGGGTATAAGTCATTTCCTCAGCACGGAAACACAAGAACCTCAAATGTTGGGAATTGCTCTGGGGAAGCTGTCATTAGCTCTGGAGAAGCCCAAAGCCTAGTGCTTGGGACTTTATCTGTAGGTTTCACATTGCACTGGGACACCTTGCTGCCAAGCATAACTCTAGCACAGGGGAGGTAAAGGGAGCAGTTCCTTGTGTTCACTTTCATGTTAGCTTAGACAAAGGGTCAGTAGCCATTGGGCTTTCGGAGAACAATGAAGCTGTTGGTGCTGGAAAAGGTAACAGTCAAGGAGAAATGGAAAGGCAGAAAGCTTAGGAGAAAGGTGGAAAAGAGCAAAGAGGAACTGGGGAGACTGAGGCAAGAAGAGAGGGAGGGGAGATGGGGGAGTCGGACTGACAGTGAAGAGGAGGTAGAGGGGAGACACAGAAACAGATCAGAGGGGTTTGAGTGTCACAGACTAGAGACGACCTATAGTCTAATTTTAACTAATAGCCCCCCCCCTCAAATATATTGTATAGAGCCTTGGAACTTCCTTACCCTGCGACATTCGTTTCTACTGATGCATTTGGTTTTGTCCTATTGTTTAATTTTTAGAATATGTTTTCATTACTTTTCTCATCACTGGGATAAGACATTCAACACAAAGCGCAGCTCAGCAGAGGAAGGAAGACTTTGGGCTCACAATCTGAGGGCACTGTCCCTTAAGGCCATCAGGAGTGCGAGGCAGCAGTTACATATGTGTGTCTGCAGGCTGGAGGCAGAGCCCACGGGTGCTGCCGCTCGGCTCCCTCTGTCATTTTTACTTAGTGCCATCTGCGTCAGAGTGGGTCTTCCCTTCTCAGCTGAGCCTTCCTGGAAGTGCCCTCTTACACACCTATGGACATGCTTCCGTTGTGCTTCTACACTGAGTCAGGTTGACAGTGAAGACCCGCGGTCATGAAGGGGATAGGATTGTCGTGTTGGGTTTAAAGGAAACTACCTCAAATGGGATGGAGCAGATGAGGCATGCATTTAGGCTATGTCCGACAAAACCCGGATGCCCAGCAAAACACCAGAGTTCCATTCCTGTGAAAGAGTATGGACAAGCGTTGTGACGGAAGAAAAAGACCAGGAGGAAACACCCACGACAACAAATGAAGAAGTTATAAATGATACTCTCTTCCTTTACAGATTCTAAAGTGCTTCACGGTGGGGGAGGGGATACTCAAGACAGAATGTAGGGCCTAAAGTGTGCTAAACAGGAAGTCTACACTGAGCATGCCCCATGCCCCTGCCACTTGTTTTTACCAGGACTATCAGTCAGCAGCAATACTAACTGACTGAATTGTTCCTCTCTTGCTTCCTATACTAGAGAAGGGGGTGTTAACAGAAAATAGTGGCTCTACTTTTACAGGAAACTAGAGCATAGTTTAGTCTCAGTCAAATATGAATGATCATAACTCGAGAACATGGATTCAAGGGACCCGAATGACATACTCCATATGGAGGAAGTTACATGAATTTTTAAGGTCACAAAACAGAAGAGAGAGACAAACCAATACGATGACATTGGTGGGATCATGGAGGGGGGACCAGGTTTTAAAGGTTTACATTGGAGGCAGAGGTCGGATAAGCTTAGTAATGCAGCCAACAAATGTATCTGTTACGTGGGAGAATACCGGGTCAGATACAAAGGTTAGAGAATTGGCTATTAAAGGGCCTGAAGCAGGCCAAGATGATATCAGCTCTTGACTCATACTATTCCCTCTCTCCACAATCACGGTGTTGGAGTCAGCCAAGGTCAAACACTCTGTGGGATCTTTAATAGGGATGCAGTTTCTTCAGAGAACATCCTGCAGCAGCATTCATTGGCTTTGCGAGGAGCAAGGTAAGAGTTATCCTCCCAGGGCCATTTTGTGTTGGGCTCTGCTCTTCAGACTCAGGATTCAGCAGCATTGCCCAGGTTGGAGAATACAATGACAGGGTCCTCATTTTGTTTGTTTGTTTGTTTATTTATTTATTTAAGATTTCTGCCTCCTCCCCGCCACCGCCTCCCATTTCCCTCCCCCTCCCCCGATCAAGTCCCCCTTCCTCATCAGCTCGAAGAGCAATCAGGGTTCCCTGGCCTGTGGGAAGTCCAAGAACCACCCACCTCCATCCAGGTCTAGTAAGGGTCCTCATTTTGAAATGTTCACTATACGCACGTGCGTAAACTAGATGTAGCGACACGTGGCTCTAGGTTGGAGACCACTTCTTTCTTTACTCAGTAGAGAAGCACTGGCTGTCTTCTCTTAGGCTCGGAGAAGAGTCCTGTGGTTGCCAAAACTGGCTGCACAGGAGGAGGGCAGGCCCACACAGTGGCATGTACAGGTTTTGTTTTTGTTTTGTTTTGGGGGGTTTTTTGTTTTGTTTTGTCAATGCTGTGATGGAAAAGGAGAATGCCTTTCTGTGGAAATGATGATTAGTTCTGAAAATGCTAATATGTAAGAGAAGACTAAGTATTTGATGGAAGATCTGAGTATGCTTCCATGAAGGGGAAATGAAGTACAGAGGAAGTGCAGTTAAGTATAGAGGCAAAAGAAAGGATCATTTATGAAGCAAGAGTCTTGAGAGGATCAGAAGGGAATCATCGCTGGGATGGAACTAGCCTTGAACAGAGAGAAGGATAATGCTTTCTTGGGATAACATGTAGTCTCTTAGCTTACTTTCTGTTCCTGTAACTGAATACCACAACACGAACACTTTATAGTGAACGAACATTTATTGAATTCATGGTTCTGGAGGTGCGATGTAGTAATATGGGCTGCGGGGCTGCGTCCCCAGCACCCCGGCTGCCTGACTAGCTTATGCCCGAAATAACAACACACAAACTGTATTCATTTAATCACTGCTTGGCCCATTTCTATCTAGCCTCTTCTAGGCTAATTCTCACATATTAATTTAGCCCATTTCTAATCATCTGTGTAGCGCCCCTAGGTGCACTTACCGGGAAGATTCTAGCCTATGTCCATGCTGGGTCGGAGCTTCATGGCGTGCGTCTGCCTGGGAGCTGGGAGCATGGCGTCTCTCTGAGGCGTCTGCTCCCGAGAGGAGAGCTGTGGAGTCTGAGCTCACTTCCTCTTCCTCCCAGTGTTCTATTCTATTTACTCCTCCCACCTATCTTCTAACCAATGAGAGCCAAGCAGTTTCTTTTTATTTAACCAATGACCTTCCTCCATCAGTGCGAGGAGCTATGGCTAGTGAGCTAGTGATTATTGCTTTATTTCTGGTGAGAACTCCTTGTAGAATCCCCAGGTATATAACTTAACTCTATCACTGAGTTACATCCCTGGTATTCTTCATTTTTTTTCTTTCTATTAAATTTTTTCGTTTAGTTTCCATACCAACCACAGTTTCCCTTCCCTCTTCTCTTCTTGTTCCCCCCTACTTCCTCCCCACCTTCTGGCTACCCAACTCCCATCCACTCTCCCTCCATTCAGAAAGGGGCAGGCCTGCCATGGGAGTCAACAAAGCGTGGCTTATCAAGTTGGGGCAGGGCCAAGCTCCTCCACCTGCATCAAGGAGGCAAGCATGGGGAATGAGTTAAAAAAAAAACAACTCATATGCCAGATACAGGTTCTGATCCCACTGCCAGGGGCCCCAAAAAACAGACCAAGCTACATAACTGTTACCCACATGCAGAGGGCCTAAGCTGATCCCATGCAGGCTCTCTGTCAGTCCAGAGTCCATGAGCTCCCACTAGCTCAGGCCAACTGTCTCTGTGGGTTCCCCCTTTATGATGTTGAGGCCCCTCCCACTTGTTTGTACAATCCCTGCAAATTTCATGAGGTTAATGTTTTTTTGTTTGTTTTGTTTTGTTTTTTAACTGCTGAGTAGTACTCCATCGTGTACCACATTTTCTTTATCCATTCTTTGATTGAGGGGCATCTAGGTTGTTTCCAGGTTCTGCCTATTACAAATAATGTTGCTATGAACATAGTTGAGCAAGTGTTCTTGTGGTATGATTGAACATCCTTTGGGTATATGCCCAAGATTGGTATAACTGGGTCTAGAGGTAAATTGATTCCCAATTTTCTGAGAAGCCACCATATTGATTTCCAAAGTGGTTGTACAAGTTTGCACTCCTACCAGCAGTGGAGGAGTGTTCATGACTCCACATCCTCTCCAACATAGGCTGTCATAAGGATTTTTGATCTTAGCTATTCTTGCGTGTGTAAGATAGTATCTCAGAGGGGATTTTTGATTTGCATTTCCCTGATAGTTAAGGATGTTGAACAATTCTTTACGTGTTTCTCGGCTATTTGAGATTCTTCTGTTGAGAATTAACTGCTTAAATCAGTACTCCATTTTTTATTGAATTATTTGACACTTTAATATCTAGTTCCCTGAGTTCTTTATATATTTTGGAGATAAGTTGTCTGCTAGATGTGGGGTTGGTGAAGATCTTTTCCCATTCTGTATGTTGCTATCTTGTCTTATTGACTGTGTCCTTTACCTTATAGAAGCTTTTCGGATTTAGGGGGTCTCTTTTATTAATTGTTGGTCTCAGTGTCTATGCTATTGGTATTATATTTAGGAAGTTGTCTCCTGTGCCTATGCGTTCAAAGCTACCTCCCACTGTCTCTTCTATCAGGTTCAGTGTAACTAGATTTATGTTGAGGTCTTTGATCCACTGGACTTGAGTTTTATGCAGGGCAACAGATATAAATCTATTTGCATTCTTCTATGTGTGAACATCCAGTTACGCCAGCACCTTCTGTTGAAGATACTTTCTTTTTTCCACTTTATAATTTGAGCTTCTTTGCCAAAAACCAGGTGTGGATTTACACCTGGGTCTTCAATTTAATTCCATTGATCCACCTGTCTATTTTTATGCCAGTACCATACTGTTTTTTTATTACTATAGCTCTATAGCTATACTATAGAATAGAGCTTGAAGATAGGATGGTGATATCTCCAGAAGTTCCTTTATTATACAGGATTATTTTAGCTATCCTGGGTTTTTGTTTTTCCATATGAAGTTGCGTATTGTTCTTTCGAGGTCTGCCTGTGAAGAATTGCGTTGGGATTTTGGTGGGGATTGCGCTGAGTCTGTCCCCGTCGTCTTCTTACTTATCCTCTCATGCTGCCGCTTCACTGTTTCTCCCAGAGGCCTTGTCTCCAAATGCCTTTATAAATTGTCTTTAGGGATTAGCATCAAAGGAACACAACAGTACTGTATTGAAAGGAGAGGATGGGAGAGAGAAGTGTGTTTATAGATGAGGGCCGGATGTAGCAATTTCATGCAATCATCTCATGTTGTCTGTGGTAGGGGGATAAGAGCTTCTGAGTATCAGAGAGCAGTAGGAGAGGAGAGAGCCTAAGGAAAGTGGAAAAAGGACTGAAGTGGGCCTTGGGGAAACCAGGAGAACCTGCTGGATCATGGCTCTGTTCCAGAGACTCCTGGAAATCCTCAGGGAATTCACTTATTTATTGCATTTTACAAGAGACTTGGTAACAACACATTAGCCAAATGAGCGCTCTACCCAATGAGGACCTGCACAGGGGATATTTTCCCTTTACATGTGTGCCCCTAACACAAAATAAGTAATACACTTGTGCACGTCTGCTTCTATCAAACCCTTAAACGAGTCTGGCAAAAGTGAAAAAAAATGACAATACTGATGGTAAATGTCAGTATAGGAAAATGGACTCTTATACCTTGCTGGGAGAAGTGTGAACTGATGCAACCACTGTGAAAAGAATTTTACAAAATTTTGTAAAGTTTAAATCACCATAATATGTAACCCATATATACTATGATGTAGATAGGGACCTTCAAATGTTTTCTCCTTCCTTCCTTTTTTCCATCCTTCCTTCCTTCCTTCCTTCCTTCCTTCCTTCCTTCCTTCTTTCCCTTCTCCCTCCCCATTTGAGGCAGGGTTTCACTATTCCAGACTGGCTTTGAATTTCTCATCTCCAAAGTACCAGATTGCAGTCACGTGTTACCACCCTGGGTTTGTGTGGTCTGGGAATCAAATCCAGAGCTCACACCAGCTAAACAAGCATTGTACATGATGAGCCACAACTCCAACCTCTGAAGACTGTTTTGCAGACTACAGATAGAGGCTGCAATGCTAGTGGCCCCTATAGCTGGACTAAAAATCAGTTTGGTAGATCTCAGTTAGCAATCAAAAATAATATAGACTGAATTAAACAAGCCAGACATAGGAAGACACATCTTTCCTCTCCTGTGTGGAAACTAAAATTAAAACAAAAATGACCTATAAGTAGGTGACTCCTTGGGAAGGGGAAGGGTAGTGGGGGAGGGTAGCTACAACCAAATTTTGATGTATGTATATATGGAGATGTCATAATGAAACCCATTAATACGTATAATTGATATGTATTAATAATTATTATTTAATAGTGGTAACAAAATAATTTCCCCTAAAGAAAAATAGCAATCATTTTTGCATGTTCTAATTTAAAAAAATGTTGTGTCAGGATGTTTAAAGGTGCTTGCTGCTCCTTCTCCTGAGCTGAGCTTAGCCCTCAGGATCCACACACTGAGGGAGAAGAAATCTGATTTCTATAAGTTGTCTTCTGCTCTCCACATGAACATACACAAGGACATACATGTGCAAAGCAAATAAAAGTCATTTAAAAATTAAATGACATGCCAAATGCAGTTTCAGTTGTTATACATCTAATCTTTATGCTTTTCTATTTTTCTTTTATTGAAAATAGATTTTTCCCTACAATATATTCTGATTAATGTTTCCTTCCTCCAACTCTACCAAGATCCTACATTCCCCCCATCCAAATCCATCCTTTCTATCTCTCATTAGAAAATAATGCCTCAAAATGATGTGACGTACTTTGTTGACTCCCCATGGGAGGCCTTACCCTCTCTAAGGATTGGATGGGGAATGGGGTGGGGAGAAAGTGGGGGGAGCAGGAGGAGGGGAAGGAGGGGGAACTGGGATTGGTTTGTAAAATGAAAAAGGATTGTTAAAAAAAGAAAATCCTAATGAGAAAAAATTATGATTAAAGTGATATTTCATAATCAAAAAAAGAAAGAAAAAGAAAACAAATGGGCATCTAAAAACAATAATAAAATGAAACAAAGCGAATTGGAACAGAACAAAACAAACAGAAAAAGAAGCACAAGAAACATGTATCGATGCAGAGGCACACACGTTCACACACAGAAAACCTATAAAACCAGAAAAGCAGAAGCCATAATATATATGAAAGGGACTTGTAAGGTAATAAATAACAATAATAAATTTAAAAATAAATAAATGCCTTGTCTAATCATTATGACAAAGAACCCCCAAAGATGCCATCGAGTTCTTTTTGTGTTGGCTCTCTACTGCTTGCATGAGCCTTCCCTTGAGACTCCTTTAAAAAAGTAGAACTTGAGATGACATAGACAAAAAACAGATTGCATCTCAAGCAATTCGTTAGGAGAGATAACCCTTGTCTCAGAAAATGTAGGCTTCAGGAACAGACTTGTGACTGATCTCAAGAACAGAAGCCCGTCACGTGAGAAAGAGCTCACCGTGGGCCAGGGTGAAAGTAGCTGAGAAACATGGCTGTCGAGAAACTCTTGCATATATGCCCAAAGTGACATCATCAAAGGCATTTATTGAAGATGTGCCTGTAGTACTGATTTATAAATTAGGAGACAATCTCCATGGGGAGCAGAATTAAAAGTGACTTACTGTGATTGCTATTCTTGGTTGTCAACTGTTCTGAATCTGGATTTAACTAAAATCCAAGAATGGAGGGCATACCTGTGAGGGATTTTTTTTTTTTGCTTAATTTGAAGTAGGTAGATTCACTTCTAATCTGTATCTTGAAGAGGGAAGACATGGACCTTTAGTCTGGGCCATGCCTTTTGCTGGAATCCTTTATGAGGACGTGGAAGAAGGAAGCTTTTGCTCTTTGTGTACTTACTCTCGCCTTGTTAGCAAGTCCATTCCTTCACTGGCATCAGAGCTCACTTCTTCTGGATTCCAGTGGATACTGAAGACCAGCTGAGACACCCAGCCTCAAGGACTGAACAACTACTGGGTTCTTGGATTTTCAATTCACAGGCAGACGTTGTTGAATTAGCTGGACTGCAGCCTGTAGGTCATTCTAATAAATCCCTTTTTTGTAAGTTCTGTTGCTCTAGAGACTCATGATTACTATACCTACTTCTACAGGAAAACATTGAAGCAAAGCAACGATGAGTAGAAAAGGTAAGTTTCACGATATGTGGACTCGCTATCATACATGAAAAATGTGAACACCTATGAAAACACTGCACATGGTTTCACAATGCTTGTATATATGGAAGAATTCTTAAAAGACTAGGAAGGAGCATCACACACTTTGGTAGTTTCTAGTGAGTAGGAAAAGCTTAGGACTAAACTTTTGAGCCAAGAGTCTATTTCGGTTTTGAAATGTCTTTCAATTGATCAGTGAACACAAAGAGGTAGCTGGGAAAAATAAGTTCTGATGCTCTATCACAGAGTGAGTTGACCACAGATAACAATAATGTAGCTAATATAGTGTATTTAAAAATCCAGAAGAAAGAATTTTGAATGTTTCTTACTACAAAGAAATAATAATATTTGAGGAAATGAAAGTCTGTTTTGATTTGAACATCAACTATATATATATATATATATATATATATATATATATATATATATATGATATATCAAACTACCATATGGCATCACACACAGAAAGAGAGAGTTTTTTATGTCAATTAAAAACTAAATTTAAAAAACAAGATATTTTAAAATGAGTTTTGAAGAATGATAGGATAGAGGAATAATCATTGCTAATTTGAGACAGTGAATACACAGCTGTTGTTATGATCTCCCTTGTGCTTTCTGTGGCCATAAAGACACATTTGGCCTTGGTGTGGTACTGCACAGCTGTAATCCCAGGACTCAGGAGGCTGAGGCAGAGGAACACTGGCTTGTAGATAGTGCAGTACACATAGGATAACAGATTTCCCTTGTTGTCACCTGCCTCAGTTTGACTGTGATATATTATTCATATTCTGATATTTTCCCCTTTAGCAGTGAAGCTTGACTCTCTTCCCCTTTGCGTTTGGGCTGGACTTGACTTTGTCCTAGCAAAGATAATCTGTAACAAGTGATGGCCTCCAAGATTAGTGGTGAATATGCTTCCTGGACTAGGTGGGAGAGCTTCTGAATTGGTTCTTTCTCTCCATTCCCTCTTCTTCCCGTTCTTTTTCTTTTACTCTAATTTTTTAACTTGGAGAGCCTCCTCCAAGAACCTTGCGCTTTTTTCAAGTCCTGTATGATGGGAGCTTGAGATCTGTACCAGGCACAGGCTCAGCTGTAGATTCTCCAGTTTCTTCAGAAAACTGTATTCTAATCTTCAGACAATTATACTATAACCTCACAAGGAGACCCTGAGGCAGAGCCACTGCTGTTAGCTCCCAACTCTCAGAATTCATATGGAATAAGGAACTCTTTTTTTTTATTTACATATTTATTTTAATATTTCTGATCTTAAGTTGACTAAATACATGAATGTGGGAACTGCATACACAGAGATAACTGTGATTTTTTTCCAGTTTCTTTTTTCTTTTTTTTTAAAATTTATTTATTTATTAAGGATTTCTGCCTCCTCCCGTCACCGCCTCCCATTTCTCTCCCCCTCCCCCGATCAAGTCCCCCTCCCTCATCTGCTCGAAGAGCAATCAGGGTTCCCTGACCTGTGGGAAGTCCAAGGACCGCCCACCTCTATCCAGGTCTAGTAAGGTGAGCATCCAAACTGCCTAGGCTCCCCCAAAGCCAGTACGTGCAGTAGGATCGAAAACCCACTGCCATTGTTCTTGAGTTCTCAGTAGTCCTCATTGTCCGCTATGTTCAGCTAGTCCGGATTTATCCCATGCTTTTTCAGACCCAGGCCAGCTGGCCTTGGTGAGTTCCCGATAGAACATCCCCATTGTGTCAGTGTGTGGGTGCACCCCTCGAGGTCCTGAGTTCCTTGCTCGTGCTCCCTCTCCTTCTGCTCCTGATTTGGACCTTGAGATTTCTGTCCGGTGCTCCAATGTGGGTCTCTGTCTTTGTCTCCTTTCATCGCCTGATGAAGGTTAATATTCATGAGGATGCCTATGTGTTTGTCTTTGGATCCACCTTCTTATTTAGCTTCTCTAGGAACATGAATTATAAGCTCAATGTGGAACAAGGAAATCTTGATAGTCACAGCAGAAAGTTTTAGGAATTATTTGTTGTGTAGCATTAGATAACTAATGTAAAATTTTCTTGATACTCAGTGTTTCTCAAAAAAGAAAAGACCTCCAAGTTTTAATAATAATAAGGATGCCTAAAGTGTTAGGGAAATGGCTTAGCAACTGTCTTAGTTAGTTTTCTACTGCTGTGAATAATACACATGGCCAAGGCAGCTTATAGAAGAGAGAGTTTCTAATAGGTTTACAGTTTCAAGGGCTAGAGCCCATGATCACCATGGCAGGAAGGACGGCATGGCACTGGATCAATGACTGAGATCTCACATCTTGAGACACAAGCATGAGGCAGAGAAAGCAAACTGGAATGGCATGGGCCTTTTGAAACCTCAAAGCCTACCCCCAGTGACACATCTTCTCTGACAAGGCCATCCCTTCTAATCCTTCCCAAAGAGTTCCACCAACTGGGAACTAAGTAATAAATATATGAGCCTATGGAGGGCATTCTCATTCAAACCACTACAATAGGTTCAGGTGCTTGTAGGCAACTCTTACAACCCAATTTTCATCACCAGGAACACGTGTTAGAAGGGCAGAATTGACTCCCACAAGGTATCCTCTGATCTTCACATATGCACTACGGCACACGTTTACCCACACAAACATGAGTGCTCTTGTGCATGCACATACATACACACACACAATAAATGTTTTTTTTTAAATAATGGAAAATGATTGTTTTTAAAAGCCTTAAAGTAAAACAAAATTAAAAGGAGGGGTTTCCTTCGAACATTAGCAGAAAGCTAAGGCTGCTTCAGGTTTGCCATGAGGATCAGAGTCACTAAGGGCAACAATGATAATAGTGCCTGGCCCATTCGAGCTCTCTCTCTCTCTCTCTCTCTCTCTCTCTCTCTCTCTTTCTCTCTCTCTCTCTCTCTTTCAAGATAGTGTTTCTGGGTATCCTTAGCAGTTCTGGAACTCACTCTAGACACTCTAGACCAGGCCGGTCTTGAACTTACAAAGATCCACCTACCTCTGTCTTCCAAATGCTGGGATTAAAGGTGTGCATCACCACCGCCATCCAACTGGCTCATACGAGCACTTTCTACATGTAAATGTCATTATTGTTGTTGCTTGAGTAACAGAGACTTTAAAGATGTAACTCAATCTCTGAACTTTGCAAGAGAGGAAAGTGGAGGTCCAGAGAAGTACTAATTTTTAGTTCAAGACCTCAGAGCTCTTTCTTCTCTGAAATGTTATTTTCATAAGAATATTTTTCTTTCCATTTATCTTGGTTACATCTGCTGAATATCACATCTTTCAAAGGTCTACTTTGAGATTCTTACATATAGTACCTTATATTTTAACCTTTAAAATATTTTTATTTCTATTCTATAAGAAACTTGGAGCTTATCACTTGCACACACAAAACTGTTCAGAAGTAAAGCAAGAATTCCAGATCTGGGTTTTGGGGATATTAGTCATAGAAGCACCTTAACCAGCTGGAGTGTGAGGATTTTCCTAGCTCTGGTCTTATAAGAACCTAGAGCAGACAGTTTCTGTGGATTGGTTGTGATTTGTATGTGGAATATGTCCCAGAGGTTCAAGTTTTGATCATCAGGGTGGCACCACTAGACAGCAGCAAAGCCTTTAGGAAATGGGGCCTTAGAGCAGGCTCTAGCTCACTGCAGGAATGTTCTCATGGCTGATGTGGGACCCTGCCCTATCTTCTTTCTCTTTGCTTCCTGGTGTAGGATGTAAGTGGTTTGTTCACTACACACTTCTGTCATGATCCGCTGCCCTTGCTAGAGCAAACAGTGGAGCTGTCCAACCTTGGACTGAACCTCCAGATCCCTGAGCCAAATTTTGTTTAATAAGTTAACTGTTGCAAGCATTTCAAATCTAACAACAAAGATTAACTAATGTACTATGTTCTTTTCCTAAGTGCTGGGTTTACAGGCATTCTATATAATATAATATGCCACTTTCATGTTTTTTAAAGAATATTCAAAAGTGAGATCCCAAGTTTACCATTCCAAAGACTTATTTCCATATATAATACTGTAGTAGGAGGCCACTTGTTTGTTCCCAGCCGCTCAGCCCTGAAATAACCACACAGAAACTGTATTAAATCACTGCTTGGCCTATTAGCTCTAGCTTCTTATTGACTAGCTCTTACATCTTAGTTTAATTTATTTCTATTAATCTGTGTATTACCATGTGGCTGTGGCTTACTGGCAAGTTTCGTTCCAGCATCTGTCTCTGGTGGGAGCTACATGGCATCTCTTTGACTCTACCTACTCTCTCTCTATATATATCTCTTCCAGCCTGGTTATATTCTGTATATATAAGCCATTGGCTGAAGAAAGCTTCTTTATTAATAAAAGTAACACATATACAGAAGGAATTCCCATGCCATTTCCCCTTTTCTGGTTAAATAGAAAGTTTTTAACTTTAACATAGTAAAATTCCATATAACAAAACAGGTATCAAACAAGAATTACAATTACAATATTTATATTCATTTTATCTTTTATCATAGCAAGAAAAACTATATATATTCTTCAACTCTTTCAAAGACTCCAGAAGGGTATATTACCCAAGAAAACAGAAAGTGCATTGTAAGCAACTTCCAGAACGCTAGAATACCTGGACAGTTACGCAACGTTGTTCTGTACTATTGGGGCATCCATCTTCAGCCTACAGGCCCATAGTATCCAGCAGACTTTTCCATGAAGCAGGGAATTTGAAGATCTCTTTGCCTTGTACTGGCAGAGTTTATCATTTGCTTTCTTTTTTGTCCTGCAAAATGTCTGGCAGTTCTCTCATGACACAGGAACCCGGAAGGACGGTCTCACCTTAAGGCAAGTTCAGCAGTCATTTTTTCTGTGGGTCCTGCATGTCTAGTTCATCAAGCAGTCCAGGCAAGAGTAGTTTCTTGCCCAAATGGCTAAAAGACTCTATAAGGAGCGATTTGGATGCCCATTATCCTCTTGAAGTAGATTGGAGCATATGTGTCTCACTGTCATGAAAAGCCTTAAGCTCTTAAAACATTTGAAATGCCATATTCTGAAGGTCTCTGGAAAATTTGAAGAATACCTATCTAACTGAATTATATCTTTATATATCTAGAAAACTTAACAAACATAACTACACACTTGATTATTACAGATGATTGTCTATTAACATACATTTCTTAATTATACATTACATTTTTAAATGAGCTGCAGAAACACAATACCTTAATCAAGAGCAGAAATATACAAGTAACAAAACTGACCTAAAATTTGTATCAATAGACCAAGATTCATACCAATGAAAATCTCTCTAGCATAGCCCCCTTTAATTGTAAACAAACATTTGTAAACATTATTTGGGAATTTGGGTGTAGTTCTCTCCAAACTGCTTCCTGCTTTTTGTTGGGCAAAGTAATTTTTGGGAGTGTTCATGGTGACCTTTCAGGGTGTCTTTGTCCTTCAAACCACATTAGTATGGAAGGATTACACAGGTTCTCATCCTCTGTGGAAACAAAAGAAGAACCTCATTTCCAAAACAACACCTTGAGACCCAAATTTTGAAGTCAAGAAACCTTTAAAACATATATGTTGGCTTATCTTAGCAGCCTGTACAATGATATGTCTCTCTGTACTTAGCTCCTTCACAGTCAAAGAAAACATAATAATATTCATAATCCAGACACTCTGTATATTCCATCTTTGTATGGCTCATTTTTCTTTATTCCTATTACTTTTCAACAAGTTTATTCTGTCTCTTTAAAGACTTTGTTTTGTTTTTTAAAAACCATTTACTTTTTATAACTCTCTATACTCTTTTTCTTCTCTCTTCCAATTCTACGTACATTTTTAAATGCACTATAACTCATTTAGAGTTCTTTTTTCAATCTGAATCTGTCTTTATTGTGTATCTGTAATTATTTACTGACCAGAAGTGCTTTCATTTTTTTAAATGCCAAGTGGCCCTGTCTGCTTGCTCCGCCCAGTCCAATGTGGCAGAGTCATATTCTCTGCTTCTGAGAGTAATATACATTGCCCATTTTTAGGCACACAGAGGGTCTATGTTGCCACTAGGCATATTGTAGCTTTCTGCTCACAGACCCTACTGAAATGCTTCATAACTGGACTTCCAGAAAAGAGTCAGAGCCAGTTGTGCTGGTGAACAAGGAAGCCTTCTTAAAGAAGCCACACAATTTTTGCTGCTACTGCTGAGTCAGGAATCCTTCTCTTAAAAAAAAATACTCCCTCTGCTTGTTTCTAGTGAACAGAGCCTACTCAGGAAAATGCTGCTACTAAAAAGCCATGCTTAACTCTGTTCTTTTGTGTATAGAATTTCTTTTTAAGCTTTCTCAAGTTATATGTGGATATAGTCAACCACATTGGCACAGCAATTTGTCTTGTTTTCCTTATTATCTTATTAAAAATGGTTTGAAAACAGGGCCAAGAATGAGGCACTTTAAGAAATAACACAGTCTTTATAGACTAATAATGGACAACTAGTTGAGAAGATCAATACTATCGAGAGGGATATCATCAACTTGACAGAATTTTCTGAAAGGATTTGTGCTGTTGAATTTAACAATCGGAATATCTTGAAAAGTTATAATATATTAATGGACAAGGTATCTTTTCAGGAAGGTAATATGTACACCAACAAAATTATGTCCAAGGATGAGATGTTATCTTTACTGGACAAGTTTCATACATTGGAATCCTCAATGAGGGCATTAGAACAGAACATTGGACAGAAGATTCAGACTTTACAATAGGCAGTAGTGAAAAGAATTGAAAAGATTGAGGAATTTATTGAAATTGATGAGCAAGGACAGAATTTAGCCTCATCAGTACGTTTCAGACCCCTGGATGACTTATACAGAGTTGTAACTTTATATCTAGTAATTTTCTCAGAAAAACCACCTGGCACAAAGGTAGTCAAAGAATATGCATGGGAATCAATATGTATGTAAGAAATAAAACAAGCAATAGTTTTCTATGGGCTACATTCACCATTTGTCAGGGAAATGGTGAAAATGTGGTCTTCAAGCACTAAAGCACCCCACACGATTGGCTTCAATTAATCTCAGCAGTCCTAGAAAATGAACCTCAGCTGCTTTGGAAGTGTTATTTGAGAGAAGAAGCAAAAATTTTAGAACAACAGAGGAAAGCAAAAGGATTTGAGATTTCCCAAGAACAAATTATTGGTGAGGGTCATTACTCTGATCCTCAGGAGCAAGCTCGCTACGACAAACATACCTTGTCCCTATGTAGTACAGCATCTTGAAATGCTTGGGAC
Organism: Microtus oregoni; assembly: GCF_018167655.1. Lineage (NCBI taxonomy): Eukaryota > Metazoa > Chordata > Mammalia > Rodentia > Cricetidae > Microtus > Microtus oregoni. The sequence goes on from NW_024543073.1 coordinate 22,559,417, forward strand.
AGGATTCAGGAACTACAAAGGAGGACCCAGTCATATATTAGGGTTAAACAGGGCCAGAGAGAACCCTTTACTGACTTCTTACAAAGATTAACTAAGTCTGTACAATTATGAGTGACAGACCCTGAAGCTAGACATATACTAATTGAATCCTTGGCTTTTGAAAATGCCAATTTAGAATGTAAAAAGATGCTTGGGTCTGTAAAGATTAGATCAGCACCCATAGATGAATGCATCTTGCATACAATGAATGTTGAAACATTTAACTATAGTACTGAAGCTGGGGTAGGAGAAGCAATTTCCAGTGGTATAAGGAGACACCAAAATGCCAAAAGTTTTAATTGTGGAAGAGTAGTACATGTAAGAAGGGACTGTAGACAAGGAATTCCTAGGAATAATGTCTCCTTAGGAATGGCAAAAATAGGAGGACTCAGCCTTTTGGTTGTGTAGAAGGTGTGGCAAAAACCAACATTAGAGGGCCGGGCGGTGGTGGCGCACGCCTTTAATCCCAGCACTCGGGAGGCAGAGGCAGGCGGATCTCTGTGAGTTCGAGACCAGCCTGGTCTACAAGAGCTAGTTCCAGGACAGGCTCCAAAACCACAGAGAAACCCTGTCTCGAAAAACCAAAAAAAAAAAAAAAAAAAAAAAACCAACATTAGACTAGTGAATATAGGTCAACAAGAGATGGACAAGGCAATCTGACACTACCAGGAAACTCCTTGGGGGGCCTCTCACAGAAGCCCATGTCAAACAACTTCTAGTCATTCTGAACAACTGTGGAGACATGTCGCACCAGGAAAATTAAACAATCCAGTGCTTACTGTGAAAAAAACCATACTGTTCTGGATGATGGAATAGACCTGGAGGATGAGTTTAAAACAAAACAAAACAAAACCTCTAATAGGAAATAGGAAATGTATGTTTTGGCAGACATTCTATGAATGATCAAAGACCAAAACTAAAAGTGTATATAAATGACATTGTAATTGAGGGATTACTTGTCATAGTTGTGGGTGTGACTATCATTACCCTAGAATCTTGGCATCCAGAATGGCCTCTTCAAGAAGCAGATATTCAATTCCAAGGAATTGGAATCCTATCTCAATTAAAAAAAATTATGAGGTGGGTTGAATGCATAGGCCCAGAAGGACAGAAAGGAAGGCTGAGGCCATATGTAGCTAATATTGCAGGAAATTTATGGAGTTCTGACTTATTGCAGCAATGGAATACTCAGGTTAACATTCCTGTAGTCCCAAACACTCATATTTATGGGAAGAATATTATAAGTTATTATAAATGAAGGTCACCAGCCATTCAGGCTGTACAAGAATACAAATAAACTAACAAACCTTTGAAAGACCCCAGCTTAGCTGCTGTAATGCCATTTTGCAAAGCCTTCACACAAATAAATGTACGTTCAAGGTAAAGTCAGTACTCCTAGGTGGTCAAACAGGATATCTGTGGTCAGATACCAGGCCTAGGAGGGGAATGAACAGTTCTGGGAAAAACTACATGTACCCTAGATAGGGCCAAGTCTGTTATTATTATCAGACCTTCATGTCTCCGGGGAACTTGTCCCCTAAATGAACCCATCGCCTCATTCGAACTGACCAATGAGATCCCTGTAACCATGCATTGCTTCTGTATGCCTGCTTTTGCTAACCTTTTCCTATAAAAAGACCTTCTCCCAGCCTGCAGGAGCGCAAGTCCTCCGAAAGGACTTTGCCGCCCACAGGTACCTGTGCCCACCCAATAAATCTCTTGCTAATTGCAGCCAGTGGTGTCGACTGTTCCTTGGGTTAGGGGTCTCCTCCTGAGGGAAGGACCACTCTGAGGGTCTTTCACCTTCAGAGGTACTAACAGCCTTGCCTTTAAAATGGTTAACTGAGAAACCCATGTGGGTTGAACAATGGCCTTTAACAGAAGACAAACTGCAGGCTTTAGAACAGCTGATATAGGAGCAATTAGATGCTCACCATATTGAAGAATCAACCAGCCCTTGGAATTCTCCTGTATTTGTTGTTAAAAGAAATCTGGAAAATGGAGAATGGTGACAGATCTAAGAGCTGTCAACAATGTTATCCAACCTATGGGCCCTCTACAGTCTGGAATTCCTCTGCCTTCTCTATTATCAAAAGGATAGCCTCTTGTAGTTATTGATTTAAAGAATTGTTTCTTCACTATACCTTTACAAGAAAAGGACAGAGAAAAATTTGCTTTCACAGTGCCTACTTCTAATGATTCTCAGCCTACTAGGAGATACCAGTGGACCCTCCTCCCACAGGAAATGCTCAATAGTCCTACCCTGTGCCAATACTTTGTAAATTAGCCATTAGAAATAATACACAAGAAATTCCCTAATTCTATAATTTACCATTACATGGATGATATTTTGTTATCTGACCCAAATGCAGATACTTTAGAAAGAATGTTTTAAGAAGTAGAAAAAGTTTTGCCTAAATGGGGATTACAAATTGCTCCTGAAAAAAATACAAAGAAGAGATTCTGTCAATTACATAGGTTACAAAATAGGTTTACAGAAAATTAGAACACAAAATTCACAAATTAGGAAAGACCAGTTGTGAACTCTTAATGACTTTTCAAAGATAGTTAGGAGACATTTCCAGTCTATGACCAGCTGTTGGGATAATACCTGACCTAATAGTACATTTAAACAAAACCTTAGATGGTGACAAAGAAAAATGATTTCCCAATCCCTAGTGGCAATCAAATATTACTAATTTCTCAGATAGAAGTGCAGATTCCTGAGCCATCTTCTGCCCATGCTAAAATTTTTGGCTGACTTGATTTAGTAGCCCCTGTGAGCCCATGAGGGCAATGGCCGTGTTGTGCTCAGAAGACATTTGTCAGCCCTTTTTCCGTTCTCTTGCTTTTACATCTTTCCTGCCCCTCCTTTTTGGTGTTCCCTGAGCCTTGCAATGTGTGTGTGTGTGTGTGTGTGTGTGTGTGTGTGTGTGTGTATGACAAAAAAAGAGAGAAAAAGAGAGAGACTTATGTGTTTTATGTGCAGCTATTTGTCCATGATCCTTTTCTTAAATTAATGATTCTCTGTGAAAATAGAGCTAGTTCCATCTCCCAGAGGCATTTTGTCAAACTCTATTTGACTCAATAACTATGGCAGGATACTAGGTATTCAATAATATTTTATAATAAATGGTGTTGGTTGATAGACTAATGAGAAAAGCAGAAAATTCTTAATGAAATAATATGTATCATACAATACAACATATATAAAGGACATAACAGAATTCTTCACAAAAATCAATAATCTAATTGTCTACTTCTTATGAAAACATAAAGAACCAAGCAGAGCTAAAGCAATCCTGAGTAATGAAAGAACTATTAAACGCATCATCATCCTAAATTTCAAGTTGTACTACAGAGCTATAGTAATAAAACAAGCATGACACAAAACAAACAATGAAATCGAAATTAGATTTCAGATAGAAGTCTACACAAATATGGAAACCTGATCTTTTTTAATTAAAAATCCAAAATACACACTACAAAAGAGACAGTTTCTTCAACAAACAGTGCTAGCCAAACTGGATGGCTGCATGTATAAGACTGTAAAAAGATTCATACTTATCACCCTGAACAAAATAATACAGAATGAATCAAGGACCTCAACATAAGACCAAATACCTTGAGTCTGATAGAAGAGAAAGCAGGTTATAGACATCGTCTCATCGACACAAGACGTTTAGAACAGGTTACTGATAATATGGGCACTAATACTAACAGTTGATAGATGGGACCTAATGAAGTTTAAAAGTTTCCGGACAACAAAGGACAGTATCATTTGAGCAAAGCAGTAGTCTACAGAATGGGAAAAATCTTTGCCAATTATCTTAAAGAGTGTCAATATGTAAAATACCTGAAAGAGTATAAAAGAAAACTGGACATCAAAAAAACAAAACAAAACAAAATAAAAACAAATTGCACAGTTTAAAAATGAGGTAAAGATACTAAACAGGGAGCTCCCAACAGAAGAAACACAACCAGCTGAGAAACACTTAAATCATTCAATGTTCATCATCTCTAGTGTCTTAGTTACTGTCCTATTGCTGTGAAGAGGCACCATGACCAAGGACACTCAAATAAAACATTTAATTGGAGACTTCCTTACAGTCTCTGGAATTAGCCCTTTATTAGCGTTGGAGGAAGCATGGCATCAGGCAAGCAGATATGGAGCTGAAATCTTACATCCTGATCCCAAGACAGGCAGGCAATGGGGGGGGGGGGAACCTGACATGGGTCTTTGAAACTTCAAAGCCCACCCCCGTGCCATACCACTTCCAACAAGACCACACTTCCTAATCCTTCCTAAACAATTCCACCAACTTGAGACCAACATTCAAACATATGAGCCTGTGATGGCCACTCCCATTCAAGCCACCATACATAGCATCAGGGAACAATACACTACTCTGAGATTACATCCTATAATGGTCAGAATTGTCAAGATCAATAAACAATGACGGTACATGCTAATGAGGATGGGGAAGGGGCACACTTGTTTATTGCTGCTGAGAGTGCAAACTTTGTATTAGCTACTATGGAAATTAGTGTGGAGCTTCCTCAGAAGGTAAGCCTTGATCTATCTGAAGATCCAGCTCTACCACTCTTGAACATAAATTCAAAGGACTCTACATCTTACTACAGAGATACTTGATCATCCATGTTTATTGCTGGTCTGTTTTTGATACCCAGAAATTGGAAACAGTCTAGATGTCAGTCAATTGATGAATGAATAATGAAAATGTGGTATATTTTCACAATGGAATATTATTTAACTGTTAAGAAAAAGAAAATCAAGAAGCAAATGAATGGAATAATAAAAAAAAAGGTGAGCAAAGTAACCCAGACCCGTAAAGATAAATATGGTTTGTACTCTCTCACATGTGGATGACAGCTTCTAAGCCTTTGATGTGCTACAATCAGGATAACCACAGAAGTTAGGTACCTTATAATGGACGAGGAGGGACAGGGCAACCTCCCAAGGAAAGGGAAATAGAATATATTCTTATGGAAAGACAAAAGGGAAACTAGAAAAAGAAGACTAACAGGAAGGGGTTGGAAGACAAGGGTAATAAAGGGAATATGGGAAGGGACAACTCATACCAAATGTCATTTGAAAAACTCTATGGAGCCGGGCGGTGGTGGCGCACGCCTTTAATCCCAGCACTCGAGAAGCAGAGGCAGGCAGATCTCTGTGAGTTTGAGACCAGCCTGGTCTACAAGAGCTAGTTCCAGGACAGGCTCCAAAACCACAGAGAAACCCTGTCTCAAAAAACCAAAAAAAGAAAAAGAAAAACTCTATGGAAACCTTCCATTGTAGAAGTTTCCTAAAGCGTATACACAAATAAAAGGAATCGGAATGTATTCACAAAATAATAGGCGCGATAAAGCCCCAACTAGACATCCTATGTCACCAAGTAAAACCCCCAGCATCAGCAAAATTATATGTCCACAATGAAACTCTTAAGCAGATAAGACCGTTTTCAGAGTTTTGTTTTGTTTATTTTAAAATGTGTTTTGTGCTTGCTCTGTTGGTTCTTTCCCCTGGAGACTGAAGGGCCTTTGCAACACAACTGGAGGCCAGGGGAGGACTTACTATTGCCTTCCTGGACTTGTGCTGAGGGGGAGAATTCCTTGTAGTAGTAGGAGCGGCAGAGCTGCGTCCCCAGCACCCCAGCCACCTACATGGCTGGCTTAGTTTATGCCCCGAAATAATTACATGGAAACTGTATTGTTTTAAACACTGCTTGGCCCATTTCTATCTAGCCTCTTCTCGGCTATCTCTCGCACCTGGACTAGCCCATTTCTTATAATCTGTGTAGCCCACAAGCTGGCTTACCAGGAATGATCTTAACCTGCGTCTGCTTGGAGTGAGAGAATCATGGCGACTCCTTGACTCAGCTTCTTTCTCCCAGCATTCTGTTCTGTTTACTCCACCCACCTATGTTTTAACCTATGAGGGCCAAAGCAGTTTCTTTATTGCTTAACCAATGAAATCAACAAATTGATATATGACACTCCCACATCAATTCCTGAAGACTTGACCACACCGGGCACTGGTTGTCTAGTGATGGTCCTGAGGATGAGGCAGGAGGAAGAGGAAGGACAGAGCAAAAAAGAGTACAAGGGGATTTGGGTGCCCCTCCGATGCTGACTGTAGACAGTCTTTTGTCATTTCATTGTTATTATCTCCTAGACCCTGTACTTGTTCTTGGTAAATTGGAAGACACCCACGCCAGGGAGAGATGATGTATGATTACACTTCCAATCATTCTGAGAGTGGAAGAGGGGGCCAAGCTCAGGTGTTTTGAAGGTCTGATGGCCTGAGAAATAAGAAGCACCAATTCCTGGAACCCAAAGACAGAGGCTGTGTATGAAAAGCTCTGTCATAGGCACAGTTGGCCCATGATGGTGCCACAGGCGAAAATCTGGAGAATAAATAACTCAGCCTCTTTCTTCTATTTCTCTGATCTCTCAAGGCTCTACTTCAGTTCAACTTATGTGGAAGACCAGTGGGCAAAGGACAAATCTTCCAGGCAGAAAGTAGTATGGGCCAGAGGCGAGATATGAGGGCCAATGGAAAACCTCACACTGCTGGGAGATCTGTTCATCTTTCCTTTGTTGGAAGCAATTAATAAAGTCAAATTATAGCAGAAAATGCTTAGGCAATATAGATCATAGTAAAACAAATTTCTTTACTGGTATTATTAAACCTTATATTCTAATGCATCCAATTCAAATTTAAAGGTCTAGTGCAGATCTGAGAGTTTGAACTCCTGTTCCAAGAAACACATTGCTGTTTAGTGTAGTGGTGCAAATGATCTCCTTTTTATAATTAATTTTTCTGCATTTATAGCATAAGTCATTTTTCATATTGCAGATTTCATCATATGTTTTACGCACATGTGTATAAAACACTATGATTTATACTTCTAATGGTTATCATTTTTGCAAAGAAAAAAACTTTAAACATTAGTTTACTGCTGTCCCTCTTCTATATATAAACGAGAAGAACATAATAAAGGTGAATTTATATATGTATTGAAGTAGTCAGGTAGGCTCATTCAGTAGCCAGCAATCCTGGAGAATCAGTATTTTTGTATGTATCAGTCAAGCACTAACCCCAGGACTAAAATCATTCCAAGTCCAGATGTGATACAGTCAAAAGGTCAGTTCATTAAGACTTATAGTCAGGTATTTCTTTCCTTCCTGCTGGGTACTGGATGCTTGCTGTCTATCAAAATGGGCAAGTTCATGAAATCTGAAAACTCCTGGTCCTGGCTGGATGCTACTCCCGAGGCAAAGTTGTCATTGTGAAGAGCATTGATGATGTCTCCTCAGACCACTCTTACAACAATGCCCTGGTGGCTGGAATTGATTGCCATCCCTGAAAAGTGACAGCTGCCGTGGGCAAGAAGAAAATTGCCAAGAGGTCAAAGATCAAATCTGTGGTGAAAGTTTATAAGTACAATCACCTGATTCCTACTAGGTACCCTGTGGGTACCCCCTTGGGCAAAGAGGATATCCTTAGAGACCAAGGACAGGTAGGAGGCCAAGGCTGAGTTTGATAAGTTTGAGCAATGATGTAACACAAGGAAGAACAAATGGTTTTTCTAGAAGCTTTGTTTTTAATCAAAATTAGAAGAAAAAAAAGACATTATGGTTAGATTAACTGATTTTGGATTTTTGTAAAATTCATTATCTGAAAATCTCTTTGGACTTATAATTTAGTATTTGGTCACTGTGTACAACATACAAAACAGAATAAGTGAAGGTCAGGTACCCATCACTCAGGTAGAAATGATATCACCAGCCTGTGCCTCTCGCCCTCTGTCCCTTCACAGTCTCATTCTTCTCCCACTTCCACCATGATGTGCTGCCCTGAGTTTTGTACTTTCTTTTGCTTTTCTTGATCATTATCTCAAAAATGAATGCACAAATTATTTCATTTCCTACTTCTTTGTCTATATCTGAGATAATGTTATTTTTCCTGTCTAGCCCCTTATCTCAATGTGCAAGTTTATGAAATTCATTATATGAACATATGTTGCTGCAGTTAATTTTGACTTCAGTATTATCTTTCATTTTATGATTTTATGAGCAAGTGCGGTTATTCATTTATTTTATTTTGGTAGTGGTGGTCCTAGGAAGTGAACCCAGGGTCCCATGCATGTTAAACAAGTGCAGTTTCATAGAATTATATCCCCAGTCCTTCATTCAGCTTCTTGTATTTGTGCGACCACCCTTAAGAACGTATGTACTTATTTATTTACATTACTTTTTTTTTTAATTGGTTTTTCGAGACAGGGTTTCTCTGTGGCTTTGGAGCCTGTCCTGGAACTAGCTCTGTAGATCAGACTGGTCTTGAACTCGCAGAGATCCGCCTGCCTCTGCCTCCCGAGTGCTGAGATTAAAGGCGTGCGCCACCATCGCCCCCTTTACATTACTTTTGAAATATCTCTTGGTGTTTCATTTCTTGATGGGAAACATCTCTTGGGTAAGAATTTCTGTAGAGTGTTTATGTAGGCACAGAGTTGCCAGATTATGTGCTCAGCTTTATTTGAAACGCTGTCTTTTCTTTTAAAAAAAAATTGTCTTGAGCAATTGACAAGTTCACTCCAAGTGCTTAAATATTTCAGGCATGTCATTCTACAGATGATAGAACACATAGAAAAACCTATTTTGATTACTCTTGGCATGTCTCTCTTCTCATGACTTCCCTTCTTGACCCATGCTTTTTTTTAACCTAAGGTTTTAACACAAGCTGTTTCTCAGATGCTGAGCAAAGTGTGGAATGGTGTGTAGGTTGATCGATAAATAATCCTGGTGTTCATCAGCCTGGTGCCCTCTCAGTGACACGCTGGCCCCATGCTCTACCCCTTCCTCAGTTACACACACCCACCTCCCCAACAACGAGTTGTTTACTGGGTGACCGTGCTGTGGTACCTGAATGGAGGCAGAGCTCTAATGCGCATCATGTGACCTAGGTATCAGGATCCATACTCCTGCCTTTGGAGCCACCTGATAGATTGTGCAATTGCAGAAATTAAAACTGAAGAGTTCAATTTGGCAGACATTTCTTCTAGATGTTAATGCTAAAATCTCACTCAGGGTTCATTCATTAGAGTAGCTAATCAAGCAGTGCGGGCGCACATTTCAGGGTGAACCAGAGGATACTTCTCACCTATGCATAAGAAAGAGCATTTTACACAAATGCTGGTTCGGTCTTGTGGTGGATGTCAGTGGTCGGTGGTAAAGTTATTAATAACGGTTAAGATTAATCATGTTCATACTCCAAAAATATGAAATAGACAAGCAGATGAGATAAAATTCAACTATTCTCAATCAACTTCACTGAATATTTGATAATAGTCATCTAATTCAAGTTTTAGTGGCACTAATAACACTAAGCATTAATATTTAGCTTTTAGAATTTTTAGTGGTACTAAGAATTTACTCATCCCAACAAAGAGGTAATTCTGGTATTTCCATCCAAGTTCCAAGTAGGAAAACTTACATTTGCCTCTACTGGGAGACAGGAGGTGGAGGCAGGAGAATCCCTGGAAGTTTGTGAGCTAACTAGCCTGGCATACGCAGCACTTAGCAAGAGAGACCCTGTCCCAAACAAGGTGCAAGATAAAGACTGGTACCCTAGGCTATCCCATGACTCCAACATATGTGCTGTGGTACATGGATGCTCCCTCTCTTTCACACACAAATGAGGTGAGCACACATGTGTGACACACACGCCAGAAAGAAAGGTAATTTGCCAAAGGCCCCGGGCAGTGAATGGAATGACAAAGCTAAAATAAACATGAAATCCATAGGCAAATAGACTTCATGTTTTTGCATAACGCATGACTTTGAAGTTCTTTTTCTTTTCTTATATTATTTCAAACACATTTCTGTTTTCTATAAACCAGAAGTCCCACTCCAGAGGTCTATTCTTAGTTTTCTGGCAGCTTGGACAAATACCCAGATGACTGGTATTTCAGTCTTTTTTTCTTTTCGAAGTACTGACTTGTAGGTGGCAATGCTAGTTTCAAACGCTGCTTTGCATTTTTTCCCCTGTGGAAGATTAAAAAAACCATCTGGCTAGTGTCACCCCGAAAAGCACTCTGAGGGGAACTTTCTTAAGGAAAAATTGCAAGCAAAGAGTATAGGATAAAGCAAGGCAGAATATAGAGCAATCTAGACAGTAAGTAAATCTAGATTAAATTCTGATATCTGTGGCTATTGTCTTCCTGTATGATAAAATCTTGTATGATAAAGGTATTTCTGCTAACCTGTTTTCATATTGTTTTCTGAGAAGAGGCTTCTTTGAATGAAATCTTTGTCTTTCATGAAAAATTGTCAAATCTTGCTCAGTTATAGCTTCTCTAGTCTTGAATTTTGGGCTCCTTTTCTGTGCAGCTGTTTCTTCTATGCAGGCATTCATTATGATCAAGCCCATCTCTTAAATGTTGACAACCTTACCAAGAATATTTATTCAGAACGGAATCTGGTAAACAGAGGCTATTAAATATGTTGAATAGTTGAATGAATGAATAAAAACCGAATCAGGGAACAAAGAGGCATGGAGGAAGATTAATGTGGACTATATACTTACCCACATATATTGTAAAGAAACCTTTGTTTCTAAACAAATGACAATACCAGTTGACATGCCAGTGTGGATGGGGGAACTCTCAGAAGGAAATCCTCTAGATAAAGAGCTATAGGCTATTGATGGCTGCTGAGAAAGGGAGGACCAGTGTTCTCCAGACAGTAAGCTCCTGAGAGGTGTTCTAATCCCAAGCAGTCAGTTCTAAACCATGTCCATGTGAGCAATGTTGAATGAGTCTAGCAAGTTATATTATACATTTATATATTAGTAAGTGCATATCATATATTGCCTTTATTATTGTTTTTTACATATATTACAATGATAATTAAAGTAGAAGAGGCATGAAATAAAGAGAAGCCTTTTATACTATTATATTTTTACATAACTTTAGCCTTTATTAACATGTACAAAAATGTTGAAGGTCCACATGTCTATATTTTCAGTTCTTGGTTCAAAATAAAACCCCACTAATTTAAAATATGACTTTGAATTCAGTGAAATTCTTTTGGTCTAATTAACTCATTTAATTACAGTTATTCTCTTCAGCTACTTGGAACTACAGTATTGTAGATCCCCATTTACTAGAAAATTCACTTTCCATTTGTAATTTCTATTATATTTATTTGAATATTATTTTACATTCTAAATTATTGCTCAGAATGCTATTTTGCCTTAGCCTTTTATAGTTTTCAAAGTAATGAAAGCTAAGCATCATGATGTTAGTTTGTCCTTATGGAAGCACACATGTTTTACAGCTGTTCCCTGATGCCAAAAGGAAAAAAGGAGAAGAAAATTGAGACAATTTGGACTTATTTTAAAATGACTTCTTATTTTGTTTTAAGTGTGTGTGTGTGATCTATTAAGAAGGGGAACAAGGGAGGAGACTGAACAGGACTTGCAGCCCTGTTGTTAGGTCAGTGGGAAATTCCTTAGCCAGATTTACCCATTCTGCATCATGTAGCCATGAGCTAACACCTGGGTCCCTGCCGTGCTGTTGTGTGCTAATTTCTTCCAAACTAAAAGCTTCCATTTTCTAGGAAAGCTTGGTAAGCCACAGAATGTTAAAAGGGAGGTGCAACAACAGATAAGCTAAAACATTCCATCCTGCAGGGAAACAAGTTAAGTTCAGGAAGTAAGCAATTGGATTGCTAGTAAGTCCCTGAAACCCATCAGATTCACTAGGCTTCTCCCTCTCCTGAATATACAGGCAGTAACTACTGCACGTACTGGCTTTGGGGGAGCCTAGGCAGTTTGGATGCTCACCTTACTAGACCTGGATAGAGGTGGGCAGTCCTTGGGCTTCCCACAGGTCAGGGAACCCTGATTGCTCTTCGAGCTGATGAGGAAGGGGGACTTGATCGGGGGAGGGGGAGGGAAATGGTAGGCTGTGGCGGGGAGGAGGCAGAAATCCTTAAATAAATAAATTAATTAAAAAAAAAAACTGCTAAGAGACTCTCTCAGCCCAGCCAAGCTGCTTGAAAGAGAATAAGACCAACTGAGCTATCTGGGAAGGGCATTCTTTTACCTGTCCAGTTGCCTTCAGGCTGTGCAGTGAGCTCCAGGTTTCCAGCGCTTGTGAGCTGCCACTGATGTTGGGGGTAGTCTTTTAGTGATGCAGCTGTCTGAGTCACTTCTGCTCCTACAAGTAATCCCCCTCACCCATACTTCTGTAAGTAACCCCAACAAAATTCACTGGATTACCAAGTTGGACTTGGGTATCCTTACTTCAGTCCATCATTAGATCCCTATCTAGGATGACTAGACATGTATTAACATCTCCCCAGGACACACAACACATGCTCAATCATTAGTTAGTTTCTATAGGAGGAACAGTCTCAGCCATCAGTGTGGTGGTAGCTCCAGAGACACAGTAGCCTGGCTTGTCAGTCAACTGCACCCTCCACTTAGGAGAGCCTAGCAGCATTAGGTGTGGCCACCTTGCTTTCTGTCACAGGTTAGATGCCCTTGTTATTTGCTCTTACAGTAAAATATATTTTCCTATTCTCTGTTATTATCATGAAAATAATTGTCTTCTAAATGTTAAAAAGCTCCTCCCCTCCTCTTTAACTAGGAGCTATATAAAGATAGTCATTAGATCCATCTTATTCATCTGCACTTCTTAAGTTGCACGAGAGGCACTAATAGGTACAAATATATTAATAGTCATTATTATTGTGACTATTATTTTTTTCTTTTCTTTTTTTTCTTTTTTTGGATTTTCGAGACAGGGTTTCTCCGGAGCTTTTTGGTTCCTGTCCTGGAACTAGCTCTTGTAGACCAGGCTGGCCTCGAACTCACAGAGATCCGCCTGCCTCTGCCTCCCGAGTGCTGGGATTAAAGGCGTGCGCCACCACCGCCCGGCTTGTGACTATTATTTTTTACAGGACTGAGGTTTGGACCCAAGGACCCCACAGCATGCTTGGCAAGTATTCTACTGCTGAGCCACAACCTCCAGTCTGTGTTTGTTATTGCTTTGGTGGTCTTTGCTTTTCTGAGACAGTCTCAGTATGTATCAATGGCTGGCTTTGAATGCATTATGTAGCCCAGGCTGGCTTTGAACTTTTGATTCTCTCGTTTCTGCCTGCTAGGATTACTGGCACATAGTAGTTATCATTTGTTTCCACTCTTTCTGTTGTTTGACACATTAAAGAATTTATTCAAATTAATCTTGCACTACAGAAAAATTACAGGTTACATATTAATACCATTTTCTCCAAAGCATCTTTATTTTTTAACATATTAGCAAGTTTTTTTTTTGTTTTTTTTTTTTGAGACAGGGTTTCGCTGTAGCTTTAGAGACTGTTCTGGAACTAGCTCTTATACACCAGGCTGGCCTCAAACTCACAGAGATCCACCTGCCTCTGCCTTCCGAGTGCTGGGATTAAAGACGTGCGCCATCACCACCTGGCTGCAAGTTTTAATTAAAAGTGGAGAAGCTTTGAAGATGGATTTATGGTTGTACTAATATAACTCATACATAAAGAAAGAGCTCTTGAGCTGGGCATGGTGGTTCATGTCTTTAATCCCAGCACTCAACAGCCAGAACACCTAGATCTTGGTGAGTTCAAGGACAACATGGTCTACCTAGGGAGTTCTAGGACAGCTGGGGTTATGTAGAGAGACACTGTCATGAGAGAGAGAGAGAGAGAGAGAGAGAGACACAGAGAGACAGAGAGAGACAGAGAGAGGGATGGATGGATGGATGAATTGATGGAGGGAGGGAAAAAGGAAGGGAGAGAGGAAGGAAAGAAGGAAGGAAGGGAGAGAGAGAGAGAGAGAGAGAGAAATAAAAAAGGAAGGAAGAGATCTTGGTCCTGTGATAAATTCCTTCTGGTTTCGTTAATGGATATATCATGACTCCTTTCCTCTTTAAGCACAAGAAATATTTTTAAGCTAGTGATTATTAGCATCTGTCTAAATAACCTGCTTATATTAGTTACTTTTTGTCATTATAACTAAATATAGTACAACCAGCAATTTATGGAGGAAGGCTTTCTTTTGTCTCACAGTTGGAAATGGCAGTGTTTATCATGGTGGAACTTGTGGTGGTGGTAGCATATGACTAGGGTTTCTCACATTTCCTGTGCACTAGGACACAGAGAAAGAAAATGTGGTGCTCTTTATATTCAACGTAAGTTCCCAGACCATGGGGTGGGTGCTTCTCACAATCAGGATGAATATTCTCTCCTCCGTTATTTCTCTCTAGAAATAACATCAAAACTAAGTAAAACCCATACTTCCAAATGACCAGTGTATGTTATAACATATAAAAAAAAACCATGCACAGAAATTTAGCCTAATTGCAACACAGACCAAGAACTTCTTTCTAATTTCAATAACATTTTGTGGTGTATTTGAGACAATGAGTTACATATATTCGTACACACAAATACACACACAAGCTATAATGATCAAGGTAATGAACATGAGCCTTACTCTCAGAAGGTTTCCTCATATTCCTTTGCAATCTCCCCCATCTGCCCTTCTCTGCTCTTACTCCATCTACCAAGCTACGTGGACATGCTTTTATAATCAATGTTGGTTTGTTAGCATTTGGGTTCGGTCCAGTTTCTTTCAATGATCTGTGTTGCTGCACGTAGCCGTTGTTTGTTTGTTTCTATTCTGAGCAGTAGTCTATTGAATGGATAAATATAGGCAGGCTGGTCTAGTTCTTCCTATACTTCCGAGTGCTGGGATTATATAAATGTACCAATAGGCCCGAACTGTATATTTATCATTTAAAGAAGCGGCTGAAATGTTTTACATGGCAGTTATACCATTTGGTGTTTCCAATAGTATTGCATGAGAGTTTCAGTTGTTCTATATTCTCACGAACGCTTCTTGGTATGGCCAGTCCTTGTGGGCCTAAGCAATTGCTCTACCACCGAGTATATCGTCAATCTTCAATGATGGTCTGTAGGCTGGCCTTCTTTGCTTTATGTTTAAAAACCACCTATGAGTGAGTACATGTGATAATTGTCTTTCTGTGTCTGGGTTACATCACTCAAAATAATGTTTTCTAGCTCTATCCATTTTCCTGAAAAATTCAAGCTGTCGTGATTTTTTTTTTTCTGCTGTGTAGTACTCAATTGTGTAAATGTACCACATTTTCCTCATCCATTCTTCGGTCGAGGGGCATTTAGGTTGTTTCCAGGTTCTGGCTGTGACAAACAAAGCTGCTATGAACATAGTTGAGCACATGTCCTTGTGGCACAATTGAGCATCCTTTGGCTATATCCCCAAAAGTGGTATTGCTGGGTTTTGAGCAAGGTTGTTTTCTAATTTTCTGAGAAATCACCACACTGACATCCAAAGGGGTTGTACCAGTTTGCATTCCCACCAGCAATGCAGAAGTGTTCCCTTTTCTCCAGCATAAGTTGTCATCAGTGTTTTTGATTTTGGCCATTCTTGCAGGTGTAAGATGGAATCTCAGAGTTGTTTTGATTTGCCTTTCTCTGATGACTAAGGATGTTGAACAGGAATGGTGCTCACATGTTCAGCCCTTATTTGCATATCAGACCCTGGTGGTTTGAGCAGACCAGGCAAGAGCAAGCACCCTGTCCTTAACTTCTCAGTGACTCTGGAAAAGCTGCTGGTCACCTTCTTGCCTTCAGAAGGCCAATGAGGAAAAGAGTTCATTTTCTTTCTTAAAATTTACTTTTATTACTTCTAATTATGTGAAGGTGTGTAAGATTTATGTGGTTTTACACATGTCAGCTCCGGTGCCCCCAAAGCTAGAGCCTTCCATGCCCTGGAGATGGAGTTACAGGAGGTTGTGAGATGCCTTATATGGCTGCTGAGAACTGAACTTGGAACTTCTATAGTGGCATTTCATTTGTATTTTAATAAATAAAGCTTGCCTGAAGATCAGAGAGTAAAACAGCCCCACTCCACTGGTCAGCCTTACAGACTAGGAAGTGGTAACACACACCTTTAATCCCAGTAGCCACTCTAGTTGCCTTAGAAACTGGGTGGTGCATGCCTTTAATCCCAGTGGTGCATGCCTTCGATCCCAGCCCTAGAGAGGATTATAAAATGGGAGGATTTTATATTATAATCCCAGCCCTCAGATTCATTCTCATTCTGAGGTTTTCTGGAGACAGGATCACCATTTCAGACTGAGGTCAGGGTAAGAGTCAGTAGCTGTCTGCTTTGCTTTTGGATATTTAGGTTGAACCCCAATTTCTGTCTCTGAATTCTTATTAATCATGCTTCAGTCCTCTGAAAGAGCAGTTCCTCTTAACTGCTGATCTCTCTCTCCAGGCCCCGTTTCCATTTTTAACAAAAACTTTTAATACAACATAATTTGATCATGCTTTTCTATTCCCTCAATTCCTCCAAGCCTCTATACCCACCCAATTCTATTCTTTCTCTCTCTCTCTTCTAAAAAAGGAACAAGAAGGTAAAAACAAAAACAAAAGAAAAAACAATTATATTCCATTGATCAAATGTCTGTTTTCCTGCCAAGCCCCTGCGATTTTTATTACTGCAGCTCTGTAACACGACTTGAAATCTGAAACAGTGAACCTCCAGCAGTTCTCTTATTACTAGGGATTGTCTTAGCTATCCTGGGTTTATGTTTTTCTACATAAACTTAAAGATTGTTTTGTCAATTTCTGTGAAGAACTGTGTTGGTATTTTCATGGGGATTGCATTTATCTGTATGTTACTTTTGGTAGGAGGGCAATTTTCACTGTATTAGTCCTACTGACCCTTGAGCATGGGAGCTTTTTCGTCTTCTGTCACCTTCTCTAATTTCTTTCTTCAGTGTCTTAAGGTTTTTATTACACAAGTCTTTAGGTTAGAGTTATCCCAAGATTTAGATATCTTTTTGAGGCCACTGTGAAAGGTGTTGTTTCCCTGACTACTTTCTCTGTCCAGTCGGTTTGTCACTTGAATAAAGGAAGGCTAGAGTGGTTTTGTTGTTGTTGTTGTTTGTTTGTTTGTTTGTTTGGTTTTTCTAGACAGGGTTTCTCTGTAGCTTTGGAGCCTGTCCTGGAACTAGCTCTTGTAGACCAGGCTGGCCTCGAACTCACAGAGATCTGCCTGCCTCTACCTCCCAAGTGCTGGGATTAAAGGCATGTGTCACCACCGACCTACCGGCTGAGGGCTAGTGTTTTTTGTGAAAGAGTTTTTCAGCTGTAGAAGTTTAGAAGTGGAGTTTTTAGGGTAATTTATCTGTAAATCATATCATCTGCAAATAAAGATACTTTGATTTCTTCCCTTCCTATTTGTATCCCCTTGATTTCCTTCAGTGTTCTTTTTCTAATTTTTTTATTTTTTTCCTTCAGTGTTCTTAATGCTCTAGCTAAGACTTTAAGCACTATATTGAATAGGTATGGAGAGAGTGGACAACCTTGTCTTCTTCCTGATTTCAATGCAAATGTTTTACTTTTCTCTCCAGTTAGGTAGATGTTGGCTGTGGGCTTATGCAAACCACCTTTATTATATTACGTCCTTTGTAACCCCATCTCACCAGGACTTTTATTACAAAGAGATACTGGATTTTGTCAAAGGCCTTTTCTCTTCTGTTGAGGTGATTATGTGATTTTGGTCTTTTAGTCTGTTTATGTGTGGATTACATTTATTGACATACATATATTGAACTACCCCTGCATCTCTGAGATGAAGCCAACTTAATTATGATGAATAATCATTTTGATGTGTTCTTGGAGTTAATTTGCAAATATTTTAGTGAGATATTTTCATCTATGTTCATAACGAACATTGATCTATAATTTCTTTGTATGTTTGTGTAGTTTTGTTATGGGGTAATAGTGGTCTTGTAAAAAATTAGGAACTGTTCCTTCAGTTTCTATTTTGTGTGATAATTTGAAGAGTATTGGTGCTAATTCTTCTTGGAATATTCTGATAGAATTTTCCACTGAATCCATCTGGCCCTGGGCCATTTTGGTTGGAAGAGTTCTAATTACAGCTTCTATTTCACTAAGCATTATGGGTCTAATTAGATTGCTTATTTGATCTTTATTTAACTTTGGTTGGTTGTATATATTTTAAGAAATTTATCCATTTCTCCTAAATTTTCAGTTTTATGGAGTACAGATTTTAAAAGTATATTCTTATGATTCTCTGAATTACCTTGGTATCTGATATATTGTTGCTTTTCCCCCTTTCTTTATTTGTTTAAAATTTTATTGATTCTCTGTGGATTTCAAATCATGTGTTCTCACTTCTCTCCTTGTACCTCCCATCCACCCTTTGCCCCTGCAACTCCCCCCACTAAAATCAAAACCAAATTTAAAAGAAAAACCAAAAACCAAACCAAACAAAGCAATTAATTAAAAAAGGGTGTGTGTGTGGGGGGGGAAGAATCCTGTTGTGGAAGCTGTAGTGTGGCATGAGTCACACAGTTACCATTAGTCCATTCATCTTTACTTGCCCATGTTCATTACCACGAGTCATTGGTCTGGTCGAGGCCTCTGGTTTCTGTTACATCACTCATAATGGGCTCTCACTGGGGCTCCTCTTGGATATCCTGTTGTCCTGGATACTGGAGATCCTGTTGTTTTGGATCTGTAGGTTCATCCCCTTCATGCGTTTCCGTGGATGTTGGGGTGAGCTAACTCATAGCCCTGGTTCTGGGCCTGGGTGGTAGTTGGCTGGCTGCTCAGCCTGCTAGCTGTCCCTCATCATCACTGTTGTGCTTTCCTGTCTCTTCAAGGGACAAGCCACGCCCACTCCCATTATGGTTTTGGTCCCTTTAAGAGACAAGCCACACCCATTCCCCTCCCCATCCGCTGAGGCAGGCTGATCTTCAGCTTCCGGCGTGAGCTCGCTCTCTTTTCCATCTTCCTCTCAGAGAGGCAGCTTAGCTTCTGCCTCTCTCCCCACTTCTCTGCCTCTTTCTCTCTCTCTCTCTCTCTCTCTCTCTCTCTCCCCTCTCTCCCTCCCTCCCTCCCTCTCCTCTCCTCTCCCCTCCCCTCCCCTCCCCTCCCCTCCCCTCTCTCTGTCTCTGTCTCTCTCTCTCTCCCTCCTCACCCTGCATGTCCTGTCTATCCATGTTTCTGCCCGCCCGCCTGCCATGTGTCTCCCTGCCTGAAACCAGCCATTGCTCGGGGACCAGCAGCCGTCTCTGCCTGGGGCCCACTGCCTGCTGCCACATGGCCTGCCACCACTGCTCTGAGACCAGCAGCTGTCTCCTGGGACTGGCTGCTACGAGGGCCCGCTGTCTGCTGCCACATGGCCCGCCACCATGGCTCAGGCCACCACTCTGAGACTGGCAGCCATTTCTGCTTGGGACTGGCTGCTCCCAGACCCCGCTGCCTGCCACCACATGGCCCCCGCCACCGTTTGGGACCTACAACATTTCTGCTGCCTACTGCCGCGGGGATCTTGCAGCATTTTTTAAAAAAGAATAACAATCACTACCGAGGTGATCTCTCCAGCACTGCCTTGGCTAGTCCACCCAATGCAGCCTGCAATAAGGAGTGGGACCATTTCTCCTGCTCTCAGACCTGGATCACCACACTCACATCACCAGGGCCAGCTCTACTGTTTTGCCCAAACAAGGAGTAAGGCCCTCTCTCCTGATTACTGTAGGGGGCATATGGTGTGTGTGTTGAGGGAGGGTGTCGGGGGCCAGCCTTGACAAAAATACCCTTTCCAGAGCAGAGGCGTGGGAATTTACAATATAGTAAAGAATAAGAACTGGGCGGTGGTGGTGCACGCCTTTAATCCCAGCACTCGGCAGGCGGATCTCTGTGAGTTCGAGACCAGCCTGGTCTACAGAGCTAGTTCCAGGACAGGCTCCAAAGCCACAGAGAAACCCTGTCTCGAAAATCCAAAAAAAAAAAAAAAAAGAATACGGAGAAGAGACGTGAACATATAGGATAGTATCGGGAGGGAATTGTTCAGAATTTTTCAGTGAGTACTGAAAATTCACTTGTGTTTAATTTCCAACTGGTTAATATACTCCTGACCCCAAAATGTAGGAGTAAAACAAAAGGCTGCATTAACATACAAATTGAAATTCACGGGCTGCATTCACTGCTCCCGCCCTAGAGTAGTTACACTCTAGACCAAACACTCTGTAGGCAAACCACTCCCTGGACAGAATCCCAAATTATTTTCATAAAGGGAACTGGAAGTTAGTTGGATCCTTAGGCTTTTGTTTTATGTAGGAACCAACTACTTTTCTATTTCAGGAACAGGAGGTCTGGCAACTAGCCACACCTGTTGACAATAGCCTCAGAGAGCAGAACTGATTTACAACTAGAGGGGAACTTTCTTTGAGTTAGAAGCTCAATAACCTTGAATGAACTAAAAACAAGTCCCAAAACTCTCTGACCTTTGGCCTCTTTGTGCCTCTACAGAGAGGCTCAGCCTCTGGCTCTAACACCCTCAGGGCTGCCTCACCTGCACACCCAACAGCAGGGTCAGCTCTAGTTTGCCGCCCAGATTGGGAGCAGAGCGGTCTCTCTAGTGCACTGCAGCCAGTGAGGGTCAGGGCTGGCTCTCCCATCTCACTCTTGCGATCCTAGGGCTAGCTCTCTCACCGACTGCAGGTGACGGGGGGGGGGGGGGGGGGGGGGGGGGGGGCGAGGGCATCTTTCTCTGATCCAAGCCACCACAGGTGAGGGGATCACCGGGTCAACTCTCTTACTCTCACAACCTTGGGGGAGGGGGCTCATTGTGTTTCTGAGCACAGAATTAGCTCTAGTGATAAGGTGCCTGCCTGTGGTGAGGGGTGGGGCCATCTTTCCACAGTGCAGGGCACAGCTTGCCCCTGAGGTCCAGGGCCAGTTCTCCTGCTGCTGTGTCCAATGAACAGTGGGGCTGGCTCAACACAGCATGGTTCCAATGTGTCATTGGACGTCATCACAGACCTCAGCTGCAGCAGGACCATGTTGACCCAGACATGGACCTTGGCAGCAGCTTAGGCCAGGACTTTACCATGGCCCCGGAGGCAGCACAGGGCACCCAGATAAGTATGGCTCCATTGGCAGCAAGGTTCTTAGGCATCAGCATAGTCTCATGTGGTTGACCAGACCCTGGGCATCTGCAGAGTCCTCAGTGGTAACAGGAGCTATGGAAACCACCCCAGACCCTGGCTACTGCTGGACCATGAACCCAGCCAAGGCCCTCAGCAGTGGCCTGTGCCTAGATGTCCCTTTGGTCCCAAGATAGCAGTACTGGCCACCCATATCAGTATGGTCCCTTATTAGTGGCATGGTCCTTGGACACCAACATGGTCGCAGGTGGCTGAACAGGTAGGTAACCTGTCATCCACATGGCCCTCAGTGGTAACAGGAGCCACAGATCTCAACTCAGATCCTGGCTGTTGTAGGGTCACATAGACCCAGACAAGGCCCTCAGCAGCAGCCCTGGCCTGGATGATACCATAACCCCAGATGATGGCACAGGCCACTCAGATCAGCATGTCCCTGGAGGTAGCACAGCCCTTGAACACCCTCTTGGTGACAGTTTGCAACCCAGACCCCTAGAGATCTGTGGTCTTTGGTGGATCACAGACATCAGTACAGACCTTGGCTGGAGTAGAACCGCAGACTCAGGCATGGTCTTATGCAGCAGACTGGGCCTGAATGTCACCATGGTCTAAGATAGCGGCGCAGGCCACTCAGACTGGTATGGCCCTGCAGCTGTGTGGCCCTTGGATGCCAGGATGGCCCCAGGTGGCAGCCCAGACTAGGTCCCCACACAGGCCCCAAGTGGTGACAGGAACCATAACTATGAACACAGGCCTCCTCAGCTGCTCCAGGGTCCCAGACCAAGACCTGACCCATGGCCCTAGGTAAGGCCTAGAAATCACCCCCGGACTTGAGTGTTCAGCAGGCCATTCATGTCAGCCCTTTCTGCACCACACTGACCTCTCCAGATCTGCCTCTCTCCTCAGCCAGTGAACCGTTCCACCTCCCTCTTCTATCTCCCCTCCCTGTATTCTCCTACTGCAATGATGCCCGACTGCCTGGCACCAGGGCTCTGGGTCATAGGTAGTGCTTGGGTGAGTCCGTCCTGCTCAGCTACACGGCATGGCATGGAGCTGTGGTTGTTCCTGTCTCCCATGCCTGGGCCTAGAAACCTTGGGCAGCATTTGGTATGATGGTGTCTAACTGCCCCTACATCCTCAACATTTGTTGCCAGATTTATGATAGCATTCTGACTGGAGTGAGATGGTGTCTCAAAGTAACTTTTCCATTTCTCTGACAACTAGGGATGTTGAAGTTTTAAAAAGAAATTATTTGCGTTTGTTTATAAAAAGCATATGTTCAGCAGCCTGACTGCTGACTGGCAGTTTCTTTCTTGGTGTTTCATTCTTCCAGTCCTGGAATTCTGGACATTAGGCCGCTGTCTTAAGTATAGTTGGCATAGATTTTCTCTGTTCTGTGGGCTGTTCGCTCTGCTTATAGTTCTTTTGCTTTGCAGAATCTGTTTAGTTACATGTAGGCCCATCTGTTGATGCTTGGGGCTTGGTCGTGTGCTACTGAAATCTTGTTCAGGATACACTTTCTGAACTCCAGTGTCTGGAGGAGCATTTGCCATGTTACCCTCTAGAAGTTTCTGCCTTTCCTGTCTTAAATTAAGGTTTCTGATCCAGTTTGGGTTGATTTTTATGGAAGCTGAAAGATATATTAGTTTGGGTATAGTATATACTTTATATATAGAGACCAAGAAAGCAGAG
The DNA here is from genome assembly GCF_018167655.1 of Microtus oregoni. Lineage (NCBI taxonomy): Eukaryota > Metazoa > Chordata > Mammalia > Rodentia > Cricetidae > Microtus > Microtus oregoni. Next base: position 22,582,222 of record NW_024543073.1, read on the forward strand.
AGTTAGGAGATGAGGAAGGACAGAATCTACATAAGTCACAGTCCAGCTCTGTCATAGTTGGTTGGCTTTGTTTTGACTGTGTGTGGTGGTTAAGTGCATACAAATATTGACAGTGAAAATGCATGCAGAGCCCTCAGTAAAGCTTCGTGGTTCAGAACAGTCATTCTAATGTACAGACATCCAAGGGGGTATATAGGTTTTGTTACTGGACAAGTGTAAGCATGCTGTTGCTATCCTGAACTCCCCCATGCCTCCCTAGCTATGATGCTCTGAAACTTCTGAAGCCACAAGCTAACAAAAACCTTTCTATTGTGGGAAATCCTTCAGTAAGTGTGTTGCTTTTATTGGTTAATGAATAAAGAAGCTGCTTTGGCCTGTGATGGGGCAGAATAGAGCTAGGCGGGGGTGGGGGGGGTAGGGAACTAAACTGAATGCTGGGAGAAAGAAGGCAGAGTCAGTGAAAAGACGGGTAGCTGCCATGGCAGACAGATATGCTGGAATCTTGTGGGTAAGCCACAGCCATGTGGGGAATACACAGATTAATGGAAATTGGTTAACCAAGCCTGGCTGTGGTGGCACACGCCTTTAATCCCAGCACTCGGGAGACAGTAGCAAGCAGATCTCTGTGAGTTCGAGGCCAGCCTGGGCTACAAGAGCTAGTTCCAGGACAGGCTCCAAAGCTACAGAGAACCCCTGTCTCAAAAAAACCAAACCAAAACAAACCAAACCAAAACAAAACAAAAAAACCAAACAAACCAGAAATGGGTTAACCAAAGATATGAGAGCTAGCTAACTAGCAATACGCTTAAGTGACTGGCCAAACAATGATTTAAATAATATAGTTTCTGAGTGATTATTTCATGGTCTGGGTAGCTGGGAATGAACAAGTAGTCTCCACCAACACCTTTCTTTGCTTCTTCCTGTCAAATTTTTTGGTCTCAATGAGGAAAAAAGTAAATACAGTTTCCCTTTAGAATGCCCATTAGCTGTATCCACCATCAAGCTGGAATGCCAGCATTATGATCAGATAGAACTTACTCTAGAGCAAAGAACAGATCACTTAACACTGGGGGTGGGGGGCAGTCCATAATAATAAAACTTTGTAGGAGATGAAAACTCCAGCAACAACTGATAGACATACGAGAAATATGGAAGGAGCCACATTATAGTCGTATTTCAGTACTTTTCAAGCACTGGGCATTGAACCCAGGGCCTCACATGGTAGGCTGAACTCTACCTACAGCCCCAGCCCATCAGTATGCCTTTCTTGTAACTAAAAGGATGAGCAAGGCAGGAAACTGTAGGGATGTTGAAGATCTGAGTAATAATATCACCTGACCAGACTTGATTGATGTTTGTAAGACATGCTATCCAATGATTTTATATTTTATTTCCAATGCACAATGACCATTACTTCATCGATACTTGGACTCATGTGACAAGCTTTAATACATTTAAAATGACTAATTAGAAATTATTAATAGAAAGTATTCAGAAATATTTCTTTTTTGGGGGGGGGGGAGGTGTTTTGAGACAGGGTTTCTCCGTAGCTTTTGGTTCCTGTCCTGGAACTAGCTCTTGTAGACCAGGCTGGCCTCGAACTCACAGAGATCCACTTGCCTCTGCCTCCTGAGTGCTGGGATTAAAGGCGTGCGCCACCACCTCCCGGCCCAGAAATATTTCTATAATTTCAGACATTACTGTACTTATAAAGCACCCAATAGGCCAAAGAAGAAATAACGTGGAAATTATATAGGATTTCAAAATAGGATGTGGAATTCAGCTAAATCGGTATATAGTATAGTACTATTTAGTATATATTTCATAATTTGTATTCATTATATGTAATCATTATACAATGAGTAATCAGTATGTAGTAAGATAGCATACTATATAGTAATCAGTATATTTTATAATAGTATATAGTAAGTTATTATATGACCAAAAGTATCATGACGATGACCTCTGTGAGTTAAGAGAAAAATTAAAGTTTAATAAAATTTTATTAACTAAAAGCATTGAAAATAATAAAGAAACAACTAGAAAAAACAAAAGCAATAATCACATCTACAAAGACAAATTATCAGTTTAAGGAATAGAAGCAGTCGGATATTGTCTGAGTGGGACAATAACGGGACCATCGTTAACAGATTTACATCAATAAACCAAACAGTTTAGACAGTTTCACAAGATATTAAACAGCAGTGGCTGTTGGACAAGTGAGACAGGGTACTGGGTGGGTTTGGGGCATTATAGGCAATTTTTTTTTTTTTTTTTTGTCTCCAAGACCAACTAAAACTCAATACTGATCTTCCCAGTAAGGGCGAGGTGAGGCTGATTTTCGACAGTCTGGAAGGCCCGCTATGGACAGAGCAGGTCGGCAGGAAATAGCCAACGGAAGAGCAGCTGCACCAGCCCTCGGCCGAGGAGCACAGGCAGCGCACGGTCCCCGTCCGGTCCCTACCCAGCACCGCGCCGCCGACCGCCAAGCCTTCCCAAGGCGGGCAAGCTCGCGCCTGCGTAGTTCAGCCAACGCGCTCCCCACAGGCGGCTGCCGGAAGTCTGACCTTTGGCTCCCGCTGCTTATTCCCCTCCGGGGTCACGTCGATCTTCCGGGTGTCTCTGACAGGGCTGTCTACGCCGCCTTTTCGGCGACTTTTTGGTCTTCCGCTTTTTTTTCCTTTCTTTTTGTTGTCGCCGCCCCCAACCTTCCACGCCCGCGCGGGCCTGGCCTTGTCGGCTGTCGCCTCGCCGCCGCCCTGCCGGTTCCTGGGTCACCCCCCCGAGCTGGGCCTCGCCGCGCTGCGGGCTGCTCGGGCGGCCGCGTTGGCGGGCGGTGCCGCTGGGCCCTGCTCGGCCCTTCGGCGTGGACGCCGGTGAGTGGGGGCTCCGGAGGGGATGCACGCGTGTAGGCCCTGCTCCCCGGCCGGGCGCGCGAAACTTTTCTGAAACTGGCGCTGTGTTTTGCGCGGGAGAGAGAGAGCCTGGCGCTGCCCTGCGGCTCCCGGACTAGGGGCGTTCCCCGGGTGCTGGACTCGGTGAAGAATGTTGGCGCCGCTGGCTTCTCTCTGATTCCGCCTTCTCTCTAGTTCTCACGCCGCCTCCCGCGCTGTCCTCACTCCCTAGACCGAAAGAGTAAGACTGGCTAGATACTCCCATCTGGTATTCCAAAAGGCCGTGGCGAGCCAAGGTAAATGTCCACATTAATGTGCTATCGTGGAAGGCATTTATCTTTGAGGCATTTAATTAAAATAGCGTGAAGTCCCCTCGGTCAAAACACAGGTTGGGACGGGCTGATGGTTTCCCCGGTCAGATTTCGTGGCTTGGTGCTCCCAACTTTTATCTGGTTAAGAGCACCGGAGTGGTGGTGGGGCTCCTGTGTTTCCCAGACTCGGATCTAAGTTCCCTGCCTTGGTTTGGCCTCTTTGAGCTTTGTTTATGAGAAATCGATTGCGCATAAAAGAAAAGAACAAGATACTTAAGTTTTCTTTCTTGTTTCGCTTCTTTCAGCTTTGTTTAAAAGTAAGATTGCTGATATAAGGAAGAGAAAGAAACGATGCAAGTACGGTTAGAAAATTAAGTACGTGGGTTTTTTGTGTGTCTCTTGTGTTTGAATACAGATGCACTACCATCATATAGTTCAGTCCTACCAGGCTTTGGTGTGCTAACCACGATAACATTTTTAATTTGCACTGACTGATAACTGGTATTAGAAACATTACTTAGTAGTGTGAATAGCCCCAATTGTATGGGATCTAGAAATGTCCCGTACTACATAGACTCCGTGTGACACAGGCCAGTTTTCAATTATTTGAGAAATGTCCATTTGGAGCCGTGTTGCTAGAGTTTCCTTTTAACTCTTGGATGGAATTTAATTCTTAATAAAGAAAGGAATGCTCCGTTAAAACCCGAAGGTGGTTTTGACAGTGGGCGAGCAGGATTTAGGAGTTAGACTTTTTTTCTGTTGTGGAGAAAAGAACTGAACATTTTAGGGGATCAAAGATACTTAGTTAATGTGAACAGAGAACTTGATCTAACCATTCAGTTCTTGTTTGTATTAGAGAGGTGCTGCTTTCCAAGGAGTCTTGGTGAAGAGACCATTATGTAAACTTGAGTCTTCTATAACTTGTCGGAGAGATCAATTGGAGGACAATAATTAAGTTGCAAATTAAGAGACCAAATACTGTTATCATTAGAAATTCTTTCTGAACTATTTATCTTGTCTCATGTCTGCTCATTTGCATATAAATCTGTATTAATCTTGCACTGGTTTAAGCATATTAGACAAAGCAGTCTTTAAGAGTCTTTTCTCAAGGCAAGAACCAGTATCATGGTTTCAAAAACGGTAATGATTTTACCTAGGTTATTCTGTTTCACTGTTTAGTACAGATTAAAAAGCCAGTAATTCAAGGTAAGAAAAGTTCGATGCTATCCATTTCTGGATGTTAGTATAAAATTTATCATACTACCGCAGATAGCAAAGAATAATTTTTTACAGATTGTGTGTAGTGAGGAAGCTTCATTAAGACTATAAAGAAACCGGGTCTTTAATCCCAGCACTCTCTGTGAGTTCAAGGCCAGCCTGGTCACAGCGCTGTGAGTTCCAGGACAGCTAGGGCTATTACACAGAGAAACCCTGTCTCGAAAAACAAAGCAAAGCAAACAAACAAAAACTATAAATTAGTTAAAATTTTATGAAGTTCTGGTATAGTGATTTTATTTCATTAAACTATATTTTTATAAAGATTCCTTATGTTTTGCTATTGAGTCTCGCGTACCCTTGGCTATCCTGGAACTTGCTTTATGGACCAGGCAGGCCTTGAACTCAGAGATCCTCCTGCCTCTGCCTTTCCAGTAGTGGCATCAAATGTGTGTGGCACTACATCTGGTTCCCTTGTATTTTTGCAATAGATCATTGTTTCAGTATCATTACAATCATGATACTGATTTCATTTCTCTAGATGGTCAGATAGGCTATTTGTGGGGGTGAACATCGAATACTATTTGTTAATTCTTAGGAATGGTTCTATTTTGAAGGTTGCCCAGTTAGGAGTTTGACTTAAGGGTCAAGATTCTTGAGAGAGCCTGAGTAGTATTTTATTTTAGAAGTACTCCAGAAGAATGAATCCTTCTCAGCTTCAGACTGATCTCTGTGAATTCAAGGCCAGCCTGGTCTGCTTAGAGAGTTCCAGGCCAGCCAGCTTAGGACAGTGAACCCTTTCTCAATAGAATAGTATAATAGAAACTAATGCTCCATTTTTGTATTGGAATATGCTGAACTAGATACATACCCTAGAGTAAAATTTTAATTATTTTTAACAATTGTCTAGGCTTCAAAGCTTTTAAGTGTAGAATCATTTGGTTTTAATGTTTTAGAGTAGTTCTGGGTACTGTATCATCTTTTAACTTCTACTTAGTTTGGAGTTGATTGTGTAATGGGATAGAAATATAAGTGAGAGGTGTATCCTTAGCATTTTTGCATCTTTAAGTCTGAATGCAGACATATATGGCCTTATTTGGGTCCAGAAGAAAAAGACAATTTATTGTTTGTAGTTAAAAGATTGTCTAGATGTTGAACAGTGAACCTCTGTAAATGAACCTCAAATAGCATTTGTTGTTGTTTTTATTTTAGTTTTTCAGATGTGTCTATTATTTTATGTGTGTGTATCACACACATACTAGTATGTACATGCCTAGTACCCTGGAAGGAAAGAAGAAGGCATTGGGTTTCCTGAAAGTGGAGTTACAGATAGTTATGAGTCACCATGCAGGTGCTGAGAACCATACCTGTGTCTTCTGTAAGAGCAGGCAGTGCTCTTAACCTTTGAGCACTCCAGCTCCCATGTTTGCTTTTAGAGATGGATTTTTACTCCTATGGAACCCAGGCAGTGCTTAAACTTCAGACCCACCTGCCTGAGCCTCCTGGATTCTGAGATTTCAGACATGCACCACTACTCCTAGCTTTGAAATAGAACTTTGGTGTTGTGTTTTTTGAGACAATCTTATGTCCAGGTTGGCTTTGAACTTGATGTGTCTTCCCAACTAGTCTCAAATGCTGACCATCCTTCCAAGTGCTGGGATTCAGGTGTGTGCCACTATGCATGACTTAAAATAGAACTTTTTAATTCTAGTTTTTCTAAGTAGAGATGGCTTCTTTTAGTTAGGTCTATAGTTTCTGTATTCCTGCAAAATGAAATGTCAAGCAAAATTTGTTATAGCTAATCACTTAATGACTTTTTTTTTATAACTCCCATGAAAAACGTTGTTTTAAAATGAGAAGTTAGTTCACAGAAGTGGAATAAAGGGAACCAAATCTTAACCATTATTTCCCTCAAAACAGTGAAATTCAGAGAGTACAGGTCAGCAGATATAAAAAAATAACAAAACCAAGCAACCCCTCCCCCCCAGTAATAGGAAGTACAGACTTCATGGAAGAATTTGACAGACTTATTTCCTATAGACAATACTTTGTTTCTGGTAAAAATTAGAGTCAAGCATTTGGAATGAGGTATGATAATGGTGGTAAGTTGCCTGTCCACTACTTATGATGAAACTTGGACTGATGAAACTGATTGATAGTGGTCAACCTAGGAAATTTTAATCCCATAGAATTGGAAAACCAAGGAACAAAATTTGTATGTGTGAGTTTTAGTTGCTTTTCAGGCTCCCTCCCATCCCCATTCTGTTGATTCTAACAGTTTTTCTAATCCTTTTAATGTCATTCTCTAATACATTTATCTGTTTAGGCTTTGTTTTTCTTCTGATAAAAAATTAAGCTTTTGTAGTTCATTCTCTGATTTGCTTATCAGAAAAGAAAATTTATCATTTTTTGTAACCTGAATAATCTTTTACATACACACTATATACACACCTAAAACTTGACATATCAGTATATAATTTCATAATATAAAATGTGTAAATATACTGTATAATATATAGTAAATGATATATAACAAATACAACAACTAAATTGGTATATTTAATGGTTATATTATTATAAGAAACATATTGCCAGGCTGTGTGTGTGGTGGCTTGTGTCTTTCATCCTAGCATTAGAAAGCTTAGGCAAGCAGATCTCTAAATTGGAGGCGTCCTGGTCTACAAAGTGAGTTCAAGGACAGTCATGGCAACCGGAGAAACCTTTTCTCAAAAAAAAAAAAAAAAAAAAAGACCCCAAAACTGCTGGGCAGTGGTGGCACACACCTTTAATCCTAGCACTTGGGAGGCAGATTCCTGTGAGCTCGAGGCCAGCCTGTTCTACAAGAGCTAGTTCCAGGGTAGGCCTGATAGCTACAGTGAGACCCTGTCTTGGAAAAAAGAAAAAACAAAACCCCCCAAAAAAAAAAAATAGAAAAACACTCAGGTGTGATATGGAAATGATGGGAGGAAGGGTAGATTATTGAATCTACTTTACTCCAAAAATTAATCTCAAAATATTTTACATCGATAAGAATTTTAGTTTATTGGTACAAATTTAAAGTTATTTTTGTTATGCTGTATTGTGTTTCTACTTTTGTTTGGGATATTATGTTTAAGCAACTCATTTAAAAATATAATATATAGTTAAAAATATAGGTTAATAGTCATCTATAATTGTCAAACTTATAGTCATGTAAGGTATGTATTCAAGGGTAAACATATTTAGATAGATGGTCTTCAAATACTTCAAAGACCTACAGAATATGGCATTTAAAATGTTTTAATAATATAAGGCTTTTTATGACAGTAAGATATTTCTGCTCCTGGCAGCACTAATCTACTTTAGAGAAGGTGATGGGCATCAAAGAAACTCTGTATGGAGTTTGTTTTCTTTATGGCAAAAGCTAGCCATATGGGCAAAGAAACTGATGATGGTTTTTTATCCAAACTGAACCAGCAGGACACATACAAGGCGACTGCTGAACTTTGCCAAGACAAGGTAGGACAGTCCATCAGAATTCCCTGCTTCACCAGGAAAGACTGTCAGATATCCTAGGCTTGTAGGCCAGAGTGGATGCCCCAGTATTGCAAAGGAACTTTGGGTGACTGTCCAGGCAGCCTGATGTTCCTGCTATTAGATAACATTTTATCCTTCTGGGGTCCTTGAAGGAGTTAAAGACTAAATAGTTAAACTTACAGTTTTTTTAAAAAATTATGACAAAAAGCAAATTAGGTATAAAACTTTAGATTCACAAAGATAGGATATATAATAGAGTATTTTCTCTGATTTTGCTAAATACAAATAGATTAGATATTATGACTGTAATTCTTATTTAATAACTGTTTTGTTGTATATAATTTTACTATGTTAAAGCTAAAACCTTCCTTTTTAATTAGAAAAAAAGGGGGACATACTGTGGAAAAATCCGTCTGTACTCTTTTGTAAGTTATGCTCTGATTGGTCTAATAAAGAAGCTGATTGATCAATAGCCAGGCTATAAGGTTAAGCAGAAAAGCCAAAATGAGAAGGATAGGAAGAGAAAGGGCGGAATTGGAGGAGTTGCCAGCCAGATGCTGAATGAATTGGACACACAAATTGGGATAGAGGTAAAGGCCATGAGCCTTGGGACAGTACCTGGATTAATAGAAATGGATTAAATTATAAGAACTAATTAATAACAAGCCTGAGCTATTGGCTGAGCACCTCTGTTTGGTAATTTGAATGTTGGCTTCTTGGGCCAGAAAACTCCGTCTGCACTAATAACTCATTGAATACTCTATAAAGTTTCTTTTCTTTTTTTAAAAAAAGTATCCTTCTGTGTAGTGACTTTTATTAGTACTAAAGTATTATTGTTTTTTATTTTCAAGAGGATTATATCATTTACTTTTCTTTTTGTTTTCTTCAAATCCTTTCATTTGCCCCTTTTTGCTTTCTTTTGAATTCACAGCCTTTTTTCAAATTGCTGCTTGCATATATGTAAATACAATATAAACTTAATTATAACCTGTTCAGTTTGTATATATTACTTGTATGTATTATTTTAGGGCTGACCATTCGGTATTGGATAGCCAATTGGTGTGCTCTTTCCTGGGGAAGACTATTTCTCCCATGCTCAGCATACCTTAGTTGGCTGTAGTTCTTTGTGTACGAGTGTAGCCTCTTTCATTACTAGGAGACACAATCTCACAGCAAACTCCCTGATCCTCTGGCTCTTAGATCTTCCTAGCCCTCTTCCCACAGTGTTCTCCATGCCTTAGGTGTGGAAATTGTGTTGTAGATGTAGCCTTTGGGACTGGGCTATATGACTCTGCATTTTCATTGGTTGTGGTTTTCGTAATGGTCTCTGTTTATTTTAAAGAGAATTTTCCGTAATGAGAGAACTGCAGTAATCTCTGGGTATTAAGGACAAATATTTAGAATGTGGTTAGGTATTATGTTAGTTTAGTAAAGTGATGCTTGTTGGGTCTCCTCCAAGATCCATGACTTCACTAACTCTGGGTAGTTGACTAGTAGGTTTTCAGTACCAGGCATGACCCTCTTGTTGAGTCGAATTAAAGAGCTCTTGGTTACTGCCAAGGCATGCATGCCACTACTTCACCCTTAGGGTTATCGTGCAATGTTAGTGTTTGTTGTGGTTCCTAGGCATCATAGCTCAGTTGGACTGTTGGTTGCTTCTCTCCTTTGGAAGCTTTCATGGTATCTTCAGGTACCATGACAGCTAATCTTTAGGTTAGTTCCAGCTCAGGCCTCTGGACTCTGTGTATTAAGTGCATGGCGTCTTCAGGAATAGGGACTTAACTTTCCACCTCTGTGGGGGAAACCAAGGGCAGTAGCAATAGCCTGTAATGCTTTGGGAATCTGTTTGGACAGCTTTGACCAACAGTTCAAAAGAACTTTGCAGCTGGGTTTGGTGGTGCACGCCTTTAATCTCAGTTCTTGGGAGGCAGAGACAGGTGAATCTCTGTGAGTTTGTGGCCAGCCTGGTCTACAAAATGAGATCTAAGACAAAACCAAAGGGCAGGGGTGGGGGTTCTTTTCTCATGCCTGGCATTGGGGTTTTTGTTAGTTATTGGTTCTTGGAAGGTTTTAGGTTAGTTAATAGCATGATTCCTTATGACCTTTTCAAACATCCTTACTGTTATTTAACCTACTCCCCTCCTCCTATATATATTTATTTCCCTCCCCCTTCCTAACTAAAACTTTCCCCTTCCCATTTCCTGGATCAGATCACTTGTACCCTGCTAGTCCCCTCTCTTGTTCCCCCACCCCTGTACCCTAGCAATGGTTCCTTTTTCCTGGTTTCTGCAGTAACTCCAGGGTGTGTCCTCACATCTGAAGATTTGGAGCTAGGAACCTCTGATGAGAGAGAACATGCCACATTTTTTTTGGGGGGGGGGGTTCTAGATTGCCTCACTCAATATCGTTTTTTGTTCCACCTATTTACCTACAAAGTTCATGATTTCATTTTTCTATACAGCCGAATAGTATTCCCTAGTATATTTTATATATACCAGTTTCATTGTATATTTCTTAGTTGAAGGACATTTATTTATTTATTTATTTAGGTTTTTCGAGACAGGGTTTCTCTGTGGTTTTGGAGCTTGTCCTGGAACTAGCTCTTGTAGACCAGGCTGGTCTTGAACTCACAGAGATCCGCCTGCCTCTGCCTCCTGAGTGCTGGGATAAAGGTGTGCGCCACCACCAACGGCTTGAAGGACATTTATGTTGTTTCCATTTCCAGCTACAAGAAGTGGAGCTGGGTCATAACGTAGACTTATTTTTAGCTTTTTGAGGATTTACCCACACTGCTTTCCAGAGTGGATAGACCAGTTTGCAATTCCACCAACAATGAATGAATGAGGATTCCCTTTCCCCCATAGCCCCTTCAGCATTTGTTATTGGTTGTTTTGTTAATCTTTGCCATTCTGACTGAAATAAGATGATATCTCAGAGTTGTTTTGATTTGCATTTCTTGGGTACCATCTTTTTTTCTTTTTTTTTTTTTTAAATATTTATTATGTATACAATAGTCTGTCTGTGTGTATGCCGAAGGCCAGAAGAGGGCACCAGACCTTATTACAGATGGTTGTGAGCCACCATGTGGTTGCTGGGAATTGAACTCAGGACCTTTGGAAGAGCAGGCGATGCTCTTAACCACTGAGCCATCTCTCCAGCCCTTGGGTACCATCTTGAGACTACCTTTCTGCTCTGACTTTGAGCTACTGTTAACTTCCCTTCCTTCCCTTTCTGGGAAATTGCCCTAATGTGGTTTTTCTGGCTTGAGACTCTCCTTGTGTACCGAACTGGCCTTGAACTTGGCGATCCACTTGCTTCGGCGATCCACTGCTAAACAGTTTTGCACCTCAGTCTTAGTGCTGGGACTACTAGTGTGCGCCACCTGCCTCACCTTTCTCTTTTTACGCTTCATATCTGCAAATATTTTCATTTTCCCTTATTGATATTATCCACAGGGGTAGCCTTCTGGCTTTACATTTTACTTAAGCTTTAAAGCTTTAAAGGCATTAATTTGTGTCTTGTGGCTTCCACTATTAGAAAGTCCAAAGACATTTTGATCCCCAACTTTTTAATATTTCCTCTCTTCGAATATTAATAAACTGATTTTCTCTGGATATTCTAAAATTCTATCTCCCTCCCTCCCTCCCTCCCTACTCCTGCTCTGTGTTTCTGTTTTTCATGGACTTCTGTTATAATTTTGGCTCACATACTTGGATTCTCTAGGCATATATATATATATATATATATATATATATTGAATGTTTATTTGATATAGTTTCTGCTTATTTCCTGTTTCTTTTTCCTCCCTCTTTGGTGATCTGTGGATGCATTATTTTGAGTATGAGCTACTAGAAATCTAAATGAAAGCTTCTTATATGTGAGTGGTACCTGGTGGCTGTTAGGATTTCTTGTAGGTAGGCTGAGCACGTAATTCTGTTGACTTTTTTGGTGGTAGACCCTTAACTTTTACTGTGTTTTATTGTTTTTTTTTCTTATATCGTATACTGTCTCTCAGTTGAGTTACATGTTTTAAGAAAATGGTCACGCAAGTATCATTTTTAATTTGTTTTTTTGGTTTTTTTTTTTCTTTCTTTCAATTTTCGAGGCAGGGTTTCTCGGTAGCTTTGGAGCCTGTCCTGGAATTAGCTCTGTAGATCAGGCTGGCCACGAACTCACAGAGATCCCAGTGCTGGGTTTAAAGGTGTGCACCACCACCTCCCGGCTCTTGATTTTTGTATGCTATCTCACCCACCTTTTTGAAGATCTTTACTGGATTAGTCATTGGAAAAAAGCATCTAGTGTCTTACTAGGTTAGTGATGTGTTCTGATTGTCCTCTATAGTTTTCCTCCCTCTATGGAACTGTTTGATTGCAAGTCTTTTATGTATAACTGCTGAGAAAAATCTTGGAATTTTATGAATTAGTAGGTGACACATATTACTTGTTTCTTCAGATAATGTAAAGTACCATGTCCTAGATATCAGGTTATCACACGATAGCATGTAATTTTTATGAGTTAGGTTGTGAATAAATGTAAGGATCTGTGCAATTTAATTAAATCTCTTGAATGATTTCTTTTATTGTTTAGAATAGTGGTGGTAAAAGTTATGTTGCTTTTAAGGTACATTGATTAGAGCATATTCATCAGAAAATTTGAAACATGCACACTATTGAAAGCCTTTGAATGTGGTTTAGATTTTAAATGAGCTATTAGTGATTTGTTGCCCATAGTAGAATTTAAGATGCATTAACTTTCAGAAATAACTTTGCAAATGGAATGACTAATTTGAAGATAATTGTTTTAATTAGTGATAATACTAACCAAAGAGTTCTGTGTCTTTAAGCTATAATAATTTAGTATTATCCTTTAAAATTATAGGTAGAAGAATACATGTTCAACCTCAGTGAGCAAGAGCATGTTCCCAAACTCAATTTTGGGTCGTCCTCCCTTCACTCCAAACCACCAACAGCATAATAGCTTCTTTGCTCTCTCACCAACTCTTTATTCACACCAGCAACTTATTGATGCACAGTACAACTTCCAAAATGTAGAGTAAGTATACTGTTGTTTTGGACCATGTCATGACGCTCTGTTTCCTCTTTGGTATAATGTTGTTGTATGCAATATTTGAAAGCAAAGAAAATATTATTAAACTTTGTTTTCTTTTTTCTAAGTATTTAGTTTGTGTGGAATTTTTGGTTCTAAAGAAAAATATTTATGTTATTATTCTGTGTTTTTGGTAGCTTGTCTAGAGCTGTGACCTTACAGCCCCTGACATATGGAACTGTCAGTCCAATACAGACCTCCACATCCCCATTGTTTCGAGGAAGGAAGTAAGTATTTTTCAACTTTTTTAAAAAAATATTATAGTAGACTGTGTAGCAGCTGTATGAAATTATTTGGAGAGTATGGCCTAGGTTTTGTTTTCTGATAACCTGTGCAGTTAGATTAGTCAAAGAATTTTAAAACTTCTTTGGGTTCAAACATTTTAATAAATCTGGAGTTGTTTTATTCTTGCCACTGTGTGTTTTAGATGGAATAAAGCTATGTTTCTTTAGAAATCTGTGTTTTAATTGATAATTTTAGCCTCATCAGATGCCTTCTTAGGAATTTACTAGGGTTGCCATAGCAAAGTGCTGTAAACTGATACTTGATGCCATAAGGAGACTAAAAATCGAGATCATACTTAGCATGGCTCTGTTCCTTTGCAGCCCTTCCTTAGCATGTAGATTCCTGTTCTTGTACTGTGTATTCTTTCCTATGTGGTGATCTGATCTCTGCAGGACACATTATAACAGATTAGGGTCCATCCTCCAGGAGCCCAGTTACACTTAATTCTCTTTTGACAAGTTTTATCTTGTAAGACACTTTTTGTTAGTTTGGTTTTTTTTTTTTTTTTCTGAGCCATGTTTTCATATATATATATTTAGCCTTGGCTGTTCTGGAACTAGCTCTGTAGACGTGACTGGCCCGGGACTCACAGAGATCCACTTGCCTTTACCTTCCAAGTGTTGAAATTAAAGGCGTGCGTTACCACACCTGGCTGATATAAGGCTTTCTATAGCCATTTCAGATACCAGTCAATTTTAAAATAAATAATAGAATTTCAGAGGTATTTGTTAAAATAACATTTTGTAATATTTGTACAGTATACCTTTTAAAACCTAGTTTATAGTTTCTGTGTTTAGTTAAAAATAATAGTAATTTAAAATGTAGTAGTGTTCTAAAAACTTTAAAATAGTGTCATTAAGTCTCATTGTTATCTTCTTGCTTATACAAAAGCTGTAAGATACAGAAGTTATAGTTATTCAAGCAGAGATGGTATAGCTGCTTCTAGAACCAAGCTTATGATAAACATAAGTTTTTCTGGATTATCATTGGGAAAGTTATATAATGATTCTAAGAATATTGACTTTGTTAGTTTTATAATTTTGAAATTGCCTTAGTAACCAATTGGTAACTCATGAGTGAAGATTAGTTTAATTAATTCATAGTAACAGATATTGTTAAAAATTAAGATTTGTATTTTTAATTGAAGCTACTCAGTGTATATGTTTAAACTCAAGTTTAAAAAAAGCAAATGTACTTTTACGTGTCTAGCCCTATATATGTTTATTTATGAGTAGGAGTTCCAGATCTATAAAGCGAATACTCTTGGAGGAACAGTGTAATAATAAACTTTTAGATGGCATTGGCCCATAGGATTTTAGAGCTTGAAAGATATTGGACCATTTTCTGTGACAAAATATTTCATGTGAACAGCTTAGGTTATCAATGAAATAAATATCATTTTCCCTGTCAAATTACTCATTTTTACTCTTCCTAGTACTGGGGTCTGAGCCCAGGGCTTCACAGGTACTTGGCAGGTTCTCTGTGCTTACCTAATTATTTTCTTGTTATTTTGAAAATTTTTAAACTTTCTGAAAAATGTAAAAGTATATTTTCCCTTGATTTATTAGTTGTAAAGTTTAACTGTTTTTTTCTCTTTTCTCACTCTCACACTTTTTCTCCAAATTATAGTAAAGGAACTGTTGACATTAACTTTATCTGAAAACACTTCAGCCTTTTCCTTATCAAAGTAAAGACATTCCCCTATGTAACCAGAATGCTTTACTTATGCCCATACATCTGTGTTAATGTATATTATCTGAAATGCAGCTTGTTTTCAAGTGTCTCCTGTTGTCTAACTTTTTATAGCTTTTATAAAAATGTCAATTTAGTTTTTCCCATTGATGAGCCAGAACATAGGTATATTCAAAGAATCTTTAAAAAATGTCACACACATATCACTCAGTTTATTTACCCTCTTGTTAGAATTTATCTTTAATTCTTAGTGCTTGTATAATCCCACAAGTATGCATTTTTCTGTATTGTTTTCACTGTTGGGGATGACTCATTTTGGTAATTCAAAAGCCATTAATTATCTTTGTTTTTGGAAGACATTGGAAGGCATCTCTTGTTCTTAAAATGAATATTAAAAGTCCACTAGGGAGTTAATAATGTAATTCTATCCAAAGAGCCACAGTGCTGTTATTATCTGTTTCTATATTTGTATGCTTCTGTTGTCAGAAAGTTGTGTCTCTAGTCACTAAGGTGTATTTGCTTGCTTTCAGGAGAATAAGCGATGAAAAAGCCTTTCCTCTTGATGGTAAACGACAGCGTTTCCATTCACCCCACCAAGAGCCAACTATAATTAACCAGATAGTGCCTTTATCAGGTGACCGAAGATACTCCATGCCGCCATTGTTTCACACACACTATGTACCAGATATAGTAAGATGTGTTCCACCTCTTCGAGAAATTCCACTGTTAGAACCTAGAGAAATCACACTGCCTGAGGCCAAAGATAAGGTAATTATAATGCAGATGTTCATGTAGCCTTTTGGAAATTTCACATAAAAAAATGTATTAAAAGGATCAGGAAAACCTAATTTTCTACCATTTAGAATATGTGCTTTTTTTTTAATGTTTAAAGTTTTATTTACTTTCTAAATTTCACTATGATTTTTTTTTTTTCCTAGCATAAGTACATTTGTCAGGATCAGATTTTTTCTGATTTACAGATTTGAGATAAGAGCTGAAAAGATTTCATTTCTTAGTTGTTAGAGAATTCTCCTACAACTGGTTCTTTCTCAAATTAATTATTAATGGTGGTAGTGGTTGGTTTTTGAGGCAGTCTCTTTATATAGCTCTGGCTATCCTGGATCTCACTCTGTAGACAAGGATGGTCCAGAACTCAGAGATCTGGCTGCAAGTGCTCAGATTAAAAGTGTGTACCACCATGCCCAGTGAAACTTCTTTTTACTCTAAAAGACATGAATACTCATATGGTAATTGTAATAAAATGTTAAAAAGTATTGTCTTTTGGACTTTCTCTGAGAAGATATACATTAAATGGTGTGATCATGAAAGACTTACAAGGGGCTGAAGAGATGGCTTAGAGGTTAAGAGCACTGACAGCTCTTCAGATGTCCTGAGTTCAGTTCCCAGCAACAACATGGTGGCTCACAACCATCTGTGATGAGATCTGGTGCCCTCTTTAGGCATGCAAGTATACATGCAGGCAGAATATTGTATACACAGTAGATAAAAATAAATTAATAAAGATTTATCAAAAAATCAGTAAGAATTATTTCGATTAAATGAAAGTACTTGCTCCTCCTTGGACAATGATGTTAGTGTTGGGAACAAGGAGTTCTTTACTGTCTAATAGAAGAATGTTGCTCTCCTCTGTAGGTGATTGGGAAGGGTGTATAATGTCTACCATCCTTTTGTTCGTAGAGTGATACTGTAAACTCTCCCCTCTTTTCCCTCCCCTCTACTCCCTCCTTTTCTTTCTTCACAGAGTCTTGCTTTGTAGTTCAAGCTGGCCTTAGATTGAAACTCACCCTTTTCAAATGTACAGATCAATAGATTTTACTAAGTTCACAAAGTTGTGCAGTTATCTTTTTCCAAAACATACTCAACACTCCCAAGAAAGTTTGTACCTCAACAGTGTTCATTTTCCTTCCCACTTTCTGTAAGTAGAATCCTTTGATCTATGGCCATTTGTGCCCAGTTTCTTTCATTTAGCATAATGAAAGGGTTTATCCATGCTTGTTTTTATTTTCAAGACTACTTGCCATGTCGTTTAGATGAGCCTTGAACACATTATGTTTCTATCTCAGCTCACTCAGTGTTGAAACTGCATTTCTTTTCAGTAGGATGATATTTTGTTGTGTAGATATACTCCATATCAGTCTAATGGACTTTTAGGTGTCTGCCTCTAGCTTTTATGAATAATGGTGCTGTAATGTCTTGTGTACAAAATTTTGCATGGATATTTGTTTTCTCTCTGTTGATACATACACAGGAGTGAAATTGTTGGGTAATATGATAAAATATGTTTAACCTTTTAGGAGCATTTTAATTTTAATTTCCCACTGGTTTTGTCTAGCATTTCCTGAACATTACCAAGATGTTCTGGAAAGTAGATTTATATGTAGTCAGATGTTCCACTTTCTTTACATCCCTGTCAACACTTGTGACATTTATTTGTGATCCTCTCTCTTTTTAATTCCTTACAGTACTAGAGATGGAACCCAGGGCTTTCAACATGCTAGGCAAACACTGAACTACTGTTGAGGTTTATTCTTGTCTTGCCTCTTTTTATTAGAGCTGTTCTGGTATGAAATTGGTTTCAGTTTCCATTCCCTAATGTCATTTGCTTGTTGGACATTTCCTTGGAGACATGTCATTCAAATTCAGAATTTAGTAGATAGATTTCTTGTTGATGACCTCTAAAGCTGAAAACCTTTTCATTTCTATGTATTCAGTTTATTAGTTTCTTTACTTATTTATAGTTTATTTATTCAGCTTCTTTGGTTGCTTTGCTGTTAGTGTTGAATCTCAGAAACCACCACTCAATGCAATGTCTTGAGTATTGATGCCTGTCTGTTATAAGATTTGTTAATTTATTTTGAGACAGGGCCTCATTATGTGACTCTGGCTAGCCTGAAACTTGATATGTAGACCAAGCTGTCCTTGAACTCACATATATCTCCTGAGTGCTAGATTATATTCTAAGAATTTTTACTTTTAAGTTCTTACATTTAGGACTTTGATCCATTGAAGTAGGCTTCAGCTATATTCTACTTGTTGATTCATTTGTCATGGGATTATTCATTAAAAAAAACTTTATCCCTTTTGTGCCAACATTTTCCTTACTATGAAGTAAGAACAATTAGACAAAACCAGTGGGAAAGAGGAGAAAGCAAAGCAAAATGAAAAAACAATATGGGATTATCTGGTGCTCTTTCTTCCTCATTTCTCTGTTCCTTCTTTGCTTTCTAAGTTTGACTCCTATGTCATAATGTGAAAACCTATGGTATAAGGCCAATGAGGTGAATTCTCTAAATGGATATATAAATAGTTACTACATATCAGAAATACATTTTTTATATATATTTATGTTTGTAGTTAACTAGTAGAACTAACCAAAGAGCTTACTTTTACATATAGCTTAGGTATATGTTGAATCTATAAATTTAATAATGTATAATTGATATTAGTAATAAACATCTTGTAAGATGTGATTCCATATCTTTCTTTGCTTAGTCATATAGAAAAATTTCTCCTAGATCTTGTCTTTGGAATTATGGCATTTCCCCTAGAAAAGTAGAGATAGGTTTTATAATTGAATCAATTTCTCTGAGTGATACTAAAGAAAAGTGCTTCTTTTTGTTCTTTAAATGAATACTTTATTTCTGGAGGCAGGATCTCACTGTATAGCTCAGGCTGACTGTGAACTCATGATCTTGGTTCTACTTTTTGAAAAGTAAGATTACAGGTGTGTGCCACCATACCTGACTTAAGTGCTCTATTTTTAAGCACTTCTCTGTTCTCTTCTCTGTTCATTGATATCTTTGCTCTTTAGACATTCCATTCGTGTTATATTATTTGTTCATTGATATATTTGCTCTTTAGATATTCTATTCATGTTATATTATTTATTCTTTCAATAACCTAGTAGCATATAGTTATTGTCTCAAATTTTATGTTGTTCAGAAAGTTAAATGGTTTGCTCAAAGTCATATCTAGTAAGTGCTAAAGCCAAGATCTGACATCTGTGTCTAAAAATACAAAGAGGAGGAATTTAATGTGTTAAAGTCTAGGATAGAGAGACCACATTATGAGACTTGGTTGTAACATCACGTGATCTGTGATAGTAATAACAATTTTGCTGAGTGTCTGTTGCTGCCAGTAATGTGATAAGCAATTATGTTATCCCCTGTAGAGTGTATAGTGAATACAGTATCTGATGTGAGATAAATAGGCAGTGATTTGGGCCCTTGAAGGCATAGTCCAATAGCATTGAAAGTTTTTGAATAGATGAAATAACATAATTACTTGTATTTTGGGAGAACAGAGTTGTTTGGTTTGGAATGAGGTGGCCTTGGGGGTGGAGAGTCATCTCATAGGTTATTAATGTTTCTGGATAAGAGGTACTGCTGCATTAATTTGTGACAGATGGTAGTGGACATGATGTGTGAGATAGTGTCCAAGGAAGGTGGATAGGGTTTTGCTTTGTGGCTTAAGCTTGGCTTCATATTCACAATCCTCCAGTCTCAACTTCCCAAGTGCTGGGATTACAAATGTGCACCATTTTGACCCATATGTAACTATAATGGGTTTCATTTAAGCACTGTTAGAATTTCCTTATTTTGTGATGCAACAGACACTGAGTACCTATTGTAGTGTCTGGGATTATGTTGTTCGACTTCAGTTAACAAACTGTTGTGAGTCTTTCTCTGTCCTGCCTACCAGCTCCTAAATCACAACACAGAGACTTATTATTAATTATGATTGTTCATCAGTAGCTTAGGCTTGTTTCTAACTAGCTCTTATAGCTTAAATTAACCTGTATATTAATCTACATCCTGACACATGACTTTTACCTCTATCCCATTTTGTGTATCTGACTTGTTCTGTGGCTATCTTACCTCTCTGTCCTTCTTCCCAGCATTCTTTGTACCTGAAAATCCGGCCTGACTATTGGCCATTTAGCTTTTTATTAAACCAATTACAGTGACATATCTTCCTATGGTGTGAAAGACTATTCCACAACAACAAGCATTTTCTTTAAATGACCAGATAGCAAATATTCTAGGTGTTCAAGCTATTTGAGTTATTAGCTCTTTTTTCCTTTTCCACTTAATAAAATGTGAAAATAATGTAACTTGTTCGTACAATAGACTAGAAGCTGTATTTGGCCTATGGACCCTAGTTTGCCAATTCTTCTGTCTGGGTAAATAAAATTAACCCTTATATGACATTTAATTTTTATATTAACCATTTTTACATAATTTATTACAAACTTGGGTGCCTATATCTTGATATGACAAATAGCAAGCATGTACATAAAATGTCAATAATAGTGTTATTAATCCTCTCAGCTTTAACTTAACCATTCCAACATTATGTGACTACAATGTACCAACATAGGAGCAATCTTAATTTAGTTCATATTTTCCTTTTTAATTAGGGTCAGCTTGCAGTTTTTAAGTATTTCTCATGAATATATGCACATTTCTGTGTTTTGTTTTTTGGCATTGCAGCTGTATCTCTGTTAATGTAGCTTCTTTTTCTCCTCTTTCATCTTCTGACTATTCTTGATCTTTCACTTTTCCACATAAAACACATTTTCTTAATTTTTTGAAAGAAGGCTTCGGTTTTGTTTGTTTTGATTATTTTGACTCTGTGTACCTGTTTCAGGAGAATTGATTTGTTTACAGTTTTCTCATCTGTTAACATGGTATAGCTATTTATTTTTGTTTGGAGATAGGATCTTGTTCTGTTGACCATGCTGAACTCAAACTCACACCAGTCCATCCTCTACCTCCCAAGTGCTGGGATAACAGGCATAAACATCCCAGGCTTACCTCTTCACTTTTTTTTTTTTTTGGTTTTTCGAGACAGGGTTTCTCTGTAGCTTTGGTGCTGGTCCCGGAACTAGCTCTTGTAGACCAGGCTGGCCTCGAACTCGCAGAGATCCGCCTGCCTTTGCCTCCCGAGTGCTGGGATTAAAGGCGTGCACCACCACCGCCTGGCACCTCTTCACATTTTTGATGTCTCTTACATCAGTATCTTGGTGGATTTCAGCCTGTTAATCCTGTATAGCTTTTGGAAAATATTCTTGTTAATAATTTCATGCAGTTTGCTTCTGTCATAAGGTTTTTCATTATAAATTTTTCTTGTTAGTATATGTAATTTAAATTGTTCTTTATCTTCTTAGCAAGTTAAATTGAGAAAAGGCCTTTAAAATATGTAAAATGCCCTTATGTCTCCAGGGAACTGTTTTTCACTTTAGCAGTGTTTCTCTATTCATATAAAAACTTTATGGAAATTATTTCACATCTTTTTCAGGTATTATTCCTAAGCCTTTTTTGTTTTGTTTTTATTTTTTTCATTTTGAAATTTATTCTTTTTGGGATTTTAGTCCCCTACCCCAATGTTATTTATGTTTGAGTGAGATAGCTACTTTTTCTGTGCTCCTTTTAGATAGGGAAGGCTAGGCAGGCTAGCCTCATGTTTATGAGCCTTTTCTGTTTTCCTTCTTTTCTTCTGTTGTCTAGACTAGGAATTTTTGCTTTTACATTATTGATGCTATTAGAGCAAATATTTCCAGGGTCAGGCCTGTGTCTTGTAAGATGATTAGTTGTGTCACTGGTCTTCCATGCTCTACTCCTTGCTATGGTAACTAAAATAGTTTCCACACATTACTAACTATCTCTCTGTAGTTAGAATCATTCCCGACCTTTCCTTTACCTCTGACAGCCCTGCCTTGTTTAGATTTCAGGACCTGACAGTATTTTTGTTAGTGTTTTTTGTTTGTTTGTTTCTTTATAAGGGAGTTTTCATTTAAGTTTGAGGTTCCTGAACTTTTAATGGCCTTGGTTTGCTTATAAATTATAGCTTGTGAAGGTTTCTCCTAGAATTGTATATTTTCTACATTGAGGGAACCCTCAGTTTGGAGGCATAGAAGCAAAAGGTAGTAGCTAGAGACCATTTGATTTCTGGGAATTTGATTGTAGGGCTATTCTAATGCTCTTTCCCTTCTTACTGCTTTACTGCTTTGATACTGTGCCATTCTGGTGTTTGACCTTCACTGGTCATGTTTGGGGTTCATGAAGAATACCTACCTAGTCAGTTAGGTGTGTTTGTTGCCAGTGTTTGGTTTTAGTTTAGTTTCATCTGTTTTATTCTCCTACTTGTTGTTTCTTTTATTGTGGGGCAGGTATTTACAGAATTTTTTTTAAATTATGTCTGTTTCATAGTCTAGTTGTCAACAACTCTTGAACCTTCTTAAATATCCTGAATATGATTTAAAAAATAACATCTTGCTGGGCGGTGGTAGTGCACACCTTTAATCCCAGCACTCTGGAGGCAGAGGCAGGCGAATCTTTGTGAGTTTGAGGCCAGCCTGGTCTACAAGAGCTAGTTCCAGGACAGGCTCCAAAGCTACAGAGACACCCTGTCTCAAAAATCAAAACAGAACAAAAACAAGCAAAAAACATCTTAAATGATGAATGAGACTTTTTGTCTGGTCATACGTAGATTGTGGGAGGCTTAAGAGAGGCTGAAAACACAAAAAAGATTGAAGAATTGTTGAAGGTGTTTCTGCTCCTGAGGTGAACAACAGGCTTAGATAATAAAAAAAAGACAAAACGAAAAAACAAAACACTGGTAGAGGGCCATGGCAACAGGACACTTTGTCTTAACAGAAGGAAAGAGGCGAGATTTCCTTCAGAGCTATTAATTTATGTGCTTTAGCAAGATGAGGAATTATATTTGGTATTTTTAATTTTCTTAGTCCCCCCCCCCTTTTTTTTCTTTTAAGACAGGATCTCATGTAGTCTAGGCTGTCCTGGAATTCTCTATGAAGCCAAGGATGGCCTTGAACTCCTGATCCTCCTACCTCCATCCTCTTGAGTGCTGGGATTTGCAGATGTGCACCACTACGCTTGGCTTTTCTTAGAAAAATTTTAATATGAGCTATCTGCAAGAGAAAGTAAGTTTAGGCAGTAAACATTTTGGAATGAAATAGTGAAAAATGGGAACAGTATCTAAGCAGAGACAGGAGAGTAAAGGCTGAGTGATGCTAAGGACACTAAACTAGGCTAACCTTTATACCAAACCTTTGAAAGACTTCCCTAAAAGTTTTCAGTTTTATCTTTTAGTACCTTAGGTTTACTTTTAGTGTTTTCTTTGCCTTCAGATGAGGATTTTGCAGCATAGACATTAGAGCCTGAGGGATAAAATTTCTAAGGCATGATGAAAGAGAACGGTTTGGGAGACGTATTCTGGGATAGTGGCTGCATAGGGTAGGGCATTAGGATCATTTGGGTGCTGATGGAATGGAAGAAAAAGCATTTCAAGGGACTCCTGACTAGGTCTAGAACAGATCCATTAGAGGTGGGGTGATAAGAGAGTGCGTCGAACAGGAAATTGAAGCTGAAGTAGTATAATGGGATTTAAAATATCAGGACTAGAACACATAGCTATGAGAGTACACAAGTGAGAAATATTATAGTGAAAGAATTTCAGAAGTAGAGTATATTGTGATAAGTGTAGCTCACTACAGATAAGGGCATCCTTTATCATCTTACCATCCTGTGCTAATGGCGAGAGTTGGGGTGAAAGGGAAACATAACTATCTAAATAAGGGAGATTGGCAGATGGTAACTTCATTGGAAGAAGTCAGGGTTCAGAGAAAGTTATAAAAAGTAGAATAGAGGGTAGTTTGTTTGAATGTGGAAGATGGGAATGTTCTAAAACCTGCTCTGTATGACATTCATCAGTAAGACCACTAGAAGGAGAAAAAACTTCTTGAGAGAAACCTATAGTAAATATTTTAGAATATGTTATGTACATATGGTTTCTATTGACTATTCTTATTTACTTTGCATATTCTTACTTGTGATTATGACTCTTAAAAGTATGAAAATTATTCATGATCCTCATAAAAACAGACAGTGATGAAAAGGTGTTAGTTTGCTGAGCTACAATTATACTCATGAATTATCTGACTACTTTACTGTCAATTAAATAATATTTTATTTTTTAAATTTGTGTATAGTTTCTCAGGCCATTCTTTGTATGTGAGTAACAATAGCTTTGAATCAGAAAGTGTTAAGAAGAGAGTATGTATTTATTTTTTAATGTTGTCATTGATTTATACTGCTTAGTAGAGTAGTTATAAATTTCTGACTAAATATTTTGTTTTTTGTTTTCTTTTGTGGTGTATTCAAGCTGAGTCAGCAGATATTAGAGTTGTTTGAAACTTGTCAGCAGCAAACAAGTGACTTGAAGAAGAAAGAACTCTGTAGAGCACAGCTGCAAAGAGAGATCCAGCTGCTCTTCCCACGTACGTCTGCCTACTTTGCATGCCTTTCTTGTTTATGCTCCTGTTTACAAACTGCAGACTTTCTTACTGTTTTCTTCTGCATCTCTAGAAAGCAGACTTTTTTTGGTTGGATCGTCTTTAAATGGATTTGGTGCCCGGAGCAGTGACGGTGATTTATGCTTAGTTGTTAAAGAAGAACCAGTAAGTGATGAGACATTATTCCAAATCTGTTTCTCAAGTTAAATCAGAAAAGGAATGGAACTTAAGTTATTTTAATTAATTATTTGAAATGTCTGTTTACTCTAGCTCCAGAAGGACATCTTCCCCTGCCCTATACACGTAAGGCACCAGCATGGTGTGCACAAGAGCCGCTGTAGTAGTTCTGAGCTGTTGAAGTCAGCTAGCTCTGAAGTGTGTGGTTTTTAAAGTGTAGCATCTTATTGTGAAATGTCACTGGGCAGGTCAAGTGTTTACAGGATGCGATAAAGTAAAACATATGGCAGTATTCTCTATATGTTTTCTCCCCATTTGAGTTCTCAGTCCCTTTTTTATATCTGTTTTCCCTTTGAAAATGCTGTGTGCTTTGAATTTTTTTATAAAAAAACTAAAAATTTTTAAAATTTGTAAAAATTTAATGTAAGACTATTGTGATTATTATATTTAACAATTTTTCTAAGATATTTTGTTTCTGGTTTATTTTTATTTAATAACTAAATTGTATTATTTATAATTATAGTTATTTGGATTTCTTGTTAACTGATCTTTTGACAATATTTTAATATTATCATAATAGATATTCAGTAAACTTACTGCAGCCTCTTGTAGTTGTTGAGGAATGTGCTATTTTTCTGTGATTTGAGATACTATAAAGGGAAAGAAAGGGAAAAACGAAGCAAAGAATCTCTTACATGTCAGTATAATGGAGATTGTAAGCCGTGCAGCTAGACTACAAGACTACATTCAAGCATGTCTTACTAGCTCTGTGGTCTTCATTATATGTTTAAGTCATATTGTCACAGCTTATATACAAATTGACTTTACATTGTATGTAATCCATAAGCCCTTCACATTATTGATAAGAAAGTAACAAGTTGCAAAGTTAAGATTTTGTTACATTTTTTTGGAAGAGTTTTTTTATTTTTAGACACCATTTATACAGAAGAGAAAAATGACATGGTTCTTTTCAGTTAAAAAAAATTTGATTCTGAAATGTGAATCTGAAAGATAAGCATTGAGGGTTGACTTTTTCTGTAGTGTATAATTTGAAAAGTATATTTGAAAGAAAAATATGTTTTGTGTTTTGCTGTTATGTTATTTAAAAAAATCAAACACTAAGCTAAGGAAAAATAATGAATAAACACTTTAACTTTTCAGTGTTTTTTTCAGGTGAATCAGAAGACTGAAGCCCGCCATATACTCACCTTAGTCCATAAACACTTCTGTACTCGACTGTGTAAGTTTTAATGCCTTCTGACTTAACTAGTATTTAAATGTTGACCACTTCATTTTTCTGGGAAGAGTTGCTTATTTTCTGATGAGACTAGATATATTGTGGATTGTTTTCTTCTAACTAAATTCTTTTAAACTTTCTCTTTTAAAGATGGGAACTTGCTATAAATTTAGATAGCCCAGGCCGACCTTGAACTTCTGATCCTCCTGCCTCAAGCTCTTGAGTTCTGGTTGACAGGTGTGTACCATCATGCCCATCTTCTCTTAACTTCTGGCTACTTTTCACTTTTGGTTAAAAAGCATGATTTAGCAAATCGTTGTTGAACTTACTTGAAAACTATTCTATTGAATGCATCTTGAGAAGGTGTCTAGGTTTCCCTCCTTCCTCTCAGAAGTTTATAGACCTTCAGGAAGATTGGCATGTATGAGCTGTAAGGCAACTACCTGAAGAGCCAGAAGTGTGATATAAAATGTAAGGTTTACAGCACCGAAGGGAAAGGTCTCCTGGCAGTTGGGATCCAAGGGATATCAACCATAACGTCCACTGCACAACAAACCTCACAAAAAACACAGGACGCTGGATACCTTTGCTTGGGAGAGAAGCTCCAGAGATCTGAGTAGGAGGCAGGCTTTATATGGGGGGTCTTGGGGACAGAGCTTTCCAGGGTGACCTGGGGTTGGTGGGATATTTGTGGCCTGATCTTGCTCTTTTTACTCTGTTTGGTAAGCCTTGGCTGCCCGGGTCTCTAGGGGCTGGGTAACGACTCTTTTAGGGTATCAATTGAAGAGCGAGATAGGGAGTATTCTGAATTGGTTGGGGAAGGATATTTGAAATGGTAAAAGGTGGGCATGACTGAAAGCTAAGGGTAATGTCCTCTACTAATGCTACCGAAGAGAGAGCACTTGGAAAAGGGTTAGTGTTTGAGACCATTGTTAGAAGGTAGGAAAAGACAGTGAGTCATTGGTGACCCAAAGATTAACTTCTTTGATTCATGTGTGAGAAGTTCCGCTGTGGCCAGAGTGTTTAGACAAGGTGCCCGTTCTTGAATAGTATGGTCTAATTTTATTTGATAAATGTTTAGTGGACACAAAGGAAAATCTCAGTTGGTGACTTGGGACCCAGAGAGCATATCTCTCCTTTTCTGTAACATAGGGAGAGAAGGGCAAGTTAATTCCAGAAGATGTACAGCTGGGGCCTAGAGGAGGGCCTGTTGAAGCTTACTAAAAGGCTTGGTAATGGACACAAGAAGGAGCTCATGTGAACGGGCCCAGGGCCACCTTATATAAAGGGTAGAAGAGAAAAAAGAAAGAAGAAGTTCAAGAGCATAAAAAGTCAGCTATCCCTAGGAAGTATCGATAGAATTTTGTTCTTGGTGGTAGGGACTGAAAGCAACTGGATTAGAGGCTTCTTATCTAGGGTAATGACCTTGTGAGTTGGAGTAATAGCTAATCCCAGATAAGTAACCTGCAGAGTGGACAGCTGGACCTTAGAGGATGGAGCCCTGTATTGCTGCCTGGACAGAAAGTTTAATACGGTAGAGGTGTCTGCCTGGCTAGTTTGCATGTGTGGACCACAAAGGACAAGGTCATCTATGTATTGGAAAGCTTGGATTTAGGAAGAGACAAAGAGAGTAACTCAGAGGCTAGAGCCTGACCAAATAAATGTGGGCTGTCCTGGAATCTCTGGGGTAGGATGGTCCAGGTGAGTGGGTAAAAAGGTGAGTATCTAGGTCAGTCCAAGTAAAGGCAAGGATACTTTGTGACTAGGGATTGAGAGGTGTGGGAAAGAAGGCATCCTTGAGGTCTAAGACAGAGAAATGGGAGTTCCCTCAGGGGCTGGTGGAGAGGAGAGTATAGGGGTTGGGTATACTACAGGGTGAAGGGGAACACTGCTGAATTGATAAGTCAGAGGTTCTGAACTAAGCAGGAGGTTCCGTTGGGTTTTGAAAGCACGAATTATGGGAGTACTAAAGGGAGGAGAAGTGGTGTGTGGAAGATTCTTTCTTAAGAGGTCAGAGATGAGAACCTCAAGTCCCCTGAGACTTGGAGAGAGCGTGGGTATTGAGCTGGGTGATGTAATTGGTAGGGTTTTGCAATTGGATGACAAGAGGGGAATGATGTTTGGCAATACAGGGTTTGGGGGTGTCCAATACTCAGGGATCCACCTGGGAGGTTGGTAAAGGGAGTGGTGTATTAGATTGTGTGGTTTAGAAGGAGGAGCGTAACAGCCTGTGAGCCTGGAGTCAAGTGGATTGAGAGGCTTCCACTTTGAGGTCCTTTCCCAGCAAGGGGATGATACAGGTTGGTACCACTAGGAAGGAGTAAGTAGGGGGATTCCCCTGAAAATGCAACTAGGTGGTGGGGTTTGGTGAGGTTGGTAAGACTGTCTCCTAACCCTACCCAACAATAGGAGAATGAGAAGGAAAGGTGGCTCCCCAAAACATCAGGGCTGAACAGGTGACCCTGGGGTTAAGAAGGAAGGAGATGGATCCCCTGATATTGTGATAACTGCTGCAGGCTCCCTGTCAGAGATGACTATGGTTGGGCCAAGGGAGCCCAGACCCCCTTAGTCCATGACCAGACCTAGGAAGTTGACTGGAGAGCAATCTGGGCTTGCTGTCATCATGTGAAGAGGGACGTGGGGGCAGTGGCACTTTGGACACAGTTGAGGTGGTTTGTGAAGGCTTGGGCAAATAAGTCCAAGCCTCCTGAGTACCCCTGACCACATTTTAGACATAGGTCCTGAGGTCCTTGGGTTTTGGGAGGCAAGGGAGCCTGGTAAGTTGCTATAACTGGCCAGAAGACCCAAGCTCTAGCATCAGTTATTTTTGTTTTCAGACTGCTTTCATCTCTTCCATGGTACATTTTGAAGGCCATCGCTAAGACTTCTGCCTGGAGAGTCAGGGGCTCCTTCCCTAGACGTTTAAGTTTGGCCCTAATGTCAGGGAAACTTTGGGAGAAGAAGTAGAACTTTAAGGCCAGGCTTACGGAGACAGGCCAGGAGGCAAGTTGTCTGGACTTCATCTGCATGTGCTCTAGCCTGATCCTAGACTCGCCTATGCTCCTCAGTGTTGGTGAGAATCATATAAACGTCACGGAAGGTGAGGTTGTAAGATTGGGTAATATATTGGAATTCTTTAATAAAGGTGGAAGAGTTAGGAATGCAGGACCCCAGTCTCTCTTCTATTTAAGAGTTTGCTTAATGAAAAGTGGGCGTGTACCCTGACCAAGTGGTCTACCCAGGCAACTTCCTGCAAAGGAAGAACCATGGCCAGTTTAGTCCAGATAGAGGGGGTGGGCAAAGTGGAGCAAGAAGAAGTAGCAGGAGGACTAGGAACTGCTGGTGAACAAAAGTAGGTGCCAGGGAATGTCAGTTCAGGTGGCCTGTCACTAGGAGGGAGAGAAGTGACTGGGTTGAGGCCGAAAGGAGTTAGTGTGATTGAAAATAATGGAGCAATCATTTAGTTTGGGCTTCATTGCGGAGTTGTTTTTTCCTTAGTTGGCTTATGTGTGTGGTCACTTTTAAGCAAGATAGGAGTGATGTTACCTAACAAAAATCCATCCTTTCCAACCCTACAAAGATGGCTGACAGCTATCCCCCTGTGGGGACAGCAGCTAAGATGAAGGCAAGCCATATGTTTCCTTTAAGATTACATATCTATAGATTTTTTTTTACTACCAAGTTTTGAGTTACTCTCTTTTGTTACAGATTTTGCAGATTTGTATGCTTGCAAATCTTGAGGTATAGAAGTTTACACTAAATAGTCTTACAAACCTTGAGATAAGAGTTATACCTTAGTGAAAGCTTTAGAGAGTTACACCAAAACCAAGTGTATGAGACAAGTAGGAGTAGTCCCCTTTGGGAATAGTCTGTCCCTTTGTTCTGTTTTGTTCTCCTTTCTCTGTCACATAGTCAGGTAGCTTGCCTGATATTGGATAGAGAATTTAGAGGAAATTTTTGAACATCTTGCTTGGATCTAGAGGAGAGGAATGGCTTAATAGGTAAAGTGCTTACTGGATAAACACGAGGACCTGAGTTCAGATCTCTAGCACCCATGTGAAAAATGCTGGGTGTGGTATCTTATGTGTATAAGTCCAGCACTACAGGTCAAGGGTGAGGCAGAGATGGGGAGCCTGGCTCTCACTATCCATTCTGTCCAATTATTGAGCATCAGCTTCATTGAGGTTTTATCTCAAAAAAAAAAAGTTGGAGAAGAGGGAAGATACTAGATTTTGACCTGGACTTCACACATGGACTCACATGCATGTGGACTTGCATGTATATTGGAGGAAAACATGAAACTTTACCTTCCCTACCAAAAACCCTAATAAGAATGTTTTTGGCTTTTAAGAAAGAAAATCTGGTATTTTCCTTTTCTATAGTTAAAGATTTAGAATATTCATAAAGGTTTTCATATTTTTTTTAAAACTATTTCTCTTTTGTTTTTAATTATGTGTGTGTGTGGGGGTATGTGCACAGTGCAGGTGCTGTAGAGACCAGAAGAGTGTGTTGGATCCTATTGAGCTGGAGTTGCAGACTGTTAGGAGCTGCCCTACATGGGTGTGGGGGTCTGAACTCAAGTCCTCTGGAAGAGCAATATGTGCTCTTAACCACTGAGATACCTTTCTAGCTTTAATTCTAAAAGTTTCTAATTTTTTGCAGTTTACATGTATTATTTTCTACAGTTCATTTTTATACCTTTGATGAAATAAAAAATATGTATTTATGTTTCTGTATTTTATTCTTTTGAGATCATGCATAATTGAGTGTACTCTTGCTTTACCAAGTTGCAAGCATTTGCATATTATGACATTTCTGTGAGTCATACCACAATTTAGTTATTCTTTACTTTTAGCTATTTTTTTCACTCAGATGTCCCAATAAATGTCATTATAGATACTACTATATATTAAGATTGTATTTTCAAAAATAAAACACCTTCAATAGTATAGACCTGATCCTTAAAAGGTCTTGATATCTGTCTGTCATTCTTTCTCTGTCTCTCTCTGTCTCTCTCTTTCTCATAGGTTCTCACTGTGTAGCCCTGGCTTCTTGGAACTCTTTGTGCCCTTACTCTTCACTTTCTTTCTCAAGACAGCATGCATGTTCTCAAGTTGGTTTTATTTGGTAAAATACTGCTTTTAAAACTGTGCTTTTGTATACTGTGAGCGGAAAAACATTGGTAGATATTTACATTATCTTTTCTCCTTCAGCTGGCTACATTGAGAGACCTCAGCTGATTCGTGCGAAAGTGCCAATTGTGAAGTTCAGGGATAAAGTCAGGTAAATAATTACCAGTCCCTCTGTTTTGGGGTGCTTTAGATTAACTTTGGACAGTCATCCTAATGTGGCTAATGTGGATTGCCAAGAAATCAAATAGGTTATAGCACAGCAGCTTATCTTCAGTGTTCTAGAAATAATTTTCATATACATATACATATGTATATGTATGCATATATATAAATTTATTTTTTTGAGACAGTCTCATTAATCAGGCTCATTGTGAATTTTTATAACTGAGGACAGCTCTGCTTCCACTTCTTGAATGCTGGGATTATACTGTGTGCCACTATACCCTTGTCTTTTAGATTATTTTTTAAAACGATCTGGGCAACCTTCATGCCTAACTGATTTATCTACTTTGTTTGAATTTTGAGTATTTGGGACTGTCCAATATAAAAAAGTATTTGGGTTTGAAAATGATTTTCCTGTAGCCCGGCATGTGGCACACACTTGTAAATTGATTCTCTGAGTTTGAACCAGAGATTCATCTTGGTCTATACCAGTGGTTCTCCACCTTCCTAATGCTGTGACCCTGTAATGCAGTTGCTCATGTTATGGTAACTCCCAACCGTAAAGTTTTTTTTTTTGCTATTGTTGTTACTTCATGACTTTAATTTTGCTACTGTTTTGAAACATAATGTAAATATCTGATATGCAGGTGGTTCTTAGGTGAACACAAAGGGGTCTTGACTTAAAGGTTGAAAACCACTGGTCTTTACAATGAGATCCAGGCCAATCAGGTTATATAGTGAGGACCTTGTTTAAAATGTAAAAGATTTCATGTCTTTGGGACAAATAATTCTTTCCCCAAAACCTATCCTTTGATAAAATTCAGTGTGTATTAATATCAAAAGGGTTTGTTCTAACTTTAAGTATCATTAAACAAATTATATATCACTTAGAGAAAGATATAAAGCATACAGGGAATAAAAACAAAAAAGCTGTAAAAACACTCAATTTCAAAATTTTAGATTTTTCTTCATATTCTCCTAGCCAGGATTTTGATTTTCTAGAAATACTATATTAGAAGCTCTTACATGATATTTGAGTATAAATTACAAATAAATGGTTCGACCAAGTGTTGTAATTGTGGCACTGGGAGTTGGAGGCCGCAGGATGATGAGTTCAAGTGCAGTGTGGGCTACTAGTGAATGTCTGCCCCAAAACAAATGAACAGGCAAGCAGAAATAAGAAAAGTTAAGTGTAGATTGGTATTTGATTTGTTGAAAAGATTTATAAACTATTTTCTACACACAGGATTGTGATAAAGCAGGTTTATTTTTCTAGCTATTTATAGTGAAATTATATGCACGTATATATATTATATGCAGAATTGAGCTTTCTTATTTATGGATTTTACAATTAAGAATTATTTTCTTTTTAAATTTTTCTTTCATCTTTCTGTATTGTTAAGGTGTGGCAAAAATTTGGGGTTAGTTTAATACCTGTGCTCCAAAGTTAGGTTGAATAAGATGACATTCTGGATTTTTGGTTTAGCTTTCTCATCCCTCACACAGACGTCCTTCCTCATTGTCTAATTAGCACCTTTCACTATTTAGAGTGCTCTTAACCATAATTTTCTAGTAGTTCATAAGTGTGAGAAACCTGTGATACGTCCTGTGGAGAAAACATGACAAATGGATATTCAATTCATATTTTTGGAAAATTTATTTTTTTTTTGCTAGTGCTGGAAAATGTTTGCATAGGGCGTTAGGTGTGCAGACAAGTAAGTAATCTACCACCAACACAAAAGGGGTTTTTTCAGCCCCTTTCAAAAGATTCAATTCTGCGGTCTCTACCTATATGGTTGTGTTGAGTTTTGCAGAGGATATCTAAATTGGCTTTGGTGTTTCTTACCCAAGCATAAAGATTAAATATTGTCAGTATAAGTTTTCCAAAGCTAGCTGCTTATATCTTGGTAACACTAACACCACTATCTATAGTCTATGAATAGAAATGTGGGGATGCTTGTAATATTTTTTGGATCTCGAAAAAAAGAAAAACAAGGTAAAGTTCAGATTTTGTAATAACATGTAGAAAGCAATTAATTAATGAACTTTTTGAGATTTTTAATTTTTTTTGAGATAAGCTCTCACACATGGCTCAAACTGACCTCAGATTCTCAATTCTGCTTTGGCTTCCCAAGTGCTGGGTTAGAGGCATGCTTTATCATCGTAAGCCTGGGATCTTATTTTTGATAATGTTTTTGGAAGGGCATTTATTTAGTATATGTGTGACCACACATGCATGTACAGCACACTATGGTGTATGTGCAGAAGTCACTTCTTAGTTTTCTTCTTCTATCATTGGTTCTTGGGGATTGAACTTATGGTGTCAGTCTTAGCAGTAAGCACCTTTACTCCCTAAGTCATCTTTCCTTCCCTTTTGGTAGTCTTTCCATAGAAAACTGTAATATTTAAAGAAATTAGACCAAGCCGGCGGTGGTGGCGCACGCCTTTAATCCCAGCACTCGGGAGGCAGAGGCAGGCGGATCTCTGTGAGTCCGAGGCCAGCCTAGTCTAGAAGAGCTAGTTCCAGGACAGGAACCAAAAGCTACGGAGAAACCCTGTCTCGAAAAATCAAAAAAAAAAAAATTATTAGACCAATAGAATATAAGTGGAACTAATTTATGTAAAGTAATTCTTGTTTGTAGATTCTAACAATAATTACCCTGTTTTCTGAGTTGCAAGTTGAATATCTTTGCTTCAAAAAAGCATCGTATTGGTGATGATTTGAATGTTGCATTACTTCCCAGATTATCAGCACCTGCATCTGACATAGAATTTCCAGCCAGTTTAGAGGGAATATGATATATAGAAGCAGCTTTTTTTAAAACTTGCATTTTATTTAGCTTTTTATTTGTATTGTTGAAAGTAGGTAAACCTGTGCTTTGTAAGATATACCTTAGTGGGATGGTTTACACAGAATATTTTGCTCTTGTGATTTTTATTTATCTATGAAACATTGCATCATTTAAAACTTCATTTGGAGTAATTAGAAACATTAGTATATATGGATCTTTTAAAGAGTAATCTTAGTTTATATTTTTAATACACACCAAGTAACTTTAAATGACATACTATGTATATATTTTTCCTTCTTTAGTGACTCATTTTAAAACCACAGTCTATGGCTTTTCATTTCATGTTGCATCAGTGGATTAATTGTAGTTAGTTAATAGAAAGAGTGGATTTTTGTACTTGTGCTAAAATGTGTTTTCCTTTGTTCTTTTAAATAGTTGTGTGGAATTTGACTTAAATGTAAACAATACTGTTGGAATTAGAAACACATTCCTTCTCAGAACTTATGCCTACCGTAAGTTTTTGTTTGTTTCTAAATAACCTTCAGCTTTTGTTTTCCTTTTATGACTTTTGAACTATATTTATAGTAAATAGCAATACCCCATTGTGCTTAGTTATATGGTTTTGTATTTTTTGATAATATGTTGCTATAGTAAAATCATATGCTATGATTGTTGCAGATGAATCAAATATTCTTCACTGAATGATGATTTAAAAGTAACTAAGGGAAGCTTGTATCACACTGAGAGTGAGCTCTGCCTTTAGTATGGAGGGAAGCAGTGTTTCTTATTGTCATAGAATTAGGAAATTATATAGATTTTCAAAGAAACGGGTTTCATTTTTAAATGTTAATTTTACTTGCAGTTGAAAATCGAGTACGTCCGTTAGTGTTGGTGATTAAGAAGTGGGCAAGTCACCATGATATAAATGACGCCAGTCGCGGTACTTTAAGCAGTTACAGTCTTGTATTGATGGTTTTGCACTACTTACAAAGTAAGTATTATGGGAGTTTTTCACTTTTTAAAACTGAAATTCAAATAAAACTTTTTTGCTCATCTCCAGTTTGCATTGTTTTAAAAAGTTTTTTTTTCTAAGGCCTATACAACTTCTTTATCCTGTTTTGTTGCCTTGAACTGATATTTCAGAAATTTTATTCTCTGAAAATCATTGTAAAGAAGTTTTAATATGTTTTTTATCTTTTGATAGTGCTTATTGCACTTTTATATTAAAGAACTTTCACCACTGTATTGTTGATCCACTGTCTTGCAACAGATGAGTGATCAGAAAGACTGTTTTTATTTAAGACATGTTATAGCTCTGAGGGGAAAGGTGTCTCCAATGTGTTAACCAATGCTGAAGGGAAAGGTGTCCTGGCAGTAGAGAGCTAAGAAACACCACAAAGTCACATTGCACAACAAACCTCCCACAAGAGATGGTTTTTGGGAAAAACACAGGAGGTGACTGCCTCTGCTTGGGGAGCAGAGAACTGAGCAAAGGGTAGTTTTTATATAGGGCTTCTTGGGGGTAGCATTTTCCAGGGTGACCTGGGAATAATTGGATGTTGTGGCCTGATCTTGGGGAGAACTCAGGGATTAGTGGAATTTGATGATCTGATCTTAGGCTTTTACTGTGTAGGACAGAGCTTGGGGCATGGTGGTTGAAGGTCCTCATGGGCTGGGTTTTGAGTTTATAAGACAGAAATTAAATTATATTCTGGGCAAAAGTTTATAATCTGTCCACTTTGGCTCTTTCTCCTTAATTAGGTTTTATGTTTGCTGGGCTGTGATGTTATTTTGTTCTTTAACAAATAAAGCTTGCCTGAAGATCAGAGTGCAGAACTAAGTCACTAGATTCCAGGGAGTGGTGGCTCACACCTTTAATCCCAGCACTTGGGAGACACAGGCAGACGGATCTCTGTTAGTTCAAGACTACCCTGGGCTACGTATAATTGATCCAGTCCAAAAGAGAAACAGAGCTCACACAAAGGTGATCCTAGCACTTGGGATCCCACACCTTAACTCCCAGCACTAGAGAAGTGGAGGCAGGAATGATATGGCTGGGTGGAAAGAGGAATATAATGTTGTATGAGACAGGTGCTCAGGGCAGTCTGAGAAGCAGTGCTGTCTAGGCAATAAGTCTGGAGATGCAGTCTGAGGACAGGATCGCCCCTTTGGTCTAAGCATTGTCAGAGGTAAGAACTCTCTAGTAGATGGTTACTCTACTTCTCTGATCTTCAGCATTAACTAATCTTATATCTGCTCTGGGTTTTTATTATTAATACCAATTAGAATTTATGCTACTTTGGGCTATTCTGTTAGATTGTCCTCTAGAATGTGAGGGTAGCCAGACTGAGACATTGTCACCCTGTTGTTGCTAGTTCATTTGGATAATGTAGCTGTCTACCTTCTCTTCCCATGCTCCTTCATGTGTATCCCTTTTAGAACTGCACAGTCTGAGAAGATGACTTTCTCTGAAATAGGAGGACCATTCTTGACTCAAGAATATACAAAAAAGCTTTAGTTCCCTGATGTACCTCCAAATCAGCCCTCAAATTCCAAATCAGCCCAGATTTTAAACCAATTCAATTAAAAACAATTACCATTGTTTATGAGGTAATTCTGATAAGGCTATATATTCTGTGCTTACTGGGTAATTATAGTAAGTGATCACTTATAGTTTTTACCCTTTCATAACGTAGTAGTGGTGCAGGTTCCCCAAAATATAGCACAGACTGACGTGCTCTGGATGGAACCTTTACTTTCGTATTTAATGTTTTGTATACACAGTCCAATAAATAATATAATCCACATGTTTTACTCAGCTAGATGCTAAGGGAAATTAAAGAGAAAAACTATTTCTAGTTAATCACAACTAGGAGTCTGAGATGTTTCCTTACTGAGTAATACTTAATTGTAATAACTTCATTAACTGTGTGGCGGTACATTTGTGTAATTCTGACACTCGGGTGGCTTAGGACAGAAGATTCTTAGCATTATAGCCAGATCCTGTCTCAAAACAAAAAACAAACGAATAGGACCATAAGCATTATTAACAAATGTTAGAGCTGATGGGTTACTAACAGAATGTTACCTTTTACTACTACTGTATGCCTGTGTGAGGGAAGTTACTGATAGATCACTATCAGTACCATGTGGTCTTAACCAACTATTCTAGTGTAGTGGTTTAGAAAAAGTTTTATTGTATTGTTTGGTACTTTCTGCATTTAGATTCTGAAAGAGGTAACAGAGTTCATATATGTTGACTTTCCTTTTTTTCTCAAGAGATTTATCCTAAGACAATGATCAATAGATTTACATATAAAAATACTTTATAGTGTTTATTGAATTAATAAAAGAAGGAATCTGAGCTTTCAAGAGTGGAATGGCTAAATTAAGTATGGCTAAAATGAAAACTATATAGTCACTACCATCATGTTTTTAAGATTTTTAAGGATAAGATACTCTTGATGTACTGTCTTATACAACATAATATCAATAATTTTGTTTAAAGAATGACTATGTTTGTATATTCATATGTGTGCAAATACCAAGAAGTAATGTGTCAAATTTTTTTCCAATTTTTTAATAGAAAATTAGAATTTTTATCTAATATTTACTATATACTGGGTAGGTGCTTTCTATATTAAACAAGACAGTCAGTTTCATTTGAACATAGACTTCAAAAGAATTAAGACTTAAAATTGTTTAAGTATACCAAGCATTTTCTAGATGAGTCGTCAGAAAGGCTTGTTAAAGCGTCTTATGCCAATCACAAATTGTGTTTATTTGTCATTACCTTGGTTATATGTTGACTTGATGATTGATTCACTCCTTCAAAATTATTTGGAATATGGTGTGTGTTGTTTTAATCTATTCTGTATATCACTGTCGCTAATCATTTTTTCCAATTGTTTAGTTGTGTCTTCTCTTAGATAAATTTTTCAGAACTGCTCTCATCTTTTGCCTGACAGCTCATATTTATTAAGAATTCAGAGGGTTTCTTACAGATACTATAAAGAACAACACAGAAATCATAGTATCATCCAGAGTTGAATCATTTTAATTTTAGTAGTAATTCATAAATTACATTTACTTTCTAACATGCATGCATCTCCCTTATATTTACTGTATGTTCTGATATATTTCCTGTATGTATCTCTGTTACAAGTAAATGTTTGTCTGGTATATGCCTTGTCCCCTGTCCTTACTGGTCACATTAAAATTTTAATCGGTTAAGTGCATTATTAGCAAATGTACTTTAAGCGGAGGCACTTTAAGGTGATTTGTCAAACAAATTGAAAATTTATCTAGAATTAATATTTTACCAGAATAATGAAATTATTTTAGGATTTGGTTTCTTACTGAAGTCGTCCATGTATAATGACACTCTTAGCAAATACTTGTATGTAAAAACAGTTCTATGATGTGTAACTCCATTGGCCAACTTTAAGTAATCCTCTACTGCCCTCCCCCAAAAATATTGATGAGATAGGTAATTTTTTTCTTTGTTGTTATTTCCTTATTGGGAGAGAAAATGGCCTACAAGAGACTGAAGCGGTTCAGCCTTTGGCACAAGTTTTTGTGAAATTGATAACATTATTTTATCTCTCTGACCTTCATATTCTTACCTATAATATAAGTTGTTGGATAATGATTATTATTTAACTTTCTAAATATTCTCATACATATTTTTTTTGCCATGAAGGAAACAGTTGTTCTAAATATTGGTAGATAAAAGGTCATAGCATTTTTATGGTATATGTTAGTAGTCAGTAATAGACTACATATGTTTCAATAAGTGACTAATCAAAGCATAAGAGGAAAAAGATTCTAAGAGGCAGAGTTAACAGGTAAAATCAGTTGGGTAGAATTAAGAACATTTATGATCAGCTAGCTTCTTTCTGGGATAGAATTTTCTAACATCCATTTTTAAATTGTTCTTCATTTTCAAAAAGTGTATTATATACTTCCAATTACATATAGTGACACAGAATATATACATTACCATTCCAAAAGGGAGACATGGGGACATAGGAAATACTGGACCAAAGCAAGACTGAAACCCAGCAGGAAAAACTCTAAACCCTGTAACTATGTGTCTGATGTCAAAGGGCTTAGCTGCCTCTGCCATTCTTTCTGTGTTGCCTGACACATACATCTTTCTTGGACTGGTTATATTCCTTTTGTGCTCTCCTGGTGATGTCTCTTGCTTGATTCTGGTATTTCTAACATCTTGGGGTCTCCAGTGCAGTCCTGTCCTCACTTTGATAACTTCGATTGGCTTCTCCAGGTTTCTATGCAGGTACTTCCCTGGGACACGCTTGGGTTTATCGTCTCAGTCTAATTCTTTCCTCATGAATCCTTCCTGTTTCTAAAGCCAGAACCATGTGGACAACACTGCCAAGTTTGACCCCCTGCTTGGGATGGAACCAGGCTCCCTTGAATCACATTCACAGTTTTCCTTGGTTGTTACTTTTTAGGAGCAGAAAATTTCATAGGTATTTCTTTTGTGCAAGTTGTAAACTTAGCTGCGTGGGGGTCTTGTCTTGAAGGCACCCTTCCCTCTATTGTATTCCATACCAGCCTCTCTTTGATCTTTTCATCTCTTTTATCATAGCCTTAGCTCCTGCATAAACTTTTCTGGTGCTCTTTTCCTACTTCAACTGTATATTTTGTATTTCTTTTTTCTCCAAATGTTCTTTTTCATTAAGGAAGTGCGTAAGAGAAATAATGGATAGCCATATCACAGAATCAGTATTAGGTTGCTTTGAAATCTCTGCCAAAGAAATTAGTCTGCTACTTTTCTATTTAGCTTCAAGAGAATTCATAGGACAGCAAACAGCAGTCATATTCTTTATCAAAATATCGCAAGAATGATTTCTAGCCTAGTTAGTAATATTGTTCAACTCTGAAACCTCCGGAGTCTTGACAGTCAACATAGCTCTCAGTACTATTGCCTTCCAAGATCCTGCTAGAATGGTTCATTAAAATCTACTTAAGAGCATTAAACCACTTCTCTGGAACTAAGTCCCAAATCCACATTCTTCCAAAAACAAAACTTATGGTCAGATCTGACACATCAATAGCCCGCTCCCTGGTATCAACTTCTGTCTTAGTTACTTTTCTGTTGCTATGACAAAAGACCATAGCCATGGTAATTTATAAAAGAAAGCAAATAATTGAGCTTATGGTTTCAGAGAGTTAGAGTCCATGATAGTGGAACAGAAGCATAGCAGTAGGAGCACACACACACACACAAAACCCACTCTTGTGACATACCTCCTCCAACAAGAGCATACTTCCTAATCCTTCCCACAGTTCCAACAAGTGGGGAATGTATTCAAATATACAAGTCTTTCGAGACCATTCTCACTTGAACCACCATAATATCTTTACTTCTAAATTCCTTAGTTTTTAAAGTTCTTTTGTTCTTTGAATGGCTCTAAGCTCAGAGGTTGGTTTTTTTTTCTCCCCTGTCCTTCCAAATAATGGTTCTAGAATTTAAAAATATTCTTTGTGAATTTGTCTTCTTTTTTAATAATAATTTTAATTTATGAAGTATTTAATGGAAGAAATTTTAAGTAAACTAATTCCTGGTAAGAGAGTCACATTTATTGAAGTTTATTAAAAGCATTAAAAGTGTTGTAAAAATATAGAGAGATATAGAATTAAAGTGTCTGGGCTTGAGTTTACATGGAGGGTCTTGTAGAATGATGTCAGAATGCCTCTGGGTGAAAGTGTATTGACTGTGCTTGTATATATCATTACACATCAGGGTAATTTTGGTAAGTAGTAAATTAAATATTTGTCTTTATAGTCCCATTCATACTCTGCACATGCACACATTGCAAAATTTTATTTCACTGCAAGTTTCAAGTTAGTAATATACAAAAGGGAAATTTAACTATATCATACTACATTTTAGAAATAAAGAGTTGGAGGTTATATAGGTTAGTTACAAGACTTAATTATTTGTTTGTAAATGTAGCACAGAGATCATTTAAATTCTTTTTATAGGTAGTAAAGTATTAGGTATTCGTACTGAGCTTCAATTATATATAGACCCTATTCTTAAGTACAGACTTTATTGTATACTGTTGTATTTGTTCACTAATATGAAAGAAATCTTGGAATTAAAGTACTGGTATTTTATCATACTCCACATATTGTAGGGTTATGTCTTTTGCATTACATTTGTAATGATGTGAGATTATTGTTTATACATTTATTGAGATTAGGTTTGCTTAATCATTGAATTGTGAATTTCGTGAGGATATTGCTTTGTTGATAGAGTGTTTTTCTAGCATGCATTAAGCCATAGGTTTTATTCCCAGTACTCAATCCAGAACAGGGGCATGTGGGTGCACTTCTGTGATTCTAACACTTGGGAGATAGAGGCCTGAAGACCCAAAATTCAAGGTCATTCTCAGCTAAATAGTGGGTTTGAGACAAACCTGGTTTATGTAAGACCTTGCCTGGAAAAAAAGAAAAGAAATTTAATTTTAAATGAGGGTAACAGGATAATGGTTCCCCTGTGATATATTTTATTTATATTTCTAGGATGGCTATGCAAATCTCCTGACTTAGATACCTAATCTATATTGAGGTTCTTTAAAGCAATGTTATGAAGTTGAAGGTGACTTCAGTTTTGATTATTAAATAGCTAAATTTTCTTACTATAATTTTAATATTGTTTGTTAATAGAAATTAAATAATGAAGGGACAGTAATGACAGTGTTCTCCAATAATACGGGATCATCGAACTAATGGTATAAGAACCCTGAACTTAGTCTTAATATTAGATGTTTTGGTAGTTAATCTGTAGAATTCTGTGGAATTCAAAATCTGTAGAAGAATTGTGCCTTGCTTATTTTGTTTGTGTTTGATGTTTAATTGAATGACTTGTGTACCATTATTGGTAGAGTCCTACTCTGAAACGTTGTAGGAAACATTGATTCACATAGGAAGATACATAGGCCATTAACAACCTTAGATTGTTAAATAAATTAAAAAATTTAGGAGCTGTGTTCATGAAATACATGAAAATTTGAATTTTAGTATCAACCCTTGTGGTCTCATACCTGGGGTATAACTGACAAACTTTTGCATTGTAATATGAATCACGTGAATCACAGAAGCTTTGAACTTTTTCTTTTTATAGCCCTACCTGAACCCATCCTTCCATCCCTCCAAAAAATTTACCCAGTAAGTGTTTCTTATAAATTATTATAATACATAGTATGTCAATTATATATAGAATTATTATATTCAGTATCAATGTAAATATGAAAGTTATAAAGCTAAATATATAATAACATTTTCTATATAGGCAGAAGCATTGACCGCTAGAATAATTAAATACTTTGTTCACTTTTTCAGAAAGTTCTGGTACTTTTTAGTTATTGGTATATAATCTGGTCAGTTATGTTGATGTTTGGATTTTTCTTGCATGTTATGCATGGCTATATTAATATGGATCACATATACTCAGTTGGTCAAGGCCCATTTGACCTTACTCCAGTTTTCTTCATACTATTTTATGTAATTTTTCAGCATTTGTGTTTAGTTAATACTTGAGAAAAATTCCATCTTAGTGTATTTGTATTTTGAAAAGAGGGGAAAATTAATCTGAACAATTGGATAATCTTTTCACATTTTGCATCATCTTGTTAAGCAGTAAACCAAAAGGTAACAATAGTACACTATCTTGTTTGTATAATATCGAGACTTCTCATGAAATTGATAGAAAATAAAGTGTGCTGCTAGCAGAAGTTTAGTATGTACTATTTCAGTTGAGAGAAACCCAGATGAAGTAATGTGCACAGTCATCATTTATAGGCATTTTGATGCTTTTTCGTTGTTCTCATATTCTTCCACTCTGTTGTCATCAAGTTCCTGCTTTTCTTTAAAGAAGTTATTCATTGTTGTACATAAAATACAAGGATGCTTGACGTGCAACATCGTTTTAAATAAGTCTGTAATAATTGAGGTAAACTGATAACCTTGTATTTCAGTACTAGTTGTTATGATGCACACATGGGATGCTGCCTAATACAGGTTCCTAGATAGCATAGTGGATCTCCCAGTATCCTGTGGGTCATCTGCTAAAACAGACTATGATAAGAACCTCTGGCCCTGGCTGTTTTCTTTTTTAAAACAAATTTTTACTGTTGTGAGAATTATTCTCATGGGCTTTTAATGTAGTTAGAATTAGTCTTTATGTTCTTAGATACAAAGAATGACAATAGAAGTATAGAACAAAAAGTAGCTTATTTAACTTTTTGTCATTCTTTTTTTAGATAGTAGCAATAGTTTCTTTTTATTTTAATATGCTTTAGGGAGTATACAAATCTGATCATTCCCATCATTTCTGGGGAGCAGTGGGAAGCTGCAGTTACTTGAATTTACTGTTTTGTCATGGCTAAGAACAGCAGTTAGCCACAGCACAAGCCTCCTTCACGATGAAATGCACTAATAGCAAGACAGGTGAGGAGCCTGACTAGTGCCCCTGCATGGAAGGTGGCCTCTTTGTTATGGTTGGGTGTTTTCCTCTTTCCACAAATATTTTATACTTTAGCTCATACTGAATGGTCTGAAATAATGTTTGTGTGTTTTATTGTTTCAGCTTTCCTTTTTTTAAGGCCCAGTTTTTGGTGTAAAAAGAGTGACATGTTTCAGCACACAAAAAAATTCAGTACTTAAATCTAAAAGACTCTTTGTTTGTTGTGGTGGCACATACCTGCGGCTCAGTATTTGGAAGACTGAGCCAGGAGGATGATGTGTTTGAGATTAACCTAAGCTATATTGCAAGATCCTGTCTCAAAAAACAAAAACTATCCTTTACTGTATGTTGAAAGCACATCTCTGGCAATCTCACTTGCAATCCTGTGCCATGTAAAGTGCTTTTTTATGAATAATAGACATCAGTTCGGTGTACTGTGCTTGGGGTGGAAGGGGCAGTAAGCACCCTGTTTTTTACTTCCATGTTTCATTTTTCTAATTGTTTGACTTTTCTCTCATAATAGAGTTCTTATTTCTGGTCACATTCGCTTTTTATGGTTCTGTACTCTCCGTTCTTCTTTTGCTAATAGTTCTGTTTCTATGACTGTGATGAATAAATAAACTTACTATTAGCTTAGCCCACAGCCTTGAATGATACTAAGTGTATCTGGTACAGAAGAAACACATATATAATCTAGTATATAGGAGACAGAGACAAGAGGAAGCAAGTTGAGCCAGCCTGAAGCAAAAGACAAAAAACTAACTGTAAAATCCCCTATACTCTGGGAGTTCGAGGCCAGCCTGGTCTACAAGAGCTAGTTCCGGGACAGGCACCAAAGCTACAGAGAAACCCTGTCTCGAAAAACCAAAAAAAAAAAGAAAAGAAAAGAAAAGAAATGGTCTAATTTATATTCGTGTGTGGTTAGGCTGACATCTTAACTGTTTAAATTACAGTTATATTTGCTATAAGATTTATGTTTATATTCCTAAGAACTTACTGCCCCCCTTGGATTTTTTTTAATATGAAATTTACCTACTATTCAGCAGAATACTTTTTTAGTGGTCTATCTAAGAAACAAGCAAATCACCTTGTTTCTTCTTAATAATAACCATCACTTGCTTAGTGTATAAAATTTATTTAATCCCAGACATACAGATAGGTATGATTGATGCCTAAGTCAGTGATAA
Source organism: Microtus oregoni (assembly GCF_018167655.1). NCBI lineage: Eukaryota > Metazoa > Chordata > Mammalia > Rodentia > Cricetidae > Microtus > Microtus oregoni. The sequence continues at coordinate 22,626,764 of NW_024543073.1, forward strand.
AACGGCTTTCATAGTTTGATCAAGCTATGTAGTTACAAATGAATGGTTCAGAAGCTGACATTTCCCCCAATACTGTGTTTCCCAGGGGAAAATTATTGTAGCATTCATTAATACAACTAGAGTTGTGTATTGCATTTTATTAGTATATGGCACCTATTCCTATATGAACTTTGAAAAAAAAAACATGGCATATTCTTAACTTACAAATGACTTAAAAGTTACATTGAAATGGGAAAATTTTTCCCTATTTCTCAAGAATTATAATAAAATATGGACCCCCTCTTTTTGGTCTTGGACAGGACCTCTTTTGTAGCCCAGGTTGGCTTTGACTTTTCTCTGGGGCAGCCTTTGACTTGAGTTCTAAGGATTGAAATCATGTCCTCAAACTATTTCCTCAGTCCCTGAGATAAAATAATTTTGAAAATTGATGTATTTCAGTTCACTTGTGATACTAAATGTGACAGGAAACTATAAACATATCATTACCTTCAAAAGAGGGCTAATACTTTAAGTTAAGGAAGAAACAGCCTAAATGATAAAGTCTGACAAAGTTCAAATGGCGGAGTGTGGGTTTAAAGTGTTTTTGTGTTATTGGTAGGCAGTTACAAAAGGTTGTCAGATATTTCTCGTGGTTTTCTTTAAATTTATTTTAAGTTGGAAGAGAAATGGGAGATTATATTTATCCAGAAAAGTTAACATTTATTTATTATTTGGAAAATACTCTCAGGATATAGAAAAGATCATTACAAATTTTGCTTTTGAAGCTCAAAAATAAGAATATCCTAAAAGTGTAAGGAAACCTTCCTTAAATTAAGAAAAGATTGAGCAGCAGTAGATGTTAATATGGAAAATCTGCTCCTAGGAACTATAATTGATTGAATTGCCTTCCATTGATTGTAGTCTGTAATTTTAAGGCTGCTTTTCCCTTTGTAGTGCTCTTTGTGCTTTCTAACATATTAGCCTAAGTTCTTCGCCTGCTTAACGATTAACATTATATATATTTTTCATAAGCCAGAATCTTTTTATAGTGTGAATTATTACCCTAGGCTGAGGATTTCTGCAGAGAAAAAAATTAATTTCTATTTACTTTTAGCTTCTTTTAGGTGTGGTGTGTTCTTTTTTTTTTTAAGTTTCATTTTCTCCTTCAATATTCTGTCATCATTGCATGACTCATATAACGTTGTACCAAAAGGAAGTAAGACTGGCCATATGGCTGTTCCAGTCATTCAGTATTTTAGTACAGTAGGTCTCATATCTCTTTAGTTTAATCTTACAGTTGCTGATCTTTTTCTTTAGCTTACCGAAAAAAATAAAAAGTAATGGAAAGTCAAACAGTTTAAAGAAATGTGTGTTCTGTTTTGAATCGAGTGTTGTATTACAGTGATAAGTGGTATGAATCAATTAGTAAAAAGCCTTCAGAGCAGTGGCTGTTCAACAGGGACTTGCTTTTCTTTTTAGTTGACAAAAAATAATTGTACCTACCACCTTTCTTATATTTGACCTTTATTATATTTGTTTTGCCAGAAAATGTTTTACAGTTCTAAACAATATTGCCCTAAGTCCATCTTTTTACCTATAAAGTGAAAGACAAAGTGAGGTAGAGATGGTGCATTTGTTCTTTCTTCTTCTTGAGTCTTTATTATGAAATGGAACTGTTTTTCTGTTTCCACATTTTTCATCTCCAGCTAGACAATTAAAAGTAGTTTGAGTTTAGTGATGCAAGTGCCTTCCTAGTATGCACAAGGTTTGGACTCTAATGCCACATAAAGAAAGTGGATGTGTAGTGCATGCCTGTCATCTCTTCGCTTGGGACACAGGGGTAGGAAGATCAGAAATTCAAGGTCATCCTCAGCTATGTACTGAGGCTGAGGCTAGCCAGGGTTAGAGAGCCTACATTTGAGGGGAGTGGTGGTAGTGAATCTTTATGAATATATATTACTTGAAAATCACCCTGTTCAGATCCAGAACTTGCTGCTAATAGAGGAAAGGTCAGATATGTAAATGGGTACTATCAGCTTTTGTACAGAAGGTAATAATTCACATTCTTTATATTGGATGCCTTATTGAGACCTAGTTCACACACAACTAATAACTCCTTCATAAATAACTATGATAAAGTTTACTGAATGTGTGTTGTTTGTAGGTATTCAGTCTTTCCCTGCCATCGTCTTTTCAAGTTCAGCTCACATGGAACAGCTATCTTTCTATTTCCCCTTAAAATACAACAGGAAAATCAAACAGTGTTGAAAGTCTCAAAAACTATACTATTCATAGGTTGACACTTTTGTGACCTTTGAGAGGAGTGTTAAGTTGCAGCTGGGAAGAGCTGTTGCCTTATGCTTGACATCCTCATACATAAAGTACAACTTTACTGAAGAAATAATTAGGGAGGTATATTTTATGAATATATGTCTTTGGGTAGAATCATGAATTCTGTAATAAAGTTTGACTCATGCTTGAATTATTTTGCTACCATAATGATACACTCAAGCCAAGAACTAGAATATCTTAGTTTTTCATTTATTTTATGACCTATTCCAGGTACTATGCTGGTGAGACCTTTAATGAAAGGAAGTTTTCAAATTTCTAACTGGCCAGCACAAAAAAAATCTAATTTCAAAAACTCTAGATAAGGTTTGATAAAAGTTCTTAGTATATGTTTTAAATGGCTTTGTGTCTTTTTCCCTTTTTCTTTCAATAGGAATCTTTTAGTACTTCTGTACAGCTGCACCTTGTGCATCATACTCCATGTAATGTTCCTCCTTACCTCTCAAAGAATGAATCAAGCCTTGGGGACCTCTTACTGGGCTTTCTTAAATATTATGCTACAGAATTTGAGTAAGTAAAACTTGAAATTGTTTTTGTTTTTTTATACATAAGTGACTGCTCTAGATTTAGGGAAGCTGCATTTGTTAATTTCAGTGCTGTAAGTGATTCATGAGATAGAGCACCTAACAACTAATTAATAGCAACTAAGATTTCAGTTCCTATTTTTTGATAAAAAAGCATTCTTAGTTTAATAAGCCTGGTTGTAAGATGTAGGTTTTTAAAATATGTGTGTTTGGTGTAGGTTTGTGCATGTGTGGGTTCAGTGCTCATGGAGTCCAGAAAAGGGAGGTGGATCCCTTGGAGCTGGGGTAATAACTGTGGGCCACTTTGTATGGGTGCTGAGTACTGAACTTGGGTCCTCTTCTTAACCTCTGAGCCATTTCTCAAGCCCTGGTAATGCTTGAGGTGTTTGGTTTTTTTTTTTTTTTTCATTTGTGCTTCTATTTCATGTTGAGGACTCTCTAGTAGGGTCTAGGTTGGTCTTGTGTTTTAGTTCTATGTAGGTTGTATATTGTTGGAACATCTATTTTCTAGGAATTTAAAATTTATAGGAAAAAATATAGCCAAGGCAAACGGGATTTTTAAAAAAAAACGATCAATATTTGAATAGTAGTTGTATTAGGGTAAAATGCAAATAAAAAAATACATCTTTTATTTGATTTGAAGGCAATATTAAACATGAAACAAACAGTGTACAACCAGACAGCAGAACTTCTTTGGGGAGTTCTAAGTCCAACTAGAGTAAGGCTGGTGATTTGAAATACTCTGGTCAATATGGAAAGTCTGAAGGGGGGGGGGGATCCTTAGGAGTTATACAAAGAGCCATAGTGACTTTAGTATTATTTTTTTTGAAGGGTTTGGAGAGGGGAGTGATAGCACTAATAAATGGCTGTTAGTCGATGGAGAAGGGTTTCTAAGCAGAGGAGGTCTGTTACCTCATTCAGTTTCTATAATCACTGTATGAACTTGTGTTGTACCTTATATTTTACCAGTGAGTCACAGAAGGATTCAGTAAGAGATGAAGCAATATACCCAAAGAACTTATAACTAGTAAGGATAATGATTTCAGATCATTTGATTCCAAAATTCATATTTAACTGTAATGATTACAGTGACATTGTAATTGCCTTATTTGATATCATGTAGACAACTCTAAAGAAATCTGACTTGTATTTGAAACATAGGACATGAAAGAAGAAATACAATTCAATATGTTAGAAGTAGAGTTTCTGTGCATCTTTTTGTTTGTAGTGATGACCACAGCACCTCACCTGGTGAAAAGATGGTAAAATGTTTGTTACAGTTTTGATGCAGAGAGTGAGATTGGGAGGTTTTTAGTGTGGATCAGAGATCCTTAAAATAACTTAGAAGTTACTGAAGAAAGTTAAGGAAAGGAATCAGAAAAGTGCTAGAGGAAAACTGAGTAAGAACAAAGTTAAAATAATCCAGATAAATGGGTGTGGTGAGGGAGGCAGGCAGCTTTCTGTGTTTGAGGAGAGGCTGATCTATAGGGCAAGTTCCAGACTACAAAGAGAAACCCTGTTTCAAAAAAACAAAGCAAACAAACAAACAGAATAATAATTAGGCAGTGGATGGTGAGAAAAAAGGAGGCTTCATTAACAAAAGATGTAAAACTATGAAGCATGAGTTACTTTTCTCTTTTCCACCATGTGAGTCTCAGGGTTAAAGCTTAGGTCCTCAGTCTTGGTGGCAAGGGTCTTTACATGATGAGCTAACTATCTCATTGGCCCCTACACCAACAATCTTTACTGTCAGTATTTATTGTTATATAAGTTAGACATTTGGTGTAAAGTTAAAGGGAAAGATTCACAGAAAAATGGATTTCTTCTGTATATAGGTGCTTTGTTGGATTGACACAAGAATGGAGATAGAAAGTGTTTTGTGTTAGTTTAACAGTAATAAAGAGTAGCTTGCTGAGTCAAATAATACTAGCTGGGAGGCTAATGTTTGAAATTAGATTTTAAGACTTCCTCATATAGTACTCATGCCAAGTACATTATTTTATACAAGATAATTTCACATAGTTGACTGTAGGGAGCTCAGCCAAGAATATCAAAGTAATGAATTAGGTACCATTTAATAGATTCCTGGCAACTGCTAAAATGTTTGTAAGGATTTCTTCTGAATTTTATTCAACTAGAGGCATCCTCTTTACTTGGAAGCCAAAGAATTACCTGTCTGCTGAGGGGTGTTTGAGTATATATTGTACATTTTGCAGTAGTTTTTTATGACCATTTAAAAATTGCTGATTTCTTTTTTTTTTTCCCCTCCAAGTCGTGCTCTCTGAAGCAAAAATTAAGTCCAGAAGTTAAGGGTCAGGCTATGCAATATAGCTGCATTCTCCTAAAACAAAACAAAGGAACTAATAAAGATAAATTGGTAAAAGTTACTTCTGGTTGTAGTTCTGCAAGCATGCTGAAAAGGATGAGGCAGAAGGTTCACAAGTTTGAGGATAACTTGGGCTACAGCTTTTAGCATCAGGTGTAGTGGGATATGCATGCGTTCCCAGTACACACAAGATGGAGTCAGGAGGATCAGAATTTCAAGGATGTTCCTGACTACATAGCTAGGCTGGGCTTTGTAAGACCTTGTCACAAAAACAAAACAAAAGAAGATCTTGAACGGTAAAGATTAAAGTTGGTTCAGTATGTAGTCATATCATTTTTTTATTCCATTGTTATTAAAGAAACTCTTAGAAGCATTTGTAGTAATAGAACAAAGTCCTCCTTTTCTTTTTGGAACTCAACTACAGTACTTGAAGTGTTTGTTACATCTTACTGTAAACAACAACCAGTGTTAGAATGTCTCCACTGACAGTCCACTTACATGATGCATAGTTTAAAGAATGAAAACTCTGTTGATGATGTATTTTCATGCTTAGTTGTCTTTCCCAATCTCCTTCCCTGGCCTGGGTTCAAACCCACGGCCTTGTTCATGCCAGGCAAACACTCTACTGCTGACATACTCCCTTGGTTCTTGATCTTTGGAGATCGGGTCTCTCTCTATCCCAGATTGGCTTTGAACTTGCAATCTGCCTGCCTCTGCCTTTTGAATGCTGGGGTTAGAGGTGCATGCCACCATCTTAGGCTTTCTGCCAAGCCTTTGATCGAAGCAAGAATAGAAAACTATGCTTGGAGGAAACTTTGCAATGATCAAACTTCACAAGCAGCAAATTATTTCTTACATATTTAAAATTGAAAATGAATTCTATTTCCAGAAACCTTCCATTTAGGACCCATGATTTAGTGATTTTTTTTTTGATACATAGATCTTTCTTAGATTGCTGTTATGATAGAGAAAGCCAAATATTGTTGATAAAAAGATTTCACCCCATCTTCAAATTTATTTTTTTCTTGCACACCAGCTGAATGGTTATGTACTGGAGTGTTCCTTGGAAAAAAGAAAAGCGTTGTTTTTTATAGTAACTCAGAAATAAAAATAAATGTTTATAATCTTTAAAGAAACATGTAAAAGTGGATACTGCAGACAGAAGTATATTCAGATATGTAAACAAAATTGTTGCACTCAAAATATTTTATTACTAGATGTGGGGTATATATAGCTCAGTTGGTAAACTGCTTCCTAGGGTGCACAAAGCTCTAGGCTCTGTTCCCGGCTGCATAAATCGGCACTGTGAGATGGAGGTCAGAGGATCAGAAGTTTAGGGTCCTCTCAGGTACATAGCAAGTTAGGTAACCTGGGCTACATGAAACCTTGTCTTGGTACTGTTAACTACTACTACTGCTTATATAATAAGAGAGAAAACATTAATTTTGTTTTCTTCCTTGCTTCTGCTAGCTGCTTTCAAAGATTTATCCTAATTCCTATAAGATGTAGCGAAGAAATGCAGTGTTATCAGAAAAAGAAAATGCCACAAGATTACCTCACAACCAATGAAAAATTCTTATTGAAGTATGAGCAGTAGACAGTGTTTATGTGTTTTCCTTATTTGAACTTTAAAGAAACATTTTTGTACTATTTCCTTTGTTAGTAAATGTGTATTCAGTATCTAGTGTATACTGAGGAACTAGCTGAACAGCTAAAGAAATATCTCAGTGTCCTGGAACTTAACTCTACTTGGGAGATGTATACAGAATCACACGTAATAAGCATAAATACTAGACATGGAAAACTGGCGCTGAGGGGTGGAGCCAAGGTTTAGCATTCTGTCAGGCAGTCAGGGTCAGCTTTCCAGTTGATGGAATTAAGGAGAAATTAGGAAAGCAGTCAGTTCTTTTCTTTTTTCTCCCTTTAGCTGGAACACTCAGATGATTTCAGTTCGTGAAGCCAAAGCCATCCCAAGGCCTGATGACATTGAATGGAGAAATAAATATATCTGTGTTGAAGGTAGGTTTCCCCTGACCACTATCTGCCAACGAATTAGCATCATAGTACTAATTCCAACTTTTATTTCTGCTAAAATATCTATTTATGTTCTGAGGTGATTTATATGGTTTTACATTTTTAATTTGGAAAAGCTTTTAGAGTTCCTTAGTTATGAGAAATACTAAATGTGAATTTGAGCATTGTAGTTGGTGTGATTTGAGCAATTCATGCATTCTTCATACTGTAGTTGATTGAAACTATATAATTCACACACACAAACACACACACCTGCTAAAACATACAAAATTAAGAGTTAAGAATTATGGGCCTGCTTAGATTATATGACTAAAGTGAACATCTCCATTACATATCTTTGCTTTCTTCAGGTTTTCTTTCTTAGCTACTTTTCTTTTCAGCAACCTCTTTGATTTTTGGCTCTCATTCCTCCCTTTTAGCTTTAAGGCATGTGTAAGACTTGTTTTTGAAAAACAAAACCAAACTTCACGTGATCTGTATGTCCCATCCATTCTGCCTTGTCTCTCTGTGACCTCTTCTGCTGTGTACTATGGGTGAGGGGTACACAGGCTGAGGGCATAGACTCCTGTCTTCTCTGCTTGGAATTCTTTTTCTCTCTTCAATGCTAGAATTCTCACTGGATCTCCTGCTAAGCACATTCATATCATAATATGCTGCACACTGCCCTCCGTTCTCTTCAGTGTTCTCAATCTGTGGGTTGCGACCATCGGAAAACACAGATATTTATGATTCATAACAGTAGCAAGATTACAGTTATAAAGTTGTGACAAAAATAATTTTATGGTTGTGGTCACCACAGCATGAGGAACTGTATTGAAGGGTGGCAGAATTAGGAAGGTGAGAACCACTGCTCTACTTAAAGGCTCCTGACCTTTTCCATCCTGGACAAGATCACTTTAAAAAAAAAAAATTGAGTTTAAGCTTACCCTTCTATAACACCTGACATTGTGCCCTTCTCTTAAATACAGTGGTATATTCTTTATGTAACTTTTGATTCTGCTAAATATACGTCCTTAACCGTCTGTAAATCCTTAGAGACCTTATCAACTCAGTTACTCCTCTGATCATTTTTTGTCATTCCTCTGACTTAAATTCCACCTACCTTACCAGACAGCGCATAACTAGATCGTGTGTATGTGTTTGTGGACATACACATCTAGTAAAAATACTAGGTTAAGCCATATGATATACTGGTAGTTTCATATAACTGAACCTAATGTAAAAGGACTGGGACATATCCTAAGTTTGATTGCCAGTGCTGGGAAAAATGAAAAGCCCATTGTACTAATCTGTGCATTTCATGATGCAGAACCCTTTGATGGAACTAACACCGCCAGAGCTGTGCATGAAAAGCAGAAGTTTGATATGATCAAGGAACAGTTTTTAAAGGTAAACAGTGTTTCATGTTGACCCTAAAGATGTTAGTGGACTAGTGTGCTTTAAAAATGAAAAAAAAAAAAAGTTAGAATACAGCCACTAATGTGACAGGAAAGAAGAGGGTAGTGTCACTTGAACTTAGAGGCACTTTTCCTCCAGAGAGAGCTAGGGAGCTTATTAAACTCAACAGATGACGAAATAAAACTCAGAGGACGCTTTTATTAAAATATCAGGGCATTTATTAAAGAGAAGGATTTGATGTGTGACTTGTACCCTTTTTTTCCTTTTTCTGCTACTTCCACTATGACATTTTATCTTTGATATGTTTTGTGTTTGTGTCCACAATGTTAATTTATTCATCAGTAGCTTTGCTAGATGAGCTACCTGTTGGCAATGACTGGCAGTGTGGAAATGCATTGATAGACATATTAAGTTCAAGTGATACACTCTTTTCCTGTCACACTAGTGGCTTTACTCTTCTAACTTTAGGAAGGAAAGGTTCAAAGGTCAGAGAAGTGAAGCTACTTTAGAGATACTCTTTTCATTATTCGGATAGACAGACAGACTTTGATGTAATTAAAATGCAAGCAGTGTGCTGCAGGCTCTCTTCAGTCTAGTTCTTCCTCACAACAAGCAAAGTGGAGCATAGTTTTCCTGTTGCTCACTTATTCTTTAGCAGTGGGTGAGCTTTTAGAATGATTTAGCAGTAAAACCAATACCATCAGATACTTGGACACTTAATGTTTTCATAAAATTGTGACCTGAACTTTTAGCATGAATAAGAATTGCAGTATCTTTTATGAATGCTTTCACTGGTTCCCAGGCGCTTGCACAAAATTTTACATTCACTCTTGCCTTCTTTTAAAATACTGGTTTTAAAAAACTACAAAACAGTCATTTTCCCCTCTTAAATTCAAATTGAATACTTTGCTATTTTAGATGAAATAATTTAATCTGTAATTTATGTTATTGTCACTTGTAGCTTTTTCGCCACCTGTGTGCCCATTTTTAAAAAAATCATTGCATAGAATATTAAATAATTATTTCTTTTTTGTTGATTAATTACATACCTTGGGAAATAAAAATAAGAAAAAATCTAAATGTATACATAGAAAGAACCACTACTAATATTCTTTTAAATTTTTCGAAATCAGTCTTTTGTTCTGTATATAGTTTGTATTTTAAGATTGATTTTTAATTTATTGCTTTCCTTTCCTAGTCATGGCAAAGATTGAAAAACAAGAGAGATCTCAACAGTGTTCTGCCTTTGAGAGCTGCTACCCTGAAGAGATAGCTGCCCTCTAATTCCTAAACTCTTCCAAGAAATAAAGAACAATAGTTACATCACAATGCATTTGTTTACCTCCATCATGGTTTATTTTTAATCTTGTTCTTGTTTTTGTTTTATTTTTAAAAGGACATACTTATATAAAGATTGCATATTTTATTATGACATTTCCTAATAAACTCTTTGATTTAAAAATGTATTTTTGAAAATGTTTACATTGATGATTAGTAGTATTATGGCATGACTTTTCGGCATAAAATATATTTTGAGAAATTACCTGAACTAATAAGGTTTTGATATAATTTTAAGTAATTGTACCACATGCAAATGAAGAACCATGTGGAATTTTGCAAAGGATCTAAGTAATACATATTTACAGTTTAACTGGCAGTACACAGTTGTGTAACTCAGTTCTAGTCAAGGGAAGATTCAAGTCAGTTATTCAGTTACTTGAAGCAAATGAAATCTTTCATTCAGTGAAGTCACTGGAGTCTTGAAATACTGGACAATTGCCTTAAGTCTCCCTCCACTTGACTCTGGGACAGCCTGTCTTGTCCTGTGTCTGTATTCGTGTTTCATTAGCACTTCACACCTCGCTTTGATCCACTCTGGGGGTTACAGGACCACTAGCAGCAGTTGGTGACCTGCTAATGGACTCTCACTTTGGAGAGAGAGCGTTTCCTATGCTTTCTGATAGCATAGTGCAGGGTACACTGTTGCTTTACCTCTGTTTTCCTGATCTTTTTCCTCATGATAGAAAACTGAACATCAAAGTTAAGATTATATCCTATTTGTAGAATCGGATTTCTGTGGATTATAATCTAAACTGGAATTTTTAGGCAGTAAGCCACTATAAAGTGTTTTAGATAAGACAGTAAAATTATAAATAAAAGTTTAATGTTTATACAAAAATCTTTTTTAGTATTTCTTTTCCACATAAAAGTAGTAGCTTCAGATACAAGCTATTCTGTTTCTTAAGATTGTTTTTAGTTCATGTAAATATTTGTAAATTGGTCAGTACCTGTAAATTTAAATATAAAAAGTAATCTTGAAAGCAGTTTTAACTTTTTCAAAGATTGCAGACTTCTTGTAGGCCTATGGTGGTACAGTTTGTACCACTGAACTATTTTTTGCAGATCAATTAAAAAACTAAAAATATTTGCTTTCTTTGACTTATAAAGGGTGCGTATTTTGTTTTTCTTTTAAGTTTAAATTTTTGTATGCTGTCAAATGGAATAAAGTTTATATCTGGAAATTTTTGAGGTGTAATTTTTCTGTGAAAGTCATTGGTTTTGTAATAAGATTGAGGCTGTAATTATCTGAACTGGTCTGAACCCAATTCTGTGGTTAAGCCCGTCAGCCACTGTATTTCTCTGGCTTTATTGGGAATAAACTTTCCAAGTGAGTCAGTTTTTTTAGATTACTTATCTGTAGTACTTTTGATGCAATTAAGCGTTTTATATATGAATTCTTCTTCTGGGAACTATTCCTGAGATTTACTGCATACTGTGCAGCCCCTTCTCAGAATGTATTGAGTATAATGGTTAAGGGGACCCGGTACTGTTTGTAAATAGTGGTCTCTTAGGGACGGTGTTCTGCATCACAGCTCCATGATGTTAATAAAGCCTCAGAGTTAACCACAGTGTGGACTCTTGCATTGCCACCTGTTCTCGTTTTTCTGTGGCCCCACCCTACTACTTTTGAGCCAAGTTGTTGTTACCAAGTAGGCCAAAAAGCTGATACATTTATATCCTGGAACTAATGGGTTAGCAGCTAAGATCGTGTACTGGTAACAGTCCAGATTTATCAGGTAAGTGGGCTGTTAATATATGAGACTTTTTAAAACATTATTTTCTGTGCTGGGATTGAACTCAGCTCATCCTTGCTAAGCAAGTGCACTACCCATTGAGCTAATATCCTCAGCAGGAGACAAATTAATTTTGTGTGAATACTACATTTTATTTTGTGTGTGTTGATTGCTCCATTTCTGTATGTTTGTATGTATTATTAAAGTATTGTTAGTGTTAAAAGTGTGGACTCTATAAACAGTTCTGTTTTGGGTTATTTAAAATAGGATCTTAGCAAAATCAGTGGTTAAAAAAAAGCCTGCCGCTCTACCCCTTAGTCTACAGGCTGCTGTGGCTGGAGAATAATACCTCTCTACCTGTCTCCTTTACAAACTAAACTGTGACTTGAATCTGCCATGATTAAAAATAAAGGTTTGGAGTTCTAGCCCTAAAGTCCTTCTTAGAAAAGAATACTTTGCTGCCTGTTGTACTACTACATAGGTCTGGCCTTTTTAGAAGCATTCATTACATACCGTGATTTGCCCAGTAACTTCCGAAGAACTGGGTGGTGGGACAAAGAGCATAAACATGGGTACCAGCATACTTAGTAGGCGCTTTGAATTCCTGGAGAGGAGCAGTGAGTTGGGACTTGGGCATTTCAGAGAAAGGTGGTGATCTTGACTAAGTAAATAGGCGGGCCTTTCAGGCAGAAGGCGTTCTATTTGATATGGTGTAAATACCTAATTTCTGAAAGTGGATTAGTCAGGATTTCATCTCGGAGAATCTTAGGCTTTAGTCCTAGAGCTATGCTGAGAGGTTTAGCACTGGCTTTACTGGTTCCAATGAGTCTTTGCTTAGTGTGGATCTAAGATAGAGGTTCTGTGAATACTTGGGCCTGATATTGTATCGACTAGCAAGTTCCCCCATTGTCACCATACTAGCAGTGAGACCTTAAACTATCTACAAGCTGGCACCATGTCTATCAAGATTAAGGGAAGCAAGTTCCTGGCTGCGTGCTGCCTCCTTTGGTATAAAAGAACCATCCAGCAGCTCCGCTGAAAGTGTAAAACCCGCCAGATCACTGGATGGAAGGTTGGGCTAGCAGGTCGCTTGACGCCCAGGTGCAGCCCTCAGCACTGCAATCCGCCCTGTTCCCAAAGGTCTGCCAGAATGGGCGGGACAGTTGGCAGGGGACTGGTACCAAGGATAGCTAAGCCTTGCCCCAGAAGCTCAGTGGCGAAACTTTCTTGACGCCTTCTATTTAAAGGCCTGGGGCGCCCCCACCCTGCGTGCCGGGAATCCGAGCAGCCTCGCGGGCCCCAGCAAAGTGCAGTCAGAGGGAGAACACCGGGCGCGGGCGGCGTGGGTTGCTCTGACTCCGGCCGGGACAGGCGCGATGGCGAGCGGTGACAACAGACACGCTGCTGAGGGCTTCCTCCGCTGGGGTGCAGAAGAGGAGGCGACCCAGGAACTGGAGACGGAGGAGTCGTCGGAGGGCGAGAATGAAGAGGAGGGAGAGAATGAAGAGGCCGAGTCGGAGGAGGAGCCCGACGCCAGGTAGCCTGAGCCTGTTGTGCTGGGTCCCGGGCATCGCCCAGAGCCTGGCAAAGCTGCCCACCCCACAGGTGTCTCGCTGGACCGCTGGCAGCCCCCCGGGCCTTTTCCTTTGTCTTTACAACATCAGGAGTTCATTTCCCTGGAGCCAAGCTCTGTCTGGGGTTCGCCGCCTTCTTTAAAAACTTGAAGGTGTAAGGTTCTTGCTGTCAGCTGGAGTGACAGGTCCGCCTGCAGCAAAGTTCACAGTCGGCCCCCACCCCCACCCCCGCCTCCCAGCTCCTTGTGACTTGCTCGTTTATTCTTGGAGACTTACTTGGGGTTCTGCCTAACCGCAAAAACTGTGCTGGAATGCTTGCCGCTGGCTCCCCGCGCCTAATCAATCTTGCCTGCCTGAGCATGGGGAAGGATCTTGAGGCAGAGAAAGCCCTGTCCATTACCTTCAAAGGTATGGTGGCCTCCTGGAATTCTAGCACTGGGCTAGTTTGCTGTATTTGTATATGCAAACTAGCATATGCAAATACCCCATACATTTCTTAGAGGAAAGAATCACGAAGGCCAGGTGTGATGACCCACCCCTGTGATTCCAATAATAGACAGGCAGAAGCAGGAACGCCATGATTTTAAGGCCTGCTGGTCTGTATCGAGAGATATTTCAGCAACTTCTGTCCTAAGAATCGTTCTGGTCCTAAATATCTACTTATCAATAAGCTGAATGAAATTAAGTAATACTATATATTTTTTTAAAAAAATGGGACTCTCCATTTTGACCCTTTTCATGCAGGCCTAAAATGAGAATAGTGGTATGGGTGTCAGTCAATGATAGCTCTTGCTAGGTGCTCCTATCAGAAGACTTGGGGGCGGGGCAAGTGAATGTGTACCGTTTCAGAATTAAGCACTCAGGCCAGAAGAGCTGAAACTGAAGTAGCCCAAGAGTGGCTCAGGAGGCTGGGGAGGTGGTTCAGCTGGTAAAGTGTTTGCCTTGTATGCACAGGGGCAAAATTCAATCCCCAGTACCTACGTTCAATCCCCAGTACCTACGTTCAATCCCAAACACTGATAAAAATTCCAACATGGTGGCTTGTGCTTGTCATCTCCATGTTAGGGAGACGGAAACAAAATCCCTGGGTCTCACTGTCCAGTCAACCTCATCTAGTTAGTGAGTTCCAGGACAGTAACAGCAGCCAGACTGTCTTAAAAAAAAAAAAAAAGAAAGAAAGAAAGAAAGAAAGAGAAGAAAAGAAAGGTAATGTGTATGTTGCAAGCAAGAAGGTTTTTACTCGTAGTTAGCATGACAAAAGTTATATTATGCTGAAGGTCATCACACAAGGGTCACACAAGATTCCCAATTACAGTCCTAAGCCTATCTCCCCAAGGCTGCTCGCCTGTGTGATGTATCTTAAGCTGAAGGCCAGGTCCAGTCTCTAACAGAAGTCTCTGATTGGAGGGTCAGGACCCTGGTCACTCCAGACGTCCAGAGCAAAGCATTGCTCTTGGTCTCTGCTTAAATACTGTCCAGTGGGTGTCATGGAGTCTAGGACTATGTCTGGTTATTGTGAGTGAGTGATGTCACTGGGTTCTGGTTATCAGGGTGTAGTGGGGTAAGAATAAGCCATTCTTACATATCTAAAAGGTTTTTTGTTTTGTTTTTTTTACTATGCTCATTACATTGACTGTGACGAGTAAGTCTCCACATGCACATACATGTAATCCCGTGTGTACATGTAGCATGACACTGATGAGGTAAAATAGTCAGTTGGAAATCTTGAGTCATGGGCTACATGCTTACCAAGCAGCTTCTGCTTTCAAGAACTTTGAGGGAAAAGAGAGAAATCATGAGGAGTATCTGACTACATGCTAAAGAAGTAAGACTTCGAATAGAGAAGAAAGCATGGTGTTTTAGGGTTTTTTTTCTTTTATTGCTGCAACAAAAGACCACGAGCAAAAAGCAAGTTGGGGAGGAAAGGGTTTACTTGGCTTACACTTCAGCATTGCTGTTCATCACTGAAGAAGGTCAGGACAGGAACCCAAGCAGGGCAGGAACTTGGAGGCAGGAGCTGATGTGGAGGCCATGGAGGGGAGCTGCTTACTGGCCTGCTTCCCCTGGCTTCCTCGGTCTGCTTTCTTACAGAAGCCAGGAGCACCCATGGGTGTCCCCACCCACCATGGTCTGGGCCCTCCCTCATTGATCACTAATTAAGGAAATGCCTTATAGCTGGATCTCTCTCTTTTTTTTGCACACCTTATTAAGTATTTAATTCATTTTCTATGGCCAATAAAATCCTTCTCATGCTTATTACATAAATCAACATATTAGTCTCTGCCTTTTTGGTTTATTTCTTTAGGCAGTTCATAGATTCTTCTATGTTTTTGTCATTTTCTTGATATTTTGCTTTAATGTGTATGAAAACCTAAAATATCTGAGACAATTGCACTGTACAACACTGACACTTACAGAATATAAACTTTTGTGTAATTTTGATTGATAATTTTTCTGACATACTCAAACTAGTAAAGGTCAGAGCTAAAAGGCAAACTCAAATCACACCTCAAATCTATGCAAAATATGCTGTCCTGATTATATTTTTTGTTTTTTTAAATTGTTTTTATTGAGCTATAATTTTTCTCCACTCCCCCCTTCCTCTTCCTCCCATTCTACTCCCTCCTGTGAACCCCATGCTCCCAGTTTACTCAGGAGATTTTATCTTTTTCTCCTTCCTAGGTAAATTCGTGTATATCTGTGTCTCTTAGGGTTCTCTTTGTTGTCTAGGTTCTGTGCTGGGATTAAAGGCATACACCACCACCACCCAGCGACGAGCTAACTTCTAAACAGGATTTGAGAGAACAGACTCCTTTCAGAGAGCAGATCCCTGACAGGCAGACTGGGCAGGCAGACGCCAGCCAGCAGAGTTTCTATAAGGGAGTCAGCAGAAAGAAATGTGATTGCTAGAACACGGACCACGCTGGGCTAACAGAAAGGGGTGGGGAGCTCTTTCTTACCTCACTGTGGTCAGGAATCAAACCACCTCACTGTGTGTAAGTCTAGAAGTTCTGTGCTCCCCTGAGAATGGAAATGAGGATTTGGAATAGGTGCTAATAGAGGGAAGGTGAGAATCACCTGTGCTTCTTTGGACTCCTGCACAGAAGTGAACGCATAGCACATGGTATCATATAAAAAGCCTTTACTATTAAAACTGCAAACAAACTGTAATCTAAATGCTCTCTTTACCCTCCCAGGTATAATATGTAGAATTATTTACCTTTATGGCTGAAAAAAATATCCCTTTCAGTGACAAAAATGATTTTGGAGTTCAGAAAGCTTATCCTCAACATTTCAGGAGCCAACTCTTCTCCTGGTTTCTGCTTGCTGTCTCTCACGTTAGAAGCAAGCGGGCCATACTGCTGGCCCCAGGTCAGTTCTACTTCCTAGTTATAAGGCTCATGAGGATTAAATCAACTGAGAAAGCGTGAGAGCACACCTGGCGCTCAGTGCTCCCAGCAACTTTTAGTTTCTCACCAGCCTTCAGATAGGGCATCATCAGGAGAGAACCCTACTTTGGCCTGCCATTCACTAGAGAGGGGGGAGGAGACAGTACAGGCCGAGCAGAGGATCTGTCCCAGTGGAGCGTACCTATAGATATTTGTGGAGAGCCAGGGATTGTGACACCTGTCGCAGACACAGTAATCAAGAATTTACTGCTGTCTTCAAGGAACTCACATTTGGATAAAGTGACAGAAAACCACAGTTATGTTATTAGCCATCAAAGGGATGGAAGGGAAAGTTCTGTTTGAAGCCTCCCAACTAGTGGAGAGAATCCTAGTTTCCACCCTCGCAGGAAGGACTTGAGAAGCTGCACCCCCGGGAGAAGACTTTGGAATGAGGTGTCCCAGAAGCCTGGCATTTCATGCTTATGAGAAGAAAATTGTATTGCCAAAATCTTATCCAAGATCATCTGCCAAAGCAAATTTGTAAAACCTCCAGATCTTAGAGCCAGGAAAGGCCGCAGGAACATCTGTTCCTGGCCAGTCATCTTACAGATTCAGAAACCTAGTGGCAAGGGACAGTTTTTCAAAGTGGAACCGCTTTTCCCCAGGTAGAACTTAGACCAGCTCGCGGGTGTGCTCACTGGGTTCGTTTCATCTGCAGTCAGCTCCACCGTCCGGCTGACTCCCACAGTGTGCCAGGTACTTCCTAGGCCCAAGCGAAGAAGCCGCGAGTAGAGAGAACAAAGCGCACAGCTCCTGAAACGGACTTTCCAAAATGAGCGAAGAGATAATATATAATGTCCCAACTGGATGTGCGTTCTCTGGGGATCAACGCAGTGGGAGAACGGCGGTGTGTTTGGGATAGGATGGTGAAGATAAGGCCCTCTGCCAGGCCACATCTGAGCAGAGCCTGCAGGAACGTGTCTTTGGCAAGAGGAAGAGCAGGTGCAATGGCACTGGGGTAGGAATGTGTGGCTGGCTAGGAGCCCAAGGAGATGAGGCTGCGGGAGTGGAGCGAGCAAAGAGGAGGTCAAGGGTGAGTGCGAGAAACGCAGGCTGCGGATCTGAGGCTGCAGAGATGGATCTAAGGCTGGGGAGATGGCTCCATGGGCTCAGCGCTTGTCAGGAGAGTGTGAGGAGTGGGTTGGGCTTTCCAGCATGCATCCATGGCCTTCCTGTAATTTCAGTGCTCAGGAGATGAGACACGGAGTCCCTGGGGGCAAGCTGGCTAGCTAGACTAGCCAAATCTTTGCGCCCCAGGCTCAACTGGAATATTCTGCTTTAATATATAAGGAAGATAACAAATACGGACTTCTGGCTTCCCCCGAATACACATGTGCAAGCACCCACCCCCACATACACAGACCACCCCCACCACGGCCACCACATCCTCACACCACACATACCCCAGGTAGCGGCCAGGACTTAGGTTTTATTCTCTGTAAAACTAAAAAGCTGTGTTCTCTTTATCGTGCCATTCGGGAGTCAAAACAAAGCATTTTTAGAAGCAGTGGTTGCAGCAAATTCCTTAAAGAGTAAACACCAGCGGGATCACATTGTCTTTCGTCTGAATTCTTAGAACACACGCCAGGCGCAAGCACTGCTCTAAATGTTTCAAATCCACAGTCCCTGTATGCAGAGAGAAGTGGCAACACACGCAGTTTTCTTTTGTTTTTGCTGGTTTCTGACTGAGGCCGTTCCCACGATCACCCAGGAGCCTTTGGTTTTTTACAGCAGCTTCCTTGGGTCAAGGTTAATTTTCTCTATCTAAGCACAGGGTGGTGGCGGTGGGCGTTTACAGTAGTGTCTTCCAAAGGGGCATTAGCAGGGCCCGTGTAGAACACGCCAGTCTGGACCGAGAGCATTCTGCTTCCTAAGGGCCCTCTGCTTAGGGAAGCAAGCTTTCGGGAGATGGAGGTTAGCGGGAGATGGAGGTTAGCGCTGCAGGGCACTCTGTGTCCCACGTCTTTCTGTGTGGTGTCTCTCACGGGTTTGCTGTCCAGGGTGTTCTGACATTCTAGCTAGCCCTCTTCTGAGGTCAGTGGAGAGCGCTGGGGGTGGAGGTGCCCGGCTGCCTAGGATGCCAGAGGCTGAGGGAGGAGGGAGGACAAAACCAAGGCCCTTGGAACCAGAACGCTAGGCGCTGCTGAAGTGTTGGCTGCATGGCTGTCCCATGCCCTTGGTGAGACTTTGAACAGCGACGAAAATGCAATGAACTTGTTTTCCTTGGAAACAGCAAACCTGCCAAAGTGTAGGACACATCGAAAGCCTCACCGGCAGGAACGTTATGCTGCCTGGCTGTCATGAGTCATGAGCGAGGACTTAGGGAAAGCAGGGGACCACTCAGACACTGGGACAAAATCCTTCTTCCATGTCAGGATATGTAGAGTCAGTTGCAAGAGACCAACTGCGATCTGTGGATGAAGAGAAGCTTCCGTGTAGTCTAGTGTCAACCAATAGAAATACAATGCCAGCCACACAGATAACTTAGCTACTTTTTTCTTTGTCTTTTCTTTTCTTTTTCTTTTTCTTTTCTTTCCTTTCTTTTTTTTTTTCTTTTCCTTTTCCAAGACAGGATTTCTCTGTGTAACAATCCTGGCTTTCTTGGAAGTTGCTCTGTAGACCAGGCTGGTTTCAAACTCACAGAGATCCACCTTCCTCTACCTCCCTAGTGCTGGGATTAAAGGCATGTACCACCACCACCCAGCCATTTAAGTAGCCACTAAAGTTTAGACAAAGGAACAAATGGAAGTAATTTTAACAATGTATTGTGTTGAATTCAATAGTCAAGGTCCTCTTTGTAATGGACACTTGTAAAATGCAGTCATTATGTTTACATTATCTTGTACTATGTCTTGGAAAGCTGGTCACGCTTTCCTTTAGAGAAGGTCTCAGTTGTCCTTCCCTCTCCACACACATTCCTAGTGCTCTGTATCCACATCGAGGAGGGGGAAACCACACAGAACACTGACAGCGTGTAGAAATTATCTAGCTTCAGGGACTCCATGGGGCAATTGCTTCACTGATAATGAATTCAGAGGATATGCCAGAGCCCATGCCAGCTATCAGGGACATTAAAATGATAGCGTCGAGGAGGTCCCAGTCTGGGGTGGGGGTGGAGGACCAGTGACCTTCAACACAATGCCAGATTTATTACACAAAGGTAATTGCTCAGCAAAGAACAGGTAAAGAGGCTCTTCTCCTAAGTCAGAGTTAGAAAAGTTTGGTAGTGCCGCACCAGCTAAGGAGGAAGATCAACCAAACATGATGGGCAGCTCAATACACCTCAAGTTCCCACTCCCACCTCTTGGGCTGCTGCGGATCACTGCAGTAAACTTTATATCCTCCAGGGTCCCTCAGGGTAGCTCAGGGTTGAGAACATTTGTTGACTGAGCGAATGCGTAAGTGGATGAGGGAGTGGATGTCATTGGGATACTGAAGTTGGATCAGGGAGAATATTGCCGGTTTCTGACCACTTGTTTAGCCAGGGATTGATAATGATCCGTGACTCCCGATCCAGTTGGGAGGGGGCGTGATAAGTCCTAAAGGATGCTTTAGTTCTGTTGTCTGCAGGGAGCATCCACGTATTCTGTGACCTGTCCCAAAGCTGCCCCTAGAACACTAGCTCTCAACCTGTAGGCAGTGACTCCTTTAGGGGATCACCTATCAGATGTCCTGCACACCAGATATTTGCATTATGATTCATAACAGGAGCACAATTACAGTTGTGAAGTAGCAACGCTATAATTTTATGATTGGCGGGGCTCACCATAGCATGAGGAAAGGTAGTTCAACCGTATGCAGCATTAGGAAGGTTAAGAACCACAACCCTAGACTAATCTATCAGTCAGATCACAGATGAGGGATAAGAATAACTTTTGCTTTTCGCTCAGAGAAGAATCCTCTATTAAGCCAACTGGAATGTCTTCAGTTCAAAAATTCAACCCATTGATCTGGTAAAGTCCAATACCTGTGGGAAGATGGATCAACACTGCTCTGTCTACCAAGCTAACCCTTAAGACCCACTCCCCTAGACCTCCTAGGCCTCATTTGCATGAGCTGCCTTTAAGAAAACCCACGTGCTAAAAGTCATTCATCACTCGGTACCACAAGTATTTCTAATTTTTTTTTTGCAAATTTAAAAACTTAAGGCATATGCACTCACCACAGATTCCCTCACTAGGACACTCAGAACTGCTGATTTGTAGGTAAAATAGTCCCCTCACCTTACTTAGAACCCATAGTAAGTGAAGAGCTTTATCCTGCAGGTGTTTACTGGGGGCCAACTCTGTGCAAGGCACAGAAACATGGAGTGAGCAAGAGGCAATGTTTCTAAAACATCTACTCTAGACCCTGAAGGGGGAAGATAGGTGTCTGTCGCCAAAGTCACTGGATGGTCAAGTGGGTTGGTCCTAGGA
The DNA here is from genome assembly GCF_018167655.1 of Microtus oregoni. NCBI lineage: Eukaryota > Metazoa > Chordata > Mammalia > Rodentia > Cricetidae > Microtus > Microtus oregoni. Next base: position 22,647,886 of record NW_024543073.1, read on the forward strand.
AGCTGAGATACCGGTCTGAACCCCTCGTGATTTTCTCTAAGTCTCTGCTCCCTACTACCAATCCTCCTCCCTCCACCTACAGCAAAAGATGGTCACTGTTTTGTCATTGACTTGGCAGGAGAGCCTGGCCGCTGACGGCACTCACCCCTACAGGGACGCTTTGATGTCATCTCCCTGACCCTCTTATGTTTGGGACCAGTGACAGAGGTGCACGGAAGGGAAGGGAAATCAACGCTGGCTCAAGGAACACCTAACTCATTCTGAGTGCTGTTATCGTTATCTGGATTGTTGTTGTGTTTTCAAATAATAGTCCAACGATACCGGCTTTGCTTTCACCCTTATTTTGTGAGAGAGAAACTGGGGTAAAAATGGTAAATGAGTTACATAATTTCAGCAGCTTGCAGGGCATAAACAAGGATGCTAGCATGGCCTTTGGAAGAATAAGTATTGTAACTCTCCTGTTTTTCTTCAGCTCATGTACACACAACATATAAGAGGCTATAGATATAAAGACATATACTCCCTTTACTGCTTATTAAACAGATGCCTGTTCATCATTAGACAACTTATTTTTGTTTGAGCATAACTTTCATATTTTAATATTTATTTCTTTATTGTTTTACAAGATTATGGGTATATGTATTTGTCTGTTGTGGTTATTCACACATGTATGTGGGTGCCAGCAAAGACCAGAAGAGAGTCTTGGATCCTCAGGAGCTGGAGTTATAGATGGTTGTGAGCCACCCGACCTGAGTGCTAGGAACCTAACTCACATCCTCCCTAAGAACAACGTGTGCTATCAACTGCTAAGCCCTCTCTCTAACCCCAACTTTACCATTTTAAAATGATTATTTAAATTTATTTTATATATATATATATATTTTAAAAAGGTGTAAAACGCCTGGAAAGTAGTCACAAACCCTGACTGGCACTTTTGCTGTATTAGGTTTCCTAATGTGTAATAGAGTCAAACTCATGTTTAAAAATAGACATTAGGCAACCCAGTGCACTTGAGTTTCATAAGGCCAAAGCTGGCACACCAAAACACTCCTCTGCATGCCATATAGGGCCACATGATGCACACCCAGTGGGAACTTACCATAATGTCCATGAAATTCTCATACTTTCTTTAAAAGACAGAATTTATGTTAAGTGTGAGGTGGTAAATTTCTTAGTTTTTCTATCTAGCTTTCTTTTTCTTTTGGGTTCAAAAATACTTTTATAATTTCTTTGAGAATTTCACATAAAGTATTTTTTCATACCCACCCCCTTTCCTCCCCTAGCGCCTTCAGATCTGCTCCCCACACACGGCTTTCTGAGCTAGGGTCTAATACTTTAGCTCAGGTTGACCTAGAACTCATATGTAGCCCAAGATAGCCTCAAATTCATAGCAGTTCTCCTGTCTCAGCTTCCCAAGAGCTGGGATAACAAGGGCACGTCACCTTGTATATGGTCCCAGGACAGGGAGCCCTAGGAAGGGGAGGGTGGCACTTAGCAAGGAGCGGGCTCCATTTGTGCAGTTGTACCCCGTCTTTCTCGCTGGCAGGTGTGCACACAGGGCACCTTCCAGGAAGCTGCAGGAAACAACCTCCAAACCCTTGTCCTCAGGTCCCCAGGGAAAGTGACTTTCTTCCTAGGCTCCTTTAAAAATCTAAGGATAGATGGGAGGAGACATAACATGAACAGAGTGAGTTGTGCTGAGATGTAAACTAAATCTGCCTGGCAACCAAATATGGGGTTAAATTGATTGGCTGATAATTAGGACTGCTACTTTATTTATATACCTGACTTTTTAGGGGAAAAATACTAGTGGATCCTATGGACTGGCAGAGGGTGAGATCACAGCTGGTGGGCCAGGGCAGGAGAAACTGAGGAAAAGTTGTCAGATCAGGGCCTCTCGCATTCTAGAAGAAAACGGCAAGAAAGGCCGACTGCTTCTTAGAGTTTTCTATTCCTCTCTGCTCCAGTTCACAATTCTCGTCCTGCCGGTTTCTACTTGTCAGTTCCCTAGGGTTTCCTTAGACCTTCGCCTTTTAGCTGCTTAGAATCCCAGCCCAGACACCTGGGCTTTGGGCACAGACTGGCTACTCAACAGATTGCAGATTGCTATAGAGCCCTACCTAGGTTGTTGTCTCCAGATGAGTGGGCTGAATTTTTGTCAGCTGGGGTTGTGAGTTGCAAGAGTAGCTAACTGGTCAGTGTAAGTGGAGGATGACCTGGTAGACCAGAGGCTCCTGGGAAGGGTAGGAAACAGGATTTTAAAAGACTGGAAACAGTTCCTCAAACCACACCTCAGAACATGTCTGATAGTACTGTAACTCAGTCAGAAAAGGACAAGCCATTTGGAAACTGGGGAAAGGATCCAAATGGATGGGTTTCCAAAGAGACTACACAAAGTCCAATGAACGTAAGAAAACATGCTCACTGATGTTACCCATAGAAAAAAATGTAAGTTAAAAACACAAGGTAATGGGCATTGGTGAGGGCGGCAGCTCAAGTGTATACCAACCAATGAAGAGATGAAGGAAATATGGCCCATACAGGAGGATGCTACGTCACCATAAACATCATAAGCATTTTGACATGCTATAGTATGGATGAACTTTGGGAACATCAGGCTAAATGAAAGAAGCCAGACATAGAGGAACATATATTTTATGATCCCATTTATATAAAATACCTAGACTAGCAAAACCATAGCGACAGAAAGGATATTAATGGTCTCTAGCACTGAGAGAGAAATGTGGTGTTTGCCACCACATTTGTGGGGAAGTAATTGGAGAAGACATTCAAAATCAACCCTTGGCCTCCATATGTGCAAACACATGCGTGTGCATGCACACACACACACACACACACACACACACACACGCTTGCACGTACACAGAAACATGAGTGTGCACACACTGTTAGAACTTTGCTAAAGAAACTTTTCAGTTATTACTGGTCATTAGATGCCAGGCTGCCTGTTGCCACTTCCGTCTCTGCAGTCCAGCACTGCAGCAACTGTAGCCTCCACTGTCACCCTAGAGAACATGGAGAGCCACCAGGCATCTCCTGAAGTGTGAGTGGTGTGCGGGGCACCCCTGGGGCGGCATCCAGCACTGCCAACTCTGTCTCCCCAGAACCTCCCAAGTGAGGGATTCTCTGGACGGAGGAGAAATCAGAAGCCAGACTGCCAGGGAGGACTTGAGGGGAGAGGGAAACAGCGGGGTTACTGGGCAAACTTTCTTCCAACTCGTTACTTGATCCTCAGCTCCTTTCAGTGTGGCCTAAAAGAGTATTCTCTTTCTATAAACATGTTGCAGTTTTTGAAGTGTGGAACAAAATAGTTAAAACATCTCAAAGTTGCCTTGCAAACCAGCCAGCAGCAGACAGAGTCTTATGAAGTACCTTTCCCAGTACCTGCAGGTTCTGACTGCTTCTACTGTGAGTTCTAGCATGGGCTTTCCATTTCGCAGTGAAAGCACCCAGGAGGGGGTGCTCAACGCGTTTTCTTGTACATGATGGTGTCTGCTTTGTGGTTTCAGAGCGCTAATGAGATCCCTTAACTATCTGGTATTGTCAGAGAGCGAGTCCCATCTAATCCGTATAGTTAGATACCAGACCAGTCCCTTTCTGGAGAATGGCGCCTCAGCTCACAGTGTGGATAACTCCATGGCTTATGTAAGATCTGCAGGGGGTAGAAATGGGGCTCCTGTGGTCTTAGTTCTCTTCTCTGTCAACACAGACATAGAGAGTCAGGGCCCATTTGTTTGTGTTTGAAGAGGGGACATGGGACGGGCACCAACATTTGGGAGACCTACTCAACTATATTTTGCTTTTCAGGCACTATTGTATTATATGGCATTTGTTATGTCTTTGAAATTTATCAATTACTTTTGCTAGTAAAAAGTGGTAAATATAGGGCTGGAAAGATGGCTCAGTGGTTAAGAGTCCTTTCTGCTCTTTTAGAGGACAATTTTGGTTCCCAGAACCCATGTTAGGTGGCTCATAACTCCTGTAACTCCAGCTCCAGAGAATCTAATGCCCTCTTCTGGTTTCCATGGGCACCCATACACATGTAGCATATACTCACACAGATAAACATGTACATACATGATGGAGGAAGGTCATTGGCTAATAAAGGAACTGCCCTGGCCCATTTTATTGGTTAGAAGATAGGTGGGAGGAGAAAACAGAACAGGATACTGGGAGGAAGAGGAAGTGAGCTCAGAGACTCCACAGCTCTCCTCTCGGGAGCAGATGCCTGAGAGAGACGCCATGCCCCGCTCCCGGGATGAAGATTCGACCTAGGATGGACTAGGCTAGAATCTTCCCGGTAAGACCGGTTCTCACAGATTATTAGAGATGGGTTGATCGGGATGTGAGAATTAGCCTGTAAGTGCTAGAGCTAAAGGGCCAAGCAGTGCTTAAAAGAATACAGTGTCTGTGTAATTATTTTGGGGCATAAGCTAGCTGAGCGGGCGGCTGGGGTGCTGGGGAAGCGGCCCCGCCACCTTTATTACTTCACATACACACATACGTAAATACACACAAATACATCTTTAAAAGATACTAAGGATGTTCTCTAAGCTATTCAAAGTGGATTTTTAAGAGAATCACATTAGCTAAAATTTCTGGGAATAATTTGGCATGAGATGGTGTCTACAAAAGAGAAAGTATTTAATGTTAAATAAAAGTTGTTAGGATGGGCATTCCAAAGCACAGAAAGTGTGTGTGTTTGCGCACACACAAGAAATAGCATCCAGACAGGGTCTGAGTGAGGGCTCACACCCAAGCCTATTTATAAAACTGTAAAGCAGTCTTCCTCATTCGGTCTACCAACAAGGCATCCCCCCGCCTCCGCTCAGAAGTCTGCAAGCAAACCCTCTGGTGTCAGGGTCTGAGCACTATTCGACCATACCCTACTTCCATGCCAGGCTTCACGCCTCACACAAACAAGGCATGCCAGCACGTGGCACGAGCTTGTATCGCTTCCCTCACCCATTCTTCTCCTGTTCTGGGAGATGGAGATTAGGAGAAGGAAAAGCAAGAAAATAATCTTTTCTTGGAAAAGAGCCTCTTCCTTTGTTTTGAGTTTCATTTTTAATCTCCATTGAAATAGTTTTCTATGCCAACAACAACCAACAAACAACCCCCACCTAAGACAAGGACTCCAGCACAATCCTGTGGTCTCTGGGACTGGGGCTGTCATCTGGGGATAGTTGTGCTGAGTGTGTATCGGGGGTGGGAATGGGTGAGGAAGAGGAAGAGGGAAGGGGTGAGGAAGAAAGAGGTGTAGAGAGAAACAGAGAGGGCAGCTTTCTTAACTCCTTTTGGGTTTCCAGCTCCCTACCCCCATCTTCGCCATGAGGCCTGGACATGCTCTTGGTATTTGGATTCTATTAGAAAACTCTGTTATTGATGAACGAATGAATGAATGAATGAATGATGAACAGGTGCTGTATAGAGGAGTAATATAAAATTTATCAGTTTTGCTTGGTTACACGTCCCAGAGGCAGTCATTATGAAAGAGATGCTGTCTACCTTGATTATGGCCTTATGAATTAATCAGAGTAGATGTTCAGATCTTCAGAGTTGGGACTGCACATTTGAATTCAACGGTGAGAGGGAAAAGTAGAAGAAACATCCAGAGCATTTGTTAGAACAGGACATTCAGATGTCCCTCAGCTGATGCTGGCTTTGGTGTCCTGATAAACCCCTGGTAAGCTAGAAACATTACAAGTCAAAGTGCATTTAATGCAACTAAGACAGGGACCATCGTTGCTTAGCAGCAGACTGTGCATAGATGCCAGTCCTTTGCCCTCGGGGTACCTAGCCTGGCTGACTGGGAGCTGCGGTTTGCTGTTACTGCTCAGCATCGAGATAGAGTATTGGATCAGGAAAAGATCAAAATTCAAAACACGAAGTATGGTTTATAATGAATGCTTATTGCTTTCACAATTTATATATTTGAAAAATTGTAAGTCAAATCATTGGCAATCTGAGACTGGGGAGTTTTCTACTTACTGCAAAAATAGTGTTAGGCTCCTGCTTAACCTTCAAGCCCAGGAAAGGGAGGAGAAATAGTAAACTTCATTTGCACAAAGTCTTAATCTGCTTTCCCCACTATACTGAGATTGGGTAATATATGATCAGCAGAACCTTATTGTCCACAGTCCTGGAGTCTGGGAAGCCAATAAGCAGGCTGCCCCAGATGTGGGGACTAGTAGAGATTGTTCCTTCTTGCTGAGTCCATATATTCTGGAAGGAGCAAGAAGCCACCCCCACCTCGGGTTCAGGCCCCTGTTTGTGATTACTCCATCCTGAGGGCCTAATTACCTCAACCCTCTCAATACGGTCAATTGCTGACTAATTTTCTTGAATTTTTGGGATATATTCAGACTGTACACAGCTGTTAGTGGTAAAGCCAGGACTCAAACCCGAGTCTTTTGGAAGTAAAGATGTTATTTCTTACACCATCCCATGTTCTTTCTTTCTTTCTTCCTTCCTTCCTTCCTTTCTTTCTTTCTTTCTTTTTTTCTTTCTTTCTTTTTTGAGACAGGGTTTTTCTGTGTAACAGCTCTAGCTGTTAAAGCTGGAACTAGCTCTTGTAGACCAGGCCGGCCTCGAACTCACAGAGATCCGCCTGACTTTGCCTCCCAAGTGCTGGGGTTAAAGGCGTGCACCACCATTGCCCAGCACCATACACTGATTTTCTAAAACCAGCTATCAAGACAGAACCCACAGGGCAGGAAGTATTGACAAGGGCAAAGAAAGAGTGTGGGGTTCCTCTTCACACTGCTGATAGAAATGCTATCCAGAGGGAAAACTTGGGAAATATGTCTAAAAAGTCTGAAAAATAATTTTGATTTTGGTTGTCAATTCTGTTTCCTAAAGCATTATTCCATGAAAACAAACGTGTAGAAAGTTGTGTCTATAGGGAGTTTTTGCTAGAGCACTTGTGTTTTTAAAAACAAGAGTTTACCGTGTAACCCATGCTAATCCTGAGCTTGTGATCCTCCTGTCAAGGCCTCCCTCGTGCTGGGAGCATGGGCAGGCACTTTTCTTATAACATGGAAACGATCTAAATGTTCAGAAAGGTACTGTGTAAATCAATGTCATAGTGTATGTAGAGGGAACTGTGTTTTCTTTTTTTTCCCGTTTATTTATTTATTAAAGATTTCTGTCTCTTCCCCGCCACCTCCTCCCATTCCCCCCCCTTCCCCAATCAAGTTCCCCTCCCTTGTCAGCCCATAGAGCTATCAGGGTTCCCTGCCCAGTGGGAAGTCCAAGGATCACCCACCTCCATCCAGGTCTAGTAAAGTGAGCATCCAAACTGCCTAGGCTCCCACAAAGCCAGTACGTGCAGTAGGATCAAAAATCCACTGCCATTGTTCTTGAGTTCTCAGTAGGCCTCATTGTCCGCTATGTTCAGCGAGTCTGGTGTTTTCAAAGATTGTTCTTTCTATCACTCACAAAGTCAAAACCATTTTCACGGTGGTCTAGGTCTTATTCCCATTTCCTACTCTTACTCCCGTATGAATGTAGAGTGTAGGAGAAGCACATCGATGACCTCCTGTGTTCCATGCAGCAGCTGGTTGGACTGTTAGTTTCAAGTTCTGTGTAGGATAGAGAAAATGCCCACAGTGACCTGAAGTCAGAGGGGAAGTAATTCCAAGGGTCTGTGTTAGCTCGTAAAACACATTTCAGTGGATGAAAGACTGAATTTTTTTTTTTACTGAAGTTTTATGAAATTCTTTTGTGGGTGTTTATGAAGAGATATTTTGGGAAATTTAACTTCATTTTTTGAACTACTTCAGAGATATCTAGGCAGCTTCCTGTCTCATAAAGCTTATTTGGGGGATGTAGAGCTTTTCGGTAATCCCGTTAATCCCAACCATACTCTTCAATGGTACAAGTTAAGCTGGTGGACCAGTTGTATAGACCTTCAAGTTTGAGATGGCAACCCACTACCAAGTTGCTTCCTAGTGTGCCAACAGCCAGCCAGGGCTGTATTCAGTCTGTTTCCTGTCCTCCCCTGGAGCTTTAGAGAATCCCTAAAGCCTGGCTTTGCTCTCTGCTGGGTTTTAAGCAAGAGGGCTTTCGTGTTCTTTTTCTCCAGCGCTGGCCTCCATCCTGCTGGTGGGACCACCGGCTAGGCCCGCTGGAGCTTTCTCACTCAGCAACTCAGCTAGGCCTGTCTCCATAGGAACCAGGTTCCCGGGCAACCAGCCTAATGGCAGGTTTTGACCTAGGGTCATCACCATTTAAAAAGCAGACAGTGACGGGTGTAAAATGCCTAGAGAGCTTCTGGGAATGTAGAAGAGAGCAGCGCAAAGGCCAGCGGCCAAGGGACCCCGGTAGTGCTCTTTCCAAAGAAATATTTCAGGTTCCATCCAGCTCTCCACATGGGAGAGAAAAGCCAACGGCTTTCAAAACCGAGGAGCTTTGGGACACATACATTGTAGATCATCACTTCAAGAATGAAGAATGTAATACTCTCTCTCTCTCTCTCTCTCTCTCTCTCTCTTTCTCGTAAGTGTTCAAATATGAAGAGATCATAGGTGTGTGTGTGTGTGTGTGTGTGCATACATGAAGAGGTCATAGGCCAGAGGTCAACCTAGGGTGTCCTTCCTCAAGAATGCTGTCCACTTTTTAAATAGAGACAGGGTCTCTACCTGATACTCACTGACTGGGATAGGTCGCTTGGCCAGTGAGCCCCAGAGATAGGCGTGTCTCCATCTTCTCAGTGCTGGGGTTCTAAGTACGTGCTACGATGCCTGGCTTTTGACATGGATGCTGGGGACTGAACTCGGGTCCTCTAGCACAGAAATGCGTTCCTGACTGAACTGTCTCCCATACACGACTGAACTTGTTGTCTCGCACTGTACTTGTGGAAAAGACAAAGCTAATGCTGTTACTGAGTTACCATCTGGAGCTGATCTACAGAAAATATCCTAAGAGTTGCCAGGAACTGCAACACTGTGATTGATTTCCCTGAATGGACTGCTGGCAGCATAGTTAACAGAACTACAGAAACATTCCGCAGAGGAGCCCTTTGAAAATGAAAGAGAAGGTGTATGGCTATGATCTGTCACAATTTTCAGGGTACGCTCAGGGTGTTTCTTTCCATTGGAGAAGGGTGGCCCCTGGGACTCAAGTGAGACCCACGACATCCAACTACATATATAGACAAAGCCTGATCACATAAACTGGTCACGGTTCTCTGGAGGAGTAGAACTGATAGAAAGAATACGTGTTACAGAGGGAATTTGTTAGACTGGCTTGCAGGATGCATGCTGGGTAACCAAACAATGACTGGTGATAGCTAGAGAGTATGAGAATTACCCCCCTCCCACCCCAGGCGTGATGCTGAGTGCCTCCGCTGTCTATTCTGGTGCTGGAGGCCTGGGCTATCCTGGAGAAGTCCTGGTCCTTAGTTCACTGGGGGAAGGGGATACTGATGGCAGACAGCAGCAGGAAAGAAGGCGAAAGCCCAGGCTTCTTTGTGTCTGGGCTACTGTTGCACACCATGGGAGAGGGTCTTCCTCCCAGAAAATACCCCACAGACTTCCCCAAAGGAAAGTCTCTTTGATAACCTCAGAGCCAAACAAGTGGACAGCTGAGTTTAACCAGCAGACCATCCAATAGCTGAACTGGTTTTATTTTTTTTCAGTGTGTAATTAATAGCAGTATTTTTTGGGTTCATGATGTGGGGGTTCATTCTTGCAAATTTAGCAAGAAAAAATATTGGAGGGCCACCATTTCCACCATCTGGAAAGTTCACCAGATTTCTCCTGCTTTTTTGGATAAATTCTCTCTCATAGTTCAGTCACCAATTGTAGGTTTAAAAAAGCGGAGCAGCCAAGAAGTATACCCTGGTTTGGTGAGTGATTTCAAAGCTCCCAAACCTGACAGCTCAGATAAAGCATCCTGTCGCTTAGTAACCACCACTAGACAGTCATAGGTATTTCCCAGCAGGGGTTGGGGGGAGTTCTGCTCCAAGCTAATACTCAGCAGCTGTTGAAGAATCCCAGGGCTAAACAACTCAGCCTGTGTTTAGCTCCTCGGATATTCTTATTTTCCATTGTTTTATGCTTCCATCCTTACCCACTTGTTTAATTTTTGTTCATTCTTAGGTCCATTCCAGAGGTTCTTAGGTCTACACCAGAGGTTCTTAGGTCAACACCAGAGGTTCTTAGGTCTACACCAGGGGTTCTTAGGTCTACACCAGAGGTTCTTAGGTCCATTCCAGAGGTTCTTAGGCCTACACCAGAGGTTCTTAGGTCTACACCAGAGGTTCCTTGGGTCTACACCAGAGGTTCCTTGGGTCTACACCAGAGGTTCTTAGGTCTACACCGGAGGTTCCTTGGGTCTACACCAGAGGTTCCTTGGGTCTACACCAGAGGTTCCTTGGGTCTACACCAAAGGTTCCTTGGGTCTACACCAGAGGTCCTTAGGTCTACAACAGAGGTTCTTAGGTCTACACCAGAGGTTCCTTGGATCTACAACAGAGGTTCTTAGGTCTACACCAGAGGTTCCTTGGGTCTACACCAGAGGTTCTTAGGTCTACAACAGAGGTTCTTAGGTCTACACCAGAGGTTCTTAGGTCTACAACAGAGGCTCTCAGCTAGTACAGATCTGAAGACATTTCGTTGTCTCAGTGGGACTTGGCGTCCTACTGGCATCTAGTAGATGGAGACCAGGAATGATCCAGAAAATCTGAGCATGCAGGACAACTTCCAATAGCAGAGCCATTCAGCCCCAGGGTTGGGCATGTCACTATGGAGGAGTTCCCAGCTCCCAAGACCACAAATAACCAACTTGTCTGTGTACAAGGTGAAACAGTTATATCGGTGAACCAGTCCTGGTGCCTCTGATGCTGTTTAAATGCTGATCTCCCCATTTCGGGGATTGAACCTAAACCTTCGTGCATATTAGGCAAATGTTCTCCCAGCAAGCTTATATATGCTTGGGAAGGATGAGCCTAGTGGATCTGGTCAGTTTCAGGGACTTCCTGCTTTGCATTGTCTACTTTCTGAACTTAAGCAGAGTCCCCTTGGGATGGAATGTTTGTTTCATCCCCTTAGGAACAGCCTGGGTCTTCATGAGCTTCCTTCCAAGATGAAAGGTTTCATCTTAGAGGAAACTGTCCTCTTGGCTGCAGTTGGTGTCACTGTATTGCAAGGGTGGGTTTGCCGTCACCACTCCATGTCAGTTTCCACACTCCAGGAAGGAACGGACTCTTTGAGCCCTTTCTCTGTTGCTGTGGGTTAGCACACTGGAAGGTTTCATTAGAACTCGAAAGGAAAATTTCTATAATTTATTTTTCCAGGCTCTGTTTTCATGCTCGCTTTTTTAAATTTGTAAAAATGCCATTTATTAATTGAGTTATCTGTGGTACAGGACAGAGGTTAAAGTGGTTGGCAATTAAGAAAAGCTTGTCTAGATGCTAAGTTACATAATAAGCATGTCTTTGTTTGCCTGTGCAATTAAAAGTATTTGTATGTACATATACATAAAAAGTGTAGAGAGTGTCAAGAGTACACAGACGTTCAGTGTTGGGGTAAGATGCTTCATGGTGACTGAACCCCCGGCTCTCCTAGCCTGAGAAGCTGTCCATTTCTGACTCACAAGGAAATGGTAGGGCTGGTGGTCCAGCGGCAAACTTCTCTCATATAGTAAAAAGTCAAGCCTCCTACAGGTCCTGGTGGCTTGGCTCTTGTCTGTAGCTCTGACCTCATCTTAGATATTCTGTCCTGTTCCAGTTTACTCCCAGTTCTGCCCTTCATTACCTGTGGTGAGCTCAGTCCCGATTCTGCACGCCGGTTGTCATTGTTCTGGTCTTCATGTTTAGTCCCTGTGTTCTTTCCTGGCTCTGCCCACATATCTCCTTAGCTGAGGTGGTGTCCTCGATCACACACATAACACGGTGCTCCAACTCACAGTTGCTCGTTCCTACCCCGTTTGCCACCTTTAATTTTCTTCCTAGCGCTTATCTTCTTAAGGTAAGCAACAAGAGAGCTGGCCCTTTGTTTTCTGCTGTACGTTCATGGACTGAGTCCGGGATGTAATAGGTGTTAAGTTTTGTTGAAGAAACTGAGTGGTGAATGTCTTAGCTGGGTCTGTTGCTGTGTGAAATACCATGACCAAAGACAGTCTGGAGAGAGAGGGTTGGTTTTGCCTCCACTTTCACATCACTGTTCACCACCAAGGCAGTCAGGACAGGAACTCAAGCAGGGCAGGAACCTGGAGGCAGGAGCTGATGCAGAGGCCATGGACTGGCTTGCTCCTCATGCCTTGCTCAGCCTGCTGTTTTATAGCGCCCAGGGCCACCAGCCCAGGAATGTTGTCACCCACTCACCCACAGAGAGCTGGGCTCTTCCACATCAATCACCCGTTAAGGCAATACCTTACAGGCTTGTACACAACCCAATCTTACGGAGGCATTTTCTCAGCTGAGGTGCCCTGCCCTCAGATGACTTTAGCTTGTGTCAGGTTGACACAAAACTAGCGAGGAAAGTGAATTTATAGAGAAAAGAAAATTATTATGTAAAAGTATTAGGAAAACCACTAAGGAATTCACAAATGTGCCTTTCTCTTGTCGCTGAAAACCAAACACCTGCTGAGTGCCCAGAGCACCAAATTCCAGATTTCTGCCCATGTTATGAGTCATATGGTTCTGAGGATAAAACACTTCTTTCTTTAAAGAACACCAATTTTGCTGGACAGTAGTGGCACATGCCTTCAGTTCCAGCAGTTGGGAGGCAGATGCAAGCAGATGTGAATTCAAGGCCAGCCAGGTCTACAAAGAGAGTTCCAGGACAGCCAGGACTGTTTACACAGAGAAACCCTGTCTCAAAAAACAACAACAAAAAAACCCAAAACAACAACAACAACAAAAAAGAATACCAAATTTAACTCTCCCATCATCAAATTCAGGTTGTCAAGCGTAGTCTTTCCAACTTAATAGCTATTTTTTCAGTAAATACATTATTCATCATTGATCACAGGTAAAACACCTTTAAAATTGATCTGTGTTGCCGCTGAAGTATTATGACAGCCACTCTGTTTCTGAAGTTTCTAAAGCGTGTGCATGACGGGGCTGTGTGGGTGTCTGGGGGAAGCCTGCAGAAGTTCAGTATTGCTAATTTCTGAAGGATGGGTAGCTCTTGGTCTGACAGCTTCACGTATCGGTGTGTGGTGCAGACTAACAAGCATCTGGATGATGTGTCGCAGCTGTCCTTGCTATCAAGAAGTAGCCTTCAGGCCCCAACAGCTGCTGTCATTTGCACTGAGACTTGGCAAGAAGAATTACAACATGAGACCCTTCTCCTTCTCCAAGTTCTCCGACAATTGATAGGCAAATCAAGGGATTGGCAGATAAAGGCAAACCTGCCACTTCTGTTAACTGACAAAGCTGGTATCAGAGAGTGTGGCATAGGTATCGAGGACAGCAATGTGCTGTGTAGAACCAAGGTTTAGAACTAGACAGATGGGAGCACCCAGTCACAGTGAGCTGCCAAGGCTTTCCTCACCTAAGCCATTGCAGGCGGAATCCGGAGAACTGGAGGTGCGTGAGAAAAGGAAGTCAGGCCAGGCAGATCGTGCTAACCAACGTCTCTCTACATGAAGAGAAACATGAATGTCCCGACTGATTATCTTTTTTTTAAAATTTATTTATTTATTAAGGATTTCTGCCTCGTCCCCGCAACCGCTTCCCATTTCCCTCCCCCTCCCCCGATTAAGTCCCCCTCCCTCATCTGCTCGAAGAGCAATCAGGGTTCCCTGACCTGTGGAAGCCCAAGGACTGCCCACCTCTATCCAGGTCTCGTAAGGTGAGCATCCAAACTGCCTAGGCTCCCACAAAGCCAGTACGTGCAGCAGTTTTTTTTTTTTTTTTTTTTTTTTTTTTGATTTTCGAGACAGGGTTTCTCCGTAGCCTTTTGGTTCCTGTCCTGGAACTAGCTCTTGTAGACCAGGCTGGCCTCGAACTCCCAGAGATCCGCCTGCCTCTGCCTCCCGAGTGCTGGGATTAAAGGCGTGCGCCACCACCGCCCGGCTTTCAACTGATTATCTTTTTTTTTTTTTTTTTTTTTTTTTTTTTACCTGTGGATCACAATTTTAATGACTTCGCCCTGTATGGTTTGGATTGTGTGCATAAGTCACCTGATGGATACAACACCAGTTGCAAGCAAGATGGCTGCAGTCACGACAAGCTGTGTGCTTACAGCAGGATAAGCCACTTAGCCCTGCTTACCTCAGTGTCACATGACTCTGACCACAGAATGAGATCACTGGTGAAAGAGTGGGTGGCAGCTCAGAGAGAAGAGGCGCATTCTGCTCTTAAACTGGCCCAATTAGTCAGTTTGGTGTGGGTTGGCTGCAGGTCTTAATCTCTCAGGAATATTAACCTTCATCAGGCGATGAAAGGAGACAGAGACAGAGACCCACATGGGAGCACCGGACAGAAATCTCAAGGTCCAAATCAGGAGCAGAAGGAGACGGAGCACGAGCAAGGAACTCAGGACCACGAGGGGTGCACCCACACACTAAGACAATGGGGATGTTCTATTGGGATCTCACCAAGGCCAGCTGGCCTAGGTCTGAAAAAGCATGGGATAAATCCGGACTAGCTGAACATAGCGGACAATGAGGAATACTGAGAATTCAAGAACAATTGCAGTGGGTTTTTGATCCTACTGCACGTACTGGCTTTGTGGGAGCCTAGGCAGTTTGAATGCTCACCTTACGAGACCTGGATAGAGGTGGGCAGTCCTTGGGCTTCCCACAGGTCAGGGAACCCTGATTGCTCAACTGATTATCTTAAGTAACTTGCTGCCATGTATTTTAAGATATTTTACAGATATAATGCTCCTTTAAAAGCACTAAGAAGATGTAAATCTTTACGTCACACATCTTTCCCCTTTACTGTTGTACAGATGGAGCAGGAGACAGTGTTCTCGAGCTCAGCTAGGAGAATGTTGTGTCTGGTGACATGCTTCCACAGACGGAGGCTTAGGCAGATGCCCAGCTCGCTTTACTACGGAGCCTTTCTAGTTGCTTCATTTGGACACGCCCTAGGTTCCAGAAGATGGAACTATGATAGAACTAAGTTTTATTTCTTCTACAAATCTGTAGCTCAGCCAAAAATTGGTTAATTCTAAGTGAACTCTTCAGAACTTTTAGAGATTTTTCATTGAACGGCAATCTTGCTATAAACCATGCTTAAAATAACATTAGTACCTAATTTGGTTTAATAAAGACTTGCTGCATGAGCGAGTCTCCACCTTCCTGAAGTTGGCTGGAAGCCACTGTGGACTGCAGAAGTCTGACAGCTTCGCTTAGCAGACACTGTACAGGGTAACACCAAGGAATCGAAGCTAGCATTGAAAAGAAGGGCACACCTGAGCCACTGTGGCTAAACCTAATGGTTTACCAGAGCTTTCCATTTTCCCTATAGAAAAAAAAAACCTGATGCTTAAGGCAAGCTAATCACTCTACTTAGCAGATTCCTCTTCAATAACACCTATTACTTTACGTTGTATTTGTTTTAAAGACTTATTCCTAATTTCTATCTTTTAATGGGTTTGTGCATGTGAGTGCAGTGCCTGAAGTGGCCAGAAGGCGGTGTCAGATCTCCCTGGAGTTGGAGTTATAGGTGGATATAAGCCTGCTAAAGGGAGAGCTCAGCATCAAACTCAGGGCCTTCAGAAGAGCGCTTGCTTCTTAACCTCTGAACCACCCCTGCAGCCCCTAAGTTGTGTTTCTAAGTAGGGTCATTTTAGATTGCTTTGGAGCCTCTCTTTTACTAGTTGTGTTTGTGTTGTTACAGCACAATTAATTAAATTTTGCTTAAGCTGGTGAAATGTGAGCCCAAGCATAAAAGATTTGTTACTCTGAAAATAATTTGAATGCTTAGGAAGATTTATAAAAGAAGTATATTGAAGAAATATTGGTAAGGGTCAGCCAGATGACTCAATATAAAAGGCACTTGCTACCAAATATGGCAACCTGACCTAAGTTAGATTCCTGAGCCCATATGGTAGAAGTGGAGAGTCCACTCTTTCAAGCTGTCCTCCCTCTTATTTCTACATATACACTGTAACACACACACACACACACACACACACACACACACACACACACACAAACACATAATAAATTAAATCTATGGACAACAACTGCTAACTGACATGATGCCCACTATAGCAAATTTAGAGTGCAGGAGAGGAGTTTGGAGATGTGTAAAAAGTACTTGAATGTAGGATGACAAACGAAGTCAGAGACAACATCCAGATTCTAGAAGTTGAGAGGAAGGAAATTGTGTTGGCTTGTAGACTCTGTCAGCGCCATGAAGAAGTTGCTATAGGAACTGGTCTTAAAAGACAGAATCGGTAATCTGTACAGAGATGAGCCATTCCAAGAGAAGAGACAGATGTAAGCAGGGGACTGGAGGGTAAGCCCCCAGTGGCTGCATCCTAGCTCGTGAAGGGTGCAGTAACTGGGTTTCACAAGGCAGAAGAGGTTCACAGACTTGAGAAATGTCAGGTCACCATGGAAACAAGACCTGTACTCTTTCCACCCACAATGAGCCTGACTGTCCTCTGGGCTCTCTCTCTGTAAGAGCTTTTTCTTGGGGCATCATTTCTTCACTCACTGATTCATAATTTTTTCTTGTGTTCACTTTTTCATATCTTTTTCTATTTCCTTAATGGTGAATAAACTGATTTTAAACTTACCAATTTTATATTATTTTGTTTAAGGATTTTTTTTTTTTTGCTGCTGTTTTGAGACAAGGTCTTTCTTCCTAACCCTGGCTGTCCTGGAGGTCAGGATGGCCTCAAACTCACAGAGATCCTCCTGCCTCTGCCTCCCTAGTTAATGTTGGGATTAAAGGAGCGTTCTGTCATACCAGGCAGGATGTCAAATTCTTGATAAAATGAAAACTATAGAATCACTGATTATCTTAAGAATTTTTGATTTTTTAAAAAGAGATGATGTAATAAGGTACTAGAAATTTTTCTTTTAAGGTTCAACCCTGCTTGACATTTTTTGCTTCAAAATACAATGTTCAAAGTGAAGCATAAGGATCATATGTGACTTCCCCATTGTTGTGATAGTAAAATAGATATTTAATGTATTTAAGAGATGCGGCTGGGAAAAACATGCCAGCGCATTCTTTAACTCGATGCATTTTCTGTTAGCACATGATGATTGCTTGCAAGTGAAATGGGCATGAAGACACAACGCATTGGTTATTACCCCTACAGAGACCTTTAATTCAACCTTAACTGCTTATCAGAGAACGGAACTGCAAGTGCCTAAAAGCTAAGTCTGGATGCCAACAGAAACAAAGCCGTTCGAGGACCTTTTCCCCTTGTTCACAAGAGTGGCGCTGTAAGCGACGGACAGAGTCCCAATTCAAACCAGAAGCAGAGACCATGAAGTCAGAGCATTGTTTTGGCAGCTGTACTTTGCTACACCTCCCTCTTTAAGACTTCCTGTTTGGACATAAGTAGTCCCTCTCGTTTCCTGTGTGGTAGTGTGTGTGTGTGTGTGTGTGTGTGTGTGTGTGTGTGTGTAGGAGTGTTTGGCCTACATGTTCATGCCTGATTCTTGCAGAAGCCAGAAGAAAGTGTCAGATCCCCTGGAACTGGAATTGTGGACAGGTGTGAGCTGCCATGTGGGTTCTGGGAATTGAACCTGTGTCCTCTGGAAGAGCAGCCAGTGCTCTTCACTACTGAATGGTCTCTCTGGCCCCTGGACTAAGACATATTACAAGACCTCTTTTCATTCTCAATTCTTTTTCCTTGTCTGTGTTTTTGAGTCCGCACACGTGTGTGCTGGTGCATGTAGAAGCCGGATGAGGATGCCAGGTGTGCTCCTCCACCACTCTAGGACAGTGTTCCACTGAACCCAGAGCTCTCTGTTTTATGGCTAGGCAGACTGGCCAACAGATGCCATCAGTCTCCTGTCTCTGTCTCCCTGGTACCGTACAGATGCACATGACTACATCCAGCTGTTGTGTTGCTCCTGGGGATCTGATCTGATCTACATGCTCTCACCCACTCAACCATCTCCCCAGTCCTCATGATCCTTAATAACTTCATTTAAAATAAGCTACTGGCTTCTGTTCGAGCTAAGGCGAAAGGAAAAGGAAAAGACTGAAGGTTTACCAGAAAAGGCTACCGAAACATCAGCAGGAAAGATAGAAATTTTTGACGTAATTTTTTTTAAAAAAGAAAACAAACTATCTTTTTTCATTTTACATATCAATCCCAGTTCCCACTCCCTCCCATCCTCCCATTCCCTCCACCTACGCCCCCGCCTCACCCCCATCCACTCCGCAGAGAGGGTAAGGCACATTGCTTGGGGGAAGGTCCAAGGCCCTCCCTTCTATATGTAGGCTGAGCAAAGTATCCATCCAAAGAGAATAAGTTCCCAGAAAGCCAGTATATGTAGTAGAGATAAGCCCTGGTGTCACTGCCAGCGGCCCCTCAGTCTGCCCCAGCCATATAACTGTCACCCACATTCAGAAGAACTAGTTTGAACCTATGCTGTTTCCTTCCCTGTCTGGTTGGAGTTGTTCATGATCCCAGAGAGGCTAAGTAACAAGGTGAACCCTAAGAAAAACATATATAGATCTATCTGGAAAGGGGAAATAGACAAGATCACCTGAAAAATTGGGAGCATGGTGGTGGGGGGAGTAGGGAGGATGGAAGGGGAAGATGAGCGGAGAAAGTGAGAGGGGAGGAGAACTTGAGGGAATGGGATAGTCGAGACAGAGAATGAGAGCAAGGAAAGAGATATTTGGATTGAGGGAGCCATTATGGGGCTAGCAAGAAACCTGGCAGTAGAGAAATTCCCAGGAATTCACAAGAGTGACCCCAGTTAAGACCCTAAGCAATAGAGGAGAGGGTGCCTGAACTGGCCTTGCCCTGTTGTCAGACTGATGAATAGCTTAAATATTATCATAGAGCCTTCACCCAGCAACTGATGGAATCAGAAGCAGAGACCTGCATCAGAGCACTGGACTGAGCTCCCAAAGTCCAGTTGAAGAGTGGGAGGAGTGAGAATGTGAGCAAAGAGGTCAAAACCATGATTGGTTCACCCACTGAAACAATTTACTTGATGTGATCTTTATATCCCAGACCTGATCATTTTAGAACGTCAGAAATTGCATATTTTGCAGCTTTAGTGAAATCCATGTGATTTAAGTTGATATTGCTTACAAAAACAAAATGATTATAACAGTGAGATACAAGGCTATTAAATTCAGAGTGACAGAAGAGTTGTTCGAGGGAGCGATTGCTGATAGTAGAACACATCAATCATGACAATGAAGGAGGAATACTGAGGATGGAAAGGTCAAACAGGGAGGTGGGAGGACAGAGACGAGGAGAAGAGGAGGAAGAAGCATAACCAAGTCCAGGACATATGAAAAAGCCATATAGAAACCCATTATTTCAAAAGCTTACTGAAAAATACAATCTGGGGGGTGGGGGATGCTACAAGGGTGAGGGGTGAGTACGGAGGGACTGGAAATGAGTGGAATTGGGATGCATGATTGATTCCCAAAGAAACAAGAAAAAAACTGTTAAAAAATACAACCCAAAAAAGGGGGTGGGATTTGAATGGGCAAACCCTCCAAATTGGATAATGTCCCCCCCACCAAAGCCTTGGACTAGTAGACAAAATCCCAGCATCAGGTGTGGGGTATTTTCCTATGAGTTGTGGAGTAACAGAGGTCCCCTAAGCCCCGAGCAAACAATATAGGATGTTGGCATTTCTCTTGATTGACCACTAGATCTTGATGGTCAGACCCCATTGCTAAAAGTATCACACACTTTAGTTACAGGTCATAGAGAAGTCAAGCTGATGTTTAGCTGGAAGTTTCTTCTATAACAGCTAGGCTCAATGGTCCCAGAAGTTGCCATGCTAAAGGAGAAAAGCCGTCAACACTTTTGCTTGTCTGTCTACCTTGTGAACCACGATAATGACCTACTAAGGCAGATGTGCTCCCTAGTGCAATAGTGGAAAGACTGTTATGGAGGTTACCAACCACTTCCCAGTAGGATTTGAGGCCTGCTCCATGGGAGCTCCTACCTGTTTCTGTAAGCCTGGTCCAGAGCCTTTGATTTGGCGGTCAAAGGCCCTAGAGATGACCCTACTGCTATTGCACTGCTAAACTGCCTTCTAAATACTTGTTTATACCCACAGATTAATGCTGTGACCAGACTTCACCAGAGAAGCTTCTTACTGTAGCTGGCTGTGGTTAATACAGAAACTCACAACTGGGCAATGTGCCCAGAATAGTGGCAGGTGAAGCAGTCTTCCCTAGCTGGGAGCTGTAATACCCCACAAAGTTCAGACAGTATTGTGGAGGAGGATGCAGAAAGAATAAGAGCCCAGGATGGGGAGGTAGACGACATGAAAGATGTCTTCTAGATATGACATAGCTTTGCACTCACGAACTCACTGAAGCTGTGGTTATCTCCTCAAGGCTTACACAACACTGCACCCATCAATGAGTGAAGCACCCATTAGACCCCACCCTTCCAAAGAGACTATTAACAATGCTAGTTAGGGGAGAAATGTCACTTTCTTCAGTGGTAATCCACAGATACATTGCCTTTCCTCCATGCTGGGGTAAGTAAGCCCACAGACAAAAAGACAGGAAAGTAGGAGGGGGCTCACCAAAAAGAAGAGTGTGTGCCAGAAGGAGAGATAAGGGCCGGTGATGGAGGTGAAAGGGGCTAAAATTAATTATATACATCTATAAAACTGTCAAATGATAAAAAAAGTGAAAAATAGCAGCAAACAGATAAAACCCCATGTAGACACCAACATACCTTTTCTCTGTGGGGAGTGGCCACATAGAGGAAGTACAAATGGTTCATTGGGGAAGACCTGGGGAAAAGTAGAGCATTCTCAGTCCTTCAAGCTGTCATTTCACAAAGAGCAATATTCATCCAGGCCAGAGCTAGCCTGCTATAGGAAAGAGGGCTTTCTGCAGCGCAACGATGCTTATGCAATGCTTAAGTTATTTATGGAGTTGAGTGAACAGAAATAAATGACAAGACAGGACTTTGTCAGAGAACTAGAAACAAAGAAACGGAAATTCTAGAGCTGAGAAGTGTCAGAGCACAAAATGATATGTCTGATGATTTAGTAAGCAGTTCAGACACAATCAAATACAGAATCAGCATGCTGGGTGGAAAAACAACCAAACTATGCACAAATAATATTATAAGGAGAATAATGAGGACATAATTTATGAAAATTTTGAATATTAGTAGAGATGAGAGATAATACAGCAAAAGTAGTATTTGAAACGAGACTGGAGCTAAGAATGTGTCAGCAATGATGAAAGACATTATTGTACAGATTTGAGAACTCATACAAAGTCTGAGCAATACCGTAGAGCCAAAAATATGAAAATAACTCCCGAAAATGAAAGACAGTATCAAATTTTCCCAAAAGAGTTGGGAGAAAAGTTCACGTTGCTTACAAAATTAACAACAAATTGACTGCTAGTTTATCCACAGAAACAATGGAAGACAGAAGATACTGGAGTGATGATTTAAAGGGCTGAGAGAAAATACCCAATAATCTAGAAAATGTCTTTAGGAAGAAGGGTATAAAAGACCTTTAATGAAAACTTAAGACTTTACTTAATAATTTGTCATCAGCAAGTTCACAACAGAGGAAATCCCAAGAGGCATCCTTCGGGGAGGACACATATGATTCCAGGCAGATTATTGGAGATGCAGGAACAAAGGAAGCATGCTCAAAGGTTTAGGTGTAGATAAATCTAAATAAATATTGACAGCTTTAAAAAGCAAAAGTAATTATATCTTGTGAAACTTTAAAATACATATAGACTTAAAATATATAATTACAGTGGCCTGTAAGTTGAAACTAAGGTGATTCGTGGTACGTCCATTGCTTAGGAAAAGGTGAAAGTATCAATTTATGCTAGACACTAATTAGTAAAGCAGGCATGCTGAAATCTCTGGGGTCATCACTATAGGACTATAAAATAGAACATAATTAATAGAGGGGAAACTTAATAAAAATATTCAATCCAAAACAAATCAAGAAAGGAGAAAAGAAAGATCATAGGTAATACAAAGAGGAAACAGTAAGATGGTAAATTTAGCCTCAAATATGCTTAAATGAATCAGTCTTCGATGAGAGTTATCAGAAGGGATTTTTAAAAGATTTATAAATTTGTTTTGAAGATACATCTAAAACACAATTGCCTTAGTTATTTTTCTATTGTTGTGATAAGACAGCATGACTGAGGCAACTTATAGAAGAGTTTATATGGGGCTGATAGTTCCAGAGGGTAAGGCCATGACCATCTTGTCAGGGACTATGGCAGCAGGCAGACAGGCATGGCATGGAGCTGAGAGCTCACACCAGGTAGAAAGAGAGAGCACACTGGGAATGGTGTGAGTGTTTGAAACCTCAAAGCTCAGCCCAAATGACAGCTCCTCCAACAAGACCACATCTCCCAATCCTTCTCAAACAGTTCCACCAACTGGGGACCAAGTATTCAAACATATGAGCCTATGGGGGCCGTTCTTGTTCAAGCCTTCACAATAAGGATGTAGGGCAATGAAAAAATTTTTAAATACAACAAGATAATCATGCAAACTATCAAAAATATCTGTTATAGACTTATTAATGATCAAAGCAGGGTTTATCAGTATCAATATTTTGATAGATTAGGAAAAATAAACACAAACAAAAGGGACATTTTATTAATATTAAATTTAAATTTCTAGGATAATGTGAGTGTTCTAAACTCATTTTTATCTGTCAATACAATTTCAGAACACAAAAATCAAAACTTAATAGAATTACAAAGCTTGAAAAAAATCCATGCGATCATAGTAGAGGACATTGATATCTCTCTAGGATTAGAATAAGCAGACAAAACTATCACTAAGGGCAAAAATAACTTGGTAACACAACTAAATAGATTATTTTGTTGATATATGAAATGCATTGCTAAAAATATGTAAAATATAAGCTCTTTTTATTAACACAAAGACATTTCAATATGACCATACAGAAATAAAATTTCAACAAAGTTAAAAATATACCATAATCAAAATGAGTCATCCAACCACAATGCAATCAAGCTAGAAAGTATAATGAAAGGATGACAAATCTTCATATATTTTGAAATTGAGAAACAGATTTTTATAGAACATATGGACCAAATAAATCACAAAGAATATTTTAAAACATTTTATAATTAATAATAAATGCTGCATAAAAACTTCTACATGAACTATCTCAAGCTATAAAATGATGGGTAGAACTCTGACTGTACATGTTAGAAAGAAAGCTCAGAAATTAATGATACAAGAATTTATTTTAAGAAATTAGAAAAAATATTGCCAATTAATCCAAGGATAATTGAAGAAAGAAAAAATAGAAGGCAGTCATAAGATAGAAAACATCAACAAAACCATAATTTATTTCAAAATATTAATAAAATTCTTCCTTCAGCAGTGCATCCCATATGTCATCTAAACCTATCTGGTTAGTTCTGTTATCAATTTTTTAAATCAACAGTGATATCTTTGTTCACTTGCTCTAACACTAGAGAGATATGATATGGTCTTTGCTATAATTATACAAACTTTTTTCAACCTTTGTAGTTTTACTAATGTTTGGCTTATATATTTATGAAAAAAAAAACCCTCAGAAGATAAATGCCAAGAATGAAAGCAGGGTGGATGAAAATTTACACCTTATTCTTAAAAGATATTGAAAGAATGAGCAATTTTAATCCCCCCAAAATTTTAAAGTTAGTTAAAATAGACACATTTTAAGAAAATAAACTCCCACAGAGGTCTGAATATTCATTTATCTACTGAACAAGGTACTTATAAAAACTTTACTATGGTCTGGGCATGGTGCACGTGCCAGTTCTCTCAGGATGAGACAGGGGTAGAACAAGTGGAAGCATGTCTGAGTTATAGAAAGAGACCCTGCTTCCAAAAACCAAAACAAATAATCAAATAAACACCTTACCATAGGGGAAAAAAAACCCTCCAGATCCGAAAGACTTCAAGAAATGTTACCAAATAGTTGAAAAAGAAATAATGCAATAAACCCCTCCAGAGAATAGTACGGAATAACTTCCAGTTTTTTTGTAATGAAGTAATCTGATCTTGATACAAAATTTGAAAAAACACATTATAAGCAAAGATATTGCAGTCTAGTGTTATTCATGAAAAAGGCAAAAGTTCTAAACACGTAGTAGAACCAAATCCAACATTGTACAAGAAGTGTAACATCATATTCATATTGAGTGCAATTCAAGAGTTCAACGTTGGTTTCGGTGTATTGGTCGCTGTAAGATAAAAGAGAAAATATGACCATCTCTATAGCCACATAAATGTTGTTTTAATAAAATTGGCATTAATTCATAATGTTTAGAGAACAGTCTTAGCAAACGGGATAAAAACTTCCATAGTCAGATAAAGGCAGTTCTCAAAAAAAGCCTTCAGGGTTTGTGTTTGACATTGGTCTATTGTCTTCTTGATCTGTTGAATCTTTCTTGTCCAACTCTGAAGGGGTGTTCACCCCACACCCTTACCCAAGTCTACATGAGAAGCTAAGAAATGATCAGAAAGTTATTGTGCAAGAATGCAGTGGGGGAGAGATGATCTTCAGAGCCAGAATCTTTAATTATACAAAAGAAGATGATAGCCAAATGCAAAAACTTGTGTTGTGCAGTGAGAAACAGCCATAGGAACATCCTTGAGCCCTCTGGGGACAAGTTCTCTCCTGTTAACACAGTTTGTTGTTTCTTTAGGTGGAGTGTAATTTGAATTTTGGGGGTTATGGCTTAATGCAAGAGAAGATAGTCATTCTCTGTTCTTGGTTATGGTGGTTTGAATAAAGCTCCTATAGACTCACAGATTTGAAGGCTTGGCCACTAGGGAATGACATTATTTGAAAATATTAGGAGGTGTGACCTTGTTGGAGGAAGAATGTCACTGTGGGTGGGCTTCGAGGTGTTTTTTTTTTTTTCTTTATGGGTTTTTGAGACAGGGTTTCTTTGTAACTTTGGAGCCTGTCCTGGAACTAGCTCTTGTAGACCAGGCTGGCCTTGAACTCACAGAGATTAAAGGCGTGCGCCACCACCGCCTGACTGGGCTTTGAGTTTTTGAAAGCCTAAGCCAGGCCCAATATCTCACTCTTCCTGCTGCCTGTGGATCTGGATGTAGAATTCTCAGCTATTTCTCCAGCATCATGTCTGCCTGAGTGCCAGTCTTCCCATGATGGTAATGGACTAAACCTCTGAACCTGTGAACAGCCCCAATTAAATGCTTCTTTTCTAAGAGTTGCCATGGTCATGGTAACTCTTCACAGCACTAGAACAGTAACTAGGACACTTCTGGTAGTTCAGCGTGGTCTCTCAGGAAGCCAGGCTGCTTATTCACATACACAGTGCCCACAGCCCACGCCCTCTCCTGGAATAAGCACTACCATACTCACAGCATCCCATCTTCTCGTCCATTCCCCAGCTTCCATGCCTTCCGTAAAATGGCTCTAGACACAAGCATCTTTCTCTGGTGAAACCTCCCCTTTTATCCTCAGGGGACCTTTCCTTTCCCTCCTCGTAGTATTTATCACACTGTGAAAATAGTGTAGGTTTGAATTTCTCGAGGACGGTCCCAGGCTGGAGATGGAGATTTGTGGTATCCTTGCCCAGCATACACAGGGTTTGACCTTTATGATTGGGGGGCGGGGAGGACCTATGCCTTTATATTTCTTACTATCTAAACTTAATAAAAGTTTGTTAAGTGTAGAGATAATTAGCAAATGAATGCGCGAGAGGTTGATTAGGTGCATCTATCTCAGCAGGGCTCTGCTTTCCTATTACTGCCTTTTGGGTGCTCTGTTCAGCACTCCTGAACTCATTCTAGCTAGTAATGAAACTGTCTCTGCTCGAGGACACTGAATTTACAATCAACAATGAACTCCAAATTGAATTTCTAATTGATTTTTATAAGGCCACTACACTCACAGGTGTTCCCTACACTGACTTCCAAACTTGGGGCATAACTTTCATTTCTAATTCTAGCCTGTTTCTGTTGAGTGACCTGTTAAAATAGCACGTTTGAAAGTGAGCATTTGGAGGAATAACCTCACTTAAATATATAAAAGAGTCTGAAAAAAAAATAAGGATTCAGTCGAGGACCAAAATTCCTAACTAGCTTAGTGGTTTAATACCAAAACAAGTAAAGGAGAGCAGAGTTGCCAGAGAAATGGAAAAATGAATTCTTCCCACTTCTTCCCAGGCTTTTCCCCCAAAAGGAATTTGCAAAACTTACTGTTACTTATAGCAGAATGGAGCACGGGGAAAGGCTAATGTCCCAGTGTGCTAGGCGCTGAGGAGGTAAGAGCTAAGCATACCTGTGCCCTCTGCAATACAGACATCTAGGGGATGCTGTTGTCTACGGGTGTAGGCACTTTCATTCCTGTTCTTCGGCGAAGCCCAGCACATCAGGAAGGGGTCAGAGCAAGCAAGACTCTGTAAACTTGCTGTGTGAGTTCCTGTGGCAGGGTTGTTCAGGCAATTGTTTCACAGCTCTGTGTGCTCCTTGAAGCTTCCCAGCACTTTAAAGCAAAAGTATAGCAATGCCCAGGCGCTGTCCTAACAGTAAAACCAGTGTGTGCCGCGGTGTGGGTAGTGTCGGTATGTTCTCAAGGCTTCCTATAGGTGTTTCTAAAGCACTCCAGCGTCTAGATCCAGTCACAGAAGCAGAGATTAATGATTTTTTAAAATGTTAATGAGGGGCCTAGGTTTGATTTATCTTTCTCTTAAAAAGTGCTTAGCTTTACCCTTTGCATGTAACGGCTGTATAGTTTTGCTTCTTTTGTTGTAGAAGTGTACAATGGGCCAACCAGCATTTTGGAATTATCTTAAATTATAGCTATATTCCTAGGAGAAGAGACTCCTGGAGTCTTAATCTCCAGCTTAGTGTTTACGAAGCAATGGCCAATATCCAACAGAGCTGCTTAAATCAGCCAGGAGTAGCCACAGCAGAAGTTTTCAAAATAAGCCTTCTGGGTAATAGACGTTAGACATGCGCAAGAGGTGGGGTATGGTGGGGGAAGCAGTCCAAAGGACTGAACAGCAAAAGCAAGGACAGAAGAAGGAAATCCCAGAGAAGAGGGCCACAGAGACTGATGCTGGCCGTGATGGCAGCCGTAGGGGTAGTCTGGGCAGGTCGTCTCAGAGGACACATAGGAGCAGGCTGAGCACACAGCCCTTCCAAATATCTGTACCACGGAAAATAACTGGGTCTAGGTTTACTTACTAAGTCAAGGATTATATGGAAAATCTGACTGCAAACAACATTTATTGAGTACCTGGATACACCAGGCATGTTTTCTTAGCATACGGTTTATCTATTATATAATCCTTACAACTCCATAATGTATTCTATCATTATTCTTATTCTGCTGATGATTAAAGTGAAGCACAGAGGGCTGGCATCTGACTTTATTATAACTGAGTTATAATAAATATTTGCTAGATAGTGAATTAGAGACACTACTACAGGAACATGCACCAACAAATGCATTGAGTGGGGATTGTTCTGCAAGCATCATAGCATGCACTGGCACTAGATGGTAGAAGTCAATACTGCTTCTGCCCTCCAGATGCCACTAAGGGGCACAGTAAATGAGGTAGGCAGCTTCTGGCATACCACGTCATGGCACACAGTCTTATATAAACTTTCCTTTATGGTTCTGGAAATCAAAACCATAGTCTTTCACATACTAGAAAAATGTCATGTTTTTGTTTGTTTCTGTTGCTGATTTTAGAAATACACTCCAAAATAAAGAACATGTAGCATAACTAGTAACATATCTTCTTCATTATTAAGTATTTCATACTTTTTATGTGATTGTATGTGTTATATGTTATGAATATTTTTTAAGATGAGCCTCTCCACCAACACAAATAATTCCAATCAGATCAAATTTGACTGAATAAAAGATATCCACATTTAATGCAGTGCTCCCGGGTGGCCCGGGAAAGCATGGTGAGAAAAAGAGAGCAGGGGAGACCACATGAAACCCGGAGACCACATGTTCCTTTGGGCAGCAGCCTCAATAGCCTGTGGGAGTCGTGCACTGCTGGGGGGGGGGAGGTTGGTACTCCCTGGGGAGGGGTCACTGCTTGGAGGGCTTTCCCAGAGGTGGAGTCTGGACCAAGGCAACTCCCAGGGGAGGGGCCTTAGGATGGATGCCAGGAGCTGGGGTGATGCTTCCAATCATTATGCTTTAATACAACTGGAAGTGTATTAGGGTTTTGTTTTCAGCATCACAAACATATAGGTAATTCATTGAGCTCTGATGTTAAGATGGCTACAGTGATAATAGGAAAAAGGGAGGCCCCAACTCCATTCTAATCTCCTAGGACCATGGTTGTTTATGTGGTCCACAGTTAACCACATGCCATTCTATGGTACATACCTCTATTTATAGTAGAAGTTAGTCATGTAAGAGGAGGCCATGCTAGGTACTTGGCAATAACGACAGATAGGGATTCAGGAGCCGAGGATTTTGATCTTCCTAGTCTGTAAGTACGAAGAGTTTGTTGAGATTTGTTTTAATGAGAAGCATGATAATGAAATGCTACGTAAAGCCTGCCTGCAAGGGAAATAGAAGGGGCTGGGAATGGGCAAATAAGAGGCAAGCATCACACCTCTGGCCCTTTAGGAAGCCGATGGAGTGGAGGTTCAAAGCTGGGTTTGGGGGCAACTGTAGGAACCAAGAGCACTGATGCAGAGTCACATTGAGGGTCCTGATGAGCCGAGGGAGCCTCCGAGACTGGGGAACGAGGGAGGATCAGGGCAGAAAGCCAGAAAAGGGAAGATGCAGACGTGAACTTCAGCCTCACTTTAGTTTAAAAGCTGTTGAGTCGTTCTGCCCTGGGATATGTGACTGCATTGGCCATCCTGACTTTACTGTTTTAACTTTATATTGACCCCTATAGTTGAGACAGATGGCAATATCGACTTTTATATTTTTACATTAACTTATTCTAGTAATATGAATCTTATTTTATTACTATAACATAATTATTGATATTATTCACTACAGGTTATCAGATGAGGATGAAGAGGGCAAGACCAAGCAGGAGTGTATCATTTCTGACCCCTCCTTCTCCATGGTGACAGTCCAACGGGAAGACAGCGGGATAACATGGGAGACCAATTCAAGTAGATCTTCCACTCCCTGGGCTTCAGAAGAAAGTCAAACTTCTGGTGTATGTAGTTTGGAAGGGTCAGTTCTGAATTCTCCTCCGGGGAACATTTCCTTTATTGTGGATGAAGTTAAAAAGACACATAAAAGAACTCATAAGTCCAAGCGTGGTTCGCCATCATTGCGTCGGAAAGGTAGCAAAAAACGAAACTCTCTGGAATCGCAAGATGCTCTGGCAAACAAGGAAGATGGTCCTTTAATTTCTGAAAGCCCAGTGCTCACTACTGAGAAAGAGAAGTCATCCATTGGCACCTATGATAAAACAAGAAGGAAGAAGACAACATCCAATACGCCTCCCATCACTGGGGCCATATACAAAGAGCACAAACCATTAGTATTGAGGCCAGTGTACATAGGAACAGTACAATACAAAATTAAGATGTTCAATTCAGTTAAAGAAGAATTAATTCCTCTACAATTTTATGGGACATTGCCAAAAGGTTATGTAATTCAGGAAATACATTACAGGAAAGGGAAAGATGCGTCCATTAGTCTAGAGCCAGATTTGAGCAATAGCGGTTCTAACCTAGCTTCCCAAAGAAATAAATTAGTAGCCCAAAGCCCAAAAGATGACACAGAAAGAGAGTTTGCTCCACCCTGGAGAGGTGCCTTCTCCAAGGGGTCAAAGTCCAAGACCTCATTATTTAGCCGTGAAGAGCAAAACAAAATGTATGTTGATTCCTCCTTAAAAGCCACGTCTGCAACAGAGCACACCTTGCCTTCTTATTCCAGAAATTTGCTTGACACAGCAGATCAAGAACATCTAAGACCTCCAAAGACAGAGCTACAGCAGCCAGCTGACCAACTGAAGACCCACAGAACCGAGCCACCCAGTGCGCCAGCAACCACGTTCCCTGAACACGCAAAGGAAGAATTTGAACCATACTCACAGGGAACAGAAAGTTCAGAGAATGATGTGTCACTGTTCTCAGGCCCAGCCGATGATGTAAAAGAGGAAGGTATGGTTTCTGCTGGCCATTCCATGTCAAGGGACTCTGAGGAGTCTTTGGAGACAGGACCACCAAGACTGGTACCATCCATCCTAGAAAGGTTGGAGCCAGAGAAGGAAGAGCTAAAGCTGAATTCAGTAGAAAAGATGGAACCAGACTTTGAACACCTGACCTCATCTGAGCCCACCGCCCACAGAGAGGAGCATGCGCCTGAGCCCATAGCCCATATAGAGAAGGAGCATGCGCCTGAGCCCATAGCTCACAGGGAGGAGGAGCGTGCACCTGAGCAAATAGCCCACAGGGAGGAGGAGCATGCGCCTGAGCCCATAGCCCACAGAGAGGAGGAGCATGCGCCTAAGCCCATAGCCCAAGAGGAGGAGCATGCGCCTGAGCCCATAGTGCACATAGAGGAGGAGCATGCGCCTGAGCCCATAGCTCACATAGAGGAGGAGCATGCGCCTGAGCCCATAACCCACAGAGAGAAGGAGCATGCGCTTGAGCCCATAGCCCAAGAGGAGGAGCATGCGCCTGAGCCCATGGCCCACAGAGAGAAGGAGCATGCGCCTGAGCCCACAGCCCACAGAGAGGAGGAGCATGCGCCTGAGCCCATAGCCCAAGAGGAGGAGCATGTGCCTGAGCCTTCTGTTGCTGAACTAGAGCGACAAGAACTAGAGAAGGCAGTGGAAATCACGGATACCACTGAAGCAGAAGATTCTAGTCTAGAAGAAGAGATCATAGAACTTGATTATCCGGAAAGTCCTTTAGTTTCTGAGGGGTCTTTTTCATCACCTTTGTCCCCTGAAGTGGAGCACAGAGAAGAGCCCATTCTGCCATCACAAATGACATTCACACCTGAACATGTCTCTTTGGCTGAGGAGGAAAGAGAGGAAAGCGAGTCTCTTTCTACTGATTCTGCTTTTGTATCTGAGTATTCGGTCCCACAGGATCTGAACCGTGTACCAGAAAAGCAAGAAGCCGAAGCAGTTTCTCTCTCTGATGTGAAATCCCTCTCTGAGCCTGCGGTTTTTTCAGAGGAGGATGACGAACATGAGTCTTATTCCTCAGCTGTGGCATCTGAATCTGAGCTCTCTCTCTCTGCATCCACCATCGAGAAGACATCAGCATCCCAGTCTCCACTCTTTCCCCCAGTTACTCCAGACCATCTGGTCCTACCTGGAGACGAAGCCTCAGAGAGTAGGTGGCAAACACCAGAGACGGCATCTGCTACCGAGAATTCAGTTCCAGTGCGTGCTGCGCAGGAGTCGCCGGCGAGAACAGGCGACCGTAAGCCCCCATTAAAGTCCCAAGATGTTTCTGAGCCCATGATTCTGGCAGAAGAAAAGAAAGAAGAAATGGGGCCACACCTCCCAGGCATGGAAGCCATCTCTGAATACTCTCGTTCTCCATCGTTAACTGAGAAGGCTTCGAAATGCCCTGTTCCACCGCCATCCCTGACTGCCACACTGAGACACGCAGTTGTATCGAAAGATGGGGATGGAGAAAGCGAACATGTCACATCAGATTCGAAACTGCCTTCTAAATCCTCAACTCCCCAAAATGCAACACAGGAATCCCCCCAGAAAGCAATTGATGACATGCCCCAATTCAGACCACAAGGCATTTCTGAACCCGTGACTCTGTTGGAAGAAGAAAAGGGAGATGTTGGGCCATCTCCACCGGATGTGGAGTCTGCATCTGAGCATGCTGTCCCACTGATCGCAACTGAGATGCTTTCTGAATGCCAGGTCCCACTTCCTTCAGCTGCAGCGTCTGAACATGTGGTCCTACCAAAAGGAGAGACCATAGCAGACCAGCGGTTCTCGCTGTCCTCCACACCTGCTTCCGAACGCTCATTACCAACACCATCTGTGACACCAGAGTCCCAGGAGGAAGACATCGTCCCCACATCCCCTCTGCTTCTAAAAGGTGCCTCCTCACCCACCACTCTATCGGAGCTAGAGCAGGAAGAGGGAAGCCTCGGGCCCTTCTCCCCTGATTCTGCCTTTGTGTCAGAGTTCTCCTTCTCCCCCTATCCGACTCAGGAGACAGAGAAGAGAGAGCTGGGGCGTGATTCTCCACTGTGTTTGACATCGCCATCCGAGCATACTGTTTTGTCAGATGAAGACACGGAAGAGGCTGAACTTTTTTCCCCAGATTCGGCGTCACTACTTTCCGTCCCACCATACAGACTCCCAGAAACAGAGCAAAATGAGAGCCAGCCAGACTCGTCCCTAGCTACAAGGTCTGCTCCAGAATCCCCCTACTTCTCAGAAGCAGACGAAGAAGAGTCAGGATCAACGGCGCTCACACCTGTGCCCGAGCCTTTTAATCCTTCACAGGAACAGGAGGCCAAACCCTTCCTTTTCATGCCTGTACCAGAAGACCTGAGCCTGCCACCTTCAGCAAATAAAACGGGCCAAGCAGAAAGCATCCCAGATGCTCCGACAATCTCAACATCTGTATCTGAATATCTCATCCTGGCCCAGCAGCAGAAAACGCAGGCGTCTCAGGAGCCTGAGGCAGAGAGTTTGGTACCACCACCTTCAACCAGCAGATGGGAGACAGGAGATGTTAGGAGTAGTTCAGCAGCAGCTACGATAGCCGCTTCTTCATCTGCACCATCCTCGGTGGTAAAGGAAGAAGCCGAACCTGATTTGCCCACATCTCAGTCCTCAGTTCCACCTGAGTTGGCCCGTGTCCTTAAGACAGAACAGGAACCCAAGGCATCACCCACTCTAAAATCTGCACAGGAACAGATGGCTCTGCCAAAAGTCAGGACGGAAGAAACTGTGCCGGATTCTCAAGAAGCAACAGCACACACATCACAGGATCAGACACCAGAGCCTCGGCGCCCAAATGTTCCGGGATCTGGGATGAAATATTCAGCTCTGTCTGACTCGACAGAGGAGCCAAAGGCGGATGTCAAACCCGATTTAGCTCCAACTGTGACTTCTGAACTAAAACACAAGGTGTTGTCAATGAATGAGCCCGAAGTGGCAAAGTCATATTCACCTCCAGAGGAAATGGCTGTTTCTGGACATGAGGTTTTATCTGGAGAGAAAACGGAAGTGAAACAGGGTTCCAGAATAACCAAGGAGCTTCCTGCAGCCTCGTCGGGAATAGAAAGGGAAGTTGAACATCGCCCCCCTGAGCCACCAGCATTTTCAGCTTTGTCAGAAGAAATGCGGGAAGAACCCACAGCCAGCTTTTCTGCCGCCACAGTGCCAATAACTAAGCTTGATTCAAATTTAACCGAATCAGGCAGAGATGAAACCCTGACAGATTCATCTCTCACCAGCCCCGAGGGACACCAGGGCCAAAAGAGAGTAGGGAGGAGTGAATTAGGAAGAGGCTTGCCGCCACTCATTCCTTCGGTAGCCGGGCGCTCAGTTCTCATAGGGGAAGAGAAAGAACCAATGAAAGAAGCCGCTACTGTCATTGATAGCTCCTCATCTGGAGGTTCAGCTTGGCCAGAAGCAGAGCAAGAAATGAAATTAGGTTCACCTCCGAGTCCATTATCTCTATCAGAGCATTCTGTTCAGTCAAAAGCAGACGCTGAAGATGTTAAAGCTGAGTTGCCAGTATCCAAAGCGTCAGCAGATGTTCCTGGGGCAGCCAGGGCAGAAGACAAACAAGGCCTTCCATTCCCTCCAGATCTCGATTCTGAACGCTCAATTTCATCCCAGAAAAAAAACTTGGTGTCTGTCTCAGAGGTGTCAATGCCTCAACCCAAACTTCGCACCAAGTTGGGCAGTGAGGTAAAGAAAGAAGATGGTGAGCTTTTATCAGAAGCCTCACTGGCACCCAAGCACACAACTCCAAACGACAAGCCTGAGGGGGCGAGAAGGTCTCCTGAGTCTGAAAATTCAGTGTCCGAAGATTTAGCCCCAACATTACTGGCCCACGGGGATGAGATAAACGAACAAGCAGAGGAGACATCTTTGGTCCTGAGGGGTCTCCTGTCAGGAAAGCAAGAGCTGGTAAAGCTGCCCCCAGAGCCTGAGGAGAAACACAAGCAGTTATCAGAAGCAGCACCTGCTGGGTCAGAACTCATTGGTAGTAGAGGCAGAAATGGATCCTTAAGCATAGAACCAGTACAATTCCTTGTACCTGAACCAGGGTCTTCTGTCTTAGAAATGAGAACCACTGAGCTTAGGAGCAGAGGAAAAGACCAAGAAGAAGACAGGAAGTTCCCTGTGCCTGCCATATCTCTATTAGAGACTGCCTCTTCTGACCTCCCTGCAGGGCAAAGGGAGCTTGAAAAAACCCTGCATGAGGGGCACGTTATTAAGGTGCCTGACGTGAACAGCTCTTTCTCAGAGAAATCAGATCTGGATATCCAACAACTCTCAGATAGGAACGAGAATTCGGAGCAGTCCAAATCATTTATGAGAACAGAACTTGCCGATGTTACAGGAAGAAAAGTAAAGGAGACTCTCTTTTCTCCCAAGGATAGCACCTGGATTCTGGAGAAGCCAGATGACTTGGCCAATCAGCACGAAGAGAGAAAACCAGGGTCCAGGCAGCTGGAGTCCTCTGCTAGCAATGATCTGATTCCATTTGATACAGACCACAAATCTGGAATCAGAAAGCAGGTGTCCCAAGCTGTGGAAAAAACCCACTTGCCATCGCAAGACCAAGAATCCACCCTTCATGTATCTAGTAACAGGGAAGAAACCTCATCCACTGAGACTTCCTTTTCGGAAGAAATAAAGTTGCTTCAGGAACCACAGCTTGTGGTTCCAGCTGGGAAGGTGGAGGGAGGCAGAGCAGAGGAGAGGCAGATCAATTCTTTTACAGAGAGTGAAAATTTGATATCAGAAAAAACAAATGCAGAATTTCCCAGGCCTTACAAAGAAGAAACTCAGGAAGAGATCAAACTACCTCTTGAAAGAACTCTCCATAAATCAGAGCCTGGCCCATCTGCGGAACAGGTAAAGGCAGAAGCTCCCCCGATTCCCACCAGAGCAGCTCGTTTTCCTGCTGAAGTTGCAGAACCTACACTGGACAAAGACCAAGAGGCAAGCACAGCACCAGTGTCTGGTGAGAAGCCATCTGGAGAACTGAAAGGGGTTCCGTCAAAGGCTGTAAATGATGCTGAGGAAAGGAGAGAGCCATCCCCAGATGTGAACGTGTCCACTCAAAGTAAACCTGTGCCTGAAGTCACAGCAAATGTTACACCTCAACCCCTGAAGACACCAGAGGTGACACACAGGCCATCTGAGAAGTCATTGGTAGCTGAACAAGGTCTTCCTGCAGAGAAGGGGAAGAAAGGAATATCGTCCTTCAGATCATGGATGTCTAGTTTATTCTTTGGATCAAGCACTCCTGATAATAAGGTCAGTGACAAAGAAGATTTAGAAACGCAGCCTAGTCCCTCTGTAGAGAAAGCAATGACAGCCATGGACCAGAAAAGTGCAGTTCCTGCTGAGGGTAACACAGCTGAACTGGCTGAAGAATCCAATGGTGTGTCAGTTAAAGCCGGCAAAAGTCAAGACCTTAAAGAAAAACCCACATTGTTATCAAGTGCAGAAGTTTTAAAACAGCCTGAATCCAACTCTGAAAATTACAGGAAGAAGGAAGCTCCAGGCTACCTGGAGGCAACCAGGGTAAGCTCAGCTACATCAGCTGACGACAAACATCTTGGAATTCAACCTTGTTCCCCAACGGGTGAGAGACTGGTTATGGAAGAAGCCCCAAACACTATTCCTCTTCGTGTTACTGAGAGCCAAAGACACCAGAAGCCTCAAATCTCTCCTCCATCTTCATGGACTATTTCTGCTCTTAAGGAAGAACCAAGCAGTGATCGCAAAGAAACATTGTTCTTGTCATCTGACAGAGTAGATAAAATGCCACAAGAGCCCAAATCAGCTCCATCCAACTTCACAGGGGTGAAGGACTCAGAGAAGTCAGCACCAGTGATCTTGCCAGTGGAATCAAAAGGCAGTTTAATTGATTTCGCTGAAGACAGACTAAGAAAAGAAATGCCAAAGCCCACTTCTTTGAAACACCATGAAGAGGAAGTCAAACGGCCAATGGAGGAGAAGGATAGCTGGGACATCAGATCGTTTTCCCTGGCAGAGAAGAGGGAGCTGGCAGAGACACAAGAAATCATGGCTCCCTTGGAGCTTAGGGAAAATAAGGTGGCAGGAAAGTTGCAAATGCTGCCGGAATCTCGACCTTTTCAATCGCAAGAATCAAAAGCTACTGAGAAGCTGGAACAGCGCATCTCTCCAGCTGAAGAGCTCACAGAAAAACCCAGCATGACTCTTGCTTCGGAGGAGAGGAGAGAAGAGGAGCAGCAGACACGGGCATCTTCAGAAGGAAAGCAGGGACACTGGCTCTACTCTCCAATTGCAGCCCTGCCTGTGCCCCGAGCATCAGCTGTCTCTTTGGGTGAAGCCCAGCCACCTTCATTGGTTAAACCAACACCAGTTACTGAACTACCAGAATGCATGTTCACAGAGGTATACCCAGAAATTAGGGAGAGAAAGGCAGCAGAAATCCAACTCCATGCCCTGGAAAGAAGTACAGTCTTAGTAGAAAAAACCAAGTCCTCCCATGTGGAGCCTCCCCGTGGGGAGGAAATGGTTGGCCATTCTTTGACTGAGAGAGGAAATCTGGAGTTGGAGAAAGCCAGTGAGAATAGAGTGGGCCTCAAAGAGGAGAGGAGCCAGTTGTTAATGCCAGAGTTGTCCGCTGGCGCCTCGGTGGCTGCTGCGGTTGAAAGCATGCCGTCAAGGTCTCTCTCTGAGGATGCTGAAAGCGCACCGGACCTCACTCCTGAGGAAACAGAGCATTTGGGAGCACTACCGACTCAGCTGTCACCTGTAGAACCACAAACTCTCGTTTCAGGAACATCTCTAGAATATACAGTGAAGAGACCAGAAACGTGGCTGGAGAGGCCTTCAGTGCACACCATCCAGACGTCTACAGATGGCCTGACCGGGATGCCGAAACAGTCTGCTCTTGTTCCAAAGCGTCCCTCAGAAGCTGTGGAGGATGCGCACAGAGACGAGCCACTCTCTTCAGCCGCGAGCAACTACACTCAGTTTATGCTTCATGCATCAGCCGTCAGTGCTGACGGAACAACTCCCATGAAAGGCTCATCCAAGGAGCCCAAAGGCACCTCAGTAAAAGACGAAGAATTTGCAGTAACCAGCAAGCCCGCCGGACTTTCGGAGGATCAGAAAAGTGCCTTTAGTATCATTTCCGAAGGCTGTGAGATACTGAATATTCACGCTCCCGCCTTCATCCCTTCGGTGGATCAGGAAGAAAGTGAACAAATGCAAGATAAGTTGCATTATTTGGAGGAGAAAGCCTCATTTAAAACTGTTCCCCTGCACGATGAGAGTGAGACATTTGCTGCCCGTAAGACACAGAAGGGCAACTTAGAAGACTCTGATAGGGAAGTCACATCGCTGGTGGAAAGCGAGGCAAAGGAAGCTCATAAAGCGAAAGAGGAGAGAGCCACCGAGCCAGAAACAGGCGACCTCACTTTTATTCAACCCGCAGCTTCCAGTGAAGAGGACTATTTTGAAAAATACACATTGATTGATTATAACCTCTCCCCAGAGTCAGAGAGACCGAAACTAACTGTTGAGGGATTCTCAAGGGAACTCACGGAAGCGGCGGCTTCTTTCCCAGAAAGTTCAGATGAACGCGCCCTGGAACACGAATATGACTTAGTAAAGTTAGATGAAAGCTTTTACGGGCTAGAAAAGGACTACAGTGAGTTATCTCAGACAGAGATGCAAACACCAGGCGATAGAAATGTTCCGAAGGCTATCAGCAGAGATGGGGACTCCAGATCTCCTGGGATGCCTTTGTTTGATGTGGACGAAGGGGTTCTATCAAGAAACCAGATATTCCCTACCACCACCAAGGCTGTCAATCCTGAGCTTCTAGAGGAGCCACCCGCGCTTTCATTTTTATATAAGGATCTGTATGAAGAGGCATCTGGGGAGAAGAACGAAGAGGAGACGGCCTCTGAAGGTGGCAGCGCAGATTCGGAGGCATCGTTTCCAAGGAGACATTCTGACACTGATGATGGGCCAGGTATGTATTTCGAGAAGTACGTACTCAAAGATGACATTCTTCACGACACATCTGTAACTCAAGAAGATCAAGGCCAAGGCCTGGAAGGAAAACCAGTTGGCGAATATGATTCACATCAGCTAAGAGTTGCAGAAAGGGAAACTGGCAGAAAGCCTGACACTGGTTTTTGGGAGAAGAATCTGGAAGAACAGCAAAAGGCTGTTGGCAGGGAAGGAGACTCAATAGGCCACATGGCGACCCACAGTGAGGTGGTGACACAGCAGAAAGCTCCCATTATAGAGGAGGTCAGAGCAGTCACCCAGAAGATGAGCTACGCAGTTCCATTTGAAGATACCCATCATGTTCTGGAGAGTGTGGATGAACCAAGCAGTCAGGGTAACGAAGCAGTAAATGCCAGTCCAGAGGTCCAGCTGAATGTCCCAGTACAGGTGTCTTTCCCAGAGGAAGAATTTGCAGCTGGTGCCACTTACGCTCCAGAAATGCCACAAGCAGAGTTCATCCCATCTGGGCCACGTGAAGAGAGGCTCCGCAATATCCCTGTCCAGGATGAGTATGAGTTCGCCGATTCTCTGAATCAAGACGTGGTCAGCCGAGGCATCTTCTCAGAAGAACCATCTTCAGAATCCACACCTGAAGATGCGTTGTCTCAAGGAGCAGAATCGTCCAAGCGTACCAAGGAACATGAATTCATGAAGGAAGAAGGATCTAGTATGTCTGCCAAGCAGAAAGAGTTGGACGGAAGGAGGATAGAAAATGACCGGCCTGTACCAGAGTCCGTTACAGATAAGGCCCAGAAGGAACGGACGAAGGCCCAGGTTGACTATTACTGCTACACCTGCAAAAGCCAGGTCTCTGAAATGGACAAGGTGTTGGGTGTCCACAAAGACCACGAGGTTTCTGCCCTTGACACAGCTATAAGTGCTGTGAAGGTAAGCAAGCTTAACACACATCACACATGTGCACTGGGTTGCTTCCACGCTTTCCTTAAAATGACCAATATTTGGTATTCATTTTAAGCACAATGTTCTGGAAAAAGTGTGACTATTTCCCTAAGAACTTCGTTAAGACGACCTTATCTATTATTCTTACAGGTATATGGTGTGTTGGAGCATTCATCTAGGTGCTCAGGATATCAAGAAATAACACGGGGGGTCATTGCTATCGAGGAGCTTACTATCCCGTAGCAAAGACCCTTAATGTTATAAAAAAGGAAAATGTTTTTATTCTCAGTAATTATACATTTTCTTACAAAACAAGTTAATTTCTGTCATCAATAATATTGTTTTTTAAATATGCATCTACTGCACTGGCCGATTCTAGCCTAAGTGTTAAAACATTCTTGAAACTGTACGATTTTGATTCTCATCATAGCCCACCTCCCCAGGGATGCTGTTGAGAAGCATGGAGTCTTTGTTCACCCATCTTCCTCTCAATTGGCTATTTTCACATCTCCATTCTACATGTAGCATCCAGAATGATCTTAAAATTAGCTAATGTGCCAGGCCAGTGTTGAGTTCTTTGTATACAAAGTACATTTTATTCTCATAGCTCCCCATCACAGTTTACGGATAATGGCATGGGCTCAGAGAGGTTAAGTGGTTTGCTGAAAGAGACAAGAGAAAAGCTGGGGCTGATACCCAGGTTGGCCTGACCTTGGGGCTTACGTTCCTGACTGTCCATACCGTTAGGGTCAGTGTCTGCCATCAATGGTTCTCAAATGATCCTTCAGTAATGTTGCTGATAAATAATTGTCAGGATCATTTTGATTAAATATGATTGCATTTCAGAATCTGGGTATTTTTTTCTTATCAAATTAATTCTCTTTTATTTCTCTAGGGTGAAATTTCATCGACATTTTTTCTGGTTAAAGTTTGGAGGGAAGGGTGAGGCAATCTCTGTTATGAAATCTCACATATCAGGTGTATTAACTCCACAGAAATGTGCCCATACCTTTTAATTATGTTTTGTTTTTATCTAAGTTTTGCCAAAAATGTTGACAATTTTAAAAGTCCAAAATTAACACCCTGATCTCTTCAGATCATATAAATCTTTCAATTAAAAAAAAAACAATTCAGAAGTAGAATGATGGTGTTATCTTTAAAACAACGTTTTAAGAGTTTGTTTGATGTTCTCTAAAGAAAGTTAGAATCAGTGACTAAAGTCAGGAAGGCTTGCTTTTTTCCCCATTAAGTTACCCATGAAAATGAAGAGTTGGAGACAAATTTCAAAGTAAGAAAAGCTGGAAGCTAGAGAGATGGCTCAGCAGTCAAGAGCACTTGCTGCTCTTGCAGAGGATCTGGGTTCAGTACCAGCACCCATCTGGTGGCTCACAGTCACCTATAACTCCAGTTCCAGGGAACAGAATGTCCTCTTCTGATCAGGCAGGCATGTGTGCACATACACATATGTAGGCAAAACACACATATACATAAATAAGTACATCTGAAAAAATTAAGAAGAAGGGATATCACAAAAATGGTAACTTGAGAATTGGGTGGCATCTTCTAGGTGGACTTTTGTGCCTCCTCCGAGACTGTTGGCTGCGGTTTCCTGAAGCCCTAGCTCTTCCTCCTTTTTCTACCCCCATCATGGTGATTGTCTTCATTCATTCATCTTCATCCTTGATTCAATTCTTTCCCACTTTCCTGGTGTTTACTGGCCTCCTGTTCTATGTCAGGAAGGATGCCAATCATTGGGAGTGAGAAGGAAGGAAAGGGAAGGGTGGAGATGGTCAGCCCTGGCCTTCAGGAGTACAGGATGCTGAGAGACTAAGCTTTAGGAAGCTCAGTAGCAGGGGCAATGTGGGAGGACCAGGGGAGGTGTCTTTAAAAGCTTGGCTTCGCTTTGATGAGGTAGACACTGTCTGTTAATCAGTGGCAGAGAGGACATTATAGAAATGGAAACTATAAGGGAAATATGTGTGAGAAGAATCTACAAAAACATGCAGCCATGTGTCAGGAGCCTAGAGAACGGGGGGGGGGAGGGGGCGCTAGGCAATTGAGATCTACAGGAAATTAGAGGCCCCTAGAAGAGACTTCATCATGGAATGTCATTGCCATTCTAGGGGCACTCGCAGCTCTGTTGTTCTGTTTTGTTTTCTGTTATGTTTGTCGGGCCAGCATACCACTCCACTAGGCTTAGAACTATGGCTGAAGTAGGATCCCTTCTCGCCACTCTATAAAATTTCCACATGGTTGCCACTTACTGCAAACCTTGACCCTTCCAAGATGGTTGGAACCTTGAGATTTAGTTGACAGTCCTCTGTATCACTCGGTGTGCTGGTGTGTTGGCTGGTGGTACCCCAATCACCTTCTCAGCTCTATCAGGCACATTGGGGTTGCACATGCTCATGTGAAGAAACAGCCAAGGCATGGAAGGTCAGTTCAGCCCATGTGTGTTACTGCCTTTCTTGTTGCTGCGAAAATGCCTGACACTAGTAACTTTAGGGAGAAAGGAGGGGTGTTATTTTGGTTTCAAATTTCAAGTGTATAGTTCACCGTGGGGAAGACATGGAGACAGAAGCTAGGGGCAGTGGGTCACGTTGTATTTACAGTCTATCTAGGTGATTCTAGAGCTTGTCAAACTGATAACCAACACCACAGAGTTCTACTTCAGACTGTAGAAAACTTCAGGCGTTATGAACAGTAATAATTCAAATGGAGAGTTTATTAAACAAGAACACCCATGCACATGTGTGCTTCATTTATGTGGAAGTCAGAGGAAAACCTCAAGTATTTTTCTTCAGGCACTAGCCCCGTTTTTACTTTTAGCAGGGTCTCTCACTTTCCTGGAAATCATCAAACAGGCTAGGCTGGCTGACTAGAGAGCCAGGAATCTGCCTATCTCTACCTCCCCATTTCTGTATTAGAAGCAAGCACCACCACACACAGCTGGTTTTACAGTGGTTCTGGGAGTCAAACTCTTGTCCTCATTCTTGCAAAGCAGGTGATTTGCCAACTGATCTTCTCCAACTCAACAAAACTTGGCTGTCATACATAACTGTGTTCAATCCATTAAGAAGAAGCAGCAAAAATTCCCAAAATTTGATTTGTTAGTGAATATGGTATAGTAAATCTCTACAGAGATATTAAGGGAACCAGAATGCCCTGATTGAAATGTTTCCCCCCGATGTTATTCAGTGAAGACACTTTAATTCTTCCCTTCAGGTTCAATTAGGAGAATTTCTTGAAAATCTACAAGAAAAATCCTTAAGGATTGAAGCTTTTGTTAGTGAGATCGAATCCTTTTTCAATACCATTGAGGTAAGTTAGCATCCTTCTTTCTATTTGATCCTGCTTTATTTATTGTAGCAACAGTAAACTATCTGGAATTAAATTGGTGTGTGTATTATAAAGTGTATGTTGTGTGTAGTATGTGTGTGTGGTGTAGTATGTAGTATATATGTTGTATAGTGAATGTGCATGTATGTATTATGTGGTGTGTGCTCAAGAGTGTTTGTGTGTGGGAGGGGTGTACTATGTAGTGTGTATGTATGTGTGTGTGGAGTATAGTATTTGTGTGCATGTACGTGTTATGGAATATTTGTTTGCACTGTGTGAAGATGTGTCATTGTGACTGGTTTATTAAAAAGCAGAATGGCCAATAGCTAGGCAGGAGAGGGTAGGTGGGACTTCCAGGCACAGAGAGGAATTCAGGGAATGAATCTAGGTGTGGATATTAGCCAACGAGACACAGATGTACAAAATGAAGTAGAGGTAAAGAGTCACATGACAAAACTTAGATTAATAGAAATAAGTTATGAGAGCTAGTAGGACAAGTCTAAGCCAAGACCAAGCTTTGTGGGAGCCTAGCCGGTTTGTATGTTCACCTTCCTAGATATGGACGG
This sequence comes from Microtus oregoni, assembly GCF_018167655.1. Lineage (NCBI taxonomy): Eukaryota > Metazoa > Chordata > Mammalia > Rodentia > Cricetidae > Microtus > Microtus oregoni. The sequence goes on from NW_024543073.1 coordinate 22,691,041, forward strand.
AGGGGGGAGGATCTAGGACTTACCATAGGGCAGAAAACCCTGACTGCTCTTTGGACTGGAGAGGGAGGGGGAAAGGAGTGGCGGGAGGGGGAGAAGGGTGGGAGGAGGGGGAGGGAAATGGGAGGCTGGGAGGAGGTGGAAACTTTTTTTTTTCTCCTTTTCTCAATTAAAAAAAATTAATATTAAGTCTCTGTGTTATTATTTGGGGGCTGGAATCCAAATAAAATTGAACAAGAAAGACTAATTACATGTATGTGTATTCATGGTGTACAGTGTTTGTGTATTGTGTGGTATAATATGTATGTATGTATGTGTATGTGGTGTATAGTGTGTGTATATGTGTGTGTGTTATAGAGTGTGTGTTGTATAGTATATAATACATATCTTTGTGTGTGATGTTTTGTGTGTGTGTTTGGTTCAAATTGTTGGTTATCTTAATTCAAAGTGAGGTTTCTTATAGTCTCCCCTCCCTGTGAGCAGTGGGATTGCTTTATGTTTAAGAATGAAGGATTTTCCTCTAAAGATGCTCACTTCCTGGGGTCCTGGCATGCGAAGGCAGGTGCTGCCTGAGAGTGAGCCCTCAGACAGCTACTAAGATGTGTTACTGCTTCTACTGCATGGGTGAGAGACGATGATACATCATCTCCTCCACTTTCCTGCCTCTCACCGCGTGGCCTCCAGAGATGCTCTGCTCACTGACTTGAGTCTTGTATCTGGGGCCAATGGTGTCTCGGGCCTCTCTGAACACACACACTTCTGGCTGTTATCTTCTTCCCTCTCTGTGAAGACCATGGGTAGGAACATTCTGTCTTCATTTAGAGGTGGCCCAGATACCTGCGGCTGTCAACCAGGACTGAAGAGGGCTCTAGGACTGCTCAGGCTGACTGTCCAAACCTTGCTGACACTGTAGATCAGTGAATAAGTGCTTTATTGTCCCCTCCCCTGTCACGCTGCTGAGGATAGCCAATCGCCAGTTGTCTCCCAATGGACAATAAAGTTTCTTCCACGGTGGCAAAACTGCCCCTCCCAGAGAACACTGGTGCAGAGGAGGGAAAATCACGATCATCCACAGATGGGATTTTCTTTTCTTTCTTTTTAAATTTTGACGTTTCTGGTCCTTTTTGATGGTATTCTTACAGTGAATTCCATTGCAAAGCTAATTATAGCAAAGCTGATAGAGAAGCTGGAAGTTTAGATCATGTTCTTAATGTTTGACTCATTTGCTGGGATATCAGAGGCCAGTTCTTCCAAAGCAAAAAAAGATGAGGGGCAAACAAAGGCGTTATTTTTCTGTTCAGTAAGAAGTGCTGTTGTCCTGTCCCGCTAGGAAAACTGCAGCAAAAACGAGAAACGCCTGGAAGCACAGAACGAGGAAATGATGAAGAAGGTTTTGGCACAGTACGATGAGAAAGCCCAGAGCTTCGAGGAAGTGAAGAAGAAGAAAATGGAATTCTTGCATGACCAGATGGTCCACTTTCTGCAGAGCATGGACACGGCCAAGGATACCTTGGAGACCATTGTGAGAGAAGCTGAGGAGCTTGATGAGACAGTTTTCCTGGCCGTAAGTACCACAGGAAGCAGGCCCGATGCTTGGTGCCGATGCCGAAACAAGGCTGCTTTGAAAGCTCATTCTAAATTTGTTTATAAACTGGGTTCAGAGGCACAACCCCGTAATCACAGCATTTGGGAAGCCAGGCAGCACAACCCCAGGTACAAGTCCAGTTGGTTCTATACCTCAAAGCTCTGTCTCAAACAACAAATAAAGCAGTGGGGTGTGGGGGCACATGACTTTAGTCCCAGCACTCTGTGAGTTCAAGGCCAGCCTGGTCTACAGAGTGAGTTCTAGGACAGCCAAGGCTACAGAGTGAAACCCTGTCTTGAGAAAAAAAAAATAAAAGCAAGAAATGACTCCAAAGCAAACCCAGAAAGATCTGTTTCTCTGGGTGACAAAGTTCTCTGGTCATCTATGATGCTTCCACTACAGAAAAGGTCCAGAAACCCTAGTGGTCCGATTTCCTAGATCCTGGAGAGATCCATGGGAGGAGGCTGCCCTATCATCATGCGACCAGAAGGTTGATGCTTTCTGAGATTGGAGAACCCCCTCACAGCCTTATTTATGCTTTTCCTGCTCAGCCTCCTGTGATCCAGCATCCTCATGCTGGTCTCTGGCTCTGTCCTATGCACTCTGGCATCTGAGGTGACCTCTCATGTGGCATTCCATCTGCCCTTACCAAGCAGCTGACAGTAACATTTTGCTTCCCTCTTGATGTATAAGGGAGACTTAATAGGGACACCTTCCTCAAACAGGACAGGGATATTGCGAGGAGCAGCTTCCTCGTGACAAGTTTCATTAAGTCAAACAAGGCACTTGTGGAGAACAATCCTCTCCTGGATGCACCTCAGGTTGTTCCTCATAAATCCCTAGAATGTTCCTGAAGATGCTGGTTCTCTACACACTCATGATTAACCAGGACTAATACAGATGTTTCCCCAGAGAACAGACACAAGCCTATTTATCAAGTAGAAACTCTTCTCTCTGTGCTGAGAGGGGCCCCCTCCTTTCAAAGCTCCCCATCTTCTCAGAACTCCCAGTGAAGCTGGGAGACAGACTGAGGCAAAAACAGGCATTATAAAATCTCATGATTGGCCCCTGGAGACACCTCTAGCCAGGGCAAATTCAGATCAAGTGACTATGGCCATCCTCAAAGGAGAATTTAAAATCATCACGTGGCTTTCTGTTTAATTGAGGCAGAGCTTTAATATGTTTAAATTAGGACCATCTAATGAAGTATGACATTAATAAGGTGCTTTGTGCTTCACAGTAAACTTTGTTTAGTGAGAATATTTCTTTCTCTCTAGGAGAACAGATTAGGAGAGGAGAACATTTGTTTCTGCTTTTGGTCATATTTATCTATCCTAGAAAAATTGGAGACTATTGGAAGCAGAGAGAAGATAGTCCTTCAAGATAACTGCTAGTTCCATTATATGTAAAGCCCACACTGAGCCATCTTTTTCTTGCTTTCCAGAATTCTAAAATATTTGTCAATAAATAGAAGTAGACTACAACAGCTCGCCGTCGGCCTTGCCTATCAAAGAGAGCAAGGCAAACTGCTAATGAAGGCCCCTCCCTCCACACAGCTCTCACCCCTCTGAGTACCACCTTCCCTGCTTTTTAACCGAGGTCCCAAAGACAAATGGCCTGAAGGATGCTTAGGGGGAAAGATTGTTTAGCATGTTTGATCTTGATGCTTTTACTCTCTGTTGTTAATTAGCGCTTCTCTCTCTCTCTCTCTCTCTCTCTCTCTCTCTCTCTCTCTTCCCTCTTCTCCCAACCCAAGTCGTTTGAGGAAATCAATGAAAGGTATATGCAGCATGGTGCTGTGCAGCAGGGCTGAGGAGAGCATGGTGGGATATTTGGGGGAGGGGAGGGGGTGAGCTGCCAATTACAACAAACACATCACTGGAGCTGCTGGGTTTTCGCTCTTAGACACAGTGCTTTTAAACACTAAATGACAGCTTCAGGAGAAAATTGCATGTGCTTTGGTTAAATAACAATTATCATAGTGTAGATTTTTAACTGCTTTCCTGAGATGTAGTCTATATTTTCGATCTAATCTCAACCATCTCTCCTGCTACTGAGTACAAAAATAAAACTTATAAATGATTAGATTTATTGGCTAAATATGAACATTTGAAGCAATCATTCTTTGCTGCCACAGACCATTTTAGGACTTCGGTTGCCCCGATGGCATGTTCACTCATTTTCTCTTCAAAAGATAGCTCTGCGCTTACCCTCCTCGTTCTGCTCAGCTAATCTAATCAATCTTATCCCTTGGTTACACTCTGTTTTGATGATGCTCCTATCACTGGTCTAAGAGATTCTTCATTCTTCTGAGAGGCAAAGCGTCAGCATGATTGGAAAGTGGTGTGTGTGAAGACACAGACATCAGGTTTTTGTTTGTCTCCTGGATCATCTCTGCTGCCATCCAAACACTGATCCAACACCTTTTGCTTTTGTCCAACAGCAAGAACTTGAGCTCTCTCCTGCTTGTTGAGCCCAAGTAAAACCTGTTTTAAGATGTTAGTGGAATCGTAAATGTCCATTTCTGAGTTATAAATATTATCTTGAGCTTATTTCTACTGAAGTTCAATGGCTAAGAGTAAACAGCTGAGACTGAAATTGGAAATATTTATCTGGAATGTATATAAAAAAGGAGTTTAAATAGGAAACCTGGTATTTTTCAGATAACTGAAGCCACAGGAATAAATCTTATTTACTTATAATATAGTGCCAATATACTTTATAAGACCTATATAAGGATAGTGTTGGCAGTAGTTGGCCAAAGTTTAACAACAGTAAATAGTCACTTGAGGAGCACTAACCCCACTGATGCTAAGCCAGGTGTGGTGGTGCATACCTTTAATCCCAATGCTCCAGGCTTGAAGTAGCAGATCTCTGAGTTCAAGACCAGCCCAGTCTACAAAGAGAGTTCCAGGACAGCTAGGACTACACAGAGAAACCCTGTCTCGGAGAAAACAAAAGAAAACCAGCAACTGAAACCTGCTGTTGCTGATGCTGATGCCGTGTGATTCTTGAACCCTAGCATTAGGGCTTCATTGGTTTGAAGTGTGTCTGGGTGTTTTCAAAGTTTCCTGGGTGACTGTGATGGAGAGGCATGCCTGAGAACCTCTGAGTGAGAGCAGTCTGTTCTCAGACCCAGCAGGTTCCAGAACTGACAGTGCTGGACTCCCCTGGAGTCCCAACCCCACTCCTTGGAGGGTTGTAGGTTAGTGTGAGGCTCCTTACTTGTTCCCATGGATGCCTTTCAGGAACTCGTACCCAAGGAGTGATCCACATATTTTTGAACTTAAAAATCTTACTGATTTTTAAGTTAAGAATAGGTGGACTCACAGTGCCGCTTCACATATACTGAACGATATAGATGCAAATTTAATTATTTTTATCCCTTCCATATGTGTAAGGTAATGATCAGGAAGAAAACTTGGTGGCTGAAAACTTATAAACGCCTTTTCTTTAAAAATGCTGAAGGATGGTTTTACTTTTCTGGATACTTGATCACCACTAATAGGAATGACAGCCACTGCATACTAAAAACCATTTCTTTGGTGTTATGTTTTAACATGGTAATTTATATGTCATTCTAATTAATCCCTTTTTCACTCCCAACTGACAATGAATTAATCTTTACTATTGCTGCATATCACAAGGGGATATACTTGGGATAATCAATATTTTTCTTTTTATTATATTTTTATTATTTAAAATAACTTTTAAATTTAAATCTACATCAATCATATTCTTGCTCTCAAGTCCTTCTAGATCCTCTCCCCTCCATATCCTACCTACCTACCTAACTTTAAGTTCTTTCTTAAACAAACAAACACACAAGCAAACAAACAGGAAACCAATACAACAACCTCCCAAACAAGAAAACAACACAAAAGAACAAACCATAAAACACGAAACTGCAACGAAATAAAAGCACACACAAAAATCAGTGGAGTCCATTGTATGTTTGTCAACTACTCTTGAGCATGAGGCCTGCCCTGGAGTAGTTGATAGACTCAGTGTCACTCCATGGGAGAAAACTGATTTCCCCTCTCCCAGAAGGTGTAAATGACAGTTCAGTGTTAGCTAGTGGCCAGGTTTTCATTAATTCATTCATTCATTTAAAAAATAACAAAAATAAAATACAATAAGATAAAACAGAAACTATCACATCAAAGGTGGACACGACAAACCAGCAGCAGAAGGAAAAGAGCCCGAGAGAAGGCACAAGAATCAGAGACCCCCTTGTTCACACACAGAGTGACCCCATAAAAACACTAGACTGGCAGTCATAATATACGCCCCGAGGATCTCATGCAGACCTGTGCAGGCCCTATGCATGCTGCCTCCATCTCTGTGAGCTCATATAAGCTTTTGCTCTTGTTGATTTAGAGGGCTTTGCTTTCTCAGTGGCTTTCCCCTCTAGCTTTGAACTCTTCCTGCCTCCTCTTCCTTGGGGTTCCCTGAGGTATTGGGGGGGGGTGAGGGATTTGGTGAAGGCATCCCATTGAGGGCTGAGTGTTCCAAGGTATCTTTCACTGTCTGCATAGTGTCTGGCTCTGGGTCTCTGTATTGTTCCCATCTGCTGTAGGAGGAAGCTTCTCGAATGATGGCTGAAGAAGGCCCTGATCTATGAGGAGAGCAGAAGATCTCCTGGAGTCATTTTACCCCTGCATTTTTTTTTTCTGTTTTCAGACCAGCATTATTTGGCTTTATCCTAGGTCTCTAGGCTATCTGGTCCCTGGTTCCTGGTCACCCAAGCAGTGTTGGGCATGAGTTCCATCTCATGGAGTGTGTGTGAAGTCTAATCAGTTACTAGTTGGTGTCTCCCACAAACTTGGTGCCACCATGGCCCTAGTATATCTTGCAGGGTGGACACCATTATGGATCAGAGGGTTTGTGGCTGGGTTGGTGTTTATGTCTCTCTTTTGGTACTGTGCACAGTACACTGCTGTAACAAACACCAGGATGTAGGGGTGGGGACTAGGTAGGCATCAGTTTGATATCTTCATGTTCAATGAGTTGTGTAGGTGTTGGCATAACCAATATTTTTATGTAGTGAATTAAAGGACAACACAAAGCTAGATTTGGTAGAAATATGAGCACATAAAGAAAACACTATGGGGGCTGGAGAGATGGCTCAGCGGTTAAGAGCACTGACTGCTCTTCCAGAGGACCCGGGTTCGATTCCCAGCACCCACATGGCAGCTCACAACTGTCTGAAAATGCAGTTCCATGAGATCTGACACCTTCACACCAACAAACATAATAAAGTTAAGTAAATAAATAAAAAAAAAGTTAAAAAAAAAAGAAAACACTATGAACATGAACATATACACAACTGTGAGTCTTCAAGATGGCTTCTACTTCCTCTCTATAGGAAGTGCCAAGTCTAGTTTATTTTCTTACTTGTTTCTTCCCCGCTTTTTTTCCTCACTTCATATCTCGGAAGACAGAGCTTTTATATTAATTGATTTTTTGGCACTCGTATGCTTCAATTAAGGAATGCTGTCAAGCATATTTAGACCCAACATTTGCATATCTTCAACACCAGATTTCTGCTTTACAAATGCTGCTGTGTTGAGGGGATGCATTCCCCTGGGTGTCTTGTTCTTCTGTCCTATAATAGTGAACAGGGGAGTCTCCACCATTGTAGGACTGACTTGTAAAAGGATATCAGCTATCAACTTGCTGTTAAAATTGAATGGGTCGGTGTACAAGAGAAAACTCAGACATTTTACTGTGGTATCTACAGGCAGCTTCTGCAGAGTTAGTCAGTGAAACATATTGAGAAGACTTAGTGTGCATATTGTCCACAATTTTTTTTATTTTTATTTTTTGGTATGAGTGTTTTGCCTACATGTATGTTTGTGTATAACATGCATGCCTCATGCCCAAGATCAGAAGAGGGCACTGGAATCCCCTGGAACTGGGTTGTGAGCCACCATATGGGTACTGGGACTTGAACTTGGCTCCTCTGCAAGAGCAACAAGTGCTCTCAAGTGTTGAGTCTCCTCTCCAGCCTGATCACCATTTAAAAATTACAATTTTTCCTAGTTTATTTTTATATTCTACACCCCAAAGCCTTAATATGGGCTTTTAATCTCCTCCATCTAGGTTGGGGGGGGGGCTGACAATGAGGGCCTCTCAACACATGCTTTATTGTGCCCTCTCTCCTCACCTGTCAAGAGGGTACCAACTAAGCCTTCCTCCTGGAGCTGGTGTGGGAGAGGAGATGCCTGGCTCTGCATGCTTCATGGGCCCCAGCCTCTGTGGGGACTGCCTACCTTGTGTGCTGGCTCTGATCTTTCCTCAGTGGCTAGTCAGGGCTGTCTACCCGTCCCTTAGGGAAACAATTCTGTGACTGCCCTTATCCTAAGAGATAAAACGGAAATTTTCAGGGTGTGTGAAAGGCTCTTCCTCCTCAAGTCACAAAACTTCCCTTCTCACACCGGCTCTGTTTTTCAGCACCCGTGCGCGCTCTGCTCGGTAGTGAGCTGCACTCCTCAGCATCTCCGGCTGGTGCTCATGCCATTTTCCCATCTGCAATACCTTTACTCTCTCTCTATTGCCTCAGAAATTCCTGCTCATTTTTAATACCCCGAAGGCCTCACTGAAGCATCCCCCCCCCAAATCAAATAGTAGTGAATTTGATCATGTTTCACAGTAGTAAGCATTTCACAATCTTCCCCCCTTTATTGTAACACCAGATTTACTAAGCCTGTGAGACCCTGATTTCTACACAGACTAAACCATTGGCCTCTTATTAAATCAAGATATATTTACTAAACGCCTACTACGTATCAAGTAAGGCACTGCGCGATAATATTGAACGAGGCCACCTTCTCCTGCATGTAAATTATATTTTTGTGAAGTTGACAGTTAACGAACTAACTAGGCCTTGATAAATACAGGCAATCAACCAACAAGGAAAGGGGCTGCAGGAAGGCTGGTGGGGACAGCCTTGCCCAATCTGTAGCCTTTCTCCAGGATGCTACATTTGAACAGAGAGCTGAGCTAGGTGAAGGGAGGCACTGAGCCAGCGTATGGGGTGGACAGTACCAGCAGCCAGCACGAAGGCCACAGGCTGGTTCTGGTGCTGGAAAACCAGGAGTCCAGGGAAAGGAGCCAATGCAATTCCTCAAAGTTGACTTCCTTGATAGAAGAGCATTCCAGGCCTGTGTGAGGCACCAAACGAGGAGCCCTGGGCCACTCTGAGGCTGCCCTGGCTAAAGACACGTCATGTTGGAAACGCCCCTCCCATTTTTCCCCTTCAGAGCAAACCCGGCTCAGTCCTTTATGCACGCACCTTCTGCGTGGTACCTGGCCCCAAATGTTCAGTGCTTGTGCGGGTGGGTGTAGTATAAAGGAGGAGCAGGCTGTGTCCCGCTGCCTGACGGGCTTACACCTGGGCTGGCAGGCTCCTTGTCGCCCCGGCCACCGGCTAGCTTATACCGGAAATAATCACACGGAAATCCGTATTAATCAAATCGCTGCCTGGCCATTAGCTCTAGCCTCTGCTTGGCCAACTGTCACATCTTGCTTTAACCCACATCTAATAATCTGTGTAGAACCAGGAGGTCGTGGCTTACCCGGAAAGATTCAGCATGTCTGACTCCGGCGACTCCATGGCGGCTCTCTCTGTCTGCCTTCTTCCCAGCATCCTGTTCTGTCTACCCTGCCCACCTAATTTTCTGCCCTATCAAAAGGCCAAGGCAATTTTCTTTATTCAACCAATGAAAGCAACACAAATATAAGAAGGACCTCCTGCACCAGGTGGGCACCTTCCTTGAGAAGGACTTGGGTTACAGAATCCATCCCTTTGGAAGCTGGGGCCTGTCTTCTAAAATGGCTGGCCTTGCTTTCACACTTAGACTCCCAGGCCTTAGAAGAGAGCCTGCCACTTAGTAGGTGAGTATTATCTTTTGTACTACCGGAAGCTTGGTGTTGAGGGTTGAGAACAGCATCCGCATCCCTATAGCATGGAAATTTCCAGACTGGCTTGGGATATTATACCCTTTAGGAAATAATCACTCGTGTGAAGCCATATTCAGGACTCATTTATTAGAAGTAAATCCAAAGCTAGATAATTTGCAAGTTTTCAACTCTGAGAGTCCAGGGATGAGACCTCTTGTATCAGCAGGTGTCTACGAACAAATGAATTTTAGATGCACGTATTTCCAGATGCTTTTGGATACCTAGGGGTGGCGGGACCTTGCTCCCACCGGCTTCGAGCCGAACAGGAAGAGCTGCTTGGGTTCTGTGTTGGTGTTTTCCTGACTGAGTGGAGCTCTGTTCCCTCGGCAGACTGCTTTCAGCGATGGAGAGTACGGCTTCCTTAGAGAACATGCCTGCCGCCTTCTCGCTGTTTGAGCATTACGATGACAGCTCGTCGCGAGGTGACCAGATGTTGAAACAAGCGACTGGTGAGCATTTTAATGTATTACATACCTCGATGGATCTTGGCAGCTCTTGCTTGACTGCTCTGTCAAATTTCTGTAACTGGGGGAAGATGGGCGTGGGCTGTCAGGGTTGGAAGCTCGGCTCTGAGATGATGCGGGGGGCCAGCTGCTCATCTCTGTGATGTCGTCCTTTTCCCTTGGAAGCTCCGCGACTCTGCTGGGACCTGCACAGGAGAGCTAAAGTGACTGGAACTGAAGGGTTCCCTCTTTTTTTATCCTATTTTTTGAAAACTAAAATTTCTCTCCCTCTGTGCAAGAAAATTACTTCATACCAGCGGCCCAGCAGATAGGTAAAAAGGAATAAAATACTTTCACATGCGGTGAATGAATTTTACCTTATAAGTAGTTCTCCCCTCTTCTACTCAGTTCCTTCCTCCTCTTCTTTATTTACCCCTCCCCTCCCCAAGCCAAACAGATTAGCTTAGAGAACTCACAGCTCAGCATCATGGTCTGTAGCCAGGAGCCTCCCACTCAGCTGTCAGCGCATCCTGCCAGCTTTTCAAATTATTTTTTAATGTTCTATTTTAGCAAACAAGGCAATGCAACATTTAAATGCCCGAAGCTGCCGTTTTCCTGGTTACTGAGTTCTGCTTACTGTACAGGGTGCTCAGATGTCCTCATCAAGAGGTACCCTTGTCAAATTTACCTCACAGACAGCAGCTGTGTTTAAAACTCACATTCTTGTCGAAAGGGTTCTAGTTTAGGAACCAGCCAGAATCTGCTGTGTCTTTTTTTTTTTTTTTTTTTTTTTTTGGTTTTTCGAGACAGGGTTTCTCTGTGGTTTTGGAGCCTGTCCTGGAACTAGCTCTTGTAGACCAGGCTGGTCTCGAACTCACAGAGATTCGCCTGCCTCTGCCTCCCGAGTGCTGGGATTAAAGGCGTGCGCCACCACCGCCCGGCTTGCTGTGTCTTTTAAAAAGACAGCCTCCCCCAATAAACACTCCCTCCCTGCAAAATACTCAAACTCCAACACCTTTAGTAAAGTGGACAGTTGAGTCATTTTCACCAATGAATTCTCTGCAGAGCTGTCCCAGATGGAAGGGTATTTGCTGTCCATTTTAAGGTTAGGTTATACACAACTGCCCATTTACAAGACTAGTGAGCGAAGGAGGCTTTTTACGTATTATAGAAGGCACAGAACCACACAGTCACAGACCAGTAGCCGTCACCCCAGGAAGCCCTTCTGGGGAGAGAGGCCTGGGAATGGCCCACGCTGCTGTGTGTCTGCCTTGCAGAGTAAGTGGCCCAGGGCCTAGATGTTTTTGTTCTGTGACCAATGAAACCGCTCAGATACAGGCCCTTGAGGATCAGGCTCCCGTTACAAGAGGCAGCGGTACCACAGAGGCTGGGCCGTCAGTCATCTCATCTCCCACATCAGTCCCAGGAGGAAGGCTTAGTTCCCGCTCGACAGGTAAGCATCGTGTTGTTCAGGACTACACAACTGGCTGAGGATGTGGGGGAATCAGGCCTCGAGTCTCTGTACCTCATCCGATGCCCCCATGACAGGGAAAGAGAAGAGAAATATCAACGACGTCGTAGCTAGGTCTCTTTGACTCTGGATCTTAGATTTGTTTTTAATTGTGGTAAGATAAAAATGTAATTTGCCATATAGGGGCTGGGGAGATGGCTCAGCAGTTAAGAGTGTGTCTTGCACTTGCAGAGGACCTGAGTTTAGATCTTAGCTCACAACTGCACATAACTCCAACTTCAGAGACTCTGAGGCTTTCTTTTGGAATCCATGGGTATCAGTTCTCATATGTACATGTGCCCACATAGAACACACATGTATACCATAATTAAAAAACAAATAAAATAACTTTATTTTAAAAGACAACTTTATTTTCTTTAAAAAATAACTTACCATACTACTACTCATATTTATCTTATTTTTATTTTGTTTTATTTGTTATTTATTTTGGTCTTATCATTAAACCCTGGCTGGCCTGGCCCTCAACCAGGCTAGCCTAGAACTTAGAGATCTGCTTGCTTCTACCTACCTACTGCTAGGATTAAAGGTGTACACTACCACACCTAGCATATTAGCCATCTTTAATTGTGTACATTTAATGTATAAATGTAGCATGAAGTCTGTTCATGTCTTGAAAATTACTACCACCATATATATCCCAGAATTTCTTCTTGCAACACTGAATCTCTGCATACCCTAAACCATTAAACACTAGCTCCCTCTTCCTCTAGACCCCAGAAATTGCCACTCCTTCTCTTTTTCTCTGAGTTTGATGACTTGCAGTGCCTCGAGCAAGTGAAATCAGATAGTATCTTTTTGTAACTGGCTTATTCTACTTAGCTTATTTTCCTCTATATTCACTACTGTTTGTAAGGTGTGTCACAACTTTGGTGTTCAAGACTTAACTACATGCCTATGCCATGGCTTTATCCATCTATCCATCAGCCATCCATCCATCCATCCATCCGTCCTTCATCCATCCTTCATCTATCCTTCTATCCCATTCATCATCTATCCATCCGTCACCCATCCATCCATCCATCCACCCATCCATCCTGGATGACACTTGGGTTGTTTCTACCTCTTGGCTATTGCGGCTGAGGTTGCTTTCCTGGAGACTTGTATTTGCTTTTTAGAGATAGTGTCTCACTATGTAACCCGAGTTGGCATCAGATTCATGCTCCTTCAGCTTCAGTTTTCTGAGTGGTGAGATCATAGGTGCATGTCACTGTGACTGTATCTTCTGTGGAAATTTTGGAAACCGGGTTGAGTGGAATCTACATTTGGCCCCAGGCACTGAAATCCAAGCAGATTAGTGTTTAGGTCCCTGACTGTGGAAACTCTCTCCTGGCACAGTCAGTCAATCAGAGGGGCTGCACTGGGTGCTTCCTCTGCTGGCGTCCAAGCTCCTGGAGAAAAAACACCAAGATTTCCTTTGTATTTTTTGGCATCACACTTATTCAAGTTTACTCCTGTAAAAGTGTAAGCATAATTACTAACAAGTAAAATCCGGGTTCCAGAGTTCTGCCAAATATGAATTATAAATGTAGTCATGATTGTTAGATTGTGTCTATGGGATATTCTTCTTCCCCTTCGGCGCATTCTCGAGAGAAAATGTATTTCCTGTTTGGAGAAAAGGATATTGTAACTTTAATTCTTTGGACGGAGGAGCATATGTGGAAGCAAAATTACTTGTAGCCTACATACTTTGCTTAATCTCCTACAATGGCTTTACCTTAAAATGAGATGATGGGGCGGGGTAGCTATCAGTTTTAGGCTTGCTCAGCTGTGCCAGAGAGAAAAGGACATAGAAAGATGTTGCCAATTTTACAAGGTTAACTCCAGCTCCATGTGTAATTTATAGTGGGAAGAAGAGAGTTCACATTGTTCATGCTCCAAGCTCTCCACACTGCTTCAAAGAAGATTAATAACAATTGAAATGTTTTGTTGGGCTCTTCCATAAACTTGGGTAACTTGAAAACCTGCTGGATCACCTCTCTTTGGATGAGTACTTTTTGAGGGTAGTTCGGATTCTCGGTTGGAAGATACAGCTGTCAGTGTTTGGGGAAAGGCGGGGCAGGTGGGTATCCACCTTCCCATGCAGCTATTCAGCGTGTCCTGTGTCAGTGGCCGCTGTGACCTACCAGGTACAGGAACTCCAGTTCAGCCTTCACTGTCAGGAGTTCCCTGTTCTCTCCTCCGTTTGCTGTGTTCCTGCCAAGGCTGTCTTGCCCTCCGGATGCTGCCCCCAGCCAGGCACATTTATTAAACACTTGATACACATTGTCTTGATTCATGCAACAACCCTAGGATGGAATGGTGTTAGTCATTCAATTTTTTTAAATGGAGAAACCGAGGCTAATATAATACAAGCAGCTGGGGGTCTTGCATTTATCCTAAAGCCAGCCTTAGTTGTGAAGCCTATGAACCTGACCATTCTCCTGTCTGTTCCTCACTTTTTATAATTGCATTATTCCTCTACCTCTTTATCTCTATTGAATCATTTCAATTTGTCTTTTTATTCCATTCTTCAAATCCATTTATTTTCTTTCTCATTTTGACCTTATTGCTGAGCTTACCTTTATTTTCTTTTCTCTGAGTGTCAACTTATAAATTTGGTCTAGATTATTCTGGTAAGCTTATCTCTTAGGAAATTGTTGGCTGGAGAAAGCACATGCACAAATCTTAAAAGTGTGACATCTTTTCAACTGTGAGAATAACCTTTTTCTATGATGTATAAAATATATTCAATGATCATATCTAATAAGCTCAGAAAGATAATTGCATAGAGATTGGTTTGTATTGCATTAATGTCCAATAGACATAATTATAAGTTTCAAAAATCTCCAGTAAAACACTCAAGAATATTGTTGTCTTTAAAATTCACAGCCGCATAATTAGATTAGGCATCTGAAATTTACTTGGAATTCCATTAAGAGGTTACTTCTACCCCCTGTCTAACCTTTAAATATTAATTTAAAAAATCTGTAGAGATACCATGTTAGAAAGAAAAGATGGATTGTGGCTTTAAAAATTCTAGTCTAATATTTAATGCCAGTCTTACTTCACCTTGAAGATACTATAACAATGTTGGGAAAGGACTCACCACTTTTTACTGTTATAAACTATGTCAGTATAGAATAGTTTAGCACTTCTTATCTAAAAAAAGCACATCGGAGGGGATTTTAAGAAGTAAAATCAAGTTATTTGATAAACCATTAGTCACTGCCAGTTTCTCTAATTATAAGATACAGAAAAATGTTACGTAGTTAGGGGTCCACTTTTGTTCATTTCTGTTTGTGTTGTGTATGCTCTTATGCCTGGGAAGCATCCCGGAGGGACATACAGCAGTCCTAACACTGACTGTCTCCAAGGAATGAAGTTGGGCTGTGTGTTGGAAACAGGGACTCCACCTATTTTTATCACTTAAGTTTCTATATTGTTGAAATTTTAACAACCTGTTAAACATATTTTAAACGAAACAGTCGATCGATAAAATGACACTAGTCCTAGGGCATTGTGCTTCTGTTCCAGTTCCACAGCCTCCCAGACTAGAACCTCAGGAATCAAATTCTGCCACCAGCACAACAATTGCAGTGTACTGGAGCATGAACAAGGAGGATGTTGTGGACTCATTCCAGGTGTACTGCATGGAGGAGCCTCAAGATGATCAAGAAGTAAACGGTAAGATTGCTACGCACTGACAGATGCAGGCCTATGTTTTTACATCTTAATGTGAAGGACTTAAGTTCATATACATTATACCTGCATATAAATTTATGTATATTTTAATTATAATATAGTATAATTTCAATATATATATTGAAATGTGTACATTTCTACAAAGCATTTATAGCCACTTACAAAACAAGAATGATAACAAAATCCCTCAACAACCACATAATAAAATATTAGCAGAAAGAACAATTTGTAAAATGGTATCTGGAAAAAAACATAAATATCATCATAATGGTCAACATGAATATTATAATTAGGACTCAGATTACAGTTAGACTCTGAGGACCCAAAGCCTCAGAGAGAATGGAGGCTTAGCCAGTGCTGAAGTCTGAAGAGGGACATGATGTGTCCTGCTCCGTAAAGGGGAAATGAGCCATACACAGGGCTGTGTCCTCCACAATAAGTTCAACGCAAACACAACATGGGATGTCAGGTTTGCAGGTTCAAAGAAGCCTGTAAGTTAGTTCACGTCCACAAGCCCCAAGGCATGGATGAAAGATGGTATAGTCATCAGTGGCCCAAAGTAAGGGGTCAATAGAAGTGACATCGTTTGCTGTAGGAAGCAGATGGTAAGCCTTACAAGCTGAGCTTTTGTGAAGATCTCTCTGCTCAGAACTTCCAGTAAGACCTAACTAAGAGCCAGGCAGCTTGAGGCTGTACTTCCTGGTGAATCAGTGTGGAGAATGCTGGCATTCTGTGTTGCTTGTTGAAGACAGACTCACATGCTTGGGAAATCAGATGAGCATGTGGCAGTGTGAACATCCCGTTACAAACGCAGGAGCCCAGTTTGTAAAGAGGAAAGAATTGTAGACCATTTCACTCTTGTGGAGACTTCAAAATCACTTTTAAAAGTTAATTATTTTTTCTTAAAAACAGAGTCTCCCATATCCCAGATTGTACTGGAATCGCTTTGTAGCTGAGGATGACCTGGGTCTTGGCAAAGAAAGACAGCTAGAGTCTTAAGTTTCTTTTGGGAAACAAAAAAACCTATTCTTTTAAAGGTATCACTAGATATGGTAGGTAGCTTGCACCTGTAACTCCAGACTCCAGAGGTGGAGGCAGGAGACTGGAACATTCCATGCCGGACTGAGCTCCAGAGTGAGATCTTGCATCAAAGAGCCCCAAATCCCAAACAAATAAAAAAACATAAAGGGTGGATATTTGTAACAGTATTTAACATACTTGCTGTAAAAATATTTAAAGTAAAACCATTCAAAAATTTTTAAAAGGAAAAAAATGCCTTGATTGAACCAATTTCAACTTCTTGTAATAGCTCATTGTCTTATCAAATTTAACCATTTCCTATATAAGTAGAAATTGATAGTTAACAGGATTCTGAAATGTGGGGTGTGGAAGACGACCTGGGTGAATATGTAAGGAAAGAACAAATCCCTGAGTGACTGAATGTGTGTTGTTTACATAAGCACAACAATGCCAAGGACCCTAATGCCTCAGACCTATAGGGATGGCCAAGTCTTCCCTTGGTGAGCAAGTATGAGTGATTAGGAATGATTGACTGACCGACCAGTGTACATAGAGACTATCAACCCTAGGCTTCTGCTTCCCAACATTTACAGCCTGAGGTGGCTCCCCTTTAAAAACCTACCAAGTTTACCTGAATCCAGCTCCTGTTCAGTTGTCTGCCATCAACCTGCCTCCTTGTTCAGCAAGAGAGAGCCTATGTAGCATAAACATGCTAAATTTCTAGCTGCTACTCGTAGTGGATGCCCAACTGAATCCCACGTTTTCTGTATGTGGTCATCTGTCAGTCATTTCTTAATCCCCAAAGCTTGCAGAGGGTGGCACTGAAGGAAGTTCTGGAGCAACTAGAAAGTCCTACTGATAGCAAACTTGTTTACTAGTCTGTAAAGATGTCCTACAGAGTCGTAAGTGAAAGCCCAGAGTGGTCTCTTCCAGTGATGGACTCCCATGGGAAGTTGGCATTGGGTTCTGAAGCTTTCCTTGAGACTATATTACTGAAATTTAAAGTGACATAATTTTCTTTGGAAACAGGTTACTTTAATTGTGGATTATGAATCACAGACATGTACTAGCATGCTATTATTTGTGATAAATGTTCACATATGTCAGTCTAAGTATCAGTTTTTAGAGTGCTATTGCTTTCTTATGTATCCTAAAGAGATAATTATCAATTATCACACAATAATATTTGTAAAGTTACCAGTTTGAGCACTCTGCAAAAGTGATAGACTACTCTTTCTTTCTTTCTTTCTTTCTTTCTTTCTTTCTTCCTTCCTTCCTTCCTTCCTTCCCTCCCTCCCTCCTCCTCCTCCTCCTCCTTTTCTTTCTTTCTTTCTTTCTTTCTTTCTTTCTTTCTTTCTTTCTTTCTGTCCTTGGTTTTCCGAGACAGTCTCTCTGTGTAACAGTCCTAGCTGTTCTGGAACTAGCTCTTGTAGACCAGGCTGCCTCTGCCTCCCGAGTACTGAGAATAAAGGTGTGCACCACCACAGCCCAACTCCAGCTACCTTTTCTAATAATTAATTTTTAGTTTACTTTAGAAGTCACCCTTGAACTCATAGTTGTGTCTCATGCTAGAACTGGTGGAAGAATACAGATTGACCGTGAAGGAAAGTTATTGCATTTTTGAAGACCTAGAACCTGACCGATGTTATCAAGTGTGGGTGATGGCCATCAACTTCACTGGATGTAGCCTGCCCAGCGAAAGAGCCATTTTTAGAACAGGTAAGTGGATACTAAGACATCATTATGATGTATTACTCAATTCTTCACAGACTCTTGAGGTCAACCAATGTGTATTTAGGAAGGATTGGCTCTGTATTGAATGTTGGGCAAAATGATGGTATAAAATAAGACCGAGGTGGGGCGTAGAATGGAGCTCGGGGGTAGAGGGTTGATCCAGAAACATGAGGCCATATGATCATTTCTCAAGCACAATAACAACACGATTGAGTTCCTATTTATAAGATGATCAGAGTTGAGCTGAAGAGTTAAAAAACCAGAAGATCATTGGGAATGTTTGGTAAGAGTCTAGATCATCGTGAGCGCCCTAAAGGAAGTACCAAAACAGATCATCGTGAGCACCCTCAAGGGAGTACCAAAACAGACAGGGCAAGGGTATGGCTCCCCAGAGCTGATAGTGCCCGCACAGAATGCTTTACATGGTCAGTGGGACATGATGTGTTAACTGGAGCAGAGTCTTCTTGAACAAACAGTGAGCAGGCATGAAGTATACACTGGGGTGTGGGACTCTATAAGACCTTTGCTTTTCCTTAAGTTTGAGAATAAGGAAAGATATCATTTTTAAAAGGCTTAGCCCTGGGATAAAACCGGACTCTCTGAACATAGCGGACAATGAGGACTACTGAGAACTCAAGAACAATGGCAATGGGTTTTTGATCCTACTGCACGTACTGGCTTTGTGGGAGCCTAGGCAGTTTGGATGCTCACCTTACTAGACCTGGATGGAGGTGGGGGTTCCTTGGACTTCCCACAGGGCAGGGAACCCTGATTGCTCTTTGGGCTGATGAAGGAGGGGGACTTGATTGGGGGAGCGGGAGGGAAATGGGAGGCGGTGGCATGGAAGAGACAGAAATCTTTAATAAATAAATAAATTAAAAAAAATAAAATAAAAAACCCCAAAAAACAAAAATAAAATAAAAAGCTTAGCATATAGAGCTTTTAACTGCAAGCTAGTAAGACTGGGCTTCATTATACAGATGCAGGAAAATACAGAAGGGTTGAAGCCATGGTGTTCAAGTGGGAATATAGTCTATTGGTGGAATCTTTACACATGGAGCTGCAACAGAAGAAACAGTATTGCCCAAGGCTGTCCCACCTTTACGGTCATTACAGCCGCCTCAGGGAGGAAGCAACTTATTCTTAGTCCTGTATATTTTCTTCTTGCCTTTAAAAACAAATCTTTGGCTCAGCATGGTGGCTCACACATATACTCCCAGCATTTGGGAGGTGGAGACAGGAGTTCAAGATGCATAGCAAGTTCCAGGCCAACCTGGGCTACATGAGACCCTGTTTCAACAACCTGAAACACAAAAATGGACAATCTCCCCACCCAAACCTGTGCTACTGAGGACAAAATCATGTCTACCTTTTGGGTAAAAGGAGAAGGTAACAAATATTTCTATTTGTTTATGTAGCAGCTCTATAAAGAAAACAGGGTAGACTTTATAGAAAGCAACTGTGAGGGACTGGGATGAGCTAGAATCTGACAATATGTAATGCAGAGGAGGGAGAGAGACATTTAACTATGTAAGTGATCTTTTTTATCTTTTTTTTCTTTTTTATCTCTTTTGAGTTTTGAGATTAGGATAATTTTTTGATGCAAAAATTAAAAATAAAACCATACCCAAGGATTGCCCTGAGAGCTGGCTTTACTCTGTTACTTCCTTGTTTCTGTCCCGGCAGCACCTTCCACACCTGTGATTCATGCAGAAGACTGTACTGTGTGCTGGAATACGGCCACTGTCAGATGGCGGCCTGCTAACCCCGAGGCCACAGAGACCTACACTCTGGAGTACTGCAGACAGCACTCTCCTGAGGGTGAAGGCCTGAGGTAAGGGTCCCTCTCCATAGGGAGACTGCCTGGAGCCCAGAAACCATGTTCCAGGTCTCCGGCTACCAGAGCAAATGCTTAGCCAGCAAGAATAGCACCCTCGAACCCCGCTGAGCCAATTAAGCTGTTGACTTGATTTGCAGCCCCATCACTATTCATCAATGAACTCTGCGTTTACCATAAAACACATGCTACAGTGCAGAATAATAACTCCCTTGGAAGAAAAATGTATGCGAATTTTAATAAGATAGAACCCTCTTTGAGGGATGTTTAACTTCAGTCATTAGTCAGGATTTATGCACATTTTGTGCCATTTTTACTAGCTCTATCAGAATAGGTTCCACCTAACCCTGGAAACTAATAGTGAGCTGATGTGTAATGTAAATCAGAATGTCTCCATGATATACTGGCAACAGAAAGGAGCCAGTTACACATCTGTTATCACAGCGACAGGCCTGCCTCTCCAAGAACATGAAGAATATAGAGATTCTTCTATAAAGGAAATGCGAGGCTCTCTCACTGAAACCACGAAGCTAAAATCCATCAAGAAAGGACCACACATCTATTGTTCAGTTAGAAAATATTAGCCCATCCATGAGGTGGTATTTCCTTAACCTCTGAAGTGCCGGATGTATAAAACCCCTTCACATGCCATGATGAACATTCAGATTATTCTAACTGATATTTATATTTCGATAGGAGATATTTCTGGTTTCCTTTCTAGCCATGTTTGTTGAGATAAACTATTTTGGCAGGAAGTTGGGAGTAATGGTATGAAATTAAACAACCTTTTAATAAAGTACATTCAAGCTCTTGATTAGCGCCGTGATCAAGCAGCTGTTTATGTAGTTATGATATAAGGGTTCATGCGACTGAACAATAATTATAGTTTCTTTCAGGTTCAAGACAGGCGTTGCTAAATAATGATCAGCGTGTGTATTGGGGCTGGGTGCATGGGGAGGGGTGGGATGCAGGCATTTCTGCAGAAGTGAAGTGTGGTAAACACACAAGTAGCGGCCTGCCTGCTTGTATTCTGACTGCTGGAAGGTGGGCTTCAGGAATCATCACGCTATCATACATTACATTTTCATGTTGGTCGGTTGATTGCTATGTAAAGTCACTAATTTGTGTCAGTCTGAGAGTCCAGACAAGCATGTTGTGATCTCAGTATGCTTACAGAGCCGCCTGAGAGAGCACTGTGCTGACAGCCAGAGCCTTATCTTAGTCCTGCTTTACCCTTGATTCTGGTTCCTATTTGCTACTCACCCTAAGCTGGTTACCCCTTGTGCAATCCTTACACACCTTATCTATCTCAGCAGTCATTAGTTAGTGATGGAGGAAGGTCATTGGTTAAATAAAAAGAAACTGCTTGGCCCTCATTGGTTAGAAGATAGGTGGGAGGAGTAAACAGAACAGAACGCTGGGAGGAAGAGGAAGTGAGCTCAGACTCCACAGCTCTCCTCTCGGGAGCAGACGCCTCAGAGAGACGCCATGCTCCCAGCTCCCAGGCAGACGCACGCAATGAAGCTCCTACCCAGGATGGACATAGGCTAGAATCTTCCCGGTAAGCGCACCTAGGGGCGCTACACAGATGATTAGAAATGGGCTAAATTAATATGTGAGAATTAGCCTAGAAGAGGCTAGATAGAAATGGGCCAAGCAGTGATTAAATGAATACAGTTTGTGTGTTGTTATTTCGGGCATAAGCTAGTCAGGCAGCCGGGGTGCTGGGGACGCAGCCCCACTGCCCATATTACTACAAGTTAGCCAGTCCCTGATATAGACCAAATGCCAAGTAGGGTAGAGGCTAGGCTTGGGGTCTGTTACCTTTTGGGGTTATGCCAATCACATGAAGCCAGGGATCAGGAAGAGATCTGGCATTGTGAGATGCTACCCAAATGCAAGGCTTTAAGAAGGAAGCCTTCCTTTGGCACTAGTGCTGCCAGATTCCCAGAAAAGGTTGCCAGGTGTCAGACAACATCTGAGAGGTGAACTCTGGCCAGAACAGAGGGTAAGGGACTTGAGACCTTCCTCTGTAATGGCACTAGCTCGGGTGCTTTAGGTGTGTTGCTTCAGGTCGTCCTCACAAGGTCGCTAAGAAGTTCCTCAGCTGCTGAAAAGCAAGCAGAGTTCAATCACAGGCTTGTCAACTTAAAGATCCAAACTCTCAACCCCTGGGAGATTGTTTAAGGTGTCTGGGATCCTCTTTGTAAAAGCGTAGGTGCTCTGAGGAACCCCTGAGTCTTGGGGGGGGTGGTCTCTCTCACCATCCGTGAGGAGGCCCCGTTCTCAGGGACGATCAACCCGTTCAGAAAAGCTTTGAATGACTCATTGGTTGTGGCAAACTGTCCCTAGCTGTCACGCACATAAATCATTTCCACACAGTTGGGTACTTCAATCAGCAAAAATCTGAGAACCCAGGGGCCTGGCAGTGATCTCAGCTACTGATCGTGTTGTCAAGTATTGTCGTCTCCCAAGTGTAGTTACAGTTAGAGCTCTGTCGGAGATGGAGCTGATCCATTTAGGTGCTCGAAGGCCCTGGGGGGCAGGAAGTGCAATGTCCAGCCCACAGCTCGTGGCTGGCTTTCCAGGTCTGGATTTCTGCTGAGTCTGACAGTAGATAATCTTCTGGAGGAAGCAGAATTTCCTTGGCTATAGATTACTACCATGCCCATCTGCCAAGTCTATTGCCAGCTACCACAACAGGGCCGTCTCTTCTTCACAGAAGCCTTGGTGTTTTATACCCCAGGTTGGCTCCACTAGATTCTGAAATAGCTCATCCTTGATCTTGGAGACTTGGGATAGCCTTCATCTTTTGGTTCTCTGCTCTAAGAATCGAAGAGGCAAGGGAAATGCTATTCTTCGGAAGTGGCCTTGTGTCTCATCTTCTGAGAGAACATCACTTCAGAGCATGGTATTTTGAAACTCTGCAAAATACATTTATCTGTATTATATATAGCTTAATCTTTATGGCGCCAGCTATGGAGAACTAGTCAGGTTTTGCAATCCACACATAAGGAACATCAATTGTTCCTGTCACCTCTACCTAATAATTCCTACTTTTTTTTTCTATCGTATTAGAACCTCAGTTGGCTCCATGCATAGAAGCCAAGAGTTAAGGTGGTGGTGTCTCTTGGAAGGAGTTGTGCTGAGTGTTGGCTGGTCTCTTCCATTTGTTGACTCCTTGAAGGGATTAGCATGTACAACTGTAGCCCGGGTGTCTGAGGCAGTATCTGGCAACCTAGCGGCACAATGAATATGTGTGTGATCTTGAAATGGATAAATTATCAATTAGCATCACATACATAATACTGGCCATCAGAATAGTTGGATCAGCTTTAAGGATAATCTCAAACTAATAAACTGCCAACAAAGAGGAGAAGAACGGTGAATGGGTTCTCTCCAGAGTTCAGATACATAGGAAAAGTTGAATCTAATTTGCTAGCAGACAATCCTTCTGCGGATCACTGATAGAGAAAACCATGTAGAATTCCATTTAATCATTGGATATATAACCCCTATATGTGTTCCAAGTTTGTAGAAAAACTAATTTAGAGGTTACTGAAGGAGAAGTTGACCAGAGGTGGCATATTTTTCATGTGTCTCTGTTTACCAGAGCCTAGATCATAAAGTGGATGAGGATTGAAAATTCGTCTGTGTAGACATCTTCAAAGGTCTGCTAATGAATGGGGACGAATGGGATGAGTCAATCTCTCTTGGTCTTTGCCCACTTCAAGTCATCTAAGTAGCTGGTATCTCTGGCAGAAGAGAGGGAGCAAGAACTATATTCATTTCTATCTTTATCCCGCCCTAGATCCTTGGGTGGTGGGGAAGGAGCCTTAAAGACTCTGTAGTGCTGTAGGAGAAAGAGTTGAAGTGAAAAAAAAAAAAGGAAAGAAGAATGAGTCATAAGGAATCACACCCACCCCATGCCCACACATGCCCACACACACATTGGCACTCATGGAGGGTGGGCACGGATTCATTGATTGTGCTGTAGGCTGGGCACTCTCATTTCAGCTGCCAGAAGGAAGTCATCCACCCGAGGACCTGTGCTCTTTCTCCCAGTGTGATGACCTCTTAGATACTCTCATTTAAGACCAATGATGGTGGTTGAATTGGGGGGCGCTGTTTGAATGGTTGAATTGGGGGGGCTGTTTGAATTGAATGAGTGATCCTACTGTGCCCTATGATCCATGACACAATATCTAAAATAGATGAGCAATGGAGTCTCTTTCATAATTATGCTAAAAATTTGCAGTTTTTTTTTTGTTTTTTTTTTTTGCATGTGGGCACCAAAGCTAGGTCCCAGCAGTCAGTCCCTATTGGGACTGGAGGTGGGTGGGAGGGAGTGACCGTCCCTGGCTTGTATGTGAGATGGAGGGTCTCCTACTCTTCCTGTTTTGCTTTGAATGCTCTCCTCGGGTTGGGTGGGCTCAAAACACGGCTCTGCTGTTTCCTCAGCTGCTCTGTCTCTCCTGTGCAGAGAGAAGTCAGCAGAAGTGTGGGTGGAGGAGGATAACTGAGAGAAATATAGTACCGGGACAGGCTGTGTGGGCTGTGTAAAGAAGTTGTGCACTGAGTGGCAAATCTGTGAGACGCAATTCTCCACCAATTAGTTGGGGGTGAACTTCCTGTCCTGCCTCTGCCTTAGGCTGTGGCATCCAGAGATCCTCTCTGAACCCTAACCTTGAGGGTGAATTTCTTTAAGAAGGTCTTCGTGGGTGCTGGGTCTGTGAGTTCATTATCCTGCAGCCAACTGCGGGACCAACCATAGAGCAGGAACAGAATTGCCACCCAGAGGCAGGTGCTCCAGCTGGGGACTCCTGATGCTCTGTCCTTATGGGCAACATGGAGGAATCACTTCAGAAATCTCTTGAAAAGCTTTCTTAGTATGTTTCCTGGTAGATAGGTGATGGGTGACTGACCACCAGCCAGCAGCAAATATTTTGACCTCCTCTGTAGCCTGTGGGCTCCAGACATGTTTCGCCTGGCCGTAGGACAATCACGAGTGTGGCAGAGCCCACATTCACTGAGTGATTAAGAAGTAATGGGCTTTGTTTATGTGGAATTGTTTTCCTGGTCCCTTTGCAGAGGCCTTTGGGAGGGGCGTGATGGGATGGTTCCCCCTAGTGTTCTTGGCATTCAGCATTTTCCAAGCAAAGTCTTTTACCGAAAAGACTCCAACTAACTGACCACTGGGTACCTCACATCCCTCCTGCTTGTGCACTAGAAACTCGGGTAATGGGATTGGAACCTGTCCTCCACTGCACGTATGTTATGTCAGTTTCCCAAAAAGCAGACCTAGTGAAGGACCCTGACATAGCAGAGCCCCCGAGGTAGTTCTGTGAGTATGAGAACTGAGGAATACCAGGGAAGAGAGGACTGTTAGAAAGATGAGGCCGAGCACAGAGCCTCAGTGGGAGATAAAATCCAAATCTGAACTTCCTGGCAGCTCAAATGAAAGCCGGAGAGAGGGGGGGGGGGGAGATGGAGAGAGAGGATGAAGGAGGTTATATAACTCATTTCTCTTTAGAAAGGGAGTACAGCACTTCACTAAGAGAGACAATTATATTCCATGACATTCAGCGCAGAGATGAATTTTTCATAGAGATCTTTATGTAAGGGCGGTTAAGATAATAGTGGCCGTCTTTAAGAGCAGTTTTACAGAAGATGCGCACACACCTACTAATTGTTTCCAACAGTGTCTGAAAGCATAGTGTTAAATCGCTGTTCTCAGCGCACTGGCCTGGGGACCTCAAGCAACTGTCCACATAGACGACCAGGGGGCAGTAAAGGAGAGCTTGGAGGAGCCGGAGAAATGGATATTACAAGACTCCGAGGAATCTCTGTCTGAAATATAAACAGCATCATCCAGGCTTTGGAGAGTAAAGATAGGGAAAACAGAAATGCAGGACCCTTCTTCCGGACCCTTTGGCTCACATTGATTTTCTGACAGATCTGAGCTGCAGGAAAGCCGATGCCCTGTGGCTGTCAGCGTGCAGTGCCTGTGTTGTTTTCTGCACTGTTATGAAATAACGGTGCTATTTAGCAACAGAGTCCCACAATATTCTTATTTATCAAAAGAAAAATGTTTCTATTAAAATTTTATTTACCAAGTCTTTTTAATCATGGAAAATTAGTATATAAAGAATTTTATTCTTAACCCCGATTTAACTGATTTTTGCCATCTTAAAAAATTTCTCTATTTATGATAAGTTAAGGGTTTATAAACAGCTTGAAGCACCCACTGACTAGTGGGTCTTTTGTGTTTGTACTTAGTTTTATTGTTGTTTTGAGAGAGGCTCAAGCTAGCTGGAAGTTACAGCAATCCTACTACTGCCTTAGCTTTCCAGGCACAGAGGTCACAGCCACGAGCCACCGGTCCAGCTTGTTTTTATATTTAATGTTGCTTATGTTATGTAATTTCTCCTTTCCTTCCTTTTTCCTCTCCATCTCCTATCAGGCTGTGTTTCCCAAACCTCAGCGATCATAAAAGTCAGCTGGAAATTTGCAAATACAGATGCCTGGGCCCTTCAGGAGCCCAGCTCAGAAGCTGGGTGTGATGGCCAATGCCTGGAATCCCAGCACGCTGGAGTCTGAGGCAAGAGTTTCAGGAGATGGAGGCCAACATAGGTTACACAGTGAAGGCCAGGCCAGCTTGGACTACAGAGTGAGACCCTACCCCAAAAAAGAGTTAGGTAAAAAGTGAAAATTTCAAACTTGCCAGTTTTGGTGTCCGGGCAGGTTGGGAAATGCCGCTTCACTCCCTGCTCCCACGGACCAGCATGCACTCTGTTCACGGTTCGCAGTAAGTGGAATTGACTGGCTGATTTGATGTTGGTGCTGCCAACATGAAAGCCAGTAAGAGCCAACTGTGTTTTTAAACAACAATTCGTACTTAGCCATCTGCTGTGCACTCTGGTGATGGCACCATCCCTAGGCTGCATGCGGGTGCGGTGGCACTGGATTCCTCCATACTGTTTGTACACAGGCCACCTCCTCCCCAGGACACAGCAGGAGGCAAATAGCTGCCCCCCCACACTTGTCAGCCTCTCTAGTCACCTTGAATATGTGTACTTTCCCTCAGCGTCACATCATCAGATGCATGAGAAGCTACTTTAAAGAGCTCAAGGGCATATATGCCTCCAGATTCTCTAAACATGCTCCAGCTGCTCTTGGACTCTTCGCTGTCTAGTAATAGTTGTTTTTGTTTTTTTTTTTGAAATTTTGGGTGCATTACATGTACTTATGGTACAAATTCAAAAGACAAAAAGGAAGACAGAGAACCTTAATTTTCTTTGTATCTATCCTTCATCTCTTAATTCCCATCCCCAAAGGCAATGACTGTCACTTGGTTCATTTTTAACCTTTCAGATAAAAGCATCTATAATTTCCCAACAAATGCTGGCAATCCTGCAACTATTTCTGCCAGTTCGCTTTTCCTGCTTAAGCATATACCTTTGTGAGTAACCATACCCAAGAGACTGCCTCAATTTTTAAAAACAATTCCATTGTATATTCCAGGATGTAATTTTAACTTACCTGACCAACTGAAGAGACACTTCCTCGTCTCTTGCTGTCCCAACCACACTGTAAGAAACAACCCCATGCATAGACAAGCTCACTGATCTACAATTTATTTGTAGAATGATTTCTCAAAATAGAACGACTGTATCTTATGAATTTTGAAAGCCGTGGTAAACTTCATAGGGATTACTGGGGCTTCTTCCCTGGCCAGCGGTGCTAGGGATACCTGGTTCTCCACACCTTGCCTGACTTTGGGCAGTTAGATAGCTGGAACAAACAACCACAGTTTAAGTGTTCGATTCTGTTGTTGGGCTGCACACTTCCTTTTCTACGGCTGTTCACTTCTCTTCCCATTTCTCCTCCGTTAGATTATGACATTTTCTTTTTTATTCATAGTTCCTCTTCTTTGTGTTTTTTTTTTTAAAGGAAGTTAGCTTTCATGTCTGAGTTTGGAATCTTAAAACATATTTTGTCATGAATATTTTAAAATGCTAATTTAGTTGAATTTATCAATTTCTTTTGAAAAAGTGTTCAGTTTTTTTGTAATATTTTAAAATGTCTTCTCTCTGAATATATGCATGTATATATTATACATGTCCTCCCATTTTCTTAGTTTTGTTTGAAAAATCTGTTTTATCATTTGGAATTACTTTGGTAGGAAGTATGAAATAGAGATTCCAAATTTATTTGATTGGTTGACTGATTCTGAGACAGGATCTCACCATGTATCCCCTTTCTAGTCTGGAACTTGCTATATAGACCAGACTGACCTTGAATTTCTGCAATCCCCCAGTTTCTGCCCCTCAAGTGCTGGACTACAAGTTACAGGTACGGACCACTAAACTCAGTTCTCTTTTTCTTCCCTTCCCTCCCTCTCTCCTTCTCACATGCTCTCTCTCTCCCTCCCTCCCTCCTTTTATCCCTCCCTCCCTCCCTCCCTCCCTCTTTCCCTCCCTCCCTCCCTCTTTCCCTTTCTTCTTCCCTTCCCCCCTCTCTCATATGGTAATCTGGTTGTCTCAAAAAGAAGTTCTTATTTCTTCTTGTGATCTGAAATGCTTACCCAAGAGTCTGTGCGCTTGGCTCCATTTCTGACCTTGAACTTCACGCGTGAGCACAACACTGCGTTCAGTGCAGAGCTTTCCTGTCTAGGGTCCTTGGGGCTTAGGTGGCCCACTTGTGATGCTTTTTTCTACTTCTAGTTTGAATTTTATTTTTAGAGTTAGCTTGTGTAGCTTCCTCCACCAACTGACTCCGGATAATTTCTTGTTTTCAGAGAGCGTGCTGAATTGATAGATTATCTTCGGGGAAACTGAAGGTGCGGTGGCCCCTCATTTTCCTGCAGAAGAAATGGCGTGTCTCTTTCAGTAGCATCGACAGATGCCCCTAATGTGGGTCTCCTATGTTTTCCTATCTGTTTCCGTTGCCATTCTCTTCATATCTGTTGCCGTTCTCTCAGCTTCAGTTCTATCTTCTGTCTGGTTTTAATGTTTTCTGAAGGTGTTGGTGGTACTGGGGTTGGAGCCTAGGGCTTCAAGCTTGTGAGGCAAGTGGACCCTGGCTTCTTATGTTAGTTTCGTATCTAGCCATCCTACGGGATCCTCTTAGGGAAGAGTTTTCCAGCTGATTCTAGATAAACAGGCATCTCATCTGCAGATGGCAGGAGTTTTTTCACCTCCTACCTCCCAATTTAGTTTTTAACCTTATCTCTCTTTCTGACTTAGTGGGACTGCTTCTAGCAATTTCTCTCCTAAACACGATGTCCCTAAAGATTTCTTCCCGAAAGTTCATTTTCTTTTTTTTTAAATATTTATTTATTTATTATGTATACAATATTCTGTCTGTATGCCTGAAGGCCAGAAAAGCCCTACCTGAAATGAACTGTTCTCCAACATCAGTCACAGGGCAGAACTCCTAATTTTTTCTTGGAAAGAGTAGAGTTATAGGGCTCAAGTTAGGTAGGTCTTCCTTACCTTAAACACCATTTTCCACTGGCTTCCACTCAGCTGCTCTCCTATGCTACAGAGATGGACAATGTCCTTCATTCGGGAAGCAGCCCTGTGGCCTGCTGAGCAGGCCTTTTCAGTCTCTGCTCTATGGCTCAGGAACCTAACCAAGAATTGTCCTGCTGCCGGGGAGATGAGCAGGCGAGAGTCCTTGGAACACTTGCTGGGCGTAGCTTTAAGTCTAGTTCCAGGCTGCCTGCAAGTCTACTGGAGTCTAGGTCAAGCTCCACATGGATTAAGCTGAAATCCTGACAAGTTTCTGGTTTTGAGGCAATAGAGTCCTAAGTCATGCAAGGGAGTAGCTCTTCACATTACAAACTTGGTTTTCATTTGGCTGAAGAACGGTCATGGCTGACTTGAGAACTTGGGTGGCATCTAGGTTAGTAAGGAGACAGGGCAAAGCGCAGTTGTATCTGCCTTTGTCCTGGTGCTCCAGCAGAGGGCAGGGACTTGCGACAGTAAATACCACCACATTTCACGTTCCATCTTCTGTTTTGATGCTTGGTGCTCTTGTTTTTACAGACAGGGTGAGGGCCCTGCACACACCTGTGTGGCCATCTCGTGTGATGAAGGCGGGATAGGATGCTGCGGTTTGAGTTCAGCGCCATTTCACGGTTGTGCTTTACCCAAGTAACGGTACATGGTGTGAAGTTAATGATGGACGTGGCGTTTGCTCTCCTTGACAGACTTCAGAAAACAGCCTTGATATATAACACCACTGCCATTACAAAACGAGGCCGCTGTATGACGTGTAGTCTCTGGGGCTAAAGTTTCCTCTCCTTCCCCTACCCCTTCCCCTCCACCCCCAAGCTTTAGGGTGGCAGGGCTGGCACAAATGACAAATGAACAATCCATAGTTATTTAATGAGCAGATGAAGTGTAAAATTCAGTTCATGCTGAGCGTGTGTATTAAAACAATAATTTTATTACTGATTCTTATCAGTGTTTATTTAAAACATTCCTTTGGCTGTCAACTTAAATAAGACAAGCAATGCATCTGCCATGGGCTAATATTCTAGAATATTAGTTGGGAATTACACTCGCCGCTGCAGGACATGGGTTTTCACCAATTAACTATAGCACAGTGAGTCATTAGTGGTCAAATGGCTCAATTTCACCCCTCCGCTCTCAGCGTAGCTAAATATACCGCTCTCTGGAGGCCTGGCGAGGTGGTGGGTCCAGAAATAACAACCGGTATCATTTGAGGAGTGTGTGCTGACCTTTTCCAGGCACTGCCCAGCAAAATTGCAGAACCAACCTGCTCCCTACCCCCACCCTCCTGAGGCCCACACTGCGAGTTTTGTGTTTGCAGTCATGGGCCGGGGGCCAGAGTTGCATTGCATACTTTGTTTTTTCTTGAAGACATTCTAGTCTTTCAGATGTCTGAGACTAGAATCTTAGCACCCTAATCTTAGCACCTAGGAGGCAGCAGCCAGGAGGATTGTGAATCAGTTTGAGGCCAGCCTGGGTTATGTGGTAACCCTCTGTCTTTACAGAGCAAGGGCTGAGAATGCAGCTTAGTTTAGCTAGAGCACAGGCATGGGCCCTAGGTTCAACCCCTAACGCTGACAATAATCTAAAGTAGTTTATTTTCTGAATCCACAATGCATTTTCTCTTTTTCTGGTTCTCCATGTTATTCTTTTCCACAGGTATTGAGCAAAAAAAATATGTAGAAATCCCCTTGGGCTGAAAAATCTTATTTTAATGCTTTCATACCACATTTCTTTAATAACAACAATAACGAACTCCATGGCCCCAAGAGTGAGCTACAACAGGGTGCCTTTGTCTTCTAAGAAAAGCACCCCACTCCAGCAGCCAGGCCAAGGGTAATTCCATCAGCAAGTAGCCTTGCTCGCAACTCTGCAGGCTGCTCCAAGTGCATTCTGAAGGAGAGGCCTGAGGGCTTGTATCCACGCTCTAGGCCAGATTATCACACAGAAAAGAGACTAGGAAAGAAGCCCAAAGCCATTCCAGCTCCAGAGAGCGCCACCTTCAAACTCAGCAAGTACTCCTTGGCTTAAATGTAGGGCTATCACAGTTCGCTTGCAGGCCAGTACCACTTAGGCGCACTTCCCCTTTAATTTAAGTGGGCAATTTAGGAATAATAGCAGCTTTGAGGACTTGGGGAGGCGGCAATTAGAATCCTCTTTTCTTGCCAAGATCATTTCTTTGAAAAGATACTGTCTTCTTTGAAGAGCTGCTGTCTTGCTAACCTGAGCGGCACTGGCGCAGTCAGGTGCAAAATCATCCCGCACCCTGAGGTTTTCACAGTTTGCATCTGATGATGAGATAATTGGGGTCCTTTGTGTCGTAAACAGACTTCCCATCATCTTAATCCAAAACTGTCACCTCATCCAAAATCAATTAAGAAAACAACGTGTTCCTGGGGCTCATTAAACACAAGATCACTAATATTCTCTTTTTTCCCCCTCTCTCTTTTTTCTGAAGGTTTTTCAAAATGGTGTCTGTTTTTGTCCTGACAAATATTCTAGAAAATATATACTGAACAAAAGGTGATCAAAAATAGAAACAATTTAGTGAAGTAATCTCAGTGGACAATGGCGATTTTTCTGTTTTTTCTTTTTTAAGTTTTGCTAAGTCGGTGATTAGAAAGGGAAGAAAATAAGTTATTTGTTGATAATGAAAGATGTCCATTCCCTACAGAAGTAAAATATTAGTCTTGTGGCATTATATTCAGAATTATCTTCCCTTTGTATTTAGATCCTTCTCTGGAATCAAAGGACTCCAACTAAAAGTCAACCTGCAACCCAACGACAATTATTTATTCTATGTGAGAGCTATCAACGCATTCGGGACGAGCGAGCAGAGCGAAGCTGCCCTCATCTCTACCAGAGGTACTTTCTGCTTAGCACCGAGCAGGGATGTCTGGGTGTTTCCATTCCTCCCCTTCTGCCATCCAGAGGAGACCCCTGAGGCAACTTCACGAGGGTCCAGCTGCTGTCAGTGAGAGGTTTTGCCATAAGGCCCCCAAGCCTGATGCTGCAACAAGATGGCTCCTTTGTTTGCAATCCTCAGAGGTTCCCAATCTTTGCTGTGCTTAGCGATCAGCCAGGGTATTTAAGATACCGATCTCCTGGTCGCACCCCAGAGAAATGAATGTATTTGATCTCGAGATGGGTTGCAGCATTTGGGGTCTAGAAATCTCCTCAGGAGCTTTGTGACTCACTCAGAATGCACTTAATTTGTAGGTGCGGGCTGTGTGTAACGATTTTCTCGTTCTCTCATCCTTTGAACTCTGTGACGGGTTTCTAGTTTTGTTCTACTTCTCCTCGTTTGCGCTCATTAATGTTTGTCAAGTGAGTGAGCCAACAAATTAATGAACGAATGAATAATTCAAATACGTGATAAAACAGTTCAGCAACAATTCGGGGGGACGTCCCCAGAGAATGTTAACCAAAAACATTGGGCAGTTTTCAATTATGAGGAATGACGGATGGGAGGGTGGAAATTATGCTGCCTCATCCTAGATCCACAGATGGCACAAAACTGAGGGGGGCACATTACGTCACTGTGCCATGCCCTGTTTGTGATGGTGGTAGGGCCTGCATGAGTTGTAGGCAAAGATGAGGAGAGCTGCCTACCCAGGGATGGTTTCCCACCGTCTCAGTACTCTGTGCGCACTTTCCATCGTTGGAGCCTCTGTGGGCTCTTCTAATATGCCCCCAATTTTAAAGCACACCCAGCTCTTTGAGCATTTGTTCAAGAGACATTCCGACTCAATAGGTCCAGGGTAGGGTCTTCATTTCCAGGTGATGAGGATGCTACAAGGAGCAGACATTGCCTAGCATAGACCCCACCTGCAGCAGCAGGTGGGTGTGACCAGCCCAGGGCATCCACTAAGGCTTGCTCATGAGGAGTTGCAGCTGTGGCTTCCAAGCACAGAGTCAGGACGTTGACTTCGGGAGAACGGGAGCCCGTGGTTTGACATGTGTGGATCGGCCTAGTGCTTGGCGTTGTGACAATGCTGTCATCATATTTTCTCCCATAGGGACCAGATTTCTCTTGCTGAGAGAAACAGCTCACCCAGCTCTCCAGGTCTCCTCGAATGGGACGGTGATCAGCTTCTCTGAGAGGAGGCGGCTGACGGAGTGAGTAGAAGCAACCATCGCTGGGCTGATGCTAGGCTCTAGATGGGTTTCCCCAGGACTGTATCAGCTGAGCGCATTCTTGGCTTAACGAGCTTGCACAGTTATGTGATGAATATATGTGCAACAGGCACTGTTCACTGTGAGGTGTGCAGTGACACACATAGCTCACAACTTGGAGCAGTGTCAGTATTTTTACTGGGACCCTAAACACAGATGGTTTTGGTTGAAACACTGGCTACTTTAAGGTATTATCTTTGGTTCAGTGGAAACCCTGTAGCAACCCAGGTATTGATCACTTGGATAGGAACGAGATACTTTATTGAGTTCTTAGTTCTAGCCACAGAATCTTGCCCTCCAGTAGCCCCCCACAAAAGGCAGTAACATCAAAGAAAACAGGATCCAAAAGCTTTGGATGCCTGGCAATTTATTTGCTCCCCCCATCTGTCTCCATCTCTATTTCCCTCTGTCTCTGTCTCTCTTTCTCGCTCAGCTATCTTGAGGGTTGAAATGGCCAAATGGGAGAAGGTATGGGCAAAGCGTAGGCAGAGTTTCTCTGTCCTGGCAGCCACTCCCAAATAACCTCACTGAGACTTATCAATTACAGATGCTTGACCAGTAACTTAGGCTTTTTTTTTTTTTGCTAGTTCCTATATTAAACCATTTCCATCAATCTATGTGCAGTCACAAGGCTTTTATTTTTTTATTTTTTTACCTTATCCGCATACTTCCCATCCTGCTTGCTCTGCATCTCATGGTGTTTCCTGGCAACCTTGAGACTCTGTCTTTCTTCCCAGCAGCCTCCTAGTCTGGCTCTCCTGCCCAGCTATAGGCCAATCAGGTCTTTACTGACCAATGAGAGTGATACCTATTTACAGTGTGCAAAGACTGCTCCATAGCAGCAAACTTTTCAGACGCATGCTGCAGAGGACACTGATATGCCCAGGTGTAGGCTGCCAGCAGGAACAGAATAACTCCAGTCCCTGGTAACTTGCATGCACTCTGGTCCCATCTCAATGCTCGACTGTCCACTGCCAGATTTACATGTGACTTGTTCCTGGAAATGGCCAAGTCTTTCCAGGCCCCAGAACCCTCTGATTTGTATCTATAAGGCTGATATATATAATATATATATATATATATATATATATATATATATATATATAAATATAAAACCTACCATCTACTCATGAATAATGGCTCAGCAGAAGCCCCGTTTTAGGCTTCTTGGAATCACCAGTATCTAGCCTGAGGATTGGAACATTGTAGGTGCTAAAATTATACCCATTCATGGATTGAGAAAACAAGTTTAAAAAATGATTGCAGAGTAGATATGGTGGGGTGGATGCTCAGAGGTTAAGATGATCTGAATTAGATCAGCACTCATGTTGGGCAGCTCACGACACCTGCCACTCAAACTTCTCGGGGTCTAATGCTATCTTCTGGCCTGTGTGGGCTCCTGCCCTCATGTTCACAAATTCACACGCAAAACAATACATACATATAATTCAAAAAAAATAAATCTTAAAAAGAGAAGTATGTGGGATTTCTTTTAAAAGTAATAAAAAAGGAAGTAGACTGGAATTGTTAAGAGTTCACAGATGGTATCTGATGGAAACTGGAATGTATTTTTATAGAATTTTGTTTATTTATTATTAGTATGAAAATTAGATCGTAAATATCAGGGAGCCTGGCTTTACTCCAGGGAGTGAGGGTTTGTCAATTGGCACTTCTCTGAAATGAAGTTATTGGGTAAAGACACAGACCCTGTGAAATACATTTACTTGTATTAATCATTTTCTCATCTGTTCAAGGGCAGAGGGAGGGGTGCTGACTTGAGAAGTTAAAAACGCCTCCTTGCTGTCTCAGCCATTTTCCAGCACCATTGAGCAACCCATGCATTCAAGGTCATGTGTCCGTGATTGCAAGGGCTGGGGCTCATTCCAGGCTCAGGCAGAAAGAGGCCTTGACCTCACCTCCCGGAGGCCCCTGAACCACGGAGACAGTGGAGCACCTC
The DNA here is from genome assembly GCF_018167655.1 of Microtus oregoni. Taxonomy (NCBI): domain Eukaryota; kingdom Metazoa; phylum Chordata; class Mammalia; order Rodentia; family Cricetidae; genus Microtus; species Microtus oregoni. The sequence continues at coordinate 22,726,488 of NW_024543073.1, forward strand.
CCAAAAGCCACGGTCACACTGCTCACTTCTACACTCTGCTCTGGCTTTGCCTGCTGTCTTGACATTTAAAAGCTGTGCCCCATGGGGTCACTGCCACAAGGAAGGACAGCTCATTCTGGAATTTGGTTCCAGAAGGTTTGAAAGGCTGAATCTGACCGTGCACATCTATAATCCCAACATTCAGGAGGCTGAGGCAGGTGCAGCACAGAGTTTGAGCCCTTGCGCCAAAAATCCAAAACGTGAAAAGTTCTGGAGATTCCATCTTTATTTTTGCAGGTTCTGGAAGAGGAAAACTCTGTAAGCCATGCTCTCCCACCTGCCTCTGTTATCTCCCTTCTGCTTCCCTAAGAGCAGAGGTTATAGCAGCTCTTTTCCTTCCTGCCATTGCTAGTCATCGCCTGGTGCCCAGACCCTTTACTATACACAATGTACCATATGTGCATGCATAAGACAGTGGGCATATGTCAAATGCACGCTGGAGGCTGGTGAATCCTTGGGCGGTCTGGCCAGGGTTCGGAGCATAAGGAACAGATGGTATCTTTAGTCAATTGTCATCAGTTCCTGAAGTCAGGCCCCTGCCTAAAGGGGTGTATAAGGTTGATGCTCACAGGACAAAGGCTGGTGATTTCTGTGCTAACCTTGAGCTCATCAACGTTGCTTACAGGATCCCCTCCGTGCTGGGGGAGGAGCTGCCTGCCTGTGGCCAGCATTACTGGGAGACCACAGTCACAGACTGTCCAGCTTATCGGCTTGGCATCTGCTCCAGCTCGGCTGTGAGGGCTGGGGCCCTGGGACAAGGGGAGACCTCATGGTACATGCATTGCTCTGAGTCACAGAGGTAAGCTGGCGCCCTGCCTTTTCTAACTTAATCAAAAGGTCACTTGCAGTATCTAGGCAGGGACCTAATTGGGAACTTATCATGTCCTTGCCCAACTTCTAAACTAAGTAAGACAGCAAACACAAAGGGTGTGGCGGTTAAAGTGTCATTCTGATTACTACAGAAACTAAACAAGAGGGCTTCTTATATTCAGCCATACAGACCCAGTCACCCAGAGCCTGGATGGGACCAGCCTTCCTGCTCTGTGGGGCACAACTTATCTCTGAAGAGGCAGAGAGGGTATTATGTTCCCTCATCAGCCAAGATAAAGAGGTAGGGAAAGGAGGAATCTGGCAGTTTTCCCATCTAAACTCAACCCAGGGTGGAGAGAAGTACCACAATGATGCTCAGAGGGACCTGGGGTGGAGAGAAGAGAAGTACCACAATGATGCTCAGAGGGACCTGGGGTTGAGAGAAGTACCACAGTGATGCTCAGAGGGACCCAGGGTGGGTGGAGAGAAGTACCACAGTGATGCTCAGAGGGACCCAGGATGGAGAGAAGTACCACAGTGATGCTCAGAGGGACTCGGGGTGTAGAGAAGTACCACAATGATGCTCAGAGGGACCTTGGATGGAGAGAAGTACCACAGTGATGCTCAGAGGAACCTGGGGTGGAGAGAAGTACCACAATGATGCTCAAAGAGCTCCCTCTACAGAGAATGACTTGGTGGGAGTGAGAAAGAGGTGGCTCCCTAGCGCCCTGTCCAGCATTGACTTATAACAGAAACTGACAAATTATAGCACATAAGTCAAACCTGGTCCATGCTAGCTTTTTGGTAAATAAAGTTTTATTAGAAGGCAGTCATTTTCATTTATTTATGTATTGCCTATGGCTACTTTTGCACTAATGTGGTAGATTGGAGAGGGACAGATTAGCTGTCACTTGCCAAGATATTTTTTTTCTGTCTCTTTATAGATAACTTTACAAAACAAACCCATATTGTTTGGTGGGTGCATATTCAAAGCCATTAGCTTGTGTTAGTCTTGAGGGCACAGGAGAACATACCATGATTGCAGTATGCTTACAGGATAGTCTGAATTTTGTCCTGGCTTTACCCTTGATTCTGCCTCCTATTGGTTACTCTCCATTAGTTTGTTAACTCTTTGATCAATCTTTCATGCATTTTGTCTGTCTCAGAAGGCCTTGGTTTACCAGTGCTTGACATAGACTAAGGCTTGGTAGGGTTGAGGCCTGGCCTACTACCTTTTGGGGTTGTAGGATTTCATAAAATCAGAGACAAGGAGGAGCTTCGGCATTGGAAGATGTTACCCAAGTGGCAGGCTTTATTCCAGTGTGAGACTTTGACAAGGAAGCTGTCCTTTGGTACTCCTGCTGTGGGCTCTCAGGAAAGGCCCCCAGCCTGGGATTTTGCATATCTTCAGTTGTGCATTTCCTCCCGTGTTCTCCTTGACAGCTTGACTCTCTGAGGTAGTTCATGAGGGTGCCATCTCCAAGTGCTATTTAAAGTCACACTGCATCAAGTCAGAGCAATTATGATTAATTGATATTCAGTGCCTTGTCATGCTGAAGGACTCAGCCCCTGCCCAGAGTTTAAAATCATTTAAACTTGGAATTTACAGTCAGCAATTATAGGAGCCCAACATAGGTATTAATAAAAAACAAACCTCTTTAGGCTGGTAAGATGGTTCCGTGACTGAGTGCTTCCTGTGCAAGCCTGCCAACCTAAGTGCAAGCTCTGGCATCCATGGTAGAAGGAGAGAGCCATCGCCAAAAGCTCCTCTCTGACCTCTGCTTGTGTACAGTAGCATTCAGGCATGGTGGCTCATAGTGTTCCCTGCAACGGTGGTGATGTTGATGATGGTGGTGGTGGTGGTGATGATGGTGATGATAGTGATGATGATGATGATGAAGGTGAAGATGATGGTAATAATGATGGTGGTGATGGTGGTGGTGGTGATGATGGCGATGATGATGGTGATGGTAGTGATGATGTTGATGTTGATGGTGATGATGATGGTGGTGGTGATGATGATGGTGATGGTGATGGTGGTGATGATGATGGTGATGGTGGTGATGATGATGGTGGTGATGATGATGGTAATGGTGGTGATGGTGATGATGGTGTTGGTGATGGTGATGATGATCTTTTACATACTCGATAATGATGGTGATGGTGGTGGTGATGATGGTGATGATGATGATGATGGTGATGATGATGATGGTGATGATGATGATGATGGTGATGGTGGTGATGGTGATGATAATGGTAATGATGATGGTGGTGGTGGTGATGATGATGGTGAAGGTGGTGATAGTGGTGGTTGTGGTGGTGATGGTGATGATAATGGTGATGATGATGATGGTGGTGGTGATGGTGATGGTGATGATGATGGTGGTGATGGTGATGATGGTGTTGGTGATGGTGATGATGATCTTTTACATACTCGAGAACACAAACCAAAGGCTAACCTTAAACCCTCAATCACAAGTTCCCAGGACTGACTTTGTAGGAAACACAATTGTTCATTTTGTGACGAGTTCTTCCTTTTCAGGCCCAGTGTGGCCTTCTGGGAGGCTAATATTCCTAACTTTGTGGTTGCAGCACAGTGGCCGGTCTCAGGTGCCTTGATTCCATGCTCTGATGGTGCCGCACGAGGCACTTGTGCCCTTCAAGATTCTGGGGGTGCAGCGCAGCAAGCCCTCCTGTGGTTCTCAGTTTTCTAGTTCAATGACTTTAAACCGGTTCTGTGTCTCTTGATTGAACCTAAGCATAAATGATCCTGGGAGGGCTGGAGAGATGGCTCAGAGGTTAAGAGCATTTCCTGCTCTACCAAAGGTCCTGAGTTCAATTCCCAGCAACCACATGGTGGCTCACAACCATCTGTAATGAGGTCTTGTGCCCTCTTCTGGCCAGCAGGCATACATACAGACAGAATATTGTATACATAATAAATAAATAAATATTAAAAAAAAGATGATCCTGGGAGACACCAGTGGTTCCATTCCTTGTCCTTCTCCACTTTGCTGTTTACCTCAAGGCCACTCATCCTCTGCCAGCCTCAGGCCAGCCATGCTTGTCTGTGCTCCACCTGCCCTGCCTGCCACAGCTAGACAGTGTTTTCAAACATTACTTTATCATACCCCACCCCTTTTCTTCTAAAATATACCCACAGATATCTCTGGTGCTAACAGAACTTACAGGACACCTTGAAGAAGGGCAACTAGGAAGTAATAACCAGGCAAAGGGAGGAGGGAAGTTGTCTGTTGTGAAAAAGGGGGTCAGCTGTGTTCAGGGTGATGGAAGCCCGGGGGCAGGCAATCTGAGAGTCATAGTCACAGTTGGGCTTCTGGAGGGTTCTTGTTTGAATAGACATCAGCAGTCCCAAATGGGGACGGGCAAATGGGGGGTGGGGTCATGCCCAAGTGAGCCTAAAGAAACCTACTCCAGCAGAGGAATGCTTCCGTTTAGCTGATGGTCTCTTTTCCTAGTCACGTGGTCCGGTTGCTTTGGGCACATGGCAGAGGAAAACTGCCTCTTAAGGCTGGTGTGCAAAAACAAGGAGGATGGAATCACAGTCTCCCTACCCCCTTCGAAGTGCTCCCCAGTGGCCTAACTGCCCTCTATGGAGCCCCTACTTCCTGAGGGACCCACCGTCTCCCATTGCACAGGCTGGTGACCAAGACCGAAGGGGACAAAAGCCTGTGAGAATCACAGGTCCCCTCGCTGAAGAGTTCCATGAGGAATCGGTGTGCTAAGGAAGGAAACAGCAGAAGCAGAAATGTACCCCAGGTCTCCTGGGGCTGATAGAGTCAAGATTTTAAGGGGTATCTTTCCCTCTTGCCGCCATAATGGGGATCATCTCAGGACTGACTGGTTGGTGATTGGCCTTCTAGGATTAGGAACTTTCCCAACCATGGGTGAAGGACATCAGTTCACTGGGTCATTCAGAACCTTCTAGACCAGTGGTCCTCAATATGTGAGTCCCGACCTCTGGGAGAAGGGTCAAATGACCCTTCACGAGGGCACCTAAGACCTTCAGAAAACAGATAACTTTATGAGTCCTAATAATAGCAAAATCACACTTATGAAGTAGCAATGAAACTAGTTTTATGGTTGGGGGGGGGTCACCACAACAAGAAGAACTGTGTTAGGAAGGTTGAGAACCACTGGTCTAGACTTGTGTTGTACAATAGTACCTTCTATAATAATAAAAAAAATGGTGTCACAGCTCTTCTTGAACTGTGACTGGTAAGGCTGAAAATCTGAATTTTATAGATTGTTAAATGTTAGTTTTAGGTGGCCAGATGTAGTTAGTGGCTACTGTCCCTATTTGGGACTGCTGGTCTCTATTCAAACAAGAATTATCCAGAATTCCAACTCTTAATACCCATGTGACCCCATGTGAGCCTGGGGTCTTTGCCACCTTGAATACACTACCCAGATCTATTGTCAGGGTCCCATGTCCTCACCAGCCTGCTGGGCAGATGGCGACTGCTCTTTCCCACGCCCATGGCCATTTTGTTCTTGCTACTCTAACTACTGAGCTTTCTCCTTCCTCTTCCCACACACTCTAGTCCTGCTCATTTCTGGTAGCCTAGTGTGAGCTTGTCTGCCCCCACATCCCCAGAGGGCTTAGAGAGGAACGAGGTATATGGTACACAGCACAACCCGTGTGGATGTATTTGTGTTGGAGGGTAACACCAAAGCTCCCCCTGGCTGCTGAAAACTTAGAGATAAAAGGAGGAAACTGGTCTGGGCAAAGTGGGGCTTTATTCAGAGCTTGAAGTGGCAAGAACTAATGGCATTGCTCTTGAGCTTCATAAAAGCCCTTATGTAAGTTACCTATAAATCTTTAAAAATGTAAAATTAATATGTTGTATGGAAGGCCAGCCCACAGTGCCGTTTAAATGCATGGCAGCCTCAAAGAGTTTTGTTGGGAAGGATGGCACGCCGCGAATGCGACAGTGAATGCACGTGGGCAGCAGGGAAAGAATTAGAAGGTGGAGAAGAATCACAGGGGAGGCACAGGCTGGTTATTCTGGGACTGCCCCCTAATACGGAGCAGCAGAAGGATGACGAAGCACCTCCGCTGGATGCGCTACGCATGCCAATGCCTAGAAGGGCTCCAGCAAAAGGCACTGAGGCCAGCATCACTGCAACTCATCCCTGTGAGCTAAACTGACGAGCTGAGGCCCTGATTATTTCCAAGTGATTTTTTTTTTAAATCAAATCTTAAGGATTCCCAAAGATTTTGAAAAACTGAAATTCTCATTTTGTTTCCTTTCAGGTACACGTTTTTCTATAGTGGCATTGTGAGTGAGGTACAGGCGACCGAGCGTCCAGGCCGAGTGGGTATCCTCCTGGACTACACCAACCAGAGACTTCTATTTATAAACGCGGAGAGTGGGCAGCTGCTCTTCATCGTGAGGCATCGATTTAGTGAGGGCGTCCATCCTGCCTTCGCCCTGGAGAAGCCTGGGAAATGTACTCTTCATCTGGGCTTAGAGCCCCCAGACTCTGCCAGGCACAAGTGATCCTGGGTCTTCAGAGTTTATGAGAGTGAGAATTTAGGTTTGGGGTGGAGAGCTGTCATTCTCTCTCAGGTACTGTTTTCAGATGGTCTCCCACACACCTGCTCTAACAATAGCTAAGGGTGCCACAGTCAGCATGGCAGGAAAGCCAGGGACCCCGTGACCTTACAGAGTGTGTAAGTGGAGAGGGTGCAGACACAGCCTCCACCCTTCGGTTCACAGTTGACCTTGTTGACTAAATTCAAAGGCTTTGTACTTGACCTGGGAACCAAATCCAGAGAAATGGACTTCTGCCTGTTTTATCCGTCAAACAAATCCCCAGGTAGCCAGGCTAGAGAGGAGAGGTTTGTTAGTGTCACATCTCCACTGACAAAGAGACACAGGCTTCTTCCACAAGAAAATGTCACCTTACTTCACTAAAGGATAATGAATCCTAGTCATTAGAGGAAATGTTTTAGCTGATCTAAATTTACAATGAATTCCTTTATTATTGTATATGCTGTAGAACTTAAACCCCACTTCTCTGAAATTTTCAAAGTAGAAAAATACTACATAACAGAGATTTCCACTTTGTTAAATAAATGGCTAGACTCTTATAAAATACAATCTATTGTGTGAACTTATTGCACATAACTTCGTCCAGCATCTCTGGACCAGGACACAGTGGAGGAAAAATGCCATCACATCCAGGGGGACAATGCTACTATTGACTCTCATTAGCCAGTTTTGCACAGAGGTTTTTTTTTTTTTAGAAATAAAAATGCTCCCAGACCATAGAACCAGTACAGTTGTTCATAAAGTCAGCCATCAGGAGTTGTTCATCTCTTCTTATGAAAAAGTAGGCTTGTGTATTTTTTTAGATCTTTATACTGAAAGTTCTCAAAAATCTTCCTAAAGTATGTATGCAAAATTCCTGGACTTAGAAGGCACGCAGAGCTGATTGATTCTGCTCTCGATGATGGAAATGCTTTAATTATATTTAAGGTTTTATTTTAATATTATACACTCAAGTTATTTTTCTCTCTCTCCCTCCCTTGCTCCCTCCCTTGCTCCCTCCCTTGCTCCCTTCCTTCCTTCCTTCCTTCCTTCCTTCCAAAACTAGGCTCTAGTCCTGGCTAACTTGAAATTCACTCTGGAGACCAGGCTGGCTTCATACTCAGAGCTCTGCCTGCCTCTGCCTCCTGAGTGCTGGGATTAGAAGTGTGTGCCTCTGTGCTCGGCAGTTCAGTTATTTTCTTGATCTCAGAAATAACATTTTACCTTTTTCTCCTGATACATTCTAAGATACATTTTTAATACCTAAAAATCCCAGTCTGGACCTGTACCTGCTCTATAGAGCCCCGTGAAAGGAAGAATAATGCTGTGGTTGCGCGTGCTCTCTCTCTCTGTCTCTGTCTCTGTCTCTGTCTCTCTCTCTCTTTCTCTGTACATGTAACAACAGTAACAACAGTGCCCCTTAACAACAGTAAGGGTGCACATTCTTCATCAAAGTTAGAGCAAAGTAGAACATGTTCCTATTGTTCTTCTGGGAACACTTCCCTAAAGCCTGAAGTATTGTCACCTTAAGTCCACAAACCAACACAATACTTTAAAAACCAGACACCATCCCTTTTAAACTGGCGGCTTTCTTTCTATCTCACAGGGTTTCTGAAATCCCTTCTCAGCTCACTGCATTTCCTACCCATGAATGAACACGTGTCCAGTTGCTGAGAGAACCCTTGAGCACCCAAATATTCATGCTCCTGGGACAGCTTTGTTTCTGGTAAAGATGTATATATCACAGTCATAGAGACGAAACTTCGGCATCACAGGGTTCCTGACAACTCATGTATTAGCATATTTACCCCCCCCCCCCACACACACACTGTTGATTCATGTGGTTTCCACATTGTCTCCATGCTTAAATCACCATAACTGTGTGCTGGAAGCCTTGATACCAGGAAGCTCAAATCTTGTTTGTGGTAGTGAGGATGGTTTGTGGGAGACTCTAGCTCTGCAACTAGCCCTAACCTTTGAAATTCAGCTCTCTGACCCTCCTATGCTCCGCCAAAACCACGTGCAAGTTATAGATCCAGTGATTATTATTCAGTCGTACCAACAGGCCAAGACACTGTGCTCTGAAGTGACCAGTGATGACAAGATTGTAGAAGTTCACTTGTTTTCAAACGTTAGGGTCCATGGCATTGCCCCAAGTGTCAATAGCTCTGTAGAGATGCATGTGTTTAATAAGAGTGGCTGAGCATTTTCTAGAAGTTTATGGTATTGTAGTCCTGAGTCTAGTTCCTGGAGTGTGTCAATGATACTGTTAATAAGATCAAGACAAGGGCACAGCGGTTCGTGTCCTTTGCTGAAACCAATGTCCTGAGTTTGTTCCCTAGACTCCACATGGTAGAAGGAGAGAGTCAATAAAAACTAACTCAAGTTGTCCTCGGGTCTCCAAATACGTGGCAGGTATGGTGTGTTTGTTTTCATATCCTCCTCCATATACCCTGTAGCGCATATGCGAATACATACACTAAAAGAGAAAAGCCAACCAAGCAACAACAAACCCGACAGACCCCGGCTTTGGGGTCTAGATCCATGGCTTGAAACTGCTCCTGAGTGTGGGATGTCATTGCACAGAAATGCCTGTAGCCTAACGTGGCATCCCATGGGAAAGCCAAACGGGCAGGAGTTCAAACCCCTTCTCATTTCTCTGCTCACTTGTTATATTTTGATACATGGGTTAATACATTTGATAAGAGGGCTTCTGTTGTTAAATGAGGTCCAAAACTGATAGCATCTTCTGATTTCTGTGATCCAGGGTGACCCAAGGGGCTCTATTCTCCCAGTCTTTAGAGGATCCATCCCTTTCTATTCCAATTCAGATATAACCTTGACCATACAAAGTTTTGTATCCTAGCCCAAATTTCCAGATTTCCTGTCCACAGTACATTTTCCTCTGATTCCAGATTTCCCTTTCCTCACCTCTGGTCATTTCATCACTCCTTCATTTTTCCCAAGCCTATTTGGTCAGGATTGTCCCCAAACATGTCCATGGAGCCTTTGGGTGTCTAACAGGATGCTAACACAAAGCTGTGGTTGACACAGTTAGGTTAAGACGTAGGGGTGCATATGGGCATCTTGACTCACACCTTTATTCCCAGAATTCTGAGGCAGAGGCAGGTGGATTTCTATGAGTTCAAGGCCAGTGTGATCTACATAGTGAGTTCCAGGATAGCCAGATAGACCCTATGTTAAAAAAAAAAAAGAAAAGAAAGAAAGAACAGAAAAAGAAAAAGGAAAAAGAAAGAGTTGGGGCCAGTAGGGGACATTTTCAAAGCACACAAGCACGCCACCGATGTGAGACACTACCTTTGTTAAGTCCCTTCTGATCTGTCTTCAGCCCAGCCTTCCTGCTGCAGCAGGCAGGCTTGGCCCCTTCTGGTTAGCTTTGTTTCTTTATACTTCTAGCTTCTGCTCACTTAAGTTTCTTTTTTAGGGCAGACAGTGGAACTAGAAAACATCAAAATGGGCAGATCTCTTACTAGAATAGACATCTTTTATAACTGTCTGAGAGCAAATATGCCTTCCTTATCTCAGCCTCTTTTATCTCGCTCAGTCCCGGACCTCGCAGAACTAAAAGGTGCAGTAAAGCGATTCCTCATACTCAAGGACTTTCTTCTCTCCAAGATGGATTTGGCTGTTACCTCTTCCAATGGTTTAGAATTCCCTTTGCACCCTCCTTTAACGCATTTTCACAGAGCCAGTGAGTAACTAAAAAAAAAAAATCTGTTCTCGACCCAAGTGAACCTCCTAGGCTGTGCTGAGCTATCCCAATACCTTGAAGGATTTTACTCCTTGGAAGACGTTAAAGAGAAATGACAGCCTGCATGACCCTGTATGCCTTCGAGGATCGCCATAACTGGGATGGGGAGGAGATGAGGACACAGTAAAGCTTGTCCCTGGCGGGCTGTGCTCACTCTGGGGGAGGGCGCCAACTTCAACAGCAGCCTGGACCCTTAGCTCATTTATTTAATGCACTGGAATCGAGGAGCTGCGTTTACTGTATATGGTTGAATGAGGATGCAGGATTAGTTGATTTCTGTGGAATTCTCTTAGGGCAAGGGTCACCTGGAGGAGACAGCCGTGGCTGCTAGTTTCCACACCCATAGCCAGCACTGGTACTTGGAACAGAGAAAGGGTCTTCCATCCCTCTGAGTCTCAGAGCTTCCCCCAGGGAAGGTTTTCCAGTCCCACAATCCAAAGCATTGGGGTCCTTGACATGAGCATGTTCATGTCAACCAAACGTTCACGCAGTATTCATCTGCTCCTTAAACATAACTCAGGGCATCCTCCATACCCCTCAGGAGTCCACGTGTTATTCAGGTATTTAAAAACTTCAGGGGAAGCACGTAAAATAACTACAAAAGGAGGAAGAAAGAGGAAATGGGAAAGGAACACCACGGTTAATTCATTCAGCGCACTTACTGTTGCTGACTGTGGCTCGGGGTGGGGGGGATGGGAATCTTTATAACAGAGAGGTTGCTCGTCAGGTGTTTGTGAGTTGTGCTTCTCAACATACAACAGGCATTTCCCAAAGGCTCCCCGGGCTGGCCTTTGCTAGGTCTCAAACTCTGCAGAGAATGGTCCAGAAAGGCTTCCTGTAAGCCGAGAGATGAAAAGGCACCCAATTGTCTACATCTTAGCTCTGTCCAGGAACCCTGTGGCCCTGTTCACCTTCTGCTTCAAAAGGAGCAGCCCCCTGCTGCCTGGTTGCTTTAGAACTCCTACCATTGTATCCAGGCTCTTTGTGCTGAGAAACCTGCTCACCCTCCCGACAAGACAGCACCCCCAAAGATAGAGAAATACAGGCTCATAGGGTTCCTAGCATTTCGACTGCACCATTTTGTTGCTCCAAGGAAAGTGAGATGATGTTGTCACCCAGGGAGGTGGTTGACCAAGCAGAACCTCAGAGGTATCCATACATGTGTGCCAGGATGTGTACATTCCTCGTGTATAAATATGACTTGTTAATGTGTATGCATATATGAAATATGTGTGCTCAGTGGGGTTGGGGGAGTAAAGGGTCAGAGTTACCACTATAGTACAGGGTTGATTTTCCCACGGAGGATCCAGAAGTTAGATTTATTAGTGTCCTCCAAATTGTCACAATCCATGGGTCTCATCCACATTAACCAATCCATGAAAACTGTATAAATCAGAATGCTGATGTGGGATTCCCCTCTGTATGCTGTGCATATCATTGGTTAATAAAGGAACTGCTTTGGGCTTATAGCAGAGCTATAGGGGAACAGAGCTAGGTGGGGAAAACTAAACTGAATGCTGGGAGGAAGGAGGTGGAGAGAAGCCATGTATCCCTGCCAGAGACAGACGCCAGTTGGAATCTTGCTGGTAAGCCACAGCCTCGTGGCGATACACAGATTACTAGAAATGGGTTAAATTAAGATGTAAGAGTTAGCCAATATGAAGTTAGAGTTAATGGGCCAAGCAGTAACTTAAATAATATAGTTTCTGTGTGATTATTTCGGGGCTAAGTGGCCGGGAACTAACTAGTGGCCTCCTTACTACAGAATGCCAATTGTGTGGCTTATATAAAATCAAATGTCCAAAGTGACCACAGAACACATACCTGTTGGTCAAAGCATTGACTCTGTAGGCCCCCAGGCTCTGTCACCTGCAGTCTCACAACTTGGTTTGGTGCTGGTCTATACACTGCCTCAGACCGCCTTTCTTTCAGTGTCCACACACCCTGGAGAACTAGCTTATGCTCACACTGGAAGCCCCAGGCTTGATGAAGGCTGTGCGGTGGTTAAGGCAAGTTAAGTGGATGATCTTCATGGCCGGTGTTACTGACCCAAGTGGCCACAGACCCAGATACATTTGGGTTTACTTGTTTCTGTTCTTCCTATACTGGTACTGGGATCCCCTGAAAACCTCGTGTTTTGGGGCATTCCTATCTCTTCTACCCGAGTTCTCACATTCACAGTGATCTGTTTCTTAAAAATGGCCTTAAATAGAGACCCTGGGCTGAGTATGAAACTTGCACTTGCCTATCATGCAAAAGATCCCAGGTTCATTGTCCTTGCACCAAAAAGACAAAATGTTACTTCTTTACTCAGTGCATGCTTGGTGTGAGGTTTGGGGCTCCTGCCTCCTACTTTGGATGTGAACAAGCTCATGTCTGTCTCTTTGACTATTGCAGAAGATGGAACACAGTGTATTATGTGCAAATCTTCCTAGCTTATTAGTCAGAAGGAAGCGTCCCTGGGAGATGTCATGTCCCATCTCACTGTCTCTCACTGAGATTGACTACAGGTGGGCTGGAATTGATGCGACAGCACCGCTCAGAGCTCAGCTCCTGGCATCTCCGAGATCTGGGGTTATGGCTCTTCTTCAGAGCTCTGTAGTTTTGGGTAAACTTTAGCCTCGCTTACAGACCTCACTGTAAGAATATAGGATTAGTCACAGGTATCATGTCAGAAAGTTGCTCACACATGCACATAGCAAGCATTTTCCAAGTGTAAGGAACTAGGAACTATGGTAGGTACCCAGGGGCATGGGAGTCATCAAATAGACAGGTATTCTTTTTTTTTTTTTTTTGGTTTTTTGAGACAAGGTTTCTCTGTGGTTTTGGTGCCTGTCCTGGAACTCACTCTGTAGACCAGGCTGGTCTCGAACTCACAGAGATCCGCCTGCCTCTGCCTCCCGAGTGCTGGGATTAAAGGCATGCACCACCACCGCCCGACTAGACAGGTATTCTTATTCCCATGTTCCAGAGAGGAGCAGTAGACAGTGTGCTGGTTTGAATAAGAAACGGTCCCTAGAGACTCAGGCATTTAAGCACATGATCCTCAGTTGGTGGCATTGTTTGGGGAGGTAGTGAAATCTTGCTTACAGCCGTCCATCTGCTGGGGGTGGACTTTGGAAGTTCATAGCCTTGCTCCGTTTTCAGTTCACTCTCTCTGCTTCCTGTTCTCGGTTGAGGATGTGACCTCTCAACTCTTCCACATTTATGCACTCTCCTTCCGGAAAACTCACATAAACCCTGTAAATAGCCTTGTGGTGTTTATCACAGCAGCAGAAAGGTGCCTAAGACAGATGGTAAAGGGGATAAATTAGCAACCTGTTTAATATCAGAAAGTGATACATGCTATAAAGAAAAATAAAGGACAACAGGGATGTTATGACAAACAAATGGAAAATACACATTATATATGTGTGTGTGCATATGTATGTTTATTAGAGTGTCCAGCATACAAAATACAGCTGTTCTTGATCCAGCTACAATTACAGAGCACAGTGGACCCCTCAGAAAACCCCACGTCTCTGTACTTTCGCACGTAATCCATCACACTATCCACGATCCCCGTAATCCTGAAGAAAATATAGTATTTTCCTGGTTCTGCTAACTATAGAAATCTAGGAAAATATTTTGAGCAGAAGATAAGTTTACTTCATTCCTCAGAGATAACCAGTGTTTGTGTTTGACAAATATTATCAGGGGCTCGTCTTTTGGACACATTTTTAAAAATGCAAATAAATTCATGCCCATCACTGTGCTCTCGGCCATGCGCCTCCCCCGCGTGCCTCCCCCGCGCGCCTCCCCCGAGCGCCTCCCCCGCGCGCCTCCCCCACGCGCCTCCCCCACGCGCCTCCCCCGGCAGCCATGGGCTCACATGTCTGTGTCACTGCTTGGACGCAGCCCACGGGGAAGATTCGATTCCAAACTTCTCATCTACTTCTCATGCTACACATCATTTCCATCCCAAGTTTCATTTCTAGAGAATTCTTTTCTGATGAAGGTACCTACCCCATTGTTTGGCCTGAGTATGTATTGGATTTGTCATGGGAAACTAAATATTGTTTCTATATTTACATGAATTTTAACTGCTTTTTATAGACCCATCTGTGGAAGAATAAATAAAACACTCTCATGGGATAGTTCCATGCCAACTTTGCTTTTTCCAGTCTACTCAATGTGATTGATTTCAACTTTCAACTTAAGTGATGTATTTTACATCTATCATATCAGGATACCATATTGGTTTCTGTTAGATTGTCTTAATTAGGGTTTCTATTGCTGTGATGAAACACCATGACCAAAAGCAGCTTGGGGAGGAAAGGGTTTGTTTGGCTTATACTTTCATATTATAGTCCATTGCTGAGGGAAGTTAGGGAGAAACTCAAATAGAGAAGGAACCTGGAGACATGAGCTAATGCAGAGGCCCTGGGGTAGTGCTGCTGACTGGCCTGCTCCTCGTGAATTGACTGCTTTCCTATACAACCTGGGAGCATCAACCCAGGGGTAGCACCACCCACAATTAATTGGGCCCTCCCACATTAATAATCAATCAAGAAAATGCACCACAGGGTTTCCCAGATCAGATGGGAACATTTTCTCAGTTGCAGTTCCCTTTTCCAAAATGACTCTAACTTGTGTCAAGTTGACATAAACTAGCCAGGACAAGAATGAAGAAGAGTAAGATATGATCCTTGCTGTAAACTGATGTTTCTTTCCCAATGCTGGCTGCCAGTCTGACTACCACAGTCCCAAATAACTGATTTAGAGACTGAATATTAATTATAAATGTGCAGTCAATAGCTCAGGCTTATTACTAGCTAACTCTTACATTTTAAGTTAACCTATATTCCTTATTTATAATCTTCCATGTGGCAGTACCTTTGTTAGCATGGCACATTTATCTCTCCTGTTCCCTCTCAATTTGACTTGGCCACCTAACTTTATCCTGTTCAGCTACTGGCTAGTCAACTTGTTTATTAAACCGATCATAGTGACATATATTCTCACAGTGTACAGAAGGATTATTCCACAGTACCTTGCCCTCAAGGAGTCCATGGCAGGCACACAAGTATCTGCAACACAACATATGGATAGAATTACGGAGGTTCAGAATGGGGAGACCCCGTTGACACAGCCATCAAAAGATGGGAATGTCCTGTATGTGATGAAAACCAGTGGCGATGAGAACAAGACATGAAAAAGAAGTGTATTTGTGGTATTGGTGCCTCATGTATGCTAGACTGGGACTCTGTCACTGTCCTACCTCCCAACCAAGAATCAAGAAGGTCTAGATAGGGCAATATGATGAGATAAACATATGTGACCAATGTTTTGGGGAACTGTCCTCTTCAGCACAGAGAGCACATAAGGAAATAGACAACAGGCCCAAAGGGTACTTTGAGCCCAAATGGTAACACTGTTTTTGTTTGGTTGGTAGTGTCACCTCAGCTCCCTAGGGCCCCTTATTCACAGAGACTGGAATGTTTGTTTAGGGGCTTCACCCCAGCTCCTGGCATCCATTTCGGAATGTTGGGTGGAAAGCTCCATTTCAAGCCACCTCCCCTGGAAGTTTCCACAGTCCAGACTCCACCTCCAAGGAAGCCAGCCAAATGGGCGACCCCTCCCCAGGGAGGGTCAAGACCACTCCCATATGCTATCTAAACTGCTCCCCAGAGAAGGAACATGTGGTCTCCCCTTTTCCCTCTCCATGTTTTCCTGGGTGGCCACCCAGGAGCGCTGGCAACCATTAAACCTGGGCCTCTTCTAATTCGGTCTGATTTGCTCTGGTTTGCATTATTGTGTCCATGGAGAGATTTATCGGGTCACAAACAAACAACAGTTTTCACTTGGTTCTAGCTTGCAGCAGGGTTAAATAAAGATCTCAGGTGTGTGAACGAAGTGGAGGCAGTAAGAGCCATTACAGTTGTGGTTGCCAGAAAGCCTCACAGACATAGTGATGACATTCTCTTGTAGAATACACTCGAGGAGAAAGGAAACCAGCAAACAGACTCCAGACCATTGTGCTATGGGATCTATAGGTTATGGGGGTGGGGGGATGGGGGCAAGAGTAGAGTCACTGACCACTTGGGATTCTCAGGCGTCTCCTAAGTCAAGAGCAAAGGACTGCAGTGTGGAGAGAGAGCTGGTTTGTTTGGAGACATAATTGAACTCGGGACGAGTACAATCCAGTTCTCTGTTAAACCCCAGACTCCTGGGCGCACTCAAGGCTAGGGGGATGTATTCTGGAGTCTGCACTAAATAACTCACTTGCTCTGTGCACTCAAAATGATGTAATCCAACCTTTTCTTACTTGAGTTTCTCCTGCAAGACTGTGACACTAATAGATCTCCTCCTCCTACTCCTCGCGCTGTGGAGAGGAATGGCATTTGAGATGCTCCGTGCTCTTAGCACAGAGTCTGCTGCATAATAAGACGAGTTAGCTTATGTCGTCACGCTGAGTGACAAGAGTCCTACAAAATCATCCGAAGGGACAAATGATTTTTTTTTTTTTGTCTCTTTGCGTCCTTTTAAAATTTATTCAGGGGAGAAGTTCTAAGTGAGAATGTAGGTAACGGAGCTCAGAAAATTTCTGTGTTCTTTCTAGGAGAAACGTCTAAACTGAGGCCCAACATGACTTGCTAAAGGCTGACCAGTTAGAGCCAACAGCATGCCAGGGTGTGGGCCATCTGCGAGGACCCGTGGGAGGTGGCTGTGATAGTTAGCCCTGACCATCCACTTCTGGGTGTGCCTGGGAGGATTTTCCAGACAGACAGGATTAGCTAAAGGGTATGGGCGGCTCTGTTTCTTAGCCTGAGGACCCAGTTGTAATTAAAGGGACAGAAGAGTGTAAGTTCAGACGCTCCCTTCTGTTTCCTGGCTTCCAGATGAGGGCTGCTCAGTGCCACCAGGCCTCTTTCCACCGTGATGGACAGAAATCTCTGAGATCGTGAGCCCGAATAAACCTTGTTTGTCCCTCACACTGTTTTTCTGTTGGGGGGGGCATTCTTATTTCACAGCAATCAAGGGCGTGACTAATCCAGTGACTGGTGGGGTGTCTTTGGAGATGTCTGGTAAGAGACCGCGAAGGGAGCTATTGTGTGGGGTGGTTTTGAAGGTACCGGTAGCGAGTGATATTTTCTCTGCACAGGTCAGGCTTCAGAAGAGGCCTCACACCAAGAGAGCAGGAAAAACATACTGCTGACAGTATTTTCTGAAAAGATTACTGTTTCTTTTTGAACACCATTTCACTTTCTCATAACTTAAAACTACCACGCATCAACTTCCTGCTTATCACCTCTGGAAGATTCTAGGGCTCCCTTGAAATAGCTCTCGGGCTACAGGTCAGTGGGAGGTAAATGGTTCCTTTTGCTTCACAGACAGAAGTGCCGGAATTTGCTAGCTGAAGCCAGGTTCTCTCAGAGGGAATGATAGTGGAGAAGGGTTGAAGGCCAGGGGTCAAGAATTCTCCTGAGCGAGGTGATACACTCAAGTCTGCTCAAAACACGAGCTACTTCCAGGGTGATTTTCTTCAGAAGTGGTGATCAACGATACCTTCCGGGAAATCAATTCTGCCTTGAACTACGATTTACACTGTCTATTACTTCATCTTCTGTTAGTGAATTAAACTCTAGTCAAGCTTATTTCTTGGTTTGCATTTTTTCCTTAATTATTCTGAGCTAAGCTCTCCCCCACGGAACTCCAGAAAGATGGATAAAATATGCGTTTGTGTGTGAAGCAGCAGCGACAGACACCTACACAGCAAACCCGGCTGTGTGGGACGCCGCCTTTCTCGCAAGTCATTTCAGGTCAGAAACACCTCTGCTCCCAAAGGATGCCATTCAGAGACCCCCCGCCCCCCCCCCACACAGAGACACACAGACACACAAACAGACAGACACACAAACAGACAGACACACACAGACACACAGACACACACACACAGAGACACACACACAGACACAAACACAGACATACACAAACACACACACAGACACACACACAGAGACACACAAACAGACAGACACACACAGACACACACATAGACACACACACACACACACACACGCCTCTCTATGCATTTTAGGAGTGTCATGGAGCAGTCTCTGTACTGAACCCTCTCAAGACTATGACCAAGGCTGTTTTTTTGCCCCCAGAGGAGTATGGGATACCAAGAATTCTCAGATTATTTGGTTCAATGGGAAATCCAATGCATTATTTCCACAGGACTTGGAGTTCAAACTCAGAGGAGTTTGCTTCATTATCATCTCATTAGTAAAAATTGCTTAAAAAATAGCATTAGTACTTATCACTGTGGGACACTAGGAAGCAGCAAAGAATTTCAGTGACTAACTTGGCAAGTGACCTCCTGTGCCACAGACAGAATAGGGGCATGGTGTTTGAAGGTGGTTTTGTTTGTTTGTGTTTTGTTTTGTTTTTGGTCTGTCCCTTCTCACGTACAGATGCAAGGAAGGCCTCAGAGTGTCACAGACATCTTGGCACCCTGAAGATAAAGTTCACACCCTGACCATCGTTATGCCTGGATTGTGGAGTCCCCCAAAACCCTTCAAGAAGACCGGGTTCCATTTGTAAAAGCAAAAGCCTTTATTTAAGCTTGAAGGTGGACTCTCTGTGTGCCCAATGCATTGGCACAACCAGAGTCTCGAGCTCAGTGGGGATGGGGTTTTTATCATAGCAGAGGTTGAGGTGAGGGATTTCTAAGGTTCATGACCCCTGATTGACTGGCATTTGTCTAGGGGTGTCCTGATGAAGGGAGATGGGTGTGTGCTGGGCTAAGGGATATCAGCTGCTCCAATATACAATGGTTGGAACATTAGGTATTTCCTTTGGAATGTTAGGTATTTTCCCCTTCAATGGTCCTGTCATGGGTAGTGCCTGGGTGGTCTCTGTTGAGTTAGTCATGGTTGGACCCTACAAGGGTAAGGGAACACAAAGGCTTCTAAATGGTACTATGGAGACACCACTCTGGTTCTCCACTGCGTGTGTCTCAACTTCCTGCTGTCTGAGAGAAAGAGTGAAAAATTATAATGGGCTTTATTTGCACTGCTATGGTTTGAATCTGAAATATTCTGCACAGGGTCATGTGACTGGACACGGTTTCAGCTAGGAAATGCTGTTTTGGGAGGTGGGGCCTGGCAGGTGGAAGGGTCAGTTGAAGAACTGCCTTTGAGGGTTAGAGACCAGCCTTGCTTCTACCCATAATCTACTTCATGGTTGACTGCCATGATGTGACCAGCTGCCATGAAATGAATCTCTCCAGCCATCATTTCTTCCCAGCCCTGACCAGCTGAAATATCCTGAAAGCAGTAACTGATAGATAGATAAGTAGATAGATAGAGAGATAGATAGATAGATGAATGGATAGATGATAGATAGAAGAATGGATAGATAGATGAATATATATATATATATATAGATAGATAGATAGATAGATAGATGAATGATGGATGGACAGACGGATGATAGATAGATAGATAGATAGATAGATACGTGATGGATGAACAGATAGATGATAGGTAAATAGATAGATAGATCCTGAAAGCATGAATCAATAGAGAGATAGTGTTTAGTTGGAAGTGTCACCCCAGGTCCTGGCATCTATTTTGAAACGTTGGGCAAAAAGTTCGATTTCAAGCCCTTCTCCCTGGGAGTTGCCTCAGTCCAAACTCCACCTCTGAGAAAACTCGCCAAATGGTGACCCCTCCCCAGGGAGGGTCAAGACCACTCCCACAGGGTATTTAAATTGCCCCCCAGAGAATGAACGCATGGTCTTTCTGGTTCTCCTTGGTCTCCCCGGTTCTCCTTTCCCCCTCTCTGTGTTTTCCCGGAGGGCTTCCCAGGAGCGCTGGCTTCCATTAAACCTGGGCTTCTTCTAATTTGGTCAGATTTGTATTATTGCGTCGATGGAGAGGTTTGTCGGGCCAGAAAAAAACTTAACAGATCAATAGATAGATGATAGATAAAGACATATAATATGATAAAGAGATAGGGAAATAGATCCTCTCTTAAGTTCTTTCTGTTATGTGTCTTGACTTAGTGATGGAAAAAGCTGACTGGTGCAGGCTGATCTGAGTTGCCACTTGAGAGAGAGAGAGAGAGAGAGAGAGAGAGAGAGAGAGAGAGAGAGAGATTGGGGGATTGACATGTGCCTTACCAGTTTTATCAAGTTTTAAAGGGGAAAACCACAAGTAGGGAGGCGGTTGTACCAATTCAGACCAGTGCAGAGGGTGAGCAACTAGGTGTTGTGTGAAAAGGGGTTGGGGGACAGGATACAGATGATACAGTATTCAGAAAGAGAGAGAAAGGGATAAGAACAAAGACATTTAGGGGAAAGAAACAAGGAATGAGTGGGGGACCCTGGTGTCATGGAGCAAAAATCATTCTGTGTGATTCTCTTCAGACAAAGTTCAAGAACAAGTAAAGGGAATCTGTTGTTACTTCTGGACACCACATAGTCTCTGCTTAGTGATACTAATGGTTTCCCCCCTTGTTTTGAAAAGTGTCTACTCCCATCTTAGCTATGAAAATTCATTAGGCTCTAAAGCGTGATGTGCTTCTCTGAACATACAGTTATTCAGGAGTGCAATGCCCTGCTTTACTGGGAATGGCTCTCTCTGCAGAAGTGCAAGCAGCCATGTGTGGTGCAAGCTCATTGGGAGGAATCATGACTGAAGTCCAGTCTCTGGTCCTCTAGGACTAACCTTCTGGGATCCCCCAATCTTTCAGCGATTTGATTTTTACTTTTCCACAAGTTAGATAAATTTGAGGCCGTCACAATAGCTTTCTTTTAAAACCGTATGTTCAGGAAAGTACATTGGCTTTCAACTCTCTGAAACTGTTATTTTTTGGAGCACTTCTGCACATGAAGGCTTTGTGAGACACCCGCACTTCCTCCCAGTCCCTGGGGACAGGAATGGGGGCTGTGTCAAGTAGGTGCTCAGCTTTAGGGGACCCTGCAGGAGCCTCCAAAGCTGCACCCAGCTCTGTTCTAACTCTGGCCTGGGCATTCCAGTAGCTTCACATGTCACATCCTTGCTGTCAGTTGGTGCTGCTGCTTGGTTCTTATTTTAAGTGGGTGAATATGGAGGGGACCACACTGTCATCACTCGGATTTACATCTTCCTCACAGGTATGCAAATTGAGCACCTTCACAAGATATATTCCGCACCTGCATCTTAAGAAGCATCCTTGATCAACTCTTGCTCATTTTCGACACTTCGCTTCTCTTTTTACCGGCATTTCCGTGTGGATTCTAAATGAGAGTCTTTCCTTGGATATGTGCTCGTGAGCATTTTTCCTACTTCTACAGCTTCAGTTTCCAGCATCCTAATGACATTTTATAATAAGTGAATTTTTTTTTATATCTTGGTAAAATTCAAGGTATCTTTTATCCTATGGTTAGAGGTTCTTATACTCAATTTAAGAAAGTTCTGCCTATTGTATGACCATGGAACTATTAACATACATTTCTTTTTAAAAGTTGTTTTAGTTTTCACATTTAGACTATGTTAATGTATTTTTTCTTATGAATATTAGCCTCATGTTATATTTTTTGTGTATGGTGTGAGGCAAAGGTCAAAATGGATTTTTAAATTATGGGTGGGAAAGACCCAGCCCTTATTCATAAAAGACGACTGCTTGCTTCCTCCACCTCCTTCCCTTCCAGATTTATTTATTTAACGTGTATGGATGTTTTGCCTGCATATATGTCTGTGCAAATGTGTGTGTCTGATACCAACAGAGGCCAGAAGAGGGTTATGGATCCCCTGGAACTGGGATAACAGGTGGCTGTGAGCCACCATGTGGGTGCTGGGAATCAGGCTTAGGTCCTCTAGAAGAGCAGCCAGAGCTATTAGCCTTAGAGCCATCTCTCCAGCCCGTAAGTGCCGCTATGAATCCATCGTGCCCTTCCTTTTGCCATAAGTATGGAAGACGCTTGATCTGTTCTAACTTTATTTATAGGTGGTTCTGGGGCTGAATCCAGAGCTTCCTGTGCGCTCGGCAAGAGCTCAACCACCGAGCTATATGCATCCATCGTGAATTATTTCCTACTAGAAGAAGCCAGAGACTAACATTGGCGTAGATTATGAGTTTGTATATCTTTACATTTTCCTCCATATCTTTAAGTCGTCTCAAGAACATAGTTTTAAATATGTGTCTAAGAGTCTACCACAGATATGTGCAATCATTTTCCTGATAGAGATATGTGTCCTCTAACTTCTATTTATAATAGATGATTCGAAGGTCCTATCCTTATTAATAACTATTCACACACACACGTTTTATAACTTTCTTTAGGTAAGCTCCTAGACATGGAATTGTGGGTTAAATGCACAGAATGTGGGATGCGGAGCTGGCTTAACGGGAAGAATGCTTGCTATGTAAGCATAACGACCCGGGTTCAGAACCCAGCATCTATGTCAAAAAGCTAGGCTTGGCCGCATACATGCCTGGAACCCCAGTGCTGTGGTGGGGTTTGAGGAGGAGGAGGTGGAGACAGACAGACGGCTAGGGTTGCTGAGCCACCAGCATGGCTCCATGTCCGTTGAGAAACCCGGTCCCAGTGGAATAACGCAGAGAAGGATAGAGCTATATCCCCCTCTGGCATGTATCCCCCCCAACACACGTGTGCATACATCATACATGTACCACACACACACATAAACACACGGAATTTTCAAAATTCTTGATAGGAACTGACAAACCCAGCACAGAGTTAAACCCCAGCTGAAGGGACAGGTGGTCTGTGCATGTTGAAGTCTCTCACTCTGCAGCCGAGAAGCCAACCAATCACTTTTCAAATACAAATAGATTTGCTTAACTTTTCTTCTAACACACTACAGGATTTTCCTACTATTTTCTACTATTTCCACAGATTGGAAATTATTCGATATAAATGTGAAGTTAGCTGTCCCAAGAGACAGTAAAAAATTCCAGGAACTGGAGAGATGGTTCAGGGGTTAAGAGTACTTGTTGCTTTTGCGGGGCAGTGGTGGCACACACCTTTAATCCCAGCACATGGGAGGCAGAGGCAGGCTGATCTCTGTGAGTTCGAGACCAGCCTGGTCTACAAGAGCTAGTTCCAGGATAGGCTCCAAAGCTACACAGAGAAACCCTGTCTCGGAAAAAAAAAAAAAAAAGTACTTGTTGCTTTTACAGAAGACCCGGGTTTGGTTCCCAGCATGCATCTTACAACCATCTTAGCTCTGGTTACAGGGGATATGATGCCCTCTTCTGGCCTCTGGAGGCACTGGGCATGCATGTAGTGCATCTGCATACAGGCAAGCAAACACTGATACAAATAAAATGAATCTAAAGAAACCCAACATTTCTGTAGACTTTTTGCTTTGCTTTGTTTGCTCTGCATTTTTATCTTATTGGTCTCTTGCTTGTTTGTTTTTTGTTTTGTTTTATTGGGTTTTTTTTTCTTTTGTATTCCTTGTTTCGTTTTTGAAAGAGAGAGAACATAAAGTTGGGTAGGTAGGGAGATGGGGAGCATCTGGGAGCAATTGGGGGAAGGAAAAACGTGATCAAAATGTACTGTGTGAAAAAATTAAAAAACAAATACAAAGTAATGCAACGTTGAAGACTACCTATGTTTTCTTGTACTTGAGTTCCCCAAATGCAGGTAACAGCGAGGGACACAGTGCTCACACTCAGCACGCTCCCGAAACCCTTTCAGGTCACGAGTTCCTTCCCTTCCTTTCATCCATCGTCAGCTTCCCTTATTTCCAGGGCCATGCGGGGGTCAATAGTGAAATGGAAACATCACAGGGCATGTTCTCGAGGAGCAAGGCCTCACAGGAAGGCCTTAGCGTAAAGGGGATGTGGCCGCAGGGAAATGCTTAGCATTCCACGGGGCTTCCTGCTTCACCTTTAGCTCAATTAAAAAGAAAGATGAGATAAAAAAGGAGAAGCAGGGTCGAGAGGACAGGGAACCCCATCTCTAAAGTCCTGTTTTGCAAAAAAGATCGAAAGTGACTGTGGTCACTTTGCCATCCCAGAGTACTCCAAGACGGAGGACCCATGCCAGCTGCTCTGCAGTTTCAGCACACAGCTCCTTCTGGATTAGAGAACGGGACTCTCTTGGTTACCATGGTGATGGAGGGTTTCATGGGAAGGTGCCTACTTATCTTTACAAAGCTAGAGTTTATTCTTCAGAACAAAGTCAAAATTACATACCTTATGATTCAGGGAGAGGAACCTTTGTGCTTTGCACGCTAACCAGGGTCACAGTGACAGCACCTACCTCCCTTCTGCTGGCTGGTCGGCCACTGCCACCTGGGCTGGCACCAAAGGAGGATTCGTGTCTGTTTTGTGTGTGTCTGAAGCACAGCATATGCATTTAGAGGAATGTTCTTCCTTTCTCAGTGAGAAAGGGGATAGAGCAGCCAATGGCCCCATGCAGAAGCCTGAAGGTGTAAATCTTTTGGAGAACACCTATGGGACACTACTGTCTTGCCTGTTGGAGCCCTGGAAGGCAGATACTGCCGTGGTCCATTGGGGCGGGGTTTCTACTTGAGCTTCCTGAGCAAGCAAGATGAACGAAGGCCATCATTAAATGAACATTTCTGCTCTCATGGTTTTGTTTTATTGTATGTGTGTGCATGTGTGTATTATGTGTATATACATGTGTGAGCATGTATGTATGTGTACTTGTGTCTGTGTGTGTCTATGCGTGAATGTGTGGATGTGTATGAAGATATGTGTGTGTTTATGTGCATATGTGGATACGCATGCGTGTATGTGAATGTATGTGTGCATGTGTATGCATGTTTATGTGTGTATTGTGTATATGTAGTGTATGTGTGTATGCATGTGTATGTATAATGTGCACATGTATATATGTATATTAATATGTATATGTAGATTGTGTATATATGAATGTATTTGTATGTCCATGTGTGTGTTTGTATATATGTGTATTTATAGGTGTGCATATGAGTACATGTATGTGTTTGTATATATGTGTATGAATGTGTTTTGTGTATGTGAGTATATGTATGTGTATGCATGTGTATATGTTTGTGTATTGCTGTGTGTATTGTGTTTGTATGTGTGTGTTTATGTGTGTCTGGTTGTATGTGTATTTATATGTGAGTATGCTGTTATCTTTATTAGTTTTTACTTTTCTTGTAACATTACTTTCAAAAGCTTCCAATTTTTGCCTTGGTCAAACAAATCTGCATGAGAAAATGTCTGAGTGGCTGGATAAATATCAGTCAATAAAGTGCTGTCCTGTAAACACAAGGACAGAACCCTGTAAAGGGCCCTGTGTGTGGTTCTGTGCATTGTAACCTCAACCTGGGAGGTGGAGAGAAGTGGAGTCCTGGGCTAGGTGTCTGGGCCGCCTACTCTACTCAGTGAGCTGAGGTCCCAATGAGAGACGGTATCTCAAAACACAAGGTGGGGCAATACCTGCAGGCCTTGGTCCAGTGTTGTCCTGGGCAACCTGATATAGAGCCTACAGGACAGAGTGCGGCATGGGGACCCCACACAGACAACCCTAACACACAAGCTGAGGCTGGTGCCTGCGGGAAAAGCTCACAGATGCAGCGCATCACCGCTTGCCCTCTGGGGTTTGTCTCCTGGATGTGGCCATATTTGTAACACCGAGGTTACTGACTATCCTGGGGCAAAGCTGAAGTAGCACCGCACCCCCCCCCCCCAACTGCATGTCCATGGAAGCCCGAAGGCAGGTTTAGGCCAAGCGCCTTGCTACACAGGAAGTGTGAGCTCAGTGGGACAGGCTTGCCTGCATTTGTCACTGGTAAGGCACACAAGGGCTGAGTGGTTGAGTGGTTCCATTTCAAGGAGACTGGGGAGGGGAGTCTGTGTTTTAGCCTTGTTTTGAACCCCAGCACCATAAAAAACAAACATAAAACAATGTATTTTAGAGATGTGTATGTGTCTGAAATAGAGGGGCCAGGACTCTGGGCAGGACGGAAGGAACTGGCTCCAGAGGGCTCCATGGGAATGGGGGTGTGGTTAAGAGGGGGTTCATGAGGCCTCTCGCTGTTTCTTCTATGTCTTCTACATAATTTGTAAAGTTTCTTTTCTTGGAGTGCAATTAAAAAAAAAACACCACAGAACATATTTCTCTACTTTGTTTTGTTTTGCTGACAAGAGTGGGCTCAGGGGCATTTCTTCTGGTCTTCAGCCCTTGGAAACCATCAGGAAACTTCCGTGGATGCTTCAGAGTCTCATTCCCGCTGCCCAATCCCCACATAACATTTTCATAGAGTTTACACTGAATACTTGCTTTGATTTGCTCATTATAGTCTTTGGGTCTGCCTGTTACTTTAACCTTTTACTTATTCTTTCTCTCTCTCTGTCTCTCTCTGTCTCCCTGTGTGTGTGTGTGTGTGTGTGTGTGTGTGTGTGTGTGCATGTGTGTGTTGCTGGGTTGTGCATGTATGTGCAGGCACACCCATACCTAGACGCTAGAGATCATCCTAGATATTGTTACTCAAAAGCCAGAGTCACCCACTCTTATTTTGAGGCAGGATCTTTCACTGGCCTCGACATTGTCAATTAAGCTAGGCTGGTCAGTGAGCCCCAGGGATTCCCCTGTTACTGTTTCCTTAGACTGGAAGTGGTACCACTAGGCCACACCACACTCAGCTCTTAATATGGGCTTTGGAGATTGAATTCAATTCTTTGTGCTTTTTGAGGCAAACACTGTACCAACTAAGTCACCTCTCAAGCCACAGCCTAATAAAGAAGGCTTCAACTATATTCTGCTGGGGCCAGAGACCTACATCTCTGTGCTTGCCTGGCGTGCATGACGTCCTGGGTTTCACCCCAGAGCCATAAAAACTGAAGATGGCGGTATATCTTCATCTGTTAGTTCAGATCTTAGGAGACAGAAGTGGGATGATAAGAGGTTCAAGGTCATCCTTGGATGCAGAGCAAGTTTGAGGCCAGCCTGGACTACATGAGACCAATTTCATGGTCCCTTAGGTAGGCCTATTAGAGGGTACTCCAATTGCCACACCCAATTGTCTGGTGACTCCACCCAACAAGAGGAAGTCAGATTCAGTCAGCCATCACCTCAATTCCCTAAACAGAAATTGGGGTTGCCTTTTCAGAGGGTGGAATGATAAGGACCGGAGACAGAAATGAGCAAGCACGTTGGGGTGGGGACCTTGATTCATGTCCTCATCTATAAGCTGATGTCCTGGTTCTGTCCCGACTAGAGGCTGGGGTGTCATGAGTGTTCGGGAGCTCCGGTCCTGGCTCCTAAACGATTTCAGAGTTACCTCTTCAGAGGAGGAAAAGTTACAGGAACATCGAAGGGAAGATGTTGCACCCTGGACAAAAGAATGGAACCTACCATGGGTGGGGACTTGCCCTTCTGCCATCCCATAAATAAGTTAATCCAATCGGGCCGGCCAGTCACCTGGCGAAAGGACCACCTCTAGGGAAGGCAGACTTACCCTATGCCCCACTAAAGAGATAGGAGGAAAGCTTAGGTCTTTAATGACATCCTATACTTTCCCTTCCCAGAATTCCTGCACCCAGCACAGCCCACAAGCCACTCTGAGGACCCAGGAAGGCCTAACTTTGCATTGTTTCTTGTCTCTCTCCCCACACTCTGGATGCTTGCCAGAGCTCAAGTGTGCTTTCTCTGGTGTTTGGTTTTTCACTCTTTCTCAAAGCTCTCCTCCCCACTGTTCATTTGTCCACCGTCTGACTGACTTCCATGTCTAACTAGATGGCACAGCCTCTTTCTCCCCTCTTAAGCTCCTACCTATGAATCCTGTAATAAACTTAAAAAAAAAAAAGTGAAATGTTCTTCTGTGGAGAATAACGACACCAAGTTCTATTTGTGTCTGACCTTTATTCTCTAGAGTTCAGAATCCTGAGAACTCACCTCCTTCCCAAATTCTGGGGGATAGGAGACCCCCTGAATTGGTGGCTGAGTTCTGTCCTTCACTCACAGGTCCCCAAGCTGAGGCTGGATTCTGAGCCTGTCCGCTTTCCCTCAGTGCGTCTGGGTTTTGTGTCACCTCTGTCTTCAATGAAGGCTAAGAGAGAACCTGGAAAATGCTGACTGTTTTGACATTGCTGAGTGGTAGATTTAGAACGAGATTCAGGAAGCTGCCCTTTCACAGCGCGCAGCAGATTGCTGGGCTGTGTGTGGTGGTTGAACATAAGTCAGGAGTCATTCCTCATCTGTTCCTTGCTGGATGATGATTCGTAGAGCGCCGTGCCTTATGCAAGAGACCTCGCCTTTCATGATGAGCTAAAAAGTCCACAGACCATGGCCATGTTTCTGCGTTGAGCTCTGTTCATCCCACTGATGTCCTCCCCAGTCGCTGTCAGAAAGAGTTTTTGTCCTTCATGGCTTGGGTGGGGATAAGGGTACAGACGGAGGCCAGAGGCCCCAGCCACCCGATAACTAAGAAGACGCCGGGGTGCTAGCACAGGTCTCAGAAGCACTCGTAGCGTTAACATAGGTGTAAAGAATTCTCTTCGTTTACTGTCAGACCTGTAAGGTGAAAAATACATTCATCTGTGCAAAAAACAGCACAAATGTAGAACTCCCTCTGTTTTTTACTTGTTAATGTTATGAGTTACAACTGTTACATTACAACTGCAATTATTCCCTTCAACAGTGGCGGCCGTCATCCAATGGTTTATGAACTTGACAGACACAAAGGGAGAGAGGAGGGGCGCACAATGTACGTTCTCTCTGCCTTTTAGGAAACATGGAGTTGTCCCTTTGAACACGCGTAGCTACAGGAAGGGTGCTGTTGTAGACATCAAGGGATGGGTGTTGTCCAAACAGAAAAGCCCAGTAAGTGTTACCATGGCAAAACGGGAAGTGTCTACGTCACTCATCGTGCTAAGAGCATCTCTGTAAATAAATGAGTTACGGGCAAGATTCTTGCCAAGAGAATTAATGTATGGATTGAGCATACTGAACGCCAAGATGGCTTCCTGAAAAAGGTAAAGAAAAACAATTAAGTGGGGGGGAGGCCGAAGAGAAAGTTACCTGGGTCCAACCGAAGTGCACCCACAAAGTGCACACTGGAAAAAAGCTGCGGGTGCCCACTCCCTATGGCCTCATGGCTTAATGTACAAAAAGAAATAAAGAGCCTAGATGGCAAAGAGCTTTTCTTAAAAAAATAAAAGAATATAACAATTAAAATTAAAGAATAAAATAAAAATCAAGCTTTTTAAAAACGTACGATCTGATGGATTTTGACAGGTATGTCCATACATCCCACTAAGACAAGGGTCCTATCCATCAGTCTAGGTTTCTTTGGCTTCTTCATAATTGATCCCCATTTCCATCTGTTCTCACAAAACCCCTGACCAGGTTTCGGTCACCACAGACTAGTTTGCATTCTCTAGAATTCAATATAGCTGGAATCAAAGCATATGTCCCTTGTTTAGGTAACTTTCTTCACTCAGCCGAAGTATGTGGGGATTCTCTTCCGTTATTGTATGTAACTAGCTCATTGCTATTCACTACTGAGAAGGAGTTCACTGCGGACTTTACACAGCACACTTCTCTTATTAACCTGTGGGCAGGCTTATGGGTTCTTTCTAGTTTGGGATTATTACAATGCAGCTGCTACAAACAGTCATGGACAAGTCTGTGTACAAGAAATTCTTTCATTTCCCTTGGGTGAATTCCTGGGGTTAGAATGTCTGGGTCGTGAGGTCATTTGTAGGTAGCTACACTTCTAAGAGAAGTGCTGACTTGCCCGAGAAGTTCATGACCTGGCGACTCTGTCTTTCTAGCTCTTACATCCGGGTCACTCTGATGGGCTCAGGTTAGTATCTCTTTGTAGCTTCAGTTCATATCTCCCTGACAAAGATGACCACTTCCCCTGCAAACAAAAAAAAAAGCTGTTTTTTTTTGTGAAGTTCCCTTTTTATCCCATAATATTCTCCTTTCAACCTGGGCCTTTCTCGTTGGATCTTCACAGGGTCACTTAATGAACAAGAGTTTTTATTTTATTTTAACAAAATCTAGTTCTCCAGCTTTGTCTTTTTCACGGTCCCTACTTAATAATTCAAAAGTACCAAGATTTTATCCCAGAACTATGGCTTTATGTGGTAGTTGTGATGGCTATTGGTTGTTAACTTGACTACTAATAGGCTTTCTATAATACAATAATAGGTTTCTCTGCCAACTCAGTAAGCCAAATCAAGCTGAACTGAAAAACAAAACAAAAGAACAAGTTTAGTCGAGCAATACAACTCCAGGGGGAACCCCAGCCCCAGAGACTGGGGCAGGAGAAGTCACATGCCCCATCTAGCAGTGAGCTTATATAGCCCATAGGTGAGGGGTAATGAGGTATCTATCCTCCACAAGTTGGATTTGTGCCCAAGTATGGTCAAAAGCTGACCACTTTAGCAGGGTCTTGGGCCACTGGCAACTTTAAGGGGAGGAGCTGCTGCAGCTGCCAAGAAATCAAAACTGGGCTTTTTGGAGCCTTTTCTTTGTTGGCGATTCTCTGAGAGGGCAGGGTTTGGAGAGAGAGGAATGGAGCTTTCTGAATCAAGCAGGAGTGAACTGATTGTTCCAGCCGCACAACCAGCTCTGGGGTTGATTAAAAGTCCCCAGATGGAGAGCACAGCTGGGAAGGATTCTTTCTGAATTCGAAGTGGGAAGGTCCACCTCTAGTCTGCATCTTTGAGGTGGGAAGGCACACCTTTAATCCAGAGGTTTTGAAGTGGGAAGAGCTACCTCTAATCTGGGGCGCACCTTCTGCTGAAAGCCTATGTAAGGACTTAGAAGAAGGAAGGTTCACTCTTTGCTGGCTTGCTCTTGCCTCCATAGCAAGCCTTTTCCTTCACTGACATCAGAGCATAATTCCTCAGGATTCCAGGGGATACTGAACACCAGCTGGGACATCCAGCCTCATGGACCCAACGACTCCTGGATTGTTGGAACCTCTGTTAATAGCCAGTCATTGTTGGGTTAGCTGGACCACAACCTGCAAGTCATTCTAATAATGATTCGTTCTAGAAGTTCAGTTACTCTAGAGAACCCGGATTAATACAGTGGCCAGGATGAGAATGGCCCTCCAAGGTTCACATATTTGAATGTTTTGTCCCCATGTAGTGGAACTGTTTGGGAAGAATTAGGAGGTGTGTCCTTGTTGGAGGAGGTATGTCCCTGGGAGTGGGATTTTGAAAGTTCAAACCCATGCCAGCCCCACCCCCCTCCTCTCTCTCTGCCTGCTGCCTGCAATTGCAGGATTTAGTCCTCATCTTCTGCTCCAGCACCATGCCTGGCTGTCTGCTGTCCTGCTTCCTGCCGTGATTGTCAGGGACTCACCCTCTGAAATCATAAGCAAGCCCCAATTAAATGTTTTCTTTTATCAGCTGCCTTGGTCATGATGCCTCATTCCAGTAATAGAACAGTAATTAAGACAGAAGTTGGTACCAAGCACTGGGGTATTACTGTGACAGGCCCGACCATGCAGTTTGTTGGAGAAATACGGAACATTTTGTTACTTTGCACTAGAAAAGTGGTTGATCACTTTAAGCAGAGATTCGTGGGCCATCTTAGGAGAAGAATGGAAGACAGTAGTTCTGAGAGCAATGCGCCTGTGGAGACCCAGCTTAAGAGGTTTTAGGGGTGATAACACTAGAGACCATTTTTGTGATATTGGCGAAGAATTTGACTTCTTTCTGCTTTTGTCCAAAAAGATCTGCCAGAGGCTGAAATTTTGGACTAATTCGGTTAGCGGAGGAGATTTCAAGACAACCTGGTGTTGACCGTCTCCCACGGTTACTAGTGATTACTCTTACTCAGATCTTGAATGAAATAGAGCACGTGGGGAAAGAGAAATACAAACCATACAGTTTGAGGAGAAATTTAATGTGCGAGCCAACTCTTCTGCTTAAGGAAATGAGAAGTTTAAAGAAAGCCCAGATGCTAAATGGAGGGAGTGATGTCCTCTGGGTAAGATCATGTCCAGCTAATCCTGCAGCCCACGAGGGTAATAAACCTGAGAGGTTTTCTTTGCTTAAAAAGCATCAACCAGTCAAATCTTATGCAAATGTAAGTCACAGAGTGAGGCAGGTTTCAGCCTAAGCAGGTAGCAGAGCTTGGCAGCTTCAACCATCAAGAAGAATGCAGAAATAAAATGCTGTGGAAACTTCTTTTGTGGTTAAGGACAGTCACTAAGGCCAGACTTCTGGCAGGGGTATCCCTGCATGGAGGCCCAGAAGGGCCATTGCATGAAGCTGTGCAGGTGAAGCCTGGATTGCATTGGAGACCCCCCCAAGACATTGGGAGACACCAGGGCTAGGGGATACCTGCCAAAGGGAGCTGCAGATAGGGAGTGGAAACTGCCTACGAGAGAAGTGTGTTGCAGTCAGGAAAGCTGGAAGGAGTAGGAAATATGATAAGTCATCTAATAAGCCCTGTAATATCAGACATGGGCGTGCAGAATTTGAAGTTTGTCCAGTTGGGTTTCATTCTTGCTCTGGCCCAGAATTTCCTCACTATGCTCATTTCCTCCCTTTTGGAATATATATTTTGTGCCATCCTGTGTTGGAAATATGTGATCTGTTTTTGATTTTGCTTCTACAGAGGGTTACACTTAAGAGATGGCCCTGAGTCTCAGAAGAAAGTTTGGACTTTGAAGCAGTCTTCAGAAGGTGGAAGACTATGGGGCCTTTTGAAGTTGGACTGAATGCATTTTACATTTACAATATAACTTCAAGCCTATGCGGGCAGAGAATGAAATGTGGTGGTTTGAATGAGAATGGTCCCCACAGGCTCAGATGTTTGAAAGCTTGGTCCTTAGTCAATGGAACTGTTTGGGAGGAGTTAGGAGGTGTGGCCTTGTTTGAGGAGGTGTGTCACTGGGGGTGGTGCTTTTGAACTTTGGAAAAAGTAAAAAAAAAAAAAGATTGCTAGGCTCTCTCTCTCTTTTTCCTCCCCCCAACCCCCTGCCTGTACATCAGGATGGAAGTTCTCAACTGCTGCTCCAGCATCATGCCTGCCTGCCTGCTGTCATGCTCCCTGCCACAATGGTCATGGACCATCTGAAACTTTACACAAACCAGCAATTAAGTGCTGTCTTTTAAAAGTTGCCCTAGCCCTTGTGTCTCTTCATAGCAATAATAACTCTGCCTTGGGTTGACCTGGTTTGTTTTTGTTTTTGCTTGCTATTGTTTTGTTTATTTGCACAGATCGAGTTGTTTGGGCATTGTTCACTGAGAAATCCCCTGCCTATGCTGAAGTGCCTTAGCATCTTTATCAAAAGTCAGTTGACCAGACTTGTGTGGATTCCCCATTTTGTTCTACCAATCAGTATCTACCATTATACCTGTACTTCATTATCATAATTACTTTTCATTTCCATATATGTTTTTACATAATTACCTTTTAGCATTTTCAAATCAGTTGGTCCAATGACCTCTAAAATAGTGACCAAACTCTTAAGAATTTTTGCAAACATAATTAAAATCCCCCTAGCATAGCTATGTTGCTGCAGATGGAAAAGTCTTTGTGTGTTCTTTGTCTGTGTCCTGAAATGTGATAAAGTGTATTCTAGTGGTTCTTCATCACACACACACACACACACACACACACACACACACACTCACACACCACATAGTAGATAAAAGTCATTTGCATATGCTGATGTAAAGCCCAGTGCTTGACACAATAGAGTGGGTGGGGTAGAGAGTCCTCCTTATCCTTGTTCTCTTCATGAAGGCGAACACACCTTGTTTCCATGGTGCTTCCAACACACGCAAACCATCCCTCTATCTTTACTCCACTTACTGACCCAGCTAAACTCTCTCTGTCAGATTTCAATGATTCCTAGGTTCCAGATTAGAAACTGCAGCAGACACACTGAAGCAGCTCCTTGTGATTTGAATTTACATTTCCCTGTTGATTCATGGTGTTGATCAGAACAGTGCTGTGCTCTGCTCGAGACTTAATAGAAAACTCTGCTGTTATTACCTTCTGAGTACAATTTAAATTTGTTCTTTCTGGAGTTATAACTGAACTTTCTCATACTGATCCTTTCTCAAGGATCTTGCAGTCACCTATCTGTGAGACCATTCTGAGTTTTTTCCTGATACAATTAGCATTTCATTGCCCAAATAGATAGCAAGATTTCATGGTGTATGTTCTCCTTTGGATTTAATTTCCTTCCTTCCTCCCTCCTTCTCTCCTTCCCTCTTCTGTCCCTCCCTCCCTCCCTCCCTCCCTCCCTCCCTCCCTCCCTCCCTCTCTCCTTTCTTTCTTTCTTTCTTTCTCTTTTCAATTTAAATAAGAGTTGTTTTGCAACAATCCTGGGAAGACCCTGCTGTGGTTTAATTCATTCCCATCATTGGGGTTCTGCTGTGTATCAGTGTTCTATGCAGGACAAATCTTGGCAATCCCTGACATACAATCCCCAAAAATAAAGTTTTAAAAAATAGTGTGTGTGTGTGTGTGTGTGTGTGTGTGTGTGTGTGTCCGTCCATCCATGTCAAAGACTTAGGAAAGGGAAAATAATGAGGTTGAACTACCAGGGTTCTGTCTCTACCTTGTTGTTTGATGAAGCTAGTCGAATTTGTGTTCAAATTTCAGGAAAACTCCACTCTAAGCAGTGTTATGACTTTCAGTGGGCAAAGCTCCCATGAGCTCGCTCGTTCAGCATTTGGAAGGGAAGGAGGGGAGGCTGACAGGCAACACTGCTAAATGTTAAATCAAAAGCTGAAAAGTCATTGAATGCAAAATAATTCAAATTCTGAGTGAGAGAGTTCAGGGAAGGACTGCTCAGTAGAAGAGGAAAGTTGTCAAACCAGCAGTAATTGAGGGAAAAGTCAGCGGAAGGGTGGATGGCTTTCTCCCCGGGAGTGAAGGGCTAAGTTAGGATGAGGAGAATGATGAGCCCTTGAGAAGATGGATGGGGGAAAGCAGGAGATACTGCTGGCTGAGCAAGAAGTGAAGGCCAGAGGCTGAGGGGCCCCACCCTGGACGTAGGAGGATCTGAGAACCGGTGAAAAGCTGCCAGGAGCAGGGATATGAATTAAAGAGGTGACCTTACAGAAATGGGAAAAAATGACCTTTCTGTAAAATCTAGAGAGAAAAGATGAGGATATTAACTAGCTAGGAATAGAAGTCATTGCAGGTTGGGATTCTAAGAGTTCCTTAGAGATCACACGGCATCCAACCCTTGCATTTTCCTGCTGGGCCAACAGCCAGAAAGAACGAGCCATCTGTCCAAGCTGGTCCACACGGTATAATACGTTTGCATGTTTTAAAAAGAAATAATCCCTAATCTTCAGAGCAACTGCATACTTGTTAAAGACACAGAGTTTTGCTACTGTTTTTGTTGTTGCTGCTATTGTCTTCCTTTTTTTCTTTTTTAAAAGGGGTCTCATGTAGCCCAGACTGGCCTCAAACTTGGTCTGTAACCAAGGATGACCTTGAACTTCTGATCCGCCTGCCTCCACACCCCCAGTGCTGGGACTGAGGTTGTATGCTACCATCCTTGGTTTAGGCAATGCTGGGATTTTGTGCTTGGCAGACAAACACCCTCCCAACTGAGTGAGGTACTCCCCTGGCCTAAGCTGCTTTTGAAAATGTCTTAGTTTATGTAACTCTCAGCGCCCTCACACCCCTCTTTGAAAAGCAGCAACTTCATTAACTTTCCTGAGAACTGGTTCATTTTGTGAGATTCATTTAAATGCTGTTTTTCAATTCTTTAAAATAAATATCACCCGCATATTTGGTGCTACACTGAAAATTCCATATACCTTAATTAAAAAAAGTGAACAGGCACACTATTTGAACAATGTCACGGCATACAAGTTCAATATTGTGTGCCAGAGGCAGGGTGGATAAAACCAAGAGAGAGCTCATGGTTTCTGCCCACCCCCTCACCCCCGCCCTAGCCTCCCTGGAGCTACAGGAAGAGTGGGTTCTTCCTGCCTCTCCTCTGTCTTTTTCCAGCCCGCCTTCTGCATTACCCTTCAGAATTACCTTTCTCTCTCTCTGTCTCTCTGTCTCTCTCTGTCTCTCTGTCTCTCTCTCTCTCTCTCTCTCTCTCTTTCCCCTGCTAGTTTCTTTTTTTTTTTTTGAGGTGGCATTTTATGAAGCTCAGGCAGGCCCAGAAGTCACTATATAGCCAAGGTGAGCCTTAAACTCCTGATCCTCCTGCCTCTACCTCCCGAGTGCTGGGATTACAGGCATGCACCTGCACAGGTCACAGGTACCTTTCTTGAATGCATGTCTCATCATAACTCTCTCACATACCAACCACAGTGCACAGTTTGACTTCACCCTCCCCCCACATCCCTGCCTGGGCTCTCGCTCTCAAGTCCTGCTCATCATCTTGTATTTCTTGCCCGTCAGGCCAGCTTACTGTTCCATTAGGTTCAGGGGTGCCCTGGGACCCCTTTGAAGTTGAGCTATTGAATCAGCATCTCCAGGGTGAGGCCAAGACACGCAGCTTGTCCAAGGCTCAGAGTCGCCATATTCTGTCAAAATGAACCATCCCATGCACAGCATCTCACTCCTGTCTGACATTCATTTGAACGCCTGTAATGTCTCATTGCGTCTATCCGTGTACACACGTGTGTCTCATTGCGTCTATCCATGTGCACACGTGTGTCTCATTCCATCTATCCGTGTGCACACGTGTGTCTCATTCCATCTATCCGTGTGCACACGTGGGTCTCATTGCGTCTATCTGTGTGCACACGTGTGTCTCATTCCATCTATCCGTGTGCACACGTGTGTCTCATTGCGTCTATCCGTGTGCACACGTGTGTCTCATTCTGTCTATCCGTGTGCACACGTGTGTCTCATTGCGTCTATCTGTGTGCACACGTGTGTCTCATTGCGTCTATCCGTGTGCACACGTGTGTCTCATTGTGTCTATCCGTGTGCACACGTGTGTCTCATTCCGTCTATCCGTGTGCACACGTGTGTCTCATTCCATCTATCCGTGTGCACATGTGTGCTAGAGAAAGCAGTGCTCTTTAAGCTTCAACAGTGCTTATAAGATTCATCTAAGGAATCTCTTTAGAAAGCAAAGTGCCTTGGTCTCACCCCAGAGATACTGATTCAATAGTTTGGTGTCAGAGGGGTCCCCAGGCACCGAGGAACCTAAGGGGAGCTTATTTGAAAGCAAGGAAGTCTTTTCTTGTTCCAAGCACCCATTTGCCAATGGTGGGGCGCGAGCTGGTTTGTCCCACCCACTTCTCCCCCATCACTGGATCCCCAGAGTATCAACTCCAGAGATTCCAACATCTCCTCTCTCCCTTCCCACTCTCTGGGAGGTAGGATATGCAGAACTCATTTATATTCCCCCAAGTAGGTGAGAATACATTCCGGGCCATCACCATTCAATAATGGAAGCTTTGTGCAAAGTGGTGACAGGTGAGAGGAATGATTTCATTTTTCACTCTGACAATTGGGTGAAGCAGATAGCTGGCAGTTCTGCAAAGGTTTTATGCCCACATAGTTACCCAAGGGATCTGCTTAGCAACCAAGAGTCGCTGCAAGGAGAAGATGAAGCAGATGCTTCTCCCGGCAACATCTTGGGATTGAGCTGCCGAGGAGCAGGGCTGGAAGGGGGGCAGCCCAGATTCAGGTCTGCTTGTTTCCCGGTCTCCCGAAAGTCCAGTCCTGAATGCCCAGTCCCATCCCCAGGGCGCATGAAGAGCTTACCATGCCAGGAGCTTCTCTCCCACTGAGATTGGCTGTGCTTTATTATATTTCCTCTTTGTGTAACTATTGTTTAACTCTAAAAGTCAACCAATTTGTTGAAGTTTTGAAGGGGTCCAATAAATAGCACGGGTCTTCCGTGCTTTACTTACCATTCCTTGGTGAGACTAATATCACAGAGCTGCACTTAGGACTGCGGAAGCTGGTTTCCAAATTCTGAATTTAACCCTTCCACTCTGGGGACCTCCCACCCCACCACCCATCCTTTTCATGGGTGGGGTCACTGCTTCCAGTCTTGTGAGCTGGGGTGAGCTGGGGTGCTGGTAGGGTGTCCATAGAGAAAGGGGAAGGACAGGGGATCGAAACTTCCAGGTTCTTTTAATCCAGTCTAGAAAATCTTTCTGCATCCCAGAGGAAGGTGGGGCCCACGAGGAAGCCTGGTAGGAGCAGGATCCAGACTGCTGAGCTGGCTTTACTGAAAAAGATCTGGAAAACGTTACAGAGTCAAAGAACAATGCAGAAGCGACAAGGAACCCCAGAGCTGTTTCTTCTCTCTAAGACAAGCATTCCTTACCTTCGAAGGTATCTTGCGATGGAATTTTGCATTTTATTTTATAATTAAGGCTCTATTATTTCTTCACAAAACATTTTGTTGTTAAACCTCTGGTTCTTCTTTCAATTTCATATCTCAGAAATTGAGAAGCATGATTGGTTTTGATTTTTAAGTATATCTATTATATTAGAACATCTCTCTGTGTTAAAAGAGAAGCCGTGATGCTGGAAGACCATGAAATAGTCAAGCTTCTGCATGTACAAGCGTGGGCTCAATAAACCCCACCTCTTGGTACTTCTTTATAGCCATTTCTGCTGTTTTACCCCTGCATTGTAGAGTAGATAATGTTGTGATTAATGTGATTAATGTTCCTTGTCCCTAGTTTGCCCCAATAATTTTTCCCTTTAAAACTTGGTCTTTGAGTCAATGAGATGGCTCAGGGGGGTAGAGGTGCTCACTCCCTCAAGAGAGGAAGCTCCACAAAGCTGTCCTCCACACTCACACCATGGTGCAGGTGCTGGCACTTACCTCTCTCTCTCTCTCTCTCTCTCTCTCTCTCTGTCTCTGTCTCTGTCTCTGTCTCTCTCTCTCTCTCTCTCTCTCTCTCTGTCTCTCTCTCTCTCTCTCTCTGTCTCTCTCTCTCTCTCTCTCTCTCTCTCACACACACACACACAAATAATAATAATTTTAAAAATTAAAAAGGAACTAAAAGTTGATCTTTTAATTTAGAATATTGACTTTTCAAAAGCTCTTGGGTTCATATGACCAACTTACTCCACTGAAGCTGCCCCCCCCCCCCCCCAATCTGGAGAGCACCTGGCTCAGGGCTCTAAACAGTGTGAGGTGTTAGGCATTGTCAAGGACACCTATCGTGGGATGAGGTATTGTGAGTCAGTGCTGTAGGAAAGATGAAATTTCATAGCTGTTGAGAGATGTTTATAGCCTTAGTTCTCTGGATCCTCACCTCCGTCCAGCCCATTTGCTGACCTCTTGGTTAGAGAATGAAGATTTCTGGGTGGAGTTCGGTGTCTTCCCCAGAAACACAGGCAGATGCAGGCTGGATTGTGATAAATACAAATCTATTATATTTACCAGGGAAAAAAAGAATGCACTCAGTTCTTGGCTCCCCCAAAGAACAACATAACCTAGTAAAATTAATCTTGTAGACATTGCTTATCTTGGTGGCTCCTGCCTAGGATAACAGGAAGATTCTAGAAGCTAAATGTGTTTAAAGCTTTGGTTCTTTGCTGGGATACAGATTATCTGGAGACTCAGATATTTAGGGGGTTTAGGCAAAGGATTTAGATTGGATTTGGTTCATCTTTTCCCAGTAAGATGGTCCAAAGACTTAGTGGAGTAAGCTCTTTCAAGCTATAACAGCGTGTGTTTAAATATTTCTAAAATTAGGGGGCATATAAGATTTCTGGATCAGGCAAGCTACACCAAAAGAAAGCTCTCTGGTACAGGAGCCAAAGAGTTCTCCAGGCT
This sequence comes from Microtus oregoni, assembly GCF_018167655.1. Lineage (NCBI taxonomy): Eukaryota > Metazoa > Chordata > Mammalia > Rodentia > Cricetidae > Microtus > Microtus oregoni. The sequence goes on from NW_024543073.1 coordinate 22,766,375, forward strand.
CACTACCAAGGACAATGGCTTTGGTGTGAGACGAGGGTCGTCTGTACAGACTCTTGGTAAGGAAGGGTCCAAATAGGGTGGAGGTTCAGAGAGCTGAACTACGTAGTAGTGGGAGTATATACTGCTGGAGAAAGATAGCCTACCCTGAGACTTCCTCCAAAGGATTTTGGAATCAAATTGTCTAGAAATAGCATCTCATCTACCTAGTAAAGCTCTGAGAGTTGGCTCAGGTGTCATCTGAAACCTTGTTTCCCAGGGAAGCATGGCATAGCAGATAGAGCAAGCACTTTGGGGAAACGGAGTTTCAGACACAATCCCAGACCTTAAAGATCTTCTGTGCTCAGGGGAGATGGAAAAAGGGAGGTTGTTTTCTTGGGTTCTCCTCTGCACAGTGAGATCTGCTTGGAGCAGTCCCAGACTCTCCAAGTCGGGGTGGGAGCTGGAAAGGGAGGGTTGGAGAGGGGGGAAAGCCTTCGTCAGACAACCCTGACTTGAGATGGCTTCTCTGTTAAGCTCAGAGACAGCTGAAGGGAAAGTGGCCTCTAGTCTGGCTGGGTTGAACCTTCCTATATTAGCATTTCTGGAACCCCACTCTTTCCACTCTCATTGGAAAGACAAAGATCTAAGAAGAACTGGGCAGTAATTCAGAAAATTTAAGTCAAATACTGAAAGAAGTTGGAGAGCTCAAGATGGGCTTAAAGCCCAACACGTGCTCAAACAAACAAACAAGCAAGCAAACAGAATCTTCATTAACATTTCAATCTAAAGGAAAAATAATTCAAATACCTTAGACTTAAAATGAGAGAAATTAAAGGCTTCAAATTAAAAAACTAAAACATAAAAGACATTTTGTGTATAGGAAGTTAGGAGAAAAGTTGGAATTCTAATTAAAGAATGTTCAGAGTATATTTAAGAAAAACACCAAGATACAGCTAGAAGAGATTTAAAATAACATAAATGGAAGAACTCCAGTACAGATTGCAACCTAAAAATCTATGCTACACATGATTAAAATAAAAACCAAGATCCATGAGGTAGGTATTAAAAAGTGTGAGTAGCGTTAACAGCTGAAGACTCACACGCGTGGCTCTGTCCTGAGACAACGCACTTGCACAGAGAGAGCTCATCATTTAGAGGCTCAAACCCATGACTGAGGTCCCACTGTTCTGTGGAGGGAACAAGTCACAGCAGGAGTGAGCAGTTGTACAAAACCACTCACCAGGAAGTGTGTGAGAGAGAGTGTCTGCCATTCCACGGTCCCCATCCAGGGTACACTCCCAGTGACCTGGAGACCTCTCACGATGCCCCATCATCTAAAGTTCCTATCCCTTCCCGAACATCTAAGGAGCAAGGTGACATATGAGGCTTTTAGGGGCACTTAAGATCCAAACTCTAACAGCTAAACAAAAGGTGGGCTGCAGAGGGGACTGGGGAGAGGTCTCAGGGGTTAAGAGCACTAACGTCTCTTCCAGAAGACCTGGCCTCCATTGTAAGCACCCGCTCCAGTTCCACGTGATCAGACCCCAGAGAAGAAAGAAAAGACATGGAGGGGTGGAGCAAAGACCCAACCAGGTTCGAGGGTAAGGAGTCCAGAAATGGAGCCATCCGGTAGCATCACCTCTTCCTGTGTCTGCCTCACAACACAAATGCCAGTGGCAAGGAAGTTCATCTCACAGAAAGTTGCTAAAGCTACTCCATATGGAATTATATATTCTTACTGTATTGGCTCAGAATCGAACAGAAGAAAGTGGAGTCTAAAGAGGAACCAGAAATAGTTCTTTGGTTTCCTTTGCCAAATTTCCTTGAAAAAAAAAAAGATATGCGTGAGAATCTAAAATTAGATAATCAGCTAACAAGTATTTGCTGAGTATCCCATGTTGGGGGCCTGGCAACCTTCCCTGGAAGCAACTAGAACAGACATCCTGGCCTGGGTTGCCACCAGACAGCCATGAAGCTGAATCAAGGCCAGTGTTCATAACAAGGGCCTATTGAGTGTCATTCTGACAATGTGTTTGAGGGGACATTTGATCCCTGGGACTCGCTTAGGTCCATGTTTGTTTATTTTTCCAGTGGACACTTTACAAACGTATTGGGCTGTATTTCTCCCTCTCTCCCTCGCCGTCTCTGCCTTAGATGGCATGGCAGACTTGACTGTACGGTCTAAGCAACAACAGGGGGGACACACTGCCAAGAGCCAGGGATAGCGTTTGACATTCATTCAGGCCTGGGCTTTTCTGTGTATTACCTCGTATCTTGTCTGTTCCTGCTGCTATAATGAAGTATCTTAGTCTGGGTACTGTATAAACAACAGAGATTGATAACTTAAAGCTGTGGAGGCTGGGAGATGCAAGGTCAAGAGGTCAGCAAATCCCGTGCCTGGTGAGGGCTTGCTCTCTTCTGCTTTCTGGCTTAGCCCTCATATAGCTAAGGAGCCAAATAAGCCCTTTAGTACTCAGTTGGAAGTGTCCTGACTCCCGGGCAGGATGGGTCCTCATGACCTAATCATCCCCCACAGATTTCACCTGTTAATGCCATTGCTAGCTGGAGGTTAGGCTGCCACATTTCAACACAGGAACACCGATGGAACACAGCATTCAGACCAGAGCTTCGAGTGACTCAGCTCCTACAAGTCTCATTAGCCTATTGGTAAAGAAAAGCTGCAGGAGCAAAAATAACCCAAGCGTCATTTCTTGTCTCCGACCTCAACAGATGGCCAAGCACATTCTGTTTTTTGAGGGCCTGTCTGTGGCGTCTCAGACCATGTCTTTGGTGTCCTGTGGTCCCCTCTGTGCCCCATCACCCTGGTTGTAGGGTTTGCGTGTCAGTGTCACTTATGGGTCCCATGTTAGTGGCAAGTGGGAGCTGGGGAGCCGTCTACACCTCATTCCCGAGCCTTCAGCAGACTGGAAGAGGAGGTTTTCCAGTCATCCTGACACGGACTCTCCCTCTGCTGGTCAGTGTTGGCGGACATCCGATCACACTGTGAACCCCAAGTTTGCATTGGTGTTAATTAAATAAAATTAAACTTGGGCCAGGAGGCTGAGTTAGCAACTAGTTGACAGAAAGTAGCATCAGAGGGCTTCTGGGAGAGAGAGAGAGAGAGAGAGAGAGAGAGAGAGAGAGAGAGAGAGAGAGAGAAGTAGGGAGGCCTTTTCTGGTTTGACAGAGCGGAAGGAAGCACTGGTCTTTCGAAGACACCAGCAAGGAGAGAAGATCGGCTTTTGCTACTCAGCCTCTCTGAGCTCGAAGCGTTTCACCCCAGCCCTTGAATTTTGAGTCTTATTTATAAATAGAATGAGAGACATTTAGTTAAAGCTACCTTTAGTGACAGCGACAGAGCCAGTGCCTGTGGGAACAGAATCCCCACCAGGCTGTGGCCAGAGTGACCTGGCTGCTGCTGGAGAAACAGACCTGTAACTGTGGAGTTGCAATAGCTGGCTGAAATAGTGGTAGATTAGGGCACAGCCACTGTGCCGAAGTTAAAACAACAGGTCAGATGGACTCCCAATCTTGGAATCCTGCACCAAGCAGAAAATGAGCCGTGTGATCATCTGTAAAGCATCTGCCTATTCTGAGCATCTTTCTCTTAGTCATGTGACCTGCCCTTTTTATACCAGTTTATGACACTTGAGAGAGAAAATGATGGTTAACCCCTCTTTAAAGTGTACCAGTCTCTCCAAAAAACAAGCTGGAGAAAAATGGAGTTGATTGCTTGTGTTATCTATCAGCCCAGAGTGGTAAATTTGTGTGAAGGCTGGATCCTCTTTTCTTAATAAAATTTCACTGGCCTACCTCAGCCTTCATCCTACAACAACAACAACAAAATTAAAATAAACTTAACTCCCTCCCCCATCTATGCAGTCAGAAGAACTGGCCTAGGAGCATGAAAGAGAATACAGATAGTTTCAAAAATCAAAATGATTTCCTTATTTTCATTTTATCTTGTCAAGAGACTTAGTACATTAAAGCTATTGGGAAAAGAGAAAGAAAACATGAAGCAGTTACTGTAAAATACATTTAGTTCAATAGTTCTTGAGGCAAAGCTGCAAAGACCAATGATGGGATCGGCCAATACGAGAACCAGCCTGACCATTTCAGCCATGGCTCCCACCTCAGCAGACATTGCTAATGGATTGCAGCTCTCTCACTCTCTTGCTCCCTCTCTGACCTGAGGCTGGGCTCACGCTCCTCCTCAACAAAATGCTTTAAGGTTTGCATTGCAGCTAACATTCAAATGAAACAATTGGATTTTATTATTTTATTATTACTATTTTATTATTGTTCTAGAATATTTGCAGAATATATAGTTATATCAGAAAAGCCCATGTAGCAATAGCAGTTTGAAACTATAATCATTTTTTAAAAATCAATGTAGCTATATGCTACAGGAAGCTGCTTCGTGACGTGTTCAGATAGTTGGTAGTGGCTTGTGGAAAGATTATCCATCTACCAGGAAAGGGCCAGAAAAAGTGGGGAGTGGGCCTGAGCCTGCTGCAGTTGGAGCTCAGTGATTCCTAACTCCCGGAAGCCCCTCCTGCATGTAGATTCTTAAACTGTGTCACATTTAAATATCTGTTTATTGCATTTAGACTGGGAGGTAAGCTAATTGAAATGAATTAAAATTTAAAGTGTAGTTCCCTCCCTGAAGTAGCCGCATCTGACCATCGTATTGGCGCCCTAGAGAGAACACTTCCATCGCCTTGGTTAGGTCTCCTAGCAATCTAAAGAAAATTCCACTTCTGTCTTCTCATTCTACACAATAGCCCAGCAACCTAGGGCTCAGCCTTCCCTGGTTGAAGTCAGTCTCTTTGATGTGATAGCAGAAACTGGCCTCTTAACTCCCTCCTGCGTCTATGCAGTCAGAAGAACAGGCTTAGGAGCATGAAAGAGAGCACAGACAGTTTCAAAAATCAAAACGATTTCCTTAGACAAGAAAGTCACAGGAAGAACAGATGGCACTCTCTAAAAAATGAAAATCTGGGATCAGAGAGAAGGGAAGAGCCAAGATCAGGCTCACGGTTGCTGTCAATCTTTCTCCCTGTCCCCTCAGCTTACTTCAAGTGATCATAGATGTTTCTGTTAAATCCACATATGAACTTGAAGATTTAGGTTGCACAGGGAATTGTTAGATGCAGTTGGAAAGATGCTGCTTGCTCTTTCTTGCCCAGGCTTCTCGTGATTGTGATCATCTGAACTCCTATTCGGGCTGCCAGTCTGTTGTTTTGTGCCGGAGGCAGATCAGATAGCTTTGACCTTGGAAACTCTGCGTGGAATTTTCTGCCGATGGTTCTCAGTAATAAGGTGTTTGCTCATTGGTTTCTGGGTTCTTTTTCTTTCAGAGTAAAAGTGCAGCCAAATTGACCCTTGGGGAGAAAACAGATTAGGCAGAAAATGGTGTCTCTTTAGATTTCTTACTCAAATGCACTGGTACCACCTCCCCATGAAATTGTCCCACCAGGATGCTGGCAATAATAGAACAGGCAGGCCAAGGGAGAGGGAGGGGGGCTAAGTAGAGATCTCACTTCTGGGATCCTGAGATCTCAGGAACTGAGAAGACAGAGGGTGAGTCCCGAAGATCAGCAGAAGGCTAAGTCTGAAGTGTCCCAATTGACAGTCCCCTAAGAGGTGGGGCATGGGCTCTGTCTCTGTCTGTCTGATCCAGGCAACCTTGAGAACACAGGGATCATTTGGAGGCACACCCTGCCCCTAACTGAGGCAAAGGGATGGAACAGGAGTGCATAGTAGCTAAGTGGGTAGCAGCAAATGCTGCCGAACCCTTTTATAGGAAACACTCTCGATGATTGATCTCATCAATCTCGACAATAACTCTGTGAAGTAGGTATTACTATGATTCTTCTCCAAGGTCACACAGCTAATAAGTGGCAGAGCAGGAACATAACTCTTAAAAACCCTTACTGCAGTGTTATCCTAACCTTGAGGAAGCTCTGCTGAACGCAGTCTGTGCTATTGGGTGCTTGCAGGATTTAAGCTGCCAATAAAAGTCCTATTCATCCCAAATCTACCTTTTAGATAAAAAGAATTCATGGTCCAACTAATTGTGGATGAGTTATCATGGACACCAGGTCAAAGGATACAGGTCAACCTCCTTTTCTTGGTGATTCTAAGCTGGGCACTGTCCTGGGCCACCCATTTGCACTGGGTCAGCATGGTCTATGACCTTCCCACCTGCATACTGGGGGCCTCCAACCCATTTCCCAAGGCAGACATAATCCGCCAAGAAAGAGTTATGGCTCCTATTGGGAGATGAATCTGCTTCTAGGGACATTCAGCCAATGTAGAAAACAGGGGTCACAACTTTGTGTGCATGCATTTTTCATCTTGTTACAAATGACCATGACAATGACTTATCTCGCACAACTGTGGTATCCCTACCTCAGCCATGGCAATCTGATCCCTCTTGATCCTGTTCTACAACCAGGTAGCCGAGGCTTCCTGAAACAGTGAAATATTTTCTTTTAAAAGTGGCTATATTTCAAAGGCTGGTGCCATTCCTTTCTGCCCTGGGACAGGTTCATCAATCACTTGAAGATATTTTGCAAGCAAAGGACAAATGCATTTCTCAGAGGAGCGGCCTCCACCCCAGTACCCCAATCCAAGAGCAGGTCAGGGAAGGGCTTGGGGTTCAGCCAGTCCCCTGTCTTCCAACACTAGCCATCTGGGAAGTGAATGCGCTTGCCTTCTGTTCCCACTGGGGGGTGGACATACCACAAGATGTCTGTGACTTCTGCTTCTGGAATATGTGGGTTTCTGCCAACCTACTGTCCTCCTCCCGGGAGGGAAGTTTTATAATTGAGGAAGCTTTACTTGGAACATCTAGCGGATTTATTTGCTTGAGTGTTCTAGGCATGGTATTTTCTCTCCCCAGGGCTACAGTGAAAGCTAAGAACTGGACTCTCATCGTGTGTTTGGGAAAGACCTTTATTTTGTGGCTATTTCTTGAGTGGTGGCCTCTACTATTCTCTCATGGAGGGGCTTACAATAGACAGGGGAGGTGTGTATATTTTTAGGGGCTTTGGGTTCTCTTGGGTTTCCAAAGAAGGCAGTTCTTTCAGAGAGCCTTTGCATACCCCTTCTTCTTGCATGGCAGATGGATTGGGGAGAACTTCTGTACATGTTTTCATGGTTTCTACATCTCCAGACATCTCAGTGGAAAATCTCACATGAAGCTAACCAAACCAAGGAAATCTGTCATTTGCAAGAATGATAATATACTGACCCCATACTTTTGTGGGAAAGTCTTGAAAGACGTGGAGAGATGAAATGAGGTGTGAAGAGTAGGGGCACATGGCAGGGACCAGTAGTATGAACGGAGGTACCGTGAGACGGTGGGTAACAGCACTGGTCCTCAGCCCACTTGTCTTCATTTCTAGCCATGCTGCTTTCCAGCTGGGACTCTGAGTGGTTCTTGGTGGCTTGGTCTGAAAATGTAAAGCATGCCATGGAGTTGCTAGAATTAGGGTCAGCAAGATGTTTTATTGGTTGAAGGTGCTCGCTGCTCAAGACTGATAACCCGGGTTCAATCCCCTACCACATGGAAAGTTGGAAGGAGAACAGAAATCCCATACATTTATCCTCTGACCTCTTTACTCCCCCACTACAGTACGCATATGAGCCCACCGTGATAGCAATAATAATTATACGTTACATAAAGTTTAGTTTAGTTTTGCGTCTATGGGGTTGAATTTAGGACTGTTTATCTTACATTTGGAAGATGTAATATAAAGCTTTGAAAGCGTAAGGCGTAAGATGATTGTGAGACACCGAGTGGGGTGCCTGGCATAGTGTAGATTCCTGGGCGGTATTAGCTGCTGTTATGTATGCCTAATTAAGAGACAACAGTGGAGCTGTGGAGACCTGGCCAGCGAGGTTTTGACTTAGCCAGGTTGACTTCTCCACCACTTGGGCCACCCCGTTTTCAGGGAGGTTGTCCAATGAGTTGGACCACTTTAACCTTCCACAAGCTAAGAAGCTCGGCTTCCTAAGAGCAAGGTATCTGAAAGGCAGGTGGTTTGGGAAAAGGTGCCACACACCTCCCATGCCCACCCTCCTCTGTCTGCATTTTCAAGGGTGATTTCTGAACTGATTAAAGGCACAGTCGGCATTCCTCCGCAGAGAGGGCTGCCGGGGTTTGGACGCCTTCCCCATCCTCTCCGTCTCTCTTCTCCCCAACCCACCCCAGGCCAGAGAACCCTGTGTTTCTTTTCAGTCCCTTCAAGAGGAGGGTGAAGGGCACTCAGGTAAACACAAATGGGAAGGGTAATTAAGTCTGGCAGTATTTGAAACGCGGCTCTGACCCACGACTCTGCTTGTATCTCTGACAGGCCGCTCATCTGAGGCCTGCGCAGAATCCACAGGCAGAAATCAGTAACAAACAGCCCTGGCACTAAACAGAGAGGTGCAGCCAGGCATGTTTATGAGCCACAGGGAAATTCTCCCTGATAGAGCCTCAAGGGCTGGCCTATGGCTTAGGCCAGCTGTCTAATAAAAGACCGTCTTTGTAATCAGCGCTCAGTGGAAAGGTACCATTTTCATTTATAGAAACAGCGGAGCTGCCTGCTATTTAAAGGGCCCCTCCTCCTCTTCTTCCTCACCCCAGGGCTGAGTTTTCCAGCATACTCCCTCAACCAGCTGTGTCTTGTCAAAATCCCAGCCCAGTGCCCTGGGAAGCATGATTCTGACCAACAATGCCATGTGTTCTCTGCTTTTTATACCCGGCCTGGAGTCCAGGGCTGTGGCCTCACTCACAAAAATAGCTTCCATGAAAATGGTCAGCTAGGCAGGAACAAGATGTGCTGGCTGGACTGGGGGTAGCCAGGTGATCAGTCCCCTTCAGCGTCTCCGCTGGGTGACTCATTCCACGCTGGTTCCCACACAGCTCCGGCTGAGTCAGGTTCTGAGAGCTGAGAAGGCGGGAGGGAGAGAAGCAGGCAAGACAATGCTGCTGCAGAGGCAGGAGCTCCGTGGCCCAGAGCGGAAGGTGTAGGGAACCCCAAACTCAAACCCACTTAGAGAATGAACATTGGTGAAGAAATACCGAGTTAACTGTAAACAGGCACGGTCTCTTTGTTTTTAACCCCAAGTTTATAAAAAGCTTTCCACAAGCCTTTAGCTCACCTTAAAAAACAAAAATTACTAATGGTGAACATAGGACTTCTTGGTATTGTCAAGGGCAGTAACTGGAACATGAATCCTAATTGCATTCTGGAAGGAAACCCCACCTGGCTGAAATAGATGCCCAGTCCCTCTGCTTGTCCTACAAGGGAGACCCCAATTCTATCTATCTATCTATCTATCTATCTATCTATCTATCTATCTATCTGCTTTACTTATCTAAATCATGGATGCTGAGGGCCCTTGCTGGTGTTTAAGTGTGCAACACACTCCCATGCATCCTTCAGGTCTCGACTTGAAGCCCCCTCTCTGTGAAGCATTCCTGCTGCCACCTTCCACACAGCCTCCACGTTTCCCTTCCTGCTTAGCTTGCTATGTTTAAGTACTTTGTTATCATGGCAGGCAGCAGGCAGATGGTCGAGGGAAGGCTTCATTTATGAGTCTCCTTGTTAAGCGGAGCTCCAAAGCTTTTCCTGATGACAAGAATCAACCCCAATTACTTGCAGGTTCTTGAAAGGAAGAAAACAAGCCCTGCTTCGCTGTCAGACCCGCCGTCAACCAGAGACAAGGACGGGAAGGGAAGAGGGATGGATGATAAGAATGTTTACTTCATGCTTGCTGATTTAATTGAGAAGACAGTTCGTATCCACTCCCCTCTGACCCTGGAGGAAAGAGCTTCCGCAATTCTTTTCCGTTGCTGTTGTTTAGAAATCACTCATAACCATATTTGATTTCATAAGGTAATACATTCCTTACAAATATTATAGAGATCAGGGAAGTCGTCAAGATTTAGGAAAGAAAACTTGACAATTGTTAATAAAACTCAGTAGATATGGGTCAGACTTGTGGAAGTCATACTTCAAGGAAGTTCAAGACCAACCAAGAGACTGACAGGCTAGTTCGCTCTGTTTGCCAGGCTTCTGGATAGCAGCCTATGGACAGAAAGTTACCAAACCCGTTTTTACTGGGCCATGTCTGTGGGCTAGGGGACAGCTGCCTGGCCACTGGCCCTGGGAGCATTAGAAACGGGAGGCCCAGGAACGAGTAGGCAGGCTGTCGTCTGGGGGAGATCTGCTCCATCTGCCCTGAGCTTAGTGGAAGCATCTCTCGGCCTCCTCTCCCCTGGGCCTCCTATCAGTATCTGCTGATCGAGCAGTCCCTCATGTCCACCTGTTCATGACATCAAGTCTAATTTAAGCTAAGCCTATGTGCTCCATGGAAACACACAGGCACCGGGTCTCTTATTCACATGCAGGGATGCCGGAAGAAGGCTCGTCACGAAGGTCAAAACACCTTGTTCTTCAGGATTGCCAGGGTAGTGAGTATGGCAGTCCCAGGGACCGACTGCCTGTAATGTGTACAAGCTGTGTGTGCAGACTTTCACCCACAGGCACACCGCAGGCAGCGCGAGGCACACTTCCTGGGCAGGCTTCCTCTGGTCTCCCAGGAGGCAGGGCCTGTTCTTATTCCCTCTGTACTCCCAGTATCTTGTGAAGAACCTGACAAAGATGCTTTCTAGATGAATATCATACTTCTCTTTTCAGGCTTTAATTATGACTGGATAAAGTCTGGCCCAGTGCTCGCTCATAGCGATGAACTCACCAAATCTCCCCAGGGTCTCAATAACTCACCTGTCACTCAGCTTCCGCCTTTTCAGTAGGAAGAGGACTCCTCATGTCACCAAGTCAGAGCGTAGGGGCTTCTGTCCCAAACCCATCTGAATGTCACTTCATTCACTTCCTACCCTGGCTTTCCAGTCTGTTTCCCTTCTTTTCACCTTTGCTCTCCCTCCTTGTTAAGATGGTTGTTGTTGTTGGTTGTTTGAGTCTTGTGATGTGCCTTCAGATCTAGGCTGAACCAGGTTGCCTGCCGTGGACACACACTTCAATAGCGTCTGTGCTCCTCGTGTCTGAGTCCTGCATCAGCATGGCTGTCCACGGGAACTAGATGAGATGCTCTCTGGTAAGCTTGCTCATATCTGGGTCATTGTCTCTGATGCCTGGTGGATCAAGGACTTTGTGTTTCTCTCCTTTGAGGGGGGCCATTGTTTCTCTGGAGCACTGAGTTCGGAGGCAGCAGGAAGTGATGGCTCAGAATCCATCTCGTGATTCAATTATTCAATTTAGGATTATTCAACTTAGAATTTTTATTCTCTTCATTAAGTTTTGAGTGTTTTCTTGTCCTACATTTACTTACCTTATACCTACATGTGAGCATATTCTCATCTGATCTCCACACTGGGGAAGCCTGGCTGTGAGAAGGCAATGTCTTCATCCGCCGTGGAGATACAGTTCTACGGAGCATCTTTAGGAAGTCAGGTGGCCGTGTTTCTGGTCCTGCACAGTTGCTGGCTGAGTTACCATAGTTGTATGACTGAGGACCTGCTCAGATGCCTTAGAAGAGCCCTGAGCTATAGGAGATAGGGCCGAGTTCCCTGTTTCTCAAGGGCCAAGAAGACCCTTGGCAGACTATTTATCAGTACACAGAACTGCTGCCTCCTTCAAATAACTTCACCAAAAGTCCTGAGAGGAACCAGATAATGTTGAACTTCACTGCTGAACATTCTCTACCTTGCTGTGGGATGCTCTTCTCCCCACCAGAGGCTTCCCTCGACTGAGTTCTGTTGTAATTTATTTATTTATTTCCTTATTTATTTTATTTTATTTTATTTTTGGTTCGAAACAGGGTTTCTCTGTAGCTTTGGAGCCTGTTTTGGAATTCACTCTGTGGACCAGTCTGGCCTCAAACTCACAGAGATCTGCCTGTCTCTGCCTCCCTAAGGCTGGGATTAAAGGCATGTGCCACTACTGCCTGGCTTTTTAATTTTTTTTTGGTTCCTTTGCAATTTATTACAGAACCTCTATTGGGTATTCCCTGCTTAGACTACTTTCCCCTCACCTATTCTTCTGGATTCACAGATGCATTCAAATTAAAATGTAGATTTGTGGCTTCACACTGCCGTCGTGGGAGGGAACCCTGGACTAAAAGGGACAGTGAGCACAGCTTCTCTCCTATCTTCTTCCCTTTGTCTTCTTTCTTTTGAAACGCGTTTGGTTTTGGGTGGAATTAGGGGCATACATGGAAAAGGTTAATCTGAAGTTTAGGAAACAGGTTTAGCCACTGAGTGTGAAGCCCAGAAGCAGAGAAAGGAAGGGTTCTCCAATTCTGGCAGAGTTCTACAGCAAAATCAATGCGTCTTTCAATAAAAATACCCCAATTTGTGTTATGATGACGTATACAATGGCATTTGTGGTAAGACAAGGCTGAGGGGGAAACACACTAGTCATAATGACACAGCTTGAGTGGCCAAGTGCCATGCGCGGACCTGCCAGGTTACTGGTTTAGACTGGGCATGTCTGACAGTGTCTTGAGCATTGGCATATTGGATTAGTTGATAGAAGCCACTTAAGCTGTGTCAAGAAGCATCTGCGATGCATCTAATGTCATCTGCAAAACCATGAAATGACCAGTGAGTGGCGTCAGATGTACCCTATCGAGGAGAAGGGAGCAGATATGCAATGTTCTTCCCACCTATGCAGCTTAAACTGTAGTTAGTTTGTATATCTCCACCTTCCCAAAGGACTTGAGTCACATTACTTATATTTTGGGTATGGTTATTTTTGGAAGCTCCGCTGCAGGTCTGCTGCTCTACCTTCCGTAGCGCTCTTGCTCCATGCTGAGTACTTTGCCTCACTTTTTGACTGCGTTAGTCTAATACCCCAGATGGCCAGAATGGTGGCGTTTTTTTATGGGAGTCTCCTCACCTACCGCCTCCCTGTTTCCTGTGGGTATATAATCAGGTTTTTAGCAACAGGGCTGATGTCATTATGATTTCAAGTGATTTGGCTCCAAGACAACACCCACTCTCTGAATAATGTCCATGAACACTTGACACAGTCATTTGGGTGAGTCACATTTTCCCTGTGGATGTGAGCTGCAGATGTCGAGATGGAAGCTCACCAGGTTTCCTCCTGAAATGGGACTTCCAGAAGCAGCCCCAGAACTGCAGAGCGTCCTTCTCAGAAAATGAAACCTCCAGTGGGCCAGCAAAAGCTCCAGCCAAGTGAATGCCAGCAAGTGTTCTAAAGCAATTCAAAAGATAACCAAGAGAGCAAGGGAGACCCTCTGCTTCTTCACGGAAACCCTCAAATTCACCTGAATAAAGAGTGCCAGCTCTTAACCCCAACTGCAGCCACAAACACTGAGTTATTCAATTTTCACAATAACCTTTGGATCCAGACCATGAATCCAAACACCAAATGTTTTGCAAACTCTGTCTTCCATTCTATAATGAGATAACAAAAAGGGAATGTCGTAGAATATTACTTTATGCAAAGATGTGTTACATATGTTTATGCTGCATTTGTTCAACTATGTAAAGAGGTGTTGTTGTTTTACCTTGCCTGCCTAAGGCACCTGATTGGTCTAATAAAAACTGAATGACCACTATCTAGGCAGTAGAGGGATAGGCATGGATGGTGGGCAGAGAGAATAAATAAGAGACAGAATCTAGGCTCAAGAAGAAAGAGAGAGAGAGAGAGAGAGAGAGAGAGAGAGAGAGAGAGACTGAAGGAGAAAGAGAGGGAGAAGCCTGAGGCCAGACAAGCAGGCAGCTGCCCTCCAGCCAGCATGAAGGAAATAGTGGAAGTAAGAGAAAGAAAGGGAGGAAGGAAGAAATAAAGGCAAAAAACCCCTCTGAGGCAAAAGGTAGATGAAGAGAAACAGGTTAAATTAAGTTATAAGAGCTAGCAAGAAACAAGCATAAGCTAAGGCTGAGCATTCATAACTAGTAAGAAGTCTTCATGTCACGATTTGGGACTGGTTGATGGCCCAGGAGAAAGCCTGCTACGAGGGGACATCAATGATTTTTGCCACAGGCACCTGATTATTGAGCGATTATGAGGCCCAGGTCTCCGAGTCACTGTTTTCTCACCTTCCCTTGCCTTTGCTATCTGGAGACAGGCCACCTGAGTAACAGTTCATTTCTTAAAAACAAAACAAAACAAAACAAAAAAATGTATCTTTAGAAGAAGAAGCATGTCAAAATCATATTAAGTAAACATGAAAAAATACTGTAGCTCTTTTTTTACATAATTGAAGCTTTTTTTTTTTTTTCAGTCATGGACAATCCAGGTTAAAGACTCATTTTAAGAGCTTTGTCCAAAAAAGACTGACTGAGGAAGAGAAGGTGCATTGAGCAAATGCTAAAGCCAAACTGCAGAATGATCGATCAGGTATGGTAGCCAAGAGTGGCCAAATTTGTCCAGATTGCACTTCTGTGGACCAAGATGGGAGTGTCAAGGGACTTTATTGGAAACGTGCATAGAAAAACATGGTGCTGCCTTTGTTTTTCTGTTGTCTGAGACAGGCTTCCAGATATAGTCCAGACTGGTCTCGAACCCATATTTTTACTGTCTCAGGAGTGTGCCATGATGTACAATTTAATGCTTTGAACGAATTCTTTTTTTTGCGTTTGGTGGTTTGGGGAACTCAAATCCAGGACCTTGTACATGCTAGACAAACATCCCAGCACCGAACCCCTCTCCCCAAGCTGTTCTTCCCTTTGCTTCAACCAACGTTATTTTCTTTTTCTTTTCTTTTCTTTTTTTTTATTTTTGAGACAGGGTTTCTCCGTAGCTTTTGGTTCCTGTCCTGGAACTAGCTCTTGTAGACCAGGCTGGCCTCGAACTCACAGAGATCCTCCTGCCTCTGCCTCCCGAGTGCTGGTATTAAAGGCATGCGCCACCACCGCCAGGCCTCCAACCTTATTTTCTAATGAAACATTTGGGAGGCCAGAGGAAGGGTATTCTGCCTTGCTTTCTCTAGTTTTGGCCTCACTCCACCTTAGAGCAGCTGGGGAGAAAAGATTCTCACCTGACAGAGAGCTTATGTAGAAGCCCTCAGCCTGCCTTTCTCTCATAGAAAGTACCCTGGCTGTGACAGCACACCCAAGACTAAAGAAAGTTGGTGGCAGGAGGGTCTGGAGTATAGTGTGTGATGAAAATAAAAACCAAATCCCTTTCTCGTACTTCTTCTGAGGCTGAATCTAGATGAGGAATCTTTTTCCTTTTTTAACTGATCTGAATAAAGTTTTGTGTTTGTTTAGATCAATGTTGACGGATGTGGGCAGCTGGTCTTGAGCCCAGGCCGGGGGTCATTAGCATCCTGTCCTCACAGTCTGTTAGTGTAGCTGAGCCAGAGATCTTAAAGCCGTGCTTATTCCACTTTCCCTCCCTGGAAGTGCACCCTGGCATCTCCTGCACTAACACCTGAGCCGCGATGCATATGAACGAGATGTTACTACAAAGCTCATTATTTTGTGACTAATGCATGCTTTAGGAGAGCAAACGAAGGTATAAAAATGTTTCGCCAAATGGAGGAGTCAATAAATGCAAACTATATTTAAAAAATTATAATTATTTAGTTATATATATACACATATTAAAAAGCCTAAGGTGTTGAGGAAACTAAGGTGACGGAATGAGTGTAGTTAGGGTCCTTTCGAAGGCCAAATTCTCCCATGTCACCTCCTATTATGACGGTGGAACTGAAAATGCTGTCTGTAAGTACAGGTTCCAAGGAGGCATCTCCCCTTTCCTCCCAACCTTGTTCAGAAACAGAGGCAAGGAAGAGCAGAGTTGACCAAATGAGTTCCTTTGAAAAATATTTGCATTTGAATCTCATAGAAACAACCGAAGGGGCGGTTTCTTTTGGCTCATTGTTCAATCCCAGTCCATCATGGTGTGGATGACACAGTAGAATGTCTCAGCTCTTGATGGCTGCAGCAAGCTGCACAGCTGAGGTTGTTCACATTCTGGCTGATCAGGAAGCAGAGTGCAACAGGAACCAAAGGCTGGCTATCATGTTCCAAGGCCACATGGACCAGAGGCTGGCTGTGACAGCCAAAGACCCTCCCCTAGTGACTCACTTCTCCCAGGTCCTTACTTCCCAAAGTTTCCAGAATCCCCTAAAACGGTGCCACAAGCTGGAAACTATGAGTTTTAAAACTGAGCCTGTGGAGGGACTTTTCAGATTAAAACATAATGAATAGCAAGAAAGGTTTATTAGAGATTGTAAGTAAGCCTGTATGAGAGCAGGGACCACCTAGGTTGGGTCCAGAGCTATGACTGGGGTATATCTGTACATCCATAGCCATTAAAATGAGCTCTTAGCCAATATTATTATTATTATTTCTTCTTCTTCTTCTTCTTCTTCTTCTTCTTCTTCTTCTTCTTCTTCTTCTTCTCTTTCTCCTCCTCCTCCTCCTCCTCTTCCTCCTCCTCCTCTTCTTCTTCTTCTTCTTCTTCTTCTTCTTCTTCTTCTTCTTCTTCCTTCTCCTCCTCCTTCTGATTATAATATAATTACATAATTACATCATCCCCCACGTCCCTTCCATCTTCCAAGCCTTCCCATATATCTTTCCTTGTTCTCTTTCAAACTTACGGAATCATTTTTCATTACATATGTGATAATATATATTCATACATGCATATTCCTAAATATATGAATATAATCTGCTCAGTTTGTATAATGTTACTTATGTTTTCATAAGCTACTTATAATGTTCCTATGTTTTCAGGGCTGACTTTTGGTTTTAGACAAACCCATTGGTAAGTTCTTCCCCGAGGAAGACTATTTTTCTGCTCCTGGTTCCTTGGTTACCTGTAGTTCTTTGTGTATGGTCGAGACCTCCGGGTCTTTGGCTGTCCACATTGGCATCTCTGCTGTTCAGCTCATGTTTGGGCAAAGGCTCTTTGCTCTGACGTTTGGTTCTGACATTTTCAGCAGACACAATCTCAGTGCAAACTCTCTGATCTCAGACTCTTACAGTCTTTCTGCCTCTTCTTCTGCAATGTTCCCTGAGCCTCACACATGGGAGTTATTTTGTGGATGTGTCCGCTGGGACTGGGCTCCAAGACTTCTCATTCTGTTTGGTTGTGGTTTTCTGTCATGGTCTCTATCTGTTGCAAAGAGAAGTTTTCTTGTTGAAGGGCGAGAGCTACAGTTATTTGTGTGCTTAAGAACAAATGTAGTTGGGGATTATCAACCACTCTATCTTAAAGTTTAGCCTTATTCAACTAGGTCAAACTTTATTTCCTCAAGATGTGAGTCTCTGGTACCCAGAACCCTTACAATTGGCCCAGTTCATATTTCAGTTGCATTGTCCTTCTTCAGCTTAGTGCTAATACACAACATGACTAGATCAACAAAGACCCCGGCTACTGTAGCCTGGAATGTATCACAAATATCGGACATGCTAGTCTGGTGTCTAGGGTATGGGGCACCTGGAGGTTGGAGACCTGAAATGTCCCCTAAGGTAACCCACCCTACCACAGCCCATATACAGCCCTGCAGAAGCCGATGTTTACACTAAGTACACATCAGGTCTCTATAGAGAAAGGAAAATATTGAGTTTGACTGGTAGCACAATCCAGAAGGTTCTGGAAGTGTCATTTGAAATAAAAACCTTTGGGGGTACAGGGCGGGAGACCTGAGAACAGAGGTGGTCACATGGTCTGAGCTTACCCTTCAGCCCAGGGAAGCTCCGTCAGCAGTGTGTGGAGGACTGTACCGTACCGCATGTCACTGACGCTTGAAACACTTTCCTTAAAGTCCAGGGGAAAGATCTGTGATGCCGAGGTCTGTTCTGGAAGGCCCGTCTCTCTTAAAATGGGCCTGAGAGTAGGATTTTTTAAAAAAACTAATGAGAAAATTCTTGTTTTCTGAAACAGTAGGTCCTGAATAAGCCCTTGGCGCTCATCTGAGGCTCTGGAAAACTTGCCACCTCTGAACGAATGTCCACCCAGACGCTTAGGAACAACGACTTGGAAGCGCGCGTCTCCTTCCCTCAGAGGCATGCCTTTTCTGTGGCTCATGTATAAAGTTCCAAATCTGCACCTCCCCTGATGCTCACAATTAATGACATTGGGCCAGGGTTCAGAAGGCGGGGAGGGCTCTTGGAGCCTGGCTGGCCCAAACAGACAGCAAGAGCAGGCAGATATATTGGTCAGGACAATTAGAGAGGGGGGGTCAGGGCATTGGAGGCTTTGGCCGCGAGTGCTGGCGATCCTTCGGACATGCATTAGTGTCGGCTGATCTAACCCAGTCAGACAAAGGGAATTAAAAGACAACTTTAATCAAGACGGAGCCTCTTTCCCCAGCCAGGCAGCACTGTCAGGGCCTAAGAATGTCTGATCTGGGATGTCATGGTCCAGCTTGCCTCGTGAGTGGGGGCCCCGCACCTGCGCTGGACAGCAGTGTGCTCAAACGATTCAGGTTGGGGAAGACGATCTAGATCATTCTTGCTGCTTTCCAAAGATTCCAGCTGTGAGCATGTTTTTATTTGGAGGTACCGGTAGTTGAACCCAGAGCGCCATACATGTAAAACAAGTGCTCTACCCTTAGCCACCCCTAAGCTGTTCCAGTTCCCATTTGGATACAGATGGGAGCTGAACTCTGAGTTATGAAAAAGAATACTTTTAAGTTGCTGCCACGAACTGCGTGATTAGCCCTGGAATTCAACTGTGGTTCGATAGAACGTGACTTTCAAAACCTTCTCCCATCTCTAGAGCCTCACCAAAGGCTCCTGGTCCTCCACTTGAGTGAAGGAGCCTGAGCGGGGGTGGGGGTGTGAACTGGTGCTGCAGGGGGTTGACCTTCCTATGTGTTCTCTCCTCTTCCTCACATTCAGATGGCTTGATCTGAGGCTTACTGTCAACTCTTCAATGGAAGTCCAAGGGACCTGAGGATCACTTAACAGCACTGACTGATCAACTTCTGGCTGGGGAAATCAAGAAAGGCAAACTGATCTCTGAAGGAAATGTAGGCCAACGTTTCTGAGCTCAGACGACACCTTGCAATCACATCACGGGCAATGCTTACATGCTTGGCCACACCCAGCCATTTCTCTTTTAGCTGCCTGGGGTGAGGCTCCAGTACCGATACTAGTTCTCAGTTTCTCTGGCTGTGTGTAAGAACCCCCACCGGAGGCTTCCAGTTGAGAGGAAGACTGTATGTGTGGGCACGTGTCCCATCTCTCAGCTTATTGTGTGAACGCCTGGGACAGTTCCTCACGCCTTGGCATCTTTTCCTAGGGTTTCACAGAGCACATCCACAGTGGGCTCTGAGTAATAATCAGGCATGAGTACTTGATGCACGGATGCACAGCGTCATCTCCAACTCAAACCTCCTGTCCCCTCCTCAGACCTCCCGTCCCCTCCTCAGACCTCCCATTCCCTCCTCAGACCTCCCATTCCCTCCTCAGACCTCCCATTCCCTCCTCAGACCTCCTGACCCCTCCTCAGACCTCCCATTCCCTCCTCAGAGCTCCCATTCCCTCCTCAGAGCTCCCATTCCCTCCTCAGACCTCCCATTCCCTCCTCAGACCCCCCATTCCCTCCTCAGACCTCCTGCGCCCTCCTCGGACCTCCCGCCCCCTGGAGGCAGAAACTACCACTTTAAATACGCTGCAATGCAGAGAGGGCTTCTAAGAAAAATCTGGGCCAGCTGGACCTGTGATGACTCTTCTAGTTGCTCAAGGCATGTCTAGACAGAAAAAAATCCTTGCAGACAGAGAAGGCAGATGTCTGGTGGGGATTTTTGGTGGTGGTTTCTATATTTTGGTGGAGTGTCTGATAAAGGCAGAAGGCTTCTCTCAGGCAGGTCATTGGCTTCTGTCACTTTGCGGGGAGGGTTCTCTTGATTACTAAGACTTCATATCTGGTTTTCTCTAGGAAGGGTAGGCCATGGTGCCTCTTGTCTAAAGGACTCTGGGAATATCCTCTGCAATTATTCCCTGCTACACCATTGAAAGCCAAGTACCTGTAGTCTGAACACTCAGTTTAAAATATTTATTAAAGAAGCTAATAAAATCACCCCTTCCAAAAACAAAACAAAACCAAAAACAAATCAACAGCAGCAAAAACGATGTAAATGAATCAGAAGAGAGAGCAACTGGGGTTTAGAACGAAGACTTTCTGTGCAAGTCTTGCCGCTAACAACACAAGAAGCTATATAGATAGATCTCATGGTTTTTCGTTTGTTTGGTTTGGTTTGGTTTGGTCTGGTTTTGGTTTTTTGAGACAAGGTTTCTCTGTAACTTTGAAACCTGTCTTGGAACTAGCTCTTGTAGACCAGGCTGGCCTCGAACTCACAGAGGTTGGCCTGCCTCAGCCCCCTGAGTTCTGGCATTGGCCTGTCAGTGGTGCCTGCCACTGTACCCAGAGAAAAGCAGATTTCTTGGCTTGCGTGTCTTCATGCTTTCTGCTCTCCTTATTCCTCTTCTCCCCACAGACACTAACTGAACTAAAATAAAAACCTCACAGCAGACACTCACTGAGAGCAGTCACAGTGTGTGTGTGTGTGGGGGGGGAGAGCCGAGAAGCTCTGGCACAGGGGCTCTTATGAGAGGCACCGATCTTCCCAAGGTGGGAAGGAGAGTGTGCTCCTGAGGACAGGGGCTGCCCAAAGAAGCCCAGGAATCACCTTTGAGGTCCGGCACTCCCACCAGAGTACTATGGCCTTTCTTAAGCAGCTGTCTTCTGCTCCATTGGGCTGGCATTGGGAAGAACAGTACAATCAATGTGTCAGCAGTGAGCACAATTGATCTTGCTTACAGGAGACACAAGACTGACAGTCTGCATGAAACAGCAGGGCTCACACAACTGTACTGAACAGGGAGGATGTGTGGGGACAGGCAACGCTGGAAAACGGGCTCCAGCTGGTTCGATGAAAAGGGGATATATAAATTCATGTAATTGAAAAGACTCATTATTTTTACTCTCTTCCTTTTATTCTTTCCTGTGTTGGCTCGGGGACTTCTTATAGGGACAACTCCTGTTCTAGGTCCTCCAACTGGAAGAGCAATGTATCTCCCACCAGTTCCACCAATGGTATCTGCCATCAGCTGATCGTGATACGGCTGCTCTTACTGTCCACCTCTACGCCGGACTCTGTGGCCAAGATGTCACTCTGCCCTGATGGTTAGAGCTAAGTCCACACTCATCTTGGGTCACAATTAGAAAAACAATACTTAAGTTGCAAGGGCTGAAAACATGACAGTCTGTGCTGTCTATAGAGGACTGGGGACAGTCTGGGCTGTCTATAGGAGGACTGGGGACAGTCTGTGCTGTCTATAGGAGGACTGGGGACAGTCTGGGCTGTCTATAGGAGGACCGGGACAGTCTGGGCTGTCTATAGAGGACTGGGGACAGTCTGGGCTGTCTATAGAGGACTGGGGACAGTCTGGGCTGTCTATAGAGGACTGGGGACAGTCTGGGCTGTCTATAGGAGGACTGGGGACAGTCTGGGCTGTCTATAGGAGGACTGGGGACAGACAGTCTGGGCTGTCTATAGGAGGACTGGGGACAGACAGTCTGGGCTGTCTATAGGAGGACTGGGGACAGACAGTCTGGGCTGTCTATAGGAGGACTGGGGACAGACAGTCTGGGCTGTCTATAGGAGGACCGGGACAGTCTGGGCTGTCTATAGGAGGACTGGGGACAGACAGTCTGGGCTGCTCACAGGAGGACTGGGAGCCGCCTGGGCTGCCCGTAGGAGGACAATGGGCTGCTCCAAGGGGACAGAAGCTCAGGAAAGATAAGTCCACTGGAGAAAGCAAGGGAGGAAGTTCAAAGAGAAAGAGAGATGGGGCCAACAGTGCATGCGATCTGGAGAGACTGAAGACAAAGGGAATGGTTACGGTCTCTAGACAGGGTGGTTGACTCATCTTTCTCTGAAGGGTCAGAAGTATGGGAGGGAAACAGACGAGAGCTCTGCGAGGGAGAGTGGGAGTTCCTGAGAAAGAGGCTAGGGGTTGTTGTCGGCAGAAGTCCTCAAGGAAGAAAGCAACAACTTTCTGGACCCCAATTCAGCCCCTAATCACTGAGTGACTCAGGGTACCCCACCCTGGAGCACTCTCGGTTTCTGTCCTCGAGGTCCTCAAAGCTTGCCATGAGGAAGGACCGGAAATTCGAAGACGGAGGGAGGAGAAGCAGTCCAGACTTCCAGGCTTTAGAGAAGGAGGGGCTACAGTGAGGAGCTGACATTAAGTCACATTCATCACGGCGCGGGTGCTGGCATCAGTCCAGGGGACCAGAGAAGCTTTGCCGGGAAGGTGGTGCCAGAGCCATGCTGGAGCAATATGAAGAGAGAAGTGATAGACGAGAACCACACGTTACCTTACAGGGCTCACCAGTGTGTCCCAAGTCTCACACAGGGGCTTCCGAGTATCATCATAGGCACACTCACAGCTCGGCATCACCGGAAGTCATGGGACTCCCAGGTTTGCTATAGTGTGTGAGAAAAGGGGGGTGGAGTCAGTGGCAGAAACAAGGCGGGTGAAAAGTGACCCAAGAAAAGACAAGGGGAGTAGGTGCCTGCACCGGCAGACATGAGGAAAAGGTGGGGGTTGGGAGGCTCCTCACTTTCCACCTCTTGCAGTGCCTATCCCCACCTCTCAGCCGACAATGCCGCCACATGGCATCTGAGTCTGTTGCAGCCGACAGAAACAGGCAGGATAACAAAACGCACGCATCACAGGCAGATAAAGGCGAGCAGTGTCTCACATTCCTAAAATGTCATGGCTTTTCTTTCAGAGACAAGTAATTTAAGAAAAGGGGGTGGGGGGAAAGACCCCAAACTATGGACAATGTAGAGTCCCTGGGAAGCTTCCAGAGAGGCGAGGTTTGTGTGCAGCACTGCCCTCTGCTGGCTACATCTAGCTCTGCAGTTGAATGTCACTAATATCAGCCATCTTGACAGGGAACCACAGAGAGCGCAGGTGAATTGGGCTTTTCAGTCATTGTAAATTGAGTAAGACGCTACCATTAAATCCACACTTCCTGCTCTTGAGGGACTGATTCCGCAGCTTTGGTTTTTAAACTTCCTAGTTGACTATTCTAACAAGACATGTGCTCTATGAAAAACCTTAAGGGCTTGAAAAAAAGGTTTGTTCTTTTATCATTTTAATGTACCTATAATGGTCACAGTCACTTGGAGATGGGCTATAAAAGTAGAATAATTTCCTAGAATTAGCTAACTTTCAGATAATGTCTGATAATTTCGTGATGTTAACAATAATGACCAACATGGATTGAGCATGGTACCTTTTGTACATCATATTAATTTTTTTTTTTTTGGTTTTTCGAGACAGGGTTTCGCTGCAGCTTTTGGACATCACATTAATTTATATATATATATATATATATATATATATATATATATATGTACAGATAAATGAGAGAGAGAGAGAATGTGTTATTCCTTAGGCACAGTCCACCTTCTTAAAACTTTATTTATTTATTTATATTTATTTATTTATTGAGGCAGAGTTTCTCTGTGTAAATGCCCTGGAACTATCCTGGCTATCCTGGAACTCCCTCTGCAAACCACATTGTCCTTGAACTCACAGAGATCCACCAGCCTCTGCTGGGATTAAAGGCATGTGTCAACGCCTCCAAGCCTTAATACTTTTTAGATGGTTCCTCTCACTGGCCTGGAGTCTGCCAATTAAGCTTTGAGAGCTGGCCAGCAAGCCCCAGGGGATCATCTGTTCCCACCTCCCCTGTGCTTAGCTTACAAGTACCAACTCCACCCTGTGGAGGAGGAGGGCGGAGATTCTGATGACCAGCTACCCATCTCTGTCATCCCTCCTAGTATAAGCTGGTTCACCAGGCTCCTGAGACAGCT
Source organism: Microtus oregoni (assembly GCF_018167655.1). Taxonomy (NCBI): domain Eukaryota; kingdom Metazoa; phylum Chordata; class Mammalia; order Rodentia; family Cricetidae; genus Microtus; species Microtus oregoni. Next base: position 22,790,195 of record NW_024543073.1, read on the forward strand.
ACCACCCCAGGGGGTCTTTAGCATTACACCATCGGTAAGCTTTTCTTGGTGATTAGGCACTTTATGCCTGTCGTCTTGTTTAAACCTGGCAACCCTGTGAAACAGCTAATTGCCCGTGTTTCACAAGTAAGGAAAGTAAGAACAAGCACTCCAATTTCACCCATATTCTCACAGCTGGGTCAAGTGATTTATTCTGCTCCTGTAATGGAGGCACTAACCTGGGGAAAAGTTTACCCAGAGGCCAGGCAGGGAGAAGTAGGCAGGGCTGTGACGAGGAGCAGGTCCCCACAGAACCATGACCCAGGTCAGCCTTGCTCATTGTATCTGAAGCCCTTTGATCCGGTCTCATCAGAGATTCTAAAATTGAGGGGGTGGTTGGGGTTGGGAAAGAAGGTGATAACGAAGAGGAATGCCGAGTAAAGGCTGCTGGGAAGAAAGCAGGGTTCTTAAAGGTTCTTCTCATCTTCTTTTAATAGTTCAACACCTCCTGCAGAATTGAACCCTTGGTTGCTATGCCCTGTGTCACGGAGCACACGGAGCCCTGACTTGTGTCTCACGTGTGATGACCTGCGTGGAGAGTTTCTTTCACTCATGTAGTTGGTTGTTACGGGTTTGTCCTTCTGGGAGGCTGCAGGAGGTCCTAGGTTGCTTTCCCATCTTTCTGTCCCCCCTTTTCATCACGGTCTTTATCACTGAGAAAAGCTGCAATGATTTTACGATCACCAAGTTGTCATTTGGGGTCGGTTTATAATTGTTCAAGTTTTATTTTCATTGTGAAGTGTCTCCACCCAAAAGCCAAGGGACACAGAAAAAGGTAGATACCTGACAGCAAGTTTCAAATAGCTGCATTTTCCAAATGTCTTTACATTATTGATTTCCGTATGAACCCCATGATCCTTGGAGATTAGGCACTGGCTTGCTGAAAGGAACATTCTAGACTAATTAAGTTCTGTGGCGTTTCTCTGAGCAAAGCAAACAAAACAGAAGGATTCACTAATTAGGCCGCTCTCAGAACCAAAGAAGGCTTTTTTGGTGTGTGTGTGGGGAGGGGAAGGGGGCTTTTCAAATCTTTATTTTTAACCAACACATAAAAATATACTAAAGGGTACCATATGACATTCCATATATGTGTACATTGTATAATGTTTTAAGTTAAACATACCTGTCCTCACTTATCCTCATTTCTAGTTTTTTGTTTTTTTTTTTTTTTTGAGCACACAGTACCTTGCTGTTACCCACAGCCACCATTCTGTGTGACAGAGCAGCACAGTTTCTTGCTCCTGTCTGACAGGCCCCCTCCTGCTCCAGAGTGCTTTCTGAGCACTCCAGTCAGCAACGTGACCAGGCAGCTTCATAAGAACAAAACAAAGATGAGAAACAGAAAACAACTTAATTGATTATAACCTCATCAATCACCCTGCCAATGGTCACAGGCTGTGTGGTCTCTCATGTCCAGCCGAGGCTCAGTTTCTGTGCTTAGTGTCTGTATTGGTTTATCTGTTCAGCCCAGTGCACGAGTCTGGCCTTCTGGAAAGGTCCCTGTGCAGTTTTCCAATGCTGTTACTGTCACTGGGTTTGGTGGTGGTATATCTTGATGTGGACTGTCTTGGAGACTGTTCTGTGGACGCTTGACAGGAATGACCATTGCGCGGTGCCTGGAGAAAGTGTTCTAGATTAACACTCCAGAAAAGGGGCTGACGGAGCTCAGATCGTCCACAGCGCTGCTGATTTTCTCTAGATAAATACTCTAGTCAAGGTAGCCGACAGAGCTCAGATCTTCCTCATTGCTGCTGAATTTCTTCCTGCTCTTTTTTCTTTTGAATCACTTGTTACTATTTCATACATATGAGTATTCTGTCTTTGTGTGTACCATGTGTGTCCCTGGTGCCTGCTGGGGCCAGAAGACGGTGTCAGGTCCCCTAGAGCTGCAGTTACTCGATGGTCACGAGGCACAAGGCAGGTGCTGGGAATTGAACCTGAGTCCTCTGGAAGAGGGGTCAGTGCTCTTAACCACCGAGCCATCTCTCCAGCCCCTCTACCTGTTCTCTGAACAGCCAAAGGGTGTTGCAATCTCCACGGCCGTCATAGACTTGACGATCTCTTCTTTAGGTTCCTCCACTTCCAGTTTCACACACTTTGACAATCTGTCTGAATTATGCTGTGTCTTTGGTTGAACAGAACCCTGTTATTCTGAAATGTCCCTCATTATCTCTGAAATATTCCGTGCTCTGAATGCCGCTCTGAAGAGAACATGGCCATTTCAGTTCAGCGTATTTCCCTCATCCTTTGGCTGTCTTTGTGTTGAAGGTAGAGCTCTTAAATTCTGTTTTTCATCCAATTTTTATTCCTCTGTTTTCCAAATTAGTTTAGATTATTTGACTATTCAGTATCATATTGGGCTAACCTGTTTTTGGGTAATGGATATTCCATTTCAATTCACCTATTGGTTTTTGATACTTTAGGGGTTGCAATGTGCACCCCCAAACCATCACACTCCACCAACAGGTGCCATTTCACCATTTCAGGTGAAATACAGGCTCCTTCAAACCTCTCAGTCCCTTTACCTTCCTTCTTATGTCTACAGACAGTAGACATAATATCCACTATACATTGTTTTCCCCTTTCAACAGTCATACATGTTTTTAAAATCTGACAGAGAAGAGTCGTTTTGGCTGCATCTTTGTCTTCTGTGGCTCTTTGCATCCCAAGCCCCGCTCTATGTCATCTTTCTATGTCATCAGCCCGAAGATCATCAGCAATTCTTTTGGGTAGGTCTGTTGGTCATAAATTCTTTTGTTTTTGCTTCATGACATAGGAAACCACAATGATCATGATTAGACCCTACTTTTGATCAAACGAACAAAAATGGAAAGATTAAAAAATCCCCTACTTGGCAAACTAATTTTAAAGTATACTTTTTAAAGGGAGGACTTTGAAAGGAGGCGCCAGCATAGAAATGCCCTTCCTTAGAAGGCTAAGGTTGTTTATTAGATGAAAATCCAGGGGCCCAAGCATGGGATACCCCTGTATGAGTTATTGGTCAAGGAGGCCCAGAGATCCCCAAATAACAGACTGTTGTCATTCTCTAGGTTGTGCACTGTAACGAGATGGTAAAACCCTATAGCTGATGACACTGTGCGCTTCCATTGCAGGAGAAAGAAACCAAGCTGCAGACTTCTTCCTGTCGACTAGTTTTCATTGTGGGGTGGGGGAGTGTTATCCAAGCTCCTGGGGAGAAAAGGTCACGAATGGGCTCACCTAGCACTGGACCCTGTATACTACAACACTGACCTTCTGGTCAAGATGTGCAGACCAGTGCAATAGTGGCACGACTGTTATTGGAGTAGCCAGCGGCCTTTTAAAAAATTGTATTTTAGGCCTGCTGCACAACAGAAAATTCATGCCTGTACTGCTTGTATGTATGTGTACCATATGTGTGTGCCTGGTACCTGAGGATGTGAGAAGAGGATGTCAGATCTTCTAGAACTGGAGTCACAGACAGTTGTGAGCCACCTTGTGGGTGCTGAGAATTGAATCTGGGTCCTCTGCAAAAACAAATAATCTGAACTGCTAAGCCGTCTCTCCAGCCACAGAGAAACTCTTAAAACAGTTAGACAACAGCTAATGCAGAGACCCATCCCATAACAGGGCAAGTCCTAAGAAAGCGTGAAGATTGACACTCTGTACTAAAGAGACAGCTACATCAAACCCTGGTGACTCAGGAAACTGCAGAAGAGAGAGAGGGCAGACAGGGGAAAGGCCAGAAGGTAGAAGAGGAGCAGTGTTGTGAAATCCTGTCTCTGGACATGATGGGACCACTGTGTTCACGAGCTCACTGTGGCCATGGCTGATTACCTGCACACGACCAACATAAAATCAATCTTCAACATTCTAGTATGGACTTGAGAGGCACTCAGAAGGCCTCACCCTAACTGAGGAGCTATCCATAGTTAAGGGCTGCTAGAGAAAGGGAAGATATTTTCTTTCCAGAATGTGGCTACTGCTAGGTATCCCAGACTCCAGAGGGTGGCCCCACACCCATGAATGTACGGGCACCATTGGCTGGGCTCAGTCATATAAAAGAAGAGTATATGAAGCTGGGAGGGGTAGGTTGGGGTGTATCCTGAGGAAATTAGGGTGGATACAATTAAGATACGGCATATAGATGTATGAAAATTATCAATGGATAAAAATATTCCTTAAAAATGGGAAGACCACCACAGAGACTCATCTCTGTGGATCTTGTAGACCTGGAGTCTTTTTCTCTTGTCCAGTAATTTTGATTATAATCAACACAACAGACTGTAATGGACTTACTCTATTTTGGTTCGAGTTTGTTTCTTCTGTGTTTGGTTTTATCACCCCCCCTCTCTAGCCCCTGGCTTCTTAATATGGAAGTTGGGTTATAGATTTGAGGGTTTTGTTCCCAGATAAACATTTAAAGCTCTAGATTTTCCTCTGAGTACAGTTTTAATTGTGTTCCATTTTGATAGACTATGTTCAAAATATTTTTCAGTTCCAAATATTCATTAATTTCTTTGTTCTTGTTTGAGCCATGAATTAGCTAAAGTGCTTGGTTTAAGTTCTAAACTTTTATTTATTGGTTTAAAAGTTTATTTTTATTCATGTGTACAGATGTTTCGTCTACATGTATGCCTATGCACTGTATGTATTCTTGGTGCCTATGAAGGCCAGAAGAGAACTTTGACCTTCCTGGTACTGGAGTTACAGATGGTTGTGAGCCATGCATAGAGGTGCTGGACTCTAACCTGGATCTTTTCAATGAGCAGCCAGTGGTCTTAACCACAGAGCCATCTCTTTGGCCCCCTGATATTTAAATATCTTCTCCAGATAGGGTGTTTTGATTCTGAATTCTAATTTAATCCTGGTGCGTTAATGAAGAACTGTTTCTGCTAATTAAGGATGTCAAGTATACCGAAACTTGTCTTATGACCAATACGATTGTCACCCTAGTGAATGCTGGTGTGAAATTCACGAAGCAGTCAGTCATGATTTATAAATGTTAATTGCGTGGAGTGTGGTCAGCACCTGTTTATTGCCCCTAATTTTCCATCTTTCCTGTAAATTGCTCCGCAATGTCACAGTCTTGCACTTCTCCCCTTCTACTAGTTTTTGTTTGGCTTTCCCTGTCCCATCCTGGGGATTCCACACAGGGCCTCGTGCATGCCTGAGGTGCTCAACCGCTGAGTCACGTCCTCAGCTCCCAGTTGATCTTTCCGTGAAGTTCTGAGCTTGGGTAGACAGTTGGCCTTCTGACTCACCCAGGCACAAACCAAAAGTACCTGAAAATCTACCTCTGCACCAAACACCCAAGACTGTTTTCCTTGTAATTATTGGACAGCATCCTAATTGTGTTATTATTGGCAACCACAATAAATCCAGAGGGCCCCAAAGCACACGGGTGTATGCACAATTCATGTCAGACAGGGGCTTGAGCAGCCCCAGGCTTAGGTGTCATAGGGAGATGTTGGAGCCAACCCCCACAGACACCCACAGGCTACCATATACACTGGCAGCATTCTCTTCCTTCAACATCGTGAAAGGTTTCTTTTGTCTTAGAGGGCAAACATCATCTCCTCCTGGTGATGATATAAACACAACCATGACAGTTTTCTCACAGTTACTTCTTTTCTGGCGTGTCTCCTACCCAGCCTTTAACTTCTCTGAGGTCTTTCTAATTTAAACTGAGAAGTGGGCTTTCCTATAGGAACCATTTATGGGCATCATGTTTTCCCTCATTTGCCAGTGTCTTTGCATAGTTCGGTCATCTATAGTTAATGTGATTATTACATAATTGGGTTAAAATACAATAGCTTGTTGTTTGTTTTCTAATTGCCCCCAAATGATCTTTGTTCTTTATTTGATTTTTAAGATCCAATTTCGAATCCATTGACTTTGAAAAGAGAAAAACACACTGTACTGTTTCTCCTCTGTTAATTTTTTGCTTATAGCTTTTTCCTTTTTTAAACTTGTTATTGTAGTGAGTGCTACAATATGAATTTTTAACCTGGAAAACCTCTCTTCAGAGATAATCTTTTCCTTCATAGTGTTGTCTTTCTGCTTCTTTCATCCACCCTCTGTAATTACCCTTGTCATACATGTTACATGCATGTAAACCTTGCATGCACGGTTACCAGAAAGTTTAGATAATAAAAACATCTTTTTTTTTCTTAAAGGTTTAACTTACAGGTTCTGTGTTTCATACAGGTTCACTGTCTGGCTTTCTTTTCTTTTTTTTAAAATTTATTTATTTATTAAGGATTTCTGCCTCCTCCCCGCCACCGCCTCCCATTTCCCTCTCCCTTCCCCGATTAAGTCCCCCTCCCTCATCAGCTCGAAGAGCAATCAGGGTTCCCTGACCTGTGGGAAGTCCAAGGACCACCCACCTCCATCCAGGTCTAGTAAGGTGAGCGTCCAAACTGCCTAGGCTCCCCCAAAGCCAGTACGTGCAGTAGGATCAAAAACCCACTGCGATTGTTCTTGAGTTCTCAGTAGTCCTCATTGTCCGCTATGTTCAGCAAGTCCGGTTTTATCCCATGCTTTTTCAGACCCAGGCCAGCTGGCCTTAGTGAGTTCCTGACAGAACATCCCCATTGTCTCAGTGTGTGGGTGCACCCCTCGCAGTCCTGAGTTCCTTGCTTTTGCTCCCTCTCCTTCTGCTCCTGATTTGGACCTTAAGATTTCTGTCCGGTGCTCCAATGTGGGTCTCTGTCTCTGTCTCCTTTCATCGCCTGATGAAGGTTAATATTCAGGAGGATGCCTATGTGTTTGTCTTTGGATTCACATCCACATTCCTATCTGGAATTGCATGCATCTGTTTAAAAATTACCTCCTGGGGCTGGAGAGATGGCTCAGAGATTAAGAGCACTGGCTGTTTTCCTAGAGATCCTGAGTTCAAGTCCCAGCAACCCACATGGTGGTTCACAGCCATCTGTAATGAGATCTGGCGCCCTCTTCTGGCATGCAGGCATACATGCAGGTAGAATGTTGTATACACAATAAATAAATAAATCTTTCATTTCTTTCCCTGAAAGCCTCCCTAGCGATAACTGTACCCAGCTTCAGTAGCCTAACAATGCCTTATTTGCTATCTTTACTTTTGAAGGTATTTTTGCTGGTTGCAGATTCTAGGTTATTAGTAACTTCTATTATTATTGTGACTTATTGCATATTAATTAGTAGGGTGAGTGCCTCCTCAATTCTTTTGTTTTCCCCTCAAATTTATTTTTCCCACAATAATCTTAGATATCTTGTCTAATTAAAAGAACTTACCATTTTTTAAAAATTCCATGTATAGGTTACCTTGGGAGTAATCCACACGTTTTTGATCCTATACCTGTGTATGAAGCAAGCTTGTCTCTCCACCTTTTCTCAAGCGTTCATTTGCATTACAAAGAAATGTCCTCCAACACGTCTTAAATATTTCTTACTGTATTTGGCGGTCTTTCCTATTTTTGTGATTGTTCCTGTAGTAGATGGCACCTCCTTGTTATCTGTTCTCAGGTGCCTTTGTGTAGGAGGCCACACTCCTCTCCACCAATGTGGGAGGCCATTCCTCTCCACCACTGGTGTGGGCCCAACCGCCCGGCTCCACACACTCCCACTTTCCATTCATTTGCTGGTGCTTTTTCAAGCCTGCGGTGTAGCGGTTGTGCACTCTTGCAGCTGAATGTCCTTTTCACACAGTCCTGAGGGTGCCTTTTTTAGTCCCTTCTGGTTTTGAATGCTTTAGTCTTCACCTAAAACCCTTTTCATCCTGTTGCATTATGTTTCAAGGTAGCTTCTTTTCCACATGGTTAGATGGGTTTCGCCTTGATCCCATCTGCAGTAGGAACCACTTCCCGTGGAGTCCCGCGGGCCTGTCTTGTGCCGGCATCTGCGTGACTTGGTTCGCATTCCCTCGGCTGGCTCCGTTCTTAGATAATTTTTATGTTTATTTTTTGACTCTGACTTCCTTCAGCTATGGTTAGGAGAAAACTCTGAAGAACACCCACACATGGCACAATTTTGGAAGTTTGATTTCTGGAGATCTCCTCTTCTGCCACCCACAACGGCAGCAGACAGTCAACTTCCTGCCACAGCCTTCCACCGGTGGACAGAGTTTTTCTCGTCCTTATATGGACAGAACAGCCCCATCTGGCTTTTAGTTCTCCTCAACAAGATCAGTTCTGTCTCCTATCACTTGCAGCCCGGGGCTCGGCCCTGCTCCTGCAGCTCTTATTGACCCTGCACCTAGTTGCCGCATCCCTATGTGAGCCATTTGCTTTCAGCATCTGCTCAATGCTACAGTTTTGATTTTCTATTGTCTTCTTGGCGTTTGGGAATTTTCCTTGCTTGTTGAGTTTGGCTAGGAGACAATGGTAACAGCAACAGTGGCAAAGGCATTTTGACTTTGCAGTAAACAGGGTGACCCTTGTCCCTCTTGTGCCCTGATGTCCTTGACACAACAGGAAGCAGCAGGCAGTTTGCAGAGGTAATCTTTGACTCCAATCCATAACAATCGCCTGAGAGAGGACTGGAGGCTTTTGCAACAGTTGCCATGGTTGTTTTTGTTACTAATACCATTACGTAATCTCACTGATTTTAAGAAGCTTAGATAGTGTTTTCCCGAGAGAAAGGGGTCCACAAATTCAAATGGCAAGCGGGCTAGATTTTCTGTCCTATAATGTGTAGCTCAGCTTCTCAAGGTAAAGAATGGGAGCTGATGAAGGGCAAAGCAGTCAGAGGCCCTGACTGACAGCTTCTGTCACACAGCGGTGAGGCTGAACTCCCGGGTCTGCAGAATTCACCTTTACTGACTTGCATGACACCTCAGCGGGGTGGGGGGTGAGGGAAGGCACAGAGCGCCAACAGTAATTGTTAGTAAGCCCAGTTGGAGGACGCGGGGGAGATGCTCTGAAGCCAAGGTTCTGAATGTTTCTCATTAATTATCTTCAAAACAAACTCTCAGCCTAAAAACCCCAATTAGAGAGCCATGTACGGCTCGGACAGCCGTCGTGGTAAATTCGCGATGTGCTGGTTTTCATTTCAGAAATTGGAGTGGTCCAGTGGAAACTGTGGCCTCTGAAGGCTGCCAGACTGGCTTCAGATTCCTTCTCTCCCATTTGCCAGTTTGAGGGCAGTGGACAGATTACCTGGCGGGAGGCCGTGCGCCTCAGTTTCCTCTTCTGAAATAGAGATAACAGTATGGCAGTGTACACTTCTTAACGCTCTGGCACAGATGAAACCAGCAGATACCTGAAGAACCTAAGCTGTTCCGTGGGAGGGCTGGCCATCATCCAGCCCCTTACAGGGTACCTCTTGGTCCTTCCATGACCTTATTGGGACACAAGCTACCTCTGATTTGGTGGGTATGTCAGCAAGGACTATCATGAGGATCCTAAAGACAGACCCTCCTGCCTAAGCAGAGGACCCGGGATCTGGAAACCGGTGGCTCTTTCCTTCCTCTGCCATGTTCCCTTCCTTTTTGGCCTCTTGCAGTTCCTTTTCATTCTTTTGGCTCCAACATCCTCTCCATCTCCTCTGCTGGCTTTTCACACCAAGCCCCCTTCTCTGGAGTGTCCCTGGACCTGCAGCTTGCTCTCAGGGCCCGGAACTTCAGAAGCCAGACTGGTGCTAGCCCTTGAGTGGTTTCTATGCTACAGCCCTACCCAACCAAAATGGAGCTCCTAAGCCCAGTGATGGCTTCTTCTCAGGAAAGGGCCCAGAAAACTCAGCTGAGGGCGAGTCTGCTACCTCCCCAGCTGGAGAGTTCTCTTGGCTAGGAAGGGGTGAGTGATGGCTTCAGTCCCTGCAAAACCCTTTTCTCAAATGAGCATTTGATGTGCCAAGCTGACTTCACCTCTCTTTAACTGCTTGCAAGGCGTCCTGTCCACTTTGGCTTTGATTAAGAGATGCTGAAGCTTGGGTAAATGATGAAAGATATCGGAGCAAAGAGATTAAAGCTGCGCTTTGTTCTTACTGGAAAGTTTAATGTTTGAGCCTTCACCATTATGTCTGAGGGGAGGACAGCAAAGCCAGCCTGTGGGGGGCACACTGACTAGTGAGTCTTTCTGAATGAGTTCTTAGCAGACTTCTTTGGTACTCTCACTTGTCACTTGCTAACAAGTGCTGCTCACACAGATCCAACACTTCGATATATATACGTTTACACACCTAGAACTCTGTGCTTCCACCAGGATCGCAATGTGAAGAAACTGAAGTCAGTGAGAAAGTGGTGCGGCTACTGTTTGTTTATCTGTGTTGCTATAACAACAGGCTAGTAATCGAGCACCTGAGTACAATAGAAACATACAGCCTTGCTGTTCTGAGACAGGGGGTTGCTGCAGTACACTCCCCTTGGTGTGTGTGTCTGTGTGTGTGTGTGTGTGTGTGTGTCTGTGTGTGTGTGTGTGTCTGTGTCTGTGTCTGTGTGTGTGTGTGTGTGTAGAGTGGCCTCTCTCTTAGCTCTGCTAATGTCTTGGCTTGTGCGCCATAAACCCAGTCTGCATGTGGCATACTCCTGGTGTGCGTGCCTGTGTCTAGATTTCTCTTTTATAAGGACATCAGTCATATTGGGTTAGCCCACCCTTCTCCAGAATGACATCATCTAACTAATTACATCTGTCTTTTTCTCCTACTTTTAAGACTCCCTGTGATCGCATTGGGTCCCAGTATACTCACAATGAACAGTCCAGAACACTTCTGAGGGAGGTTCTAGCTCCATAGACTGGGTATTAAGATTTTAACATATAACCTGGTTGGGCTGGGGTGATACAACTCCATCAGGGACAGCCTCACTACATCCTATATCCATGTGACTGTACGGAATCAAGAGGATCTGCCTGTGCATAGCCCATCCCACAGCACCCTCACCTGTCCTTTGACCAGAGCTACCTGGGTGCTAGTCCATCACATGGGGAAATGAGCCACAGGTGTGGGCATGGGCTGAGCCATATAGGGCTGTGGAGACCTTGTAAAGATTTTGCATTTTTTTTGAATAGCCATAGCAACCATGGAATATTTACACACAGAAGGGAGATCAGGCTCTAGAAAGCTCTTTCTTCCAACCCTAGCTCTGAGAACTGGGTTGACATAGGATGTGAGCTAAGCAAGTGGGGGCCCTGGCCTGCCCCTCCATCGTGGTGTTGGGCATATAAAGCAGACCATGTGGAGAAACATCCATGACCAACAAGCCTGTCATGGCATTTGAGAGGGACACCAGTAAGAGTTATTTTAGCCAAGTTAGACCCACAGTTGAGGTTGTTGGCAAGGAGAACTGTCATTTGGGTTTCTGGAGATGGACACTTTCCTTTTGGGATAGAGAGCGTTGTCAGCTCAGAAATCACCAGGATAAACAATATGGCAACACCAGAATAACTTTATACCATTCACCTGTACTACGTGATGGTACATGAGCCGGAAAAGGGGTTGGAGATTTAAACACATATGCACACAGACAGAGACGGGGGAACACAGATCATCCTTGAAACAAGAATGCTCCCTTTATTGTGTTCCAGGGCAGCTTATATAGAGATCCTTGACTGATAGCCATGCCCCAGCCAAACCCACTAGAAACCACTCCCCTGCCATCAGGAACTCCCGAGGGTCTCCTTCTCAGAGCAGCAGCAAACACAGGAAAACAAGTTGTTTTGCTCAGAGCAGCTGCAAGCATAACAAGCTAGTTACAGGACATTCAGGGTCCGGGGGGTCCACAGCCCCCAACAGAACTTGTTCTTGGAATACAATGGTGACCTCACACATCTGGATGTGGCAGTCGCAGAATGAGACAAGAAGAGTGTTTCCTCAAGTGAGGACTTACACCGGCCTATTGGTATCTTGGTATTAGTTACCTGTTTGCTGCTGCGACAAACTACCATGAACTTGCTGTGTTAAAGCATGAATTTATTCCCGTAGCACTGTTGTTGAGAAGTCTGAGGTGGCTTTCTCTAGGTTACAGTCAAGACTCTTGTTTTTTAAGGCTGCTCAAACTCCTTGGTCTGTGGCCTCTTCAAACCTAGCGGTAGAGTATCTCCCTGGTCCTTCTCTGAGCCTTCATTTTTCCTTTGTCCTCTACTTGTACAAATTTGGGGCATGGTAGCATGCTTCCCATTCCACTGCAGAGAAAGCTGAGGGAGGATTTTGAGATGTGGAACTGTTTCAGTTGGATAAGGAGGCCCTGTTTTAAACCTCAAAAAACGGTAACAAGAGGGAGAAAAGGAAATCAACGACAGTGGTTCATGCTTGTAATCCCAGTACTTGGGAGGTGAAGGCAGAAGGTTTAGGAGTTCCAGACCAGCCTGGGACTGCATAGCAAGACCCCATTTCAAAAACAAACAACCAAGAGCACAGGATTTCCTTGCCTGGCACTCTGCTGAGCGCTGTGGGATAATGCTCCTGTACTCTGTAAGGACTTGTCACTCGTACTGGTTTAATAAAACACTGATTGGCCAGTAGCCAGGCAGGAAGTATAGGCAGGGCAACCAGACTAGGAGAATTCTGGGAATAGGAAGTCTGCAGTTGCCACCCAGACACAGAGGAAGCAAGATGAAAATGCTGAACTGAGAAAAGGTACCAAGTCACATGGCTAAACTTAAACTATAATTATGGGTTAATTTAAGTTGTAAGAACTATTTAATAATAAGCCTGAGCTAATAGGCCAAACAGTTTATAATTAATATAAGCCTCTGTGTGTTTCTTTGGGACTGAATGGCTTTGGGACCAGGTGGGACAGAAACTTCTGTCTACAGCTGTAAGTGATACCAGATGTTCTTCCTAGCTCATGGCCAGTCCTGAAAGAAAGGGGAGTTCCCACAGCCAGGTGGACTGGGGGAGCCTGAAGACATATTAGACCAAGAGAAGTCATGGTGGCTTCCTGCCCTCTGGGGTGACAGGTTGGAGGAGGTTATGTGGAGGAGGTTATGGCAGTTAGGTTTTGGCCACGGTGGCAACCTCAAAGGGAGGAAAGATTTATTTTGTCTTGTGGTTTCAAGCTGTCATCCATGGTCATTTGACTCTGATGTTGCAGGGCCTGACATGAGACAGGACATCATGGCTGGGGACATGTGGCAAAGGGGAATGACTCACTCCACAGTGGACAGGAGGTGGAGAGAGGAAGATGCCAAGGAAAAGAGAGACCCCTCAATGACACTAGGTCCCTCCTTCAAATAGCTTATTCAGCTATAAACTTGAAGAGGCTGCTTCACTGATGGGTTAATATCCTATGATCTAACTGCCTCTTGAGAGTGTTACCAGCTGGATGCCAAACTTTCAATAGATGGGACTTTGTGCGTCTGGAGGTCAGGAGGTGGATAACATCTTCAGAGGAAAGTTTGGACAAGAATATGCACTTCGTATTTTGACTTATTTTTTTTCTTAACATGTTTTAAGTGAAAAAAAAAAAAGAGCTGTTCAAGTTTTGGTCTTAGACATCCAGCTCACAGTGGTTCACAGAGTTACAAGTTCCTATCAGTTTTGATGGTCCAAAATGCATCTCCAGGACACACACACACAGAGTAATGAGATCATTGACAGCTGGGTTTCCACTGGTCATGGGAGCAATGAGAATGAGGGTAGGCCTTGATTCACTTCAAAAGGACATTTTGTGTTAGCTGTTTCTTACCCTAGATTTGTCTCACATTCCCTTATTTCTGGTTCTCTGATTTGGCCACATGATGTGAGTTTTCATTCATGGGGAAGTGGTAAGTAGCTTCATTCAGCAAATTGCTATAGGGAGATACATGTGTGTGTGTGGCCCAGCTAGCTCGCTATAGGGAGATACATGTGTGTGTGTGTGAGTGGGGCCAGCCTTAGCAAGATTGGCTGGAGAGTCTTTCACAGCTCACAGAGGGCAAGAAGGACTGTAAAGGCTTGAGGAATTAGAAGACAAAATAATAATGATGCCTACATTGTTGTTGTTATATTTAGAGACAGAATCTGTGCTGTGTTGCCAATACTGGCCTTAATCTACTGGGCTCAAACTAGAAGAGTGCCTGACTCCTAGCCTCCCAGGTAGCTAAGACTTTTTGAAATCAGTCCTTAAAGGATTAGCTAGCCGGGCAGTGGTGGTGCACAGCTTTAATCTCAGCACTCGGGAGGCAGAGGCAGGCAGATCTCTGTGAGTTCGAGGCCAGCCGGGTCTACAAGAGCTAGTTCCAAGACAGGCTCCAAAGGTACAGAAAATTCCTGTCTCAAAAACCCATAAAGAAAAAAAAAAGGATTAGCTCAGTAGAAAGAAGGTTCTAGAAGACAATGAAGATAAATTATGGGAGAGAACATACAGGATATAGCAATATATTGGACACATGTATAACATAATTATATGTGTAAATACAAAACAAAATTCAAGAGGATTTAGATGAATCACAGGGTCTGTGTATCCTCCGTCACCTGATTCTTTCTCTAGAGGTAATCTTGATACTGATATATATTTAGCAGAGAACCTATCCACTCCCTCCCTCATGGCTGGATGGTTGAACCATCTTTTAAGAACAGAATCAAGCATGCCTGTTTCCGTTGTTTTCTCTGTGGTGAGATCTGTGGCAGCTCTTCCCAACCACCTGCTCCACATAAAAGGCTCCACACACCATTCTGAGGGTCGAGTTCTTGCCTCAAGATGCAGAAAATTTGAGACCAAAGGTAATTATCCAATGTTAACCGTCCCTGCCCCAACCCTGAAATCCACAAAAATCTCCAGAGACTTCGGGTTTCTACTGGCATCCATTGTGGGTTTGAGCCAAGAGGAGCAGGACCCATAGCTAAGGCACTGGGAGCCCCAGATGGAGACCAAATAGGCTCAGGTGGGACCGGGGCAGCTTGAGACAGAGGCAGGGACAGGGCTTCTTTGTTTGCCAGGAGCTAGTGTGCAAAGGGGTCTCCAGGGGGCCCTTAGAAACCACTGCCATCCAGCATGGCGCTGGAAGAGAGGGCTCTACAGACTAGGGAAGAAAGCCCACAGCACACAGATGGAGCCCAGCTCTCCCCAGCCGGCTTTCCTGACCAGAGAAGGTCTCCCTCATGGAAAGGTTACAAGGGAAAGATACGAGTTTTCTTCCCC
Organism: Microtus oregoni; assembly: GCF_018167655.1. Taxonomy (NCBI): domain Eukaryota; kingdom Metazoa; phylum Chordata; class Mammalia; order Rodentia; family Cricetidae; genus Microtus; species Microtus oregoni. Next base: position 22,805,250 of record NW_024543073.1, read on the forward strand.
TGCTGTGAAATCAATTAAAAACAGGATGGATACAAAATGGTTTTATAACCTCCTCCACCTCCTGGCTTGCTTTCTTCTTGGGGCTGGGCCAGGCCAGAGTGAGGAGAGACAGGAGTCTCATGGTCTGAAAATTCAGCAGCCGTTTAAAGAAGAGTGGCCTATTGCTCTAGCTCTCCTCAGGGGACCTGAAGCTGGCTGGGAAGTGTCTCCCTGGACGGTGCACTGGGGGAGGAGGTCTCAGGGAAGGGGAGTGCAGAGGAGGCTTGTAGCCAGCCTCAGCTTCTGTGGCCCACAGCTTCCTCCAGAATAAAGCAACCAGATTCAAAAGAAAATTTATTTCCCACAGAATAATTCAAAGGACTTGTGATATTCAGACATTATTGATTTATAGGAACTAGCATCGATAATTTTTCATTGTTGCTTTGGTCTATGAAAACTGATCCCGGGTAATGTTTACTGAGGATGACTTTGATCCAGACACATAATTAGGTACTTTCTTAGATTAACTCTGATTTTTATAATACCATGCCAGATTAAATAGTATCTTCTCCAATTTCAATATAAGGAAGATGAGGTCCAGAGAGGCTAAACTATCTGGCGAAGACAAAAGAGTTAGTGAATGTCAAAGCCAAGTCCAGTTCTCGCTGTCTGCTAACAATAATAATGCTACTATAACAACAGCAATTGTCATAATGGCTGTGTGCCTGATATTGGCTCTTTGGAATGTGATACCTGAAATCTTCATAACAAGCAGTGGCAAAGGTCCCCGAGATCCTCTTATAGATGAAAAGGTCATATAGTTCAGCAAACTGTCGAAGGGCATGAGCTAATTTGGTGAACGTGGTTTTGAAGCCAGGTCTTCTTGGGTTCTTTGATATTGGTATTCAGTCCAATGTGAATAGATGAAACCTCAGGGACTCAGGATGGTATGTTTGTTCCTAGGTGCTTCTGATGCTCCCCTGGTCCCCAGACAGAGGCCCCAGCATGTCTGTGGTTCTCTGAGGCCGAACTGGGCTGTCCACACAAACATAACAGCCTCTGCCAACACGCATTGTTCTCAGCTGCATGTAATGTTTCCTAGGGCCTTGGCCAACTTGGCTTCGGCATTTTAGACATCTTGAGGGCCAGGGTTCTAAGTATCCTGAGTGGATCGACAGATTTTGTCGGGACATTCTGCCTCAAACCGCAAAGCTGCCTACGTTTTCCCAGTGAAGAACATTGGCTGGAGCTGACTGGTCCCTTCAGAGTCTGGCGATCCAGATTGCCCTTTGCACATGCGGTGAGCAGTCACGTGGATGAGAGTCTGTGCTTTCCGGGCCCTCCCCTGCTCAGCAGATAGCTCTGCTCTGCTCTGACTGATCCTGTCTTCTCTGAACCTCCACTTGCCAAAGCATTGCCTCCCCCACATCTTGGAGAGTCTTGACATCTTTACCTTAACTCACTTGTCCCCACATCTCCTTCACCCTCAAACCTGTCACCCACGAACAACGGCAAGGCAGTCTGTGTTCGGGTTGACTTGGAGAAACGACCAAACCATTATGTCCTTTAGGCCCATATTGGCCGAAGGGCTGTCCGGGACTAGAACACAAGTTCCCTCCAGACCACTCTGTGCCCATGTCTCTCACTTTGTTCTAAGTCATCGCCACTCTGCTGCAGGAACATTGCCCTAACCTGAAACAATTCCCCCCCTAGGGTCTTAAAAACTCAGCCCCAAAGTCTAAATCGCTGTGAAAGTAGAACTTATTTCCAGAACAATCTATTTCAAAGGCTTAGTTCTTGAAATTGAGATCGCCATACAATTTCAGTAATCTCAGTAGTACCAGTGATCGATCATTCATTCATTCAATAAAGGTTTACTGAATGTCCTCCAGGGACTAGGTACTGGCAAGCACTGTGATCAATGAACGTAATTGATGAAAGGCCCTGCTGTGTTCCCCAATTCATCACCACCTCCGTACTGGAGCCATGCTACCCATGGGCAGCTCCCAGCCTCTGAGTGTGACTAGGATGCTAAGGCAGCCTGCTCTGTGGAGGCATGATCCGCTGGTGCCACCTTTGACCTAAGGTACCTCGACAGCCTTGTTGAAAAACTTCCCATCGCTGCATCGTCTAAGATGCTTCTGCCCAGCCTTGCCCACTTTCTCCTTCACTCAGAGGTGGACTTGCTCCATTCTCCTGTGTGCCACGGAGATGTTACCCAGAGATGGTGAGGGGTAGCTGAGCAGGGCCAAGAAGCAAAGGCAGAGAAAGGGGCAGGGGCTTAGGGCAGGTCTGCACACTTTCCTTCCCACAGGAGACGTGTCAAACCTGCAAAGTCCTCCTTCAAAATTCCAGACCAGCCTTGACAGGAAGTGTAGTTTTTCAGGACACAACTTCAAAGGGTTCTGGGCATAAGGAAGTTTTTTGCAGAATCATTTTGTTTGTTTGTTTTGTTTTGATTTTACCTACAAGATCTTGTCTTCCATCCCCTAACAGTTCTTAGTCTTTATGGTGGCAGAAGAAGGTGCCTACAGTCATCTCTGTAGGGTCAACTGCAGACTTGGGAGAAGCCTAGTCAGACCTCAGGTTGGACCAGTCCAAAAATCAGGCATGTTACTATGCAAATGGATACTGTGGGCTCTCTGTAACTGATGCCGGTCAGGTTCTAGAGTCTTCTAAACGACAGTCCCAATTCAGATCCCTGGAGGCTGCCTGGGGAGGGCATCCTAGCACCGGCTGCCGCGAGTCACTTGGCAAATTAAGTTCTCACTGCACATTCATAAATAGATTTTTCTAGTTTTATTTTTAAAACAAGGAGAAGAATAGCATTAACATCAAGGGAGGTCATCAGAGAGAACAGGGTAACAAGGAAGCCACGTGAAGCCTGTGGGTGTTTGGTGAAGGTAAGTGAGGGTGGGTTGGGACTGTTGGGTGGGCATGGCTTCCTCAGGCAGGATTTCAATGGTGTCTTTCAGACCCTTTCTTCATCTGAGTGGTGCCTGGAGATTCGGTAGGAGTGTGAAGGAACAAATGACCCTGCGGTTGAGGAGGTATTTTTGGACATTTAGAGGAAGTCAATCTTTACACAGCCTGCAACCTCTGAATGGAACCCATCATCCCCCTGGGGTTTGAGGTGAAAATTAACAACAGGCCCCAGGAGTCCTGGCTGTTAGCTGTACTGGTCATGAGGGTCAAGCTATGAAGAACAAAGCACCATGTTCCTGAGCTGAAAGTTCCTGGTAGCTCTCTGGAGGAAACCATCTTATGTTCCTAGGGTGCTGGGCTCACACTGTCTCCTTTCTAGTTGGTCTTACCACCTTTCCCCCAGTTGGTAACACAGCTCAAACACAGTGCTAATTAGACCCTCTTCTCAGAAGCCTTGGCATTCCAGAGCATGGCTGCTTGCTGCTTCTACTCTACAAAGAACCTCCACCATCATTACTTATCTATACACTGGGCTACAAACGTCTCTGGGACAGAGGCTGTGCCCTGAGCAGGAATAAATGTTGACTAAATGAGGAAGCGTTGAATTCTACCGCTTAGGGTATGGGCAGCCTACTTCATGGGCTTTCCAGACCCTTGTGTCTGTGTGTGACCAATCCTCTTCTTCCTCCTGGATGGACGCCAGCTTATCTCAGCTAATTTACATGCTTGTCTCCAGAGAAGCCATCCACACTGCTGAAGTGAAGTAGCTAAGATGCTTGTTGAGAATTTAGTGTCTTTAACTGTGTTTCTGAGGCAAGTGAGCCAGTTCCCCAGAAATCTGGCCTAGAAGTATTGCCAATGCACATTCCAGAGACTGGGAGATTCTAGAAAAACAGACATATCACCTTTCAGGCTGAAATCACTGGGCACTGTGTTTGAAAGTCGGGCTTCCTTCCAGTTTTTAGGTTGTGAATGACACACAGTTGGTGGAAGCATTATGAGATCACTAAGCACACTGAGGTCTGAAAATTTCAAAACATGTTTAACCAGAGTTCAATCAAACACTGTATATGCATGTTAAAGAAGAAAAAGAAAGAAAAAAAAACAAACCAAAACCAGCAAGCAAATCCTCAGCCCTCAGGAAGTAGAGGCTGAAGGATTACAAGTTCAAGGCCAACTTCAGCTTACTAGGGTGTGGAGGCCACACTAGGATACTGGAGACTCCACCTCAAAGGACAATAAAGCAAAATCCTGGAAGCCACAAACCTTGTTTGCAAATCCCAGTTTTAATCCATTTCAACAATCATTTGTTCTGAACTTCTGGAAGATGTCGATGATCAATTTTAAAAGAAACATAACCATGCTGTGGTCACTTTGGGAGCCTGTCCTCCTTCCCAGACTAGATGCCCCGTAGTGGAGAGGACCTCAGCATGCATCCCTAGAGCCTGGCAGAGCATCTTGACCACACTGGCAGCTTCAGAGCTCTTGGAGGAACAGAGGAACGAACCAGCACCTGCGTGCATGAGAACTGAATAGCAAATGTAAAGTGCTTTGAGGAGCGCATATGTGAGAACCAAAGTTAAGTGCCGGAGGCTATTTATGTTCTCACTCCCCTAAACAAGTTTGTTTGACCCCTCTGCACCACCACTGGCTGCGCTTGAACACATGGGCAGGAAATACACCATGATGTATCCTTGTCCCTGATTGGATGTAGGTACGGGGGCAGGGGGAGGAACATATGCAAGAAACATGTCCATTCTTGCCCCTGATTAGACTTAACGGGAAATACGGTGGCCATGTGTGGTGGCCCATTTTAAGCCTTTGCAAGGCATGGCTTGTGGTCATTTTCTAGAAACCCAGAGATAGACCTGGCCAGAGAGCCTATCAATCTGGCCAGCAGTTAGTGAAAGCTTTCTTCAAATTTGGCTTAAAATGTGGCAGTGGTCTTATTCTCAAACAGTGGGATTAACACATGCAGATGCTGGCTCATTCCTCTGAGAACTCTGAAGCTGCCAGTGTGGTCGAGGTTCTCTACTGGGCCCTGGGGATCTGTACCAAGGTCACCTCTCACTGTGGGACACATAGTCTGGAAAGAGGGACAGGGCCCCCAAAAGTGACCACAGAAATAGCTCATGAGGTTTTTCTTAGGGACAGCTAGAAGGGTCTACTAGTGTACAGGCAGGGGTTGGGGACAATCTACCTGAGGAAGTGGTTTATAAACTAATGGTAGTGATTAATAAGCATGAATTCTCATTGAGGTGATGAGAAAAGAATACTGTAAGAAGGTAGGATCTGGAGACCCTAAGATCCCCAAGAGCTGAAGATTCCAGAACTGCTAGGACACAGACTGGGAAACGGTGAGAAAAGTCTTGAGACACAGGCAGAGACAACATAAAAATATTTAACAACTGAGTCATGAATATGAGTTCATAAACACATAAACTCCAAAATTTAAAGTATATGCCATTTTACCCTCTAAACTGGCTAGATTATAGATATCATCCAGTCTCCTCTTAAGAGATTGAAGGGATAGTACAAACTATTCATAGATTTGACTCTTTTTGCTCAATTATATACCTGCAAACTAGATAAACAGTGCCCAGAGTTCTGATGAAAGTGTCTAACGATTTTCCACTGAATTGCTGGGCATTAAATAACGAGTCATCTCCAGAGCATGAGAATTCACTTCAACAGTATTTTGCAAGATGCTTTTCTCTCAACATTGGCTGAACTAACAATTGTGTTAGCAAAATTTCTTAGCCCTTATAATACTGTCTTAGATTTTTATCTATTCAATATTCCCATATTGACTAAATCATGAAATTTGCACATTAGAATACCGTAATACTCTGTCATGATTGGCTGGGGGTTTCTAGCTGGCAATTAAGGGCTGGGCTGCGAGCTTAGAATTTTGGCTCAGCCACTCAGCTTAACCTCTATACGCTTCCATATCTCTCATTTAGAAGATGGAGATCATTATATCTATAGTCCCCAACTGAATCCGCATACATTAGTGGAGCTGGCACTCTCTACCCATTAGCTCTCACTTCCAGGAATTAAATTAATTTAGTGAATGCCAGGCCAAGTGAGCATTGGGTAAGTTTTAGCCAAGCCTTGCAAAGACCTCCACAGAGATGAGTTTCACACTGGTTTCCATAGCACCCTTATGGGTACAGGTTGCTCTTGAAGAAACCCTGACTAGCTCCCGAAGAGAGCACAGCCATCTTCTTTCTCACTTTTTGCTGCGTACTCTGGGAATCAGTCCAGTAGAAGCCTGGGTGTTCATATGTGACCAGGCAAGGAAAGCATCGAGAGAGCCCTGACACAGTAGTTGGTCACAGCCTTGGAACACCCTGAATACCACTGCCTCCATCAACGATACCATTACTGCTTACCATGAGTTTTGAGAGCATTATAGTTAGTGGACCTCTCTGGGGGGAAGGGCTGGAGGTTTTGAGCTGGTCTGATTAATGAAGAACACTATCATAACTATTATAGATAACTCTACATAATACACATAATTATATATAATAAATAACTTTAATAATCCCTGAGCAACACTCTCCAGGGGTAAGGAGGAGCAGAATTCCAAGACATGGTTCACAAACATGAAATAATTCTCTCATGGTGGAGACAACGGCACAGCATCTGCCAATCATCAGCCAATCAGGACAGATTCAGTGTAGGAGGTAGGGAGGTGGTTTCAAAGTAAGGAAGAACTCCAGTGTTTAAACAGTACAACCCAGGGAAACACCAAGTTGGAAACTATCCTTGAAAGTCATATTCATGGCTCTGAACTCCATCTTAAGGGGATGGAGAGTTGTGAGGTCTTAAGAGGTCTGCACTGTTTCCAGCAAGGTTTTCTGAGAAACCATGAGAAGGAAGGACAAGCTAGAGTTTAGGCTGCCAGCTTTGATGCCTTCTCAGGAGGCCTGGCAGGGAGAGGAGATTTAATACATCTAATTCTCATGACCCTGCAACTGATTAGATGAGGCCCCCGAGGGGAGGACCAGTTAGATATGACTCCTAGGTTTCCCTAGGAGGACTTTAGCTCGATTATATGTAGCCATCTGCCATCACCACAGGGAAATCAGGAGTCTAGATGCCTTTGGGGAGGCGAGCTGATCCATCTGGTTTAAGACATGCTCCCTTTGGCAAACCTAAGACATATCCAGGCAGAGATTCCATAGATGGTTAGAGATGAGAGTCCCACAGGGGAAACAGGCCTGGCTGGAGATGATAATGTTGCAAACCTTGCACACTTACCAGATGGAATGTCCCAGAAAGAGACTATAGACTCTGGTACAGAGTGAGAACGGGAAGGTAGACCACAGAGGAACAGCATGTAAGGCGCAGGCAGCAGATGAGACGGCACAGGGTTGGGAGTAGGAGACAGATGTGCTGTAACAGAAGGCAGGAGAGCACAGTTGCTGAGCCCTTCCCGTCCCTCCTTCTTTCTACCCTGTCTATTTTTATTTCCTGGACATAGCAGGACAATACAGTCAGAGGCCTGGGTAAAAATTGCAGCCCACCAATAAATCCCACTCTTGATGTATAACAGGGAACTGAGGCAGAGGGTGATCCTGTCGCTGGGGCCTGTTTTCTTTAGGTGTGGAGCTTTTTCAACAGCAGTTTTCCACAGACTCTAGCTAGCTTCGTGTCTGCTTGTTGTCATGGTGACGGCACCAGTTTGTTCAGGCTTAGACTGTAGCCATAGTCATGTGCTCTGCATCCTTCCCATATCTTCTTGCTTTTGGACAGAGGTACACCGCTCCTTGCAGCTCACTTAGGATGAATATTCCTGGATGACCAGTTGCATTTCAGCACTTCCCAGCATTTTCATAAACATTTGGATCCTAGATTAAATCATTTCTGCTTAAAATACCAAGTGGTTTCTCTTTCTCTTATTTAGTCTTAACTGGTACAGAATCTTTAAGGAAGGAATTATTGATTGAAATAAGTTCTGCCGAGAGAGCAATAAGAAATAAAAATGTCCATTTGAGTTTGGCAGTTTAGTTGAGGGTCATTTTGGTAGCAAAATAAATCTCTGAATTATTGAAGCTGACAGGAATATGTGCTGCAGCTTCTAGTCTGTCTGCCTGCTTCCGACAGGATCGCAAAGCTCACAACTTCACGTGCCATTGTGTGGAGCTCTGAATTTGGGAGGCCAGTGTTCTAATTCCAATCTTATCCCTGCCGAGGAGTTGAACATGGCGCAGTCATGTTGCTTCCCCTTTTAACAGATGTACAGCCAAACTCTGAATTGCACTTACACTAGCATTTTCTCCAAATTGGCTCCCTACACAGCTTCCTTAACTCCTCAAGGCACAGAAAACACCAAATGGTGATGGTGGCAGTGACAGCCAGAGAGAGGAAAACCCAGCAAACTTAAAATATGATACCAAAGTACGCTTCTAGAAACCACCAGCTCCCCCACCATATCACTGAGAATCTGCTGTGGAAGTTCCTTCCACTCCTTCAGCCAATAGCCTTTAAGATACCAGCCTACTTGGGCGTGGTCTCTGCTGCTTTTTAAAGCAGCGGTAGCCATGAGCTCTCTCTCTTGCTTCGGACTCCGGACTCTGTTTCCAGCTACTAGACCCCTTTTCCTGGTCGTGCAGAGGGCTGTTGTCTAGGACAATGATCTGTAAGTTTTTCCTTTAAATAAACAACCCTTTTATTAATTATAATTCCAAACTGGTGTGGGATTGTTTTGTGACTTACATCTTCATCTGGTGCCCCACGTGGGGTGCCACCCTGTATCAGGAGGAGTAGGCTGCTTGTCATCCCAGCCTCCCAGCTTTCTTACACCTGAAATCATCACACAGAAACTGTATTCATTTAAACACTGCCTGGCCCATTAGTTCTAGTCTCTTATTGGCTAACTCTCACATCTTGCTTTAACCCATTTCTAATAACCTGTATGTCACCACGAGGTCATGGTTTACCGGGAAAGATTCAGCATGTCTGAGTTGATGTCTCCATGGTGGCTCTCTCTCTCTGACTTTCTTCCTCCCAGAATTCAGTTCTGTCTCCTCACCTACCTAAATTCTGTCCTATCACCAGGCCCAAAGCAGTTTATTTATTAACCAATGAAAGCAACACAAATACAGAAGGACCTCCTACACCAAGAGCCTCCAAATGGGATTGTTCTGAACATCTCCCAGGGCTCTGGGTTCACTCCTAGCTCAATTTTCTTCAGAAATAAAGAGGAAGCTCCCCATCAGCAGATAATGAGTTCTGAGGTGGTGTACCTTACCTCAAAGTTGACAGTTCACAACTTGGCAGATGTGTTCTTTCCTCATTGCCACCTCCCTGCTATACTAGAGAAGGAAGTGTATGGCTCCTCTTTTGATATCAAAAGACTCATGGGAAGGTACTGGTGGCAGTAGTCTCTTAGGGAGTGGCACTATTAGGTGTGGCTTTGTTGAAGTCAGTGTGGAATTGTTGGAAGAAGTGTGGCCTTGTTTGAGGAAGTATGTCACTGTGGGGGCAGGCTCTGAGGTCTTTTGTGCTCAAGATACCACCCAGAGTCAGTCTATTTCCTGTTGCCTTTTGATCAAGATGTAGCCAGCACCATGATTCCTGGGTTCATGTCCCACCATGATGATAAGGGACTAAACCTCTGAAACTGTAAGTCACTGCCTTAATTAAATGTTTTCTTTATAAGAGTTGCTGTGGTCATGGTGTCTCTCCACAGCAGTAGACACCCTGACTAAGCCAGTTCTGCTCAGGGCATTCCCTCTCCCAAATCAGTTTTCTCCTAAATTTGAATTCTTTCAGCTCTCCAGGAGGGGCAGGCTCAAAATTGCCCAGGTGCTTGAGTTACATGCTCTCTTACTACCTGGGGATGAAATGATCTTGCCATGGAGTCTCTTTGGAATTCTACTGCAAATTAGAAGTGTGTTCAAACACATGATAAGATTGCATAGAAATATTGCCACATGCATGTATTCACAAACATACATGTAACTCTGCCAAAAATTAAAGTCTGTAGTTAAAAAAAACAGCATTATCCCAAACCCAATTTCCTAGTTCTGATTCTATATTGTGGTTACATTAGACTTCTGCTGGGGTAAACTAGGCAAAGCATTCTAGAGAATCCTGGTATTGTTTTACAACTCCACATGTTTATAATTATTTCAAAACAAAAAATGTAAAATTGAGTTAGAGGGAGACAAATTTTATTCCCCTGAGATAAAATGACCTATGAATATCAACAATGAAGTCGTATTGCCCCAATGTATGATCTGAATCTATTTGAGCCATTAGATTTTACCTCTGATACAGTAAGGAAGTAGGTGAAAGTGCACTATAGGAGCAGTCAAGTAAATACAGAGCGTGCTTTGCCAGCCTCCATCAGTCTCCATCATCCTTCTCGATTGTTGGTTAGAAGGTAACTTGTGGAGCCATCTTTAAGCTCCCTGGCCCACATCTGTCTGTTCAAATCTGCTTTTGAACCCCCAGGTGATTTTTTTTTTCCATTTCATTTTATGTAGTTTTATCTCTAGATTTTCTTTTCATTTCTGTTTCCATTTTCCATATTTTATTGATATTTCTGTTTTGTTCATACATTAAAAAACAAAACAACAGCAACAACAAAACCCCAAAAACCTTTCCCCCTGTTTTATTTTGGTCTTTGGATAGCTTTGCAGCAATTGTTTAGAAGTTTTGTCTAGTAAGCTTACCATCTGGTCTTTCTCAGAAACAGCTTCTCTTGATTTTTTTTTTATTTTAAATAAGACATTGTTTCTGGTTTCTATGTCTTAAGATTTTTGTTGTTGGAAATGGGACTTCTGCATTTTTGTAACTCTAGAGGTACAATTTTATGCCTTTGGTTTTTTTATTTTTAAGTGTTTTTCTTCTTCTTCTTCTTCTTTTTCTTTTTTAAATTGGTATAGACCATCCAGCCTTAGCCTGAGATATTTGCAACTCTAGAGGTCTGATTTCTGCCTTTGGTTTTTTACTTTTAGTTTTTTATATGTTTTACTCTTCTTCTTCCTCTTCCTCCTCCTCCTCTTCCTCTTCTCTATCTCTTCCTCTTCCTCCTTTTTTTTCTTCCTGGTAGACCATCCAACATTAGCTTGAGATACAAACCTAGATCTACCCAAGTCCTTTCTGAGCCTGAGATCGTCTCTGGAATTCATGGTAACTTTCTAAATTCTCTCACAAACGTGATTGCCTTTCAATGGCTGCTAAGTCCTTATATTTCTAGTTTCCAAACAGAGATGAGAGAGACAGAGTCCGGGGGTGAGGTGGACACACAACTGGGCACAGGGAAAGACATGATTCTTCTAAGTCTCTTGAAAGTCACTTTAATCAGGGAGGTGAGACCCTTTCAATGGCGGTGAAGGCTATAGGAAGGTTGTTTCTTTTGGTTCTGCATGTGTACAGATGGAAATCCCAAACACCAGTCAGAACAGAAGCTCTTGATGCTGGAGAACAGATCACTATCATCTGATTAGGCTCCCACAGCTACATGTAGGCTGCTGTAGAATATGTGCACAGTAGCTTAATATGAATCTCACAGGTAGGGATGAGTGTGCATGCTAAGAGCTGATATTAACTGTGAGTTACCATCCATCTCATGGATATTAAAAGTCTTCAAATAGGTTCCAGTGTTCCAAAATATTTATATCAGGTAGGTCCCTTCAGGAATAGAAATAGGCTCCGGGGGCTTTTTCCTTTCCCATTTGCCCAGAATTCTGTACTGATTAGTGGCTTACTAACTCTTTGACATAGAGTTACAAAGATGTTTGAGATGTGGGTTCTATCTCACCAAAGACTGAAGAATGGCCCATTAACAGCACTTGCTGCTCTCACAGAAGACCACAGTTCCGTTCCCAGCACCCACACGGAACATCTCACAATGACAACACATTGCAATCACTAGGAGATGGTGGACACAGGACATGTGATTTTCTGTTTGGGTTCCAGTTTAGTGATGAGACAGATGGCAGGAACCATCTACATTTTTTCACATAGATTTAAGCTATCAAAGAGAGTTGGGATTTTATGACTCAATCTACATAAATGTCAGAATCATCTTGATATAGCTCTAATGCTACCCTAAAATGTGTCTCTCTCATCTATGAGCCAAATGGAGAGAGAGACAGAGACAGAGACAGAGAGACAGAGAAGGAGAGAGGGAGAGAAACTTTGCCAGTATTATTCAGATGGAGTCGTTGGAAAGATAGAAAGGCTGGAAGGGTGAACCTGTCAGGGCAGCTGTTTGTCAGTGTTCTGGGCAAAGTATGTGGGGCCGAAACCAGGGCAGTGGAGATGTTAGAAGAGACTGTATGGTAAGGCCCTTTAAAAATACAGAGTGAGCCATGAGACTACCTCTAACTTAAGAGTGATGGCCAATTGGTGGCTTCCAGGACAGGGGAGACAGTTTCCTTAAGGGTGTGACCCCTGAGAGTTTGATCACGCTCCGGTGGATGGTCCCATACCTATGAGTTTTGGACTTAGTGGGTTATTTAAAAAAAACAAAAGATACCAAGTTGGAAAGGCGTTGGAATTAAGAGGGTAGATATAGGAGGAGTGGGGGAAGAGTGGAGCAGTGAATATGATCAAAATTCATGTATGGAATTTTCAAAGAATTAATAAAAATATTCTATTAAAATAATATAAAAATTGTAAGTCCCAAATGCCTATTAACCTCAGTTAAAATTGAAAACAGTTCACCGTGGTGTTTTATGAGAATCTCTATAAAGAAAATAGATCACACTGTTGACATGAGCACTTTAAGAAATTAAGTGTGTTATTTATAGCCCTTCTCAGCAAAACGAGGAAGAAAAAATTATAGAATATTTGCATTCTAGCTACCCCAGGACTATAACGAAAAATTAATTCAGATGGGGCAAGGGTTTCAAGTAAGATTAAGATGTACATGTTTTGAAACATGAATTATGGCTCCTTTCTCTGTGGTTAAGACCTGCAATGGAAAGAACAAGAGCTCGGGGAAGACACACAACTGTTTGTGAAGTTGTGACTTAATCTCTCAAAACCCTGAGCTTTACAGGCTTCTAAAGATCCCAGAGGATAGAAAGCCTGTTCTTTAAAGAAGCTGTTTACTTAAACTGGAAATGTGTTTGGTACAGAAAGTAAATTTACTTGTGTAAATTGTGGGTGAGCTCTGGGATTGCGTTAAGTAAGCCACTACTCAGAGCAACATGTGAGCCAGAAGGCATCTGACAGCTTGCTCTAGTTTGCTTTCCTTGCAAAAGGCTTGGGATTAAAGCATACCTTTGATGGATTCTGACCCAAACAAGGGACAAAGCCGTGTGCTTTCTTATGTTATGGGAAAGTCAGGACCTGGTGTTTGGCTTGGGGGTGTGAGCTGTGGTTTGAATGTGTAATGCCACTGTAGGCTCATGGGGGATAATATGGTGGTCCCTGGATTGTGGTACTATTCGGGAAGGTCATAGAACCTTTAGGAGGTGAAGACTTGCCAGAGAAAGTGGGCCAGTAGGGGTGGAACTTGAAGTTTTGTAGTCTGGCCTTACTTCCTGTCCACTCTCAGCTTCCTGACTGCAGAGGCCACGTGAGCAGCTGGTACCCTGCCCTCGCTACCATGCCTTCCTTGCTATGGTAGAACGTAGCCCCTGGAGCCAGAACAAAACTTTGATTCCTTTGTGCCAAGTATTTAATCAGTACAGCAAAACAACTAATAGAGTGAGCAAAAAGAACTCTGCAGGATCAGTGTGCACGATGCCCGCCAGGCAGGCATGGAGATGCTCAGGGACGGGGAGTGCCCTAGAGGAGAAGGCTTGTAAGGAAAACAGTGAGGTTGATATTAAACGTAAGGATACGGGTTTAAACATAAGCATACAGGTTAAACATATAGGACATCCAAACATGAGCAATCCCAACGTGTAAATCTGAGCTAACTGTGAACGTATCTAGTTGATAGTCATTATCAGCCAGAACAGGGAGCTTTGTAATAGAATTTGACCCGAGAACATTTAAATGTTTCTTAATGCCTTAGCAATTTTCTCAGAAATTACTAATTAGAATAGGATTTATTGACTTAGGAAAGGAATGAGGGTTCACAGTGGTGATCAGAGGTAGAAACCAGACACATCGTTGGTGTTCACTGACCAACAGGGCGCCTCCATTTTGCCCTCACCAGGGTCCAGAGCGGGATGTGTAGATGTTAACTGTTTTTTGAATGAACAAATGGTTAACTAGTCCCACACTCCACAGCTTTCCTTGAATCCACCACTATGACAAGGCGACATTGAAAATGCACAGAATTGAAGCCTTTTTTTCCATTCTAGAGTGGGTCTGGGGACTTCTTGGGTTTGGTAAGATATCAATTCCTGGCATTCGCACAATTCCCCAGTGACGTAATTCTGGAAAAGGGGGAAAGGAGTGAGCATGGGAAGGAGGGATAGATGGGGAACGAGAAGGGGGCCATAAATGCCAGGCTGCCTCCCCTCCACTTTTCATGGTGTTGATCTAGCTCCGACTTGAGGCACTCCTTCAGGTACTTTTAAAGATGAAGGAAAAAAAAAAAAGCAAAACACCCAAACCCCCGAACAAAACAAAAAACCTTGTCATTCTTGTTCACACTTGCTTCTGAGACTCCCTCGGGGACACATACAGTCTGAGGCCTGCCTCCCACCACCGCTCAGCTTCTGTTACCTGGCAGTGTGAATCTTTGTGAGTAAGCAGCCCTGTGAAAAGCCAGGGAATAGCCTGCTTCTAGCCGAGGTCCTGAAGCCTCTCAGGGGACTACCAAGATCCCGGGGCTGAAAGTAGTAAAACATCTCTGCAGGAGGGAGGATGTGGAGATGGAGAAGAGGTGGGGGAGCCAAACCTCTGCTCAGTAACAATTCTAACAGAGACCCCCAGGGAAGCCAGAGTGGAAGAAGTGACAACCTGGGTGGGGACGTGGTCGTCACACTCCACTCTGGGTTCGGTCATCACTTACCCCTGTGTTCCAGCTTCTTTTCTCCTTAAGTCATTGTTGGCTTCTGTGTTGATGAGCAGAAAGCTTAAACCTGTCTCTGGAGCACCACCATTTGGAGACAGAAGTGGGGGAATTTCTGGAATAACCTTTCCGCTGATGCCTGTGTATAGCCTTGGCACGGGCAATTCTCTGACAGGGAACTGGAGAGTGTTGGACACACCTATGGTGTAGAAGCTTATAAAATCATTCTGTACAGTGAGATGATTAACATAAGCACATTGGGACAAGTGGTGGGTTTCTGAGCTGGCAGGACAGGAGCTTCACTTACAGACCTCTTCTTGGCAGCTGCCTTGTCTGATGGTAAATTTTAGTAACTATTTGCACTGTGCACTGGAGGCTGAACTGGGTTCATCTGTTGGTTCTGAAGTGCCTACCGGTCCCGCTCCTAACAGCTTTGGTCCAAGAGTTTCTGAGTCCTGCCTTCGAGAGCTGGATAAAGGCTCTGCCAGGCTTCTTCTCTTTCCCCAAATCCTAGTGGATTTATCACCTGAGTTAAAATTATCCTCTCCTAACACAGACCCCAGAGACTTAAGCTGTTTAAACATCAGCCAAAGCCAATAGACTTCATTTCAACGGAGAAATGAGTGTTAATGCTGGAAATCCACCACTCTAAGAACAACCAGGAAGCCAGGCGGTGGTGGCCCACGCCTTTAATCCCAGCACTTGGGAAGCAGAGGCAGGCAGATCTCTGTGAGTTCGAGACCAGCCTGGTCTACAAGAGCTAGTTTCAGGACAGGCTCCAAAGCTACAGAGAAGCCCTGTCTCGAAAAAGCAAAAAATAAAATAAATTAAATAAAGACTCAATCGAAGAGTCCAGATCAGTGCTGTGCCCTCAGGGATGCAGTGGGATGAGGAGGATGGGTGGCCACAGCCCGTCTGAGCAACGCCTGTTGTTTTGCAAGCTGAGAGTTTATTTACTGAAGTGTATCTGAGGAGTCAGATTTGGTTTTCCTGCTTCCATTCTGGGCTTTGATGCCTGATTTGCATTGTGAGGTTCCCAAGGGACAGATGCTTCCCATCTGCCGACTTCATGGTGGCTCTGAGGTGACACCTTCTCATGAAAGTAGCTCCTGTTTAGAGTCTGTGTCTGCCTGTTCCAGTCCCTGCAACTGCTTTGCAGGTTTCTTTCCCTCCGCTGATCTCATTGGATCTGAATGGATGAGTCCCCACTCTCTTCCTGTCAATCCAATCCCTTCTGTGTTCCATCAGTATGGGATATGGCACTTTTTATCCATCTCTTAACTTACTGGACTGTGAACAGGGAAAGCCAGCAACTCCATTTTCCACTGGAAAATGCCCAAGGATTGGTTAGCAACAGAAGGATTTACGGGAAAATAAATGAAAAGTCTGATGAGATTTCAGGGTGTGTATGGGGAGAGTCAAGGAACAGGAAGTCTCTTAGCTGCTGCTGAGGCCCTGAGTATTCTCTATCCCAAAATGGGATTGAAGAGTAGATCCACACTTGATGCGTGGTCTTTGCCTAGGACAATTACATCCTAGGGGTTCTCTCAAAAAATAGGTATTTAACTGGTTTGGGGTGTTTTTATCTCTGAAGTGGAAGGAGTGGGATACACTCATAATTAATCATTGTTGTTATTACTACCATCACTTGTGCGTTGGGGATATTATTTTCAGGTGTGTGACTTTTGTTTATGCTGCATTTGTTTATCTCCATGCAACTGTGTTACTGTGCCTGTCTAAAAGACCTGATGGTTCTAATAAAGAAATGAACAGCCAATAGCAAGGCAGAAGCAAGGATAGGCAGGCTGGCAGGCAGAGTATAAACAGAAAGAGATCTGAGGAAAAGGAGGAACAAGAAAGGAGAGGAGGATGTCAGGGGCCAGCCACAGAGTAAGACTGAAAGTAAGATAGACAGAAAAGGAAAAATCCCAGAGGCATAAGGCAGTCAGGATAATTTAAGATAAGAAAAGCTGACAAAAAACAAGCCAAGCTAAGGCTGGGCATCCATAACTAAGAGTAAGCCTCAGTGTACGATTTATTTGGGAGCTGGGTGGTGGGCCCCTCAAAAAGACAAAAGAGTAAAACAGTACACAACAGTTGTGGAGAGGAATATGACTGGCCTTAGCCCCTAGTATCTGAGAGGTAGCCTCTAGCTCAGTGGAGTTTCATGAGTAATAAGGGTATTATTATTTGTGGTGGGCACCTAAGACTATGCCTGAATGTATGCTTATGAGATGATTCAGGATGGGGGCTGGCTAGGCCAGAAAGACTAATTACATGATTCAAAGGCTGCTACTTTGCCATGTGACATGGGCTCAACCTCTCAGATCCAGGATCTAAGGACTGTTGTGAAATATTTCTTCACACTATGAAGATGTGTCTCTGTCTAAGGAGCCTTCTGATTGGTTTAATAAATAGCTGAATGGCCAATAGCTAGGCAGGAGAGAAGAGGAGGGACTTCTGGGGAAAGAGAGGAACTGAGAGGGAAGAACGTTGTGATAGAGCGGAGGGGCTGTGTCTCCTGGTGCCCGGTAACCCGCACAGCTAACTTTACCCAAAATAATTACACGGAAACTGTATTCTTTTAAACACTGCTTGGCCCATTAGTTTCAGCCTCTTATTGGCTAGCTCTTACATATTGATCTAACCCATTTCTAATATTCTGTGTAGCACCATGAGCTGGCTTATCAGGAAAGATCTTAACCTGCGTCTGTCTGGAGTGGGAGAATCATGGCGACTGCCTGACTCAGCTTCTTTCTCCCAGCATTCTGTTCTGTCTACTCCACCTACCTAATTTTCTGTCCTATCAGGGCCAAGGCAATCTCTTCATTTAACCAATGAAATTAACACAAAACAGAAGACTCTCCCCCATCAGAAGAAGAATTTAGGCATGTGGGAGATGCCAGAAGGGATGCAGAGCAGGTTAGACATGCCGTACTAAGAAGAGGTAACCGAGCCACGTAGCAGAATGTAGATTTAAAAATGTGGGTTAATTAAGTTATAAAAGCTATTTGGGGACAAACCTAAGCAAAGGTCAAGTTTTCACAATTAATAATAACCTTCTGGGTCATTATTTGAGGGCTGGCAGTCCAAAGATAGTTGAACAAGAAAGCATGCTACAAATAACACACCTGGTGTATCTGTCAAGGTTCCAGCTTCCTGGTAGCGGTGCCAGGAGGGTGATGGGCCCTGAGAACACAGACCCTCTACCCATGTGACCCTTTCAGGCCTTGCCCTGTTGATCTTGGTTTGTGTCCTTTATAGAAAAGTCACAATACAAGTGTACTACTTTCCTGAGTTTTCTGAGGTCTTTAAAGGGATTACTGAACCCGAGGAGGTAGGAAGAACTTTCACATATATCTAGTTGGTTAGAAAGTGCAGGTGGCCCAGAGTCCTGGAACTCAGCAAGTGACATCTGAAGTGAGAGGAGATTTGTTGGAGCTGTGACCTGAAACTGTCAGCGTCTCTGTGAATTCTAAGGAGGTAGGGTCGGAACAGCATGCAGTGGGACCGCTGTTACCACTGCTGCCATGCATGTTACCATCGTCGCTTTATTGCGTTATTGGATTCTTTCCTCGAGGCACTGTGCATGTACAGTAGGACTCCCCCAGGTTTAAACAGTTCTCTCAAAAATGCAAAGAAAATGCCATCCATGCCATGGGTTTTATTTGCCTCACAATCTCCACGCTTGTTCTCAGCCACTGAATGGCGTGAGAAGAATGAACGGAACCTGAAGGTTAATATTCAGGAGGATGCCTATATGTTTTTCTTTGGGTTCTCCTTATTTAGCTTCTCTAGGATCACTAATTATAGGCTCAATGTCCTTGGTTTATGGGTAGAAACCAAATATGAGTGAGTACATCCCATGTTCCTCTTTTTGTGTCTGGCTTACCTCACTCAGGATAGTGTTTTCTATTTCCATCCATTTGTATGCAAAATTCAAGAAGTCCTTGTTTCTTACTGCTGAATAATACTCTAATATGTATATATTCCATACTTTCTTCATCCATTCTTCCATTGAAGGGCATCTAGGTTGTTTCCAGGTTCTGGATATGACAAACAATGCTGCTATGAACATAGTAGAGCATATACTTTTGTTGTATGATAAGGCCTCTCTTGGGTATATTCCCAAGAGTGGTATTAACCTTCAGCAAGCGATGAAAGGAGACAGAGACAGAGACCCACATTGGAGCACAGGACTGAATTCTCAAGGTCCAAATCAGGAGCAGAAGGAGAGAGAGCACGAGCAAGGAACTCAGGACCATGAGGGGTGCACCCACACATTGAGACAATGGGGATGTTCTACTGGGAACTCACCAAGACCAGCTGGCCTGGGTCTGGAAAAGCCTGGGATAAAACCGGACTCTCTGAACATAACGGACAATGAGGACTACTGAGAACTCAAGAACAATGGCACTGGGTTTCTGATCCTACTGCACGTACTGGCTTTGTGGGAGCCTAGGCAGTTTGGATGCTCAACTTACTAGACCTGGATGGAGGTGGGGGGTTCCTTGGACTTCCCACAGGACAGGGAACCCTGATTGCTTTTCTGGCTGAGGGGGGGGGACTTAATTAGGGGAGGGGGAGGGAAATGGGAGGCGGTGGCTGGGAAGAGACAGAAATCTTTAATAAATAAATAAATTAAAAAAAATAAAATAAAATAGGAAAAAGAAAAAAAAAGAATGAACGGAACCTGAGCTCAGTCATTTTTAGTACGGGAATTACTTTCAATAAACACATTCCCTTACCACTATGGCTCTTTAGAGCGTACTGTCAGCCTTTCAGATTTTCTGCTTTTACCTCTGGTCTATTTATTTTGGGGAAGAATCATGGCCTAAATACTTGCTATACAGTGGCAGAACAGGGAACTCAAATCTGTGGATACCTAAGCAAGAGTGGACCGTGACCTTCCTGAATGAGCTTCCTCTGCCTTTCTAGTCATGGCCACACCAAAGACACAAGTCCATGGGTCTAGGGGATGTGCTCTCTGAGTTATGAACCTCCACTTCTCTACTGCACATCAACTCCCCAAAGCATTGGCGTAGTTTCCCCAGATTCCTCCAGTCTACTTCCAGGGCCCTTGCAGGCCTCTTCCTGGCTCTTGAGTTCATCCAACTCACCACACAGCTGGATGCATATCTTAGGGCCTGTGGTCCAGGTTCCACCTGTTTGGATACACCTTCCAGGCACATCTGGGTATAGAAAGAAATGAGAAGAATGTGAGCCCCAGACTGCATTTGTAACTGTGTGACTTTGGGTGCATTGTGAATATTCTGGTTCAGTTCTAAGACCGGCAACCACTGGAATGGCATGCTTTTGTGATGATGAGCAGGGACCTATCAGTGTTCTCTGTGGTTCTTGATACGTATTATCAGTCATGGTGTTCATGAACGCAGGGTGTGCCAAGGGATGACTCTATATTCAGTCTACAAACCTCTCTTTTGTCTACTTACTTAAACACAGGGAAACTTCTAGAACCCCTACACTCTGCATGCCAGTCAAGTCATGTGAAGGCGTAAGTCATAAACAATCCCACACCAGTTTGGAATTATGATTAATAGGGTGGTATTTATTTAAAGGAGAAAAAACTTACAGATCACCGTCCCAGACAACAGCCCTCTGCGCAATCAGGAAGGAGTCTAGTCGCCAGAAGTGGAGCAGGAAGCAAAGAGAGTGTGAGGAGGGAAGTGGCCGCTTTTTTAAAGAGAGAGACCACACCCCAATGGGCTGGTATCTCAGCAGCTATTGGCTGGAGGAGCAGAAGGACCTCCCGCAACACCTCCCCCTTTTGTTTAAGTAAGAGAGTTCTAAACCTACTACAAAACTATATACAATAAGTACAAATATCCTATTCTAACTTAGCTTAGGTCTTGTATAATAAATAGCTTGGCCAAGTCATGAGTGGAAAGTAACTACATTTATATAGTCTTCAACCCCATCGAAGATCTGAGAAGGGAAATAATGTTACCTGAGTAATTAGGAAGTGCAATCAAACAACTTCCAAAACATGCAACAAATTACAGAGACAACTAGCTACCTGGGCAACCACCCAAGGTCACGTTTGCAGTGTTGAAGCAACCAACTTTGGCTAAGGCCTAACATAACTGACATACCATTTTCAAAGGCAAGCAACTTTTCAAAACTATCTTACCCTGTCTTGGCAGGATATGACAGTCCTGTTTTATCCATCGATGCACGTTCTGTATCTCTGTCAGTGGTTGAGGTATGGGCAATTCTTTGCCTCAAAGGCCAGTTCTGCCAAAAAGAAAGGCTCCAGGTGGAGTGTCTTTGGTGCTCAACATTCTTTCGGGAATAGAGTCGTGTTGCCAGGAGCAATTGTGTCTCACTACCACAAAACTCTGAGTTAGATTAAAGGCCATTTTCTACAGCTCTTTGAAGAGGTGGAAGATTTTCTATCTATACTGAATATAATCTCTATGTATCTAAAGAACCTGATTAGTCTAATTATAAATGACAAACTTAGAATAGTATTGATCTATATAATTCTCAATACTATCTAACTTAAAGAATAAGACAACAAACGACTTTGAAACAAATGAGGACAATGACCTCCAAATATAAACAATGTACAAATATACATTGCAGTATGGTGAATATATATCAATACACAAACAATATATAAGTATCTTAATCAGAGGTAGAAATGTACACTGCAATATGGTAAATATATACAATATATATCAATACAATATATGTCAATACATAAAAAATGTTTTAAACAGAGGTAGAAACATGCATGCATACAATAGTCAATATAATTTAACTTTGTATCAATATACAAGAATCAAAACCAATATATTTGTCTAAAAACAGTAACTCACAATTATAAATCTATTATCCCATCATCCCTCTTTTTTTTTCCAAAATGATCCCTGAGCTTATAAAATTTCTCCCCCAACCCTCAACCGTATACTAATTATAATCAACCCCTAAATGATGTCCCTAAACCCAAGGGCAAACTTTACTGGGAGAGGGGACGTTGTCCTCTAGAATTACTTCCAGCTGTCATGGGGGTGACGTTCTTTCTGGGGGATCCTGTGAAAGTAAAATGATGGTTAAATTTCAAGATCAATGCCTTTTAAAATTGCAAATAGTCTCTGAGTATTTTGTGCAGGTCTGGCCAAAATGTTGTATAAGATGTGCACCATTTCAGCTAACCAAGTTGGAACTGTCTTGTGCAGCTGGTACCCAAAACAGGTCTTGTAGTAGTGCTATCAGTATCATGACGTCGTATCAACCAGGTGGAGTTGTTGTTATGGGGCCCCATCTTCTTCCTGGAAACTTCAAATGTAACTTCAGGAAAAACTCATTGTTCATTGTGAAATACTTAAACATTAATCATATAGACACATACACACACACACACACACACACACACACATATATATATATATATATATATATATTCAATGAAAGGCATGATAGATATATTCAATGAAAAGTATGATAGAAATGAAGAAAAGCAAAGATGTTTTCTAAACTCATATTTCTTTCTGTCCCATATCATGGCTCTTGACATGAGACAGAAACTCCAGAAACTCTGGGTTTTTCTCTTATTAACAGGCTTGGAATTGGAGAGGGACTGAGCCAGGGTCCAACTTCAAAACCAGCTTTATAAATTTAGAAATATGGTTTAATATATTTTACTTACACAACCCATTCAGTTTTCTTGATATTTCCTATTGGGCAGGTATTTTTCCATCTGTCAGTATCCAAACATCCAGAGTCCCTTGAATTTTTCAAAGATGAGTGTTTTCCTGTGGAGATAAGAACAGAACCCTGCCCCCATTCTATATGTTTTTCTTACCACCTGTATGAATATCATCATTGTGGATGAGTTGTCATTTCTCCTTTCCAAGAGGTTTCTCCTCTTCAAATCGAACCTTTATTAGTTTTGATGGTATCCACAATTTTTCTTCTCCTGTGGAAACAAGAGCAAAATCCCTTCCCCAACATAGCATATCTCCTGGCTTCCATTGAGAGGTCAGCACATCTTTGAAATAAATCGGTTGATTTAGTTCAGCAGACTTTTCCATTATCCAATGTCTTTCTGCTGCTGTCGTTCATTTCTCATTAGTGTTAAAAAAATTCAAGGTTAATAAAGCATTATGTAATCTATTTCTGGGGGTATTTTCGGTCCCTTTCTGTTTGTTCAGCATATCCTTTATAGTACGATTTGATCTTTCTATAACTGCCTGATCTGTAGGATTATTTGGTATACCTGTAATGTGTTTTATATTATAATAATCAAAAAAGTGTTTCATTTTCTTAGATACATATGCTGGACCATTATCTGTCTTTATTTGTGCAGGTATACCCATGATGGCCATAACTTCCAATAAATGTGTGATTACTGAATCAGCCTTTTCTGAGCTCAGGGCAGTAGCCCATTGAAAACCTGAATACGTGTCTATGGTGTGGTGTACATATTTTAATTTACCAAATTCCATAAAGTGGAACACATCCATCTGCCAGATTTCATTTCTCTTAGTACCATTTGGGTTACTCCCTGCAGGCAACGGTGTTTGATTATAGAAAGAATAAGTAGGACATCTCTTTATAATGTCCTTAGCTTGTTGCCATGTAATGGAAAATTCTTTCTTTAGGTCTTTACTATTGACATGATGCTTTTTATGAAATTCTGAGGCCTGCAACACGCTTCCAATCAATAATTGATCAATCTCAGCGTTGCCTTGGGCTAGAGGACCAGGCAGACCTGTATGGGATCGGATGTGTGTTATGTACATCGGACAAAGCCTGTTCCTGATTATGTCTTGTACCTGGATAAACAATGAAGTCAACTCTGTGTCATCTGGTATAAATTCAGCGGTTTCAATATGCAAGATAACTCTTTCTGCATATTGTGAATCTGTAACTATATTAAGAGGTTCTTTAAAATCCCTTAGCACCATAAGAATGGCATATAATTTTGCCTTCTGGACAGAATTATAAGGGCTTTGTTCCACCTTACTCAATTCATCTGACTTGTAACCTGCTTTCCCTGATTTATTTGCATCAGTATAGAACGTACGAGCTCCAGTTATTGGAGCATCACGTATAATTCTAGGAAGAATCCAAGAAGTTCTCTTTATGAGGTTAAGTCTACCACTTTTGGGATAGTTGCTATTAATTTCTCCCAAAAAAATTAGCACAAGCTCTTTGCCATGGTTCATTGTCTTTCCATAGCTTTTTTATTTCTTCAGTAGTAAAAGGCACTATAATTTCTGCTGGGTCTATACCTGATAGTTGACGAAGTTTCAGCTTACCTTTTATAATTAATTCAGAGACTTTTTCCACATAAGTTTTTAATTTTTTACTTGGTTTATTAGGTATAAATATCCACTCTAAAATAATATATTCCCTCTGCATTAGAATCCCTGTAGGAGAAATTCTGGAAGGCAATATGACTAGGATGCAGCTAAGATTTGGGTTCACCCTATCCACATGTGCCTCCTGTAATTTTTCCTCAATCATTGTCAGTTCCTTTTCTGCTTCAACTGTCAGTTTTCTTGGACTATTTAAATCTTTATCACCATCTAAGGTTTTGTTTGAATGAACTATTAGATTAGGTGTTATCCCAACAGCTGGTCATAGACTGGAAATATCTCCTAACAATCTTTGGAAGTCATTAAGAGTCTTTAACCGGCCTCTCCTAATTTGTGCCTTTTGCATTTTAATTTTCTCTAACCCTATTCTGTAACCTAGGTAATTAATAGAATTTCCTCTTTGAATCTTTTCACGGGCAATTTGTAATCCCGTCCTAGGCAAGACTTTCTTTACTTCTTCAAACATCCTTTCTAAAGTATCTTTATTTGAATCAGATAACAAGATGTCATCCATGTAATGATAAATTATGGACTTGGGGAATTGTTTACGAATTATTTCCAATGGCTTACTTACAAAATATTGGCACAATGTAGGACTATTGAGCATACCCTGTGGGAGGATGGTCCATTGATATCTCCTATTAGGCTGAGAATTATTATAAGTAGGCACTGTGAAGGCAAATTTTTCTCTGTCCTTTTCTTGTAATGGTATAGTGAAAATACAACCTTTCAAATCAATAACTATAAGAGGCCATCCTTTTGGTAACAGAGAAGGCAAAGGAATTCCAGATTGTAGTGGGCCCATAGGTTGAATTACTTTGTTGACAGCTCTTAGATCTGTCACCATTCTCCATTTACCAGATTTCTTTTTTATAACAAACACAGGAGAATTCCAAGGGCTGGTTGATTCTTCAATATGGTGAGCATCTAGTTGCTCTTGCACCAGCTGTTCCAATGCCTGTAGTTTATCTTCAGCTAGAGGCCGCTGTTTGATCCATATTGGCTTCTCAGTTAGCCATTTTAAAGGTAAGGCTGTTGGTACCTCTAAAGGTTTGGTATTTGCTGTATGTTCTTGTACAGCCTGAATGGCTGGTGACCTTTTTCCATAATACCTCATCATATCCTTCCCAGAATTATGAGTTCCTGGAACTACAGGAATGTTAATCTGGGTATTCCATTGCTGTAGAAGGTCACGGCCCCATAAATTTATGGCAATATTGGCTATATATGGCCTTAGTCTTCCTATTTGCCCTTCGGGCCCTATGCATTCAACCCATCTTGTGCTTTGTTTTACACGAGATAGGGTTACAAGTCCCAGGAACTGAACATCTACCTCTTGAAGAGACCAATTCGGATGCCAAGATTCTGGAGTGATGATACTTACATCCACACCTGTGTCTAATAAGCCTTCAATAAAAGTGCCATTTATATAGACTCTTAGCTTTGGTCTTTGATCATTAATAGAAGTCTGCCAAAATATACGTTTACTCTGTCCTACTGGGTTTTTTGACTCATCCTCCATGCGTAATTCATCATTTAGACCAGTATTACTTTTTACAGCAGAAATTGGAGCTTTTAATTTTCTTGGTGAGGCATGTTCTCCACTGTGACTGGGAATGACTGGGCCACTGTTGGCTTGGGAGCCTGCGAGAGGCCCCTCAAGGAGTTTCCCGACGGTATCGGGTTGCCTTGTTTGTCTGTTGTTGACCTACATTCGTTGGACCAATGTCGGCCTTTACCGCATCTCCTACATATACCTGAAGGCCTAGGTCTCCTATTTTTGTCATTCCCAGAGGAGATATTATTCCTAGAAATTCTTTGCCTGCAATCCCTTTTCAGATGTCCTAATTTACCACAATTAAAACACCTGGCAATTTGATGTCTCCTCATTGCTGTGGAAATCGCTTCTCCTACCCAAGATTTATCATTATAGCTAAACATCTCAACATTCATCGTATGCTGAATCCATTCATCCATAGGTGCTGATCTAGACTTTAAAGGCCCAATTATCATTTTGCATTCTATGTTTGCATTCTCAAAAGCTAGAGATTCAAGAAGCATTTGTCTAGCTTCTGGGTCTATTACCCCTATGTCCAGAGCCTTAATTAATCTTTGCAAAAAGTCAATAAAGGGTTCTCTCTGTCCCTGCCTAATCCTAGTATATGATTCAACCTTTTTTGCTGGATCTTGTATCCTATTCCAAGCATTTAAAGCTGCTTGGTGACATAGACACAGTACTTCTTCGTCATAAAGAGCTTGGACCTGTGGATCAGCCTAATCTCCTGCACCAAGAATTTGATCTTGGGAAACCTCCACACCTTTTGCTCTTCCTTGCTGTTTCATATGTTTTAATTCTTCTCTGAAATAAATTCCAAACATCAAGGAAGGTCCATTATCTAAAACTGCAGACACTAACTGATGGAAATCATGGGGGGTAGCTCTAGCATTAGAAGCCCAAGTCCTTATCATTTCCTTAACATATGCAGAGTGCAAGCCAAAATTAACAACAGCTTGCTTAATTTCTTTCAGATCATTCATTGGTATTGGCGTCCATCTAGCTTCTTTGACTCCCTTTGAGCCTTTAGAAGTTGACGCTTTGTCAGAATTAAGTACAGGGTATGTCTCTAAACACTGGGTAAGCCAGTTCTAATAGCTGGTGGAGGCATTGTATCCTGTCCTCGTGCCTCCTTACTTTGTTCACCATCTCCAATAATTTCTCCAATCTTTTCTAATCTTTTTATCATTGTCTCTCTTAAATCCTGAATCTCCTGACCTGTATATGTTTCCAGTGATTTCACTGAGGTATCAATTTTTTGGTCCCCATTCTGCACCTGTGATTCCAAAGCTTTAATTTTTTCCTTCAAAGATAACATGTCCTCCTTAAACTTTTCTTGTATATCATGTAGATTCCCATCTTGGAGGTACATTCTGTCTGTTATCTTATCAAAACTTTGTGATAAAGTCTGAATGTTAAATTCAACAGCCTGAACACTTTCAGGTAACTTTCTAGTACCCTTGGATATGGAGTCAATTTTGTCTGTCATAGTATCCACTTGTTCAGATAACCTCTGATTTTCAATAATTTTAATCCTGTCAATTAGTTGTTCATTATTAGTTCGTAAAGATTTTATCATTCTTAGGAGTGCTATATTCTTCTGCTCATTATTAGTTTGTAAAGATTCTATCGTTCTTAGGAGTGCCATATTCTTCCTTAATGATAGAATATGGAAAAGAAAACTGAAACCTAGAAACAAGCAAATTAAGATATCCCCATAATCATATAAACCTTGTATGTCATAATCCATTGTATTAGTAAATACAAATTTACTAATCCATTGTATTAGTAAAAACAAAGCAGTAAAATTTGCATTAGAAACGAAAACTGCCATATTACCTATTATCCAGCAGGTGGCGCTGTTTCTGAGTCGCGATGAAACCGGGGTCCTGTTTCAGTGTCTGCCTTAGTAGATGTTAAAAACTTGAAAATGCTTGTTTGCTAGCTGAACATAGCGGACAATGAGGAATACTGAGAAATCAAGAACAATCGCAGTTGGTTTTTGATCCTACTGCACGTACTGGCTTTGGGGGAGCCTAGGCAGTGTGGATGCTCACCTTACGAGACCTGGATAGAGGTGGGCAGTCCTTGGGCTTCCCACAGGTCAGGGAACCCTGATTGCTCTTCGAGCAGATGAGGGAGGGGGACTTGATCGGGGGAGGGGGAGGGAAATGGGAAGCGGTGGCCGGGAGGAGGCAGAAATCCTTAATAAATAAATAAATTAAAAAAAAACTTGAAAATGCGAGTTTCTCAGCAAAGTAAATGTAATTAAACCAATTCCATAGACGGAACCAGAAACCCAGAATCCAGGGGTAGAGAAGAGCAACCTGGAAGCCGCTTATGCCTCCATGTGACAGAGTCGCCCTGAGAGGTTGTAGCTTTCGGCAACTGCTTGTGCTCTGGTTTGCACCACCCAAGCGCTGCACTTGCAAGGGAGATTTAAAAACGACTCAGAAATGAGCAAACCACATGGGCAGAGACTATGGCAGGCCTGTGGAGTTTAAATCCACGTGGGGAGGCAAACAATAGGGTGCGTGGGGACTTGAAGTCAATCTGAGGTTCTAAAGGGAAAATATAAAGAACTGCAGCAAGAAAATCTGGCTCCACCCACAAGGCACAGGCCAAAGCTGAGGGAGGAAGGGCTCACGCCAAGCCGAGCAGGCAGCAGGCAGCTGAGGGGGGGCGTGTAGGATGGGGGGGAAAGGAGGGGTCCTAAAACCAAATGTCAGGTGCCAGATGAAGGCGTAAGTCATAAACAATCCCACACCAGTTTGGAATTATGATTAATAGGGTGGTATTTATTTAAAGGAGAAAAAACTTATAGATCACCTTCCCAGACAACAGCCCTCTGCGCAATCAGGAAGGAGTCTAGTCGCCAGAAGTGGAGCAGGAAGCAAAGAGAGTGTGAGGAGGGAAGTGGCCGCTTTTTTAAAGAGAGAGACCACACCCCAATGGGCTGGTATCGCAGCGGCTATTGGCTGGAGGAGCGGAAGGACCTCCCACAACACCCATGGGACTCAGGAGCAGTGTTGCCTCCCTGTTCTGCGTGTGGGCCGCATATGAGGCCTCTGCTAACGTTGCACCATCCAGAACAGTCTATATGTGGCATGCAGAAATTCTGTAAGTTTCCCTGTATACTCAAATGGATTGTTCTCAGTGGAGGTGGTAGTGGAGGAGGCAGCAGTGTATAGCCTCGGGTATAGTAGCAGAGGCTAGAGGAAGTAGAGTCAACTCTCCCTTTCTACCTTTATGTGGGTCCTAGGCACTGAACTCAGGTTGCTAGGCTTGTGTGGTAGGTCCCTTTCACCCCGTGCACCACCACCTTGCTGGTCCTCATGATGAACTAGAAAAGAGTTTGTTTATAACTGAGATGTGGCATATCAAATTCACATCAGGTTCCAAAGAAGGAGATGAAGGAAAAGAATAAAAACCTCGTTTTCAGTTGATTGCATATGAAAGATTTTGGATATACTGGGTTTTACGTAAAAACCTGTTACTGAAATCAGTGTCTTTTGTTATATTCCAGTGGCTTATACTTGATTTTGTTGGTGGCAATGGTTTTCTTTGGTTATTTGTCCTGATGCTTTGGTATTCCGGGTAGTCAAAGTGTTTAACTTAGAGCTCTCATCTTGAATAAAGGGAAATACAAAGATGAAAACCCATAAAGAAGAAGACAGCTACAGATACAAACATGGCTGGATTGACACAGTTTAGCAGATGGTCTTGAGCCACATCAAGGACCAACCATTTTATCCATTTCTCTCTGGGGCCCATTGCGGTTACAATCCCGCCTGAGAGTGAGTGCCCAAGAGTGACAACATTTGACCCATCGCTGATAAAGCCAAGAAGCCATTGATTGACAGACCAGTGAAGGCCTGAGATGGTCTCGAGCAACTACGCTATGCAGTAAAGGCCTTTCCACTGGCGGTAAAAGCTGACCAGCGGGATGAGAGCTCCTGGTGTTGACACAGACAAAGGCTGCTCAAGTGGTACAGAGGCACAGGCATGCCTCTCCATCATGGTGAGCCCCATGGGGACCCACAGGGCCTAGGTGACGTCACCCACTGGGGATTGGCTAGCAACATCACCAGAGCATCTACTGGGATGGTGGGACCACAGCTGCTCACTGGACCATGCCCCAGTTTGGGCCATGTGGCCTGAGACACTCCCTGTGTGTTTCCCTATGTTATCCTATAATTACTCCTCATTAGTGAAGTGATCTAAGGGTATGGTTGCATCCAGAAGTCTTGAGATCAACTAATCTAATAACATATAAAGGCCACAGAGGAAGCAGCCCAAGGTCTGGTCACGGTTGGGTTCCCCAGGAAAGGACTGGTGACTCATGTCAGAGCCACAGGGTGGTTCTCTACACACATGGCTGGGCTTAGTTCATCCCTGACTTCCTCCTGCTTTGCCAGCCTCTGTTTAAAAAACATAAAAGCAAAATACACATTTCCCACTCTTCCTTACAGATAGGGATCACTTGTTTGTTTTACTCTCAAAATATAGCTGTTGGGAAAAGTTAGAGTTATGTATATGGTTCATATAAAATTCCTATAGGACAGCATTTTAGAAACACATGGCAGCTTCAACCAAACTGTCCTCAGAGAAGACTGCTCCCAGGGTCTCACCCAGTCTTCTCTCCCCAGCTCTGCCCTCCCCTCGGACTCCCCCTCCTCCCTCTCCATTCGCTCACTCATTTATAACTGTTGGCATTGGGAGGGTCAACTTCTTACTTCATTTTCGTGTCTCCTGTGAACTTTATCTTCTCTTTCTTCCCTAGAGTTCTCAGGTGCAATCATGATGGTGGAAAAGGAGCCCCTATATCCAGGAAAGACATTCTGTGGCCCCACCACAGTGGGACTTGCTCTTGAAAAGTATTTTCACTCTTTCCTTCTCAGTAAAGTTCAGTCTGAAGGCTCTTACTCCTCTGTCCTAAGTCATACTTAAAATATAAAAAGCTACATATAACCACCCATCTTTTGTACTATCATTTATAATAAACTTAATTATCCAGAATAGAAAAGGTTATCTCTGGCTGAATGGGGTGAATGAGAGAGAGAGAGAGAGAGAGAGAGAGAGAACACATTTTATATCCTAAACATGGATATCCATCATATGAGTTATTTAATATAACTCTCAACAATATAAAAGCCACAGAAATAAGTGCAATTAGCTCTATTTTATATATGAAGAAATGAGATGGAGGAATGTTAATGGTAAAACAAAAGTCAGTAGCTTAACTCTTCGGACTCTTCAAAAACTTCATTTCTTTATGTGGTGATTCTGTCTACACTTGGCACTGTTCTGGGACAAATGCGGCATGACCTCTGACTTCACAGGGCTCGTTTTCTAGCAAGAGGTGAGTTGATGAGCAATGTTATAAGATGATGTGAGTATAATAAGAATAATGAACCTAGAAGATTCACACCCTAATCCCCAAACTGTGAATACACATCACAGTAGCACACAAGAGAGACTTTGGAAACACGGTGACACTTACAACCTGGTTATCTGGAGAGGAACTAGCCCAGTATCACCTCATGGGCCCTCAGAGACCAGGCGAGGGAAGCAGAAGTGTCTGTTGGAGAGAAGACAGGGAAGTGTGACACATGAAAGGTACCCAACCCACTGTTGGGAGCTTAAAAGACAGAGGCCTAGGGTATGAACAACTTTCAGAAGCTGAGAATGCCAGCAGGAGGCTCAGTCCTTAACCATAGGGAGCTATATTTTGTCAACAACCTGCCTGCCCATCTTAGTTAGGGTTTCTACTGCTGTGAAGAGACATCATGACCATGGCAGCTCTTACAAGTGAAAACATTTAATGGGGTGGCTTACAATTTCAGAGGATTAATCCGTTATCACATGGCAGGACATGGTGGTGTGCAGGCAGAGATGGTGCTGGAGAAGGAGCTGAGTCCTATATTTTGACCCACAGGCAACAGGAAGTGGTCTATGACACTGGATCTAACTTGAGCATAGCAGACCTCAGAGCCCACTCCCACAGTGGCACACTCCCTCCAACAAGGCCACCCTCCTGATAGTGCCACACTCTGTGAACTTATGGGGGCCAGTTACATTTAAACTACTACAATGGCCAAGGACACAGGCTCTTCCCTAGAGCCTGCAGGAGTAAATAAAACCCTGTCAAAACCTTGAGTTCAGCTTTAGGTGTCTTTCCAGAAAAGCCAGCTGAGCCCATTAGACTTCAGACAGAACAGCAAGATAGTAAGTCGGTATTATCTTAAGCTACCAAGCTTTGGGGATTTCTGGTGACAGCAAATGAAAGTGAATCCATCAGTGTGTATAAGGCACAACTGATTCAGGCGACATCCATCCAGGAAAAGAAATCACCCTAAATCCTTAAAACCGAGATTTACATGCAGGACTGGTGAGAACACCACAGAAGGGCTGGAGGACCTAATGGAAGGTGTTGTCTAGTGCTGCACCCTCAAAGCGTCCCTAGCTCCCAGCCACAATGCTTCCAAGAGGCTTTCAGAATCCATAGCCTGCGACTCTGAATTAACTCCTCTGAACGTGGAATACATGTCCCTGCTCAGTGTGACTTATGGGACAGAAGTGATGAGCTCACACTGAAGCCAGGCCTGTGAGACCCTGCATATTCCACCCGAATCCTCTCCCAGGTCTGTGGTCACCAGGAGAATACCCTGGTGGACCTGGAAGGAAGACAAAGTCCAGCTGCTGCAGTGATATACAGCCTAGATAACCATCAGTCTAGATAGCCATCAGCCTAGATAACCATCAGCTAGCCTGCAGGCTGCAGAGTCACTCAGCAAACCTGGAACAGACCTCAACCAGAGAAGTAATAAACGCTCACACTTTGGTTTGCTGTTAAAGTTACACAGAACTATTTCAAAAACAAGTAATTGTGCACCTGGAAAGTATTATCTACTACTGATTTGGAGGGTAAAAGGTGGAGGCATAGCCCAGAGATCAGGAAGCTGCTAGAAGCCCAAGTCAAGGCCCACAACCTGGTGTTTACCATTGTCTATCTGAGACCTGTTACTATTACCAATGATGTTGGAGACACTGTGGCTGGTGCTGTTGGGAACTCGGTGGATCCCACTGCAGCCATTCTGGTTTCTAACTACCGAGAATAGGTGTAGTATGGAGAGTTGCGATGAATCCAGTCATGGTCCGGATAGCAGCAGCTTGGTTGTCCCCCAGGCCTTCAGACATGCAGGGCTCAGTTAACACCTAACTCATTTACTGTTCTAATGTGCTGGGGAGAAAGTCGGCCTCTGTTTACCAAGCTTCTTTCTGAGCAGTTGAGTGTCTGGCCCCGAGTTCTTTCTCTTGTGAATATCACCTCTTTACTGCATCCAGTTGGGACACTGAACCCTGCCATGGTCCCTTCAGACTCCATAGGGCCACGACCAAGCCTGTGTTTGCAGCAGCTTTAATGGAACATTCTGGCAACTGAGGAAGAGTGGCAGTGCAAAATACAACTAGAGTGGAACTTCATGTTTACATACACACATATATACACACACATATATACACACACACATATATACACACACATATACACACACACATATACACACACATATATACACACACATATACACACACACATATACACACACACATATATACACACACATATATACACACACACATATATATACACACACAGGTATTTACAAGCACACACATTAATAAAACAAACACAAAGAATTTCAAAGACAAAAATAAATATAAAGAAACTTCACTTGGATACATCAGAGCAAAACCACAGCAAACCCATAAGACACATAGAAGCAGCTTAGAGAGGAAACAGTGGTTATATTTTCAAAAGACAAATGTGGGAAGACGGCCAAGGGTTTCTCAAGAGAAACAACAGAAAAAATAACAACAATAACAACAACAACACCAAACTCACCACCAGCAGACCCAAACCAAAAGAAATGCTGGAGAGGGGGCAAGCATTAGGGAAACAAGAACCACAGAGATGCGGCTCTTCTCCAGAGAAGGCCAATGCTCTCCACCCGAACTTGACAGGCGCAGGGTACAGTCATATTTCTGTAACTGAACGTGTTTGTCAAAACTCACAGGACTACGCACTAAAAAAAAAAGATACGTTTCACTCCAGCTTTTGTAAAAGAAAGATTAAAATACGTTGACCAATATTTGTAAACCTGTTTCTGGATCTTTCTTCTTTATTGCTCATCTCTGTGTCTACTCTCTGTCAATAACACATTGTGCCCAACACTAACTCGGGAGGAAGTCCTAAAATCCTGCAGTATAGTGCAGTGTAGTGTAGTGTAGTATAGTGTAGTGTAAGCCTGCTCTTTTTCAGAATCAGTTCTAGCTATTTTGTATTTTATATATATTTTATATCATTCCTGTCTATATATGCATTTTGATGATTTCTATAGAAATCTGATAATACAGGGTGCACATAGTCTATGGATCAATTTTGGATAATAGACATATTAAATAAGCCTATCTTTCTATCTATAGAGATAATATATTTTCCAATTTATATGTTTCCCTTGATATCCTTCAATGTGTATATTTCTTTATGAAATAAGGTCTCTTGCTGTGTAGCCCATTTTGACCTTGACCACCCCATCCTCTGCCTCACAAGTTCTGGGGTCGCCACCAAACCTAGATCTGGACAATTATTTTAAATAATTATAAATACATTACTATATGTCCATCAATTTGGTATTTGTAAGTAAAATATTTCACCTACATCCCAAATGATGAGGTGCCATCTAACCACATGTGAATGGTTAAGTGAAGCCAAATAACAAGAACAAAAATTATTTCCTTGGTAGCTTACAAAACGGCTTTTAGTTATCATAAAAATGGAGAAATCCCCCCCCCCCCAAATTGATCGTCATTATTCAGACAAGAAGAGGAGCTCCAGTATTGATAGAGAAATCGCACAAAGTTCAAGTGCAGCCCCCCCCCCCATCACTTCTAGTACAGGTATTACCCAGTGTCACCGTGATCAATACTGAGCAAATTTCAGAAAAGCCCCGAGCCTTCTAAGCAATGGCCACCAATTCAGAAACAGGCAGACTTACAGTGGATCTGAACAGTAGATAATACAACACACACAATCAGTTTGCTGAGTTAGACAGTCCAGCTGATGGGAAGCAAAGGATACACTGAGAATTGTCAGAAGGGGGTGCAGAAAATGTACCATAAGTGAAAGACAGATAGATGTCTGCTGCAGGGCTGGGTCTTCATTCCGGAAAACACACACAGAACAGCAGGTACTGGTATGTTGCCTGCTTGAGTTACTTAACATGGAAGGCTTCTTTAAATGTCCACCCAAAACAAAAGAAGTCACCAAAAGAAAGAGCAGGATGGCCTCCAAATTCTCCGTGGAGACATTTATTTACAGAAGAGAGAGGAACAAAACACAGGCATTCCTGAGGCTTAGGGTATGACTCAACGATGCTTGGGACAACTGGTATTGTCAACTGTGGACAAAGGCAACAGCCAGTCATCTTCAAACATGGACAGTTCATATTTCACAACAATACCACAGTATGATCCATTTCATTCCAGAAAACCTATGTATCTGTGGCATTGATGTTTGCAAATATCTAGAAATACAGGCACTAAAAAGATCTGAAAATCCCAACAGAAAAATGTCACCGGAAGTAATTGTCTCTAAGTAGTGAAATTGTAACTTTCAACCTTTGCATTTCTCTATGGTAATTTTAAAAACTTTTCTGATAATTTCTTCAGCTTTTCTGCAAAGACAGGACCAGGATTATTAAAGCTTTGGTTCTGAGGGGAATTATGGTGTAGGTGGGTCTTCTTTCTATGTGTTGCTTTCATTGGTTGAATAAAGAAAACTGTCTTGGCCTTTTGATAGGGCAGCCCTTAGGTGGGCAGAGTAGACAGAACAGAATGCTGGGAGGGAGAAGGGCAGTGTGGCAGACGCCATGATTTTCCTGCCCCAGACGGACACTGATTTGACTCATGCCAGTGAGCCACAGTCAAGTGGCGATACACATTAATAGAAATGGGTTAATCAAGATGTGAGAGTTAGCCAGTAAGAGGCTAGAGCTAATGGGCTAGGCAGTGTTTAAATGAATACAGTTTCTGTGTAATTATTTCAGATGTAAGCTAGCAGGGCTGGAGGCAACAATTATTTATAGAAGGAGTGGAGTGGCTGTTTTCACAGGTAAAGGGGGAGGACAGGAATCACACAGAAAGTGGATTCAACAAAATGGGAGCTAGAGGAATTGCATGAGGGGAGCAGCTCAGGGGGATGGCGGGAAGCAGGACTCTGTGTGTGTGTGAGAGCTCTCTCTGGTTTTAGGAAGACTCTGAAGTGTGCAAGGTCCTAGTCAGGAGGATGTGAGCCGATGCCTTTGGCACAAGCAAAGGCAGTTTGATGGGCAGGCCGTGTCTTGATGTTACCCTGTGAAGAAACGTCACAAGACTGATGTTTCCGTACTTGGTGGGGAATGGAAGCTTTTCAGCTAGTGAGGAAGCTGGAAGTTGTTCTTTGTCCTGTATGCTCCCTCATTACTGAAGGGTCTCTCACGAGGAGCAGCAGCACCTGACAACCTGGATAAAGTGCCCTGGAACCGCACAGATCTGGGGGAGGAGGAGGAGGTATAGACAAATTGCACGAGACTGGGCCTCTGTGCTTCATACAGGAAGAGAACAAGTGTCTTTAAAGTACTGAGTGTTTAAATAAGTTGATAAGAATGAACTAACGTTTCTATGGAAAAGTGGTCTGGCACAATGACAGGCAAAATAAAAGCAGCTACCACATGGCCAACACACACGGAGATCTGTGCATTATTTCCAAGGCTCAAAAATTTTAATTAAAAATTGTAAGACATCGTTCTTTGCCAAAGTATCAGCCAAAGTTAGGAAGACTGGTAATACTCAGTGCTGGGGAAGCTAGCACTTTATTCTACTAACACTGCTGGGATTGTGAGTTGGAACATTTCTTAAGAGGGACTTGGCATTTATATCAATGTATTGCCTGGATGTTTATTTTGGCTCAGTCCTTGCATCTCTAGGGATGTGTAATATAGAGATAGGGCAAGTGTTGACGTTTTAACACACAACTCTAGATACAATATCTATTAGTAACTGTTTACGCAGAGTGATGGATTCTCCATGTCCATAATGATGAGGAACCATTAACAGTTAAAATGGAAGCTGAGTGTGAGGCACACGCCTGTAATCCTAGCATTAGGGAAGTAGAGGCAGGGGAATTGCAAGTTGGGGCCTGACCAGGCTGGGTTACACAGGAAGATTCTGCCTCACAAAACAAAACATATTTGTTAATAAAAAGGTGACAATCCACTCTTTATAACATATTCTCAACTTTATTCATGCTTGTGTCCCTTTTCCTGTGTGTGAATGCACAGGTATGCACAGAAAAGAAAATCTGGGTAATACCTGGCAAACATTAGCAGCTGTATCGCTCACGAAAAAGATTATGTGACTTTTGACTCTCATATTTGATATTTTATGGCTAATATAGACTGGTTTCACAAGTAGAATAAAAGCTGATTTTATCTTGAGTTTTAAAAATATAAATCTGAGTCCTTAGAAATTCCAAACTAGGGAAGGAGAGTTCTCTTTAATATAAGGGATTTGATATAAAAATATACTGTTGGGGGGCTGGAAAGATGAACTCTTCCAAGGGGCCTGGGCTTGCTTCTTAGCACCCACATGGTTGTTCACAACTGTTTGTTCCAGGAGATCCAAGGCCCACTTTTGGCCTCCTTCAGCAGAAAGTACCGAGTGATACAAAATGAAAACAAATAAATATAAAAAGAAGCTTTTTAAAAAGTCTGCCATTTCTCCTTTTAGCATGAAGGAAAACAAAACAAACAATAACAACAACAAAAAAAAACCCAAAAACCAAACCACTGAGAATCACGAGGCAAGGGCTAGTGAGTGGCAACAGATGATTAAAGCCTCAACCAGAGCAGTTGGTCTGCCCCTAACCACACACCGAAGAGCTTCACCATATCCCCATAAAAGGGGGTGACTGAGGCTAACCTCAAAATTATAGTGTGTCTTCTTATGGTAGGTTTCAAGTACAACTGGCCTTCCATGTCTGTAGCCACTCCATCTGCCTTTCGACCAACACATGAGTCAAAAATATTCAGAAGGAAAAAAAAATCCTTCGTATACTGAGCACATATAGGTATCTATTTCTTGCTGTGATCCCCTGCATAATTGACGGCTACAGCTGTTTCCACAGCCGTCATGCTCTATTGGGTGGCAGAAGCTATCAAGAGGCGATTCACGATATATAGAAGAATACTCCCAGGTTTTATACAAACTGTGCCATTTTGAACAGTTGCTGAATTTGGTCTGTTAGGATGGTTCTTCACAGAAACAGAACCGACAGCGTGTGGACCTGTATCTATTCCTATTTCCAGATGACAAGACCTTTATTTCTATAAAGAAAATCCCAAAGAATATACACAAAAATGTAGAAAGAATAAATAAACAGTATTTCTGTGAACTAGCACTGAGCACTATGAAACCAAAGTTGAGGAAACAATCCCTTTATGCCTGCGTCAGAAATAATCAAACACTGGCAGTGAAGGCAGGAAGAGGAGTATGAGACCGGCATTGGGAGAAAATAGGGAACTCCCAAATAGTTGGGAGATAGCATATATGCTCACGGACTAGAAGCCTTGATTTTGTTACATGGCAAAAGATGGTCAACAGATTCAACACAATTACTGTAAAATCTCAGGTATCTTTCTTCCCTAGTAGTTGATAAACTGGTTCTAAAATTCACATAGAAATGCAAGGGACCCAGAATAAGCAAAACATTCTCAAAAAAGAACAAAATTAGAGATTGTATAAGTTTTGATACCAAAGCTTCCTACAAAACAGCACTGATCAAGACACGTGACACACACATAGTCCAGATGTGTTGGGCAAGCATCAGACAATGGAATAAAATTGGGGGTCAAAAAAAATCATTGTTTTTTATGGATAGCCTGTTTTTGACAAAGGTTTTTGCTTTGAATGTTTCTCTCCAAATTTCCAAACTAATGTGTTGGAACCTAAGAGTCAATTCAACTGTATTAAGATGAGCGTTAGGAGGTGGCAGGATAGATGGGGTTCTCTGATGGAAATGTGTGGTCCTCCTGTCATTAAGCCTTTTCTGCCCCCTCTACTGTGTGAAGACAGTGCTCCCCGCCTTCAGAGAAGGGAGAAGGGGTCACCTTGGAAGCAGAGGACCGGCATTCACCAGAGACCAAGCCTGCTGACATCTTAGTTTTGCACTGTTCAGCCTCCAGACTTAGGAGGAAAAAATAATTTCTGTTCAAAAACACTTAAATATGTTGGTTCTGGAGGTTCTGTGCCAGCAGCTGAGACGCACATCGGGGCTCTTCAGTGGGGGAAGGAACAGGGTTCTCGACAAAGGGTGCCGGGATGCTGCATAGGAATTAGTTGGGACATTACTGCTGCAGACTGAGTTACGTCCCCCATTCATGCGCTGGCATTTTAACAACACAGTGGAATGAGGGAGATTTTGAGAGTTAATTAGGTTTATATGAGACTGTGAGACAAAAGACCACTAAGGAAACTGGGCCTATAAGATAAGGGATAGGGACCAGAGAGCCCTTCTTCCTCCCTCCTCCCTCCCTCTTCTTTCCCTCCTTCCCTCCCTCTCTCCTCTCTCCTTCCTTTTCTTCCTGTGTATAAAGAGCGTGTGTAGGTACATAGTAAGATGGTGGCTGTCTATAAACCAGCAAGAGGAAATTCATTAAGAAATGAATCTGCCAATACCTTGGTTTGGATTTTTCTGCCTCCACAATTATGAGAAATAAATCTCTATAATTAACCAACTCACCTAGCCTGTGACATTTCATTATAGTAGCCAGAGCTAACTAAGACAATTATCTCACATCAAATACACAAACTAATTTGTAATGAATCAAAGATTACAAGGTACACGCTAAAACTGTAATTATTATTATTGTTGTTGTTGTTTAGTCAGGGTTTCTCTGTGTAACAGCCCTAGCTGTCCTGGAACTAGCTCTTATAGACCAGGTTGGCCTCGAATTCACGGAGATCCACCTGCCTCTGCCTCTGGAGTGCTGGATTAAAGGCACGCGCTACCACTGCCTAGCAAAAACTGAAATTCTTAATA
Source organism: Microtus oregoni (assembly GCF_018167655.1). Lineage (NCBI taxonomy): Eukaryota > Metazoa > Chordata > Mammalia > Rodentia > Cricetidae > Microtus > Microtus oregoni. The sequence continues at coordinate 22,845,134 of NW_024543073.1, forward strand.
GAAACGCAAGTGTAAATCTTTTGGGGGCTTCTGTTGCAAACTGTCTGTAATGGATTATTAAAAATTGCTGCAGGATCCCTGGTAGCAGCAGGCAGCAGAAACGATGCAGGTCCCCAAGTGGTGGCAGGCAGGGGGCAGCAGGTCCCGAGAGCAGCAAGTCCCAGGCAGGGATGGCACATGAGACTACGCAGCAGGTCTCTAAAGGTGGCTGGTACCCCGGTGGTGAGCCATGTGGCGGAAGTGTGCAAGAGAGAGATGAATAGGCACACCATGCACACCATGCAGAGTGAGGTTGGATATTTATTTAGTGGTTATGGAAAGGAAGGGAGAAAGGGAGAAGAACAGAGAAGCTGGGAGAGAGGGGAGGGGAACCGAAGCTGCCTTTCTGAGAAGGAGCCAGAAAAGAGAGAGACTCAAGCTGCCAGCAGAAAGTAAGATCTGCCTGCCTGCCTGGGTGGATGGGGGAGGGAGTGGGCATGGCTTGTCTCTTAAAGAGACAGATCATTACACTGTCCACTGCCAATTTCACACACACACATAATAATGTATCGTGCTAACTCTCACCCCTCAGTTCTCTTATCTCCCTGCTCCTGTAACCTCTCCCTCCTCCCTATAAACCCTCTCTCCTCATCCATGTTTTTGTTTTGTGACTCAGTTAGGTTGGCCAGGGCTGTCTGTGTGAGCCTGGGCTTGGCACTATACTCTGGAGACTGGTGGAACCCCAGACCTCATGCAGCGGAAGACACTGACTCGGAACTGCTCAAGGCATTGAGAAAGAGACTGCTGAACATTCACGCCCAAATAAGGCATTTGTACCATCGACCCCACCATGGCTCAGGAAGCACAGTGGAAGAGGAGGACAGAAGAAAGTTAAAAGTGAGAGGGTGTGGAGAAGAGCGGAGGAGCATTACCTTCTGGGCTCACAGCAGCTACAGGGCCTGTACAGGGCCTGCTCAGAGCAGGCCCTGACAATTGTCAGGCTGGCAGGGAGGGGCCTGAGCTCCTGCTGCTGAGCTAGTAGTACTCGCTTAACAGCTTGGCTAAGATATGCCATCCAAAGTATCCTCACAGTTAAAATACTTTTGTGCTGCAAATACTACCAAGAAAGTTAAGAGCTGCTGAGTGGGGGAGTTTTCAAGGAACATATCTGACAAAGAATTTACATCCAGAACAAAGTATCCCACGATGAAACACCCCAATTCAAAATAGGTAGAGAACTTAAGTAAGTAGACATTTCATATCTACTGATATATAGATATAGATATATAGATAGATAGATATAGATATATATACTGATAGACAGCCCGTTAGGATCGAAGGCTTATCTTCATTAGCTATCAGGAAATGCAAATCAAACCCAGTGAGCGAGGAGGGCTGAGGAGGTGGCTTCATCCATAAAGTGTTTGTAGGGCAAGCATGAGGCCCCAAGTTCAGACCCTCGGCACCTATTGGAAAAGCCAGGTGTGGAGGCACACACCTGAAACCCCACATCTGGCGAGGCAGGCACAAGGTGATCCCTGGGGTTTGCTGATCTGCAAACTCCAGGGCCAGTGAGACAACCTGTCTCAAAAGACAAGGGGAAGCAATTGAAGAAGACACCTGAAGTCAATCTCCGGTCTACACACATACATGTGCACACACACGCACGCACACATGCATACACACAACACACACACACACGCACATATGCATACACACGCACCCACACACGCATACACACGCACGCACACACGCACGCACACGCACGCACGCACACATGCATACACATGCACACACGCACGCACGCACACATGCATACACATGCACACACACGCACGCACACACGCACACACAAGCATGCACACATGCATACACATGCACACACACACGCACACATGCACGTGCACACACACACACATGCACGCACGCATGCAGGCAAACATGTGCATCTACTCCAAACCCAGGGGCTGCTATGTCTCCCTCAGCAGGATGTCTAGGATGAAGACGCAGTGCTGGCAAGAGCGCGAAGAAACTGGAGCTCTCCAGACACTGCTGGTTCAAATCTAAAATTGTGCCACTGTTTGCAGAGCGGGTTGGCGGGTCCTTGACGAGTTAAATATAGAAACACCATAAGGCTGAGTTCTGCTGCTGGGTATTTACCCCAGAGAGGCTGAAGACATATGCCCATAGGATGCACTGGTGCAGGAATCCATAGCAGCACTGTGGCCCGAGCTGAGGATACCTGTCAACTGGAGAGTGGGAACATAAAACACTCTATACCCTCCCGATGAGATGAGAGTCACGTGCACAACGTCAAACATTGCTGTGTCATGGCTGGAACCTTGAATACACATATGCCATGTGTCATGTGACTCTGTTGCCATGAAATACTCAGAATTGGGAATTTAGAGTCAAGAAATAGATTAATGCTTTCTGGGGATTGGGGACAGGGAAAGGACTGGGCTGGGGTGTGGCCTTCTCTCTAGAGACCCACATGTAATTCACAGAATTGACATTTGCACATTGATGTCTTAAAACCCACTGAATCATACACTTCAATAGTGTTGGGTTATTTTAAAGAACGCTTCACACACACACACACACACACACACACACACACACACACTCGTTACTATGCAGCCCCAATAGTCTCAAGATCACTCTGATTTCTTTAACGTCCCCAGTAGCTAAAATCACAGGTGTGCATCCATCATTCCCGACTTTTGCCTTTTTCACACAGGGACTCCTTTTATCTTAAAATAACAGGAGACACACAAGCCAAGGAGCTAGTTAACAACTACGTTGCCCTTTAAGAGATGTGCGTTGCTAACAGTCTGCTTTACGTCCTTCCAAAGGTTTGTTTTCTCTTTTCCCTGTGAGAATTCTCAGTACACAGGCCTCTAAATACAACAGCCGCTTCTCTCCAGGTGCTGTTTAGCGTCATCAGGAGCTTCCCGTCTCTCAGGACTCAGCATCCCTTTCCCAGACTCATGGGACCAGCACCAAGGCTGACTCAGTGACAGGCTGTCTCTGCTTAGAGCTGGGGCCTTGTGAAGCTGATGTGGACTTGCTCTGCTGCCACCCTGGAGAGTTCCTTGTTTCCCTCCTATGTGGAATTTCCACTTTCCTTTATACCAAATCTTTTCTGGGATTTGAGTAAGGTCTAGTACTTCTTGGGCAGGGACAGAGGGAAGGTGCACAGAAGGGGGGTTCATTGAGACTTTGTTTTATGACAAATATTCTGTGCTCATGTCTGAGCAGCACTAAGGATCTACCCAAGTGCCTAGGTTCTGAACGTTAAAGGTCTCACTTGCCAATGTCTGGCTTCCAGAGTTTTCTTGCCAACGTGCGAAATTTTGTGCTTCAGTCTGGGAAGTTTTCTTGATTTATTTCACTGGCAAATTTCTCCCTCTCCCCACTTCCTCCCTCCTTCCTTCATCCACGCAGTTTGTGAACCGGGCCTGGGGCCCTGTGATGTCCGGGCCTGAGCTGCAGCCAAAGGCCATGCTGTTCTAATGGCCTACGCTGCCACCTGACCTGAGGCCATGGGATGTCTAGGCCTGAGCTGCAGCCAAAGGCTATGACTGGGTCCATGGCCCTGCCATAGCCTGGGTCTATGTAGATGTCCATAGCTCATGTTACTACGGAAGGTCATGGGAGAACTGGCCCCAGAGACCTGGGCACCAGAGAGCTGGTCCCCTCTCCCCTGGAAAACTGACCCTAGTGTCATGAGCATGGGAAGGCTGGTCCTGAGACCCTCAATGGCTTTAGGAAATCTGCTGTCCCCACCACTGGCCACTGTAACAGAAACACTGGCTCTGAATTTGGAAGAACTGACTTGACCGGTCACCCTCTGTGTGAGAGAGAGCTGGTCCCTGTGGAGTGGTTCTCGTGTGGAGGCCTGGACTGACTCAGCTACCACCCAAGCCCACATCCAGGGCCTTGATAGGCTCATCCCAACACTTACCCTATCTCTGACCTACTGTGAAACCACAGCCACAGGACCGCCATGACTTGGGCAACAGGTGGACATCTGAGGAGAGCTTCAGTGAGGGTCCAGCATTGATGGTGTGCCAGAAGCCAGTGGCCTTGAACCAGACCAACAACTCATCGCAATGACCATTTGAAAGTAAAGCTGGGCAAAGGGAGGCTACAAGGGTGGAGGGCAGACATGGGCAGACTGAGAAAAGAGTGAGATCAGGGTACATGATGTGAAATTCTCAAAGAATCAGTAAAAACACTGTGTTAATATAAAATAAACAAATAAAATAAAATGATATGACAAGGGGTGTTAAAAAGAAATAGAAAGTGGCATTTCCTCAGAAGGGGTCTGTTCCTGTCCTCAGTCCCCGGAGAGGGTCTTGAGAAAGACAACATGGCTGCATGCGGGAGGGGCTCAGGATGAACAGGAGGACTCAGTGCTGTCTTCTCACAACCCCTTGGCAGAGACAAGGCTAAGGCCAGGCAAACAAAGGAGAGATGTCGTCCTGGACCCTGTAGGAAATGTGTCTATCCTTGGAATGTTTGTGCAGCTCTGCGTGGAGGCCCTGGTCAGATGCTTCTGTGTGGGAGGGGCCGGGGGAGGAGTGAACTCAAAGCAGCCTGTGGTGGGATAAGGAAGTGGGCTTCTGTGGATTTAGCATCAGGGATAAAGCTGAGATGAAGACAACTCAGCAACAGTCTGTAGAGAGGAACCGCGAGAGACCAGAGGTCTGCAGGCTGACCTTGCAGTGACGTAATCATACCTGGACACTTAAACAAGATCACAGGGCAGAGAAAGGAGCCATGAGAGAGCTGTGAGGGAGATGCCACACAGCACGGGGGCTTGCCACAGAACTGACCTACTGAACCCAAGTAGTTCCCTTTGGTAAAAAATTGCAACACTCATTGTTGTTTGTTCCACTTGGTGATGCATAGGAACATCTTTCTAAGGTAACAAATAAGCTTCCGCAGTTTGATCCTTTTCATTGCTGCTTCACTGTGACCTAACTTAGTGACTCAGAAAAACTGCACAGTTCTCTTTTCAAATGGAGGGCACAATCAATATGAATAAGTTTGATTATTACGTCCTCAGTTTAAAAAAAAAACACACACATGTTGGAAAGAATCTTCAACAGAGAAGATCTCAAAGAAAAACTGGAGTCAAGGTTCTGGTGGCCAGAGCTGGCAAAACCAGGTTAACACCTTTTCCAGACGGCCTGTTCCTGAAGCTGGTGGCTTGTCATCTTGGCTGGTCATGCCAACGTGACACTGAGTCAGCTTCTTGCAAGGAATGCCCCAGGACTGGAGGTCACTTGCTCGAGGAGCCTCCCTGGTGAGCATCTAAAGTCACAGCCAAATCCAGCTGTCTGCTCGCACCCGGTCTAACGTTCATGGAGCCTGGGACTGAGGGGAGGGATGCTCCTGGGTTCCTCACACTTAGGGCGCAAAGTATTAAGTGTGTGAAGTTATTAGTTTTCTATTGCTGTAACGAAATAGATAACAAAGCCACTTAAGGAAGGAAGGGTTTGCTGTGACTCCGTGCCTTCCAGTACGGTTCGTCTTGGTGGGGGACGCTGGCAGTAGGAGCTTGGCATTGCTGTTGCATGCACAACCAGGAAGCAGAAAGAGATGAACGCGGTGTTCAGCTCACTTTCTCCTTTATATTGAGTCTGTGAGCCCAGCTAACAGGGTGGTGCTGCCCACATTCTGAGGAAGCCTCCCCTGAGAACATCCCCACAGACATACTTAGAAGTGTTTCCAGTCAGGGTGACAATGTAGATTAACCACCTTAACTATGGCAGGCTTGCCCTAAGGCATCGTGAAGGGACTGGAGAGGATGGCTCAGCAGTTAAGAGCCCTTGCTGCTCTTACAGAGGACTTGGTTTCAGTTCCCAGCACCCACATCAAGCGGCTTACAACTGATGCCCTCCCTGGGCACAGTAAATACACACACACACACACACACACACACACACACACACACACGAATAAATATAAACAAATAAATTAAAAAGTTAAAGATTTTAAAGTATGGGGTGGCTGCTGTGAATTTCATGGTTGTAAAAACATCTCACCTTGGGGCAGGTGTAGAGACTCACGGTGTGGGTGGCAGGTCTTATTGGCAGTGTGATGCTTATTCCTAGCAGCCCTGGACACCGGAGGAGGTCTCAGAATTATCGATTGCCTGCCAGTTACCCCAGGACGCTGGCTTCATGTGTTCCCTACTCTTCAGGGCCCTGACATTTGTCACAGCCCAGCTCCTCCCGCCAAGATCTGCCTTGGGGTTTTGTTTTTGTTTCACTGGTTCTTTGATTGCTTATTTTGTTTTTGTGCTTTGAGCTTTTAGGGGGAAAAAACCAATGTGTTTGTCTCAACAGCAGCGTTTGGATCAATATGATTTAATCAAAATATATTTCCATTTATCTCAGTATTTTGTACATTTTATTCTACGAATTAAAGGCACATAATCTATTTATCAAGGGCACAAGAAACTTTTTAAAAGGCTGCTCCTGTGACAGAAACACATGCAAATTCCTGGATCCCCCCCCCCCTTTTTTTTAAAGAGAAATGTCCTTTTCCACCAAGCACTAGGAGAAAAAAAGAGAACATTTGTAATATGAATTCTGATGCTAAATCAATTATTACTGCTACCGTGATGTTCTGTTAGTTTATAGGATTGTGCAGTGTTCAGGGTGTGCTATCTTCATTAGTTGGAAAATAAAATTTGATTCATATGCAGACTTTCCTAGTAATTCATTTAATTTCCTGTTTTCTCTCTTTTTGGTGATTTCTGCAGGACTGTTTAGAAAGTTTACCCTTTGAAAATGGCCCAAGGAGCAAAGGAAACCTTTGTGCTAACGCCTTGTGAGGTGCTGAGGGGGGCAGATGTCACAGCAGAATGCCTGTGGAGAGTTATTGTCCCTTCTAAACCATGACTGGGCAAAGCAGGGTAGCGTGGGAGTGGGGCACAGAGTGAGCTCATTGGTCCTGTGCAGCGATGATAATGTCTTTTCCATGTGCTAGAGAGGAGTGGCATAAGGCCTGTTTGTCTTAAGTGGGTCAGAAAAATAACATCAGAAACAAAACAAGGCTGGATAGCTTGCTCACATAAAATACGATCGTGCCTTTAAGGGTTCTTGAAAATAAGATAACTCGTTTCTTGCTTGCAAAAGAAAACTAATATTGGTGGAAGTAACGGGCTTCAACCCTCTAACCCTTCCCTCTGAGCTGTGGGCTGGGGCTGCTGGCATTCGTTGAAAGGCAGTGGCAATGAGAATAAACCATTCCATCCAGATTTCTGAGCACCCGTGTGCAGCATTCCCTGCAGACTCCACACTTCCCTGTGTGAGCATCCACCTCTTTCCTGTACTCTTTCTCCTACAAGAAAAAAGCAGGAAGCCAGGAGAAAATTGTGGGATGCTGGGAACACCAGGTCTGGATTAACAAAGCTGAAACCCTGAGAGCAGTGAAGGTCAGTGACTTCAGCCGTGTTATGGGACACATTCTACTGTGTGACAGCTGACACTCTCTCCGGGTCTGAAGAGGCCGCACTGATTCCAAAGGGGTTGGCATCCTGCTAGGAACAGAACAAGGAGGCTAAGCCCACCCCCTCATCTTTACCCTCCCCACACACATGCTTAAAGGGCACGTGTCATAGCACCTGATTCAGAGAATACATGATCCTCATGGGAAGAAAACGCTCTGGGTTTTGCATTAGAAAGGTTCCTGCCCGACCTCTCCTCACCCCAGTGAGTTAGAAGCCTTGCTATTCCCCAGCACAGAGGCCCATACCAGCTCTGAGTTAGAATTTAATTCAACACTAAGAACATCTTCCTCCAACCCCTTCCTCTCTCACTGGTAAGATGGCTTTGTGTGGGCTAGAGAGATGGTTCAGCTGGCAAAGGAGGAATGGCTCATGGCTTAGGAGCACCAGCTGCTCTTCCAGAGGGCATAGGGTTGATTCCCAGCACCCACGTGGCTCATAACTGTCTGTAACTCCTGTTCCAGAAGATCCAAGACCCTCTTCTAACCTCCTTGGGCACCAGGTATGCATGTGGTACACAGACATACATGCAGGCAAAAGACCCATTCACATAAGATAAAAATTAAAAAACAATTTTAAATCTACTTTTCCTATTAAAAAGATGGTAATGGGTTGCCGGGCTGTGGTGGTGTATGCCTTTAATCCCAGCACTCAGGAGCCAGAGGCAGGTGGATCTCTGTGAGTTCGAGGCCAGCCTGGTCTACAAGAGCTAGTTCAGGACAGGCTCCAAAAACTACAGAGAAACCCTGTCTCAAAAAACCAACAACAACAACAAAAAAAAAAAGATGATAATGGGGATGGAGAAATGACTCAGCAGTTAAGAGCACTGGCTGCTTTTCCAGAGCTCCTGAGTTCAATTCCCAACAATCACATGGTGGCTCACAACCATTTATAATGAGATCTAGTGTACACAGAATAAATAAGTCAATCTTAAATAAAGATGATAACGTTTCTATTAGGACAGAGCACTGGGACGAAACATGCGGCCAGGCTTTTCCTACAAGGGGCAGTTCGCATGGCCCTGTCCTGGTCAGCAGAGAGGTTTGTACGGGACTACAATCTCAATATCTACACAGTCCGCAGCTACCTAACTGACTATAAGAATAGGCTCACAGAACATGAGATGGTGGTGAGGGGGTAAGTCCCAGGGCCTTTTGCCCACCAGTGACTAAAATCACATACTTGAAAATTGATGAGTGGAATTTAAGCATTGCTACCACCCTCCTTTGCTTACCATTTCACAAAAGACACATATGAAAGGGGATGTATATTTTAGTTTGATTCAACATTCCAAAACGGACACATATTACAGAACATCACATTGTGAATGTACCATGGATCTATGCAATTTCTTTTCTGTGCCAGGATCAAACCTTAAACCCTGTGCCTGCTTGACAGCACACGCTCTGCTCAACGCCCTCACCTACACCGCTTCACACGAAACACAAAAGGCAGGTTCTTCCTCTCACGTCCAGAGATGTTTGGGGCTTGAACGTTTGTATAGCAGAGGGATATTTGGATGAAGCAAAGCTCTGCTATTTTTTTAAGTATACAGTCTTTTTACTGTATCGTTCAATTTTTTTCAGTTAATGGCTTTGATTTCAATTTGTGTTGCTTTAATCATTTGAGCAGAGAGTTCCTCTTTGAGGCACTCTGAACCTCTCTCTGAGAGCTTCACCTTGAACCCAGCAGCCAGCAAAAGACCTTAGGCCACATCTGCCACCCTAAGGGTCCATGCCTATAAAATTCTTTTGAGCTAATTACAGACAGGTCATTACAGCTAGCTCATATGAACGGTGCTATTTTTGTAATTTTTATTTTTGTGTACGTGTATCTATATGAATGCTATCTATGTATGTGGTGTATGTTTACGTGTGTGTGGCTACATGTATGTGGTGCATGTGTATAGCTACATGTATGTGGTATATGTGCACATGTGTGTACCTACACACATCTCTGTGTAAGCAAAGACCAGAGGATAGTTCTGGGTGCCCCAACTTGTCACTCTCCACTTTATTCCTTTAAGGCCAGGTCTCTCACTGAACGTGGAGCTAGGTTTGTAGTCATCAAGCTCCAGTGATCCTTCTGCCTCTGCTCCCCATAGTGTGGGGGCTGCAGCCATGCACAGCACACTCAATGCTGTGTGGGTTCTGGGATTCACTCAAGGCCTCACAATGTGCAGCAGGGACCTTTCTAAGGAGATAACGTCCCTGACCTGAATTATACCCATCCACACCGCTCATTTTCAGTATTTGATATTTATACTGTATCTAGTGCTCTGAGCATGTGTTAGGGAAAGGGCATATTGGCACTGGCAGGGACCCGCCTTCCTGCAGCAAGCTTGCCCAAGTCTTTTGCATTGTGGGAAAAGAGTCTTCCAAATTCAGAGAGCTTGTCAAAGAAAAGTTCAATCTTTAAAAAACAAAATGCATCAAAGTTAACAGAGCTGAGCATCCAAGAGACTCGAGGTGTATCAATTACGTAAGTGCTACTGATTCTTCACTTAGGTTGGAAAGCAGTTTCTATCTCTCCCCATGGTCACTTTTGGGTACCGTTACTGGAAGAATTGCGTTTCTCAGAATCATTGGATTGTTGTGTTACTTTTCTCATCACTCAGATCAAGCAGCAGACAACCAGAGCCCCATCCATTCTTCGAAAGAGAGGAATGGGGAGTCTGCAAAGCTGGCCTATCAAGTTGAGGCAGGACCAAGCTCCTCCCCACTGTATCACAGCCGAGCAAGGTATCCCTCCATAGGGAATGGGCTCCAAAAAGTCAATTTATGCACTGGGGATAATTTATGATCCCACTGCCAGTGGCCCCACAGACTGCCCAAGCCACAGAACTGTCACCCACATTCAGAGGGCCTAGTTCAGTCCTATGTAGGTTCCCCAGCTCTCAGTCAGAGTCAGTAAGCTCCCACTAGCTCGGGTCAGCTGTCTCTGTAGGTCTCCCCACTATGATCTTGACCCCTTTGCTCATATATTCCCTTCTTCCTCTCTTAAATTGGACTCCAGGAACTTGGCCCAGTGTTTAGTTGCTACCACCATTCTTTTCTGAAAGCTCCACAGTCTCACAGATGTATGGCATTCCATAAATATCAAATTGACCTAATGAATTGACATTTATCTGAGTTTGTAGACTAAGGTCTATCTCAGTTGACCAAGTAACTTTTTGAAGCATTTGGTCTGGTCCTGTAATGGCATACCCCACATATTTATCAATCTAATAACTATATCTAGAGTTAACTCTGTGCCAAGAACTAAAAATACAACATTTAGCAAGTTCCTATAACTCATATTTACTTATGAATAATCAGCAAAATAATTTGAAAAACTATGAAGCCTGCAATGGGTAGAAGGGTCACTCTGAAGAGGAAGGGCAAGGGGGCGACATTTGAACACAGTGATCAGGGACTTCTCTGAGAAGAGAATACTTAAGATGAAACATTAAAAGATTAAAAACCAGTGTGGGAAAGATAGGAATATTTCAGACCAGGAAAGATCCTAAGTGAAAGAAAGGGGTTGACTTGTTGAGAAGACTATCATGGTAGACGACTTCTGGGATGGAGGGGGTGGGGCAGTGATGGGGCAGAGGGAGATGGGTTCTGTAGGAGAAATTTTCTGTTCCACCGGGTCCTGCAGCCATTCAGTCCCAAAGAAACACACAAAGGTTTATATTAATTATAAACTATTTGGCCTATTGCTCAGGCTTATTACTAACTAGCTTTTATAGCGTAAATTGATCCATAATGCTTATCTATGTTTAGCCAAGTAGTTTGGTACCTTTTCTCAGTAAGGCATTCTCATTTTGCTTCCTCTGCTCCTGGATGATGACTGTGACTCTATCTTTCCTCTTCCCAGAATTTTTCTAGTCTGTTTGCCCTACCTATACGTCCTACCTGACTATGGCCAATTAGAATTTTATTAAACCAATACACATGACAAATCTTTACAGTGTACAAGAACATTATCCCATAGCATTAGGGTTTCTCTGTAGCTTTTGGAGCCTGTCCTAGAACTGCCACTAAACACTTAAGTGGTGTTTATGAGTAGCCAGCATCAGACTTCTTGGTGGTGGCATGGACCTAGAAACTCCACAGAGTTGTGGCAATAAATGTGACTCCCGCCAGTACCCCCACCATGAAGCTAGACTCTCAAAAACCTAAGGAATGGGGTGGAGCCAGCCACCAAAGTCACAGTTTTAATCCCAGCCAAGTTGTTTAGTGGATTAAAGACTCATGTGGTCAATATATATATATATATATATATATATATATATATATATATATATATGGCAGATTCAGACAGAAAAAAAAAACCCAAACTCAGATCCTCTGAAGAGCATCAGGGTTCTGTGATGGAGGGGATAGGACATTGACATTGCATGCTGAATAGTAAACTATTTAAGGATCTTGTTCTTGGGCGTGTGTGACAAAGCAAGGTTTTAATCTTAGCACTTAGAAGGCAGGGGCAGGTGGATGTTGTGAGTTCAAGTCCAGCCAAGACCACGTATGGAAACATCTCTTAAAGAAGACCATCTCATTCTTAGTGCCACAGAGGAGGAAGCTTGTGAATGACGTGAGCTAGAGGTTGCTGCAAGAAATGGTAATGGTAAAGGTGGGAACCACTAGCTCTCATCCATGTTTTCTCTTTTGATATGGACGGGAAATCCAACATGACTTCTGAACAAAAGGGAAGGGGAAAAGAACCAAGAATGGTTTAGGACCTGATCTTGAGCGAGCGGTGTTGCGTGTAGCAGAGATGAGAACAGCTGAGGGAAGAGGACAGGATTCAGGGAAAGAACCAAGTGTTCCCTTTTGGAAATGTTACATTTGGGAGATTCAAGAGCTTGCTGTGAACTGCAGTCAGCTCCCGTCCTGGGCCTGCCCTGGATGCAAAAAACTCAGATTCTGTTGAGATCACCTGAGGAGAGCCTTGGAATGGGGTAAGTAAGTACCAAGAGGACAAAGCCTAAAGAAGCCCTTGTCTCCAGCCAAGACAGACATTCAATGTTCTTGGAGACTAAGGCACAGAAGTTGGAGTGTCTGCCACTAACGACCAGGAGAGGCGTTACCCAATCGGGAAGGCTGCCCAGGGCCAGCTTTCGGCTTCGTGCCCTCCATTTCCTCAAGGGTCCCTGGTTCCACACACAACTGGAGTGGAACCCAGATTTGAAAGAGAGCTGAGTATTGCTCAGACATCTGTGGACAATCAGCATCCTCCTCTGTATTTCATGCCGTTCACAAGTGGCTTCATACTGTGAAAGTAAGACTTTGGATGACCACTGCCCTGTCAAATACAAGGTATGCTTGGTGGCTCACTGGCTTCTGGGGAAGGTGTCTGGGAACGCTGTCTCCTCACTTACACCCTGTGGGCGCGGAGGGCACAGAGCCCACTGTTCGGTTTCTTTCAGGCAGAGATCAGATCAAGTCCTGGTCTTTAGTACTGAGCATCACTGAAGTCCTGTCACCTGTCAGCCTGGGTCACAGCACTCCTGCTCCTTGGCCCTGGTGGTCTCTCTCCTGCCACTGTGCATTCTCTGTCTCCACCAGGATGCACGGGATGGACCCATCCTCTTTCACTGTTCTGTGCCTTTAAACATGTCCCCTCCCCCTAACACTGCAGTGTCCCCCGTGATAGGGCTGTTCTCATTAGCCACAAATTTACCACACAACTGGACAAGACCACACACACATAAAAAGACCTCTGACCCATGGCCTTCAGTGACTGGCCCAGGACACCACCCTCTTACCAACAACAAGGAGTCTAGGAATATAGCCCACTCTGTATAACTCACCTTGCAAAGAACTAGGTTGCTATCCTTGCTGGCAATCTAGGAAGCTCAACATTAGCTCTCCCATATGGCCAAGACTAACAAACTGACTAATAACTTTGCTGAATTTTCCCCTGTGTACAAATCAGAACTGACAAAAAAAGCCAAGTAGGAACTAATAGACCCATGGAGTCCCCCATTTCAGAAGTGCCACCCCCCCCCCCTTACAACCACCACATCCCCGCAGGCTCCTACCAGGTCTGAAGACCCTAGATATAACTGAGTCACCTCCTTTCGCCTCTCTCCTTTATTTTCAAAGTCATTTACTGACCTTTCCTCTGTGGAATAATAGCGGGTGACTAGATTGAGCACTAGTGTAGAAGAGGGTGTAAGTTAAGGAGACCCCCAAACACTGTGGTCCAGACATGGCAGGTTCTGTTCCATCTGCCATGGTGTCTGCAGGGAAGAGTTGTCATGGGTTAGGTGACTCCGTTCTCTGAGGACAATAGGGACCCAGATTCTCTTTCCCCTGTTGCTCTATTCTCGGCTATTCTTCCGATGGGAGCTGGCTTAGCCTCCCCATACCTGTGGTCTGTGTTTCCTCTGCTCTCTGCCACAGGAAGGAGGAGAGGAGGCTGCAGAAGGTGAGCTGCTGCCCCATCCAGGATATGGGTAGAAACTGTATCCATCACTTTCTCCCGCAGCTGGCAGAGCTGAACCACATGACGTCCCCCAGCTGCCAACGAGGCTGGGACACAGAGTGTCTACCGGGACCCAGCTGAAACTTGGTCCTTTTACTAAAATAATGAGAGATGGCAGATATGGGTACTCCCATTACCTTATGCACTGAGGCGTGGCTTTTGTCCTCAGTGGCTAAGGGTCCACAGTGACTCCCAGGGAGCATAAGAACTAGCTTTCTTACTAAGTGTTGCAGGCTACGCACACCTGCACCGGCCCGTTTCCTCCCACACCCCGGCTCCTGCCCTCCCATCCACTCTGCCCTGCACAGGCATGCTGCGCCTGCCATCCGGCTCCTCAGACACATCTGTGATGAACTGATTCCTCCTATCATTTATTCCCATGACACTGACGAAGAGTTCAACCCCCACCCATCAGTGCTGGCACAGGGAAGGGAGAAGGTGGCAGTCCCAACACTGTTGAAGGGCAGAGCACGTTCCCATTTGCTGTCCTGTGCTATCCCCTCCCGGTCCTCCACTCCTTTGCTCAAGTGTGATTTCAGAGAGAGACCAAGTCTGCCTCCTAGCTTGGTACGCTGCAGACCTGCTGAGGTCAGGCACACGGAGCCAGCTGACTGGATCACAGCCTTCATTTCTTAGGTGTACTCACTCTCCTGAGCTCACCCTTCAACATCCCTTCTGCCCTCCTCATCTGGCCCTTCCGTCCCCCTTCCAGCAGCCTGAGAACACCAACAGTTCCGTGGAGAATGGGAAAGGTGAAGGCCATGACATCATAAGCTCACTTTCTGATGGTGTCAGTGGTTCCTCATCCTCTGCTCAGGCAAAGAGCACACCCCCACCCCCACCCCTGACTTCTTGAAAAGATCTATAATAGCCCCGGTATTCCCTTTCGCCCTTACACAGTGTATCAGCTGACCCCTGCAGCCTCCTCCTGGAGACTGTCTGGGCAGGACTACTTTCTCCACCCTATTCCACTCCCAGAATGGCCTACACACACACACACACACACACACACACACACACACACACACACACAGATGGCTGTCACACCCCCAACCTCCCATCTTCCCCCAGGCAGCTTAGCACCTGCTACTGCTGACCCTTGCTGACCTCGCCTATCAACATGGCCCTGTCCCACTGAAGCCAGCCTGAGCCGTGACCTCTGTCTCTTCCATGCCCAAAGCCTCAGCTCTGCACCACGTAGAAGACTGAGCACTGCAGGTCGCCCGAGTTTCATTGCTCCTGGCCTCCAGAGGAACAAGTTAGGGTTTTAAAATGAGAGATACTGGGCCTGAGTTGGGGTGGGAAGACTGCCAATTACAAGTGCTCAATTCTAGGTTACTTGCTAGAAAAAAAAAAATAAAACCTGGAACGGTTTCCACTTTTAAACAAAGTGAATGTCTGATGATGATTCTAACCTAAAAATGGGGGTGAGGAAAGGAAGAAAGAAAGTAGATGTTCCTCATGATTGAATCCTCAGTGTTGTTGGTAAATCAGCCATCGGAGGCACTGGCATAGGGAGGTGGCTTTTTTTCTGATTGGCATCAGCCCCCAACTACTTTATACCTTAGGACCCAAGTGCCAGCATTGCCTTCCACAAACCCAGCAAACCCAAGGACCCCCTGTGGATCCCCTTGCTGGAGCCTTCCCCGGCTTTATTCCTGTAGGGGGCGTGGATTTAGCAGTTTCTTTACATTGAAGTGATTGGATCATTCACATTTCAACACCTGCAGGTACTTGAGAGACCCTTAATCTAGTCCCAAGATCTCAGCCAGCAGTTTTCCCAGGGCAGCCCCGCCCTTTGCTAATCAGAGCTGGAGCTGAGTTAATCCCTCCAGGGGTTCAATTATTTGCCTGCGCAGTAACCATCTGAGGATTATGACAAAGCTCTACAAACCCAGCAGAAGCGTAGAGTTGATGAAGAGAAGTCACCTGCTTTGCAGCTCGGAGAAGTAATTTCGGCTTACTTAGCCTTGCCTTCACACGGGTTTAGGTACTTTAAAACCCAAATGCAAAAGGGAGGACCAAGATGGTGCAGGGTTCATTAATTCCTTTTCTTTTCTTTTCTTTTTCTTTTCATTTTCTTCTTTTCTTCCTTCCCTCCCTCTCTCCCTCTCTCCCTCTCTCCCTCCCTCCTTTCTTTCTTTCTTTCTCTCTTTCTCTCTTTCTTTCTTTCTTTCTTTCTTTCTTTCTTTCTTTAAGACAGGGTTTCTTTGTAGCTTTGTAGCCTGTCCTGTAGACAAGGCTGGCCTTGAACTCACAGAGATCTGCCTGTCTCTGCCTCCCGAGTGCTGGAATTAAAAGCACATGCCTCTACCGCGTGGCTTCATTAATTTCTTAACCATACTTGGTGGGGGCACTGCTCTGCCAATCACTTGCAAGAACAGGAAGAAGGGGGGAGACAAACAGACCGAGACCGGGGAGAAAAATCAATGTGTGGGCTGTCTGAGGTTTCAAGCACCTAGGACCAATGCCGCTCCAATCCCTGGTGGGGGAGTAGCTTCAATATCTCCCTGTACCTATCCTACCCACCGCCACAGAGGTGCCAGCCTTCCTATGGATTGGAAAGTGTGCTGTTTCATCTGACTCTCCCAGGAGCTCTCCATGTTAATCCTGCAGAAAGATGCTCCCAGCAAAGAGGGAAGTGGAGTACTGGTTCATTCACAATAAGGGGTCCCACATGGGCAGTGAAGGGAGGAAAAGAACGGCATTCCCTAGAGATCAGCTCATCGATGGCTCCATTGGTGCCCGTGGATGATAGATGATGGGAATGTACTTCATGAAGCTTCATTGTGGACAGAGGTAAGCCTGGGGTTGGTTTGTAGTTAACCTGTCACTAGCAAGATTAAAGCCTACTGCTCTATGCAGGTGTCACGCATACAGATTCCCCCTTTTTAAAACGTGCTCATTTGGACGTGAGAAACCTCCAACAAGAATCCCACTTGTCAGTGGGCTAAAACCCTCTAGCAGGCAAAGCCTCCAGATGGCCACTCAGCCTGCTCGGGAGATGTGCCTCGCCTGCCTGGGGTCTTAGCTGTGCCTAGCCCCTGGCGTTCCCTTTGAATGAGCTTTATAAGCCCGGGCTCCCAGGAAGTAGACAGGCTTTAACTGCATGGCCCCAGGCATGGGTTTCTGTGGCAAGAGGCAGGGCAATGATGATGAGGTCACATTTGTAGAGATACAGGATTTCCTTAGAGGACTATCTCAGTGCTTATAAACCTGCCAGATAAACATATATCCTTTATCACGTGAGCCAGCCATCTGTTGTCACAGTAATAGCTGCCATCACAAGCAGCCACAGAACCTCAGTAGGCACAATAGGGCATCTATTTGGTTCAGAGTCAAGTCTGTAGGTCATTTGGGCTGGATTCAGATGGGCAGTTCTTCTGGCCTCAGCTTCTCCTGCTCAGATGGTTTTAATGGAGTTGACCTGGCTTAGATGTCTCGCACAACTTTCTTGCTGTGGCAGCGAGCTCAGGCTGTTCTCACAAAGACCGCTGAAAAGCAGGAGGGCAAGAAGGGAGTTGTACAAGGTCTTTCTGCCTAGTGTTGGTCTTGCCTTTGGGGATGGAAACTGCATTAGCCAAAGCAAGCTATATAACCTGGTTTAGAATGGAGAATGGGTAGAGGCGGGATCTCCAGTTACCTGGGAAGAGATGGAGGATTCAAGGAGGAGCACAGAATTAGGATGACGATAGGTCCGTTTCATCCAAGGAGATGCATTCTGAACCCCCAGTGCGTGCCTGAGGCCATGGATGGTACTAAATTCTACCTATGGTTTCCTCCTCAGCATACATATAAGCATAAGGGAGGTAGACATAATTAATGATCAAAGAGAACACTTCTGATAATGTAATACTATAATGAGAGTCTATCACACTTCTCAGGTGTACCATTTAAGATTAAGACCTGTTTGTTTCTAGAATTTTCCATTGGAAGCTCTTAGGCTAGATGGCTTTTACAGAGTGCATCAGGCAGCTCACAACTTCCATAGCTCCATCTCCAGGGGATCCGCCCCCCTCTTCTGACCTCCACAGGACCCCAGTGCACATTCCAGTGCACACAGAGAGACACCCAGCGAACAGATTAAAGAGTAGATCCCTGGGAGGAGATAGACATCTTGAACTGCTCAGAAGGTCATTCATTGATTCCTGTCTAAGCCTGACACCAGGAGCCTGAAGCCTTATGATTACATAGCAGGAGGTGTTCTGGCAAAGAGCGAGAACATTCCATTGCCCGCTCCCTTTAGACTTAGTGTGAATGGGCTTCTCAGTCACTGAGACATCACACCACTCAGGAAGGAACAAACTTTGAGAAATATAGGTTGGCAAAACAGTCTCTCTGGATATTGTCCCCTCTTACCTGGGGAGAGCATTTTCCTCTGCATCAGTCCCTGGCCAATGTCACTGTCACCCGGTGACAGTGTTTTCCTTGAGGTGGTTCCCTGAGTCATTGCCCACCGTCACTCCTGGAATGTGCCCCCACTTTATTCTGTAATAAATTCTGTCTTCTGTCAATATACCCTGCTCCGTGTGTCTCATCGGAATTCTTCCCACGCGTATCACAAGGCCTGGGGAGCCCAGAGGAGTCATAGCAGGATCTCAGGAACTCGTGGGACTGACGCATCAGGCAGTCAACCCACTATGGTACTTTTCTGGCTTCCGTTGAGTGAATCTGTCAAGTCTTACACAGCCCCCCCTTCTTCCTTTCCGCTTTCTGTTTTACACCTGTGCCTCCCCAGCAAGCTGCCTGCAAAGCGAAATTCCCAGGGAACATGTTGTGAATAATTACTAATAAACACCAACAAACACCTCTCCAGAACCCCTGGATTACAGAGAGGGGCTGCTGTTTATGCCAAACGAAGGTGTTCTTCCCAGCTCCACCCACACCTGTGAAGTGTTTACAGTCAGAAGCTGGATTTGAACAGCAAGCATACCTGCCCCCAGAGTGCCTGCTGCAGCGCGGGCTGCTCTCACCATCCCGCCGGGTCCTCCATCACCACCACCCTGTGGAAGCCTCGCCAGCTCAGAGGCTTGGTGACAGCAGTTGTGAATGAAGCCCTTCCTGGGGTGGCGGGAACCACTATAGGTGGGATCTTAGGCAGGGCAGGGCTGGCAGTAGCTGTTTGACCTTCATTTCTGCGTCTGTCACTTTCTGGGACTCTGCTTTCCACTAAGTGCAACCTCAAGCAAAATTAAAGTAAGTGGGTGTCTTGTGGTACCCCAATCTGAGATCACAGCTGAGAAAAGGGATGAAAGTTGTCGAGAGTGGGGTATGAAGGCGGTTTGGGGGTTTTCTTCCTGTCTCTCTGTGACTGACCACCTAACTAGTCTCTAGTCCACATTGGCTCACGCTACTGGCCAAAGATGGCTGCCTCTTGCTTTCTGTATCCACACATTACAGCAGTCAATCCCACATTCAACTTCCTGGGAAAGAAAATCTTATTGGCTTTGCTTTGGTGGCACTCCCTCCTGCCTCAGGAGAGAGAAGAAAGGGCAAGGCACTGCTGTGGGCTCCATCCATTTCCAGAGGGCAGCCACTGGTCTGCAGTATGAATAACTCTGTGGGTATTAATACCAAGCGAAAAGATTGCTAAGCTTATTTTCTTCTTTGTAAAGTGGACAGGACATCAGAATCCACTTCTCTGCAGTTCTGAGAAAAAATGGAAACATTCCACTAACTTAATAAGAAAGACTATGAGACAAAAGAAATGCTGTTCTGTGAAGAGCCTAGCACTCAGCTATTAATTTAGGGGCTCACGCAGTGAGGCTTTCTTTTCCATCCTGTGAAACCACTTAGAGGATCAGTGTGAGGCCGTGTAAGATCAAGCAGGGTTTCCAGAGGACCGTTCCTGCTTCTAGGTCTTTGACACACGATTCACTGGGCTGCTTCGAATAACGTAGATTGACAATTATGATATAAACAAAGCAGATTAATACGTTGTAGAAATACATTCACGAGTAAGAAAAGGGCTTCTTCACTAGCCCACCCACGTGAACCACTCTTGTGAGTGGCTTCTGTTTAGGCGTCTACGCCACTCGAATACAGACTGGCCCCAGGCTGTGGGGTTTCCCTGTAAAGCGGGACACTCTGTGAGCATCCTTCTTGTCCCCTCTTCCCTGGTCCCTGCGCAAGTGCTAGTCTTCCGTGACCACTGCTCGGTACCCATCACACATTATTCTGAAGAGTCACTGCTACTAGGCACACACGCTATCACGTAGGGACTGCTGAGGTCAAACCCTGTGTTCCCTTTTCAGATCATTTTCTACCTTCACTCGGGACACCCCAAGGCCAGTGGAAAAGACAGAAGTGGGAGGAAAACCATGCGGAGACAAAGGCAAAAAATAAACGCATTCCCTCACCTGAGGTGTCTGAGTCCGAAAAGGGTGTCCAGCTGCATGGCTAGAACCCCAGGCCTCAATAAATTCACTTTGAAAATAAAATGGTCCAGACTTTATCTTCAGATGTAAGAGCTCAGAATAGTACCGAGGCGTGTTTAGCGAGACAGTTCAAATGGCTAGCCTGGGGGTTCCCATGCCTTTTGATTCCTTTTTCTATGAGAGCCACATATCTACCCTAAATTCATACCCCAAATTGTACAGTCTAGATGAGAAGTACCTGCTATAGGGGTGGGGATGGAGTGTCTGAGAATCCGTGCATCCTTCTGACGCCTTGTCATCATCAAACCAAGGAGGAGAAAGGTGACTGTGGCCTGTCACTGTCCTCTCCACCTACTCGTTATGTAAATGCCCCCAAATGCCCACTCACTCAGGGGTTGCTGTCTGTCTGTCACTGGTCTGTACGAATGAGAGTCTCTACTGAGCTTCAGCCTTACAGAAGGATGTGGACAAAAGCCAAATAAATAAATAGCATAACATTTAAAATGATGACTTATATGAATAAAATATACTAGGGAAGGAAGCGAAGGAGACTAAAATTTCTTCTTCCTACTTTCTTTTTAAAAGTGTGTGTGTGTGTGTGACACACACACACACACACACACACACACAGGCAGGGCTGACATCGGGCTGACTTTTCCTCATTATTTTCTGAAACGGGTTATCTGCCTGACCTTGAACGTCACTGCTTTGGTCAGACTGGTTGGACAGCAAGGTCCTGGGATCTTCCTGTCTCTCCTTCCCAGTTTTGGGGCTACAGGTGGGTGGTGCCCCATTCTATCATGGGGATCCGTACAGCTCGTCATGTTTTTGCAGCAAACCCATGAAGTCGCCTCCCAGCTCCTCCTTTCTTACTCCGTTTCCTAGAGTTGCCTTAAAATACCACACACAATGGCTCCACCCAGCAGAAATGTATCCTCTGGCATATCTAAAAGTTAGAATGCAGAAATTGGGGTGCCCGAGAAGCCATCCTCTCTCCAGAAGCGTCAGCTCTGGCTTCTGATGAGTCAAAAATCCCCTTGGCTCATGATCGACACAGCTCCAGTTCCTGCTTCCATTATCACATAGCCTTCTCCCTGTGGGCCTGTGTCCAAATTCCACATTAGTTTTGTCTGTGGGCATGTCCGGGGGGGTTAGCTTGATTGGTGGGAACATGCACCCATTGTGTGGGTGACACCATTCCTTGAGTAGGCAATGCTAAGGCTAAGTATGTGTGCATTGTTCTCTCTGTCTCTCTGTCTCGGTCTCTCTGTCTCTCTGTCTCTCTGTCTCTCTCTCTCTCTCTCTCTCTCTCTCTGTGTGTGTGTGTGTGTGTGTGTAAATTAACCATTTGTTGCAGGCTAAGAAAGTCTCAAACAGCAGCACTCCTACTGACCTTTCAGTCTGCAGTCTTCGATCGCAGACTTCACTGTGACAGCAGAAGCAGTACTATATAGGTCTACGCCCCACCAGCCACTGTTTTGTGCAGGAACCACAGCACCAGATGCCAATGGCGTGTCTTTTTGCCCCAGTCGTATCACAGAAAGAGTAACTCTACTTGGTGTGCTGACTGATTTCATTTTTCTTCACCGTTTTCTGGAGAGAGGCACCATAGCGGGTCCCATATTTCCCGAGGATCCTGACTTTGGTGCATTTAGCCATGTCACCGGAATCTAAGCCCAAACCAGGAGAGGATTGCTCTCTAATTTGTTTGTGTGCTTTGTTCTTTTTCAAGACAGAAGGTTTCTCAGTGTAACCACTCTGCCTGTCCTGGAACTCACTTTGTAAAAGAGGCTGGCCTCGAACTTACAGAGATCCAGCTGCCTCTGCCTCCCGAGTGCTGGAATCAAAGGCGTGCACCACCATCACCCGGCTTGTTCTCCACTCTTAACTGTGGATGGAATGTGGCTGCTTCATCCCTGATGCTTTAGCGACTCTGCAGTGATAGTCTGTGGCCTGGAATTGTGAGCCAAATATACCCTTTCTCTCTTCATTTAAAAAATCTCTTGATTTTTTTCCAGGTCATTTTATTGCAACAAGAGAAAATAAAACCAGAACAGAAACAGTTTTACCTCGGGATAGCTTCATCTTAGCTCGGTTACACCTCAAAGACTTCCTGAAGGAGTCCGCATTCATAGGGCACAGGTATCAGCGTGTCTGAGTCGTGAGCCACAGCTCTAGGAAGGACTGTCTCCCTAAGAGTGAGAATTAAGACAGGCAGCCATCTGGGTGCTGGGAACACTGTCGCCTGGGCATGGCATGCCACGTCTGTCTTGAATAAGAACGGATTACTCACGCAAGACCCTCACAAGATGGAGCCCATTAACATTCCCTCCAGAAGGAGAGAAATGAGAAGGATCATTGGGTCATTAGACCTTACACTGACTCTTGCCTTTCCCCAGTGTCTCCCTAGGGGGTGCTAGAGGCTAGTGGAGGTCAAAGGTTAACTGAAGGGGAACTCCAGTAACAGTTTTTGTAAGTCTTCATTCAGGCTGGGGTGGGACTTCTTGGTGACGTAGCTGTGTTTTCTTGCATTTATGTTCTTTTCTTTTTTTGATAATTTCATACATGTATGCTATGTAGGTGTCTGGGTTTTTGTTTTTTTTTTTCTTTTTACAATTTATACATGTATTTTGATCAGATTGCCAATATGAGGCAGGCAGAGGTTGCAACAAGAAAGACAAAAATACAATTCGGATCCACAAATGCTTTTGAGTGACTAGAAACTAATACTTGGAATGATGGGTAAGTCTGACTCCATTCAAGACAACAGCATTTCTACAGCACGAAAGACACATTGATGATGCTAAAACAAAAAGCAAAACTTAAGAATCATTTTTATAATATACCTGAGGGACTAAGGTATATTATTATCTAAAATGATTTAAACCTCTACACAACCCTCTCACACATAGAGAAGATGTGAAAACTATAAATAGACAATTTATATAAGATAAAATGCAAATAAATTAAGAAAATATACTTAATCATATTAATAATCAAATAAACCATTAAAACAATACTATGTGTCATGTCATGTAGGAGGTCCTTCTATATTTCTGTTGCTTTCATTGGCTTAATAAAGAGACTGCCTTGGCCTTTTGATAGGGCAGCCCTTAGATGGGCATGATAGACAGAACAGAATTCTGGGAGGAAGACGGCAGTGTGGCAGACGCCATGACTCTCCGGCCTGAGACGGACGTAAGTTAGGATCCTCGCCGGTAAGCCACAGTCACGTGGTGATACACAGATTTAATAGAAATGGGTCAATTAAGATGTGAGAGTTAGCCAAGAAGAGGCTAGAGATAATGGGCCAGGCAGTGTTTTAAATGAATACAGTTTCTGTGTAATTATTTCGGGGGTAAGCTAGCTGGGCAGCGGGACACAGCCCACCACTCTACATTACAACAATGTCAGATTGGCAAAAGTTATACGTTTGCTATTTCTGGGTTTGGTCAGGGTGTGGGGAAATAGGTGTGCCAGCATAATGCTATGGGAACATAAATTACTAGGAGAGCCACTGTGAAGACAATCTGGTTGCTAGTACCTACAAAAAATGAAAATCCCTGTACTATCTGGCCCAGCAATTTTTCTCCCTATAGCTATCCTCAAGAAATACCTCACAGACAAGAGGTCACACTGAAGATACTCATTTCTTGTAACAGTGAAATATGGGAAACAATCCAATATCCAGTCACTGAGAATCACTGAGTCTACTCTAGAACACCACACAACACTTTAAAAGGAAAAGACAGTGGGTATACAGACCTTTAGAATGTATTACAGAGTAAAAATATATGCAGTTGTGGGCACCAAAAATAAGGCACCTTATGAGATTTGGAAATAAAGCAAAAGTCGGCATAGCTATGTGTACTATATGTGCATAACAGAGAAACCTAGGATATAAAGCAAGATCTGGAAGGAAATTTATCCACTAATGTGGTCAGTTCAACACTGGGAATGGAGAGAGAAGACACAGAAAACTTTTACTCATAAAGAGTGTGGCAGTTTGAATGTAATTGGCCCTCATAAGCTCAGAGGGAGTGGCACTATTAGGAGGTGTAGCTTTGTTGGAGTAGGTATGGCCTGGTTGGAGAAACTGTGTCACTGTATAGTGGACTTTGAGGTCTCATACATGTTCAAGCCATGCTCACTGTCTCAGTTCACTTCCTGTTGCCTGAGGGATCAAGATGTAGCTCCTCTTACACTCTCAGCTCCTTCTCCAGCGCCATGTCTGCCCGCATGTCACCATGTCCCGCCATGATGAGAATGGACTAAGCTTCTGAAACAGTAAGACACCCAATTAGATGTTTTCCTTTATAAAAGTTGTCATGGTCATGGTGTCTCTCCACAGAAATAGGAACCCTAAGGTGAGGGTGTACTCACATTAGTGAGTGTTGAAATAAGTTACTCAGAAATACTAAAATCAATAATAATCACTATGAAAGATGAACATGAAAAGGTGAGACAGTACTTGAGCCTTATGGAAGGGGTTATTGGTTTATCTGGGGCTTTGTGCAGACCTGGACCTGAGCTGTGGTGGTCCCTGAGCACAGGAAGAATTCCATGGGACTGGGGTGCTTGAAGCAACATATCTGGAGAACACAGATGGCCCTTGTCATCCTGGATCTTTCTAAAAATGGATATATAGTTTATTTAATTATAGAATAACCCAGGCTTGCCCCCAAATCCAACTGATACAAGAAACTCTAAGGAAGAAACCACTCTCTCCCTCCCTAGTCCACCTTCTGGAGACAGCTTCCACAACACTCAGGGTGTATAGAGTCCTCTGGCTCTTCTAAGGGTCAGACAAATGTCAGCCACAAGATGAGCAGCCCCAGGCTCACCCAGGTTGTGAGCAGAGTGTGACTTCATTCATATCCCCAATTAGGCTGCATCAAGGAAGGATCTGTCTGAAACTCGGGTGTGAGAGGAAACTGAAATGGGTACAAATAGCTTCTAGACAAGGTTAAATGTTGCTTCTTTTTCTAAAAATGGAAGGCATGTCTATTTCTCAAAATTATTTTACCCCTGTGGAAATGTCCAGCTCTCACACAGATAACAGCAGTATTGCTTTTCTGATGCACAGGTCATGGACGGTACCTCTGGATCTTCTCAATGTCATTCCAAGGTGCTTGTCCAACAGAATGGGGAGAGAAGAGCTGGAGATGCTTGTGTGGGGAAGCTTTCCCCTTCCTTATCCCATTGATAACACCTGAGCCCTTTTTAGCCAGATAAGAGATAACTATACAGAAGCTTAGGAGGGAGGATGGACAATTGCTGGCTCAGAATTGGGGCAGGCTCTGGAGTTACCGGGATGGCCTATATTTAGTGCAGATGCCTTGTTTTCTCCTTAGAAGGACAAAGGAATCTCTGTGTGGTCAAGTGTCGTCAAATAGAGTCACGTGTCTGGGGCCTGTACGACTGAGGGTCATGAACCGA
This sequence comes from Microtus oregoni, assembly GCF_018167655.1. Lineage (NCBI taxonomy): Eukaryota > Metazoa > Chordata > Mammalia > Rodentia > Cricetidae > Microtus > Microtus oregoni. The sequence goes on from NW_024543073.1 coordinate 22,870,928, forward strand.
AGAGTTCATATCCTGGCTTTCCCGGATCCTAGGTCAGCACTGGTGGACACTGTGCCTTTTGCATGTAATCCCGCACATAAGCTGTTTCCCGTCTTACGTAGCATACTTCATAATATCCCAAGACCCACGATGAGGAATATTGTGCCCAATTCTAAGGAGGCCAATTAAGACAAGACACCAAGCTTTACCCTGAGAAATTTACAAGTAAGTAGCTCAGACAGATATGAACAGACATGACACTAATTCAAATGGAATAAAAAAAATAAATTATAAATGCCTAATGCTCACTCAGGAAGCAGAGCAGAGGCAGGAGGATCGCTGCAAGTTTGGAGCCAGCTTGTTCTACATAGTAAGTTCCAAGCCAGCCAGAGCTACATAGTGAGGCTCTTCCTCACAAAAATAAAACATGGAAAAAGAACAGAGCTCTGTGGGGCACTCCTGTGGAGCCAATGCCAGGAGAAGGGGGCAGGGAATAGCTCGTGTGAGCCTGCCAGCTCACAAAGAGCTTTCACATGGATATACCTAATCAGTGCTGGGCAGTACCTTTAATTAAGTGACATTCTCACCCTCAGGCAGGCAGTGCTCTCTGATGCGTTTCGGAGTGTGTTTACCACATCCACAGTACCAACCCAGCCTTCCAGCTAACTTCCGTTTCTTCCTTTTGAACCAAGTTTCAGACCCCTCCTATCTGAGTCTCTCCCCTCGTCCTTACTGCTTGCAGTGTGACTACGGGCTGTCCTTAGCTGTTGAGTCAAGGCATAGATGGAGCCTGTTGATCAGGTTAGAACATGCACTGAGCAAACAACGCTGAAGGGTTATGGGCAGTAGAGAGACGCTCTGCCCCTTCCTTAATGAACAGACTTCTTACGTGGAGCAGCCTCTTCACCATGCTAACCTCCCCGCCCCCCCGAAAGCTGTCAAGAGTAGATTGACAGGCCCTTGCCCAGATTTCCAACTTTATACTTTTGCTTGACTTTTTCCTCAGACTTTAGAAGCCAGGATTGTTTGTAGCCTTGTGTGGCACCCAGATTATGATGCTGCCCCGCCTCATGACCTTGGAGTTAGGGCCCTAAATAAAGTGACGCGTGCTGGTTTAAATGACCTTCCTCATGTCCCCAGCTGTGTAGAGCAGTATCATCTGCATCTCAGTTCTCAGGCAGAAGCCCCTTCTGAGTCCACCCTTGTCCGTGAAGGAGCTCTGCTGCTGCCCATGGTCTGTGTGCCATAGACTTCAATTTGCCTGACTTCCTTCCTTCCTTCCTTCCTTCCTTCCTTCCTTCCTTCCTTCCTTTCTTTTTTCAGGATTGCAAACACTTTCTGGAAGAACACTCATCCATGGTCACCTGAAGATATGGTGTCCTTTTCCCCTCACCAAACCTGGTTTAGACTCGTCAGAAGTGTAGACTTTGCTAAAATACTTTGGAATTTCCCTTAGTCCTCTGCCCAAAGAAGAAGGTCCCCAGAAATGATTTCACCATGTCCCCAGCAAGGCTTCAGTGTTTGGTTAAAGAAAGTTCCCTTTAGAAGGCTGAGGAGATCCCCCAGAACCCCTCAATCAGTAACCATTCCTTCCCCAACCCTTCTGCCACTCACCACCTCTCTGCCACGTGGGTAAGAATGACGAGTCTACAGCCCACCTTTCTGAGGTCCCCAACCCCCATGTTCCACTGCATGCTGGCGATTAAAGAACCTCAGAGCTCCACAAATCCTCAACTGGAAAGTACTTTTTGTTAATCAGCTTCCATTTTGTCTTTTGGAAGCACAGGACTATTTTTTTTGGAAACTCCCCTTTACCCATTGCATTTGGCTTAGAGGAAACTCCTGTCAATGTGCCGTCGTCTACCTTCCTTGAGTGGTGGCCCCGTGGACCAAGCCAGGCCAGTTCCACTGTGAGCTGCAACGTGAATAAAATAAGGATGGAGCAGGCAGCTTAGACTCCTTCAGCTGAGCACCATCTCTTTCCAAGACTGCTGATTAAATCCTGTAACAAAACCATCATGACTGGACTTCAGTTCTCTCGTGGAGTAAAGGAGTGAGCATAGATAAATCCTGTCCAAGATGCTTTGATGATAATAAGAACTGACTTTGGTAAGTATAAAGGGTGATGTCCGTTATAGGGATATCTAGTAGATATTCTCAGAATCGAGGGAAAAGTGGAGATTCTGAAGCTGTGGTTTGAATTTGTTCCTCAAATGCCCTGTGTTGGAAACCCGACCCCATAAAGTAACTAAGAATGAAGATTAACCTCTTCAGGCCGTGGACAGTGACTGGAGCCGAGGGGCCTGCTCTCATAGATATACTACTTACTTAGAGAGCAGCAGTCCATCAGGGAGCGGCTTTGTTGTGATGTGAGCTCTCTCTGTCCTGCATGCCCCTGCCTCCATTCCTTACACATTGCCCAGCCTCAAGTACTTTCTTATAGCGAGATAAGAGGGCTAAAACCTCCCAACTGAAATTAAAGGGAAGCTGCGTGGTCTTTATGGAACCCTATCACCTGCGTCTCTGGTTCATGATGCATCAAACCCGGCTCTGCAGCATTCCCAGGGTCCTTCTTTATCCAGCATCCATAGTGCCAATTAAATATTAGTTGGTATAGAGCAGTGGACAAATGATCCTAGATTGGATCCCACCCTATTATCCATCCCCCCCCTCCCCGCCACATTTTGTTTTTTGAGACAGGGTAACATTATGTAGCCCAAGCTGGTCTAAAACCCACCCCAGATTTACAATCCTCCTGCCACTTCCTCCTGCCAGTGGGATTAGCAGGCATGCACCATCAAATTCAGCCTTTCTTGGTTTTGGCAAGAAACTGGTTCTTTTTACTCTGCAGCTTCCTTCTGGCCTGTGGACTCACACTCTGTCTGCTTAATCAAATCATAGCATTCTGCCACACTTGTGTCCTATGCTTTAAAGCAATGAGACACAGATACTTGCAACCCAGGAGGATGCCTCCTGGGTTCCTTTCTCTGGTTTCTTTCCAGAAGTGATGAATTTAGTGCTTATGTATTCTACCTGCATTTACCCTACACAGGGTCCAGGTAATTGAGCTGGCATCCTGATGCTTCAGCAAACAGCTAAATACAGGTATTTAGAACTGTGTAGTAGCAAAATATTTCTGCATGGCCGTTCGTTGACTCCCAGCCTGGTATGGCCTAAAAGGCAGTGGGGCCTGTAGATGAGCGACCTGCTGCCTTGGTTCGCTTTATCCTGCAGAAATTGTTAAGATGCAGATTTTTTTGCCTGTGTCCTGAAACAAGAGTCCTGGTGAGAAAACTCCTGTCTATTTCTATGTCCATTAGAAATAAAGCCATGCTGTTCCATCTAGCTGGTTCCTCACACCTGACCTGGCCTCTGTAGTATTGTCTAGTTTGTACCATACTCTTAATTCTCAACAGAAAATTTGCGTATCTTCAAATTTATGTAAATAGCATGTTGATGTTGTTTATATCATTCCGCAACTTGCATTTCCCCCTTAATTTTGTGTTTTAGATGTTTAGAACTATTTGGAGTCTCATGAGAAGTATCACAGTATATACCGAAAAACAAAATATCCTTTTTCCCTAGTCAAATATTGCAGTTTTGGAAATTTGAAAGACCCTGCTGTAAATATGCTCATACATACCTAGTTCCATGTTAGTATCTCAAGTGTTACATTCTATGACAATCTAATGGGCATGCGGAGTAACATGCACTCCTGCTTATGCATTGTGGATTTCTAGAAAGGGTCAAACCATTGAGGCAAGGCTGTAACACTTTTCTTCAGGTGTCAGTGTAAATAGTGCAGCTCCTAGCAGAATACCTGTCCCTGCCTATGGACAGAGAAAGCAGCCACAGATAATGTTTAAGTCAATGGGCACAATCCAGGGAAACATTATTTATGAAAATAGGAAGTTGGGGGTTGGGGCATCAGTTAGTAGAGTAACTGCCTAGCATGCTCGAAGCCCTCGGTTCAATCGTCTGCACCACATAAATCGAGCACAGCAAGACACACCTGGAATCCCAGTAGATGTGGAAGTGGAGGTCAGGAGTTCAAAATCATCCTCAGCTACACAGTGAGTTCAAGGCCAGTCTGGGCTACATGAAACCTTGTCAAAAACAAACCAAACAAAAGTAACCTTCGGACAGGAAACCGACCAATAGGCTGTACTTACTCAAGATAGACTATATGAAAACAAAAACAACAAACAAACAAAAAACCTCACAAGCTAATAGAAAAAAGACAAGATCTGAATAAATAATATTATATACTTGTTGTATATATATATATAACATATATAAATGTCTATATATACAAATATATAATATAAAAATGGCCGATTAATATACAAACAGTTCAAACTCTGGAGACACTAACTCCTTCAGCTGTATCTGGGCTGGCAGGAGGCAGCCATACAAATTAGGTCAGTGGCCAGAGCAGCCTGACGCAGTTCTGCCCACCTGGAATGAGCAGGGCAAGGCCCTGTGCATTCTTATTTGCATTGAAAGATTCCAGGGCACTTCCAGTCACCCTCAGCGGCATGTTTGGGGTGGGGGTGGGGGCGTCTGCCAGTGTTGAGCAAGCAGAGGAAGGGTCAGCAGCTGATGAAGCCATCATAGGAAAGGTGCAGGGGACACTTGTAGATCATCCTCCTTAGAGGGTAGGCGAACCGAGGAAAGGATGGTGGGATAGGAGCCGGCTCACAAAGATTTCCAGAAGGCTTGCTGCTGAGTCAGCTGCAATGCTGCGGAACACTGCTGACACCACACATCTTAAGTGAGCCTGGCCCAGGAGAGTTCGCTATTAGAGAAAATCCCCACTGCCCCGATGTGTGATCAGCGGACACTAACAGCTGAGGAACTTGGCAGCCCATTGCATCTTCCCTGAGTAAACCTGCAGCCTGGGAAGAAGCTCCAACAGGTGGTTCAGGACCTGGGTTGAACACCCTGAGAGCTGCATCTCTGCCTGTGAGAGCCAATGGGGAAAGCCTGTGTGTGTGTGTGTGGGGGGGGGGGGTGGGTGGGGGAAGGTTGTGGCTGTTTGGCACCACAAAGGACCCCAGCAGTCGGGGTGTAGAAGAAGGATCAATCTCTCCAGCTCAGACCGCGTCAGTCCTTTCCTAAATGCTCCCTGATAATTTGACACCTTCAAAACTGCCACTGTCCACCAGCTGTTAGCCAGGTGACAGCAGATGCCACCTGCTGGGTCTGATTTACACCCAGGAGATTTGAACCTTGGTGACCCTCCTTCTCCCAAGGAACTCCAAATCATAGTTCAGTCCATAAATCACCGCAGTGGGGTCACTTTCGCTTCCTTACCCTGCCCCTTAATGCAAACCTAACAAGAAACAAATTGTTTAGACCCCCTCAGTTAAAGGGCCTGGGGACACTTGGAACCAACCTGGGGCCTCAATGCTCTGTGTTCTCAAAGCTGGTTCTTAAACAGCCACCCTAGCCAAATGTCCTTTATATACCACGTGCCTGGGAAGACACCGGGCACATTTTCTGAAATAGGTCACAGGAAAAGAGGTTGTCCTTCCGGCAGCTGTTTCTCAGCAATTGTCTGTATTCCTCAGAATCTGTTTTCCCTTAAAGCTCATGGGCTCCAAATGGTGTCTCAGAGATCATCAGAACTCAGAGACAAAGGATGTCCGTGTGCCAGTACGAACACACACCACACCCCTCTGTGACTAGCTCTAAATGAGTGCCCCACAAGTAGCACCAGCGTTGCCCATAGGCCGCTCCCTAATGCTCCCAAACAAACCCTTTTCCGTTACAGGTGTGACTTCCGTATCTGCCCAAAGCCCTGGATCTAGGGGGGCCCAGATCCAGCACTGGTCTACTTTTAGGGGCAGAGTAATGCGCATTTTGCCAGGGCCACTGAGCATCTGTACTGCATGCTGGCTGGGAGGGCCATGCACACGTGTATACGTTCGGGGCTGAGCAGCACTGAGCCTGCTCCCTGAGTTTTTGTTGTCTCTTGCCCCTTTGTACTGAAATCACGCTGCTTGGGCTCCGTGACTCACTAAGTCCCTCATGAAAACAACTCCTTTAGCCCCCATCTGAGCCCTTCTCATTGGTAAGGGTCAAGAGACTGCATAGTTATCTCTGTTCTCTTCCTCCCGCAGCTCAAGCCTACCCAGGAGCCATCACAGAAACTCCGCATGCTGACTGTTTCACTCAATGTGGTGCCACATGGTCCCCTTTCAGCTCAAAGGCAGGCCACATACCCTGGAACATTAGTCTGCTGCCACGCTGAAATACCCATATCGCTTAGGGAAAACCAAGACAAGATCAGGAACATTTAAAGTGGTATTGTCCTTAGACTCAGAAAAATCAAAACAGCAAATGTTTGTTAAACTCAGTATAAGGTTGATCTTCACGAAAAGCCTAAATTTCATAATTTTAAAGAAATAGATCCCACTCGTTTATTTTAAAGAAATAAATTAATTCAAATATGATGCATTTACTGCCATAAATAAAGAAACATAGTAAGCATGCCTTCACTCTCCAAACTCTGGTCTGTGGCAGACATTGCCAGTCAATAAGGCACTGAACGTAGATAAGGTGGTATCTTTCTCAAAACAGCATCTAAGACAACTCATGCCCATCAGTTGGAACTGACTAAAATAGGCACACACCTATGATCCCAGTACTCAGGAGGCTGAGGCAGAAAGATCACTATGGGTTTTAAGCTCTGTAACAAAACTATAAAAAAAAAAACATACATACAAACAAACAATTTGATATTCCTGATTGTGTTAATTAAACTCTTTGTCGTTGTGAAAAGTCTTGAAAGAAACAGTTGAAAGGAGGAAGCATTCTGGTTGAGCTTTGCCGAGGTTTCAGTCCACGGCTGGCGCTGGGCCTGAGAAGAACCTGGACATCATAGGAGCAGACGGCAGATCTAGGCTGCTCACCTGAAAGTGGACAAGAAGCATGGGTGAGGGACAGAGGACAAGAGATGTCTTTCTCAGGTATGTTCCAGAACCTGATTCCTCCAACAATGTATCATATTGTGAATCTATCAAGGAATTAATCCATCGATCAGTTCAGAGTCCTAAAAAGGGATTCATTAACTACAAATAAATTCCCAGAACATGAGCCTGGGACATTTCATAGGCGAGTTATAAGACTAATAAATGCTATGTTGATGACATTCGATACTGGAGATGCTAAGATAAACTAAGAAAGTATCTGCCTCGGAGTGACAGCAGCTGGGTAAGGAGAGGGGAAGAGGAAGGCTGTGGTAGGCAGAGGATGGTTAGCAGAAGAGGTGACATTTACATAAAAACAGGCAAACTAGCCCTGTGGAGAGAAGGGAACTGGGTGTTCTAGGCAGATAACCCACAATCAGAGGCCAGGAACTGGGTGCTCTGGGCAGGGGCGACCTACACAATGAGAGACTAGGACTGGGTGCTCTGGGCAGGGGGGACCTACACAATCGGAGGCCAGGGGATAGGAATGCCTAGGTGTGTTAGGGAATGTCACTCTGGGGCTCAGTTTGCAGCATCAAAGGTCAAAGGGAAGATGGGAAATGTGGCAGGGAAAAGGTTTGAGGGCATGAAAGATGAAATGTCTGAGAAGACAAGCAAGGCAAGCACTGAGAAGTCAGATCAGACCCGAGTTTTAGAAAATTAATTCTATTATCATGGTGGATGGAGATTATAAAGACATGTGATTTGAGCCAGGCAACCCAATCTGGAAATTATGTTGTTAGATTTGCGACTGACTAATTTCAATTCATATTTATTGAATTAATTAAAGGATGAATTAATTAGCTAACAAATTAATGATGCTGACTGGCAGGGATCTGGTCCTCCTCTGCTCTAACTGAAGCAGTTGACTTTCCTCCATTGCGGGGATCTGGTCCTCCTCTGCTCTAACTGAAGCAGTTGACTTTGACTGGCGGGGATCTGGTCCTCCTCTGCTCTAACTGAAGCAGTTGACTTTGACTGGCGGGGATCTGGGTCCCACCTCTGCTCTAACTGAAGCAGTTAACTTTCATCCACGTACTGGACTTTGAAGGGAGCACCCTGTGCCCTCAAAGGAGAAGGCTGATTCTGATGTCCACAGCCCAGGCAGGTGGTAATGTAGGCTCCTTAGGTGGACTTCTGAGAGAAGACAGGCAGGGGGCAGTTTGCAGGCTCTGGACACAGAGGGGATGCCCACCAACAGCGTGTGAGTTTGGATTTCCCTTTTTTTTTTTCTTTCAAAAACAGAATAACATAAATAAGAGTGTCCAGCAAGGACTTGCCAAATCACTCTCAAAACCATCTGCATTTAAATTTATTTATTTATCTTGCCATTTTTATGAGCCAGGTATGATGGTGCATGCTGGCAAGCCAACACTGAGAAGATGAAGGCGGGAGGCCAGTCTGGGCTACGTGAGTTCCTATCTCAAAAGAGAAAACTATATTTTTAATGCAAACTGATAAGCAATTTTTAAAGATCATATTGGTAGGTTGATTAGCTATTTCCCTATAAATTTCATGTTAGTTGTTGTTTCTCACAACAGCCCATGTGAGTTTATCTAGGGAAGGGCAGGATAAGGGAAGTAAATGTGGCTGACGAGCAGTCACCGTGGCTCCTCACTCCTGCCCTGGGCCAGGCATTGGCCACGGCTGGCACAGCCTCCACAGTGCACAAGGCAATGTCGGTGGAGGGAACAGGCGACAGGAACACTGTGGCAGAGGAGGCTCCAGGGTGGAGGAGGGTCCTAGCAGAGACCTCTGCAATTTCTGACTTTAATAGAGAGACTGTGGGAGGACGAGAACCCTGAGGGAATTCTAACACTGGTTTTGATTTTCTAGTCAGCCTTTCATCACACCACACCACACACACACACACACACACACACACACACACCACACACACACACACACACACACACCTCACTAACACGTTCAACTGGAAATATCATAAAATTTGAATTGGTTCTAATTAACAAATCTTGTAAGTAGCACCCTGGCTTGCCTAGGATTTCATTTTAGGTAATTAGAAAAAGTTAACAATCCCAACTAGTCCCCCTTAAGCCATGTGCTTCTATGCACCAATAATGGAAGACCCTTCCCCCATACACACTGTCCATGTCTCTAGCAAAAGCGGGTGTTAAAATCCCACCCTTCCTCACTGTATCAGGATTAGGAGTTGAAGGTGTTATTGTTTTGGTCCCTTTAAGAGACAAGCCACACCCATTCCCCTCCCCATCCGCTGAGGCAGGCTGATCTTCAGCTTCCGGCCTGAGAGGCCATCTTCCTCTTAGAGAGGCAGCTTCACTTCTGCCTCCCTCCCCACTTCTCTGCTTCCCCCTTCTCTGTCTCTTTCTCCTCTTCTCTCTCTCTCTCTCTCTCTCTCTCTCTCCCTCTCTCTCTGTCCCCCCTTCACCCTTCCTCTTCCATAACCTCCTGAGTAAACATTCAACCTCACCCTGCATGCCGTGTCTATCCATGTTTCTGTCTTCTGCCCGCCTCCCATGTGTCTCCCTGCCTGGGACCAGCCATTGCTCAGGGACCAGCAGCCTACTCTGCCTGGGGCCCACTGCCTGCTGCCACATGGCCCGCCACCACTGCTCTGGGACCAGCAGCTGTCTCTGCCTGGGACTGGCTACTCCCAGGGCCCGCTGTCTGCCGCCACATGGCCGGCCACCACCATTTGGGACCTATAGCATTTCTGCTGCCTACTGCCGCGGGGATCTTGCAGCATTTTTTAAAAGAGAATAACAGTTGGCCCGCACATTTCCTCCTTCACAAGCACTGATGACAGGACCCAAGCTTAGGTCCTGTTTGCCCCTGGTTTTAAGGAGGCATGGAACTACTTAAATTAATAAATCTATTAATTGACAACTCTGGACCTAGTATATTAAAGGACTATAGGTAGTTATCTTGTCGCCCATACCAAGGAGGTTTTTTTTGTGTGTGGGGGGGCAGGTTTGTCTCAGCCTTTTAACCTATTTTGGGCAGGGGGCATGGGACAATGTATTCCTTTTCACAACTACTTCAAGCTGACATTGGGGTGTTGTTATCCAAGTCCAAACAGATTGAAAGACTGGCCAAAGTTGGGAGGAACATTTAGGCAACAAGGCACTCATCATTGAAGGAACAGGGAGTGTTCCTATCAGCTGGACTGGTCCACATCAGCTTTCTTGAAGTCCAGGGCTCGCCACCATTCAGAGCAGGTTGGAGTCAGCAACTGATGCTCAGATGCGTCTGCCAGCCAAGTGGAAGCCTATTGAGATAAGTTTAAACTAGGAACAGAAGTTAAAAATTATTTACTTAAAGAATAACACATATTGTAGAAAAAGACCAGATAATAGGTATCTGTAAACAGAAGGAATAGACTCATACCTTTGAGTCCTAGCAAAAACTGCAGATTTGTTGGAAATATATATGTATATATATATATATTTGCTGTCCAGAGAACTATGTATGATTTGGACAGAGATGTCTTTGACCCAATGAGGAACACCTTTAAGTTTATATTTAAATGGCAACCAGAATAGTTTTAAATCTTGAGTTTGTGACCCACACAGTAAGTAGTCTTTGCTCTATTAGCTTATTAGAACTACCATGGGGGGGGGGGGGGGAGATTAGAAACATTTTTTATAGGAGTACGGCAAGCAGGGTGCCAGAGCAGCAAACAGAAAGATGAGACACTCAGACCCCAGCATGCTAGGATAATGTACGTCCCCCAGCAAGCTTCACCCCCCCAAAGGTTCTGCCACCAGGGACCAAGTGTTCAGGCACCTACAGAGGATATTTCACATTCAACCACCACACACCCTAATGACCTGACCTCCTTTCTCCGGCTCCACTTCTTAAAGGTTTCAGTTTCTCACCCTTCCCAGGTTTTCTCTTCTCTCCCCCCACTTTGATCTTCTCCTCCCCAGTACTGCTCCTTTCCTTCCTTCCCCAAGGACCTCAGTGGTGCAATCTGGTTCTAAGGCATGCCCAAAGACAGCAGGATCTTGGGGACAGAGTTCTTATGTATGAGATTAGTGCCCTTGTAAAAGGGACCCCTAGGGGTAGATCTCTGCTTTCCAGGCAATGACCTGAGGCAATGACAAGGTCATCTAAAGTTAGAAAGTAGGTGGTCCTTTTTCCCCTAGGAATTGACCCAGGCCTCACACTTGTTAGACAGGGTGCTGGGCCCTCTACTTTTGAGGTAGTCTCACTAAGTTAACTAGTCTGGCTTCCAATATACTCTGAAACACGGCCCAGTCTTGACCTTGTAACCCTTTTTCCTCAGCCTCAAGAACAGCAAGAGAGATAGACCTGAGTCACCAGGCCTAGTTCTGATCTTAGATCCAAACTTGAACTGCCCAGCTTCCAAAACTGTACGAGGTAAATTTCTGTTGTTGAAGTTACCTGGTCTCTAGAGGTTGTCTGCTACAGTGGCCGGACTGGCAAGAACACCAAGGGATCCCAGCTCCCAAAGGCTCCTGCATGTCTGTCAGCAAGTTCTCAGACTCTGAGGAACAGTCCCGGCTAATATCTCTGACCATCAGGTCCTAGAGTCCAGGCAAGGGAAACTGACAGCTTGAAGAGAAGGGACTATTGCTGCCTTCTGACATAAGAGCCTGGAATTCACTTTTCTATAAACAAAATGAGTTTAAAATGGCGGGCTTGCTGCAGCTGGAACCCTGCCAGGAGCAGTCAGGTACTTTAGACAGTCAGATGTTAAATACTGTAACCAGAACATAGCATCTAACCATTACACCACGGCTTCTGTCTGAAGTATAATGGAGCACCCAAACAAAAAATTGGATATGAATTTAGTTTCTCTGTCCCTTTAGAGTCAATGTGCAGTGTTGTTCTCATGCCTAGTCTCCAAGTAGAAAACATTAGTGCTTCATGGGTACCATTTCCATAAGAGGCTTAGAGCCCTTTCTGAAAATGTAGGCTCTTGCCTCTTTGGGCCAGCTGCCGAGATAATGGAAAGATCCCATTAAGTAGTTGAGGCCCTGTGTTTCAGTCCAGAACCTGCTATGTGTTACATTGAAGCCATTGAGCACAGGTCAGGCCAGGGGCTATTCCTGGTAGCATCTTCCATTCTATGAGTATGGTTCTTATTTATTCATTTATGGTTTGCAGGTCATACGTGGTGACAGGATCTTTCCATGGCTCTCTTTTCAGGTCAAAATTTGGGAAGAACAGTCCAACCGCTTTCCTCGGATGTCTTTATTTTTATGACTTTCCACCAAAGAGCTTAGCTTCCCTTAGCTGGCCTGTGTGTTGGAAACACAGCTTTGGCTATTACATCCACAAATACTCTTCACGACAGGCAGCAGAGGAGACAGGAGCCAGAGTTTGAAAGTTCCAGCATTTCCAGTTCCCACTGGGATTTTGATTTGATGGACCTGCCTCACCTTAATAAATTACCAAAGCTTCTCTTTCCCTTGAACTTTTCCTTGTGTCTTTGTTCCAAAAAAGTCTAAAGAGTCTGTTCTAAAAGTTGGCCATCTCCCTGTTTGGCAGGTAAAAGGCTGCAGGGTGTCACTGTGAAAGGAGACCTCTCTATTAGATGTTCCTGTGGTTCCAAGCCCACTGAGAGCTGTGCGTTGCTCGGCCTTGGCAAAGGCGCTCACTGTTTGAAAAGTTATTTCTAGCCCAGTGCAGCTGTTCACAGCTCGAGTTCGGCAAAGGCCATCAGTTCTGCCGACTCAGTGCTAGCATTCCAGTATGCCCGGGGACATCATGGTGACCTGAGTGTATGCCTTTGATGAGTAAACAGAGTGACCACTTGTCCCAGGTCTTGTATAAGTCACCCAGTGGGTATTTGATCACATTCTCTCTTCTCATCTGCTGCCGTGAGGGCTCTTAGAAGCAAGACCCCTGAGAGTCTCCTAACTCCAGGTTCCTAGGCTGGAATTTTCCTGGAGAAATCAGATTATTACAATCATATTGGCAAGAAAAAAAAAACCTCTTATTTAATGGGTGCTTATGTGGCAGGAGGTGGCCTTGATACTTTCAAAAACTACTATGCTCATTTAGAGAGGAAAGAAAGGGGCTTTCGTGATCTTTATGGCTAGGAAATAACAGAACCAGACTTTAAACCAGGTCCAGCCAGACACAAGGCTCTCCTTATTCCTGTTAATATGGTGTTGTGAACTAAAATACGGTATGTCTCTATGTGCTGCAGTGATGGGATGTGAAGACAGAAATCCTCAACTCCCTGGCTCCTTCTACCTACTGATCTTCAATACATTGTCATTAATTCTGCTAATGCCCAACCCATCTCCTTCTGTATGACAATAGGCCTTCTTCCATGCCCCTGTGCACATCCCAGCAGGAGGCATTTCTCTTGTCTCTCTTTGCTGTCCTTGGTCAGCCAGGCAATGTAGTCCTTAGCTTTTAAAGGCCAGTCAAAGCTTTAGTTTGACATAAACCATCTGGGACTTCTGGCAGACCTTAGGTGGATGCTTCTCTGTGGTCTTCAGTGTCCCTAGTAACCGAGTCTCACCCTATTCAGAGGGGCAAGGACAGCAAGAACTCTACCTTCTGCACCCTGCTCTTCCGTTTTGTTTTTCTGCATGGTAGGGGTGGGCTGTGAAGATGCAGATCTCCCCATCCCTGGGAGGTACACCATTGGTCCCATCTTCCCACCAGCGTAGACAGACTCAGGAGAGTGACAGCGAGAAGCTTCCTTCAGAGGTTCACTGTGGTCAGCCCCTATCTCTTCCCGTGCTGCGCTGAGTCAGTGTGCCAAGGGCTTCTTTCTCTGCTGAGGGGGTAGCTTTTTCTCGCAGGGCTGTAATTTGGTGTCCATGTCTACCTGGGAACGCATGGGCTCCTGGGCTTGCAGAAAGCAGGATAAAGGGTGGTAAAATGGTATTTCCTTCCAGGCGCTGGGGAAAGCTGGGGAAGAGTGGGGTGAGCATGTGCTCTGCTGGTTCAGAAACATACCCTTTGCCAGTTTATCCATCTTATTGCTCACTGTTTTTCCTCTCCTCCACCCATGGTCCACATCAAGCAGACTGTAGCTAACCCGGTTGTCTTTCTAAGAACTGTGTAGACAAAACACAAAGCTAAAACTTCTCCTCCCACCTTTGGGAGCAAAAGCTTAAGTTCTAAGAAGAGGGTTCTTTTATAATTTCTAAGTGTCCAAAGATGCAGTTTCCCAAAGATCCTGTTTGTCTGGCAGGAGGGAAAGGGAGGGGCGACAGGGAGATGGATTTGTGGGTTCTAGGAGCCAAAGAGAGTGATTTCAGCACACAACACACTAGGGCACTTGGCACAGACTGGGGGGTGGTGGGGCCGGCAGGGCCAGGTCAGGCAAGGCTGCCATAGAGATAAATGGACTGGACAGAGAAGCCAGGACCAAGTAGGCTTCCTGTGTAGGCCACAGCTGGGAGCTGGCATCAACCACCTCTGGGAGGTCAGGGACACTGAGGTGACACATTTTTCATTTTCTGTGTTTCTTCTGCCAGCAAGGATCAGAGCTTGGCAGTAGAATTAAGTTGTTATAGGAAAGTGAAGAGATTCTCAAACCTTGTGTTTCTGGACTAGAATTTATGGCCTCCCTCTCCCACCTCTGCACCCCTTGGATTAGTACAGCGAGGAGGGTGCCGTTCACACTTTACGCCTGAACCTTCTGTCCGGAACCCGAGAACAGGTAGCCGGCTGTGGCCATAGATGCCTTCATTGTGCGTGGCTTTTTTGCTTTGGTTTGTTTTCCCATTTCAAGAACCATTCAACAAAGTTTGAAACGGGAAGCATTTTGGTGAACACCGCTCGGTTTTTCCGGGACCTTAGGCTTCAGGGGGAGGTGGCCCATGGGAGGGGGCTGGCCCGCCACCTTCCGCAGCTCATGGCGCCTGCGAGAGGCTGAGAGTCGGAGACCTTGGAACAGCCGTAGTTAGCACGTGGGCCGTTGCGTTGCCTGTCTGGGTGTTCTGACAAATAGATGGTCTGCCTTAGTTTTTAAACAACACCTAATTTTGGAAATACCTCTGTTGATGAGCCTCGCATTTTTTCCAGAAAATGTCCGCCGTGTGTATTAAATTGACTAAACCCTCAGATGGAGGAGCAGAAATCAGGCCCCAGAGAGGCCGTAACAGAGAAGGGAGGAGGGGCAGAGACCGGGCCAGTTCTGAAAATACACTCAAATTCTGATTGAAGTACCAGATCCAATTCCACAGAGGCGTCTTAGGAACACTCAAACTGTTGAAAATAAAATGGAAAAAAAAAAAAGCGATTACACACTGGCTCCCATGTGTAGCTGTTTAACGAACATGGTGTGGCCTGTTTCTTCTCGACATATGGCTACTGATGAAGGAAAATTCTATTTTGATTGCAGAGTGGCCTTCAGCAGTTGGCCACTCTGAGAGATGACAAACAGGCCACATCGTTCTCCTCTTGCTCACCAGTCACTTTTGGGCAGTTCTTGACAGCTCATAAACACACACAAAATGCTAACTGAGTGGCTTGCTGCTTGTCTCCTTCAAGTTGAAAAGGCACCTTTTAAAAAAAAATCAATTTTCCTTATGTCTCCTTTTTTTCCCACATTTTCAACTCTGACATTCAAGTGCACTTCACAGATCGCCTTGTAACAACATTTGAAACCCAAATTCGGAACACCCCATGAGGCCATTCCTCAGGAATCTGGTGCGAAGTGCCAGGGTAAGCGTCTTCTTAGTGCTCCTGAACCAGCCTGCTGGAGGGGACATTGTTAGAAAGGGCTGGCCCCACTCCCTTAATTATCTGCCGGCAATTAATTACTTTGAAGTTGCCCTTGCTTGGGTCTTTGGCTAGACTGCTGACATTATTCTTCAGGACCTTCCAGAAAAGGTCTGGCTCCTTGGTTTCTATGACATCACTCATTCTTGAGTCCAACCACATTCTGGACACTTCTCGTGCAATTCTCTTCATCCTCACCGGGACACATCAGCGGTGGAGTCACTCGGGTTTCCATCCATGTACCATTTTTTTCTCACTGGGGATTGCACTGCAAAGGCTTGAGTTAGTTCTATGCAGACACTGCTTACATCCACAGCTCCCACCCAGTCTGAGTTCCCTGTGTGTCACCTGAGTCCTTTTTCTACACTGCCACTCTGAGCCTTTAGCTTTGGCATTGTCCTTGGTGCCTCCTCTCCCCCTTTTTGTCCTAAAATTGGTTGTTGTCGTCTCCCATCCCTCCCACAGTCACCCCTTTATTCCTGCCATCGTCATGTCTTGTCCAGACTTCTACAGCCAAGATCCCACCAAGACCATGAGGATCTTTCTAGAACACCAATAGGAATAAATCACTCTTTGGCTAAAAACTCTGTCAAGAGTCCTCATAGTCTTTAGAAGAAATTTCAGACTTGGATCAGGCTGACAAGGCCTTCATGGTGGGGGCCTCACTCCCCTTCCAGAATGATCTCTTGACTCTGGTACCCAGACTGGATAGGTTGCTTACTACCCTCTGCCTCATCTCTACTCCCCTCTGGATCTATAAGGTCTCTGCCACCTGTAATGTCCCCTCGCCCGCACAGTGTTCTCTGCCTCCGCCCTTTGTAAGAGACCCCTACAACGTTGCTTCCCATCACAGCACTTAACATTGCTGCTGTAGCTCTACTCACCAGCAGTCTCTTGAGAGCCGTAAAACGCCTTGCAGGAGAGATGTCAATCATGAGGTCTCTAGCGATTGCTTCATTATGGATGCTCAAAATTATTTGAAGAATGAATGCGTGAGGATCCCTTACAGACCTGCTTTTGTTTGTCTGTTTCATGATTCTAAATTCTGAACAGGGAGAGACCAATTTCCCCTGCTGGAGTCAATTCCCATCCTTGGTCTGATGTGCTGAACAGAGTGTGAAAGTCAGGATGGGGTTTCTTAGAAAGGCAGGGGCACACTTACAGGGTCTTGCATTGAAATGATGGAAGTAAATTTTACTTTTCAAAAGCATGGATGATGTAAGGCTCACTAATTCATACAACTCCAAGTAGCTCATCCTAAAAAGATAAAAGTTCACTTACCATCTGATGTCAAAGTTACAAAGTCATATCTTGCTTATTACTCTAGATCCATCAGTCCATTCCCCCGTTCTATGGATTTCTGCTGTGTACACAGCTCTGTACTCGGTGCCAGACAGACAGGAGGAAATGATCAAGAGCTCTGCCTTCATGATGCTTACTTAAAAAGAAACACAAATGCAACCTTTTTAGTTCTAAAATTTAACTGGAAGGAAAGAATAATACCATGAAAGAATAACTCGAGTGGGATATAATTCAGATGGGGGAGTGGTATCCAGGAAGGAAGGAAGCCTGGAAAATAATTACAATAAAGCCAAGACTTGGCTCCTCTGGGAAGAAAAACCGGGGGAGAGCTGGGGAGGTAGGACTTAGTAGGATGGGGAACTGCATGGAATTGCTTTGACAGTCAATATTTGGGATATTTTCAGAGATGGAATTGATTATTCATCTAATAGGTTATATGTCAAGGTGAGTCAAAAGACTTGGCAAAATGAATGAGTTCAGGTTAAGTCCATGAATGTCCAAGCTAGATGGCATGAATTTCTGTCTTAGGATTTTGTTGCTGTGAAGAGACACCATGACCATGGCAGCTCTTGAGGTGGCAGCTTACAGTTTCAGAGATTTAGCCCATTGCCATCATGGCGGGGAGCATGGTAGTGTATAGGCAGACCAGGTGCTGGTGAAGGTGCTGCTACATGTTGATATACACACAACAGGAAGTGGTCTGAGTGCCACACTGAGGGAAGCTTGAGCAAAGGAGACCTCAAAGCCTCCACAGTGGCATACATCCCCCAACAAAGCCACACCTCATAAAAGTGCCACTCCCTTTGGGGGCCATTTTCTTTCAAACCACCACAATTTCCATTCCAGTTCCACTGGTAAACTGTGTAACTTTGGGAAGGTTGCCCAGCCTCACTGTGCCTGGGTTTCTACTTCTACAAAGTGAGTGATAATCATCACCATTACCTCAAAGATTTGTTGTGAGGATTAAACAACTTACTATCTATGAAACATTTTGACCACTGCAAGTAAAAGTATATAGGTTTTTTTTTAACTGCTGGGGTACAGAGTGGTTGAGAGGGAGTTGTTTGTAGCCCCGTTGGTCTCAAAGTTACTATGTAGCTGAGGATGACCTTGGATGCCTATCTTCCTGCCTCTACACCACCACACCCAGTTCAGCAAGTAGATTTTCTTGTAAACTGAAACAGAGAAGTAGCCTTCTAGATCTCTGGGGTGAATGATGAAGCATGAGGAACTGAGTTTGGATTCCTAGCACCTACATAAAATGCCAGATGTAGCAGCCTGCATGGTATTACCAGCACTAGGAAGGCAGACACAGAAGGATTCCTGCGGTTTGCTGGTCAGCCATTCTAGCTATCTCTGGAAGAGCGACACTAACGGAGAGCTTGGCATTTATTGAGAGAAGAAAGAAATGTATTTGGGCGGTGAAGATAAGAGTTCAGCGTAGCAACGAGCCCGGGATTGTTACAGACCTCTGGAGCATCTATCTTTGGCCATGATTCATATCTCAAAAGAGATGCTTGGGCAGGAAATGTCAATCTTCAAAGCCTCAACATAGAATTAGTGCTTAAAGCTGAGGGTACAAAAAAAGTCAGGGAAAAGGTATAAAGAAGTAAGGTAGGAGCCAAGTGGTGGTGGCACACTCCTTTAATCCCAGCACTTAGAAGGCAGAGGCAGGAGAATCTCTGTGAGTTCAAGGTCAGCCTGGTCTACATGGTGAGTTCAAGGACAGTCAGGGAAACACAGAGAACCTCTGTCTCAAAAAACTAAAAAAAAAATAAAAATAAAAAATAAGATAGAAGAAGGAGGAGAAGAGGAGAAGGAGGAAGAACAAGAGGAAAATGTAGGATTGGCTCTGAGAATCCTCATGGCCTTCTGTGTGCAGTGCTATTATGTACACATTAGACAAGAGGAGATAAGGCTATCTGGCTTAATATGAACATAAGGAATACTAGAACCAAGGGGACCTTCTGTTTCTGGTTTAATGGAGCTTAATAATCAAATGATCTGCTTCATTTTCTGAAGCTGATTTTGTGGCTTCTCATATCAATCACTGGAGTCCCTCATCCAAAGACTTCAAGGAAAGCCTGAAGTGTTTGGAGATCAAGGGGGCATTGTTCCTGGTTAAGCCAGGAGATGGGAGCATCATTAGCTAGACCAAGAGAATCAAATGTCTCTTGAGGTGTGAGGAGAAGCCACTAAAAACAAACAAGGATGAGGGATGACCACTTTGCAGTTTGGAAAGATGAACAATGTGGAGGGTGATTAGGGAAGGTGGAATCTCCTGCAAAAGCTGGGGGACTGCTGGAATGTCTCCTTCAGGGACACAGGGTACCAAAGGCAAGCCAGGGCCATGCAGGAAATGAGCCATTCCTATTCAAGCAAAGTCCATGGTGAGGAACTGAAGAGACCAGGCAACTTACTGGCTAGGAACAGTAAGAGAGAGGGCGACACCAAGACTCTCATTTGTTTCTGATGATTCTTTGATGATCAAATATTGCATTTCCCCCAACACAGCCTCACTCATCACAGAATTCTCTCAACACTTCTAAAGTGATGATTTTCTAATTATCAAATGTGCTTGGCTCTGCCTCCTGGTGAAAATGCAGATCCCTGTAGAGAGATATCAGCCCTGTTCTGTTGTTCCTGGTGGGATGATTCCTTCAGTTCATTCTCAATTCCCCTCCTGTTCTTTCTTAAGCCCATTCCCATTATCCTTTTATCTTGATATCAAAACCATTCACAAGGTCGCTGGCGATCTTCATTTTTCTGAACTGCATAGCCAAGCCTCAGGTCTCAAGCATCGAATGTGGCCAGTCAGGCTCTCTTTCCTAGCACAGTCTTCATATCAGGCCTTGGGTATCTTCAGCTGTTTTCTCCATGGTCTCTGAGTAATTGGAACACTCCAACGCTTACATCCTGGGCTTCTTCCTGCTGTAATTCAAATCCCCTCCAGTCTCATGTTTTTGAATGACATCTTTGCCCTAATGGATCTCCAGTTCGTTCCTCCAGGACTGTGCTCACTCAGTTAAATAGGCACCTTAGACACTACATGTCAGGAAGATTTCCAGCCTCGCTTCCACAGCTGTGATGCTCATACTCCCCCATCCCACCCCTGCTCCTGTCTCAGTTAAAGGCAACTTGATTGATCCAGTGCTGATGCCCAAAATCTTCAAGTCAGTCTTCCTTCTCTTTCTCTTACAATGCTCGTCTCCATGGTACCAGAAAATATAACCATCATGCAATCACCTCTTGCCACTGTCTCAGTGACCACTACTCTTGGCTCTACACTCTCCCGTCTATCCTCAGTGCCACAGCTCAGGTAAATCTTTTTTAAAAGGAACCAGAGGGAAGGGGGGTTCAATCAGAAGAGCAACACAGGCGTTAAGAGGAAAACGTTAGTGGGAACAAATGAACACTGAGCTTCAGACTTCTGGTTGGAAGCTAGAACAAGTGTCTGGTTTCCGACTCGCTCCTGCCATGCGCCCTTCATTTTCACCCTCTGCTCTGCTCAGGACAGGGGACCCACACAGGCAATAGTGTCTGCTGAGGGTGTGTCCTTCCTAGAATCTCATCTTTTTCCTTCTTACCTCCATGCGGTCCTCACTATGACCTCATATTTCAAGTTGCCCAAACTGGGAAAAAAAGAGTGAGAGAAGTAAAAAACAAAACAAAAAACAAAAAAAGGAGATTTATAAATTAACCAGTATCACCAGTGATTTTGATTTGGTTCATTAACAGGAAGCACAGACACTCGCTATACCTTTGTGGTAAGAGGGAGGATAAGGAATACCAAAAAGGCCAAGTCAATGATTGGGATGGGAACAGTCCCTAGGGGTTAATATGAGGGCACTTGAAGATGGAAGAGGGACACCACCAGAAAAAAAGCAAGCAAACAAAACAGATCACTTGTGCAGAACCATTGTGACACATCTGTCTTATTATGTTTGAGCCATACTCACAGACCACAATGCGGCTGGTACCTGGAATAACTGGGAAGCTGTCCCGGCATTCCTGGATATGACAGTGACTGGATGAGAAACGGCCCAGTAATGTGTGGTGAGTGACCTCTCCTACTTAACTTTTTTTTTTTTAGATTTCTGTCACTTCCATAACTCCCAATATTGATGGCCTTCTGCAACATTAAGACCAGCTAGAGGGAGGCCGGCCTTCCATCTCATTAAGTCACGAGCTCCTATGAAATAATCGATTCACAGAAAATCACTGTTATTTGTTTTACACGCAGAGTTGGTTATCCTTGGTCAAGAAGAATCCAACAAGCAGAGCACAGGACAGACAGTGGGAATTTAACAGCATCTAGTCCCCTCTCCTACCACGTGCTCTTGTGTTGCCTAGCGCCCCTCCATCCTCCTTTCAGATGACTGTTTCCCGTATTTCCCTCTTGCGCGACAAATCTGTGTTAACTCTTTTTTGGCCCCGATGTCTGATTGACTTGCATTACTCCAAGCTGAATCATTTGATTTCCTGTCCATGTTCCTAACCTTTCCAGAGCCTCTTAAATCATTCCCCAGTCATTCCTGCTGTTTACAATACCTTTCAACTTAAAGCCATCTGCAGATCTCATTAGCAAAAGGCTGACTCCGTCTCTCCCGTGGTTACAGGATGTTCTGAATACAAGGCCTGACACCAATTCTTTCCTCTCCATTTGAGGCACCACCTCCCTGGACTGTGTGCAGTTTTTACCTTTTTTTATATGATTATATTCTTATTGAACATACATGCTTATGCTCCCTGTCTAGACAACTGTAAATATGTGAAATCCAGATTCCTAATTTTTTGAATGAGTCAGAAGGGTGGGCGATGCCCCAGGATGTGCTAGGACTTGAGTTTGAGCCCCAACACTCCCAGGAGGAAGAAACTGAGTTAGTATCCATTTTAAGACACAGCTCTTCATCCCTTTCCTGGTCATCTTTCCTAGTATACCTACAATACTTAGCTTGCAAAAAGAAAAATATTACCTTACATTTTAAGGTTAGATTCAGCCTTGAACATAGGTACTTTGCACCTATTATCCAGGTGTCTTGGTAAACCTTCAAGAACATGATTCAAATATTTCACGTTAACAGTGAGACTCTGAGGGAGCCCTGGGTCCCTCGTGGCTCATGGTTCTTGGCTTCAACTTTTCCGACTCCTTTTTTTTTTTCTGATATTATTCAACATGTTTTCAAATCTTATTCTTCTTTTCTCAAAAACCTCGGTGCCAGATGCAATGGTGGATTCCTGTCATTCAGCAATCAGGAAAACGAGGCAGGCAGGTGGTAAATCAGCCAGGGCTCCAGAGTGAGCCCTTGTCTCAAAAAACATCCAGAACTCCTTTAGCCTCTTCTGAGCTGAGCTCTGGATGCTGGAGAGCTCCAAGAGGCATCTTGATGCCCCAAGGGCTTCCCTATCCAGCAAAAAAGGAGAAGGAGAAGGAGAAGGAGAAGGAGAAGGAGAAGGAGAAGGAGAAGAAGAAGAAGAAGAAGAAGAAGAAGAAGAAGAAGAAGAAGAAGAAGAAGAAGAAATCACCCAAGAGTACTTGCCACAGCAGGACCTGCAATATGCATTACCCCATTAGTTTCTCGTTGAATCCCCATGGAACGGCTGACAAAGCAGGAATCTGGAGGTTAAGTGACCTGCCTTTGTCGCAGAGCATATATGGATGGATTCTCAAGATTGCTACCATTGGAGCTGAACAGTTCCTACAGAGAAGGGCTTTGTTCTGGCTGCTGATGTCAGAGATTTCTATCCATGACGCCTCTGTGCTTTATGCACATGGCTGGGGAACATGTCACACACACACATCCCACACAGTGGGCAGGAAGAAAAGGGAGCAGAGAGCTGGAGCCCCACAGTCCCCTTTATGGGTGTGTACTTATTGATCTAAGACCTCCCAGTAGGCAGCACCCTTAAAATTCCCACTGCTCCCCTACAGAACCAACATAAGACAAG
Source organism: Microtus oregoni (assembly GCF_018167655.1). Taxonomy (NCBI): domain Eukaryota; kingdom Metazoa; phylum Chordata; class Mammalia; order Rodentia; family Cricetidae; genus Microtus; species Microtus oregoni. The sequence continues at coordinate 22,893,832 of NW_024543073.1, forward strand.
CCTTGAATATGTTCAACACCCAAATGCAGCAGTAACTTACAACAGGAATTCAAAGAACAGGCACATAGAAAAATATTCATCTTGTTAGTTATTGAGACTACATATTAAGTAATTATAATGCTACTTTTTTTTTTTTACCAAATTAGCAAAAAGAAAATACTTGAAGCTGGTAGAGTTGTGGTAACATGGTCTCTTCTATACAGGACTGCAGGGGATGCAACATGGTAGATTCTTTCTGAGAAACAGTTTAGTTACAGGTAATAAGGACCACTGGAAGATGAACCAATATCAATGGCAGTCAGAGGTATAAAATAAAGCAGTACCCCACCCAGACAATGAAACCCCACACTGCCACTGAAAACCATAGGAATAGTGAATGTATTAATGGACTATAAGGACTTTCTGAATAGTAAAAGTCTATTGCAGAATAACAAACACTATGAAATTATGATACATAGAGGAGGACAAGAAAATATATGGGGAACAAGAAGAAAAGAAGGAGGAGAAGAGGAGGAGATTGGAGAAACAGATACCAATTAGTTAACTGAAGTTATTCATAAGAGATAGTATAGGGCTTTTTCTATTTGTATCCTATGTATTGTGATGTGTGTGTCTATGTGTGTTAGTGGTGGTGCATGTGTGTGTGGTATGTGTTTGTGTCTGTGTGTCTCTGTGTGTGTTAGTGGTGGTGGTGTGTGTGTGTTTGTAGGTGTGTGTGTGTGTGTCAGTGGTGGTGTGTGTCTGTGTGTGTGATATAGAAATGAATACATTAGTATGGACTTTGATTTATTGATACAAATTTAAGGTCAAATTTGATATATATATTTTTATTCTTATTTAAACTCATTAAAAAATGTAGCATATAATTTAAAACTATATATTAATAGTCATTTATAATAGTCAAATTTGTAATCATGTTAGTTAGGTTTTCTAGATATACAGAGATATATTTTAGTTAGATAATCTTCAACGCTTCAAAGACCTACTGAATGTGGCATTTAAAATGTTTCAAGAACTTAGACTTTTCTTGACAGTGGGACATATCTGCTTCTGGCAGCACCAATTACTTCAGAGAAGTTGGTGGACATTGAAGAAACTCGTTATGGAATTTGCTTTCAATGTGACAAGACTAGCCACTTGGGAAAGAAACTGCTCTTGCCTGGACTGTTTCATGGTATGCTGTATAAACTGGACATGAAAGATCCACAGAAAAATAACTGCTGAACTTTCCAAAAGAAGGTGAGACAGTCCTTCAGAGTTTCTGCTTCATGAAAGAGTGTGCCAGACATTCTGCAGGACACAGAAGAAATGACTGACAAACTGCCATTATAGGCAAAACTGTCTTTCAAATTTCCTGCTTCATGGAAAAGTCTGCCAGATACTATGGGCCTGAACACTGAAGATGGATGCCTCAACATTACCGAAGAACTTTGGGTGACTGTCCACGCAGAAAGATATCTCCGTCAATTCTAGAGTTTTGGAAGTTGCTTACAATGCACTTTCTGTTTACTTAGGTAATATTATATCCTTCTGGAGTCTCTGATGGAGTTGAAGACAGATATAGTTTTCCTTAATCATAATAAAAGATAAATTAGTATGAAATTTTCCAGATACAAATAAACTAAATATTGTAAATATAATCCTTACTTGATAGCTGTTTTGTAATATGCAATTTTACTATGTTAAAGTTAAAACCTTCCTTTTTATTTAGACATAAATGTAGGATTCCCCTCTGTATGCTATGAATATGTTTTGTTACCATTGGTTAATAAAGAAACTGCTTTGGCCTATGGCAGGGCAGAATATAGCCAGGCAGGAAGAGATATATAAAGAGAGTAGGCGGAGTCAAAGAGACGCCATATAGCTGCCGAAGGGGAAAGATGCCAGAACCTTACCACAGCCTTGTGATACACAGATTAATAGAAATGGGTTGATTTAAGATGTAAGAGCTAGCTAGGGATATGCCTAGGTTATTGCCCAAACAGTGCTGTAATTAATATGATTTTTGTGTGACTATTTGGGTATGGATGGTTGGAAAATGAATAAGCAGTCTTTGTCTACGTGTGTGCGTGTGCGTGTGCGTGTGTGTGTGTGTGTTAGTGGTGGTGGTGGTGCAGATGCACGTGTTCATAGGGGCCAGAGATCAGCATTGAATGTTTCCCTTGATGACTCTTCTACTTTACTTTTTGAAATAGGGTCCCTCAGGGAACCTGAAGCTTCACCCAACTAGACTGACTGTCCAGCAAGCTGCAGGGATTCTCCTGTCTCCATACCCTCATACTGGGGTAACAGACATGAACTTTTTATGTGGGTGCTGAGCATCCAAACTCAGGTCCTGTGTTTATGCATTGAGCCCTTTGTCAGCTGAGCCATCTCCTCAGCCGACTATCCTACACATTTTAGTAAGTTATAAAGGTGTAGAAGCAGCCACGCCTCCCGATCCAGTTACAACTCTACATTAATATAAAGAGCAGTTCAAAATAAAATCGCCAGTCTCCCATATTAAACTAAACCTGGCTTTGAAACTTCGAGTCCATTGTCTTTCCATCCCATTCTTCTTCAGTTCCTAACCATGACTAAATCATTTCTTGAGCAATCCCTTGATGACCTGTCTGATTTCATCTTCTCCTTCTCATTTCTCCCACCTAGATGGTTTGGGCTTCTGCAACCCGTGCTCTCCCTACAGCAGGCAGCTCTTCTGTTTCTTCAAAGCCTCTGGTGGGTCATCCGGTTTCATAATCTTCTGTACTGTAAACTCGACTAAGACTTGCCAGGTCTTCTGTGTCTCACACAGCAGCCAATCAGGATCCGGGTTCGGACAATCTTTTGTTGGGTTGGGGCATCTCCCATCCTGCCCAGATAAATGTCCTTGGAGCTTCCCCATGACAACAGAATCACCAGCACGCAGTGAATAGAGCCCAAGAACAGGCAATGAAACATCCTGTTCCTAAACCCCAGGTTCCATCTCAGCTACACTGAACTCCCATGCCCCTCCTGCAGAAAGCAAAGATTTTTTTTTGACATTATAATTTGATTATGTTTCTCCCTTTCCTTTCCTTCTCCCAAACCTTCCGATATGTCCCTCCCCTTCTCCTTCAAATTCATGGTCTTGTTTTATCGTTATCACATGCATATATGTATATACACATATATGTTTATTTTATTTTACTTTTTTAATTTATTTATTAATTTATTAATTATTTATTAAAGATTTCTGCCTCCTCCCCGCCACCACCTCCCATTTCCCTCCCCCTCCCCCGGTCAAGTCCCCCTCCCTCGTCAGCCCAAAGAGCAATCAGGGTTCCCTGCCCTGTGGGAAGTCCAAGGACCACCCACCTCCATCCAGGTCTAGTAAGGTGAGCATCCAAACTGCCTAGGCTCCCACAAAGCCAGTACATGCAGTAGGATCAAAAACCCATTGCCATTGTTGTTGAGTTCTCAGTAGTCCTCATTGTCCGCTATGTTCAGCGAGTCTGGTTTTATCCCAGGCTTTTTCAGACCCAGGCCAGCTGGCCTTGGTGAGTTCCCGATAGAACATCCCTATTGTCTCAGTGTGTGAGTGCACCCCTCGCTGTCCTGAGTTCCTTGCTCGCGCTCTCTCTCCATCTGCTCCTGATTTGGACCTTGAGATTTCTGTCCGGTGCTCCAATGTGGGTCTCTGTCTCAGTCTCCTTTCATCGCCTGATGAAGCTTAATATTCAGGAGGATGCCTATATGTTTTCTTTGGGTTCACCTTCTTATTTAGCTTCTCTAGGATCATGAATGTCCTTTATTTATGGCTAGAAACCAAGTATGAGTGAGAACATCCCATGTTTCTCTTTTTGGGTCTGGCTTACCTCACTCAGGATAGTGTCTTCTATTTCCGTCCATTTGTATGTTTAAATAGAACCTGTTCAGTCCAAATAATGTTACTTGTCTGTATGTTCTCAGGGCTGAACTTTCGGCACTGACAACCAATTGGTGCGCTCTGCCTTGAGGAAGACCACCTCTCCCATTCTCGGCTTTTCTCAGTTGCTTAGAGTTCTTTGTATAGGGTTAAGGCCTCATGGATTTTCTCTGCTGTTTGGGCATGTTCATCATTGAAGCTTTCAATTGGTCCTTGATTCCTTTGAATGGATGCCCCATGTTCCCATAGCTATAAACATCTACTTCAGGGCTTTGCATGATTGTACAGAAAAGCTCCATGTGCAGTCTCTCCTTTGCCTTTGACCTTTGGGGAGGATCTGTAACTATGACTGCAGAGCAGAAGGAAAAGCTGTGTGTTTGGCAAGCTGTTGATACTTGCTATGGTTTTAGTGCTTCCCTCAAAGACCATGAGCTAGGTCTTTAATCCCTAAATCACAGTATTGAAGTTGGAAGCTTCAGGGAGGGGATTAGGCAATGAGGGCTCTGCCCCATGAATGACTAATGCTAGCATTACATGAATGGGTTAGTTATTTGTGGGGGTTTCTAATAAAAGTGTGAATTTAGTCCCTTCTCCCTCTCTCTCCTGGCCTTCCACTTTCCAGCATAAGGCCATCACAGAGGTCAGTCCCCTAATCTTGGACCTCCTAGCCTCAATAATGATAAGAAATGGTTTCCTTTTTTGTAAAAAAAACCTACACTGAGAATAGTTATAGCAGCATGAAGTAAAACACCCTAAGTTAAACTGCGACAATCCCATTCTGAAATGGCACCCACTCCTCTCATATTGGGAGTTCCTTGAAGCAATCTCTCACTGCCTCTTCCACACCCCGAAAGGAAATTGTCTGCACTCAGTACTACCACAGCAGCCTTCCCCTTAAAGATGAAGGAAAGGGAGAGAAATGGCATTTAAATAATCTGGATATTTCCGGCTTCCACATGGCACTGATTAGGAGATGGGCATCGAGCCTGGCATGAATGTGAGCTGAGCAGCTTCAAAACTACAGAGGCAGAGTGTAGAATCTACACTCAGCCATATACTTCAATGATTACATTTTCTACACACTTTTGGAACCAATTCATGATTGCCTCCATGTGCAATCCTTCCCTCTTTTTCCTCTTCATTTCTACACATACTAGATCCCCCCCCCCACACACACACACAACACACGCACACGTTTTTCTAAGCCATTTTAGCAGGAGTCCAAATGCTAGGTATGATTCAAAATGCAAGTGGTTTATCAGGCTTTTTGTTGTTGTTGTTTGTTTGTTTTTTTTGAGACAGGATTTCTCTGTAACTTTGGAGCCTACCCTGGAACTAGCTCTAGTAGACCAGGCTGGCCTTGAACTCAAAAAGATCCACCTGCCTCTGCCTCCCAAGTGCTGGGATTAAAGGCGTGCGCCACCACCGCCTGGTGGTTTAACAGGTTTGAAAGGCATTTTTCCCTCTCGTGGAGAAAACTGGGATAATGCATATCAAAAGTGGAGAAGGTGATGCGTCTTGAAGCACGTCTGTTTGCTTTCCGCATTCAAAATGAACCTAACCACTAAGTGGTCCCGACTGAGATGTTTGGGAAACACCAATGCTTCCTTCTATACCAAAAGAGTTAACTTCTTCAAAGTGTGAACTCTTGAGACTACCGCCGTCCCGGAATGTAAGATCTCAGGAACAATCTTTAGTTACAGTTATATATGTGAAATCATGTCTGCTATTTTCATTCTCTTATTCAAAGGAAAAATACAACTGCTTCTCCCCCACTGGGAAATGTGTAGCTTTTGGAGCCTCAGGCGTCTGTGATAGAAATGTCTTTGATGAGCCAGGTGTTAATGGTGCACACGCCTTTAATCCCACCACTCAGGAAACAGAGACAAGCGGATCTCTGTGAGTTTGAGGCCAGCCTGGTCTACAGAGTGAGTTCCAGGACAGGTTACAAAGCTACACAGAGAAAGGGTGTCTCAAAAAAAAAAATCATAAAAAAAAAAAGAAATGATGCACAGCTGTCTTCATCTTAATCACAGATGCTTAGAGCACTCCCGGAGGCCGACTCCTGTACCTGAAGAAACAGCATGGTTTGTCTTCTGAAGCTCCGGTCAGACAGTGAAGAAGCTGAGTCACTTAATCTCTCAGGGACGCAATCACAGAAGGGCAAATCCTGACTTCTCATTATCACCTCTTCCAGTTGTTTCAAGCCCAGGTGCACTTCCCAGCTGTTTCTCTAAATCAGGTTTATTTATTTATTTTTTATTTTGGTTTTCCGAGACAGGGTTTCTCTGTAGCATTGGAGCTTGTCCTGGAACTAGCTCTTGCAGCCAGCCTGGTCTACAGGTTTATTTATTTTTATGTTCTTGAGGGTCTTGCCTGCATGTCACTTTACCACATGCATTCGGGACCCGAAGGAGGAGGCCAGAAGCAGCGTTGGATCCTCTGGAACTAGTTACAGATGGTTGTGAGCATGTGGGTGCTGGGATTAGAACCAGCGTCCTCTGGGAAGAGCAGGCAGTGTGCTTAACCACAGAGCTATCTCTCCAGCCACCCCTCAGCTCTTCTCCATCTCTGTTGGGGCAATTCATTTATGACCTCAACGTGGCCTGCCAAACTTCACTTTTCCTACTAATAGCTGCTATTTGCGGCAAAGGACCAGCAAAGGACAGTTTGTGCCCTAGCCTTCCATCCCAGAGTGGCCCAAATAGTACCAGACAAACCTGGTCCTCTGAGGGGAGCAATTAAGGATAAGAATGTCTTGTGTTCTTTGTTGAATGGCTCTCGGCTATGACTCCCAGTTAGCGTTCTAGCCTACCCCTTAGCGGGAAACAGGTGGGCCGTGTTATCACCTTGCCTGCTTCTGGTTCTCTGTGGACACACAGATCAGCAAAGATGTCCCTGGAGGAGGCCCACATTTTAGTACCTGGTAATTATACTTCAACGAAAGCAAACCTGGTAGACCCTATTGGGTGTTCTGTCAGGGGATCTGCCCTCAGACAGCTAAAAACCAACAGGGCTCTCTACATCCCATTAAAAGGGGGCAGGAGGCTGAGGAGATGGTCTGGTCAGAGAAACCTGTGTATGAGGACCTGAGTCTGGCTGTGGAACCAACACTGAGAAAGCTGCTTGTGGCCACACAAGCTTTAACCCAGCACTGAGAAGATGGAGCAGGAAGAGCCCTGGGGCTTGCTGGCCATAGAGCTCCAGGGTAGTAAGACTTTGGAAAATGTGGATAGCTCCTGAGATATCGCTCACAGTTATTTTCTGGCCTGTTAACTGCCCGCCACCACGTATGCACGTGTGCGCGCACGCACACACACACACACACACACACACACACACACACGCACACACGGACAAAAACCAGCATCTTCCCACCAACCTTAAGTAGTGTTCTTAGTGTCTCCATTCACTGCAACATGGCTGGAGTGTGGGTAGACAGGGAGGAGGCCGACAGAGCTCAGGATGAAGAGGTAACAACCCTGCAAAGCTGTGGGTGTCTGATACAGCATGCAGGTGAGTGGCCGGAACGCAGCCCTCTACCCCCTTAGCATGGGGTGCAAAGCTCACAATGCTATCCACGTATCCTAGACAAAGTGGGTGAAAAGGAAAAGTACTCCACACAGCTGAGCCCCAGCACCCAGTCAGCAACTGGCAACTACTTCAACCACTTCAAGCTCACCCCAGGGAAGATAGTCACCTCAATGAATAAATAATATCACACCAAAAAGTAATAGACACTCAGGTGCTTTGAAATTTTATTGAGAAAATAGCTATTTTGAGATTATATCCAGTTTGTCATTTATCAGAATAAATTCTTAACAACAATGATCATCATTTCCATTTCTGGGTATTTATACATCAGTTCTAGGTAAAATACATTCACAGTAGGCAAGGCTAGAATATGAGACCATGGCCGGCATTGCTGATTTTAATAGTTTACTTTATAGGAGACTATCGTATTTGCACACTAGACAGGTGATTAAAAATGTTTGCTATTCAAAGATAGGCAGGGGGAGATGGAGCCAATATGCATACACATGTAGCTCTTGTAGTGGTCACTGTTACCTTCCAGAAAGCTAAAGCTAAGTTACAAACATTTCAGTTTCAATTTTACAAAATAAAATAAATCACAAGACACCCAGCTCATCTGCACTTAACTAAGGCTGTGCACACCTCTCCTCCAACAGATCAAGAGGCCAGCAACCCGTGGACCAAAGAACGAGCAGCCAGCATGGCCTCTCCATCCCAATCGGCTCTCAGAGGGCCGATGCAAACTCTGGCAGGTCATTTCCTGTGGCTTCCAAGGATCTGGAACACGTAAACTACATGATTAAAAGACATCGCTCTGATTTGCAAGAGGAAAACTGAAGCGCTAGAACTAAGATCTAAGAGCTTTTCATGTGGCTAAGTCTTTTGCCATCACACAGAACTCAGAGGCCAAAGGCGAGCCTGCACATCCAAACCCTGGAATGCCAAGCCTGCAATTGTGTATGCTGCAGAGGCTGAAAAAGGCCACATGCCTCACTGGTGAGCTGGTTCATACTTGTAAATGAGTTACCCAGTTACCCTCTCCACCACTAGAGAAGAACACAAAGACAGGAACCTTGAAATGAGCACAGAACAAAAGATAAATGTTCTCCTAGGAAATTTCTCAGAACTCAAATCCCATAAAACACCTACTTTAAAAAATCCACAGTAAAATAAGTTAGGGAAACAGTACATTAAATGGAGGTGCCCAGTGGATATGATGAACCCTCCTGGGAGACGAGCATGTACCCGCACACGGCCTTGTTCAGACTGTGTCCTCTCTCCATGTGTCCACACGCACCCTCGTTCAGACTGTGTCCTCTCTCCATGTGTCCACACGCACCCTCTTTCAGACTGTGTCCTCTCTCCATGTGTCCACACGCACCCAGGTTCAGACTGTCCTCTCTACATGTGCTCACACGCAGCCTCGTTCAGACTATCCTCTCTGCTAATAAAATCAAACATCTCTGAAGCTGGAAACCAAGCCACACATTTACACATCAAAGGTTCTGAAAAGCCTACAGCAACTCAGCTTTGCCTAATACAGAATTTTCCAAACTTATTAGAACAATATATTCTGCCAAATACCCTTTTAGAAACTACTCTTGCATAAACTAAATGTTTTTACCTTGTAATTTCAAATTAATAATAATGAGGGCACAAAACAGTCCATCTTTTTTCCTTTTAAAGAAGCTACTTTATTCTGTTTGAGTAAGTCTTCACAACATACCCCTCACTAGTCACGAGCAATCAACTCAAGTTTCCCTTTTATTATATCATTGGTCAAGAACGCCAATTCTTTTAAGTAATCCATGGAATATTTTTCTGGGGGAAAAACATTTTTTACGTCTTTTTAATTTCCAGAGTCCGCATTTGCTTCTGTCACGACAAGTCCTGACCGCACAACAAGCAGCCTGGGCTCTTAGAGACTACAGCACCCAACAGGAACTTCTACACTAAACTGTTTTACAAACACTTAAAAACTAAAACCAAAGCTCTCCCAACTTACCTCATTATGCAAACCAGCATCCTGAACTCCAAAGACACTTCAATAAAACCTTTCAGGGTGAAACCACTGAGCTATGGTCTCACATAACCTCGGATTTCTTTAAAATCTACGAAATATGTAAACACTAAGAAATAAATGTAAACTTCGCAGAACTGAACAACAGCAAAAGAGGGGGGAATAAACATACAACTTATTTTTTCTTTTTTTAAACCACCAAGAACATACACAAAGAGCAATCATCACAACCCAAATGTACGCTGTGGCTTTGCTCAGGATTAACTCTAATAATAACCACAAGATACAATCAATTACATCCCTTGGCTGTACAACAAAGTGCACAGCTACGTCACACGTCCACAACAGAGGTGCACAGCTATGTCACACTTCCACAACACAAGTGCACAGCTACGTCACACTTCCACAACAGAAGTGCACAGCTACGTCACACTTCCACAACAGAAGTGCACAGCTACGTCACACTTCCACAACAGAGGTGCACAGCTACGTCACACTTCCACAACAGAAGTGCACAGCTACGTCACACTTCCACAACAGAAGTGCACAGCTATGTCACACTTCCACAACGGAAGTGCACAGCTACGTCACACTTCCACAACGGAAGTGCACAGCTACGTCACACTTCCACAACAGAGGTGCACAGCTACGTCACACTTCCACAACAGAGGTGCACAGCTACGTCACACTTCCACAACAGAAGTGCACAGCTATGTCACACTTCCACAACGGAAGTGCACAGCTACGTCACACGTCCACAACAGAGGTGCACAGCTACGTCACACTTCCACAACGGAAGTGCACAGCTACGTCACACTTCCACAACAGAGGTGCACAGCTACGTCACACTTCCACAACGGAAGTGCACAGCTACGTCACACTTCCACAACAGAGGTGCACAGCTACGTCACACTTCCACAACGGAAGGGCAGCGTCAGTGAGCACAGTGCCACACAGTGCATACAGAGAGAAAAAAAATACAAGGTAAAAAAGAATGACCACACAAAGACAGAAAAAGGTCTCAAAATATTTTGTCCTTGAATATGAACCCAGCTGTCACAGGGAAAAATACACAGACTAGAAACATAAAATCGTAAGCATTTTGATATTTTATGGAAATAAGTTTTTGGTGCAAAGTTTTTAGAAAACTTTCTTGGTATAGCATAGGAGAACTTCAGAGAATGATTTGTTAGAAACCCCAGCTGCTTTTTCTTAGACTCAAGAACAAAGTAAAAATTTTAGTAAGATAAAATGTAGTTCTCATTTGGAACTAAATAAATACGAGGTCTGCAGTGTTAAAAATTTAAGACATGGTAGATAGTGACAAACTTAACTCTATTAAGTTGGCTTTGAATAACCCTTTTATTTTGAAGTAATTATAGACTCTTAAGGCATTACAAAAATAGCAGTGAGCTACCCATGGCCCTATCTATCATTCAGCTTCCTATGTTTATTTAATTTATTTTAGTGTTAATTATGTGTATGGGGGTAAATGCACACTGTGAGTGCAGGAGCTCATGGATTTCAGAAGGGGGCACCAGATCCCCTGGGGCTACAGTTTAGGGGGTAACCATCTGCCATAGTTCCTGGACACTGAACTCAAGAGTAGCAAGTTCGTTTAACTATTGAGCCACCTTGTCAGTCCCGCCCATACTCCAACCTTTATTTCCTGAGTGGTTACGGTTGTGGCTGTCAAAAAATTAACCCATTCCATCAAAAATTATTTTTAACAAGCTCGATAGGTGTATATGCTTGAAAGAGGCTCTAAGAAACACTATTCAATTCAAATCCCACTTTATTACATGAAGCTACCTGAACAAAGTGGTTTTCTTAAAATATTCCATTACCAGCTTCTGCTTCTGTCAATGTTAGTTCCCCCATTTTGAGACTTTGAAGATTTTCAACTTAGCTCTAACATAAACGTCTCTGTTCCTTGGTGTTACTCTATTTATCAATTGTAAACTATTAGAGATTACAAATAAAAATGGTTGCTTTAAAAAAAACTCCACCAGGGGTCTTCTAGTACCCAGAAACAGTTCACATACTTCAACTGAAACTCGCTAGCAATGTGAACCTTTCATGAGGTCAAAGTTCTGAGAATCCCATCCTCCTTGTCTGCAATGCCCTTAGCATTAGGTCATCACTGTGACACAGTGCTCATTCAGGATTATTCCCTTGTGAGAATTAGCAAACCAATTTTTCTAGCTCTGTACTATCAACAAAAATAAAAATGAGCAGAGTCCCTGTTTTCATACTGTCCTCTACCATCACCTCCAAAGGACAATGGCTCACAGTATTTGGTCAAGGCCATGGATCACTCTTCCCAGCAAACTCAAGCTTCACGCCAAACATCCTGACAGGGTGACCATGGGCCCTTTGTCCAGTCTAAGAAGTCACTTCCCACTGAGAGCTTCTCTGTGTGCTAGTCTCTAAAGCATCCTGTGCTCAGTTAGTTTTCTCTCATCTCACTTGTTAGACAAACAAAGCTGAACTAAGAGAGCCAGCACTTAGGTTCCTACTTTCCCAACCCTTGATCTGCATCTCAGAAATGTGGTCTTCAAGCACACGGGCTACAGAATGTACGGCTAAAGGCAGTTCCGAGCAGTCATCCTCACCACTGAGAAGGGCAAATGCCTGTGATTCTACAATGAGCTCCTTTCAGTAAGGGTTTCCTGCACAAAATATTACCGTACACTTCTTGGCTGACCTCTAGTGTCTTCTGAACATGACCTGCTGCGTTCTTCCACACCGGTTCTCAGCCTCCTGATGCTGAGACCCTTCAATACAGTCCTCATGTTGTGGTGACTCCAACCATAAAATTATATTTGCTGCTACTTCCTAATGAATTTTGCTACTATGTGAATCATAAATATTGATAAGCAGCATATCTGATATGCGACCCCGTGAAAGGGCTGATCGATCCACAGGTTGGGAACTGCTGTTTTACACGTTTAATCTAGACATCAGCAGCCTTATTAGAATTTCACTCAGTATTATCTTCGAGCTTTACCCACAGAGTTAGATTTCACACTTGATTTTACAGCCTAGTAGTGTTGATATGGTTCTTTCTCTTAGAAATTGTTATTTTTTTCAAAAATAACTGTCCTATTTCTACATGTGTTTTATTACTGTAAACTACTTCAAATACTTCTTGGAAGGTTTACTATTAAATCACAATTGAAAATGACTAGCCCTGATTAAAGCATAAACAGAATCTGATTAATGTGCTAACCAATACAGATCAGTCTGAGAGACAACGGAGCCTCTTGATCATGACTTTCAAAACAAAACACTCAGATTTCATATGGTTGTGATTTGCCTAAGATGAGCAAGATGAGCAACATACACAGCACACACATACTCACGTGTACACACTCACATACACAGTCCTTTTTTACAGAAGTATTGTGAAACTCACTGCCTACCTGACCTAAATGCGCCCAAAGAGATGAACAAGACTGTAGACTACCTTGTCTCATGTAAAGCTTTCATCTATCAAGACACAGAGCAAACCAGGGTGCTGCAAGCCAGACACAGCCACGCTCTGTTCGCAGCAGCTGAGTCTCCAGACAACGCAGCCTGGTTTCTACAGACTCCGGTAAGCTTTCGCCGAGCACCATGGTAATCCTGTAAGACACTAACCCAAAACACAGTCTTGTATTTTAAAAATCTCAGAAGTGGTATTATAACAACAGAAGCACCTCAGCCACTAAAATAAGCATGTTCCTATTATATGTAAAGTTACAACACTCAGCAAATGTTGAACCGTTCATTCAGCAACCAATAAATATAAATTGCCTTAGAAATTTGCTATTTTTGACTTATTCCTTTGGATCCTGAAAATGTACTTAAAAATATACAGGAAATAATAGTTTGTCAGAAAGTGTGTGGGCACAAGATACACTTACTATGAAACAAACTGTTTTGAGTCAAGTGTGGAGCACTCAGCCCAGACACATGGGAGGTACCTCCAGGACCCTCATAGTAGCTCATCCCTCATCCCAAGGGTGCTTAAGAGTTCGCTGAGCACACTTCACTAGGGATTTCAGCTAATACAGTAAGATAAGCTAGACGTCCAACTCTGGAATTAATACAAGACTGAGACAGTAGGCAATGGTGTGCTAAAATACACAGGCTTAAGCTGCCACACTGGCCTCTGCTAGCTTAGAGCAGACATACCAGAAGTACTTATTCATACTGACGTGCTATCAGATGCGCATTACATAACCGCCTCAACAGCTGCATGTGTGGCACTAAACACAAAGAGGATCAGACCTACAAGAGAATAATTAAGAAGCACATTCCTTGCTGCTTTTTAAAGTTAAATTCAGGCTTTTCTATTGAAATAATTTCTATTTTTCCTAGTTCCTGAAATAGGCATCAGACTTCTAAAAAGAAGATTAAGATCTCAGCCCAAGAGCCACATAATTATTGAGACAGGACTAAGAAAAGTAAGCTAATAAATTAACTTAAAGAAATTAAAAATGCACATTCAGAACAGAACTGCAGCTTTTCATCAGCAACACCTGAACCAAAGGCAAAGATCTGCCATGATTAAGGCAGCTTTTTATATACAGTACCACGTATTTGCCCCGCCCACCCACCCGCTTGCTTAGCATTCAAAATGCACTGCCAAGATGAAATAAAAGCTTCCCTAGTTTAAAAAGAAAGTCACGTTCAGCTCCTTCTGTTTCACAGTCTTCCTTAGACCTATTACGGCAGTTTTCTTTTTGTCTCCGTGCACTCAGTATAAGCGACTACTGCAAACAATCCTAAGACTTTGGCTGCAACAGGCTGTGACTGTCAGGGTGACAGCCGCTGTAAGGAATTATTCTCGTCTTCTGCTGGAGTCAGCTTGAGCATTGGCAGCTTCCGAGGAAGAAGCTGAGGGCTCTGGCGGAGATTGTCATCCATCTGTAGGAAGCACAAAGACACATCTGACTACGGCTGAGGCTCCTCTTTGGTGGACTGCGCCCTCCCCATCTAGACTACAGAGAAGAGAACTGCATGGTGGCAGGACTGACGGAGACACATTTCTCTGACAGCTGCTCACAAATGAGGACTGTCATCTCAAATACCAGCCGACTCAGCATCCACAAGAAGCAGCGTGGCTCATACTCAGCCCCTCACAAAATTATAATAAGTTCCACAAAAAAGAACATGCTGCTGAACTTGATCGGGACTCACTTAAGATACTCTCTGCAGGTATCGGTAAACACTTACCTCTAAATGTGCTCTGCTAATCTTTCCCTCACACTAAAGAGCAGGCACAGTCCCACCCTACATGAGATGACAAAATGAGGCTTAGAAAACAGAAGTCCCCTTTCCAGGTTCTAATGCCAGTATCACGACCCATGTCTTCTTATTCTAACACAATTTTTAAAAACTACTCCTCTTTTCCAAATTGAAAGTGGCCAGAATGCCACGCGACACAGCTCCCTCCTCCCCAGTTGAGAGTATGTAGACCAAAGGATGCTGGGGAAACGGTGGCAAGGACAAGGCCTTAGATCTAGTCCAGAGGTCTTTCAAACACGGATCACTTCTGAGCCAACCTTAGAGACACCATTACATGAAGTACATTAGGAAAATGCCAAGATGTCCGAGACACACATTAGCACCCTGGAATACCAGGTGAGATTACTCAGAATTTAGCCAGTCTCCAAGCTCCATCTTCACCCCAGAGTACTGATGCTGAGTTCTCTATCAACTTCACTTTTTCAACAACTTGAAAGCAGTGCCATTAAACCACAAAACCAACAGAAAAGAATATCCTATCACTCCCCCAATAGACAAGTTGTTCTCAGAGCTCTGCATAAATGCAGAATATTTTAAACTCCCCACTTCTCAGTATGGTTTCAAAGCAAGGAAGAAATATTTTGGCAAAGCGTGTGTGCATGTGTAAGGTTTGCAGAAGACAGAAAATAAAAGGCTAATTATTAATTTTCAAATAGGGAAAACTTGTGACCAGGGAACAACTGTGGTGAGCAGCACTTACTTTCCAGCAAGAACTGTATCTCAAATATTAGTCTTTCTCTTACGCTCTAGATATTTGCTATAAATTGTGATCAGTGGTGGCTAAGCAGACCAGTTGTCCTATTGTGTTTCACCAGCCATCACACACTTCCTACACAAGAGCACATATGAACGCCTGCTTGTCTTACAAGACTTTTATAAGCTGATGAAGACCCAAGGTGGATATGTATAAAATAGTGAACGGGCTCCTGTTTTACCTTCTGTCTGTGTGGGTATTTCATAACTCCCCTGCCATATCTGTCATGGATCACATACAGAAAATGGAAAGAAGCTGTGTGGTAGTGATGCACAACTTTTATCCCAGAACTCAGGAGGCAGAGGCAGGCAGATCTTTGTGAGTTTGAGGTCAGCCTGGTCTACAAAGAGAGTTCCAGGACAGCCAGGACTATATAACAGTACTGTCACACAAAGAAACCTTATCTAGAAAAAACAAAAAAAGAAAAGGAAAAAGGGAAAGGAAACTATGTTAAACAGCCTTCCTATAGACGAATGAGCTCCTGTAAACACACTTAGCACTTTGCACACATCTTCATAGGACGTGTATTAGACTGAGCAAATAGAGCCTGCCCAGGCTTTAACTCACACCACAAACACTTGAACAGCAATGAACGCTACAGCTTCTCCAAAACCAACACCACATGAGACACTGGCAACAGAAGGCCATCCCAGAGAAGAACCGTGACAAGCTGACACATCCTCTCCGTGACTGACACACAATCGTACTTAGAAGCTGAGCAGCTGCCTACGGAAAAGAACAATGAACCGCAACACTGCTGGCGCCTGTGTCCCCATGTCTACAGTGTTAAGTCTCCTCTCTACCTTCTTCAGCCAGAAGACTTCGGGCAGGTGATGACACTCGCACCATCACATCCATGAAATGGGACAAGAGCATCCGCACACGGAGCCTCTAGAAGGCTTGCTGACTCCTATGAAGCTCTTCTACCTCAGTGCATGTGAAAGCATCAAGTCTATCACACACTAGGGGGGAATCTGCACGGCCCTTTCACATCCCTCCAATCAGAGTCCTCCTCAAATCCGCCATTGTTGGCTCTCTCCTCTACCCACTCACTCCCTCATGGTCTGTCGTACATTGAGAATCTCCAAAGTGATAAAGGACTCAATGATGAAGATACTGTAGACCACATTCAGGACCAAGAAGAACAATAAGAAAGAAGGGGCATGAGGGAAGAAGAAAAAGACATTACTGATATGGAAGAGAAAACATGGATGCTTAGACCCTACAGAAAGTGACTTCAGGACAGCAAGGACAACAAGCAAGGCTTGCTTCTGATTTTCCGTCTTTAAAGGTAATCTTTATGTCACCCAACTTGGTAAGTGCAAACTATATAGTAAAAGGCAGGCCCAACACAATTACTCAAATTTCCCTCAGCACAATCAGGCCACTGCTGGCTTCAAAACACCACATTAAACAAATCTCCACTCCAAGTATATATAAACAGCCTCTTGAAAAGTAAACTCTTTAAAACTAAGAGTGTCAAGTGAACACACAACCCAGAAAACAGACAGGAAAGCAATGATGAAGGAACGCGACCTTTTCAATTAAGTTGGATTCCTTATTTACAAGTTGTGTGAGTTTCCGCAGGTTCACGTCTACCATTTCTTGTCCAGCTGGAGAGATGCCTGAGACGTCAGGAGAGAGATCAGGGAGAGAAAACAAACTTTGAAAGACTTTCAAGCTGTTGAAGATTGAAAAAAAGAAAATTTCGGTTTACCCATCAATCTAATTGCTCCCCCTCCCCCCAAAAGAAAACTGAAAACGAGAAAAACATTTGGGTTCAGGGCAAAGTTAGGAGGGACAGCAGTGCTCCGTAGGAAGCGGAAAGGGAAAGACTGAACTGTGCTCTTGGGAGACACTGAGCCACACGACATGCAGGCGGCTACAGGGGTTAGTAAGGCGCGGTGCTCTCCAGATGGTGCTGCCCCCTCCCTAGTCACTACACGCAGGTCACTGGCTGTAACACTATAGACGCCTTGCTAAGGTAGCGACTCCCTAACACCTACTTACCAGGCATCCAAGATATTTAAAGGAATTTTTAAAAGCAGAGCTTTCTGGGATTGATCCCCAGACATTTTAATTTGGGAACTATGGAAGAGCTGAGGAGCCAGGCTGGCTAGCCACTGCCCCAGAGCGACAAGGTCGGATGCCACTTAGCTCCCTAACTTCCCATTTCCTAGACTTCTCTAGATGTAAAGCAGAGAATCCTCCATAAAAAATAAATAAGTAAAATAAAAAACAGCCAGTCTGCTGAAGCCAGCTATCTCACAACTTCTGCTTCTCAGAAGGATAAACACTGCAGCCACCTCTACATATCCACACTCAGTGCCCAGTCCCCTAAGCACAGGCCCCCAGTCAGAGAGAATGCCATCCTAAGTGCCAAGAGCCCTCTACTTACTCTATCTCCAGTTTGCTGCAATCATTTTCAAGTAGTAGAACCATGGGGGTGACCTCACCAAAGTCAATCTGCTGCTGATTTCTGTTCAAGGGGAGAGTGCTGGAAGCAGCAGGTGAGAATTATGTAAAGTGACCGCCCATTTGATGGGGTAAACACTACCTTCAGCAGGGACTCAACACACGCACTTTAATCCTTGAGAAGAAAGTGACCCACTTGGGGGGGGGGGGCAATACTTATAAAGAAGATACACAGAATGTGTGAAGTCCAGAGGATGGGGGGCGGGGTCACATGGCTCTTTCTCCATGTACGTAAGAACATGGCAGCAGATGTAGCGGGCAAACCACCAGGTCTGGAAGCTATGAACCAGAGTCTAAGACAATGTGCAACAAGATCTTGCGCGCTGCCAGGAGACATTAAAGTGCCCGATCTGAGTACACCCTAGCTAAAGCCGACTTACCCGTGGGCCCATGTCTGAAGTAGCTGCCCAGGATGTCATCACACAGGCGGCACAGATTGGAGAGCTGTTTCAGATGCTCTTGTAAGTGAACCTTGGGAAAACGCACTTTATAAAGAGGTGCCAGGAAACCAAACACATAGGCGTCCAAGGTGGAAGGCCTGGAGACGGAAGACTCTGTCAGGAGCGCTTAAGGGCAGACAGACTTGGACTACATTTTAAAATGCTCTTCAAGCTGTCTGTCAGGTCTAATAGGCAACATCATGTTTTGAATGGTTTGCTCCCATTTTTGATTCCAAAAGGAAGGCAGCCAGCATTTTACCTTCTAAGTAGTTTTAAAAATATTCTAGCCATTTATTTTATTCAGAGGAAATTGAGGTTGTAAACGACAAATGTTATGGACTGGAAGCCGGGTGGAGGCATGCTCGATGCTATCACAGCCATATGCAGCACATTAAGCTAATGGAAGATTAATGCCAACAGAAAAATTTTCCTATAAAAGCCCAGTAAATCCCGGCTAAAGACTGAACCCGGGGCCTTATGTGTGCTGTTTGAGAGCTCTGCCAATCAGCTCTACCCCCAGGCGCCCTTCTGAAGTGAAAAACCCATCTTCTGAGGGGTGGGAAAACTGGCTTTAACTCACATTTCACTGAATATACACACGCAACATATCGAAATAACTCTTGTTTACATGATTCAAATGATAAATTACATTTATGTATATATGGGTCCACACAAACTCAAAACCAACCACCAGCCTGGGGACTGAGGAACTGCTGAGTGACTTCCTTCAGGGTGTTCAACAAGAAGAGCATGGCTTCATGATCAGTGCAGTGGGCCACAGGGGCATGCCCTAGATGGCCCGTTGGAGGAGGAAGCCCAGGGGCTACAGGGGTGGGGCTCTCATCTTCTGTAGCAGAATCATAGGGACTTTCTTCTTCTTCTTAAGGGATAAGAGCTAGCTTATTCTAGAGTCAAACATGAGTGGCCATGCCTGGGGATCCAGATTTAGGTCACTCAAAATAGTGTTTCCCACCAAGGCAGTTTCATGATGTGTTTGTAGTAACGGAACAGAGAAGGCCATAAATCAAGCAAACTTTTCAAATATACTGCAGGAAACATCAAAGAGGTGGCTACGTCAAAGTGACCTTAAGGGAATTTACTCACGTGTCACCAAAGAAGAACTGAGATGTTCCCAATCTGTTTGACAGGAGGTTGAGGCACTCCTTGGCATCTCTGTATATCTAAGAAGGATGAAGGAGACTTTGGAAGTAGCATCTCTAGGTAAGGACCAGTCCCCTCTCTCCTCCCTTCCCTGGAGGGCTTGCTAGGAGACTCCCATACCTGAGCTTCCACTTCCTGGATGTGATAGAGGGGCGGCTCTCCCCGTGTCAAGAGGATCCTATTCAGTGCGCCTCTAGACATCCTTCCGGGCAGGATTAAACTCAGAGGGAAAGGGATACGGGAGGCAAACCATGGCTTTGTCACAGTAAAGTAATTGTCATTCTCAACCCAGAAAGTATGAAGCTGCCAAAGGAAGGCAAAACAATTACAGGGATGTTCTCCTGCTAAAATGAGCATCACTCGTCAGTCTGACAGCTTCTTCAGAAGTGTCCTTGAAGAAAGTACCTCCGGTTAAGTTTTTCAGATACAATGGCTCAAGGTGAAATGAGATTATTTTAAACATATAAATTTTGTTGACTGCTGTATCTCAGTAGCCAGAATAGAGCCTAGTGCATACCGAGGGCTCTGTAAATATCCACCAAATGAAAGAACTACAGTATAGCCAATTCTATACATGCATCAAAGTTTCATCTTCCAATGGTAGCATTTATTTCAAAAACAGTATGATTGTGTTGGAATGGAATTCAGTGGTAGAACATTTCCCTAGCCAAGCAAGCAAACCAAACTATTCACTTCAATGGGAAGCTAAATGTCTAAGAGAATCCAGTTTTGACATAATATCAAGACTAATATGAGAAATTTACTCCTGAAGACTCCTCCCCGTTTTTGTTCTTTCTAACAGACCACAGCATTCTCACTCATAATATCAAGACTAATATGAGAAATTTACTCTTGAAGACTCCTCCCCTTTTTTGTTCTTTCTAACAGACCACAGCATTCTCACTCATAATATCAAGACTAATATGTGAAATTTACTCCTGAAGACTCCTCCCCTTTTTTGTTCTTTCTAACAGACCACAGCATTCTTACTAGTCCCTGCAATACTGCAGTATTCAGAGACACTCACCACGGCAGGGAGAAGCTTCTCTTCCAGGAGGGCGATGTAAGCCAGGGTGTCTGCCCCTTGTTTTGCTGAGAGTTCACAGTCAGCATTGTATTTCTGTTCAAAACCAAAACAAAACCTCTCAGAGGTCAGAGAGCATCCCAAGGACAAGGGAGCTAAGTGAAGCAGAACTCTGATTCTCCCTCACAAATGCCAAAGCTGACATTATGAGGGGAGTACTAACCCAAGGAATGCTGTTCCCGATCGCAAAGAGGGTTCTCAACACTGTATCACCATACACAAAGTGAACAAGAGTTGCTTGCGTGTGTCAGCTGACTTCTATTGTTTCCATACTTACTGATGACCTTTGTTCAGAGTATGGCGTGTGATACAAAGTCAACACGTAGAAGCAGTTATTTTTAACAAGAAAGGAAAAAAAATATATAGTTCTCCCTAATGTTTTTATCCATAAAAAAGAAACTCTTCAATTTAGAATTTGCTTAAATTATAATGGTACACGTTCTTTTTCTTAGAGTACTGAAAAACCAATAATAACTTTCATGTTCATTTGAATCTTTATATTTACATCATGGATTTACTACATAAATATTTACATTTCCACACATTTCAGATACATGATTTCATAAAGTATATGGCTATCAGATAAGCACTTTCTAAAAAATACACTCAGGGGCAGAGTGCTTTCCTACTTGCCACAAGACCCCAGATTCAATTTCCAGTACCAAAATAAAAGAAAAAAAAGAATAAATGATCGAATAAAACAGCTGAGATTCGGTCGGAACTCAGGTGTCACACTTAACATGAAATGTATAGGAACAATGGGACTAAAGTGATAGTGTTATCAACAAGAGTAATCGTGAATAACTAAATTGAATCCTCTTACATCCATTTCAATACATTCACAAAAATAGACATTGCATAAACTTCACTATGACTTCCAAAATCACAGTAAAAACGGCATTGAGAAGCAAGTCTTTGTTTCTCAGTGGTCAAAATCCAAGTGTTTCCAGTTGCCCAATGAATTGTAAAAAGTAAAACCACCTTATGATGAATTAAAAATAAAAGCCAGCCCAGTAGCTGCACATCCCTTTAATCGAAACACTCGGGACACAGAGAAAGACGGATCTCTGTGAGTTCGAGGCCAGCCTGGTGTACAGAGTGATTTCCAGGATAGGCAAGGCTTCACAGAGAAACCCTGTTGTTGAACAACTAAAACCAACCAACCAACCAAAACAAAAACAAAAACATGTCCAGTGGCTGAGCACTCCTTTAGTCCCAGCACTCGGAAGGCAGAGGTAGGTTGATCTCTGTGAGTTCAAGGTCAGCCTGATCTACAACCGTGGGTTCCAGGACAGCCAGGGATATGCAGAGAAACCCTGTCTCTAAAAACCAAAATCCAAACCAAAAACAAACAAAAAGCCATACAGGATGCCAGATGTGATGGGTGACACCTATAATCCTAGCATTTGATGCCAGCCTGGCTGGTCAGGGTACACTAGAGTATAGCCCAGTCTAAAATAATAATAGGGTAGCATGCAGAAAACGATCTACTTCTTCAAAAGGAGCCACCCACCTGTTTTCTTAAAAAGTTTAGTATTTTTGCAGGCTGAGAAACAATGCTGTCTTCAGTCGTCAAAATTGGTACATCGCCTATAATCAAAAACAGTTGACACACAAGCAAACACCGTGATCTATTTTGAAGATTACAATACTTAAAAACTAGACCAATTGCACATGGGAGATTGTAAGAACGTTTGCCTTTTCTTTGAAGTTTCACAAGGAGCAGGTCTGGGGCACACTTTCGTTTCTTCTATTTTCCACAGATTGGGCTTGCATTTTGAGTTACTACTCAGAGCGAGCAACCAGCCCACAGCCAAGGTCGTTCTAAGAAGCTAAAACTCTAGATACCCACGGCTTTAAACACAAGAGGGGATGCCAGGGTCAGAAGGGCAGACAGGGGCGTGTGGAAGCTCATACTGTACCTCTTGGACCTCTCCAGGTGTTATCTATGACATTGACTTTCAAGGGTGCGCCCGAAAACTTGGCGTACGCCTGAAACAGAGTTTGCAAGGAGACATTTTAGACTGAGCAATCTGCAGGGCGGCTCTGAGGCTGCCCGCGCGCCCGCGCCCCTCCCCCGTCCGCGGCCGGGGACGCGCAGGCTTCGCGCTCTGAGGGACGTCGGTCTGCGGAGGCCGGGCGGGCGTGCTCGGAGAAAGCACGGCCAGGCCGACCAGAGCGGTGGCTTGCGGGAAGCCTGCCCGTCCGTCCGTCCCCAGCGGAGCCCGCAGCGAGCCAGTCCAGTCCTCCCGCGCCCCGGCCCGCAAGGCGGCCTCACCATCACCACCAGGGACTCGCTGTGCACCGAAGGGAGCCCCCAGCCACCTCCCCAGCAGCTGAGCTCCAAGGGGGCCGCCATCTTGCCGGGGCCGACCTCCGTCACCCGGAAGTACTCCTGCCGCCCACTCTCCTGCACGTGGAGTGGCGGGGGCGGGACGAGGAGCAGGGACTGACTGTTTGGGGCTCTGGATAGCAGCAGAAAGGACAGCGCCAGGCTGTTAGCAAGAGACTCGAACAACCGGACTGGGAGCGAGAAGGGAAAGAGACCTGCTAGGCATCCTCCAAGTATTTATGGCATGCCATTTTACTACGTGCCAACATCACTATGGTACACCTAAATCTGTAAAATGACTGTTCACACAAATATGCTTTCAAATGATACGGTGGTGGTTGGTACACTGTAGTGTTCAGTCTTTATAATGGGCCATTGCCTGCCTTTCACGTCTCAATTGTGGTTGCCATTCCTATGTTGACATGATTGGAGCTCATTAAAATTTAATCCTGTCCTAAAGTTTAACAGAGGACTCCTGACTGCTCACAACGCTACTCCTTTAATCTAGGATCGCTTTCGTCTACAACTGCTCTCCCCAAATTGAGTTTAGTGGGGCTGGAGAACTGGCTCAGTTAAATGTACTTGTGTCTCTTGAAGACTTAGCTTGGTTCCCAGCACTCAGGTGGTGCTCAGCATCACTGTAACTCCAGATCCAGGAGATCCGAGGCCCTCTTCTGGCCTATAGGGGAACTGGGCATTCATGTGGTGCACATTCATACATGAGGGCAAGACATACGCATAAAATGTAAATCTTTTTATTTACTTATTGATTGATTGGTTTTATTGAGCTATACATTTTTCTCTGCTGCCCTCCCTTACCCTCCCCTCCCCTTCAACCCTCTCCCTTGGTCCCCATGGTCCCAATGTTCACAGGAGATCTTGTCTTTTTTTACTTCCCATGTAGATTAGATCCATGTATGTCTCTTTTTAGGGTCTTCATTGTTGTCTAGGTTCTCTGGGATTGTGATTTGTAGACTGGTTTTCTTTGCTTTATGTTTAAAAACCACTTGTGAGTGAGTACATATGGTAATTGTCTTTCTGGGTCTGAATTGCCTTACTCAATATGATATTTTCTAGTTCCATCCATTTGCCTATAAATTTCAAAATGTCGTTATTTTTTTTTCTCCTCTGTAGTACTCCATTGTGTAAATGTGCCACATTTTCCTTATCCATTCTTCGGTTGAGGGGCATTAAGGTTGTTTCCAGGTTCTGGCTATGGCAAACAATGCTGCTATGAACAAAGTTGAGCACATGTCCTTGTGGCATGATTGAGCATCCTTTGGATATATACCCAAAAGTGGTGTTTCTGGGTCTTGAGGAAGGTTGTTTCCTAATTTTCTGAGAAATTGCCATACTCACATCCAAAGGGGCTGTACCAGCTTGCTCCTACCAGCAATGTAGGAGTATTATTTACTTATTTTTTTTAAGTTAAACTTAACTTTTTACAAAATTAGGAGCTCCTTCTGGCTTCTTGCAGCTCCTTTAATGCACTTGAATTTTGCTTCTGTCCTAATCACAGGCTTTTGCCTCCCACTGCACAGAAGTTGTCCTAGGAAGGCCAGGCCTGGCTTCTTAGGTGTGGGACAGTGCACACAGGGAAGGTTCTTTGCTTAGGAAGGCTTGCTTCACTAACTGCTCTGCTGTTGCTGTCTTGAAATTTTAATCATGGCATAAAGGACTCTGCGTTTTTATTTTAGACTAAACATTGTAAATCATTCAGCCAGTCTTGTCTATGGGCCTAATAGGAATGTGCTAAATATTTCATAAACATTAAACCTGTTAATTTCTCAGAAAAACCATTAAAGAGATACTTACTGGCTTTCAGATGTAGGACCTGAGTACCACGTAGTTTTTACAGGCAGCACAATAGTCTTTCTGGGTTAGCCTCTTGATACACCTCTGGGCTTTCTCTTTTCCTCTGTCACAAGGAGATGTATGGGTGCCCTTCAAAAGAAACCTCTGCAAATTCCCATAAAAATAATGTTTGGCAATACTGGCTAGGGACTTTCTTGTAAGGAAATAACACCCCCAAATCGCAGTGCTGATCTGCTATGGTATTTTTTAAAGATTATGATTCAAAAACAAGATATCCCAGAAATGAAAGAAAAGACATTTCACACTAAGAATCCATTAGTCACTTTTTTCAAGTGAGGAATGCTTAGTGAATGTACAGTTGAAACTAAACAGCACATTTATGGAGCAGAGAGTACATCCAAGACTCTAAATGGCTTCTGAAGACTACAGAGATACATGAGACAGGGAATCTTAACTTAGAGTTTATAGTCTACAAATCAGACATCACACATAGGTAGGTATTAAAGTTATTTTTGGACTGGAGAGATGGCTCAGCCATTAAAGTCTAAGCTCACAACCAAAACTATAAAAAGTCACTATCACCAGTAAATTTAGAGATATATGTAAAATACTAAAAACACAAGAGAGGAATGGTATCTCACTATGAGTTCATTGGAGGGTTTCTGCTTGATCTTCAATGTAAAGGAGGTAATTTAATTTTCTGATTTGATGTAATGGAAGCTTCATGCTTTGAGAAATAAAATTCCAAGCAATATAGTTCCGAATCTGTGTACTACAACAAGGTATTTAAAAATAATCCACAATGAGAATGTGGACTCTCTGAGTCTTGTTGGCAGTTGGGGGAATGGGCACATAGTGAGGTCTCCTCTCTCACCATGCCTGCTGCTTATGACGATTTCATTTGAATTAGAGAGAAGTTAAGTCTTTGTTTAAGATTGTCAAGTTGAGGCAGAAAACAGCATCTTTTTCCATCTGATAAGAGAATTCTTAGAGGTTTATTTGTGCCTAGTTAATAGCAATCTTGTGTTGCTGCATTTCCTCTTGAAAGTCTATCTCTGCTAGACTGAATGATTGAATTTATAACACTGGTTACCTGATTGCACAACCAGGCTGAATACTGTTCCGGACAATGACAAGGAAAGCCAAAACCATCAGAAATCATGCCTGGCATGGGTACTTGGCTCCTGTGACTTTCCTGGCTGTTAAAGAGGTTGTTCCGAGTTCATCAAAATCATAATTTCAGATTCTTCCCGGGCAAGGCATTCTCACTATCTGCAAAACATCCATGTGCGGGCAGGATGGCCTCTGGACCACAGCTTCATAATGACTCTTCCAGACCACATCTTCCCCGAGCATTTTTGTTTTTCAGAAGATGCACATTAAGTGGCTTCATCTGAACTCAGAGGACCTGACCTTGGCATCTAGTCCTGTTACTCTGTGTTTCTTAATTTTACTCGGGGCCATGATACAAGTTCTCTTAGCATCCCTATCCACCCCATTTCCATTACTAAGAATCTCTGAAATAGAGTTCCCAGCAAAGAGGCAATATTTGTGATAAATGATCATGCCTTGTGGTCCCTCATGGGAGAGTTAAAATGAACACCCATGAATGTTCCTTAGTTAGTGTTCAGATATAGAATTCTTAAGAAGAAAAATCCCATTGAAAATATATCAAGCGGACCGGGCAGTGGTGGTGCACGCCTTTAATCCCAGGCAGAGGCAGGCAGATCTCTATGAGTTCAAGGCCAGCCTGGTCTACAAAAGCTAGTTCCAGGACAGGAACCAAAAGAGAAACCCTGTCTCGAAAATCCAAAAACAAAAAAAAAAAAAAGAAAGAAAGAAAGAAAATATATCAAGCGAACTGTGTGTTTTTTTGGGTTTTTTTTTGTTTGTTTTTGTTTTAGCTTCTAAATTAGCTCTGCATTTGTGAGACAGCTATTTGCTTTGGTTCCTCAGCTCTTCAAGTAATAAAGTGAAGAAGGTACTTTTAGCTCTGAGGTACTACCATCATATGCGTAACAAACATTTAGTAATAACTGACTTTTACAGATCAGTTTCTACATACCAGAACTGTTTGCAGTATGTGACATAACTCCCTTGATTGCATAATAGCTCCATGAAGCAGTTCCTGTTGTCTCCCCTGGTTTTATGGAGAGATATTAGCATGCAAGGATGTCAGTTAACTTTCCCAAAGTTTCACGAGGTGGGATAACAAGGATTTGACCCCTGGCAACCTGTTTTAAAGCTGAAAGCCCTGTGTAATCAATATTACAGTGCCTCCTATAACCTCCCAAGAAATCCATTTAAAAGTCTTTTTGTTCATTTGTTTATAGGGACTTTATTAAGATAAAAAAGTCTCCTTTTGTGACATGGTGCACACATTACTTCTTTAATAGTTAACATTAGGCCATTGAGCAAATTAGTTGACAAGTTCTGTGTGCATAGCACATTGTAAGCCAGTAAAAAAAATAAAAACTGGCATTCTTGCATTCAGTTGAATAGTTGGTGAAATATCAACTTTATGTCTGAGATAAGAACTCTATGTTTGAGATAACTAAATACTAACAAGATGTACCATTTTGCTAAGACCACAAGCCTAATGTTTTAGACAAAAGCTTTAAATATTTTTCCATGCTTGCCAAAAGAATAATGAAGGAAACAAAGCATTTCTGACCTTGAATCATGAATTCATTGGGTTTTGTTTAACATAAGGAAGGATGCTGAGCTAAGCTAGATGAGTGTGACCTAGAAACGAGGATGTCAATGGCAGGAAATTATACAGTGGATATTGATCAGAAGGAATGATACTTAATGGGTACCACGATTGGAAACTCTTGGAATGTGTAGTTTTGAAGGATGCAAAGGAAGAATAAGTCATCCAAACAGAACCAGTAGATTCCCTAGTCAACGGCAACAGGAATAATAGATTTGTTTCATGAGTATAAATAGGAGGAGAAGCCTTATGAACCCATAAATTGCATCAAATGAAGCCAAAATGTGCTGGAAAATGAAATGAGGAAATACTTCAGAAGGTCATAAAAGAAGACTGATCGGCACCCTGCTCCGCGCGCTTTTCACAGCGATGCTGTTAGAAACCGAGCAGTACAAAGAGTCGGGGTGGGTAAGATCTTGAAGACATAAGTGAAGTGGAAAAATCAGACCTGTGTAGAAGATGAAGGTTTTGAAAGATTTGACAAGATGGATTTGTGCACAGTCGAAGACAGAAATGGCCATTGTGAGCAGAAGCCTGAAATACTGGAAAGAAGGATCCTAAGAATTGAGTGGCCGACTTCAGGAGCTTGGGCTGTGAGGCTAACTCTGGAAATGAGAGGCATGTTTTCTCCTTGGCACTGAGGAAGCTTGAAGCAGGAACACAGGATGCTGAGTAAGCTCAAGTCACACTCCTTCAACATTTTTTGTTACGACAGGAAGAAAATGGGCCAAAGAGGGAGAGAAAGGTTGGGGCAAGGGGAGAGAGACAGAAACGGACTGGGACTGTCTCCAGGGAATTGGTTGACAGTGACTAGAAGCATTGCTGACGGTGCTCATAATCAACACAGTTCAGCATGAAGCTAGATGATACCAAAGACAGGCTAATCACGGGGTGCCTTCAAACAGCTACTATTTAAATATTCAGCTTTTTTAGTGACTATGATATTGATTTCAAAATGTAACCAGATCAATCTACATTTTACCAGTAATGTTGAGTTTTATGTGGATCCCTGATTTTAAATAAGTCTTAAGAAATTGTACTTAAACTTGATAGCAAGAAGAGGAGAGGGCGTTTAGGGGTGGATGAAAGATGGCATCAGTAGCTTCAGTGTGGTGGCAGGCAGGCACCTGTCAGTCTAACTGCATCTCTACAGGCATGCGGCTTCCTCCAAAGACACTTTATTACTTAGAAACCTGACTAGGGACCCAGACTTGTTCATTTATTTGGCAGCTGTGTGGATGCTGTCAGGAGGTGATGTGTATTGGAAGGGCTTTATTTTGTCTCTCTAGCATGGTGAACTTGAGATTTATGTTTTGCATTAAGACAAATTAAATGCAAGAAAAATTATTTTTAAAAATTATCTACTATGATGTTCAATATGTCCTGGAAAATGATGATTATATTTTAAAGTTTAATTACATTTTAAGATTGATGAGGGTAATAGGCTATAAATAAAAGTAAGATTTGTATATCTCACTGGAAATAGTGAAACAAATCCTAGTAACTGTGATAAGATAGGCGCGCACCATTGTAACACTGAGGCTGGACACTGAGAAAATGACAGAAGTGAGGTCATACGTGCCAGAAGAATCAAAATGGAATTTTAAAATACATCCATGAGGAGATGCATGCATGGGTGTGTATGAGAGAGAGGGGGGAGGGAGTGGGAGAGAATCAGGACACAAATAGACAAACAAAAGACTTAAATCCTAAGATATCAGCGATTTCTCTAAATGGAAGTGATCTAAACACACCAATTAGTTGTTTGGAAAAAGGATAAAAATCATAGATCAAACATATGCTCTCTGATGAGAAATTTACTACAAAGATAGTGATATAAGTGGGTATGCTTTAAACATACATAAAAAGGTGGGAAAGTTACATGGTACAAACATTGACGGGGTAAAGTCAGCAGTGACTGTGTTAACAGTAGATGAAGTAGACTCAGATAAAGTTACTATTGAAAGAAGGCCCTTACAGAATGATATGTGAGCCAGCTCGCTAAAAATTCGTAGCAGTTTTGAATGTGTGCATTATTGTAGCTGCTTTTCCTGTTGCTGCCATCAAATGCCTAATGGGAAAAACCCTAACAACTAGAAACACCTGGAGTATATGCCTTAAACATACTAAAAATGAATAATACAAAGATACAAATAAAAATTCCAAACATGGAAATTAACACAAACCCGTGGTCAAACTGGAAGTTACAAAGGAAAAGAAAATTCTACCCAAATGGTTATAAACACAACCAAGCATGTTGAGGGAGTGGAAGGATGAATCACAGGCTGAAGGGAAATGTGCAGAACATATGTCTGTTAAAAAGACTTGTGCAAGCTGGGCGGCAGTGGTGCAAGCCGATCAGTGGTGGTGCAAGCTGGGAGGTGGTGGCCCACCCTTTTAATCCTAGCACTCAGGAGGCAGAGGCTGGCAGATCTCTGTGAGTTTGAAGCCAATCTGGTCTATACGAGCTAGCTCCAGGACAGCCAGAGAAGTACAAAGAAACCTTGTCTTAAAAAACAAACAAAAGACTTGTGCCCCAACCCCAAACACCAAAAAGAAAATTTAAAAACACAGAAGCAGGCATTGATCAGCTTTCTGTTGCTGTACATAGAAAACCTGAGATACTCAACTTTCAAGGGGGAAGTTTACTTGGCTCTGGTTTTGGGAGTACCAGTTTGTGATCAATTGAATTGTGATCAGTTGCTTTTGGCCATGGCGAGGCCGCATGTGATGCTAGACTGTGTGTGGTGATGTAACCTACATGTCTCATGGATTCTGGAAAGCAAAAGGTGAGTGAAGAGCCAGAATGCTAAACTCTTTTTCAAGGGCATACTTCCATAGGAGAAATAGGAAGATGCCCATCAAGCCCCGCCCCCCGCCAAGCGCTGTTCTCATTTGGTACTATGAAGACAGTGCCAAAGCTGGAGATCAGGAATTAGAACGGACCTTTGGATGCGTTTAGCCAAATCATAGCAACAAGAAAGCAAACAACCCAACCTAAAAATGGGGAAAAGTTATAGACAGACAGATATCTTACAAAAATGTCATATGAAAACAAGTGAGCATTTTGAAACAGGGTAAACACTATTGCCATTCGAGAATTGAAAATTAAAAGAACAATGGGATGTCAATACACGCCTCCTGGAGCAGAATGCCCCAAATCCAAACTTGACAACACCAAGTGGTTTGCAGGCCCCAAGTACATGGAGGAACCATCAGTGATTATAGCTGGGGATGCAAAACTTTGAAAGACAGCATAAAATAAATGTTGTCTTGTGGTGTGTTGTGTGTTAGTGTTCTCCCTCAAAAAGGTGTGCCGAGGGCTGGGGATACAGCTCTGTTAAATGCTCACTCACCTAGCACATACAGAGTACCATGTTCCAGTGCCCAGAATCTCAGAAACCACGCACCATGCATGTGATTTCAGAAGCAAGAAGATCGGAATTTTAAGTTCTTTTTACTACACAGCAAGTTAAAAGCCACCCTGGATACATCAGACCCTGCCTCAAAAAACAAAAACAGAGCAAAGAAGGAAGCTTTGCTGAACCCCAAATCCCAATACCGATGAGTGTGACCCTATTTGGATATAGGGTCACTAAGGGTACAGTCGAATTGAGGGGAGAACATGATGGATTAAATGGGTCTGAAATCCAGCGACTGAGAGGAGAGAAGCAACTACGCTGAGACAGTCACAGACAGGCGGTGCTGGTGGGCTTTGGTCACCTAACACAAACCAGGACGAATCTGGGAGGAGGGAATCTCAGTTGGGGACTTGTCTCCATCAGGCTGCCCTATGGGCACAGGGTTATTTCTGGGCAGGTGGTCCTGTGTTGTATAAGAAAACCAGAGGAAGCAAGCCTGTAAGCAGTGTTCCTCCAGGACCTCTGCTTCAGTTCCCGCCTCCGGGTTCCTGTCTTAAGCTCCTACACTGGCTTCCCATGGTGGTGGGCTGTAACTGATAAGCCTTTTCTGGGCTGTAATTTGTAAGCCAAACAAACCCTTTTCTCGCAGGTAGCTTTCCTTCAGTGTTTTCATCACAGCAACAGAAAGCAAATTATAACACAAAGAAAAAAAGTTAACAAAAGCTATGTAAATGTGGAGGCAAAAGTCAGAGTAATTCTTCTACAACCCAAGGCATACCAAGGATTGCTGGGAATCATGGGAAGCTCGGAAGAGAGGAGGAAGGATTCTTTCCTACAGCTGTGAGCAGGAGCACAGGCCTGCTGACAACTTGTTTTCAGACTTTTGGTCTCCAGCATTAAGAGAGTGAATTTCTATTATTTTAAGCCATCCAGTTCATGGTTATTTATTACGGCAGTCCAGAAAACTAATGCACCACACAATATGGTGGCTGCACTCCTAGGTATTTCCTCAACGGATTTGCAGACTTATGTCTTTTCATCAGCAAGACCGTGCCATTTAAATGTCTCCCCAGAGGGATGCCCTGAATGTTCTGCTGACCACACAGCTCTCCAGAATCAATAGCAATAATTAAAGGCAGGCCTCTGGGAGTGAGGCTGCTCTCGGGGGCACATTCTCAGCGCTATAACGCCTCCCTATGTCACTGGGATCCAATCATCCTTGGAACCCACTGGAATCCTCGTTACAGCCCACAAATCCTCCAGCGTTCTCTATTTTGACTGAAGACACATTTCAAAAGTTTTCTTTAAGGAAAAAAAAAATCAATGTGCAAAAAAGCAATTTATACAATATGCATTGCCTATTTCCTCCGGTGAATTAGTCCAGGGCATCAGGAGGAGACAGGACGTTTACATGCCTCGGACTTGTATGGTGATAACTGAAGAGTTATAGTTATGATTTTACTTTCTGGATTGCATAGAATGAAGGCACAAAGTGGTCTTTGTTATTTCCAGGAATTAGCTTTTAGGGAGCTGACTTACTCTTTCAGGTTGTTTATCATCAATAATAAGAAACAAATCTTGCCTTGTGAGATTTGATGTCTTGCAATCTGCATAAAAAGGCTCTTTCTTGGAGGAATCTTTTGCTTTATAAACAAATTGTTTTAAAAAGGCTGGTCTCCTGGCAATTAAAAACAGTCCAAGTGTCTATCATATCCGTTATATGAAATGAAGCATCTTTGGTCTGAACTAACTTTAGGGAAACCTCTCATGAAATGCTCTTACTCAGATTAGTGACTTAAGTACCATCTAGCACCCTGAAAGAAATCAGTGTGCTTTTTAGATAATAGAAACCTCTAAGAAGAAGAGAGAAGAGAGCTCAGCAAGTGTCATGGTTTGTGCCTGTGTGATGTTCACAGTTCTTGATCCCTTTTGGTGCACATTCCTCTGGGTCCCAAAGGAACAACAGCAAAAAGGCACATTGAAGAGGGTGGCATATGTGTGGGCTTCTTCATGAACACCTCTGAATGTAAACACTTGTGAGCTGTTACTAATTCTTATTATTCCGTTTGTTCAAATCCCATGGTTGCCTGCCTGTGATGTTTTTACCCAGGTCTTACATGACCCACAGCATCCAGCAAGCACATAATAAACGTTTGTAGTTGATGGGCACAAAGCACAATGGTGACTTGTTCAATCTCCTAAGCCTCAAAGCCCAGCCCTATCTCCAGTGACTTCCTCTAACATCTGCTTTCTATTTTTATCTTATCTTCTTCCTTCTACTCAGTAACCCTGTGCTGCCTTGAGGCCCACAATTCCCATTTAATGGGATTCTCCATCTGAAGTACTTGCCTCCCATCCTCTCCTTTGATTCTTTCACAGGTGTGGACAAGACTGTTATGTGGCCAAACACAACTTAGATACCTTCCATGTTCTTATTGGCATGAATAATAAGGTTCCCTTTCGTCTAAGATGAACCATGATACTAAAACTCACAAAGGTAGCAGAGGGGTGGCTGAACTCAGAGAGGTGTCATCTCCAGTGTGGAATGGTATGGAACTCAGCAAGAATACCCCAGAGTGATGCTTCCTGGGACACCAGTGTGCCTGCAGTGGACGTGCAGGCCAGGTTGCAGGAAAAAACTGTGGGTGCTTCCTGGGTACAAAGACATTGTTTTCAGGACTTCGTTTTGCAGAAGAGATTCTTTTCTTTCTGATCTTTTTATATGTAGATATTCATTTATTTATTTATTTTCCCTGTTCTTATACCAACACACCTGTATATTGACAATTACTCTTTTCAGAGTAATTCCTGTCTGTGGGCATGGTCAATGTCAAAACCAAGAGAAGTAGCTGATTTTTAAACTATTTGTCTGATTTATGAATATTCTTCCTCACTTTGGATTTCATGAGCTGAGTAGTGTTTGTTTGTTTGAGACAAGGTTTCTCTGTGTACCCCTGACTCTCTTGGAACTTGCTCTGTAGACCAAGCTGGCCTCAAACTCAGAGATCCACCTGCCTCTGCCTCCCAAGTGCTGGATTAAAGGAGTGTGCCACCACTGACTAACCAATATCTTTTTTTAAGTTAAGTCTTTTCAAACATTGCTCTTTACTTGCAGGTGTGCTTGTATGAGTGATGCCATGGAAATGCAGGGTCCGAAGACACCAGAGGAGAGCGCTGGAAATGCAGGAGGTGGTGAGCTGCCATATGTGAGTGCTGGGAATGGATTACAGGTCCTCAGGAAGAGCAGGAAGAACTCTAACTGCTGAGTCATCTCTTCAGCCCTAACCAAGTGTGTCTTGAAGATGACAGATAGAGCTGAGATTCTGCTGAATGAGCTTTTTGTGATACAAAAATGCTCCCTCAAGATACCGTCCAAATAGTTTTCTTTTGCATACACCCTGCCTTAGCTGCCATATTTTAGAAATGCCTTAGAGGCTGAGTAGTGGAACTAACAATAGCATTTCTTGAATTCCTCATCATAACTGAAGGGATAGAATTATGCTCATTTATCCCTCGTAATCAAGTAAATACTTAGTGGGTTTACCAGATTCTGGCACCGATTGGAGCAAAACGAGGAAAATGCCGCTCTTGTTACTGACTGATGTGCAGTAGCAGGGACCAGCAAACCACTCTGTGTGGTGAGTTGTTGATGGGAATGGACTCTGGGTGTTGTGAGATTATATGTGAAGAATCATTCCTCAGTTTGCAGAGGGACTGGACATGGAGCAAGATCAGAGAAGCATCCATGGAGGAGATGGAATAGGGGGGAGTTCAGACAGGTATGAGCAGCTCAACAAACAGCAAGGGGCACAGATGCTTATCTCTGTGTTCTGAGAACTAGTGTAGCTCAGGAAGATAAAGTGGGCGGTAGAAATGATGGAAATTTTGACAGTTGATACACCTACAATACAGGCCACAGCACGAATAGAGGCCTTTGTAGGCATGTTGAAGGATTCATGTTTCAATGCATAAAAGGAATTCTTTTATTTCCAAACAATTATGTGAAAAAAATCACAGGAGAATTTTTATTCTGTTCCATTTGTCACCAAAGCTTGGACTTTTTATATTAAACCCTGTGTACTTCACAGATACTGCCAAACTCCTGTCTGTCAAAGATGCAAGTTAATGATATTATAAAAGGTAAATGAATAAATAGTAACATGAAAAGTGTTTTAAAGCATTATTTTAGGAAAAACCATGTTATGACCTACCGTCAATAGCCTTTGGACACTGAGTGTGTTGATAGTTTTAGCCATCATAATCATATTCTACTGTCAGTTCTATTTGGTTTTGTTCACTCCCATGAGGAATAAGATAGCAAACCGACTTCATGTCCTTGTTTATTCTTTTTTTTTAGTTTGTTATAAACATTTTAATTTGTTCTGCAGATGGTTATAACTGGTGATTGCTTTTCTTAAGTATATCTCTCATGTCCACAAAAAAGGGATAAGCTTGCCCTTCATTGAAACAACAAAACCACACAAGCACACAAAGAAGTGGGAAGAGGTTCACTTTAAATAATTCTCAACTGTTACATTATCACTATGAAGCTTTCAGTCTGGTTCTCCTTCCAAAAGCCTGCCTTTATTTCTTTGTTTAGGAGCAGATTCTTCCTTCTGGTGGCCGGAGGAGCTGATGGTTTTGTGTTTACACTTTTTTATTCTTGATGGGCACTATATAATAAGTATTCTATCTTTGGGCATCTGGGAAACATGTCCAGTGACTTCCCGTGGAGATGGGAATCTGAGGACAGACCATCTCAAGGACATCTTTATCAAGGCATATCAGCTGGATCAGAAAATAACAAAGGTCTCTTCTGCCCTAACCTTGGTCACTGACATCCTTTCAATGGTGTCAAAGAAGGTCTCAGTGCTAAGAATGACTCTGCTGCCGCTGCACCATTAGCATCTCCCAAAGAGGGTGAGGGGACCAACGACCATGCCCTCTGCCTTGCGTACAGCCACTCTTCCTAAAAGGCCAGGGAACCCCTTTTGAAGGCCCCATGCTGTATCTTAATGTAGAGGATGCCCAGGCTTCTTACCAGATCGTTCAAACAGAAAGGGTGCAGAGAGTCAAGTATAATCACTCAGTGCTAAGCAGAGAGCTCCGAAGCCCTTGAATGCAAGAGCAAACTTTCTGAGCTATGAATGTCACTGTGGAGAGAGGAGAGACATGGCAGACAGTTGGGGAACTGCAAAAGAGGTCAGAGGTGGGAATTAGGGAAGAGGGAAGCAAATTTACACAGTGGGCAGCTAATCATTCAAAGAAGGGTCATCTGAAAAACTCCATTTGACCTTCTTCTTCAAAACTTTAACTTTCATTTTTAGAACAGAAAATATACAAAGTAAGAGCAAGATTATCTCAACCGTTCCTGCGGCAGTCTGTCACGGGTGACCTGGTGGCAAGCTAAGCAGCGTGGCCTGCTCCTGGGCTGGGAGAGAAGAAGGTGAGAGCCTTTAGGAAAGCACCATCAGGAGAGGGGCATGGAGGCAGCCTTGGTGCTTTTCTGTAATGAACTGAGTATGTGGGAGCAATGCTGTTTATCCCACCCGTGCTCATGAACGTTGAAACTGACGAGCATTTTGCTATAAGCTCTTCAAAGGAGATTTAGAAGCTCAAATCACTGTTACGGGACAGGGAATGGGAATAAGAATGAGGTCAGAGGGGCAGAGGCTCAGAAGAAGAAATAAGTAGAAAGAGAGAAAAGCAGAGGAGAAATGATGGTTTTGAACAGGGCTAGAGGTCACCAGACAGTCTGCTGGACTGGGGTTCCTAGCCAGCCATGTTCTGATTCTGATTAGACAACTCTATAACCATCTCCCATTGACCTCAAGGCTCACTCAACTGCCCCTAGCATTAGCACAAAACAGTTCCATCCAACAGACAGGAGGGAGGTCAGCAAGTACAGCTCCCCGAGAAGCAGGAAAGGCAATGAATACATGCGTCTGAAGGAGCCTGAGCAGCTCTCAGCTCCTTCCCTTTGGGGACAGCAACAGATGCTTCAGCCAAGTTCAGGATGAAGCTGCATCTCCCTCCAGACCCCTCTCCTGCCAACACTGTATTATTTACTGTAATTTACACACAAGTTGTCTGCATTGTTAATCTCCCTCTCTCACATCTGGTATTTGTCACAAGAGACAGGCGGGTGGGAGAACCTGAAGAGGCTCTTCATACAGCGTAGATTTAGAGCATCCCAGGTCGGTTTCTTTAAACACTGACAGTGAAGATGAGTGCAGGGAGCCCTGCGAGAGCAGATGTGAGGGACGGTCCTGATGTTGTCTAAATGAGTTGGGGCCAGACAGGGGAAAATGAAGGACACTATGTTTTACAGCTAAAAGGCTTCTTAAAATCTGGCTGGCTTCCTCAGTTTCTACATATGGCAGGCAGCTTTCACAGGGCCCCCGAACCCTGATGGCTAAGTTGAAACTGGAAGCTGAGTTTTCTATGACATCATTGAGGATTGGCTTAACATTTCATTTTTTCCCCCAGATGGAGAAAATGAAAATTTTGAGATTATTCATTTCATAGAAATATTGGTGTGATTTGTGTGTTTGTTCCCCCAAATCTACGCATTGGCAGCTTGATTCACAGTGCTGCAGCGTTGGTAGGAGTTGGAGTCCTTGGATGGAACTCTCATAAATGGAATGATATCATTTCTCAAGGGTGGGTGCGTAGTCTTAGCAGTGATACATCAACTCTGCCCCTCATATTTTGTCTCCTGTACATCTGACACAACACACAGGCCCTCGCAGCATGCCACAACTTGTCACTGGACTTGACGGCCTTCAACCCAGAGCTGAACCAATCCCTCCATGTTCATTCTGAAGACTTGTACATCTGCAGGACCTTAGGTTGTCCCCTTGCTAGTTCTTACCCACTATAGTCAACCCTCTGCTGTGGTCTACAAAGATTCCAAACAAGGGTAGCCATGAATAATTAGGTAAAAGAGTAGATAAGTGGTTATCCATTAAGGCAAAGCTGCAACTTTTAGCATCCTGTAGCCATGGCAAATAAAGACTAAATGATCAACTAGAATTATAGAGAAGATGGGCGTGGTGGCATACGCCTTTAATCCCAGCCATCAGGAGGCTGAGGCAGGTGGATCTCTGTGTGAGTTCCAGGTCAGCCAGGGCTGTGTAGTGAGCCTCCATCTCAAAACAAAATTTTTAAGAGAGAATCATAAAAACACTGAACGGAAAGCCACCATTTATAGGCAGAGGAGCCGGTGCAGACCTGTGCAGGCCCTGAGCTTGCTGCTTCAGTCTCTGTGAGCTCGCATGAGCTTTGCTCAGTTGATTCAGAGGGGCTTGTTCCCTGGTGTCCTCCATCCCCTCTGGCTCCTACACTCTTCCCCCCATCTTTTTCCACAGCGTTTGCTGAACTCTGAGGGGAGGGATTTGGTGGAGGCATCCCATTTAGAGCTGTGCTCCAAGGACGCTGTGTAGCCGCTGGCTGGGGCTCTCTGTATTTGTTCCTCTGCTGCAGGAAGAGCTTCTCTGATGATGGTGGATAAGGCACTGATCTCCGCATAGAGCAGAACATCATTAGGATCCATCTCATCATGACTTGTGTTTGACCAGTAATGCTGATTTTACCCTCGGCCTCCAACACTTCTAAGGGTGTGAACGAGTGGGTCTCTGATTCTTGAGCCTTCCCTCGGGATCTTTTCCTTCTGTTGGTTCGTCCCACTTTGATGTGATGGTCTTTGTTCTATCTTATTATATTTTTATTTTGTTACGTTTTGTTGTAATTTCTTAGAAGCTTGTTCTTTTCTAACGGCAGTCAGAGAGGGAGTGGATCAGGATGGGAGGGGAGCTGGGGAGAAACTGGGAGGAGGAGAGGGAGGGGAAACTATAATCAGGGAATATTGTGTGAGAAAAGAACCTATTTTCAATAACAGGTGAAAATGAAGAAAGAATCCTAATGAGAGCTCAGGAAATGGCAGTTACTGCATAAAGTTCACGCAGAAAAGTTGGGCTTGATAGATTTGAAGACAGGGCTGGATTTTTGTCTCTTCCATAACTCCTTTGATGAGTTTTTATTTTAGTGTTTTGATGCAACTAAACAGACTAAAAAGGAAGTTTGAAGAATAAATTTTCATTTTTGTAATAATAGTCCACAGGTTTCCATACTGGCAAAGAGTAAGAGAGTCTAGATTTCTTAAAATTTACAAGCTTGTAGCTCCATGTGTATTAAAAATAAGCATCTCTAAAGGTTAATTTAATCAGTACATTTGTAGTAATTGCAATTAACTATCCTTCAGTTTTAACTTACTGGATTTGACAATTGCATGAATAAATTAAATCATTCTTAATATATTTGAAGAAACTTCAGTCATAAACCACCTTAAACTTTGTAAAGAGAAACTGAGGCACAAAGGAATGGGAACTTAATGTGAGCACGAGAGAGCTGGAGTCAGGCCTGTTTCTGCCATGTGTGGGCCCGAGCAGTTCAGCTAGCTCTGTGAATCTTAGTGCCCTGTTTTGTACAGAGGGAAACACCAACAAGTTTTCTTTGTGTCCTTGTATGTCTCCAGGAGAAAAATACTGTGAGCTAGACGTGTTTGCAAATTGGGACACTGTACAAGGTACAGTTTTGTTCATGGCATTGCTTTTAATGTGAAACATGTCTTTTAAAGTTTTTTTTTTTTCTGAAAAGTAATAGCTTCCATAGAAACAAAGAACTGAAGAAGACATTCTGCTTGGCGGCCTTCAACCCTGCCAACTGGTGCAGCTCTTGGGGACCACTGTGCTCAAAGATCGAACTGCGAATGCAGCTGAAACCCTAGGAATCAGTTAGCAGCCAACACAAACCAGTGCTGACCTGCAGGAGAACGCTGGTCTCTGCCCCCAGCACACACCATGTGCTGTTAGGACATATTACGTCTGGAGCCTTATGGCTGTTTTCCTTTAGTTCTGGCGATGTGGGCAGTATGTTTTTCTTTATTCGTGTGTGTGTGTGTGTGTGTGTGTGTGTGTGTGTGTGTGTGATGAGTATAGATGTCAGAGAACACCCTTGGGTTTCAATCCTAACCTTCTACCTTTTTGGAGACACGGTCCCTTGTTGTCTACTCTTGTGTGTGTCAAGCTAACTGGCAGGCAAGCTCTGTAATTCTCTTATCTCCATTTCTCACCTCCTCGGAGGAGCACAGGGTTATGGGTGTGTGCCGCTGCTTCTCGTTATTCTGGTCTTTACATGTGTATGGCAAGCACTTTACCCACTGAACCATCTCTCTAGTCACGGGATGTTGGATTTTGTCTGAGACAATTACTTACACCCTTCTAAAACAGTGATGGCCTTGCTGTATTTTGAAAGTAAAAAAGAATAAAAATTCTTGC
Source organism: Microtus oregoni (assembly GCF_018167655.1). NCBI lineage: Eukaryota > Metazoa > Chordata > Mammalia > Rodentia > Cricetidae > Microtus > Microtus oregoni. The sequence goes on from NW_024543073.1 coordinate 22,934,041, forward strand.
AAGAAACAAATGAAGACTCTTAGTCTAAGATCTGAGAAAAATCTGAGTCTTCTCTAGAATAATTGTGAACAATCCCTGACAAAACAGAAGAACGTTCTTGAGTTCATTAGTACATCCCATCAATGCTGACCAAAAAAATCAAATTAGTATCATTTTATGAAAGAGACTAATTTTAGTCTCTGTGTTCATGGTTATATGGCAATTCTGAAAGACAATTAGTATATTTATTATACCACATTAACATTGGAAGGCAGGCAGCGAGCCTCTTTCAACTCATTTCAATCATTGGTTTACACCAAGGTATTAAAGTGGTTCTCACTTAAAATATAAAACTAATCATTTCCATAAAGTTTAAAACAAAAAATTTTAAGATGTCAAACTGAGAATGTAAAGAAAACGTCTTCATCTCCAGAAGGATTACTAGACAAAACACAAAATTATCAGTTAAACTTTAATTTCTTATGAATAATGGGTGATGTTTTATATATGTAAAACGTTCAGAGTTATCTGGACTCCCTATATTTTTATTCACTGAGTACGGCAATCATAATGTAAAGGATTAATTTTGTTTCCAAACACTGCTGCCAAATGAAACCCCAAATGAATAATGGTCAATTCATTTGGAAAATAAGTCAATATCTTTTCAGATCTGACAGAAGTGGGCTAGTCAACACTGGTGCTACTGTTGCGCTGGTTAGTCCTTTGTTGAGGGGCTGTGGTCTGTCAAGTGATTTACCGTCCCCTTCTAGCTAGATGCTAAAAGCAACCCTCGTTATGATGACAACAACAACAAAAAATATGGCTCCACAGCAGGGTTAGAAACTCAATAGGTACAGTGCTTGACTTGCAAGTAGGTGGAGCTGAATTCAATCCCTAGGGGAAATGTGTGTATGTGTGTGTGTCTGTGTGTGTGTACACATATATGCGGTACCTGGTGATGCACAATGGAGTTCTAGAACTAGGGAGGTAGACAGTGGCTCCCCTGAAACTTGATGGCCTATTTAGTCTACGATGGTGAGCTCCAGGCCAATGAGAGACCCTATCTCATAAAACAGGGTGACTAGCACCAGATGAATGACAGGCACGACTGATGACTGGCCTCAACAGCACATCTATACATCTGTATGCACTTGAGTGCGCACATCCTCATACACACACACACACACACACACACACACACACACAGCTCCAGATGTTCCTAAATCTGCCACAGGGAGGAGGTAGTTGGTAGAATCCCTCCTGGTTAAGGACTGCTGTCAAGGGAAGTAACACGTTTATGAGTTCAGTATATAATAACTTAGCAGAAACCTGGCCAGGCCTGATCTTGAGGAAAAAGTGAAAGGCATTTTTATGCAGCCTTCATTCTACAGTATTTTGGGAGAGACATCACTGAGCGTTGCCAGGAGATGGATGAGCTAGCTGGTGCACGTGGATGGGTTTTGCAGACTGAGGCTACATTAGAAGCTTCTGCCTAATCAAGTGTCTAGAGAGAAACAGGCAGCAAAGAGTCCTTGTGGCTAACCCAGCACCACAGCATAGCCTCATCCAGACCCTGAAAGAACAGTTAGTACAGATTTCTAGGGAAGGCGTCTTGTATTTGGATAATAATAACTGAAATTCCACCTTAGACCACCTAGCCTCTCAGTGGGGTGTGTGTGTGTGTGTGTGTGTCCAAAGCACACAGCCAAGAAATGTGGTCAGAACCCAAGTCAGGAAGCTGTTTACCACTTGGTTTTTCACAAACTAATTTGACAGGGAACTTTTCAAAGGTGTTGTTTCTATTTTTCCTAAGAAAGTATGTGAATTGAGTTTGCTATTTAACCAAGAAAGTAGCAGATGGTTACAGATATTAAGAAAACAATCTTTAAAGAATTAACCTTTCAAGCCTGTGTGTTTAAGTTGTTCCATGGTCCTTGGTTGAGAGCCACTAATCATCCTGTCCTCCCAGGAATTTTCAGCGTAATCCCGCTCTCCACCGAAATTCTACAAGGTTGCCAGGTTGGAGTCAAAATTCAAATTCGCTTCCAAAAGGGAGAAACCCAAAAGGACAAATGTTGAAACGGGTTCCAACAAGAACATGCGAACATCTTGTTCTACCTTTATTAATTTGTGATTTATAATTTTCTCTTTTGTGAAAATAACTCAACAGAATTCTTTCAATTACGTTGTTCAGAGTAAACTTAGAGGACAACTCTCTCAACAGTGTGCTTCCTCCTTCTTTTCCTCCTCCTCCTCCACTTCCTCCTCCTCCTCCTTTTCCTCTCCTCCTCACTTCCTGCTCCTTGTCCTCCTTCTGTATGTCAAGTCAACTCAAAAAAGGGTAAAAGCAAGGAAAGCTCTTTTGTCCCTATGATCAAGTCCAAAATTCTTAATGCAGTATCTTAGATCCCAAATGGCTGGATGTAACAGAAACACACTCCTCCTAGAAAGTGAAATAAGTTGCTCCAGCGTGAAACCCCACAGTAGACTACCTCTAATAAAGCCAAAGCTGGTTCTTTTCTCACATAACAGGATGGAAGTGCACAGATTCACAGTGGTCCAGGTTTGCGGAGAGCTTCATTCAAGTAGAAACAGCAAGGGGGGGGGGGGGGCATTAGGTTGGTGGACAGCACAGCTAAGCCTCCTGTCAGCCAGCACAGATTCCACAGAAGCTCAGATGATCCCACAGAGATAACTTTGGATGTTGGCCCTTTGGGTTCCTTGACCAGGGATTGGTGCTGAGCTGCCCAGGAGAGGGGCACGACTTTAGATGACACAGCTCTTTTCAAGTGACACAGTTTTCAAGGAGGGTTGTCATCTATCAACCTTCCAGAAGGAAAGATGGCGGCAAATCACAACACCCTTGAGGGGATGCGAACAGGAAGTTGAATATGCCACTTGATTTGTGTCTCTTTATGAAGAATATCTAGAATGACTACTATAGCTGCAAGAGAGTGTTGGAAGCCTGCGTTCTAGATAGGAAGCTTGGTCTTAGTTACCATCGAAAGGAATAGTAGGAGGGTGGAAAGGAAAAGTGTTGTTGGAGTTTGTTTGTTTAGCAAATGGACTACAGGGAAAACATGTGATTGAGGTAAGCTGTTAGTAACTCAGAGAGTCAGGAAGAGATAAAACTCGGGCAAGAACAAAAGAGAGGTGGCTTGCACCTAGTGATGTCCCAGTAGGTAACTGTCACAAACACAGCTAGATTTCATGATGGGCCGGGGCTAGAACTTTGCAGAAATGGGTTCTTAAGGCTTACTTGCTGGCTGCTCTCCCAAACCCCATGTCACATAAACAACAGGCATTTAGATAGTTTTCAAAACAGGATGCTCATTAGGACAAGTGACTTCATGTAAAGGATAGCATCTAGTAACACGCAGGTCAGGAATGGAGATGTGGGAAGCTGAGGTAGGAGGGTTGAAAGTCTGGGGCTACTCTAGGCTCCACAAGTGAGCATGTGATTAGCTTGGCTATGTAACAAGACCCTGTTTTAAAACAAATTCTTAACTGAAGGGAAATAAATGAACTGAAATATGATTCTGCTTCTACAAAGAAAACATTTATTATATTGACCCAAGATAGCAAAGGTACCATTTTCTGTTACTGTTACTTGGATCTCCAGCATAATGACGGTGGGTGGAAAATGAGACTAAAAATTGCCCAAGTGCCTAGTGCCTTCATCTCTTTCTAAATGAAGAAGCCAGGCCAGTTCCTGCATGGATTTGAACAGGCATTGGGTGAACATGAAGAGATCAGTAGCCAATAGAAGACTTGATGTTCAAACTCTGACTGGTGCTGGTACTGTATTAGATAGTGTGGGGCTGACCAACCAAGCCATCCTGGTCTCTGTTCAGTATTTTGACTTTGAAGTGGGCTCTGCAAAAGACTCATTTATTGAAGGCACAATCCCAACCTAGGGACACTATTGAGAACTGATTGTACCTCATAAGTGGATTCATCTCTTAACGAATTCATTACTGTACTGAATGGACTACTGGTATGTGGGGCCTACTTGGAGGATGTAGGTCACTGTAGGCATGCCTTTGGAAGGTATGCCTTGTTGCTAGGTCCTGCCCTTCTCTGACTCTTTGTTGCTATGAGGAAAGCAATCTCCTCTGTCTCTTGCCACCATGATTCTCTCTGTACCACGCCTCCATAGCAATAGAGCCAGCCACTTACAGACAGAAAATTCTTAATCAATGATCCCCCAAAAATCTTTCTTCTTTATAAGTTGCTCATGCCAAGTATTTTTGTCTCAGTGAAGAAAGATTTAGTAATTCCTGTAGGTTGAATAAAAGAAAGAAGTCAACATGCAATAGGAAAAACAGTGAAGCTATAGACATCCAAACAGCAGAATTCAGGGACCACGGAACACCTGGATTCTGGAGGACCAAGAGAGATGTGTTAGTCTCAGCTAGCTAGGGCTCTAGTGCCATGCCTGCCTGCTGCCAAAGCCCCCAAATGAACTCTTTCTTCTGTAAGTTACTTTGATCATGGTGTCTGAAGTCTTGGGCTCTCCTTTGGCTTCTGAATGAACACACTTCTGGGATTTAGCAGCAACCAACATTGGGGATAGCTGGTAGTGCCAGCCTGTCCCAAGTACATTCACACCAACCAGCATGGCATGGGAGAGCAGGCACCAATTCCTACAGGTCTGGGGCCAAATCCCTGCTCCATTTTTTAGCTATGTGGTCATGGAAGAGACTTTTATCCTTACCAAGCCTTCACCTCCTCGTTTTTAAAATAGGGACATAACAATAGTGTTTGCTCCAAGGGGCTGTTGGGAGAATTAACTGATGCAAAATTAGCTCTTGGCACTGGCCCTAGAATGTAGTATGCACTGACACATGACGGATGTTACAGTAGCTGTCCCATAAATAAGCCTCCTAGGAGGAAATTTAGGCTCACATAAGGAGGAAGAAGTCAACTTGGTCCAGCAGTAAGACCTCAGGAGAGATTCCAGACATAACTCAGAGCCCAGCTTTCCACTAACTCAGTCCCATGAATGATGAAAATATTAGTAAATTTTAAAAAGATGTGTTTCATTAAGAACGACTGACGACTGCGAGGCACAAGACAGAGGTACTACAGCACTACCACAGCCTCCCACAGTAGGTGTGTGGTACCTCACTGGGAGGGAAGCTACCTCTTCAACTTCATGAGAAAACGCCTTGGAATCTCACAGGACCAGCAGACATGGTTGGGACCGCTAACTAATGTGGCTGTGGTAGCTAGGCACAAATGGACTGATCATTTCCAGCAGAGATCATCATGGATCCTCCTAGATAAGGCATCATCTCCAGAAGCCATGTGATGCTCTTTGGGTATAGCAGGAACCTTGGAACCACAGACGGTCCTAGGCTCACAGATTTTAGGGAGTTCAAGCATCTCTGAGTTCCATTAGGAAAGCAGGACTAAGGATGCAGGACTGCCCCATTGTAGGGGAAAGAGAGGAAGAGGATGTCTGGTACTATGTATCGAATCATCACTGACGGAGTTCACGTCTGTTATCAAGGATCTATGAAGAGTGAATCTATGAGCTTCCTTTTAAGCCTGCACCTCAATGAGGAACTGAGAGCATGGACCTGGAGCCTGAAGAATTGGGTTAGTTCTTATCTGGTAACAAGTTGTCTGAGCCTCGTCCTTCCCGTGCATAGAGAGGAATGTGGAGGCAAAAGTAACAATTCTTCTGTGGTGAGTATATTTCATCACCTCCAGATTCAGATAGGCTAGGTCTCCTTAACACCCCTTCTGCACTGAGATATGCTAACTCTCCAAACTTGAAGTCTATCATTCTGGTAAGTAATTTTTTTAAATGGGAATGCTACATCCTCTAGAATAATCAGCGTTCAGTACTCAACCTAGAACATTACCCAAATTTAGATAAGAGGTTTTGTAAGACACAGGTGTAACCCTGTTGTACTTTACATTCGGTATTAAAATAAAAACCCAGTCAGAGGAGGAGGAGATTTCTGGTTTCTTTGCTACAGAGTTGGCGAGAGCTGGAGCTAAGCAGGTGTTTCTCATCTCAGACAGGAACTGCTGCTAAGGGGTTTGGGGATCAGGATCGCGCCTGCTGAAAGCTGGGTGGAGGGCCACCCCCTATAAGGTTGTTAAACCCTCTATAAAGGCTCATGGTAACTGGGGAGATAGGGAGCCACCTTCTCAGGTGCTGGCCGTTGCAGTGGAGGTGATGTAGCCAGTCCTCTGTGAGATGTCAGAGGAGAGGAGAAACCATGGTTTGGAGCCCATTTGATGCCTTCTGAGATATCCCCCATCCCTCAATAAAGGTCCTTTTGATAATGCGTTTCTCTGAAACACAGCATCCTCATCATTAGTGAAATGATTGCTGGCTGTCAACTCTCCTGGAGAAGGCCCCGGAGGAGGCCAGTTGTCACGGGATGACTGGCAGGATGGCTTCCAGTGGGCAGTGTTTTGTCCGGATGTGAAAGGGCTGGAGACCGAGGTCAGAGGCGCTGTCTTGGAGATGTAGGAAGCCTTTTCCATCAGTGTTTGAGGAACGCAGGAGAACAGCAACCCAGCTACCAATCTGTTGTTAAAGTGTAAGGGGTTTATTACAAGGTGGACGTCAGCACCAAGCAGGACAGCTCATTCTCAGGCAAATGACAAGGACATCAGTATAATGGAAAGTTGCTTGACAAACAACAAGGAGGATGTTTCATGAGAGGCCCCTGCCATTGCCTAGTACACACAACCTCACAAGGTAATTCTCTCAACCCAAAAGGTATGTCTTTAGGGTCAGGATACAGCCCTTTCCTGGACAGACTTCACTCATCACTGAACTTTGCCTCACAGATACTTCCTAAACCTCTCATTTCCAAATTTTAGACTGACCAGTTCCCTCTCTAATTCATATATGGTTTTTCCTTACAAGTGTTGATTTTTAAATCTATACACATTAAGGAGAAACATCATGTTGTATAAAGCAGGGCATCATACTGCTTTAATTCGTACTGTGTGCTCCACTGCCAAAGGGCTGTTTCCCCTCATAGCCCATTCTTTGGGTTACACCATTGTTCCCTTCCTCCTGGCAACACCTCCACTGGAGTCTGAAAGGGCCCATTCTGGCTTATTTCATTTCACATTTATCTTTTATGTTCTTTTGAATGTCTTGGCTGATTTTTTTTGAGTGGAATTTTTTCTGAAAAGGAACATTACTTTTAGAATAAGTTGAATCAAGTGAGATGAAATCTATTTCAAATTCTTTATATCAAAGAAGGACAGGTTCTTTATCAATTACAATTTCTACTTGATAGGTATAAGCCCTGTTCATCATAAGTGATATTGAGTGCACATCAATTATTGTATTTGAATTACTATTGGCCCTGAGAGGTGGTCCAGAAATACATTCCTTCTGCCTGTCTTGTTAGAGGTTTTCAGTTAGCGGCAATGACAATCCCCAAGCTTAGACAAGCGAGTTGTTATTCCAACCTGGCTGAACTTTAGGAAAGTTCAGAACTTTTACCACTTATGACCCCATTTCACCCAAGAAATTTCTGTGTATCCTCATATTGTGTGTATTTAAAGCAGATATGTACGTTATCCAATCATTGGTTGATTTTTAAAATTATAGAGTGCTTTGTTTTTAAAAATTCTTTGGTATACATGTAATCTTAAAAGTAGCGAGATGAATGTGCTTATTTTCCATAAAAATTAAATCTCGGATGAATACTGACTAGTGCAGAACCAATCCTGTACGTCTCCAGGCTTCTTCAGAGTCAATCAGTACTTTTACTTTGTAATCAGCAATGCTGAGAGTGGCAACTCACACAACACCATAATACATGGCAGAAGTGTGATTTGAGCCATTTTAGAAATCGGTACGAAGTCTGTCCTCATCCCAATCCAATGGTGTAACCCCAAGAACCAAGGTATTAGTAAAGATTGGGTAGGCTGGGCATCTTGTGACAAAAGCAAAAACCAAATTCTCTATTACCCATACAGAAAGCACTTCCAAATAAGCAACTTTTTAAAATTTATACTTGAATTTGAAATAAATTTCTCATATCTTTATTTGAGAAAATTCAGAGATATGAAAGACACTATCTCATAAGGTACTTTGGCAATGTGTAATCCATCCACAAATATGTTAAGAAATGGGGGTTGTGGTCGTTTGAATGTATTTGGTCCCCATAAACTCATAGGGAGTAGCACTATTAGGAGATGTGACCTTGTTGAAGGAAGTATGGTCTTGTTGGAGGAACTGTGATCTTTTTGGAGGAGAATGGATAGCACAAGCCTTTAATCCAGACCTTGAGGTTAGAGGACACACCTTTAACCTGGGTCACACCTTCTGTTGGAAGTGTGGCACTGTACGGAAGGCTTTCCGGTGTTTTTCTCAAGTTTCCCTCAGTATGACTGTCATTCTACTTCCTGTTGCCTGCAAGATGTAGCCCTCTCAGCTCCAGTACCATGCCTGCTTGCATGCTGCCATGTTTCCCTTCATGGTCATAGTGAATGGAACCTCTGAAACTGTAAGCGAACCACCTCTATTCAATGTTGAGGTATTATCATGACATACGTCACAAAACAATCCCACACCAGTTCAAAATTATGAATAAGAAAAGGGTTATTTATTTAGGGGGAAAACTTACAGATCACTGTCTAGACAACAGTCCTTTGTGCAAACAGGAACAGAGTCTCACAGCTGGAACCAGGAGCAGGAAGCAAGAGGGCGGGGGCATGGTTACCGCTGCTTTTACAGAATAAGAGACCATGCCCAAGTGGGCTGGTATCTTAAAGGCTATTGGCTGAAGGAGCAGAATGTACTCCCACAGCAGTTTTTTTTTTTTTTAAATAAGAGTTGCCATGGTCATGGTGTCTCTTCACAGCAATAAAACCATAGCTAAGGCAGGGGTGGTTATTCTTGTTCATGCATGTGCCTGTGTGTGTGGAGGCCAGAAACTGACCTCAGATGTCTCCCTTGATCACCCTCCACCTCATTTTCGGGCATAGAGTCTCTCTTGGAACCTGAAGCTCATCAGTTCAGCTAGACTGGCTAGCCAATGGCCAGGGCGTTCCCTTTGCTAATCTTCCTTTTGCTGTCTGAATATGTCATAAAGCTATAATCCCACAGTTTAGAATAGTGTAAGTTTATTTAACCTTTTCATTTGCTCCTAAAAAATGCAAGGTCATAAGACTGTAAATTGCTTCCTTCCCCACTTGTTATGCTATTGTGGTTGAGTGCATTGGTTCTGTTTTGTTTTTTGTTTTTTTGTTTTTTTATATTTTCACATATTTCAAAAAAACTGTTCGGGGGGCTGATGTGATGGCCCAGTCAGTCAAGTATCTGATGTGCAAGCGTGAGGACTCAAGTGTGGATTCCTGGTACTCAGTAAAAGCCAGACACCCCCAGGCTGAGGAGAAATGCACACAGGCTGATCCCTGAAGTTCTCTGGCCAGTTAGAACTTCCAAATCAATGAGATCTAGGTACAGGGAAACCTCGTCTCAAAAGAATAAGATGAAGAGAAACTGAGAAGATATCCAAAGTCAAAGTCAACCTCCAAGACACACATGTATAAGTACTTAAATACACATGTGCATAAGCACAGACAAGTACATACACACACACACACACAGAGAGAGAGAGAGAGAGAGAGAGAGAGAGAGAGAGAGAGAGAGAGAGAGGAGGGGGGAGAGAGAAATATTCTTCTAAATTAAAAGAAACCAAAAAGACAGAACAACCAATCAAATGTACATGACATACATTATTGAATTATGAGTGTTTATTAGGAGCAATTTGGAATTTAGAATGTGAGCAACATTGAACAGCATTACGGAATTAGTTACTGCAGTGGGATTATGACATTGCAATTATATAGCTTACCTTTAAGAGGTACTGACTAGAGTACTTAAGAGTAAAACTCCCTGTGTTTAAAAATCTTCTTATAAGCAAGAAAAAATTTTTTTTAGAAATTTACACAAGGAGTTGGGGAGAGCAGTGAAAGCTTGGTGACTCCGAGACAAGTGTTCATAGCAGAAAGGCCATTTGTTTACCTTTAAGATGCCCTGTTCAAAATACAATTGTCTTAACACTTAAAAATGTTTCAGTATGTCAATCTTTCCCCTTCACTTACTGAGCTTAGTTATTCAAATTATTGTATATTCATAATTCTATATTCTCTAGCAGAAAGGTATAGAGATTGGCAGGGCCACAGAAGACCTTCTCAGGCAGCAAACACCTTCCCAAAGAACTGTGGACACAACCCTGCTGGTAAGCACAGTCCATCCCTTCTCTTTGCGCTTTCATGTTTGCCAGGACGGATTCCTGAAGCCCATATCTTTTACGGTGTTTTTCATTGTCATAAGCTTTGAATACTTTGGACTATCCAAAAGAATGTCACACTCCTTTAGCCAAGCATCTACGGCTAACCCTTCCCTTGGACAGCTGTTGCCAGCAGTTTCCTCAGTTGTACTATTATCCACTGTTGACAGAATATATGATAAATGAAAGCAGGGATAATGCATAACTCTATAGCAGTATATTATACTCACCTAACATGGGCAGGGCTCTGGAACTCACTTTTAGTACCTCAAAAATAAATATGGAACTATAAAAAGAAACAATATCTATTCTAGACAGTCAAACATCGGAATCACAGCATGCTGTGAAGTCCCATAGCTCCTGATCACCACAGATCGATTACCCTATAATGTCAATCACAGGTTGCACATGGCCATGACCTGAGCCAACCCCTGGTCTCTGTGTTGATCCTTTGTGTATCAGACAACATATCTAGCTGGACATGTACTCCAATAACCTTGGAGTGTGTTTCTATCTGCATTAACGGCATAGTTCTGCAGATTTTATTCTACAGAGGCAAAGGTGCTGTGTACTGGTGATCCGAGCAGCAACTTTTACTCTAAGCCCACGTACTTCCCTCTTTTTTACAAGAGGGTTGGATGTCCCTTCCCTAAGAGAACACTACTAGATCAAAGATTGCCCAGGTCCCTGTGTTTTATGAGAGGGTTGGGTACCCCTTCCTCAGAGAACACCTTCATGAATATGAAGCTTGCCAAGGGAGCCCACATCATCTCCATTTCCTCTCACTTTAGAGGAATAATGCTAGATTAACATGATATATGCTAGACTAATAAGCTTGATCACAAACAAAACAATCACTGAACACTACCAACTTAACAACTATGATGGATTGATGTATATATATCAGCCGGGCTTACATGTTCCTATTCAATCTTTGGCCAACAGCATCTCCACTCACAACACTTATGGTAGCATCACCATCCTGAGGGATGCACCAGGCTAGGAAGCAAAACTATCACAAGTCTTCCCAAGACCACACAGTGATAAAGTCAGGACCAGAGTGGGAAGTGGTCCTAGCTAGAAACTCCTCCATTGCTTCACTAGGCATCCTCAGAAGGATTTCAGGATTCTACATCTTAGAAAGAAGCCTCGGGTCTCTGATGTCAGAAGACCACACAGAAGGCAGACCAGCAGCATAGAAGGGCTATTCGACCTCCAGGACTTCTGAGTTCTCTAGTCTGTCTGGTGGAAACTAAAGCTTCTATATATGTAGCCTCATTGTTGTAAAGACTAAGTGAAACCAAGTACAAGATGGCTCCAGACATGGAGGAGATAATGTTGGCTGTGATTATCTGAGTTACTCAGGGGGAAAACCTTATAGCACTCTTCTACAGAAGGGAGAAAAACGCGTGTGCATGTTTAGACATAGACATGCATGTGCGTGCATGCTAAGCATGAGCACAGGTACATACAAGCATGAAACCCCACTTGCCAACTCAGACCACTGCATGGCTTTCCCTGGGGAGGCAGGAATAAATGTCTAACCACCCTGGAGCAGGCTCCGGCTACAGGTGAAAAAGCTGTTCCACTCAAGCATGGCCAACCAATGAGATTACTCAGGGTCACTTATCGGAACACGTGACTCCAACACAGCCGCTACACTGAGAAATTCCACCTCCGTCGTGGAATCACCTTGCTGTGTACACTGTGAAGATACCAAGGCACCTTCTGATTGGTCTAATCAAGAGCTGAACGGCCAGCAGCTAGACAGGAAGAGGTTAGGCAGAACTTCCGGGAAGAGAGAGAAGAGGAGATGAATCTAGGCGCAGGAGAGGTCCCGAAAGATAAGGAGAGGAAACAGGAGGTGCAAGATGGAAGAGAGGTAAAGAGCCACAAGGCAAAACAGATTGATATAAATGGGTTCAATTGTAAGAGCTGGTGGGACAAGTCTAAGCTATAGGCCGAACTTTCATAAGTAATAACAAATCTCCGTGTTGTGTTATTTTCTGTGAGCTGGCGGTCCAAAGAAAAATCCACCTACACACTCAGCCTTCCTGAGGTGTGTGATAACTTCCCCAAAGTGGCATAAAAACCCCCCTTAACCTGCCTTCCACCTTCTATAAACTTAGTAGCACATGTGCATCTGGGGTGGGATTACATACCCTGGGAGTGGGGTGGAGCCCAGAGGGAGTGACTGAAATCACAAACGAGGCTCTCTCTCTCTCTCTCTCTCTCTCTCTCTCTCTCTCTCTCTCTCTCTCTCTCATGCACTCTGTCCACCAGGGATATTAACAAGTCCATCTTATAGGGAGCTATAGTGATTTCAATATGTCAGCAGCTTGGTTGTACCAGAGAACATGGCGCATGTCTTTAAGACCCGGGATTCCAGCTGCTTAGGTCTCAGAGAAGCACACTGAAGGCTCTGCTGTGGCCAAGGGACGAGTAGTAGCCCTCAAGGAAGCCAGCCCAAAAGCAGATGCCCTGTGAGTGAACGCAGGAGGTTGTACTGGGAGGAATATCCCTTCCATCCGGGGGAACCAGGCTGAGTATGAGGTTTTTGTGTACACAGGGAACACCTCCAGAGAGACAGCTTAAGACAATCTGTCCTTGAGCCCTTAGAAATTGATGCCCTTCCCCCTTTTTTCCCACAGTCTCCCTCCCCTTTATCCCTCTCCACTGTTCTTGCCCTCAATTATTTTGTTACACTTTCTCACCCTGCTTTTTTCTGCTAAAACTTATTAGATTTGCCACATGCATGTTCTTTCCTGCTGGTCCATTTTTAAGAGCATCAGCGAACATAATCACCATGACTTCTCATGATCCCCACAGTTAGAACTATTGTGAGAAGGAGCATGGTAGAACTCCAAGACTCAAGCCCTCTCCCTCTCCTTGTCCCTCTCCATCTGTCTCGGGGTTTCTTCTGCTGTGAAGAGGCACCATGACCACAGCAACTCTTTTTTTTTTTTTTTTTTTTTTTTTTTGGTTTTTCGAGACAGGGTTTCTCTGTGGTTTTGGAGCCTGTCCTGGAACTAGCTCTTGTAGACCAGGCTGTTCTCAAACTCACAGAGATCCGCCTGCCTCTTCCTCCCGAGTGCTGGGATTAAAGGCGTGCGCCACCACCGCCCGGCTCCACAGCAACTCTTACAAAGGAAATATTTAATTGGGGTGGTTCTCTTACAGTTTCGGAGAGTCAGTCCATTATCACGGTGGGGAGCAAGGTAGCGTGCAGGCAGACATGGTGCTAGAGAACAGTTCTGAGTCCTAAACTTTGCAGGCAATAGGAAGTTGATTGTGACACTGAGTGATATCCCAAGCATAGGAAACCTCAAAGCCCTCCCCCACAGTGACACCCTTTCTCCAACAAGGCCGTGCCCACTTCTAAAGGCCACACCTCCTAATAGTGCCAGTCCTTATGAGATTATGGAGGCTGATTGCATTTGAACTACCACAACATTCTAAATCAGAAGTTTCTTTTTAACTAATATGTACAATAAAATGAATGCTTTATTGATGTTTTGACTTGAGCACAGTGGTTACACCTCAATCTACTGCTATTTCAGCCAGCAACTGCCGCTCTGACGATACGGGCCTGCTTCTCTGGCAGTGGCCCAGCTACTCAGGCCCTAGCCTGGTGAGAGTTCTGTTCCACTGGCTCTGCTGTTGCTAAAGGCAGCCTTAACCAAATCTCTGTTGTTCTATTTAAAAGTAAAATCGAGACTCAAAGGCTGGGGTGATAACCTGCTAGCTCAGAGAGGTTGAGTAGCACCTAGCTAATCTTCCTTCCTTGCTGGTGTTTCCAAAAGACAGTGTCCTTCTGCTCTGCCAAACAAAACAAAAAGCCTCGTCACTCCAAATCCCCCCTCCTACTTCTGGTGTATCTCTATTTCTCTCAGGTGCCCTCTGATGCTCTATGATTATTTTGTGTAAACCAGTTGCTAACTCAGTCTCCTGACTCGAGGTTAATTTTATTTAATTAATGCAAATGCAAACTCAGGGTTCACAGTGTGATTGAATATCCTCCAACACTTTATCTCAATGAATTAAAATGTTCACATGAAGTAATGAAGTCTCCTTTGCAGTTCATGCTTCCCAAGAGGCAGCAAAGAAATCACACTCCCATCACAGAGATTTCTCAAATCCATGGCCAGCTCCTCACACTTCTTCTCCATTGGCACGAAGCTGGTTCATGTTAACATTCAATGTTGTACTTAAAGAAAAGTGCGGAATTTCAGATTTAAAGATTCGTCTGTGGAATCAGGACACCCTTGGCCTGAGGAGAATCCAGGAAGGGAAAGAGTAGAGCATCAACAAGAGGGGTCCACCAGCTTTAGGTTCCCCTTCCTCCTCAGGTATTCTAACTAGATATCCAGTCTGGCCTGCAAGGACCCCACAGACAGGGAATTCGTGTAGCAGCGACACATTCACTGTGAGGAGGGAACCAGTTCTGGGGCCAGGGTGCAGGGTGAGCCACCTTCAGTGTGAGCTTCTTCATTTTAAGACCCAGGAAAAAAGAAAGGTGCTGGGTTCAGTTACTCAAATACTATCACTAGCAGAGCCTGGTGGCTCTCAACTACAACTCCAACACCCACAGGCCTGAGGCAAGAGAATCACCAGTTTGGGCTCTCACAGGCTGAGTGATTCTCCTGTGACTGCTTCTCATTGTCATCCTGTCCAAACAGCTGTGGACAGAGTCACATGACGGGGTCCAATCAAACTTTTATTGACAGTCACATATTTTTTATGTATCAGAAATACTATTCTCTCCTAACCATTTAAAGCTACAAAACCCATACAAATGGCTTTGCTGGCCCTGGAAAAAGAAGTGACGACTATTTGGGGCCTATGGGCCACACTAATCCCTCTTTAATTAAATGACAGAGATTAAAGCCGTTTTCTCCTTCTGACCTCTGGTTTGCTCAGTCTCATTTCCTCCTTTGTGCTGTCACTCACACCTGATTGACCAGAACACAGTCTCTCTGAGCCTCACATCTGGCTTGTATGGTGTTATAAACCTCCCAGAACAATAAAGACCATTCACCAGAGAGCCACCTGGAAGTACCCAGCAGTGCCTGTGGAGGCCGGGAGCCTCTGGTTGACAGTTAACACAGTCTGCTCCTTTCTCCCTTCCCAGGCCACTCTACCTCATCTAACAGAGAACATAAACACGGGAGTGTCACTTTCTCTGTTTGTGGAAGAACAGTCATGAACGTGACTGTGAATCACTGCTAGAAGATAAGACCTTTGGAGTGTGTTGAAATAGTTCTGGGAAAGGAGAGGAGGGGGGGGTGAGACTGGAGTCCTAGCCCCGAGGATAGCTCAGCTATCCCTGGCCCATAGCATGGTGAAATGGCTCGAGCATTTCTGGGTCTTCCTGTAGATTGCACCACAGGGGAGACAAGAAACTCCCAGAGGAGATTGCTACAGTCTCTTGCATAGACAACCTTCACTGGTGCGAAGTTTATATTGCTAAAGGGATGATGGGCATCATGATTTTTTTTAATTATAAGAAAATAAAATATCAAATTTCATAGGCCACTAATTGTTACTGATTGTACTTTGAGCCTCCCTTGACTGAGAGGCATCATGTGTTAAGCCCCCCAACTTCATCTAGATCAACACCATCATCTGTCAACCAGTGACTGTCCTATAACCTCCTTCCATCTCAAAGGCAGCCTCTTGATGGACAGTGGCCCTAACTGTCCCTGCTTTTGAGTCTTCATCCTCACTTCTCACACAGCAGGTCTCTGCTCCCCCAACACACCTCACAGTTTGCCATCAAACTGCTTTTTGTATCAGAAAGATTAATTCAATTTTAATTTCTATTTATTATTTGTTTGGTGCTAGGGATCAAACCCAGGGCCTCACGCATGCTGACAACACACTCTAGCTTTCCCCAGACCCACCCAGAAATGTGTTTACTCCATAGTTTGTTTTTTAAAGACTTATTTATTACATATGTGGTGTTCTGCTGTCATGTGTAGTGATATTTCACTTGTATTTTAATAAATAAAGCTTACTTGAGGATCAGAGAGTAAAACAGCTCCACTGGTCAGCCTTACAGACCAGGCAGTGCTGACACACACCTTTAATCCCAGTAGCCACACTAGTTTTCCATAGAAACTGTGTAGTAGTGGTGCATACCTTTAATTTCAGCCCTAAAGAACAATATAAGATGGGAGGAGACAGTTCTTAGACACAGTCTCATTCTGAAGATTCTTGGAGGCAGAATCACCATTTTGGACTGAGGTAGAGGTAAGAGCCAGTGGCTGACAATTTTACTTTTCTGACCTTCAGGTTGAACCCCAATATCGGTCTCTGGGTTTTTATTAATTGTGCTATAGGCATGTATTCCTGCATGCCAGAAGAGAGCACCAGATCTCATTATAGACAGTTGTGAGCCACCATGTGGTTGCTGGAAATCAGGACTCTGGAAGAGCAACCAGTGCTCTTAACCTTCAAGCTAGCTCCCCAGTCCTGTTTACTCCATATCTTGCTTGATTCCTCTATAACGCCTCCTGACACCACTTTCCACATTTCTCTTTTGTAAGTTTTTGTTACGATCACTGCTTCTTTTGCTGTTCTTATGATGTTGGGGGATCCTCAGCATCCGCCATAATCCTATTCTTGTTTTACGACCTCATTTTACGTGATCTTTACAGCTTTGATGGCTGTGTGTAAATTATTGATACCCAAACCTAAACCTCCCTCCTTAGTCGTAGACGTGTGGCACTAAACACCTTCATAGACCTCTGCGTGAGCATTGCAAGAGTTCCTTCAGCTAACCATGGCAAAGCCAGATTACTTCCTTGGCTCAGTAAAAGGCACCCAGGTCAGAAACCCAGATAGTTTCTCCATGGTCTTTATGGGACAAGCATTTCCTTGCTTACAAGGCTCTCCTTTGACACCTGGAGCATGCAACCTTCAAAGAAAAGGTCAACTCTTCGGGAAATACCTTCCCAACTCTCTCCAGCTACAGGTTGCCTTCTCCCTGGGCCCCTTCTTGTTTCTTATGATAGACATCCCACATAACCTGTGGACTCTTCATGTTACCTGTCTGTCTGAATAGGCCATGAGCCAGAGAATGAAAATTGTGTTCCAGTCATCATTGTACGTCTGTTGCCTAACAGCATTTGGCACGTTCTTGAAGAATTCAACAGGAGTTGAGTGAATTGCTGGATAGATGCATAGTAATTATTTGCTGGGCAATTTATTATGTTAGCATTAATGAAAATAAACTAACATTCCATGCTCAATTGGCAAACATTCATTTAAACACAATACTTTCATCAATTACTGGGTAGCAAAATGCATATAACTTTTATATGTAGAGTTGGAAAAATACTAAAATATCATTTAGACCTACGGGATGGGGACAGTCATTTGTAGTTAACAGTACCAATCTTCCTGTTGACAATTAACCACTAAAACCTCTCAGGTGTTAGTTCCTTTAGTTAGGCTAAATATATGCATAAAGGTCACCTAATACCATTCATGTAGTACGGTACTTCTACCGTAGTTGAGCCTCAACACAGATCAAAACAAATGGTCCCACATTCTGAACTCCTCTGCTTCAATTGATGCATATTCGAGCTGAGTGTGGTGGCATACACCTGTAATCCCAGCACTTGAGAGGAGGAGACTAAAGGATCTAGAATTTAGGAACATCCTTAGCTACCCTAGCAAACCTGAGACCTCCTGAGGTACATGATGCTGTCTCAGAAATTTGAACCAATTACCATTATATTCCCTACTGCCATTCTCTGCCATGTTTCTTAACAAAAACATTCAGAAGCCTGGCACTGAACCTGGGACTCCCTTAGTATTGCTTATTGTTATTAGACACGGCAGAATTCACCACATGTGTGGATTAATAGTGGCCTAAGGAAGGAGAGAACAAATTTAAGAAATGCTAGTTGTCAAACCTCTCTGGACTTCGAGTTCAGTAAGCGTATTTGTTAACTGAATAGATGGGCTTGCAGTGGCATCATAGGCTAGTTTTCTAAGGCATTTTACACACAATTTAGTAAAGCGTATTAAAGACGCTTAATGACAAGCTTTCGTGCAGAGTCCACAAAGACCCCCAGTGAGATTGGAAATTAGTGATTTTACACTCTTCTGTCCATGTTTCCCTAATCTTCAGGGCTTAATTGCTATAACAATGCATCGTCTAAATTTTGGAGAAAAAAAAATCTGTGTTTAATTGCACACTAATCAAAAGCCTCCTCCTTCGTTTACTGGACCATTATTTGTGCTAAATAGTTCCTAGAAAAGCTATTTTCCCATCACTTCATCAAGTCCCCTCTTTTATTATTAACATTCAACTAACGGCATTCGCATACCCCCAGTGCTGTGTATAAATGTCAGCACGTAGCCGAATGAAAACCATATTAGCTTTATCCATTTTTGCGTTAATAACTCCCATTTATAATCCATTCGAGAATTCAAGTAGAAACCTGCATAAGTAATAGAAACTTTATATGGATAGCCATGAACAATTGCAGATAAAACATCTACTTAGCTCTGTCAAACAGTGATACCATAGTAATTTTTCCCCTTTCTGAAGAAGTGTAGCTATTCTACAGCAGGAGCTTCTCTGTGTCAAGGTCAGCACTGATGCCACACGGCTTTGGTTGAGGTGTGTGAGGAACAGAGGAGGTCCTGAGTGAATATAGATTATTGACAAGGATCTCAATGCCTCAGACCCATGAGAACTGGCAAAGCCTTCCTCTGGTCCATGCACAAATGTTGACAGAGTATACAGAAACTATCAGCCACAGCTTCCTCCTCCAGGGTGTTTACAGCCTGAGTCTGTGCTCCTACAGAGAGCTCCTGTTGAGATTATACAATCCCTTCTCATGTGCTGAGGTTCCCCATTGTTGCAAATGAGGTGCCCTCCATCAGACTGAGCACAACGCGCGCACAGCCCCAGTCCTCATTCCCCACCCTGTGAGCACACAATTGTGTAGTGTGTGTGTGTGTGTGTGTGTGTGTGTGTGTGTGTGTACATGCATGCATATGTGTGTGCAGGTGTGCTGCCCAGGTCAGGTTTTCAGGACCCAGCTGGGCTGGATGGAAATGTTTATTGCTGGCCTGATGACGTTTTCAGGAGGAGCGACATGGGCTCCCTTGCTGGTCCAGAAGTGACTCAAAAGGGCAGGAAAGGGAGAACGGCTGTGGGGCTATTTGGTGGGGAGGGGAATGATCTCTAAGATGGGTCCCCTGCCTTGGCCTGCACTGGGTTGTAGAGTTGAAAGTTGTCAGCAAACATCAGAAACTGAGTCACTCTGTGTAGCCTAGAATACTGTGGAAAAGAAGAGAAGAGTACACCAGTGACCCATTGTCATTGTACAATGATATGCTCCCCATCAATGGCTGGGCTCACATGTGGGGTTGGCTGGACAGCTGTGCTGACCACCTGGCCTGAACCCCTTCACCCGTCAGTGTCAGCACCCAGCAGATCTTGGCTACCTCAGCCTAGAATGACGGGGCTCCATGTCACCTGTCATCTACAAGGCTGGCACAGGTAAAAGTGAGGAGTCGGAACATGTGGACACAACCACGCCAGCGCTCTTTAAGCCCTCAGTGCAGTGGTTTTGCTGAAGTCCCGTCGAGCAAGCCCCTGTTCCTCTAGACTACTGCATACGCACATGGATTTCTAGCCTTCACCATAGCTGTTACCCAAGCTTGCAGTGTTTGGGAAGGGAAATCAATGCAAGGATCTGTCATCGTTAAGCATGGGACGTTGTAGTCAGAACTGGTGCTTTCTAAAATAGTGAAGTGATCCTCAGGAGCTCGGAGCCTGATGCTGGGGAAATTAAACAAATAAATTCAGAAGGTATTACAATAATGGGATAAAACTCCGTGTAAGTGCAACCACAGACTCTCTTTCTCTCTCTCTCTCTCTCTCTCCCTCCCTCTCTCTCTCTCTCTCTCTCTCTCTCTCTCTCTCTCTCACACACACACACACACACACACACACAATTTTAAATCCAGGTACTGTATGTAAGAAAAAAACAAGTACTAATTTTCTTTCTGAGCCTGGCTTCTTTTGTTTAGCATAATAATTTCCAGTTGTAGCCATTTCCTGAATTTCATTGCTGTACTTTCCTTCCCGTATGGGTAAGATCCCATTGTGTATACGTAGCTCATTCTTTCTATTCGTCCACTTGTTGTTGGGGGTCTGGGTCCATCCTGGCTATCGTGAGCAGTAAACCCAGAGACATAGGCTTCCTCCTTCCCCACAGCCTCAGAAGCCTTTGTTGTCAAGCTTGCCTGGTGATTGCCATTCTGACTGGGCGAGATGGTGTCTAAAGACAGCTTTAATTTGTAGTTTAAGAATATTGAACACTTTTTCGATCATCTATTGGTCACTTACGTTTCTTCTTTCAAGTTGTCTGTTCAGTTAATTGACCCATTTATTGATTGGATGATGATGATGATGATATATAAGTATGAGTGAGAAAGAAAGAGAAAATATATTTAATTTTTAGAGTTTTCTTTATATCCTGGATATCAATCCCCTGTTGATGTATGGTTGGCAAACATTCTCCCCATTTTGTAATCTGTTTCTTCTCTCTGGTGTTTGTTTCATTTGCTGGGCAGTGGTTCTTGAACTCCATTCCATCCCCCTTGTCCATTCTCTGGGATGTGCTAAAGGGTCCTTTCCACCAAATCCCTGCCTGTGCCTGTATCTCAAAGAGCTTTTACTGAGGTTTTTCTCTGGCAATTTCCAGCCTTACCCTGAGGTCTCTGATCCACACTGGAAACACAAGTGTTTTACCAAAGAGACAGAGGCCCGAAATTGATTCAGTCTTTGGCCTCCTTTACCATAGATTTCTTAATTTAACACATTTTGTTATAATCAAGCTCCTTTTTGGTGATGACAGCGTGAAGTGAAACTTCCCAAGACCCCTCTGTGCCTAACCTCCTGAAAGTGCAGGCTCTCTGAAAACAACCCTAGATAATTTTGTTAGGCTAGCAGGAAGTCCTTTGATCCTTTTATTTCTCTATTATCCCTACAAGTCAAGTTCAATCAAAATGTATTGTGTGCTCAGATGAGCAAGATATTTTCCTAGGAACTTGTTAGGAATACATTTCTAAGACAGCTAAACACCCTGACTTAAAAAAAACCACCATCAATGTTCTAATAATTTACAGTTCACTCTTAATCACATGAGAAAAGCAGGAAGTGCTCTAGCTATGTCCAGTAGGACAGACTTAGTTTAGGGATGGTTAATAAAAGAAGATCTGAGATGCCAGTCAGAGAGATGGAAATTCTCCTGATTCTACCGTCCACTTTCTTACTGCTCTTGAGTTTCCCATTTTACCCAGACTTCTGCCTAGCCTGTGGAGGAATGGCATTTAATGGGAGAGGAGACAGAAACCTCTGACACACTGAACAAAAACTCACAGGGGAGTCTGGGATCCTTGCTCCTCTTTGACTCACTGAGGGAGTGGTCTTATTTTGGGTCAGAATAAACTATGATGTTATATAGTATAATAATTGTTCCTTTTACTTTTTTTTGAGGCACGGTTTTACTATGTAGTCCATGCTAGCCTTGCCCAGGCTTACTTCAAACTTACAATTCCCCTGCCTCAGCTCTCTGAGTCCCTGGGATTACAGGCATGTACCATTGCAAGTTTTGTTACTTGTGATTTGGATGCCCTCTAGTCACCTATTATTTGTGTGTGTGTCTGTGTGTGTGTGTGTGTGTGAGAGAGAGAGAGAGAGAGAGAGAGAGAGTGTGTGTGTGCATGTGTGTATGTGTGCATATGCCTGAGTGTGTATTTATGTGTGTGTAAACCTCATAAAGAAGATCCTAATACACTCAACCTGCTGAAAGCCACTGAATATGGCTTTCAAGCTTATAAATATCCATACACTTGCTTCAAGGAAGACTTACTCCGAATGCATTATATAAATAAAGCATGCAAAAGCAGAGTTGTTTTATTTAAAGAATAAACTTGAGCCCTGGTTCCCCTTTAACCTTGAGACACAGTTTGGAGACCTGAAAATCTGAAGTCCTAACCATCTCCTTGTTTAATAAGACAGGCACACCCTTTTTGTGTGTCTTTGGTTCTAATTGGTAGGCATATGGTGACCCATTCCCTCTAGTGCCGCTAGATAGTACAGCATTAGGGAGAAGCCCGGACAGACCTCTATTAGACCCCAAAGAGAAGACTGCTAGAATAGCTCAGATCTCCGGGTTAGATTGTGTTAGCTGTAAACACAATCAAAAGTGGTGAGGGATTATTCTGGCAAGTTTGGGAACAGAGTGGTGGGTTAACCACTCAGCTGGTGGTAGATAGAGCCCACAAATGGAATTCTTGAAGACAAATGAGCTAAGACTAGAAAGGCTCTGCAGGGCCCTCTACAGTGGTGGAGATTGTTGCATGGGGAATATTTTTACCATTGTTTTTCAAATGTTTTCCCCCTTAGTTAATCCATGTCATCCTCTGAAGGCTCTGCCTGGGCGGAAGAGAGGCTATTCAGATGTCCCCTCTCTGTCTTCCTACCCCCATTCCAAGGGGAACCTTAGGGGTGCTGAGCCTCCGGAGGTGGGTGCACAGCACCTTTGTAAACCGGCCTGAACTAAACCATCCAGGAGCATAAAACCACCATCCTAGGCATAACTGTCTACACGGATGCCTTGAGATTTATTTATGTCCAATTACCACCATAACCCCATCCCCCACCCACCCCCAAAAATTTACACTGGTCATTCTTTCTGTCTCAAAACTGGATGGGGGAAATCCATCATATCAAGTACTCAAGAAAAGCTTGTAGAAATACACAAAACCAACTGCCCTCTGGACCACGGGAAGCAGGACTGTGGGTGATTCAGCAGACAAGATCAGTTGGAAAAGCAATCAGAGACTTTAGACTCAATTCCAAGAGATGTTTCTCTAGAAAACATAAAAACCAAGGGAGAAAAGAGTAGAGATGCCCAAAGCTAGGGGAACACGGTACTGGCCTCCTCCATTTGTGGCCCTCTCTGCCCACCCTCTGCACCCTACCCCCTCCTCATCCCTCCCTTTCTCAACACGCCCCAGTGCCCACCCACCCCTTCCCACCGTCGACCTCACTCCAGTTCGGTCTAGTCTCTGCTCCCTCGGTGGCCCCCACTCCCGGTTCCTGCCGCCCCCGCTCTTCCCGGCAAATGTGGGATCCTGGCCAAGGGGGCCGCCCCGACTCCGTCCTCCCCCCCGCCTTCCCCCTTTCCCCTGGGCCGCTGGACCATAAAGCGCGGCCAGCAGAGCCAAGCAGCCTGCGCCCCACCGACGGCTGCACACCGCCCCACCCGCCACCTGTGCCGCTCTCTCGCTGCCCCAGGCCGGTGGACAGCGCCCTGTCCCGGCAGAGCCACGCCACTGTCGCCCGCACAGCCCTCGGGGAGCAGAAGAGTCACCATGCCGGCCCCACGCGCGGCCGCCTTCCTCCTGCTGCACCTGGTCCTGCAGCCCTGGCAGCGAGCAGGCTCCCAGGCCAGCCCCCAGGGTAAGTGGCTTCCCCAGGTCCCCTCTGCACCTAACCCGCTGCCGTCCTGAGATCGCCTGGGCTGCTGGTTTTCCTAGCACTGCCCTGTCAACCTGGGTTCCTGCAGTCCCATCACCTCTCAGTTCCTCTTGGGCCCGAATAGAAGTTCATCGTGATTGGAAGTGATGATGAAAGTCTAGAATTTTCTCCATGGGGCCAATTAAACTACAGTTAGGAGGATGCAAACTTATTTTCATCATTTACAGCAGAATGTGGCACACGGTCCCTGGTCCTCTGGCAGGGGAGGAAATCCTAGTTGTCTTCAGACCAGTGTCTGTCCCCTGCAGCCCCTCTCTCTAGTGAGCGAGCCCTGGCACTAAGGGACTCTCCAGAGCAAAGCAGTTTTGGCCCACTGCTCAGCCACATGCTGTCCTGTGCTTATTCCTTACATTCAAAAGCTAACTCCCCTCCCCCCAGGGAATAGTTTGATTTTTTTTTTTTTTTGAGCCTCTTCAGAACGTGATCTTTTTCTATTAAGAAGTAAAAAACAGACAAAGAAAAAAAAATCAAGAATTTGACCGTGGATAAGAATAGATTTCAGGCAGAAAGTACTTAAAGTTAAGCAAAATGTCTTATAAAGACCACAAGGAAGAAAGTATTCCATCCAGGAACGATCTCGGGCTCTGCCCTCCTCTTGGCACTGGGGACCCGGGTGGTTTTGCTATGTGTGGACTGAGGAGGAGAAAAGCTGGAAGAAACCACAGGTGGAGTAAAACTGTCCTTCCCGAAGCTGAGCGTCCCTGGGCAGGCGTTCTGTGCTCCCCTGACCCCACCACAGCCGCCTCCAGTTCTACCAATAGTCTAACCAGAATCGTGCTCCTGATTTTAATTGGGGTTAAATATTGGAATATTGGATTTCTATGGCCTCAGTACATACACATTGTGTCCTGTTTCTAAGAAGAAAGGAAAGAACATTTTTAAAGGCACTTTTCAAAATTTTCTTTTGAGAGGTTACTTTCTGTTATATAATATTCTGTTATATAAATTTTTGACACCGGAGCATGCAACTTTGTGTTAGGTACAGCGTTTGCTTCTTAGACCTAGCAGTTCTGTGGAGACGAGCTCAGGCACTGTGACCTAAATTACCCGGTTAACTTAGTTGCTGTAGATGATCTGATTAAGTCAAGTTTCTGGCAGATTCTTTTATAGGGTTATCAAGTCGGCAATCATCAGCTCCACCGGATAATTCACTTATCTCCGTCTCCCTCTGAGCTGGGCTGCAAGACCTAAATTAGCACGTTTTCAATTTCCATGCTCAATGGAAGCAGTGATTTCTCCTCTAACGGCAGAGGCTTGTGCCTGGACCCCGTACTTTTGCTGAAGTGTAATAGCATTAACAGGAAATGGTAGCATCTCATTTCCTTCTCAAAACACTCTCTAAAGTCATTACTAACTAAGCCTAGCTCAGCCTCTGGAGAGCGCAGCAAATGGATCCGATGAGCCACACAGATTGTAGCACTCAAGTTTAGAGCCGGATAAATCACAGGTCTGACCAAACTCGGAGCCAGACTCCAGCACCAGGTGTTTGCTTTGGAATACAGTTCTCATACTTTGAATTTATGTGTCTTTCTTGAAGATGCCTTTTCTGGGATGGAGTTTTCAAACGCTTTATTTCAGCCTTGTCTCCTGCTGGTGGGAGTGATGAGTTTTCAATTCTTTAGAAATTAAAAGCCCTGATTCCCCCCTTTTGAAATACATGGTCAGCAACTATTTTCAGAGTTTAGGGAAGGGATTTACTTTCCAACACTGGTATATGAGGACTTCTGGGGAAAAGAAACAGTATAGATCCACCTTGGAAACAAATTATCTACTAGAAAGAATAGACATTCTTGAGTAGCTAGAGTTTTTCCTGTTTGCCTTAGACATTTTATTCATTTCTTTAGTACAAAGCAATACTTGTTCATTGTAAAAAAAAAAATTTGCCAGAATTGCAAGAAAATAAAGAAACAAAAACGCCTTTTAAGGCCTAGAAATAGCTACTTTTAATGTAAAGATATTGTTGAATCATCTTTTGTTTCAAATCTTTGTCTAAACAAATAAATTACTAAATATAGCACATTGTACATATACATAATTTCGTGACTTTTTAAACTTTATCATGAACATTTTTATATCTGCATGAATTGACCTATATTTCAAAAGTGTGGA
Organism: Microtus oregoni; assembly: GCF_018167655.1. NCBI lineage: Eukaryota > Metazoa > Chordata > Mammalia > Rodentia > Cricetidae > Microtus > Microtus oregoni. Next base: position 22,959,991 of record NW_024543073.1, read on the forward strand.
CCCAAATTAATTTAGTCAGTTTTGTAATATAAGACACTAAGCATTGTCTCTGGTATGTTGGTATTGTACTTAGTATCTTACTGGACCGCTGAAGTGGCAGGAATGGCACCCGCCATTGCTTTAACAATAGAATCCTCCATTCTGTCCTTAGGACATTGATGTTTTCATGGCAAAGCGCTCAGCCAGGAGAGCCTCAGGATCCCCAGCCCTGCTCACTCTAGCTTCACCTAATGCCTTCCCCAGCAGAGGCTGCAGAATCACCTGTAATGGGAAATACCATTGTACCTAAGTCCCTTACTGCCCTATCTATTATTCCATTCCAATAATTCCTTTAAGAAGAATTGTGAAATCAAGGGACATTTGTGTCTCCGGGTCTTTGATACTGTTATTTAAACTTCCTTCAGAACACTTATACTGATTTGGCCTGAAGATATGGAACAGTGATAGAGAAGAGCTTGCCTTCCATTCATGAGGCCCTGGGCTTTTACGGATTTAAACCTTACCGAGCAGACAGTGAAAGAACACCCTGACCTCTCACCTCCAGTGTTAGGTATTACTGTATTCTTCATTTGTCCAATCTGATAGCAAAGTAGTGTTATTTAAATTAGCAGCTCCTTCATCACTAAATGAGGACAGGGACACTTGTTTATATAGGTAGGCCATTTGTGACTCTGTTTCTGTAAATCTTTCAGATTTGTTAGAGCTCTTTATAAAGTCACCAATGTGACTTTTTTAGCAATTAGATTATGGACGTACGTCCTCACACTTCAGTGAGTCTTAGGAAAGCTTTTGCCAGAAAGTGCTGCCTACTGATGAAAAGCAAATTGCGGTTGTGCAAATGTAGATCTTACTTTTGTAGACCAGCTCCACCCCTCTGGATACAGTTGAATCAAATCAACCACACTCACAACACATCACTTTGTTTTGTTTCTTCCATGTTTTTATTTTATTTAATTTATTTTTTATTATTTTTTTAAGCAGGAATATTAGGGAATTGCGCAGGCTCTCACAAAAGCGACAAGTCATTTTTGTGGTACTTTCTACCACCACATGCGTGCTCTCTGCCTCTTTCCCTGTCATTTGTCATGGACCCAGAAAATGCAATTGGCTCTGGTCCAACAGGTCCATAAAGACCCCATAAGTGTGATTCACTGCTTGAGGGCACGAGAGAGACACTGAGCTGGCTGCTCTCCTTTGTCCCCCTCCTGCTTTAAGCCCTTAGTACTTTCCCTCCTAGTGGGCATTTTCAGAGTCACTTCTTCAACCAAATCCAATTTTGGGTTTGCAAATCTCGTCTTTTCTTTAGGGCTATGGCAAGTCATAAATACTGTGCTGTATTTCTTCTGTCTCAAATGCCTAGTCACTGTTAAAGACAAAGAAGAACTGGTTCATTGGGAATGTGGGGGGCGGGGGAAAGCAGCCAGATCACTTCAGGCTATTTTGTAATTTATTGTCAAATGTTCCCCCACCAATCAATTACAACCAGAGTGTTTGCCCCAAAGCTGGTCTTGCCCTGACCACCTGCTTCCCGCTCTTCTCTCTAGTCTTTGACCTTCTGCCATCCTCCAGCCAGAGGCTGAACCCAGGAGTCCTGCAGCCAATCCTAACAGATCCCACCCTGCATGAAATCTACCTGATCTCCACCTTCAAGCTGCAGAGTAAAAGCTCAGCCACCATCTTTGGCCTCTACTCCTCAAGCGACAACAGCAAATACTTCGAATTCACTGTGATGGGACGCTTGAACAAAGGTAAGCCAATGTGCAGGATTCACATGACATGCGCCTTCAGCCAACCTGCAGGATTTTTGTGACCTGTGCCTCCCGGTCCAGGATTTGGGGTCTGCTTTCTTTAAGATGACTCCTGTTACTCAATTCCTTTTTGATGTTATAGACTTCTTATGGGACACTTACCTTATGTAGGTGGTTGAGAGAGCAAAATGTAGAATTGCCTGTGGGCAATATACGTCTTTTATTATCATATTACATGCATAGTAGGTTTTATTATGGCATTAACATACAGGTGTGGAATGTGTTTTCATTGTAGTCGCCACTGCATTGCCCTCTCTTGTCTCTTCCCACTCCCGCTGGCTCCCTTCCTCTTCCCAGTGTGTCTTCCTTTTGCTTCCATGATTTGAATGTAGTAAGAGGCCACTTGTTCATCCTTGGCTGCCCAGAATCGAAATAATCACACAGAAACTGTATTAATTAAATCACTGCTTGGCCCATTAGCTCTAGCTTTTTATTGGCTAAGTCTTACATATTAATTTAACCCATCTCCATTAATCTATGTATCAGCACGTGACTGTGGCTTATTGGCTAAAGTTCCGGCATCTGTCTCCAGCGGGGCTACATGGTGTCTCTCTGACCCTCCTTTCTCCCAGCATTCACTTCAGTTTTCCCCGCCTAGCTCTGTTCTTTTGCCCTATCATAACTCAAGACAATTTCCTTATTCATTAACCAATAAAAGCAACACATAGACAGAAGGACCTCCCACACCATTTGAGGGGTTTGTTTGTTATAAGCCAAAGCATTTAATTAGAACTAGTTACAGGAACACAGGTGATGGGGTTATTTAGAGGAGCATGGGCAACTTGCCAGTGGCTACCCCACTGAAGAAGCTGTCGTCACTCCTTCCCCCAGCTACCATTAGATCTAACCACCTAGAGATCCCTTCTCCAGCCAATGACAGAGTATTGAGAGACTCCGTTTTGTGCAGATCTTATTAACGTAATCACAGCTACCGAGAGTGTAAAAGTCCAGCGACCCTGCCACACCTGGTGATAGCATTACACAGCACCCCACCCCTTCCTGTGACAGTGGCGTTATTTCTGTCCTCTCTCTCTCTCTCTCTCTCTCTCTCTCTCTCTCTCGCTACAAAGATGCCCGATGACATGGTTCCATCCCCATGTTATTTCGAATCCAGTTCAGAAATGGATGAGATCAGAACAATTTCCCCATGGCCTTTATCATCCTCGGCTATAACTGGTGTGTAGAGTGGGTAGTTTAAACAACACTTATTTATCTCTCATGGTTCTAGACCCTGAAGTCTCAGGTCCAATTCCTTGTCTTACACAGTCATCTTTCACTCTGTCTTCACAAGGTGGAAACAGTACAAACTCTCGTGTCTCTTCCTGTAACTGCGTGACTGTAACGGGGTCCCACCCTCAGGACCTGATCCCAACTTATTAACTCCCAGTCTCCACCTCCGAAAGTCATTGTATTGGGATAAAGACTTAGCGGACTTAGGCAAGACTGCCTCACTGTTCCTGAGTTCCCTCAGATGCTATGGCAGAGAAGATGTCACTCATGGTTGAGGGAGCACTTTGCTGGCCTTCCAGGAGCCTGCACACCTCAGCAACAGGGAAGAATGAGAAGTTAGCAGTTCCACCAGTGCACACGAGTCTCTCACTGCCGTCTGTCATGTTCACTAAGAAATGGCTCCCAAAGGAACAGGTTTTTACCCTCTTCCTTTCCACTCATGCCCTGGGGCCAACACCTGTCCCTGTTGATCAAGGAATGTGGCAGATGCATATTTTGCTGCTTTGTGTATTTCTAAAACAGGAGGGTCTGAGTTTTATATTTATTGCAGCTTTTTTTTTTTATCAACTCGACCCTTCCTAGTGTTTAAGAGTGTCTCTCAGATGTGCTCATGCCCGAGCTCCCTAGACCTCCAGGTGGAGAGGGGAAAGGCTTTGCTTGCCCAGACTGGAGGAACTAAAGGAGGAGCGAATGGGCTGTCACCCTTTCCTTTCAGCCACATTCTTACTTCCCTCCTCCCTCCTCCCACACTCTCTCCCACGGGGCTTTCGTGGTCTATCCCTGGGTGAGTCTCAGGGTGATGTGAGATTTCGGATAACAGATAGGTCAGCTGTTCCCACTCTTTTCCTTCCATGTTAAGAGGTAACTTAGCCCCCCCCCGCCCCCCCCCCCCACATTCTTTGCCTCACGTGAGCCAGCCCCGTCCGCCTCACATCTTTTGAACTAGCTTCTGGCTTTCCCACTATCTCAGGTGCACTGGGAAGACCGTCGTTCCTGCTCAGTCCAGCAGAAGGAAAACTGCTCTTAGCCTCCCCACTCACTGCAGCTCCTCCCCTGTTTCTAAGATGGCTGGTCTGTGCGGACTATCATGCCAGGATCACAGGAAGCCATCTCTCCTGAACTGCCTTTTCCCATTTACCCTCGAAGCCAAAATAACACTAGATCTATGGCCTGTGAAGAAATGAGAGAAGGGCTTGTTACTGTTTCCTCTGAAGAGACACCAGTGGTGCCGGGCAGCTAAAGTAACGCTAGAGCCCTGGCATGTATAGAAATGAGCAGAGGGCTTAGTACTCTTTCCTCTGCGGAGATTCTGGCGATGCCATGCATCTATAAGTTCCAGATGATCAACATTTTAGGGAAAAGATGAGATCGTTGATTAAAACCTCCTCTTGATTTGTTTTCCAGTGTGGCAGATTGAGCCTAAGGTCTCACTACACTAAGCAAGCACTGTACCAATAAACTCCCTTCTCAGCCCTCTCTTTATGGTGCGGATATTAATGCTCCTTAGAGGCCCATGGGTTAAGGCTTTGTGTCCCTGGAAGAGTATTACATGGGGCTGAGAAAGTTGGATCACTGCAGGTGTTCCCTTGAAGGGAACTGAGTCCCCCCCCCCTCCAGTCCAAGGATAAGAGGTGGCATGTGATTATGACTTCTTGTCGAAGCTTGTGAATGCAGCCTTGCTGACCTGGTTTATAGACTCATGGTAGAACCATCTCCCTGCATGCTGGTCGCCAGGCATACCTCGACTGGCTGAGGCTCAGCTGGACACCCTTTCGGTTGGTTTTCAAAGAAAACAGTACCACATCAGAAAAAATGTATTTCCGCTGAGTTAAACCATCTGAGTAGGAAACAAAGCCCCTCCCTCTAGTGAGTGTAAGATGGGCGGGAAGACAGCTGCACAGATGGTATTGACAAGAACAGGTCGTGGCCCTCTGCTCCCAGATGAGCTCCCGAAAGAAACCTGAGTGTGATGAAGGACCACTGCAGAAGAGCTTGCTGGTGAGCGCTCCGCCTCAGTTCGCCCCCTCTCCAAGTCACCCCACACATTGCCATTTCATTACTGCTCACGAAACAGTTCAGGTGAAGTTATACCCAACCACAGAGACCTGCCGTGTCTCCTGTTCCTAAATGAATAAGGTGCAGTAGCCTTCTTATCCAAGCTGTACACTATAGAGTCAAAACATAACCCTCTACTGTGCTTCCTAATTTGTGCCTCATTATGGGATTCTCTGCAGCCCGTGCTTTAGCGAGAAGGAGCAGCCGTTCCTCTCTGGGCCCAATCATGCATCTTCCTTTCTCTGCCCTTTGTCCTCGCCCTCTGCCCTCCCGATTACATGTCCTGCACCATCTCCCAGTACCAAAATCCTACTACTGAAGACTCCTAAACCATCTTGTGAATTTCTTTTTATGATTTTATGCTTTCTGGCCAAGAGAGGTACCGACTGTACTCTGCTTAGTACTTTACCTGCTTGCAAGTCTCTCCAGTAGGCTATGAGCTCTTCCTTGGCAGAGGTGAGACATCCCTTACCCTCTTTCTGTATTAACATGTCCACTTGTATATATTAAAGCAGGGCCAGGACAGGGAAACTGACTCCATATGTGCAAGTTGAGTAAAATAAGTGGCGACACTCCATTTTGTATAAATTATGGAATTACAGTGTCTGGTACATGCACATTGCTCGGAAAGAGTTCTATAATGAATGCATGTTGGAGAACTTTTGCATACAAGAAGATACAGGTAGTGTATCTGGTAAAAAAAAATGATCTGTCAAATTCTTAATAGTGCATGTGGTACGATATTTATATAAATGACTATTTTACAGAAACCATGGGCTTGGATATTTTTGAAGCCATTCTAGTATCTGGCATGGAGACAACTTTCTGGTTAGCATCCCAGATTTGAGTCCGGGTTAAAAATCCTGCCAGCTGGTCACCATGAGCACATCTGTGAATCTGTCAGCACAGCTGTTATCTCTCCAGTGAGGGTGATAATAGTCATCTCAAAGTGACCCCCCAAAATGGAAGTGCATACTGAACCCCATTAGCCTATGGGGGTCAATGAAAAACTTCAGGTTTTTAAATAGGGGTGGGTGGATGGATGGATGGGACAGATGTCTGCTCTTCAGCCAACCATCTTCCAAAGACAATGCCTTGCCTTGCTGATAACCTTTCCTGTGAGAAAAAGACAATGGGAAGAATTGTTCCCTTGGTCTTCATTTGGTTATTAGCAAGAGCAACTCGGTGGTGTTGAAATGAGGAGTACCCTGGGAAGTTGCTACCGTGACTGCAGTCAGTGACCCTCTTCAGTCTGAGGATAGGAAGTAGCCAGTGGGTCAGATTAGAGGTTCTGACACCTGCAGGCTAAAGACGAGTATAGTTTGAGGGAGGTAGGAGAACCTCAGAAACCAGCATTCCAGACCCAGTAACAAACAGGGGCAAATGGGAGGTCTCAACACTAACGGTAAGGGCTGTGGACTCGCCACAATATGCCAAGGTTGGAAAAGGCCCAGCACTCATTTTCTGTTTTACATTCCAAAACATGCCTGCGCTCAGTTTTAACATGGTCACATGCAAAAGGCGAAAGCCTTTTTAAAAACCTTTACAAAATTAAATAGTTAGAATATAGAACAGTTTTAACATGATCACATACAAAAGGCGAAAGCCTCTTTAAAAACCTTTACAAAATTAAATAGTTAGAACATAGAAGGCTAAAAGCTAGTTGAGCTGATGTTATTGATTTGCACATTGAGTAATAAAGGCAGTATTTGTGCTGTGTTCAGAGTGAAGAAGAAGAAGAAGAAGGAAGGAACAAGCTCACTGCTGAGTAACATGATCAAGATTAACAGATGTCTGAGATTAGCTGAGGCTGGCTTTCTTCCTTCTGCCTTACTCAGCAGAAGAAACGTTCTTCAAACAGTCAAGAATAGTTAAAACTGTTTAAACAAACAAAAAATACACAACAACCTCAAATCTGGACATGCTGGTGCATTACCAACAATACAACAAAGTTCCGTAAGTGGAGAAAAGAGGATCAAAAGTTCAAAGCCAGCATAGGCTCCGGAGTGAGTCCAAGGCTAGCCTGGGCAACTTAGTGAAACTCTGTCTCAAAATAAAAAGTAGAGAAGAGGGCTGGAGATGACACTCATGGTGGAATACTTGCCTAGTCTGGGCTCAGTCCACAGCGCCAACCAATCAACAAACAAGATTCAGAGAAAGGGGAACGATTGCCCCAGCTGTGTTCCCACTGCTGTGTGCTCACTGATGACCCCACAGGTATCCAATGCATTGCTCTAATCTGATGGTCACACAGGTAGCCCTGTTTAAACTACAGGAGTCACAAACCAAAACCAAAACTCATGAATCTGGAAAAGGAACCGGAGGTGATAAGCGATGTAGATAGGGCCAGGATGGAGGTAAAAATGAGGGGGCCAGCAATCAGAATACGTGTGTGCACTGAGTTCTCAGCAGAGTACTAGTCCCTCAGTGAACTTAGTTGTCCATGTCCAGGTGGGTTACATATTGGGATGCAGTCACTGTTGCTAACATAGAGGAGTCACAGAAAGCAGACAGGCATATGATCTTTTCATAGAGAAGAAGATCCTGAAAGCCTCAGAATGAGGAGCTTTAGAACAAACCCATTACGTTTTATATTATTATTATTCATGTACTTGAGGGTTGCCTGGAAAATAAGTCTGGGGTTTTAGAATACAAAATAAGGGTGGTAAGACTAAAACATGGCGAGCTTTCTCTTCTTCCCAACAATTCCCAAGGTTTGCAACGGCGTGCTATGAGGATGAAATACTCTGACTTCAGACAAAAGTTTCATGACTTCTCTCATTTTCTTTTCCAAGTTATTGGAAGCCGAATTTGCTAGAGGACAGCTAGAATTAGATAAATCACTCTGCAGCCAAATATTAACAGTGTCTCAACTAGCCATCGTGTTTCATTGTGTTTACACTTAGCACAAAGCAGGGAAGCAGAATCGAACACATTGAGTGCTATCAACATTAGGAAGACAGCTCAGTGGGCCACAGCTAATCAAGATTAAATTGATTTAAGTACACATGTAAATCTATTCTCTGGGAGTGAGCAGTGAATTGCAGATTGCAGAACCCGGGAGAGCTGACCATAGAGTCCTAGGCGACAGCACTGAGCCAGTGTTCAGCGCCATGCTGGATGCATGGGAGAGGTGAAAAAAATATTTGCTGAGCGAAGGATCTGTCAGATACCATGATGCAACTATTTTAAATATTTTTCTTTATTATTTTATGCATGAGTGTTTTGCTTGAATGCATGTCTGTATACAACTTGCATGTCTAATGCCCATGGAGGCCAAAAAGAGGGAGTTGGATTCCTGGAACTAGAGTTGCAGAGTTTTGTGACCCGCCATGGGGGTGCTGAGAATTGAACCCAGGTCTTTTGGAGGAGCAGCCAGTTCTCTAGACCTGTGACTGCTTCCAAAAGGCTTTTTAAGATTTTGGTTTTCATTAATGCACACTTGTAACTGGGCTACTTAAATCAACAGAGCCACATCTACGCCACTGCACCTCATCTTGGATACTGCCCAATCAGAGTCTCCTTCAAGAAGAGAGGGACACGTTTGGGACACACATCCAATACACACACAAACACCCACACACATACACCTCTGACACACACACCTCCAACATACACACAGAAACACACAACTCCAACACACACACACACCCCTCCAACACGCACACACACATACACACTTTTTAAAATCACATCCAAGTTGAAAAGTTAAAGTAAATAAAAAAAATAATAAAGGAGCAGACAAAATACAGGAGAGATGTAGAAGTGTTTGAAGAAATCGTTTGACACGGCGATCAGGCTAACCCTGTTCTGGCCCTGAAAAGTAAGATGAGAACCCACTGGGTGGGACTTATGTGCTCTGTTCTGGGGAAATCATGACAAGCTCTCCAAAATGTACATGCATTTCTCTAGGAGTAATGAGCTCCCTGTGGCCAGAACTGCGCCAGTGGCAGCTGCACTTTTATTGAAGGGATTTGTGACGAGAGATACATTAAGTGGATGAGCTGTCCTGTTAATATTCTGAGATTGTGCAAACTCTAGGAAAGCTCCAGGGTGCTGAAGAAATTGCTTTGTGAGTGTCTTAGAGCGTGACCTTTGGGCTCCGTGCCCCTCAAAACTTTGCAACTGACAACACATCGCTACTATGACGGCTCTCCTAACCTCTCGAAACGACTCCTTCCCCCATCTTTGATAATTTCTGTGCCTCCCTTCACCGCTGGTTTCTCTGACTTCTCCCTCCACCCATCCTCCTTAAACCTTACATACGCAAAAACCATTACAGGACCCTTGTGAAACGGGGCTACATTTACCCTGGCCACCCAGAGGATTATTAGAAAAAAGTTGCTTGGTAATTTCCTTTTGTATGGGGCACCAAAGTAGAGGAGTGACCATGACCTAATACATGACCCATAAAAATAAATCAGCAAAGACAAACAGAGTTCTACCATGGAGGACACTGATAGCAAGGAGGCCTTTTAAAATGTATAATGGCTTTAAACGATGACCCAAGCTGGCAATGATGCTTTTCATCTGAGACTTTAAAGTACTGGAGAGTAAAGTCATTTGTCGTAATGCCACCTCCCTGAGTGCCTGCAGGCCAGGTTCCTCTCAATCCTCTACCCGGGCCAACAAAATACTATCACTTCTAGGACTTTAAAGCCGGCACCCTGCCTCATTACTTTAAAAGTCAGCATGCTATAACATTTTTCTTACTACAAGGTCCATTTCTTCAAAAGCACTTTTTGAACATTCCTTCCCAATGTAGCAGAACCTCATATCCTTCCCTCTTAGGTTTGGTTCGATGGGTTTGTTTTCCTTAAAAGTCACCGGAATGGCATCTAATCAGTTTCGGCAGTTTGGGTGCTGTGTCGCCTGGTACACAGGCAAGCAAACATAGCTGTGTGCCATCAGCTCAAGTCCCAGACTGTGAAGGACACACACAGGCTAAGCTTAGAGAGAAACGTCCTCCACGTTTTTTAAAAGGTGTGATCGTGGGTGACGATGGTTCTTTTCGGATACAGGGAACATGAGGAGGAAACAGACTTGGCAATGCAGAAAGAAATTAAGGCGATGATCATGCTGGGACCTGTCCTCGAATAAAGAGTTTAGAATTGATCAGAAACCACTAGGGAGCCAGGTGGTGGTGGTGCATGCCTTTAATCCCAGAACTCGGGAGGCAGAGGCAGGCGAATCTCTGTGAGTTCAAAACCAGTTGGTCTACAGAGTGAGTTCCAGGACAGGCTCCAAAGCTACAGAGAAACCCTGTCTCAAAAAATGAAAACAAAATAAAACAAAAACCCCTCGGGAGCTACTGAAGGCGTTCACCTGCTCATCCCTGTGCTTGCTTTAAACAGGCAAGAGCTGGGCTGGAGACACGGCTCAGTGGTTAAGAGCACTCCTTCTCATAGAGGCCCTGGAATCCCTTCTCAGCATCCAACTGGCAACTCTCAACTGTCCCTTGCTGAAGTTCCAGGACATCTGACACCCTCTTCTGTCCTCTGCCTGGGCCACACACAAATACAGAGCAGATAGCTTACATCTGTGCAAAACCTTCACACACATATAAGTAAATCCAAGCATACATACAAGAGGGAAGGATAGGATCAGAACATCCTATAGAAAACTCAGGCTTCCCATCCCAAAACTCTACAAAAAGACCAACGATGAGAGGGTGAGCCAGAGGCCTAAGAGAGGAACTCAGAAAAGCAGCAGAGGAGGCAGAGTTCACTTGCCACTGGGGCATCTGCCTGCAGCTTCCAAGTCTGCCTGGCTGTGTCTTTTGTACCAGGCAGCAGGATTAGTGGAACACCAAGACTGTGCTGAGCATGGGAACCGATGGCTCTGCAGCTGGAGAAACAGAATTATGCACACAGGGAACTTTCCCTGGAGTGCTGACCTGGCAGAGGTGTGGTGTTCCGGTGTCAGGGGCTGGCTTCCGCATGCCAGGAGCTCTGAGAAGAGGGAGCTTGCATGCTCTCTCCCTCTGGGGAGGTCCAGAGGTACCCACCCAGAGGCTGCAGGGTCTCTGTGACTGCTGAGGACAAGCTGACTTTCCCAGTAAGTAGCTGACTGTCTTCTGGGGTGGGCTAAGGACTCAGAGGATATCATATAAAAACATGAAGGCAGTGAAGTAAGGAGTTTGCCATAAAAGAGAAAAATGAAAGCCATAAGAAAAACCAAAATTATTGGATCAAGAATGAAGAATGGTAAACATTAAGGCACTCGATAATTTTTCTAACAGACACTGTGAAAGTTTCAACACACACACACACACACACACACCTCCTTTCCCCCTTTGTCACAAGTCTTAGGTCCTTGAGGGAATGTGTCATTTGGGAGACTTGATTGCATAGGCACAGAAACACAGGCCGAATACAGCACTCCTTCAGGAGGGGCTGGGCACACAGGCAGGGCTTGCTGTGGGCTGGGACTGGGAAGGGCCACTCTGTCAGCTTTTATTTGTGTGGAAAGCTTTAAATGACGTCATCTGATTGTTCCCTGAAAGTTCATATTGACAGCCTTTACCCCACTGGGTACTGTTTATAAAACTCCTCACAACTATCCAGTTGGGAAAATAAACCATGACCCACGTGCTGTGCGAAGGTCTGTTAAGAGTGGCCTTGTGCCTAAGCACTGTTTCCTTGGAAATCCAAACAGATCTTACTTTGGGGAGGAAAACTGAGAGTGCTTGTTTGACTCTGTGTCTTAAACGCAAGCCTAGGCTCTTAACCTGTAAGTACGGGGAGAAGTAGCCGTTCTACCGAGAACCTGTTGGCTAAAACTGTGTATGACCTAATTCAAGTTTAATAGACAAATGGCATTTTTATGGGCTTGTAAAACACCAGGTATTTGCAAATTGCTCTAAGCAGTGAAGTAATTGAAATCTGAAAAAAAATTTAAGTGGTGCTTATGTTTGCTCTTCCTCTCTTAGCTACCGTACGTCTCCGACTCCCGCTGTGTAGCCATTATCTTCAACTAGTCTGTGATGCTGTAAATAGGAAATAAAGAGGTGAAGATTCTGTTGCATCCGAGATTAGAAGTAAATCTTCGTCCTTTTCCCAGGGGCAGTGACTCAAACTCTGGAGAAAGGAAAGAGACCATAGGAAAAGGGAGGGAGACTCTCCCCATGTGCAGTCATCGGCTTCTGTCTTTTCGGACCATGTTTCTTGCTTTTATTAAGTCTTATCAATACTTCAGGGAACTTAGCATTGAGCTACCACAGAAGGTGAAGCTCTTACAAGGTCTTCTCCGACAGGAAGCACACACGGTGCTGACCATGCGGACATAAGAAAAGCTCTGTCAGAGCCCTGCGTGGCATCTGTATGTCACAGAACGTGATGCCAGTTCTGTCCCTTTCTCCACACAGTTGTCAAATGGAAAAGCAAAGCTAGCAGAGGAGGTCAAAGGAGGTCAAACATTGAACCTAGAAAATATAATGCGGGCGCGGGCACATATCATTTCCTTTGGCAACATGGCGACATCGTAGTTTGTTGGCTAGCTGGCCTCCGTGACAGGTCTGAGTTGGCATCTCCAGGCTTCTGAACAGGCACTTAGGAAAGACACTCCGAGTTCCTTCCCACAGATCACAGGGGTCAACAGCAAAAGGGACTGAGATGTGTGTACTAGCTTTTAGTTTCCACTTTCAATACAAATGTATTACATTTTGGGATGTGTGTATGTGTGTGTGTGTGCGTGCATGTGCACACACTCCACAGCCTGGGTCCTCAGGTTATCAGCAGTGTGTGCCTTTACCGGCTGACCCATCCTGTCAGCCCCACTTTCATGGTTTTTTTTTTTTTAAATCTGAATAGTGGATATTTCTTGTGGAAAACTTAGGTACTGAAGATGAACAAAAAAGAAAAAAATTCATGAGACACTCTGAAATTATGCAACTAGCACTGACAATTTTCTCTGGAATGATGCATATATATATATGCATTTATATATATATATACATTTTCTGAAAGATGATATACTTGCAGCTTCCTTTTGCTTTTTATTCAATAAAATACCAAGAACATCTTTTTATTCTTTTTGTATAGAACTTTTATTTTTTATAAAGGTTTACTTTTATTTGCTGTGAGTGAGTGTTTATCTGTATGGATATGCACCATATGTATGCCTGTGGCGTTCACAAAGTCCAGAAGAGGGCATTGAATTCCATTGCTAGAATTACAGAGAGTCATGAATTGTCATGTGGGTGCTGGGATCCCAAACCGGTGCTCCTAACCACTGAGCCGTCTGCCCAGCTCCGGAACTATCTCACAGGGACTTGGTTTAGGGTTGTGCTTCAATCCAAGGAGCCCATCGTTCTCAGATGCACATGCTGTGCAAAGTGTTCATTAACAGAAAGATTTTGAATGAATATTGTTTAACATTTTTTTTACTACATTTCATCATTTATTGTGTGTGCTGATGCATGTACATCAATAGAAAATAATTGTAGCAATTGGTTCTCCACTTTGACAATACAAGTCAGTCTTGGCAACAAGAATGCGTATCCACTGAGTCATCTCTATGGCCCTGAAATGAACGTTCTTTCCTTCTTAAAATATTGGTTTGAATTTAATTTTAGTGCTCTCTCTCTCCCCGTGTGTGTGTGTGTGTGTGTGTGTGTGTGTGTGTGTGTGTGCGCGCGCGCGCACACGGGCACCTGGAATTATCTTGGCAGGCTCATCAAGATCTTGGAAACAAATCATTTTCGTCTTTCTAGAAAAACTCAGGCAGCAACTCTTCACTCACAAAAGGTTGGCTTTCAGGATCAGATTTTAGCTCAGGTCCTAGCATATTCAAGACAATGGAAAACAAAAATGCAAAGCTGAAAGCCAGAAAATTCTAATTCTTTAGTCAGTGCATAGTAAGATGGATAGGTCTGCCTTTGGGAGAACAGAAAGGAAGGTCACGGTCGTATGTCTCTGTTTTCTAGACTGTTAGGGATGGGTTGCTGAGGGGCCAATGCTACATCTAAAGTGTGATGTGAGATACACTTACAAAGCCCTAGCTGTGCCCTGAAACACATAGCGCTGGGGCTCGGGTCTCAGTCCTGCCGCTTACACTGATCTGAGCAAGCTCCTTCGGTTATCTAAGCTTCGCTCGCTGCCCCAATGCTTATTCTAGTCTCATAGGGTTGCCCTACGCCATCACAGCAACCGAGAACAGCACTCATTGTCCTGAAGAGCTCGCCGGTACTTGTGCTTGGTGAGTTACTGAATGCATACCTTTAGGAACGTTCGTGAATTTTATCTGACTTTCCGATGGGGGAAGGCTCTGTCTATTCATTAAAGTTGTAGTGTTTATTTTTGGATTTGCTTGCACCCTCTGTTTTTCCATCCTCGCGAAACACCCCCAGAAGGAAGGACGGTCACCTGATGGTACCGCACCATGCCAATGATAGCGACTGGCACACAAAAGGTGGTAACTTACTTAGTATTTGCGGTTACCACCCACATTCTGTCCAGTGGTCCAGCCCTCAGACCAGAAGGTCAGTTAGCCAGAACCGCCTCCCTTCCTCTCATCTCGTCTTTGCTTGTTTTGGCTCCAGCCATCCTCCGCTACCTGAAGAAGGATGGGAAGATCCATTTGGTGGTTTTCAACAACTTGCAGCTAGCTGATGGGAGGCGCCACAGGATCCTCCTGAGACTGAGCAATTTGCAGAGAGAGGCTGGCTCCATAGAACTCTACCTAGACTGCACCCAGGTGGATTCCGTGCGCGGGCTCCCCAGAGCATTTTCCGGCCTTGCCCGGAACCCGGAGTCCATTGAACTGAGAACATTCCAGAGGAAGCCACAGGTAGGAACCCACAAATAACTCTCCAAGGTGGAAAATGGGCTTCCATGGCCCCAGGTAAAAAGGCCTGTGGCAAGGAAGCCATATCAGCTCATCGCTGCTGGTCCAATGCTATGTATTAGAGTCACTTGTGGAATTGTAAAACATTTGTTAGCTAGCCCTGCCCCCAAGAAAAATAAAATCAGAACATGAAGTTCTGGTGTCTAGGCATCAGTATTTTTAAAAACTCATATTTAATAGAAAGTCAAAATTGAGAGCTTCTGTGTCTGGAGAAATAAGTAGATTGTTGGGAAATGGCTTTTCAAACAATTTTTAAAATTTAAAAGGAGTAGCAAAAATTAATTAAATTATCTTTATCTAATAGAATTATGTATTTTCATTCCTTTTTAAAGTTATTATTTATTATTTTGATGCAAATAACCAGGAATGGTTGAGAATTACCAAGCACAAGAAACATCTTTTTCCCATAAATATTGGCTCTTTTGTTAACAAAGATTAGCTTAATGATGGCTCTGTTCAATGAAGTCTCAAAAAATTCACCAACTCTGTCTTCTGTTTTATGCCATGTTGGTGGGAGTTTTTAGTTGTCCTATCACCAAACCTGCTATAGAAATTGTCACTTTTTTCATTTTTTGTTGTATGTATGTATATATGTATTATGTAGTATGTATATATGTGTGTAATATGTATATTATGTATGTGTATATGTATGTGTGTTATGTATATATATGTATGTGTATTATGTATGCATATATGTGTGTTATGTGTGCATATATGTATGTGTGTTATATATGTATATGTATTGTATGTGTTTGTGTGTTATGTATGTATATATGTATTGTATGCATGTGTGTGTTATGTATGTATATATGTATTTAGCTGTGAGATGCTTTGATTCCTATAAAGAACTGGTGGCCATTTTTTTGTCCATTGTGATGGTTTAGCTCTAGTCACAGTTCTTGATCTGGTAGAGGAAGGAACACCAGCACCAGTCACCAGATTCCTCTGTTTGGATACCATGTCGTGGTCTCCTGGGCCTCCACACTCATTTTACACTTCCATTTGGTTTTTTTGTTGTATGCGCTGTCTACATCCAGCAGAGGCAGGGGGAGAGACACAGGTTTCCATCGGTTGTAGGACTGCAGTAATGTTTTAGGTGGTGATGTGAGAACTCTAAGCTGGTCCATGCGTGTTGGAAAGCATTGTTAAACAGAAATTCCAAAAAGGTTGAAATCTACCGGGAATTTTTTGGTTTGTTCTGATTTTTAGTAAGTTATAAAAAAATGTCTAAATTTATATAGAGAAGACAGTTAATGACTAGAAATACGTGATTGACTTCATTTCCGAGGCCCCCAAATCACCCAAGAGTGAATGACAGTCACATTTCCGCCGCTGATCACTTTAAAAATTGGTGTCTACAATCAGATCAGTTGCTAAAAGTCAGGACCCAGTCACCCCAGGTCAACACAAACTATACTCGGAATTTTCCCCAAAGTTCTGCCTTCTTAGACCATCCCAGGGACCTTAGAGCCTTGGTCTCCGTGGTCACACTGTCCAGTTAGTCAACAAATTGACTTGTTGTAGACATTGAGGACACCATCAAAATCAGATCCACACAGCCTGACATTCAATTCAGTACGTGTTACTGGGTTGAATCTTGACTAATTTTAAAACCAGAATTGCTCTACAAATGCTTAATTTTCAAGACAACGGTGATCACGACACGTTAGCAGCTGACATGAACTTTTTGTCATAGTCACATAGAATCCCTGAGTATAAGATGAAAGAGTCAGGAGACTGACATTGTGGCCAACAAGGAGAGCCTGACAGAAGGAACGTGGCAGTTCCGTGACAAGTTCCTGGTGATCTCAGAATATAGCCTTACTCACTCTCGTAGCCAAGAAAGTCAAAGCTTGCTGTGACAACCTGGAGCCCAGACACCCTAAGAACAGCCCTGCTGCAAACTGAATCATTATTTTGTTGTAACCTAAACTCTATAAGCAAATTCCAGGCAGTCCTTGAGAGGCTCCTGCCACAGGCTGGCATGTTGACTGTGATGGAAAACACCCTTTCAGATGCCAGTGTTTTCCTAGGCAACTGGCTACTTTCACCCTCGCTTCAGTCCCAAAGGTGGGGCACACAAGGCTTTCGGGGAAATGTGAACCTACAGAAATGATGTAAATGCCTGTGTCAAGTACACAGGGCTACTCTGTTAGCAACGTGTGCTTCTGCAGGCACATTGGCTTTAGGACAGCGGCAGTGATCTGTGGTATGCATGCAATTGTTTTTGTTTCCTCCTAGGACTTCTTGGAAGAGCTGAAGCTGGTGGTGCGTGGCTCGCTCTTCCAGGTGGCCAGCCTACAAGACTGTTTCCTGCAGCAGAGTGAGCCTCTGGCTGCCACAAGCACAGGTGTGGGCTTCCGGGTAGTGTACACACACCCAGCAACACAGACACACGTCCAGGTCCCTAAAGGGGCTGGGTCCCCTCGCCCAGATGTGTGCTGGCAACGTGGCAGCCCCAGAGAGTGCATCTGTACAAATCAGGCTCTTGGGAAAAGCCCAGGCCAAGGAATCTTTTCGCTACTCTTTTATTTTGCTAACTCACACAAATTCAGACCAACCAGCAGCACCAGTTCCATTATTTTGTTAGAAGAATTAGATGAATTGTCATAAATTGAATTCAGATATTCTAAGTGTTTAATAATCTTGTCATAGCGATTTTCACTCACTTAGAAATGAGTGTCACCAACGTGACATGGAGGTGTGTATGCCTGTATTTCCAGTACTCAGGAGGCTGTGGCAGGAGGGTTGCCAGTTTGATACCAGCCTGGGCTATACAGTAAGACCCTGCCTGAGAAAAGCCATAGACTAGGGATGTAACTTGGTGATACAGTATTGCAGAGCATATATCAAGTAGTGCAGAACCCAAGTGATGCTGGCTGAATGTTCCTCACCTTTGGCTGTTCCTACAGGAGACTTCAATCGACAATTCTTGGGTCAAATGACACAGTTAAACCAACTTCTTGGAGAGGTGAAGGATCTTCTGAGGCAGCAGGTAAGAAAACAGAGGCCATCACTAGTCAAGCCTGAATATTATAATAGCAACTTTCTGTGTTGGTAGGAGGAGGGGCAGGCCCGCACAGGCAGGGAGGGACTTTGCCCTGAGCCACACCTCACATAGCTCCACACAGCCCACCAGCCCAAGGCTCAGTTTTGTAAATGGCAGCATGCTTGCAGTGAGCCTCCATAGCCAAGGAAGTGGGGGAGCCAACGCAGGCTCCTTGAGTACTGTGGGAATCTTTCTTGGACAGTTGTACAAGGATGCTTTTATTTTGCTTTATATCAAGTATTCCTTTGCAATATTTTCCTTCTGCTTCTAAAGGTCAAGGAAACATCATTTTTGCGAAACACTATCGCTGAATGCCAGGCTTGTGGTAAGTGCTTCTGTGGTGACCGGGGCGTTCCGAGTGGGGCGTTGCGGTGCAGACTAAGGATCTGAAGTGCGGCCACACGACTGTAGCTTCTGGTCGTTCTGCGCAAGAATCCATGGGAGCGGGAGGGGAGTCCCTGAGGAAGCCAAATTTTGTTGTGTACCCTATATATGCCACATGAATTAATAATCCTGTGGATTGAACTGGTCTTGTTTTCCAGGTCCTCTGAGCTTTCAGTCCCCAACCCCAAACACACTGGTGCCCATCGCTCCTCCTGCACCCCCAACTCGCCCAACACGCCGCTGTGACTCCAACCCTTGCTTCCGAGGCGTCCGATGTACAGACACCAGGGATGGTTTCCAGTGTGGCCCCTGCCCGGATGGATACACAGGGAACGGGATCACCTGCTCTGATGTTGATGAGGTAAAGGCTCCACCGGACAGAGAGGGGCTCCCCGGGGCCTCTCCCTGTGGATTAGGGGCCACCTGAGTTGTCCTCCAGCTCCAAAGAACTGCTTCCTTACGGATGCTTGGAGTCCCCAAGATACCATGGGTTGCAGCAGGAAGGTACAACACACAATTGTGGCCATGGTTGTTACCTTGTCCATGTTTCCAGCTTTTTACTTGGCCACCTTGTTACACTGCTGAAGTTTCTACTTCCCACTCCAACAGCTGTGTTGATTGTTTCTCTGACACAATCTAGATTAGAAATCTATATTAAAAATTTGCTCACATCAGTCAGTATAAGGGTCCTTGTCCCAGAAGTTGTGGTAGCTTTCTTTGAGCTTCTTAGAAGACAAGAGCAGAGGGAATCTTACAGCAAGCAGCTCCGTTAAGGAGCATGCAGGCGGTACAGACAGAGCTTCAGGGGAAGCTAGCAGAACCGTCACCCAGCCCCGAGTCTGGTCCTGTATCGGTGTCCATAGCTGGTAGCAAAACTGCCCCAAATGTGCCTTTGCCTGGACCCACAAGAAGGCTGAAGAGAGAAGCTGAGGGGCGGCCCCTCTCAGGTGGGTCCTTCAGGCTAACATCAGTTTGGCTGACCACTTCCCCAAGTAATACGAAGTTAGGCTGGTCTCCAGGGGACCCAAGTTGGAGAACAGATAACCGCACATGTTCTGCAGAACTGTATCTGGTTTCTATCGGTGAGCTGGGATTTTCCTCCTTCTTGAAAGGGCAGGAAATGCTCATGTTTTTTACATTAGTTAAAGTTTGCTTTTTTCTTTTTAAAAAAAAATAGATATCAGAACCCATCTCTTAGGCTGCATCTTTTAAGTGACCTCAGAACAGTCCTGGACTGGAGAAGGCAGGGAGGCAGCCCCTCCCTGAAGGATGCTATTCAGTTGTAGAAACTCCCTGCCCTGTCTCAGTTTCCCAAGGTCCTTTCATGAAAGGATCCACCCTGCTAAATAGGGGTCATTTGAAAGCCCCCTACTGACTGATGCAGGGAATTGTTGGAATGTTGGGGGCAGGGGGGTAGGGAGGGAGACTGGTTAAAGACTATTTTGATATTGACACTGTCTGTAACATAGTGAACAGGGCAACCCAAACTGGAGGAATGAGGGATTCAACACATAATTGTGAAATTGAAAATTTTTAATTTCCTTTTGTCATTATTTTTTTTGCACCCAGAATATAAAGGAGTAAATTAGCATGTGCAAGTAGACAATGGAAAGTTCCAGAACTAAAGACTGAACACTTTCTTTCCCCAGTGCAAATACCATCCCTGCTATCCAGGTGTGCGCTGTGTGAACTTGGCTCCGGGCTACAGATGCGAAGCCTGCCCAGTAGGCTTCACGGGGCCCATGGTGCAGGGCGTCGGGGTCAACTTTGCTAAGACAAACAAGCAGGTTTGTGAACAGAACTTTTCATTTCAGACAACTCCCCAGTTTCCCAGCATAACCCTTTACTACCTTGAGCAGCCAGTGCCTGGTGGCGTATCGTGGTATACGGCAAGCCAATAGGGGAGATTTTTGACTCATTTCTGGGAGCGTATGCCCTAAAGTCTGGAAGGACGAAGCTGTTAAGATTGGGATAACAGAGTATGGCTGGGAAAGCAGAAAATGTGGAATAGCAGATGTGCGGTGTGATTTCAAACTTCCTCTGTTGATCGCCTTTGGATATCTTGTCCTGCGGAATAAATTGAGAACCGGAGAGGCAAATCAAAGCTTGGGGAAATGAGATCACTTTACAGGGCTGCTATAAGATGAGAGGGTTTGAGGAGTGGAGATAATCCCCGAGGACGCCTACCCTTTTCCTTATGTAAGCTGTAAATTGCCAGAAAGCACCTCAGTACGGCATGACAGTCCCCATTTATCTCCAAATGTTCTACTCTGTCTGGTCATTATTTAACCGACTGGCTGAGAAATACTTTTTGATGTTTTCAGCCCTTAAAGATGGTTGGTCTATAAATATATTTTACTACCTTAGGGAAGTGATTAGCTTTGAGGAAGGGCAAGAGGGTCATTATTTCCTTGCTGCTTATCAAAGCATTCTGGAGGGGATCCTTTTCCAGGCTAGAAAAAGAAAGCAACGGACAGAGGAATGACAAGCAGCCAGCGGGTAATGAGCCAAGTTTTGCTTCTCTTCTAAGAACAAAATCTCTCAGACTAAGCCAAGGAAAATAGACAAAATGTCATATAAAATGCTTGATATAAGCTGGTAAGGAACACTTCCCAGTAGATGTCTGGCTATGAATATATATATATATATATATATATATATATATATATATATATGGATTTCTAACCCTAACTGTGTGTGTGTATGAAGGAATCACTTTGCTGGAATTTTATAATAAATTTTAATCGCTTGCCAAGGACAGTGAAATCAAGGAAGGCAGTGTTTCTAGGCTGTCAGGGACGTCGGTGTCAGCACACCAGCTCATGCGCATCATGAACTCAGGAGACCTTGTCTGTATGTATTTATCCTATGTAAAGCTAAGGTGCATAGAGAGCATCCCTCTCCACGACACAGAGATGGACAAACATCAGTAGCTCAAAGGAGCAAGAACATTTGACTTCAGCTTTGGGACACACTTGACAGAGGTAAAAATTGCCTACCATGCAGGACAGCACCAAGTTTACACCATTTACAGTTAAAAACTCCAAGTCTGTGTTGCCTCTAAAACAGTTATTAGCATAAAACATAACTATTAACATAAAGCATAAAACCTTCCTGAAGCAGTAACATCGCAGAGCTGTGGCCAATAAGCACACCAGAGTGTGCAGACACCCAACATCAAGGCCAGTGGGATTTTGCCCAAAGGCAAAATCAGGGCTACTACAAAGATGTGATGAAGGAACATGATGCTCATAAAGCACATAGAAAGGACCCGTGCTATGGTGAAAGGAAAGGGTACTGTTAGGGAAACAGACCAGTGTGAGCAGTATTCAGATGAAGCTATTATCAGTTTGTGTGTATGTGGCTTTAAGGCTGACCACTCTGCACCCAACAATCGATAATGGGACGCACACCTGGGAGAAGCTCATTCCTCTCCCATCAGTCAGCGGTGGCCCTTGCTTCTTTGTCTAGGGGTAGGATCCCACGGAATTTCCTCCCTGCCATGGTAATATAGCCATCGATATTGCTATTCTCCTGGTCTTGTTTATGCAGCCATCTCTAGGAGAAACTGTTTCCACAGATGATTTCATAATATCCTGGCTCTTACCATACTTCCATCCCCTCTTTTCAGATGTTCTCTGAGCCATAAATACAGGAGTTATTTATTTATACTTATGCATATGCATACATATATGTGCTTGTAACAAATATAATCAAAGAAAAAGGAGCTATCAACTTGAGAATAGGGGCCATGGGAATGTCTAAGGGAGGGTACCCTAGAGGGGCTAGAGGAAGGAAAGGCAAGGGAAGTGATGTAATTCTACTTATATTAAAAATATTTCGAAATAAATAAACAAAAAGCTCAATAAATGTATCTTTTTAGGAAAGGGAAAAGGGGTATTACCAATTAAAAGTATAACCACTGAATTTAATAGCTCAATAGATGACATGTGTATGAAAATGTCACAATGAGACTCATTATGCATACTTAGTATATGGTTAAAAAACAGTTTTTAAAAACTCACTCAAAGGGTGAAACAGATTAGACCCCACTAACTTGCAGTTCACAAGCTAAGGGGCGAGTCTGAAAACACCTCTCAGAATTTAGTGACAGTACATAGGATAAGCAAGAGGCCATGGGCCTAAAGGAACCATTACAGGAACACCCATGTTTTATCTGATGGTAGACCCAAAGACAGACTGGAAATAGCAGAACTGGAGGGAAGCTGAGAACTTTCCAGAATTGAAGGGAGATGGGCATCCTCAGAAGTATGCTGGATATTGGGCAGGAAGGAAAGGAAATATGACGTAAGACCCTGGAGTAGATAATTTATGTCGTCTTCTCTGAATGGCTTTAAACTGTGTGAGGACAGTTAGCATCTGCAGTTAGATTAAGTGGGCAAACGCCTAGGGAACAACATCAATCCTCCCTTGACATCCTACCCGTGAGTCTCCACCCAGAAGTGGCAAGACAGGAAAACCCTGCACCTCTCTTGTTTAAGCAGTGGTCTGAGATATCTTTGAACTTTCGTACCTAGGTGTGCACTGATGTTGACGAGTGTCGAAACGGAGCGTGTGTTCTGAACTCTGTCTGCATCAACACTTTGGTAAGCGTTTCTCATAGCAGGTTCAGAGGTGGGTGGGTGGGTGTGGAGATCATAGCTCCAAACACGCAGGCCATATGCACATGTAACATTTCGTGGTAGAACGAGGGCAAGGCTGTGCTGAAAGCCTGTTTACTGAAGGAGTTATTTTAGAATTCGTTTTTATATTAAAAAGCCAAGTTCTTCATCCTTTGTCAAATTTTTCTGTTCGTTGACAATTAGTTCCTGTTCTCATCACTGTCGAAACCCAGCTAAGGAAGGAAAGCTTCTTTGGGCTCCTATCCACTGTGGCAGGAAAGGGGTGGCAATGACAAAGACTCTTCTGTGCCGTGTGGCAGCTGGTCGCCATGTGCCCACAGGCAGGAAGCAAAGATGGAAAAATGCAGGCCTTCAGGTAGCTCTGTCCTCTGCCACCTTCCTGGATGGAACCCCTGAGGCTCAGACTTGGGCTACCTTCCTTGGTTAAACCCTCCTGGAAACGCCTCATATTATACACCAAGAGCTGGGTCTGCTCGGGGATGCCAAAGCCAGTGAAACTGATGGTGAAGCTCGGCATGGTTCACCTGAAGAGCCTGTTAGGTTCTGTTAATGGTTCCAGATTTTACTGGTAGCTATGGGATCATCAAACAGTAGTAGTTTTTTATTTCTTTTAAAGAAAAATTTTCAAAAAGTCATTTGCATTTAATTTAAATGCTTAGCACTTAGGGAAGTCTGTAATTTGAATAATTTGGCACAGGCTTTATTCCAGAAGTTTCTATTAACTGTGTGAACATTAAAGATGGAGCAGAGTAGAATAACAACAAAAGAATAACCTGAATCTTCTCGGTTACCAAAACGTTTACAAAAGGACGTCTTTCTAACGCACCATAATTCTCTGGGAAAGCTGGTTAACTCCCATCTCATTCTCTTGCAAGCAGAAGTCCTCTATAAACATCATCACTTCCTTTAGTTCTCAAGAGAGCCCGATGAGTGGACAGTAGTATTGGTGCCCAGTTTATGGACTAAGGCTGCTGCGCAGGGATGTTGCGCAATTACGCTGAGGCCACACATCTCCTTAGGTTCCCGGTCCTGCTGTCAAGCCTGAGGCATTCGCCAGTATGCTATGACCGCTTGGGAACATAGTGGTACTTATGCCTTTTAGATTTTTTTCCAGGACAAAGCTTGGTATAAAGGTAATTACAGAAGCCACCAGAGAGAGGAAAAGCGGACAATGGATAGAATTCCAGAGAACCCCAAGATGAGGGGGTAGGCAAGAGAAAAAAGAGCAGAAGCCATGAAAAGGAAGGAGTTGACAGTATGCCCAACAAACTGACAGATTATTCCAAAAATCACTGATGAAAGGACATCAGCCTTGACAGTCAAAAGGTCAACAGTCACTAAAATTAGCTAACTGTCGATTAGCCAGTCAGTTGAACTTCGTGGGTGAATACACTCTGAGGTGCCATCATGCAGTTGTGCTGACCATACTTAAGTGATGTATTTATGTGTAAAATAAATATTCAAAATGAAGGGTGAAGGCCACACTTGTAATACCAGCACCTAGGGGCCTGAGGCAGCAGGTTCGCCCAAAGTTCAAGACCTAAAAACAAAACAAAGAAAGGTCATTACAATGAGGTGATAGCCATGCTGTGTAAATTAACTGTGGTAATTACTTCACAGTGTAGATATCGCACTGAAAAGTTTAAGTAAGTACGATTTCTGAGCCAGCGAGATGGCTTGGCAGGCAAAGGTGCTCGCTGCCAAGCCTAACATCCTGTGTTCGATTCCTGGGACCTACCTGGTGAAAGGAGAAAATTGACTCCCATAGGCTGCCCTTTGATTTCCACACACACTTCATGGCACTCTACATCCTCCCTCCAAAGAAACCCACAATGTATATACTTTTATTTGCTAGTTGAATCTCAATAAAACTGAAAATATTTAATAAGAAAAACACTTTGAGGGGCTGAAAACTGGCTCAGGGGTTAGGAGCACTCGCTGCTCCTACAGAGGACCAGGATTTGGTTCCCAGTATCCCCACGGAGGCTAACAATCTGTAACACCAGTTCCATAGGACCTGACACCCTCTTCTAGTCTCTGGAGGCACCAGGCATGCGTGTGGTGCACATACAAATGTGCAGGCAAAATATTCATACACATGAAATAGATCAAGGATATTAAAAACAACTCTGAAAATTGTGTGTATTGATATATTTTAATAATTAAGTCAGGCAGGGGTGGTGCACGCCCTAATCCCAGCACTTAGGAAGCAGAGGCAGGCAGATCTTTGTGAATTTGAAGCCAGCCTGGTCTACAGAGTGAGTTCCAGGACAGCCAGAGCTACACAAAGAAACCCTGTCTCAATAATAATAACAACAATAAAAAGTCCTCTTTTTTTTTTTTTTTTTTTTTTTTTTTTTTTTTTTTTTTTTGGTTAGCCCTGTGAAGAGCTCTGTGGAGCCAACAGCTTATTTGGTTCTTCCCAGGTAACCTACCTCATCAGAACTTCTCAGGGCAAGCCATCACCGTGTGTATAGAAGCCAAAGGAACTGTTATTTTTTAACTTACCCTTTTAAGCAGGCCAAACCCCTATCCCCAGAGTGAGCTCTGTCATTTTGCCTCCCAGCACCTCACTGCAACCTTTAGCCTCTCCCCTTTACTCCTGCGGTGGTACTGGAAAGTCACCATCCTGCCTTCTCCACCTCCAGTCCTGGTTCTCTAATGGCTGTGTGTCCAGCTGCAGCTTCCCACCTGGTGGCAGGTTTCCCAGCATTCACGGGAGGTTATGAGACACACATGTGAGCAGAAACCTATGGGTCGTTATGCTCGAGCCTCATACCGCCGAGTGGAGACAAATGATCTTCACCCAACTCTGGCTTAGCATCTCATCTTTGTCCCTTGTAGGGATCTTACCGCTGTGGGCCTTGCAAACCAGGGTACACTGGCGACCAGACAAGGGGCTGCAAGGCTGAAAGAAACTGCAGGAACCCAGAGCTGAACCCATGCAGCGTGAATGCGCAGTGCATTGAAGAGAGGCAGGGGGATGTGACGTGTGTGGTAAGCTCTTGATGCGCTTGACTGTCTTCCTCTTTCCTTTGAAACACTGCTCTCCCTGGTATCTACTTGCTTCAGGGTCAAAGTGTGCCAAAACGTAAAAGCTGTAGTCCAGACCAGCAGAATGTATTATAATTGGCTCAGTTAGGTTTCTGAGCGACAGTCTGGGGCCCCTCTGACCTTGATCTCTGCCCTTTCTCTACCTCTTGGCCAAGGAGCAATCAGCCATGTGGGCAACTGGATGGTAGAACCCCTACCAGGATACCAGTTCCCTATGGCCTTCTGTGGAAATTTTGCCTAAAATGTCAACGGCTGAGAGGTGGGAGAGTCCCCCTCCCCTCCTGCTCTATCCTCTGTTTATGCTTTATGGCATCCCAATTGACATTGATAACTGTCCTCACCTTTAGACGTCCTGTGTTACTGTGGTCTCATACTCTGGGGCTGGGTGGGAGTGTATAGGTGCATGAGAAGAACAATGGAAACTAAGAACTCTCAACCCTGCTCTAGGCACAGCTCAGTGCATGGTCAGTCTTTCTATCTGCTCTTAGCTGAACCCTCTATAAAGAGACCTTTCCCCACAACCCATTCCCAGAGCTAGAACTGGAGTCCTCAGGGACCTTACACACTAGCATCTCAGCTGCCTTGGGTTGCTCTTTCTCTATCAGGGGTCTCCAGGCACACAGTAAGGAAGCTTTGTCCATGGTGAGCTCCTTTGAGTAGTGTAAAAAATATCCCTCAAGGACAGGGGCAGGTATCATGGCACATGCACGCACACACACACACATACACACACACACACACACACAATGCCACTTGGGAGGTAGAGGCAGGCCGGTCTCTGTGAGTTCAAGGCCAGCCTGTTCTACACAAACTTTGGGTCATAGAGAGTTAATTTCAGGCCAGCCAGAACTGCACAGTGAGACCCTGTAAGATAGATAGATAGAGAGATAGATAGAGAGATAGATAGATAGACAGACAGACAGATAGACAAATTTACACTTCTTTATCTTTCTGGCTGGAAACTTCCTCAGTCATCTTATCACTTTTCAAATTAGAAAATAAGATTGAAAAGTTTTTTTAAAAAAGTATAATAAAGTCAGCCTTCATAGCAGTGCCAATATTCTAGGGTGAGATCCTTAGAATGCTCTGTCAGAGAAAGAGAAAGAACCAAGCCTTCCCCTAATCCTGATGGTTGGCTGAGCTATTACATACATATACTTCTTTTAAAAGTCATTCAAAAGCAAGTGTATATCTGTGCTTAAATTTTCATTTTCTGTGAGCAAATTGACGGCTCCTCCGGGATGGTGGGTGATGGGGCTCTTAATATGTTTTTGAATTTGTAATAAGGCACAACGACAGATGGTAAAGGATTAATAAACTCCGTGTGACTACAAAAATAATTTAATCTGCCAGAAAATGGCTCATTAAAAATGTATTTGTTCCTAGAGGAAATTTTTTCCCCATTAAAATGAGTGGAGGACCGGACCCACGGCTGAACCTTCCAGGCCCTGTGAAGGTGCTGTGGAGTCCTTGAATGGGTCGGGCTCTGGGGAGGGGCCTCAGGCACGGGGGTGGGCCTGACTCAGGCTACACAGGGAGAGCAGAGGAGGGGGACACATATTGGGGCGCCAAGTATGTCACAGGCGGGAAAACACCTTACTGCTATTCTATTCTGTTCCACACTGCTGGTCCTGACTCTTCAACTTTCTCCCGCCTCTTCTCTCCTGTCCCTTCTGGTACCCATATTGGTGGCTCTCAGGCTTTCTGTGTGCAGTCTGCTCTCTTTCTTCTGCTCTCCCTGTCCTTCCTCACCCCACCCCCGTTCCACCCCTACTTCTTCCTCCCTCCTCCCTCACCCCTTACCCCCCTCCATCCCTTACCCCCTTGCACTGGCCCCCACCTCACACCTGACAGCTCTTAGTAAGGGTTCCCTCTATCTTAGTGAGTCAACATTCTGTCTCAGGGCACCTTGGATACTCAAGGGAGAACTCAAAAGTGTACATTAACCAAATGCAAGGGCTCAAAGTCGAAAGGCTTGAGGTTAATGCTCCAAGTTCTGAGAGCTTGGTCAAGGCGCTGACCCAGGTTGAGCTCATGTGAGTCTTGCATGAAAAGGGACAATGATGACCTTGCAGTGTCTTCTTAAGGACTGGAGAAAATGGCTGGGAAAATCCACCTTAGAAAAACTGTTGGCAGATAGGCTAAAGAAATGACTCAGCAGGCAAAGGTACCCTCCACCAACCACACACACACACACAGACACACACACACATACACACACATATACACACAAACACATACACACACACAAACACACACTTTTAATCTCCTGTCCTTCCAAGCAACACTGTAAATGTAATTTTAA
This sequence comes from Microtus oregoni, assembly GCF_018167655.1. Classification (NCBI taxonomy): domain Eukaryota; kingdom Metazoa; phylum Chordata; class Mammalia; order Rodentia; family Cricetidae; genus Microtus; species Microtus oregoni. Next base: position 22,988,365 of record NW_024543073.1, read on the forward strand.
AAACTGAAACAAAATTGTTGCTTGCCACCTCGCCTTTGGATTGAGGCTTACTGCCGGCTTTCTGGGCAGCAGGATGCTCAAGGGGACATCCCAGAGCAGAAGGTACACAGAGCCAGTACTGGCCACACTGTGGGGAACCACCTCTGTTCAAAGAGAGGGATGTAAACAGAGATAGAGCACCTTAAACTTTCCTTCTTTGGGTGGAAACTGACCCAGAAGAACAGATTCAGATACAAGCCTGTGGCTCAAAAGTGGTGAACGCTGCAGCCCCCCAGCTCCCTCGGTCTTGATTTCAGAAAAGAGGAGACGAGTTGGACGGTCATGTGGAGAACACTAGGAGCACAACCCCAAGTTAGGAATACCTTTGGCGCTGGAGAGTTGGCCCAGCAGTTAAGAGCACTTGCTGCTCTTTGGAAGACCTCTGTTAAATTTTCAACACTGTGTGTGTGTGTGTGTGTGTGTGTGTGTGTGTGTGCGTGTGTGTGTGTATGTGTTACAACTCCCTGTAACTACAGTTCTAGGGGATCTAATGTCCTCGTCTGCTCTTCTGGCTTCTAAGGGCACCTGCACATTCATGATACACATATAGACTCTCAAGTGCACACTATACACATTAAATTGATAAATCAATGTTTGGACCCAGAATTCCATGAGCTAGAGTACACACGTAGAAGGACAAACGCACTGAAGTGACCTGAGTCAGCACGGTCAGCCACAGCAAAGCTGTCGGAAACCTGACGCCCGCAGTGGAAAACCAATAGAGTCAGTCGAGGCCTGTCCAGTGCAGCCTTGTCTCTAGCAGAGCTGTGGCCACTCAAAAGAACAACATGGATGTCCATGGGGAGATACAGGGAGAATGCCAAAATAAAATGTCACCTTGTTTGCGTAAGCTGCAGGAGAGTATAGACACCTAAATGTGTGCAGCCAGCTGAACGAGAAGACAAGAGGGCTGTGTACCTACGTGTCTGCGCACAGACCACCTCTGAGCGTGTGCACGAGAGTGGGTTGCCTTTGCTTATCTGAGCCGCAGGAAAAGGCATCAGAGGGAACGTTCTCTGTCCATCTGCCTTTGAGCCTTTGGAGCTTCGAGTCATTAAGTCTATTCCCATACAACTATAAACTGTTTTCTGCCTTTCTTGCTTTGTTTGTTAGTTTGTAGGGGTGGTTCACATAAAAACAAATAAGGCAGGTGTCTTCCTTTATTTCTTGCCACCATATCTTTTTGAGGCAGATTTTCTACTGAATCTGGAGCTCACTGATGACACAGGATTATCTGGCCAGCAGACCCTAGGGAGGCTCCAGTTGCCACCTATACAGCACTGGAATTATGGGCATGAACAACTGCTAGCCTTTTCCGTGGGCACTGGGGACCCAAAATGTTGCTTATGCAACAAGCACCTTACTACAACTAAGGCATCTTTCCAACCCCTGTTTAATTTGTGGGAGACAGAACCTCATATAGCTCAGAGTAACTCTTAACTCACCATTTAGCTGAGGATGACATTGAACAGATTCTAATCCTCCTGCCTCCATCTCCTAGCCCTGAGGTTACAGGCATGGTCCAGCATGCTTAACACAACTGAATTGTTAAATCCCACCCACCCAGGATGTGAGGCTCCTGGATCTTCCGCCTGGGGACCCTCACACAGGGGCAGAGACCAAGTTAGTCACCTGCCTCCTTGGGGGCTGTTTTCCCAGGCCTCTAACGGACTCTCCCTTTGCAGTGTGGTGTTGGCTGGGCTGGTGACGGCTATGTCTGTGGAAAGGATATAGACATCGACAGTTACCCTGACGAAGAACTGCCGTGCTCTGCCAGGAACTGCAAGAAGGTAAGAAGAAGGGCACTTCCAAAGCTGTCTTGTATGGCTTTGGGAAGGCTCTACTCGTTCTACCTAAAAATTTTGTAGAGTTCGCACCTCAAATGAAGTCAACAAAGTATCCACTTACCAAGCCAGGGAGCCACACTCAGTCTCTAGGTCAGAAATCCTTTTTTTTTTTTTTTGACATGAGACAGATGTGTGGGATGTGACTCTGAGCTCTTTTCCCCATCAGGATAACTGCAAGTATGTGCCAAACTCGGGCCAGGAAGACGCAGATGGAGACGGCATTGGAGATGCATGTGATGAGGATGCTGATGGAGATGGGATCCTGAATGAGCAGGTACCAGCTCTGTGGGGTGAGCATGCACATTGCAGCTCACCAGGGATTGTGGAAGTCAGCCTGTGAAGCCAGCCACTGAGATTAGTCATCTCACACCTTAGTCTTCATGCTCGTGTTTGCACACCATTGCAGCTGGCCCTGAAGAACCATGGGTGTTTAAAATATAAAACAGACAGCCCTGGGCAGCCCCAACAGTGAGGCAGGAATAAGTCTGTGTAAGTGCCTAAACACCTTCTTGCCGTTTAGGACAACTGTGTCCTGACTCACAATATAGACCAAAGGAACAGCGACAAAGATATCTTTGGGGATGCCTGTGACAACTGCCGGACTGTCCTGAATAATGACCAGAGGGACACCGACGGGGATGGAAAAGGAGACGCCTGTGATGACGACATGGATGGAGATGGTAGCTTTGTTTACTCGGTCTTTTATTTGGAGTTCCTTTGTCCTTTTGACCTCCCTAGTGGTCCCTCTGACCTATGTCTGCTGGTCCAGTAACCTTAGATGTTTCTGGTACTTTATACTATTGGCAGGAACTCGAGAGAATACTTTCTACTAGTGTCTTGTCAGGGCTGTGTGTATAGGGCATCTGACTTCCTGGCTCCTCCCCCACTTCCCCATTCCCCGACTCCTCAACATAGGAGAGGCCTGGGAATGGAGAAATGAGTAGGGTCTGTTGTGGAATATTACTTTAACTATGTAAATATGTGTTACATTTGTTTATGCTGCATTTGCTTAACTATGTATAGATGGGTTGTGTCTGTTTCACCTTGCCTGCCTAAGACACCAGATTGGCCTAATAAAAAGCTGAATATATATATATATATATATATATATATATATATATATATATATATCAATAGCTAGGTAGTAGCGGGATAGGTGGGACTGGTGGGTCGGAACAATAAATAAGAGGAGGAATCTAGGTTCAAAATTAAAGAGAGAACTAGGGAGAAAGACAGGGAGATGCCCAGGGCCAGGCAGGCAGGCAGCTGCCAGACAGACAGACATGGAGGAAGCAGGAAAGTAGGACACACAGAATGAAAGGTAAAAAGCCCTGAGGTAAAATGTACATAAAGGAAAACAGGTTAATGTAAGTTAAAGGAGCTTTGGAGATAAGCCTAAAGTAAGGTCGAGCATTCATAACTAATAATATCTCTCCGTGTCATGATTTGGGTGGTGGGGGTGGACCAAGAAAGCAGACTGCAAGGGTCAGATACTGTACCCTGGCCAGGAAGATGTGGCCAGCCCCTGCCTGCTCTGGGATGTCATGGTGGCTGCTCTGCCCAGCTCTGGGATTCAATCCTGGGGACTTTCTGTGAGGTCCATGCCATGGACGGCTCAGAAGCCTCATGAAGCCTGAGGAAGGGCATTTTATTCCGTATGGTGTCCACAGCATATAACTCTTGTTAAATGCCAGCCTAGGATCTGAATTTCTGAAAACATAGTACACCATTGGAGGAGCCTCATTTTTATGCTTTTTTGTTTTAAATACTACCCTCTCAAACGCACACATACACTCCCCAGAATACACATACATTCCTCCCCTAAAGCATAGGTCTCCCTTGGGTTAACTAGAGTGACCACCTCTCTGCAGTGGCATGCTGATAAACCCGTTCCGTAAAATACCCTAACGTGTGGTATTTGTCCACTTCTACAATATTGCTCTCCGTTGTTGGTTTCAAATGTCATTGAGCATGGAATTGAGAAACAGGGATTCAATAGGCCCAGGCCCAACTCCTGCACACCACTGCCCAAAGGCCTTTTGTCTCCATTTAAATTTAGACACATACAAGGTCCTCCTTCACTGGGTCAGCCTGCCCAGTCATCATGGCCTCTTTCTCTGGATGCTGCCACAACCCTTAGACAAATTAGACAAATTAGAGTTTGTTGGATAGCTGCCTTAGAGAGCTGTTCATGCTGGACCCTCACAGTGGCCTTCCTCTGCAGTTACCTCCAGATACTGCTAAAGATGGCAAAGTAACAACGGCCCAGCAGGAATAAGTGGCCCAGCCTGGCTTCTCATCAGCTAGGAGTCTCTATGTTCCACCCTTTTCTATAGCAGTCTCTTGACCCATGGTAGAATTCTGTTCTTGCAGGAATAAAAAACATTTTGGACAACTGCCCCAGAGTTCCCAACCGTGACCAACGGGATCGGGATAGCGATGGTGTCGGAGACGCTTGTGACAGCTGTCCTGATGTCAGTAACCCTAACCAGGTTAGTAAGACGGGGTTCACGCTGTGGACTGAACCCCCTCATGTAAAGATTTGTAGCGGCGTAAATGAATGCAGACAGATTGTAAAAAATATATACAGCTTTAATGGGGAAATAGACTTACAGTACCACGGTTCCAGCGGAGAACAGGAAGCAGAAGGGGCGGCTGGGCACATGCCCAGCAGATTTATAGGTAAACATTAGCCCGAGGCAAACACGCCCCCTAAGGCTGGGCTTAACCCTACAAAGATTTGCTAATGATCAACATCTGGAAAAGCCCAGCCAAGCTGTTGGCCAGTTCTTTGCTATTGTATCAAGGCTCAAGTGGAGAAATGACATATATTAGGCCTGAGAATGAGGGGACCGAAATGATCCACACAAGACGCTGATTGACAAGCACACTGATTAAGCCAATGAAAAGGCTTTTTTACTGATGGCCAGACCCAGAGTGGGTTTGTGCCTCTGAAAAATCTGTTGGTGCCAAAGCTCAGGGATGCAGAGTTTTAAAGGCAAAAGCCACAAAGACTATAATTTACATCACAGTTAGACGAAGGTCATGGTAACCTTGAAACATCCATTCTTGGCAGAGCACAGTGATTATTTTAGACATAACATGCCAATTATTTTTATTATTTGAGTTTGATTATTTTGGTTAACACATCTAGACCATAGTCAAGGGCATGGAAATCTCAAATGTGTTGCCAAGGCAGGTGTGATCATTGAGGGAAGGGGGTTAGAGGGCTGAGAACTGTCTAAGCACACAAAGTCACGGGTGTCAGGACAAGATGGCACTGCCTGAGTCAGAACAGGCACCCCTGAGACCCTTGGGACTCACCTCACAGCCACACAGCAATGACGATATTAATCCAAGAGCCTAGTGATGCCCAAGTTTCTCCTCTCAGGGAAACTAGAAACGCGATATGAACCTAACCGCAGGCCCCTTTAGTTCCTAAATCTATGTCTGACTCTGCAGGGACTTTGTTCCCTTTCCCATACACCCACTTCTTGGATCCCTGAGTGTGGTGCGCAGTCTGTCTCTGAAGCCCTGAAAAAGAAGAGGGGCCCTCTTACCCACTGTGCCTTACTGTCTCAACTCCAGACTGCAGCCACAACATAGAGTCCATGTGCTTTGACCCACGCCTGTGGCTGGCTCCCTCCCCACTGAATCAGAGCCCCCCGTTTCTGCCACTATGCCACCCAGAACCCTTCCCAGGCAGCTCAGCTGGTGTGTGGGCAGCCCCTCCATGAAGCCTGATATTTTAAAAGGCTTTTTTGAAAATTCAGCATTGTGCCTACACCAATATGGTGTTGTCCTTTTGCAGTTTTATTCCACCCTGGAGCCCAGGAAACAATTCCTGAAACCCAGGGATGATGGGCCAGGCTTGCCTTCTCAGGACTAGCCCATGCATGCAGGCACGGCCGCAAATAACGCCTTCTGCTCTCTTTGCAGTCGGACGTGGACAATGATCTGGTTGGGGACTCGTGTGACACCAACCAGGACAGGTATGGCATGCCTTCCAGCTGCAGGGAAACAGGCGGGAGATCTGGGGAGAGTGGGAATTGTCAAAGCTTTTGTTGGTGCTGTGCTCTAGGATCTCTGGGTGGATCAGGTTGCTGGGAGACAGTGGCTTCCACCTTAGCTCCAGGCCACTGTATCTATGTAGTACGTAGGGAGAGGCGGCGGTTTCAGCTCCACCTAGCGCTTTTGCAAAAGAGATGTAACATCATGGAGCCTTGCAGGATGGCTCTGGAGTAAGGCAGCCTGATGCCATTCGTGACCTAATCTCTCTGTACCTCAGTTTCGTTACCTGTAGATATATAGCCCATGGGCTGTTATGGACCTGAGTTAGCTCAGGAAAGGTGCCTTTTGTGGTTTCTGTTACACAGGTGGCACTCAGTAGACCCCTTCTTTATCCTATCGGGAAAGTTCACCATCACCCCAAGAAGAGGGGCTTGCTAAGGCCCCCTGTTGTTTTATTGTTCTTGACACCTTTTCTCTTTCATGGAGAGGAATTAGTCTACAGAGGGCATTCTGCCATTCATTCTTCCTAGCCTAACATGGAGCGAAAGAGAGGAATTAGTCTACGGAGGGCATTCTGCCATTCATTCTTCCTAGCCTAACACAGAGCCCTACATGAAGCCCAGGGAGGGCTGGGGACAGAAATTAGTGACAAAGCATTTACCTAGCATGTGCAAGGCCGGGAGTACAATCCCAGCATCACCACAGAGAAAACAGAAGAGGAGGAGGAGTGGAGCAGGGGCTGGGGGACACACAAGAAAACCACAGCAAGTGTCACCCAGCCCTGGGCTGCTGAACCCCCAGGCACTGGCCCTTCTCCTCCTTGGGACCTTGGGGAATTTTCATTCAGTTCCTGGGGGTTTAACCAGGGTCTTGTCCCTGCTAGGGAAAGCACTCTACCCCCAGCTACATTCATCCCCTCCCTCCTTGGGTGATTCTTGGAGAGGTGGTTAGGACAGGTCTAAACGGGTAAAGATTCCCCAAAGGCAAAGCAAAGCATGGTTCTTCCGCTAGTTACAGACTCAGCTGACTTTGCAGAGGGACTCAGCTCCCTCCACATTGTTCAGGACGGCTCCTGCAAGGTCCCATCTTCTTCATGCTCCGTCCTTCCTGCCATGTGCATCCCAGCCTAGTGAACTCAAATGTTTCCTCCATCTCTTAGAAGCCCATTGCTTCATCAGAACAGGAGAGACAATGACCGCACTTTATAGGTTAAGCGAAAACTCAATACAGAGGAAGCTCCATCCCTGGACTCAGAATAATACAGGGCCATCCCTGGGCAACTTGTGGAAGATGGTGACTTCTGTTGGTACCGCAGCACAGGCAAGGCTGCCGGTGACACAGTCTGACATTGGCTGTCTATCTCTCAGAGCAGAAGGTAGGGCTGGCGCCATGACAGCTACCCTAAATGAGGTGTTGTATGCATCAAGACTGTTCCCAGTGGTGGGTCACCATGTACTCTGTTAGACATCTATAGAAGTTTCTAAAATAGCCTATCCTGCCAGCCTCTAGATATTTGCCTAAAACAAATGACTCATTCTGCAATATTTTAATTCCCATGAACTTGAGCCACACCGGGAGGGGGCTAGGATCTCCATAGAGATAGCAGGGCTCTGCGGATGGTGCTGATCCACCCCGTTTGCTCTTGTGCTATGAAAAGTGCAGAAACTGGCTTTCTCAGCCATAGTGTTCCAATGTCCATGTTGAACTCAGGCTCTCTGAGGCCCTTCTGTCCTCTGTCCAAAAAGAAGGGCTTCTCTCTGTGCATTCTCCTAGAGGGTATAAGAGCCATTTCTAGGACAGGACAGGCCTTGAGTGGAGCAGAGTGAGAAAAGAATCCATTCTTAACCCTCGTAACCATGTAAGGTCCCAGAAGACTCAGAGGGTCCTTCTGGAGACAGAGCGGTTGTACCGCCCCCGCATGCTGCCACCCACCACCCCTGCCACCCCGCCCTCCATCCCCCGTGGCCCTTCATCCTGGAAAGAAGAACAGTCAGGTAGACAGAGAGGGAGCTTCCTGAGGTATCCTTTAGACCAGCCCTGGGGTACAACCAGTGCACACTTACTTCTGGGGAAAGAGTGGCTCTCTTCTCTACCACCCTCCCTGTGGCATTCAGGTCTGAGTCCTCATGAAAATCAACGCAATAGAAAACACCAGAGGACTTGGCCCCTAGAGCCAGGTGCATAGGATGGGCTTTCTACAGGTGTTGAAATTGAATCAGTCCATCTCCAAGCTGCCCTTTGGGGTCGGTGCTGTGTTTATCGCTATCTTATAGATAAAGACTGCAGCTCTCAGGTCCAGCATCAAGCCCGAGCTCACGGCTCACCAAGGCCCGAGTAAGAACTCACACGCATCTCCCCTCTCTGCCTTCACGTGTGCATTCACACTTCTTTGGAGTGAGGCGTCAGCCAGCAGTTCTTAGAGACAACAGCAGCCAGAGTAACGGAGCACAGAAATAGACTCTTATCTTCAAACCGGAAGCGGCTGGCTTCTTTCAGGAGCCGGGAGCTGTGCGGGAGTTGTTTCTGAGGTTGCCTTATCAAAGAAAGGTCTGATAGGGTCTGATAAAACCCCGCCTGCTGACAGCCCACCCAGACTCCTCCTTGGGAGAGTCTCTACTGAACTGTAATTTTCCTCGGCAGTGACGGAGATGGCCACCAGGACAGCACAGACAACTGCCCCACCGTCATTAATAGCGCCCAGCTGGACACTGATAAGGACGGAATCGGCGACGAGTGTGATGATGATGACGACAACGATGGCATCCCAGACCTGGTGCCCCCCGGCCCAGACAACTGCCGGCTGGTTCCCAACCCAGGCCAGGAAGACAGCAACAGTAAGCTTGCTTCGCCCAGAGCTGCCTGGGACACACACAATAGCCACGGGGAGCCTTGCAGACTTTCCCAGGGCATCCTCGGCTTCCCCACTCCCCACCGGCTTCTGCTTCTAATCTGGCTTGTGTAGACAGCAGACATCTGGTAGACAGCACTCTGCAACTGGGTCAGAGCTGATCGGCCTTGCTGCTTCCTGAGCTGTCCTGGGATGAAAACACAGAGAACACAACTCAGCCACACGCTACAGATGGGTCTCCAAAGGCCCTCAGTGCAGCTCTGATCTTGCTTGCTTCTGCCCCTGGGAGTCAGAGAGAAATACACAGCCCACACACCCATGAGGACCGGGCAGCTAAGGAGCCATGTGCACTAGGCCAGATGTGGAATGACACCTGCAGAAAAGGCACCTCCCAGTAAAGCAAATGCAATGTGTCCCCTATTGTGCCAGCTGAGCCCAATGCACCTTCAGGGCGCATTCAACTTAGGGGGGGGGGCACCAAAATGTGCCTTAAAGATATTCTGGTGATAGTAATTCCTGGTTTTGTGCACATGTTAGACGTTTGCCCCATAGAAGGTCAGGCTTAAAATCTACCAGGAATGTAGTGTGAACGTGAGTGTATGTCAGAACTTTCTGGGGGAAGAGTGGGAGTAACCTTTTAGGCTGATGTTATGAGAAACCCCCGGTGTTTTCAGCATGGCCTGAATGGCTGTCATGAGGGCTCCAGGATGGGGCCCAGTGAACACGGCAAATGGAGTTCTTCTCCCGACTCTGGAAAGAATCCTGGCCTGGAGGTGGGAACTTGGACGTTTCCACCCTGCCCCTCCCTCTTCTCTGCTGAGGAGGTGGGCCTCAGAGTCACTGCCTCCTCTCTTCCCCGGCACAGATGATGGAGTGGGGGATATCTGTGAAGCTGACTTCGACCAAGACCAGGTCATCGATCGAATTGACGTCTGTCCCGAGAATGCAGAGATCACCCTGACAGACTTCAGGGCCTACCAGACTGTGGTCCTGGACCCTGAAGGGGATGCCCAGATTGACCCCAACTGGGTGGTCCTGAACCAGGTACACATTACACGTTGGTGGCAGCTCCACTCAGCCTTTCTGCCTAGGACGTTCTGAGAGTGGTGGACAGTAAATGGGGGGCATTGACGACCGCATGGTTCTCCTCTGGCCATATGTTCCTCCTGGTGGCCCTGTGGCACGTGGAAGATGGAACTAATGTTCCCCAAAACTTATGTGGCTGCTCATGGTGGCTCTTCAGCAAGTGGCTGTGATGGCCGCAGTTAGAGCCTCAGCAATATGACCCTTATCTCGTTCCTCATCTCTCCAGAAGACCGCCTCCTGCAGGCGCCCCTAACTGTGCCACTGAAGAAGAGTCTCCAGAGTCACAAAACACATCACATTGTCTAACCAAAGAAACCTAGGGGAGAAAGGGTTTGTCTTCACTCAGAATTCCAAGTCATAGTCCATTGCTGTAGGGAAGTCAGGGCCAGAACCGGAAGTAGCTAGTGACATCACATCCGTGGTCAAGAACGGAGAGAAATGCATGCATGCATGCCTGGTACTCCTCTCCCTTCCTCCACTCCATAGTCCTCAACCAAGGTCACAAATGGTGCTACCACAGAGGGCTGAGTCTTCCGCACCAATCAAGACAATTCTCCCCCACGGATATGCACACAGGACACCCCGACCTAGTTAGTCCATTGTCGGGTGGCTCTTCCAGGTGATTGTACGCTCAGTCCATCAGAACTTATGTTGCATGTCCCCTACCTGGCTCAGGGCTTATTAAATCAGCCGATGTGACCGTATTAGCGAAATTATTTCTCATCAACACCGAGCTTTCTCTAAACCTTCTTGCTGTGCATGCTCCTTTAAGTAGGTATCACACAGAACAATGTGTTAGATACCGGACTGTGTACAGTGGCTTTGGCGCCTGAGGTCCCCGCTGCCCTTAGTTCTCTCGGCCCCCTCAAGGTTGTCTGAACTCCTTCCCCTCTCTCCACAGGGCATGGAAATTGTACAGACCATGAACAGTGACCCCGGCCTAGCAGTGGGTACGTCCTGAGCCTCTGCCTGTGTGTGTAGAATTCTGCCAGCTGTTAGTGCGGCTTCTTCTAATTGCATCTGAACTCCGCAGGGTACACAGCGTTTAATGGAGTTGACTTTGAAGGGACCTTCCACGTAAATACCCAGACAGATGATGACTATGCCGGCTTTATTTTTGGTTACCAAGACAGCTCTAGCTTCTATGTGGTCATGTGGAAACAGACAGAGCAGACATACTGGCAGGCCACACCGTTCCGCGCAGTAGCAGAACCTGGCATTCAGCTCAAGGTATTGGTGGCTGGAATCCCCATGCCTGCCTTTCTTTTAAGCCCTTCACCTTCCTTTAAATTTACAGTTCTCCAGAAAGGCACTAAGTTAATCTGAGAAATGGATGCAATCATGCTGACGCTGGCTCCGGGATCCTAAAGTGACCTCCGTTTAACCAGCTACCTTTCAACCTGTGTGACTCTCAGGCTGGAAGTTTCGGGCTGAGTGGGGTCAAATTGGTAGAGGTTTAGCCGTGGTTCTCAACCTTCCTGATGCTGTGACCTTTGAATGCAGCTCCTCGTGTCGTGGTGACCCCCAACCATAAAATTATTTCCGTTGCTACTTCGTAAAACTGTAATTTTGCTACTGTTATGAATCGTAATATAAATATTTGGGGGGGCTAGAAATTTGATGGGGGGTAATGACCCCCAAGTTGAGAACCACTGGTTTAAGGCATCCTTCCAGCAGACCATGTTGGAAGTTGGCCAATGTCTTTAATCACAGAGATGGACTGTGTGGGAATGACAGGCTACCTCTGCCACTCCTGCTAGGGCAGAAGGCACACTTCCGCAGTCCAACAGTCGTTGGGAGCCCTCAGTGGGCAAACAGGCAGAGTCTGCTTGTATCAGAAGAAAGGTGGAGTGGATAGCCACTACTATCCGCTGCTGAATTCCACAGGGCTGGGACCAGCTCAGTAGAAATGATATTTAAAGTTTATGCTTTTGCCAGCGTGAAACTGTGACCTGGCAGTGAGCATAGATTCACTTCCGTGTTGGCCTCAGACACCTGAAACAGGAAGGACCTTCAGGTCCTGCCCTAACATCTCGCTCATGTCTTCATCCAGGCTGTGAAATCTAAAACTGGCCCAGGGGAACATCTCCGCAACTCCCTGTGGCACACAGGGGACACCAGCGACCAGGTCAGGCTGCTGTGGAAGGACTCCAGGAATGTGGGCTGGAAGGACAAGGTGTCCTACCGCTGGTTCCTTCAGCACAGGCCCCAGGTGGGCTACATCAGGTAGGCTGAGCCCTCCTGCTGTGGAGGGAAAGAGAAGCACACAGGCCACTCTCTAAACCAAAACTTCCCCTTCCTTGAGCAGTCCCAACCTCTGAGAGTCTGCAGCACAGGGCTCCTAGAAGAGAGGTGGGGTGAAGACACTGGGCTTACCTGCTCCCCAGACAGCAGAGCCAAGCTGCAGAGCAGGGGATACCTCAGGGGGCGCCGTGGCCTTGGATGTACTCTTAGGAAAGCTCGAGAGTGGACCTGGTGACTGGGACGGGAGAGAGGACAGGCAACTGAGACGGTATCCAGATGTAGCTATCTGGACGGTATCCTCCAGGACCTGTGTAATCCCTCTTCACACCCAGTCACACTGCCTGCCGAGCTCTGACCATCTGTCCCCTCTACTAGGTCATAAGGTCCAAAGGGCAGCATCTTTGGTTGCCCGGCATGTACTGTCCGTTGCGTGACTGATGTGATGACCTTATTTCCTTATAGGACTATTTTTTTTAAACTAGTGGGAGTTATAGGGGCTTAGGGCTGCATCTTTGGAATGCAGCCAGGCTTCATGCCCCAGCCTTGCAAAGCTATCGTGCTGTGCTTAGGGAACGTATGGATTGCTGTGTTCTAGCCAGGGCGGGAAGGGGCCAGGTGGTCTGGTGTGCCTAATGAGAACGGAGTGGTGACAGCTAATTCTCGTTCTGTCCTTTGTGTCACACATCTGTTCACTCCACGGAACACCGGGCTTACCTGATGGGGCTCAATGTGCCTCTTTTGTCCCAAAGCGAAATCACAGAAAATATGACCTAGCTATCTATATAATTTTTTAAAAATCAACCTGAACCCTAAAACTGCAAAGGGATGAGAATTGATTGCCATACAGCAAAATAGGAAATGTTTGGGCATAGCTACCCCAAAGGACAAAGGAAAGAGCTATTTGGAACCATGCCTAGAATCGCATGAAGGTGGCATCCAAACACGGAGTAATGTGTAGGAGAATTGACTATTACGAGGGCATTGCCTGTGCTGCTGTGTGAACCAGTTCTTAATTTCTAAACAAGACAAGTGCTCAGGCATATCTCGGTGTACCCTGGGAAATTGAGTTTAACTTGAAGCCAGTGTAGAAGAGATTGATGTTCAGAGGTAAAATGCAGTTCCCTCTCCCAGACCCAGCTCACTGACAGGCTCCTCACCTCCCCGCATGTCAGGGGACACTCCACAATGGTAGGGAGTATAGGATTAGGTTTGGTTATTTACTCCGGGATGTTTTAAGACATCAGGGGGCTTCTGTCACTCAGTGCTACTATGACAACAGAAATTACTTCTCAGCTGCCTAAAGCTGTTTATGGGGTGCCGTCTCAGTGAGAATTGGGGCAGTGAAAGCACCCGGTGAAACAGCTACACCCGAGGAAGAGCACGGACTCTTCACAGAATAACATACAGACCTAATAACTCCCAAGACAGCGAAGCCACAAAACCTCTTGTCCATGATGTCAGGCTCTTTCTTTTTAGCTCTCCAGCAAGTACCTGTCAAGGTTACTGTGCTGGGCCTGCTGAAGACAAGTTAGGGAGACATGGGTACTTGGTTCCTGTCCCGGGAACTTCTAACTCAGTAGGGAGGGACCAGCTAGAGTCAGTGGGAAATGACATGTCTGGATGAAGAGGCAAGTATGGAAGCCAGCAGTAGAACTCCGCCCTCACCGCGGGCATCTGTGCTGCCTGCAGGGTGCGGTTTTATGAAGGCTCGGAGTTGGTGGCTGATTCTGGGGTCACCATAGACACCACCATGCGTGGCGGTCGACTTGGTGTGTTCTGCTTCTCTCAAGAAAACATCATCTGGTCCAACCTCAAGTACCGCTGCAACGGTAACCTGCATGCTTCTTACCTCTCAACACTACTGGGAGTGACCAAGAGAGAACCGTAGCTTATTTCTGTAGCATGCATCCTTCCCCAAAGCCCGGAGCTCACTCCGAGTGCTCATTAAAACATGACGTTCCCTGCATAGCATAAGCGAAAGGGAGAGCCAGGCTTTCCTGTTTCCCAAATGTGAAAATTGAAACCCATAGAATTTAACTGCATGGTTTAGAGTTAGGGGTTCAGTGCAAAATTTATTCAGTTTAATTTACAGGCAGCCTTTCTTTTCATAAGGCTCAAACATAATCACAGACTGAAAAGGCACTATGTCGGCTAATTTTCCTTAGGCCTATGAGTAAGAGCTATTGGGCTTTAAGCCAACAGTGTAGGACAAAGGCAGCCTGAAGTCGAAAATGGCTGCAAGCCTCTGGGGCTCCCAGACGCGCTGACAGTGCCCCCTACAGGACGCCTTGCAGCATGCGGTGCTGTGACCACAGGGTGGAAGGACCCCCACTAACTGCTGCCTGATTCCTGTTGCAGACACCATCCCAGAGGACTTCCAGGAGTTCCAGACCCAGAGTTTCGACCGCTTGGATAACTAAACTGAAGAGGGAATCTCACGACCGCTTTCTCAAACACTAAAAACATTACCTTTTCCAAACTTCCCATAATTCTCTTCATATCACTGTGGCTTTTCTTTTACCAGCCCAAATACATCACAACTTTTTATACAAATGTGGAAATAAAAAAGAGACTATTTCTAATAACCACGACACTCAGTCATTCTAAAGTGAGAGCAGGTTTTAACCATGTGTGTTGTTTTCTGGGGAATCCTTGGCAAAATGGAGTTCTTTCATTGATCATGTGTGTGAAAGGGACGACCAGGCAAAAGGTCTTTTCTGGGGTGACCTTAGATAGTACCACACTAAAATCTGTCTTCTGCTTATCTAGGGACCTCCTCATTCTGGGAAAGTCTCCAGGACACACCCTCCCTAGTCTTCCAGATGGGGTCACATTCTGAGAAATCAGGAGATTTGCCCCGATGTGTGTGAGTGTGTGTGTGTGTGCGCGCGCGCACGTGCACGGCGTGTATTATATCATATATATACCAGATGTGTGTGTGCACGCGCGTGTATATATCCATCCCCTCACCCTCCCTGTCACAACCTTCTACAGACACACTTACTTATACATTTGGCTCCCCCTAGCGTCCTGTGAGTCCAAAGGAAAAAAGAATCTTGTCATTGTCCATAGTACCAGGTATAAACAGCCAACAAACACTCACTGGGTCAATAAATCGCTGCCTTTTGAGTAACAAGAACAATGGGTTGTAGATGGGTCAGGTGAGCCTTCCTACAACCCTCAAAGCCACTCAGAATCCGTTCCCGAATGGCAGTAGAGCCGGTTGCTGTGGGTACAAGGCAGAAGATCGCTCATCCAGCTAGCTGTACTAACTGTTCTTATTTTCCAGTTGTCAGTCAAAGATACACAGAAAGTATATAAGTCCCTCTGAAATTTAATTCCAAAGAAGTTTGGCAACTTATTTTTTATTATTTTTTTAGCTGGTGTCTCATGTAGACCCAACTGGCCTCAAACTCTCTGTATAACCAAAGGTAACGATGAGCGTTTGGTCCTCTTGCCTCCACCTCCCAAGAGCTGGGTTTACAAGCATAACCCATCTTGTCTGGTTTTATATGGTGCTATGTATTGGACTCTAGGCAGGCACTCTGCCAACTGAGCTACACCCCGGCTCAGCAATATGGTTTTCATTTCCACAATTCCCTAGACTATCTTAAATTATACGTTATAAACATTCATCTCAATTTTACCATGGCTCCAGTATTCAGGGCATCTAATATGACCAATATGAGCTATGCTGGACTTGAGGGCCATATTCCCTAGCTGTAGAGCCTAGAAGGATGTGGTAGCTTCTAAGTCTTTAAGATCTCAGTTAATGGGGAGGACTTAAGTCAGTCCATCCTCACTGCTGCTGACCCTGCGGTAATCCCTTCTTTACAGCTCACCGAAAGGGAATTTCTGAGCCCTCAGGTTCTCCCAGAATCTCAAGGTGCTCTGAGTTTTCCTGATGTGGGATTCCCCTCTGTATGCTGTGAATACCATTGGTGAATAAAGAAACTGTCCTGGCCTATTGATAGGGTAGAGCAGAGCTAGGCAGGGAAAACTAAACTGAATGCTGGCAGAAAGAAGGATGGAGTCAAGGAGAAGCCATGGAGCCACTGCCAAAGACAGACATGCTGAAACTTTGCCGGTAGGCCACAAGCCTCATTGTAAAATATAAAATACTGGAAATGGGTTAATACTAGATGTAAGAACTAGCTAGCAATACACTTAAGTGATTGGCCAAGCAGTTATTAAAATAATACAGTTTCTGTGTGATTATTTCGGGGCTGAGCAGCTGGGAACTAACAAACGGCCACTACAACATTTTCAAATCCATGACAGGTAGATTATACCTGTGTAGTATTTGGATGATCTTTCCCAGGACCTCTTGGTGTTTTATGAGACATTATGAAGAAGGTTACAGATCTTCTGAAGAAATAGTTCCGATCACTGAAGTCACAAAATACAGTCATCTCCTAGGCACGTGTCGACTAGTCAGATCTGGGGAGTCCGGGTTTCACCTTTGCCCATCCTCCAACCCTTTCATGGTTCCCATCCTCGCTTCTGTGATGCTCCCTCAGCTCCCTCAGTCATGGCTGGGTGTGAGGAGTGATAAAGATGTCTCATTTAGAGCTGAGCATTCAACAGTCACTTACCCTCAGCGCTGTGAACCGTTATGAGTCTCTGCATTAGCCACTGTCCACTACAGCCGAAGCCTCCCTGGTCAAGGGTGACAACAGCCCTAGTCTATAGGCATAGACACAAATAACTAGAAGGTAGTCTGTCAATAGGTCAACTCAGTGAATTGGCAATAGGCTCCCCACATAGAGCATATGAGCTCCTGAGCCATAGGCAGTTTGTCAATAGGTCAACTCAGTGATTGACAATAGGCTCCCCACATAGAGCATATGAGCTCCTGAGCCATAGGCTTTTGGTCCAGTTTATGGTACAAGGCATGAATTGCCTCCTGCGCAACAGCCCTCAGACCCGATCAGAAAGCAACTGCTTACCCCACAACCGTTATGCCCTGCTGCATCAGTGGGAGCATTTTGCAGGGCAGGTTGCTATTGAATCACACTGGGTCCACTACCACGCAAGACCACTGACGTCTTTTCTCCCCCCAGAAGCCTGCATTGTGCCTGCCCAGTGCTGTGAGGCTGATGGGCAGGACGTTTTCCGGCCGGCTCTAGCTCTGCTTCTCTAAGAAGCCTCCTTTAAGTACATCTTGATATGAGTGGCTCCAGGAGTCGATGCAGTCATAATCATTCACCAACCTATGAATTCCTTTGCATGCGTCTTCCCTCCAGATCGCTTCTGTTACTTGGGGTATAACAGACATCACTGTATGGGAAAGCCCATGCCCGGGTGAAACTGCACAGAGCATATGGGAGAACCCTTGGGGTAGAGAGGACACCCAGGGAATCAGGAGTGGCCCCAGTGCATAGGGACAGTCAAAGAAAGGGATGAGAAGACATTCTGTTTGTGCCTAAGAAGGATGGAAACCCTTCCGTCTCCCACCCAGGGCACTAGCCTGTGTTCACAGCATAAATGAATGCCCGCAGCTCCACTTCTGAGGTGAGCTACAGAGTCAAGCAGGGTGGCAGAGGTATAGAAAGTCAGTATTATTTAAATTCCTTCAAGTATTGTTTTATGGTCCAAATTAGAAAGCTAATAAGGAAGTAAGTCACTAAATAAGTATAAATAAACAAAACCAAACTCTGATCCAGAAGGCAACTTGGGAACCATGACATGACTGGGAACGCAAACCAGAGGAGGCAAGGCGCTATTTAGAGCCTCGTGTGGAGTCCTAGCAACAGCGGCATGTTCTGGACTAAGTTTTGTTCATTTTACCTGCCCTTGCATGTGTCGTCCAGGGCGTGGTGTGACAGGTGATCCTGTCACACTGACGACAAGCAGATGCCGTTACAGTGAAGCAAAGGTCAGTTAGTGTTCATCTCGGTCACCGCGTGTTCCAGGTAACACAGCCCTCGGATGTGTCAGCCTCCAGCCCTGCTGTGGCTGCCCCCGCCCCCTCTGTCTGTCTGCCCTGCCTCAGTAAGAATAGACACTTCACGGATAGAGCATTGCTTCTCTCCCCAGACTAAGTTCTCTCTAGGGTGGAAGTAGACCGCTTACGCTAAGGCTACCTGAAACCACGAGAAACAAGCCTTTGCTCTTTGCAAATAGATCATCTCGTAAATGTTGTTACAACGAAGAAACATTGAATAACACAGGAGCAGGCAGGGATGGGGGACCAGAAGGGACAAAGGTCCACAGATCCCTCCTGACATGACTGTCACACCTAGACCCATACTTTGAAGACCATGTAGGAGCCTCAAGTCTGTCTGAACCTATGACATCTTTTTTTTTCTTTTGTTTACTTCCCCACGGTCCAAACTCCTACTCTTATGAGCTTATTTGGGGGAGCACAAAATTCAGAAGAGCTTGTTGGTCACTGGTTCATCCACCACAGCATTGCTGGAATGAGAAGCCTGGGTCTACAACCCATCCAAATGGAACAGTTGAACTCGGGGAAACATGAGGAGGAAGGGGGTCACTGTCTCCAAGGGACGGGTCCCACACCTGAATGACCTCAGAGGTCAATTGTCTTTGTTACTTTTCTGTGACTGTCAAAACATCCTAACAAGGGTGACTTATAGAAGAACATTTAAGTTGGGGACTCAAGGTTCCAGAAGGTTGGAGCCTGTGACCATCAGGGCAGAGAGCACAGCTTCAAGTGGGCAGGTGGGCAGGCGGGCGGGCGGGCAGGCAGGCCTGGCACTGGAGCAATAGCTGATTCACATCCTGATCCACAGTACCTGGTGGAGAGAGCTAACTATTAAGGGCATGCGCTTTTCAAATCTAAAAGCCCAACCAGCTTCAAAGGTGGCTTTGGGGGGAGGGGGCCCTGCCTTTCCATTCTCCAGTCACTAGAGGCAGAAGCAGACAGTCTCAGATTCGGGGACAGAGAGGGGAGCCTTCAAAGCAACCTGCCATTCCAGAGGGACTCTCTGAACTTTTGTTATTATTACAAGAGAAAGAAGTGATGAGCATGAAAGTCAAGGAAGAGTGAGAGACTGGGGTTTGGATCGGGTTGTAGAGTTCTTACCCAGCATGCACAGCCCTCTGGGTTCAAGCTCCAGCATCATATAACCTGGGCGTGACAGCACACACACGTAACTGCAGCCCTTGGGAGGGAGAGGAAGAGCAGAAATCCAAGGTAGTATTCTACATAGCAAAGTGGACGCCAGCCCAGAATACAAGAGCCCCTATCTCAACAACTGACGAATTAAATAACTAATTAGAAAAACCAATGAATGGCAGAATATTGGCTAAGGAAATCTTAAGTGCGGGGCTGGAGAGATGGCTCAGTAATTAAGAATACTTATCGCCCTTGTAGAGGACCTCGGGTTGAATCAAGGAATCCAAGTCTGGTGGATCACAACCAATTGTATCTCCAGCTCCGAGGGGTCCAATGCTCTCTTCTGGCTCTTACAAGCTAGACCCCCCCCCACACACACACACAAGTATACATGTAACTAAAATTAAACACACACAAGTATACATGTAACTAAAATTAAAGCACAGCATACCTTTAACAACACTACGTGTCCAAGCTGAGATTCACACAAGGGAGATTTGAAACAAAGCCCATTTCGGAGGTCACCAGACCGAAGTTGCGACTTCCTAGGGCCTGGGACCTTGGCTTCAGCTGCTAACCTGCCAGAGCACTCAGTGCAGGGGCTGCTTCTGGGATCTATAGTGTGATTGGCACTGTGACAAGATGGATGGGAGTGGCTTTAGGGGGAAAGGGTTGTGATATTGGCTCATAGTTCCAGTCCATCATGGCTACCAGACCAGGAAAGAGAGTGCCAGGTAGGAGCCAGAGAATGGCACACCCTTCAAGGTCTATGCCGAGTTAGGACATTTCTCATTCAAATCGTAAGACACAACAGGAACCCACTGTTGAGAGCAAATGTGTCCACAAAGAGTTTTCTAGCTGAGTGTAAACATCTGTCGCCACATTTCCTCGACAGCTATTCATTTGTTGCTTGTGTTCTAATGCTCACCCGAGTGGGAATTAGCAGAATCTGGTGTCTAGGAAAAGCATGTGGAAAGAGCGCTTTAGTGGAAAAGGGTTTGGGTCAACTTGTTTGTATTGTTTGGAAAAAGGTCTTGCTATGCAGCCTAGCTGGCCTTGAACTCACACTCCCCCTCTACCTCCCAGTGCTGGGGTAGGCCTAGGTGGTGATCAGCGTTTTTCCATATGCTGTTGTCCACCATTCTCATCTGTTCTCGCCCTCTCCAGCATTCAGTGGGTTGCTGCGCAAGGAAACAACCCTCAGGAGTCCCTTGGTCCTGGGTTCTTCTAAAGCCCCTGGAGGATAAGGACCAGGACACATTGTGCTCCATATGCTCCCCACCCCACACCCTCTAAATAATGTATTTGTGAACAGGCTGGTGAAATGACTCACCCTGAAAAGTGCTTAGTGCATAAGCCCGATAATGTGAGCTCAAGCCCAGAAACCCATGGTGAAAGAAGACTCACCAGACACGCCACAGCACATGAATGCTACACTGTGCACACACGCACACACTCACATGCATAAGTGCACACATGTCATGCTATGTATGTCTTGCACACAATACACACAACAGGTAGATTGGATGGATGGATGGATGGATGGATGGATGGATGATGATAGATGATAGACAGACAGATAGATGATAGATAGATAGATGATAGATAGATCGATAGATAGATAATAGATAGATGATAGATAGATAGATGATAGATAATAGATAGATGATAGATAGATAGACGATAGATAGATAGATAGATAGGTAGATAGATAGGTAGATAGATAGGTAGATAGATAGGTAGGAAGGTAGATAGATAGATAGATAGATAGATAGATAGATAGATAGATAGATAGATGACAGACAGATAGGACAGATAGATAGAAGATAAATAGAAGGGGTTTATGGACTTGTAAAGACCCACAGTATCAAGTCACCAAGAGGTTGCCAGTGTATGGCTCTTTGCATATGATCCACTAGGGGGCAGCAATCCCCTAGAAATAGCCTTGTTCTCAACCAGTTACTCTTTAAGGTAATTTTTTAAATTTTGCATACAAATTATTCCTTTTGGTTATTTCAGACATGTTTACTTTGGAGTGAGCTTTTCTCGAGTCTGTCCCTGTCCCCATCTCCCTGTCCTCCCTAGCATGTTCCCTTCTACTCCAGGACCTCTTCTATACCACAGGCATCCTGGGAAAGTTCCTCCCCTGAGAATAAGAATGTGGTGTATGAAATTATTTCTCTAGACTCATCGCCATGAGCACAGAGCCGTTCATCTGTCCACTCTCATTCACTCATTCATTCTCTCCCTGCCCACTGAGCAATCTGCTCTGCTGTGCACCAGGCACCACGCTGGGCCCTGTGGTGGCCAGAACGGCATGTGACGCCAAGGCTTTAGGCCAGGACTCTGTTCGAGGAAAACCTTCATCATCTCATCCTTAGTTACTTTAGACTGGAAGCCTTCAAGCCTTGACCTCTCTCTGGCTCTCGCAGACATAACCAACCCATGGCCCATGGGCCACGCACACCACAGATAGCTATAAACTCAGTCCCACAGGAAAATGCAAATTCAAAACATCAAGAGTTCTTTGGTTTGTTTTTGTATAGACATTTTTCTTCTCTGTGTGTGTATGTTCTGTTTCTGGTGAGTTTTTTGTTTATTTTTTACAATGTTTTATGTTTATGTGTGTGGAGTTCTCAGAAGTGAACTTTGTTGATGGCTCAGTGGTTAAGGGCACTTCTTGTTCTTGCTAAAGGTCCCAGGTTCAGTTCCTGGCATACAAATGGTGATTTGCGACTATAACTCCAACAACTTTTTCTGGCCTCCAAGGGCACAGCATGCACATGGTGTGTAGACAGACAAGCAATTGAACGTCATTTTTTTAATTGAAAAAAAAAATAAAAAATAAAAAATTTCCGCCTCCTCCCAGCCTCCCATTTCCCTCCCCCTCCTCCCACTCCTCTCCCTTTCCAGTCTGAAGAGCAGTCAGGGTTCCCTGCCCTGTGGAAAGTCCAAGGTCCTCCCAAGAACCTGTATTTGCTTAGCCATGAGTTTTTAGCTGAATCTAAATGGGACCTCAGCCTAAAGCTCCCTGCCCCAGACAGTGGGTTTCCAATGAGAAGGAAACCAAGGCAACATCTGATTCAAAATGGACTGCCTGACACTAAATGGAAAGAGAGAGAGAGGGAGAGAGAGAGAGAGAGAGAGAGAGAGAGAGAGAGAGAGAGACTAGGGCCCAGGGTGGGGGTGGTGGTACTGTTGACTTGAGCAAACTTCTAAAACTTGGGAGATCACACAATGTCTCTTAAGAAAACTCAAGGTCAGCTGGAAATTCACGCAGGGGTGCAGTTCTCACCTGGCATGTCTAATATGGTAGGGTTTGTTGGGGACTCAAGCAGGGGCACAGTTCTTGCCCATGTGATGCTCTTGCCTGACCCATGTGGCATTCCTAGCCACCACTGCAAAACAAACCGAATAAAAAATGTAAACCAAGGATGCTGTAGCCACACTATGTGCGCTCCTGGGAGAGGCCTGTGTCCTCTGTGCTTCAGTCCCTGCTAAGACCCCCCCCCCCCCCGTCACCCACCTTGTTCCTACCTCCTAGTGACTGAGGCTGAGCCCTTCTCTTTGTTGTGATGCTGAGGTGTTCTGTGAGGCCCTCACGGTGTCTCTTTTTCTCAGCCCCACAGCTAGGGCTGTCAGGGCCTGGATTCCAGTCCAGGTATTCATCCACACTAGTCAGCAAGGCCCCCTTAACACATAATGGGTTAATACACTGAATAATTGAGAGGACTTGGAAAAGAGGCTGGCGAAGAAAGTTGGGAACTGGAGTCATAGCTCAGCTGGTAGAGCTCTTGCCCAGTGAACATAAACCCCTGGGTTCAACTCCAATACTATACATAAGCAGGAGAGGTAATGTATTCATATATCCCCAGAACTTGGGAGATAGAGGCTACTGAGACTGTTCAAGGCCAGCCTGACCCGAGGTACATGAGTCTCCGTCTTGAAGAAGAAAAGAGGTGGGCCGATTCTAGGAAACAAGAAAACACCCATCCGTGTTTCTGGTTTCTTCCCAGGAAGTTCTCTCCTGCTTCCTGGAGAGGGTCAGAGAGGGTCAAGGCCTTTGTAGAGAACCCACCTTGAATGGTTGGGGCAGACTCAAACACACATACTTTCAAAACCTAAAACTATTCTCTAGTCATAGAAGACATACACTGGGGATAGAAATAAGAGTTAACCCAGCAGGCCTAGGAAGCCGAGCTCTCCTACCAACATTTGGCAGCTAACTGGGCCTGGCTGGTGTAATGGTTCATCTGCATTGTCAGCTTGACTGAGAATCTCCTACATTAACCAAACAAAACCTCTGGAAGTATCTGTGAGGGTGTTTGTAGAGAGAACTGAGGGCCAGGATACTCCTGAATGCTGGGTAGCAACAGCTTACAGGCTGGGGCCTGGCAGGAAGAAAAGGGGTGGGAAACTTGCTAGTGCAGGGTCCCCTCTGCTTCCCAAGTGGAGTGAGGTGAGCAGCTCCACCCCCACTCTGTGCCCCCCACCCTCAGTCCCATGAGCACCCAGGAGCAGCAGAGCCAGCTGTTCATGGCCTGCAGCCTCTGACTCTTTCAGATGGTTTCCTTCACCCGTTTGTCATAACCAAATCAAACCAAAACACCAACAAATCAAACACCTGAGAACCTTCAGGCTGCAGAAGACCTCACTGGGACCTGTCACTTCCCAGCGCACATTCCAACCCTCCAAGAAGCCTGGATGCTTTGATGATCCGCCACTATCCTGCCACTCAGTGCTCCCTGCCACCCTGCCACCAGCACCTGCAAAAGCCGCTGGCCACTCAGGCAGTATCCTAGCGAGGGTTTCTATTGCTGTGATGAAACACCATGACCAAAGCAGCTTGGGAAGGATGGGGTTTGCTTGCCTTATGCTTCCACAGTACTGTTCGTTATTGAAGGAAGTCAGGAACTCAAACAGGGCGGGAACCTGGAGGTAGGAGCTGATGCAGTTCCTCATAGAGCAATAGTGGTTTATACAGCGCTGGGGATCAGACTTGGGGCCTGGGTGCATACTAGGCTATCGCTCTACCAACTAAGCCTGAGGAGCTGCATTCAAATCCTCATTTCAGGGTCTGCTTCTAGGGGAAGCTGGTCATAGGTACAGCACTCACTCAGATTTTGCTTAATCCAGACTTGTGAAATCTCAAATCTCTCTCTCTCTCTCTCTCTCTCTCTCTCTCTCTCTCTCTCTTTCACATACACATACACACACAATTTCCAATTTCCAGCATCACTCTGAAAGAAAGACACTCACCCTCCAGACAGGCTTTCCATTGTGTGTAGTGACTTATGCCCACAACCCTAGGACTTGAGAGCTCGAGACAAAGACTATGGATTCCAGGCAGTGACCTGTCTCTTAAAAAAACAAACAAAAAGAAGTCAAGCAAAACAGCCTTCAAAGGGGTAAAGAAATCAGCAAGAATAGCTATTCTAGTTTCATTTCTGGTGCTGTGATAAAATTTCCTAACAAAAAAGCTACTTAGGAAAGGGTGGGTTTGTTGTAGAACACAGTTCCAGGGTACAGTTCATCAGTGAGCAGAAGTGGGCTAGCTCCTCCCAAATAGCTGACATTTTGCAATCAAATCAGTGACCCATAGACATGCTTGCAGGCCACTTTGATAGGGAATCCCTCATAAATTGATGACTAAAACTTGCCATCATGATAATTAGAAGTGCAATAAGAAAATGCAACCTAGAATAAGGGAGTAATGTCAGTACTGGGTCTCATTCATTTTTACCCCTTCACTCAGCCCCCATTTACACACACACAGCCCCTGCCTGTGACCTTTTCTTTTTCCTCCTCCTCCTATACTTCAGTACAGCCAGAAATGGCAGGCAGCTAGTGTCTCTTCTGCACACCCTGTACGAGTTGAGGGGTGGCAAGATTGATGCGCCCATTCCTGCCCTCCCTGACGGAGCCACACTTGGGTGTTTCACCCTGTTCCTCTGCACACTGGTGAAAGCTGCCAGGAACACGCTCCGCAAGCAGCCTGCTCGCACAGAAGTGCGTTTCCATTTCAGCTAGCACAGCTGTCACGCCTGCTGGCTGACTGAGGTCTGCTAGGCTCACCATGTGCCACCTGCCCAGAGGGCAGATGCAATTCACAGATGCTCAGCTTGCCAAATCCGATCCCTTCTCAACTCCAGAGTCCCCTACCCAACACCCAGAGCCTTCCCAACATTTGTCACCTGCTTTGTGGAAACGTAAAGTGACAGAGAACGCTCCCCTGCCTGAAGCAGCCTGTCTTCGTCACTTCCAAAGGTAGGCATCTTTCACTATCGCTTGATATGTGCCAGGCACGACTGACATGCCTAATCTGTGTCAGTTCACTGAGTAGGGGCGAACCCCTGTGAGATAGTCACCGTCACCTTCATCCCCATTTGACAGGCACCACAGAGGATTAATGACTCGCCCCAAGAGTTTCAAGCTAGGCAGTCTCCCAGGGTCTGACTACGCTGCCCCCTCTTCGCTAGATGGAGGCAGGATGGTCCATCACATCACTGAGCCTTTTAGGTCCAATCTTTGTGAGGCTGTACTGCAAGCCAAGGCCCCTTTCCTGATGACTGTGCTTCTGGACCCAACGCTTTGTGTAACTTCAGAAAGTCAGCTAACACAGGATGGCTTTGTCTTTGCACACAAGGCTTTTAAGGCTCTTTTCTATGTCTGGGCAGTTTCCTGGTGTTCCTTGGGTCTCTGTTCCTCACATTCCATATGAAAGAATGTCCAACTTCTCAACAATTAATGATAGGTTATCGAAACAGCAAACACTCCAAAGCCTCATGCTGGGTAGCCATCTTCCTTTGTTTCTGCACTGACGCCGTACCTTCACCTTTAAGGAAGGAATTGCTAACACCAGGACAGTGCTAAAATGCCCACGGACTTTGACCTGATAATTCATCTGTTAGTACTTACTCTAAGAAGTTACTTACATGAAAATAGAAAAAGCCTTACAACAAGCTTATCTCACTGTAAGAAGGGAAAAAAAAGAGCCAGAGGAGGGGAGGGATTAAAAGTACAGCAAAATAATAGCGCAGGTATAATTAAATATATACATCAACCAGCTTAACGTAATGAGGCAGGCTTGGGAGGTGGGCTCAGAGGACAAAGACAGCGTCAGGGTGACAATCCATTGTGCGGCGATAGAGCAGGAATGCCTGAGGACTTCCTATTCCATCTTTAGTTCATCTCTCTAAAAGACCACAGATCAGCCAATCAGAATAAAGACAGCTCAGAGGAGAGAAAGAGATGGACAGACACAGAGATAGAGAAATGTAATATTTAAACTATGTAAAGATATACATCCATCTATATCACAAAAACAGAAGGCAGCATCAAAGAGGACAGATAGGAACAGCCAGATAACAGTTTTGGAGAATTAGGATAGCCAAAAATAATGCATTCAACAGAAACTGTAGAAGATGAAGCACAAGCATCCATTAATAACCAACCAACAGCAACAAAAACTGGAAGAGACATTCAGTCTGAGCAGGATCCACAGGGCTACAACAGAGTCTCAGCGTCTGCCTGCAGTCAGTCAGGCAGGGAGGTAGACGTGGGGACCCAAGGAAACTGCCTCCCTATGGTCATGCTGCCCTTTGGTGGTTAAACATCGTCAAAGCTACAGCCAGCTTCTTCTACGGTGTCAGGAACTAATTGCCAGGCATTTCCCTAATTGCAGCACACACAAAGGGCTCCGCGCTCTAAAAAGGCCACGAGCGAATCATGATATGATTTGTATTATGGTTTAAACTCCCACCTCAGGAGCTTTATAAGAGGATCATGGACTTAGAAGAATGATCTGGTCCAACATAGTTGAAAAGGGGGAAGGGGTCACCTTGCCACCATCTAGTAAATATTTATATAAATTTCCTTAAAATCCACAATGCAGAACACAGCGGACTGCTAAAGCCTCTTTGGGTCATCTCCTCCAATCTCTGGAGTGTACTATCTTTTGCTTTGCTAAATAAAATTCTGCTTATCCAGTTTCTTAGCAGCATTATTATTATTTTTTTAAGAGCCAAGGAAACCTTCCCCCAGGTAACAAATCCAGAAGGCCCGATGCCATCCTGAGGGGCACCTACAAGTGGGGACAGTTTCCAGAACAGAGTTCACTGGGTCAGGCAAAGTCTAGTGTTCAACCATGTGCCTGGACAGGAGCCCCTTGGGTTCCACAAGGAAAGGGTACCACCTCCTCCCCTGACCACCCTGGTGTGTGGCTTCCAAAATGAAAGAAAAGGGTGCTATGAGGGATTGGGCCACACTTTTGAACTGAATACCTGTTCGAAGTGGGCTGTATGTCACAAGCAGGAGACATACCAGCAGTTCCAAACTGCCCACCCTCCAGGCCTACATCTGACAGCCCTGTGTTCAGCATTTATTAAATGTTTTATCTGGTCCCCCAAAGAGACTCTTGAGTACATCAGCTCTCTGTGCCTAAAGTACAGCCCCCTGAACACTGCAGCCTCTGTATCCCTGTCTTAGCCTTTCCGTAGCCAACATCTATCTGTGTTATTGTGCGAGGGGCAATGTGTGGTCTGAGAAGTACTAGCTGTCATTAAGACTGGAGAAGAAAGAAAGAGGCGTGGATCTCTGTGCCTCTGAGAAGCCCCAAGGCAGGGCTTTGGCTGTGATGAGAAAAACCAACAGCTCGATTCCTGGCATGTCTCCAGGGACCTGGAATGACGTGTGCTGGGCACAGCTTGCAGAGCTGGCCCAAGAACCAGCTGGCACCAGAAGAGTAAAGAGAGGGTCCTGGGTCTGTTCAGCTAGCTGGCAACATCCCAGCCCTACCTCTCAACCATCTGGAAAATGGAATAAGACCCCTGCTTGCTACCAGGCTCCAGGGATTTACTCATGCAGCCCCCACATCCTCAGAGGAGGCTGCCGGGGTTCGAACTATTGCCCAGCCTCTTTTGCCCTAAATAGCAGAAGTGATCCATGAATCAACGTTTTTTTTCCAGCTGCCGTGGGCTATTCTTACATGTCATTTCCGCTCCCGATCCCCAGTCTCCAACCGAAGGGAGGCTTCCTACAGGCTCCCAGTCCCTGCTGCCCTGGGCCAGCTTGATCTCTGAGGCCAAGGGTCCAGCTTCAAATCCAGTGGCCCCAGACTGGAGCTGTGTGCCTATTAGTGTGGGTGCCTCCCCTCGCTCGAGGGTGTCAACTGGTTCTCAGCCAGGTTGCACGTTCTGACTAGAGATGGGGGGCGGGCAGAGCTTCTGCATCCCCAGCATGCTTCCCAGCCATGCAGATGTCGCTGGTCCAAGGGGAATGTGCTAGACAAGACAGCAGGAGGAAATCTTAGCCTCAAACGCATCCACATGGAAACCTGGGCTCCTGGCCTAGCTGCTGGCCGGGAGCCATGTGTGCTGTTCTCCCTCGCTGCTCAGAGCTGTTCAGAAATGGACCAGGAATCCAGGTCCCTTGACCTTCCCGTCTTTCTTCGTGGCAGCACTGGCACACAGCCTCAGAGACTAGGTGGCATTTGGCTGTGTATCCAAGCCAGACCTCGCAGTTCGTCTTCAGCTAGGGCTCTGGGATCTGTGGATGAGCACAGCCCCGTCTAGGAATGCACCTGAAAAATATCGCTGTCCTCTCCCTGTGGCTTCTCTGTGCCTTCCCTCCCTCCAGCAAGGGCCAGCCAAGCCTCAGGGTGGATGCCTTCTTGGTTAATTCCTTTCTTCCTGGCAGGGCCTCAAAGCTCCTGGAATCTGCCTCTTGTCAGAGGCCGGGTCTCAGCTGACCATCAGTTGACCACTGAGTGCAGGCTGCAGCCAATCACAGGCTCTCGTTCTTCAATGGCACCCTTCTTTTCCCTCCGTAATTATCACACTCGGACAGCCCATTTTAGAAAACTGGTGAAAACACACGGGAAGAACGGATCCTGTAATCCTAGCATTCAGAACCAGATTCGTTCTGTTATAACATAGTTGTGGTTTGTATCCAAGTCTACATTTGTTGAAATACGGAGCGGCGGGCTGTGTCCCGCCACCCGGCTAGCTTTACCTGAAATAATTACACGGAAACTGTATTCTTTTAAACACTGCCTGACCCATTAGTTTCAGTTTCTTATTGGCTAGCTTTTACATATTGATCTAACCCATTTCTATTAATCTGTGTAGCCCACGAGCTGGCTTACCAGGAATGATCTTAACTTGCATCTGTCTGGAGTGGGAGAATCATGGCGACTCCCTGACTCAGCTTCTTTCTCCCAGCATTCCGTTCTGTTTACTCCGCCTACCTAAGGGTTGGCCTAACAAATGGGTCTAGGCAGTTTCTTTATTAATAAGAAATCACTCCCACATCATACATTGGTTCCGCAGTCCCTAAAAGCTAGTGCTGCAGCCAGCCATGACTGTTGGCGTGGTGCACGCTTGTTACCTTTGGTTCTGGACTCTGGGCTTTCACCCGCTTTGTCCCAACCCGTTTCCAGGATCCCGCCTTGGATTAGCACATCCTGCCCTGGTTTCTTCACCTTTTCTGTGCTGTTACAAGGTGAAGCTTCAGATACACACACCCATCAAAGCTCCACTGGCTCAAAATGTTGGCCATCCACAGAAGCTTGTTTCAAGTGGCCCTGTCTAGGAGTCATGCACAAGGGTTTTCAAGTGAATGAGGCAGACACAAATTCCACTTTGTAGACAGGACATTGTCTCTGAAGTTTGTGCCCCCAACAAAGGCCAGAGGTAATGCAGGGATGGGACCATCCAGTCCCCCATCTACGTGAGAATTCCTTCCTTTGAGAGATGTAAAAATTGTCTGAGTCCTGATGACAAACCAAAGGATGATTCTGCCAGAGTTCGCTGTGGGGAACGAGAGAGTCTTTTAGGCTTAATTACAGAGCCGGGTGACATGCAGCCAGCCACACTAGAAGGCCTGTGCCAGGCAGGATGACAGCTCCGTCATGGCTGCACACACAAAGCTTCTCCTGTTAGCCTTTCCCAACCTCTAGAACCTCACTAGATTCCCATCTCTGCACCCCACAGGACCAGGGTAATGTATTCAAATGGCTGAGAGCAGCAACCACTCAGGAGAAGATCCAGTGAGCTCCCCACTCCCCCTTCTCCCCCGGAATGCCAACAACCAACAGCCCCAGCTGTGATGTTTCCCAAGCCCGGCTAGCTGACCTGACGACAATGGCAGCAGTTTGGCTTGGAGGATACTTCCTATTGTGCTTGATGTCAAGGCTCCCTCCCTAGCAATTAGAGAGTTCCACCACCTCCTCTGTGTTCAGTTGCTACATACCCCAAAATCCTAGAAAGTGGCTCCCAGGGCTGAGAGAGTTTTCCTGATAATACACTTCACCATTAAACGAGGTTAGGAGGAAATGAGCTGACAAGATGTTATGCAGGACACACCGTCGTTGCTAGGGTGAAGTGGGTGCGCACAGTATTATGGTTTGGATGGGAAGCATCCACTGTGGGCTCGTGAGTTCATGCTCTGTCTCCAAATGGTGGTGCTGTTTTGGGAGGCTCTGGAATGTCAGGAAGTGAGGCATGGCTGGAGGAAGACACAGGGGCCTGCCTTTGAAAGGAATACCTGGTGCCTACACGTCCTTACTCAATCTCTCCCTGATTCTCCTCCGCTCTGCTCCTGCTTCCATGATGTGTTTCCTCACCGTGGGATCCAACTGAACAGAACCATGGTGGACCTCCAAAGCCCTGGGCTAAAATAAATCTTTCTTCATTTTAATCACTGTGCCGGTCATTCTGTCACAACGGTGTAGAAGGGTCTTCTTTCTATGTCTTTCTATGTGTTGCTTTCATTGGTCAAATAAAAAAACTGCTTTGGCTTTTTGATAGGGCAGAATTTAGATAGGTGGAGTAGGCCGAACAGAATGCTGGGAGAAAGAAAGCAGAGTCAGGCAGACGCCATGGCTCTCCTATCCAAGACGGACGCTGGTTAGACTCATGCCGGTAAGCCACAGTCAAGTGGCAATACACATTAATGGAAATGGGTTAAACTAATATGTGAGAGTTAGCCAATAAGAGGCTAGATATAATGGGCCAGGCAGTGTTTAAATGAATACAATTTGTGTGTTGTTATTTCAGGGTATAAGCTAGCCAGGCGGCCGGGAGCCTGGCGGTGGGAAGCGGCCAGCTGCTCCTTTTACAACAGTGGTGAACAAGTGGACACACAATATACAGGTTAACTACAACCCAGGCCTAGCTCAGTCTCCACCCAAGCATCCAACCGTGTCGTGAAACTCAGTCCTCTGAATAAATAGGAACGTCCTCTGTCTCCTCATTTTAATTTATACTCTGAAACTATCAGCCACCAGTTAAATCTCCTTCTGATTTCAGTTTGCTGTATATACCAGTGCCACTGACTGTGAAATCACATTGCCAGGACCTGCTATAGTCTATGTCTTCAAGCAGACTGAGCAATTAAATGAAGGACTTATCCTTTCTCATGGTGCTAGAATTTGACATTTAGACAGTACACAGCACAAGTTTGTGGACGGAAAGAGTCCTAAGAGGGACGGGGTGTGTGTGGGGGGGGATAGTTCAGTGGAAAAAGTGGTGGTCATACAAGCGTGAAGATAGGAGTTTGGATCCAGGCATAGTACTCCTAGCCCTGGAGAGACAGAGGCGGGGAATTCCTCAGGGCAAGCTGGTTAGCTAGAGCAACCAGATTTGATAAGTCCTGAGCTCCAGAGAGAGACCCTGCCTCGGTAAATACAGACTAAGTGATGGTGGGAGACACTTGGTGCCGCCCTTTGCCTGCTCCATGCACGTGCACACATGTGCCCCTTCATACGCAAAAGTGAATGCATGCACACGCACCACACAGAAATGAAAGAGAACCCCTGAGTTCACTGCATGAAGGATACTTTTGTCATTCCATTCTACATTTACCTCCTCTGAGGGCTAATGACAATATGGTGACATTTGGTCAGGCTGATGTCAATCCCAGACATATCTATGAATGCTGGCCAGAGTATTCCAAACTCTATCAGCAGAGGCGGAGTGCAGTTACCCTCTGCAGCAAGGACATTCAGAGCTCTGGTGTGGCTTTTTTGAGACTAGATCTCACTCTTCGGGCCTCTGCCTCCACCCTCCAGGAACTGCTATCATGAGCATCCACCACCCCAGCCTGCGGGCTCCCTCCCGTGACTGGAGAACATCTTCAGTGAGATCTCAGCCACTGATGACAGCGAGGACACTTACAGAAAGAGAAGCCAATGGGAACTCTTGCAGAATTGGTTACAAAGTCGTTGAAAGGGATGGAAGGCATCGTTCCACACACATGTGAAAGAAATCAGCACCTGCTTCATCTGGGAAACTCATGCAAGGGAGGCTGGGAGGATGGGAGAATGTGGGGCCAGGCTGTGTCTGCTTTGCTACAGCAGTCCAATCCAAGTCCTCCTCCTCCTCCTCTTGGCTTCTCTGGCCCTGCATCTTGTCTCTGTCCTCCTTGGAGAAAAGCAAGCTACACACGCCTTTCTAAATCCTAAAACCAGGCCTTCCTGTCAGAGTTACAGCCAGACAGTTTCCATTCCCTCCTGCACTGACGATTTTACCTGGGTCTGTGTCTGGAACATAGCTAGGTTCTGGAGACGGAACACAAGTGAAAATTAATTTTGTGTCCCTGTACATTACTGAAAAGCAAGTTGGACAGACCCATTAATCCAGAGCACCAAGGCAAACCAGAAGTTCCATTATGAATGGCCCACGCCCTTCTCTAGGAACTGTGTCTGTCTCTCCATGCTACACCATCCTCTGTGGGTAAGGCATGGGCTGAGAGCCAGCGTCTACTTCTTTTCCTCATGATGGGCCAAGGCTCAGTGACAGGGCGCATAAATAGGCACCTTTCCTTTCCAGAGAGTGACAAGTCACTCCAGTGGTCCCAAGGTGGCCAGGACTAGCTGGCACCCCATGCCACACTTCCATAAGCCAGGGGCAGAGGATGCTATACCCTAGAGGTACCTAGTCCACTCCCAGCTCTGGTCTCGTGGAACTGTAGAGCGCTTCAGTACAATGAGCAAGCTTACTACCAAAATCTCAGTAAAAGAGAAGACTGGGTCAGGGAGCTGCGTAGGCCAGGACTGGAGTGCATGGCAGGGCTCCACTGGGTCCTCTCTGTCCCTTCCTTATGTGAGCACAGAAGCAGAACAGCCTCCCTGAGCCTGTTCCGTTTGTAGGCCAGTGCTGGTGTCTATCTTAGAGCGCATGCGGGTTTTGGTGAAGCGATCAGCTTGGTGTCTAGTACCTAGCCCAGACTAAGAACCCACGGACTGATGGCATAAGGTGTCAGTCTCACAAAATGAAGGAAAGGATAGATCCTTACTGGTAGTTACCTAAGCCAACTGATTTCCCAGTGTCAACCACCCTATTTTCTTCTTTCCAGAGTTTCCTCTCATGTGCCTTGTACAAACCTCCATCATTCTGTTGATTCTATGGCACTGAGCCTTGAATCCCGAACCCAGCCCACCCTGGACAAGAGCTCTGCTATCAAGATCAATAACGAGTTCTACTTTTAGTTTTTTATTTGTTTTCAGTACCAGTGGTAATTCTGTATTCATAAAGTCGAGGATGCTAACACTGGTGTTAGGAACAAAACCAAAGTCGCTAACACATACCAGCGGCTTACAGTAGAAACTTGTTCTCTCACAGTTCTTGAGACTGAGGTCTGAAATAAAGTTGTTAGCAAGGCTGCTCACCCTGTGAAGATTCTGAGGGCAATCAATCCATCTCTTGCCCCTCAAAGCTTCTAGTGACCGTCTGCGTTCCTTGACTTTGGTCCCATCCTCTAAGCTCTGCCTGCCCATCAAATCGCCTTGTTTTCTGTGTCTATTTTCTCCACTGTTTCTCATATATGGAATCTTGTCACCACCAAAAAATGCAGAAACATGTCCCTGCTCAAACCCTTCACTACCCTTCTAAGCAGCTGTGGTTCCAGGCTTGTATATATACATGTTTGGACGCTTCCTGTTCCCACCAGTTCAGACATCTACAGAATGCCAGGGACTGGGGGATAACAAACAACAGAGATGACTTTCAGCCATTCTGGAGATCACCGCACTGGTAGATGGGGCCTCAGCTGGGCTATAGCTGAGGTGACCGGGTGTTGAGATGGGGAGAAGATAGGATGTGCAGAAGAGAAGCAGATTCGTCACCAGGTAGAGAAAAGGACATGCAGTGGGCAAGGCGGGGAGGGGAGTGTGTAAATGAAGTCATCATTATCTGAAGTAAGGGGTGAGAAATAGAGGAAGAAGGAAAGGGAGGGTCAGGCACAATCATTTTTATTCCCTCCCTCCCTCCCTCCCTCCCTCTCTCTCTCTCTCTATTTCTTCCTGTCTGGTTTTTTTTTTTTTTTTTTTTTTTGAGACAGAGTTTCTCTGTGTAGCCCTAGCTGTCCTGGAACTAGCCCTGTAGACCAGCTGGCCTCAAACTCACAGCAATCTGCCTGTCTACCCTCTCAGTGCTGGGATTAAAGGTATGCACCACCACTGCCCAATGAAGTCGTTTTTAAAGGATAGTTTTCATTTATTTTTTGACAACTTCATACCCGTATACAATGTTTCTTGTTCATGTGACCCCATGCCTCCCTCCCACTCGCCCTGGGCCCCTCTTCCAATGCATCCATCACCTTCCCATCTCTTTGACTTTAAAAAAAATTTCATTGAGCCCAGTTAGTGCAAGTGTGTATGTACTTGAGCTTGCGTGTAGACCCATTCCCAGTGTGGACAACCTTCCAGTAGCCCAGTCCCTCCTCCTCAGCAGCCATCAACTGCCAATAGTTCTTCAGCTAGGGGCGGGGCCTCATGAACGCCTTCCCCATTGGTTTCTGGAATGCTGACTAGCTTGATATTGGAGCACGTAAGATTTATTACAACAATTAAGTTTTATGCCAGAGAATTGTAATCTCCCCTGGGGACATTAAGTCAGGATGCTTGGGCCAGATAACCACGACAACAATGTATCATGTAATACAAGATGAGTGTCAGCCTCTCCCTGCCCAACTGACCTACACTCACCCCTTGCTGAGTTATTTATTTAACAAGTACATTGTATTTCATTGCCAGGCCTTCACAAGTGATATGCTGGAGCTATATGTAAACCCTAAACTCTGAAAGATATATTTTCCTCCAACATTTTGAGATGTGTTTCTTCAAAGCCCTTTTTGGTACATACCACCTTCCAGTATCAAACTCAGGGCTGGAAACATAGCTTAGCAGTTAAGAGCACTGGTTGCTCTTCCAGGGGAGCCGAGTTCAGTTCCCAGCTGCTGTGGGACAATGGTTTTACCCTGTACAGACTTGTTTTTTTGTACTTATTTAATAAAATTCTTATTGGCCAGTGGCTAGGCAGGAAGTACAGGCAGGGCAACCAGTCAGGAAGTAGAGGCAGGGAAGTGAAAACAGGAGAATTCTGGGAAGAGGAAAGATTTAGTCTGCAGTTGTCACCCAGACTGAGAGAACGCAGATGAGAATGTCTCACTGATAAAGGTACCAAGCCACATGGCTAACACATACAAGAATTATGGGTTAAGATGTAAGAATTAATTAATGAGAAGCCTGAGCTAATAGTCCAACCAGTTTATGAATAATGTAGGCCTCAGTATGTTTCACTGGGACTGAATGACTGTGGGACCAGGGGGTACAGAAAAGTGTCACTAACCAGCATCTATGTCAGAGCCATCTGTAACTGCAGCTACAGGGCATCCAGCGCCCTCTCTTGGCCTCCACAAGCACTGCACTCATGTGCACATACACAACTCGAAAATTGAAAAATTAAAATAAATCTTAAAAAAATTAAAAGTAGGGGCTAAAGAAATGGCTCAGCACTTTAAAGCATTTAGTATTCTTACAGAGGACCCAGGATCAGTTCCCAGCACCCATATGGTGGCTCACAACCATCTGAACTCCAGCTCTAGAGGAGATGATGTCCTCTTTGTATACATGTGGTGCATAGACATACATGCAGCCAAAAACACCCATATGCAGATAAAAATAAAAAACTTTTTAAAAATAATATATATATATATATATATATATATATAATGTTACAGCTTAAACACTCGTTTGTTACAGCAGATAGTTTTAAACAGAA
Source organism: Microtus oregoni (assembly GCF_018167655.1). NCBI lineage: Eukaryota > Metazoa > Chordata > Mammalia > Rodentia > Cricetidae > Microtus > Microtus oregoni. The sequence continues at coordinate 23,024,581 of NW_024543073.1, forward strand.
AAAAATTAAGAGTGAATCATTAAAATACAAATTAGTTACCCAACTGTCTTATTTGTTAATCAAAAGTTATACATTTTAATCTGGCTAAAATTTTCAATTTATCTATCTATATCTATCTATCTAGATAGATAGATATAAATATAGTTGTTGCTGTTTTGAAACAGGGTTTTGCTGTGTAGCCTTGGCTGTCCTTGAACTCCTTCTGTAACCAACTAACCTCGAACTCAGAGATCTGCCTGCCTCTGCCTCCCGAGTGCTGGAGCTAAAGGTGTGTGCCACAGGCCTGACTTCAATTTTTATTTTTAAATAAAAGCTTTAATTCATGGGAAGAAAGTTTTCAAAGAATGTCAAAATCACCTCAATTCCAATAACAGGAAAGACTCTGTCCTGAAGGTTAGGACACACTGGTGTTACACACATCGTGGGGACAAAAGTAAATTGTAAGAATCTTTATCATTGTCCTCATTCCCAGTTATGGTAAGCGTGTCAGTGTTGAGAATATTTGCTGCCCACACAGCGGGAGGATGGAGCTTCTCTGGCTCATTACATCAGTCTGAAGTGTTTAGCGGTCCCCTTCTTTTGGGAGGAGCGCATATTCTACCTCTTGCCCTCAAGAGTGTGTGTGTCACTTGTCTTGACCAAAGCAGAAGCTAACAGAACTAATCCTAAGTGAAAGCATTAAGAGCCATCATGTGGCAGGGCCATCTTCTTCCTCCCTTCTAGAGGGAGGAGACACCTTTAGCTGTAGTCCTGGAGCAAGAGGGTTTGGGTCAGAGAGGCAGACAGCCACGATTGATGAGAATGTGAACAAAACCAGCTTTGGTAAATCACTGAGATTTTTGGAGCCTCTTGCTACCACGGATTAATCCAGCCTACACTGACTGATACATCCACCTGCCAATTTCTTTTCTTGTCTGGAAAGCCTTTTGTGCAGTGAAATGTTTGCTTGAGTTTTAACTTGTACCTTTTATATTTAAATTACACACTCACGCACACACACACACAAGCATTCATGTACACAATCATATGGGCATGCACACATACTCACATGAGCATGCACACACATGTGCACATACACATGTGCACACACATACTCGCATGAGCACGCACATACAAGCACACACATACACCCGACCACGTATACACATGCACATACACACTCACATGCTTATGCAGCCTCCTGAAGATCTTAGGTGTGAACCACCATAACGAGCTATAATCTCATTTTAATTGATTTCTACAAGTCAACAAGACAGACTAGAGAGAACTCAGAGGGGAAAGAGCCTACCTTGCAAACATGAGGAAGGAAAAACCAGGTTCAGTACCCAGAGCCTACATAAAATGCCAGATGTGGTAGTAGCCCCACCTCAGGTGTGGTAGAATCCCCATGCTGGAGAGGTGGGGACGAACTGATCCCTGGGTCCATGGTCACCAGTCTAACCTACTTGGTCAGTTCCAAGTCAGTAAGAGATTCAGTCTCAAAAACACGGCAGACGAGCTGAGTCGGGGAGTTGCCATGGTTCTCCCACTCCAAACAGACGCAGGTTAAGATCTTTCCTGGTAAGCCAGCTCGTGGGCTACACAGATTAATAGAAATGGGTTAGATCAATATGTAAGAGCTAGCCAATAAGAAACTGAAACTAATGGGTCAGGCAGTGTTTAAAAGAATACAGTTTCCGTGTAATTATTTCGGGTAAAGCTAGCCGGGTGGCGGGACACAGCCCGCCACTCCGTAACACAACAGAATGGCGCCCGACGTGATGGACTAAATCCACTTAAAAACCTGAGAAGGCTTAAAAATAAGGGAGAGAGACTTTAACACAGATTTTTGCTGTTTGTTGGTGGCGTGCTATAGAGAGATTTCCTGATTCGGCAACAGCAAAAAAAAAAAAAAGCTGCGTCATTTTAAAGTGCGGCTTCTTGGGACTGTGCCGCCAGTGCAAACTCTGGCTTTAAAGCATTTCAATGGATTTTATGGGACTGGATGTTTGTGTTCCCGCTTGGGATCGGAAGGAGAGTGCTCTCAGCACTCCCCGCCTGCACCTGGGCAGATGGTATAATCAGGCTTAGGCAGGCGGAAGAGCATGGTGAAAGAGACGTGTTTTCAGACTGCGCAGTGCTCTGCGTGTCAGATTTGGTTGTAACTTGGATAAAAAGAGTTTCTGTGCTGCATGCTCAGTCTCAAAATTAAACTACTGAGTGCGGCTCCAATGAGGACTTGCTGTGTGCCTGGAACTGTGCACAGCTCAGGGGCACCAAATGGCTCTGAGGCAGGAGCTGCTCGGCTCCGCCATGATGAACTGTGCTGGTCTCAGGCAGGAACTACCGTAATTACCATAAAAACAGCTCAGTTAAGGTTTAGACTGGGCTGTACCTTATTACCGTATTACCTGTACATGGTGCAACTTAAGTTTTTAAGAAGTGCTTAACATTTTAAGAAATGCTCCTGGATAGTAAAAATATTACAGATTCACAATAAAACAGATTCAGACATAACAGACCTCAGTGGATCACAGTGTTGGATGAATGTACATAGGCTTGAGAGAGAGAAGAATAAGAATATAGAGAATAAAGTAAATGTCTTAAAAAAAAAGGGTAAAGTCTTTAAAGAGACAGAGTACAGATAGTTAAGAGATTAAAATAAATAAAGAAAAATAAGCCACGTAAAAATGGAAAATTCACAGAGAGTCTGGATTATGTACATTGTGTTTTCTTTAAAATTTTTGACTGTAAAGGAGCTAAGTACAGACAGACATTTCATTACATGGGCTGCCAAGCTAAACCAGAATGGATATAAAGGTATTACGATTTCAAAATTTGGGTTTAAGAATATGATGCTTTGGAGAGGGTCTTCTTTTGTTTTCACAGAGGACCAGACCCTGTGGATTTCTTCTATTACAATTTGGTATGATAGACCACGCCCTCCTGAAAGGTTGTTGTGAACATCTTCAGAAAATTGCTTCGCTCAACTGCAGACTGAGATGAAACTAGCACACAGGTTATACCATGAAAGACCTAATTAACGACGCCCCCATTCAGCAGGAAGCAGTTTGGAGAGAAAAAACTGTGCCCATGTTCCCAAAATATTGTTTATAAATGTTCTTTTACATTTAAAGGGGGAAATGATATAGGTATGAATAATTTGAATTGGTGTGGATTTTAAGGTCAATTTTGTTATATGTATATGTATTTCTGATATTGATTAAGGTATTGTGATTGTGTAGTTCTTTTAAAATGTAATGTATAATAGGAAATATAGGTTGCTAATGGATAATCATCGATGATAGTAAAGTTTGTAGTCATGTTACTTAGATTTTCTAGATATATAGAGATACATTTCAGTTAGATAGACATTCTTCATATCTTTCAAAGACTGCAGAATATGGCATTTAATGTTTTAATAACTTAGGACTTTTCATGACAATGAGACATATCTGTTCCTGGTGGCACCAATCTACTTTGAGAGGAAGATGGGCATCGAAGAGGATCCTTATGGAGTTGGATAGCCATTTGGGCAAGAAACTGCTCTTGCCTGGACTGTTGCATAAAATGGACACAGAGAACCCGCAGAGAGAGGACTGCTGAACTTGCCTAAAGGTGAGACGGTCTTTTGGGGTTCCTGACTCATGAAAGAGTCTGCGAGACATTCTGCAGGACACAGCAGATAGTGACTGAACTGTCTTTGAAATTTCCAGCTTCATGGAAATGTCTGCTGGATACTTTGGGCCTGAAGGCTGAAGATGGATGCCCCAAAGGTACAAAAGAACTTTGGGTGACTGTCCAGGCAGCAAGATGTCTCTGTCATTTCTAGAGTTTTCTTATTTCTTGTTTACTTAGGTAGTATTATATCCTTCTGGAGTCTTTGATGGAGTTGAAGAATGAATAGATAGTTATAGTTTTCCTTAGTTATGATAAAAGATAAAATAGATATAAATATAGTAACTGTAATTCTTGCTTGATAACTGTTTTGCTATATGTAATTTTACTATGTTAAAGTTAAAGCCTTTCTTTTTTGTTTAAACAGAAAAAGGGGAAATGATGTGGGAGTGATTTCTTATTAATAAAGAAACTGCCTAGACCCATTTGATAGGCCAACCCTTAGGTAGGCGGAGTAAACAGAACGGAATGCTGGGAGAAAGAAGCTGAGTCGGGGAGTTGCCATGGTTCTCCCACTCCAAACAGACGCAGGTTAAGATCTTTCCTGGTAAGCCAGCTCGTGGGCTACACAGATTAATAGAAATGGGTTAGATCAATATGTAAGAGCTAGCCAATAAGAAACTGAAACTAATGGGTCAGGCAGTGTTTAAAAGAAAAAAAAAAAAAAAACACGGCAGACAACATCAGAAAAATGACACCTGACCTCTGACCTCCACACATGTACATGTGTGCATGAACATATTGGCATGTTCTTGTGCTTGGATACACACGCACTAAAAATAGCGAACAAGGCAACATTTCATTTCTAGTCCACAGGGGGAAAAACACTCTTAAGCATTTAAGACACTAAGCCTAAATTTAATGAACAATTATCATTTAAACATTAGGACAGACCCTAAACTTAACCACCTACATCTTATAAGGTTTTGACTAATATTTTGAATCTAAAACATCAGTCTCTGTTCACCCTAGAAAACAAGAAAACATACACAAAATACCAGAGCATACAACAAAATTCATTTCTAGATAAAATTCCTGACTCCACAAAACTTAGCTTGTCATGAAACAGTTTGTTGGAAGAGTTTTGGGGTTCTGGCAAGAACATGATATCCCAGACTCATCCTGATATTTCCTTTCCTAACACACACACTAAGCATCCAACCACGACTATGATGGGTTTGTGGCTGGAGCACAAAAAACACATCTGCGAAACAGTGCCTGAGGGCCACTGAGGGGAAAGCCAGAAATTCACTGCAGTCTACGGCCTCACAGTCAAGAGCAGCTAAACCGCGTTCTCAGGGGCTTAGAGCCCTGCGGTGCAACCGTGACTTAGTGCAGTTCTTCCGGATAAGCAGTTACACAGTGGGAAGGCCAGCAGAAAGAGCTAAAGATGAGAAGGAAGAGGTAGACCTGGCGCAAGGTCCTGGGGTACTCTAAGGGGTAAGGATGGAGAGCGAAGCAAAGACTGGAACCGGGCTGGGAGAGGGAGCCATTTGGCAGTGTCTGTAAGACCAAATGTATACTCCGTAAGGATTTTCTAAAAATCGTCCTTTCTTCTTCATGTATTAAAGGGTGTTAGAACACCGACAGCTATGGAGTCGCTGTGAGAGCGACAGCAGTCATATACTTGCTCCACGTGAACGAGTGCTGCCATTGGCGTCACTCTACCAAGCTGGGCCTCCCATGTGGGTTAGACCCGAAGGCGGGACCTCAGGAGGAAATCCGGACACCCCTTTATTTGTCTCTCTTGCTCTTCCCCATGCTTGCTCCTCTGCGCACCTGTTTGAACTTTCTGTCTGTTGCAAGTGACCTTGTTTTTGGGCTCCATGGTGGCTCAATCACTAATGACATATTCAGCTTTCTGAACATGTCAGACATGTTTCCTTAGAGACAAGGAAAATTACCAGAACACAGTTCAAGCCTCTTCCTGATACCCAGGAAATCGTCCCTTTCCCTAACCACGAGGTTGTCTTCGTTAAGAAAGACCTCAAACAGAAGTTTGTGGGCAATTTTGTTAACATTTACATGGTAAGCCCCAGGGAAGGCAGGCTGTAAATCTTGTCAATTGCTAGGAGGAGAGTAGAGAAGGGGGCAAGCAGCTGTTTGCTATGGTGGATATAAGTCGGTCACGTGGTAGGGGTGGGAGCTTCAGAGAAAGAGGAAGGAAGCCCAAAGCACCAGAAAGAGCACACCAGTTCCAGTCTTCATAAGCAATCGTGAGAAAAAGGATGAGGAACCAGCTGTACCTTTCTGAGTTAGGATTCAAAAGGATGGAAGACCCAAACCAACCTTGTGATGGCTTGGCTTGAAGGAACTACACTGGAGAACATGAATTCTGGAACTAACTGGGGACCTCAGCTTGGGCACCTGGGAGCCCCTCTAGGGTCAGGTCTCTTGCCAACCCTAAAGTGGCTCCCTTAACTAAGAATTGTGGTTCCGTGCTCCCCTGTCCAACCTTCCTTTATCCCAATCCTCCTGTTTTCCCAAGGCCCGACCTCCTTCCCTTCTAACTTTTCTCTCCCCATCTCCCCTTACCCCCATCCCACCCCACCCCCAAGATCCCAATTTTCTCCCCGGCAATTTTGTCTACTTCCCTTAGCCAAGAGGATAACTATAAGTTTTTCCTTGGGTTCCCCTTCTTACTTAGCTTCTTTAGATTCACCTATTGTAGACTCCGTGACCCTTATTTATGGCTAGAAACCAATTATGAGTGAGTACATCCCATGTTCATCTTTTTGGGTCTGGGACACCTCACTCAGGATAGTGTTTTCTATTTCCATCCATTTGCATGCAAAATTTGAGAAGGGGCCACTCTCCTGGGTTCTGTGCTGGTGAGGGGCAGGACCAGTTCTGCCGAGGGTTGCAGCCAGTGAGGGGTGGGGCCAATTCTGTGTGGGCGGCGGCTGGGGTCAGGGCACCCTCTAAGCCTTCATTGGTAACAGGAGCCATCAGGACATCAACCCAGTCAACCCATGAGCTCCAGACATTGGTCTTTGCAGCAGCCCAGGTCCAGACTGTAGTAATAAGGGGCGGCGGGGCTGCATCCCCAGCACCCCGGCAGCCTGGCTAGCTTATGCTCCGAAATAATTACACACAAACTGTATTCATTTAAACACTGCTTGGCCCATTCTCTTCTAGGCTAATTCTCACATATTAATTTAGCCCATTTCTAATCATCTGTGTGTAGCACCCCAAGGTGCGCTTACCGGGAAGTTTCTAGCCTATGTCCATCCTGGGTTGGAGCTTCATCCCGGGAGCGGGGCATGGCGTCTCTCTCAGGCGTCTGCTCCCGAGAGGAGAGCTGTCGAGACTGAGCTCACTTCCTGTTCCTCCCAGCGTTCTGTTCTGTTTACTCCTCCCACCTATCTTCTAACCAATAAAATGGGCCAAGGCAGTTCCTTTATTAGCCAATGACCTTCCTCCATCACCAGACATCACCATGGCCTCCGAGTGCCACATCAAATATGCCTCTCTCTACAGGACATGAACCAGTCTGTCTCCCTCGCTCTCTTTCCCATACCACAACATACATTTACCCACCATAATAGTGCCTGACTATCCTGTACCACAATGCACTGAGTGGGCCCATGTTTTCTCCTCGGTGCCTGGGGCAAACCGCCGGTTTTTATATTTATTATGACTCTCTATTGTACTTTTTTCTTTTGATTTTGTTTATTGAGACAAAGTCTCACTATGTAGCCTGGAACTCACTATGTAGACCAGGCTGGTCTCAAACTCATGAATCTACTTGTCTTTGCCTCCCAAGTGCAGAGATTAAAAGTAGATTCTACCACATCTGGCTTTTGGAATTTTAGATGTTTATTTTGTGCATGTTTTGCGTGTGTGTGTGTGTGTGTGTGTGTGTGTGTGTGTGCACCATGTGTGCTTTGTGTCTGCAAATGCTAGAAGAGGTTGGTGGATCCCCTGGAACTGGAGTTAGTTACAGATAGTTGTGAGCCACCATGTGAGAACTGGAAATTGAACTTGGGTCCTTTGCAAGAACAAGTGCTCTTAACCACTAGGCAATCTCTCCAGCCCCTATTGCATTTTTCAAATTGACTTACAAGGACATATTAGTTACTAAAGATACAGATACTCCAGGATACTATTCATATTTTCCTGGCTTGTCGTAACTTTGGTGTGTTTATCTATATGTCTATATGCTAAGCACTAGCAGTTCCACCTAGCCATGTCCCTAGTCCTCAGCAGGATCTAGGTCTCAACACTTATGTATCTGTGCTCGCCTAAGGATACCAGTCATCCCTTCCCTATCACCACATTCCATACCACACCACCAAACAGTCCAGCCATTTCAATGCCATGAAAAGCCCTCCAGAGTGCCAAAGTTTCACCAGCCTTGTCTTCCACCACCATCATTCACAAATTTTCCCGTCACCCCTCCCTGAGCACCAGAACACGCCCAGGATCATCAGAGAAGCGTGAAGCATGGGAGATGTATGTCCTAGTGTGGAAGAGAAGGTGAATAAGCAAGAATATGAACAGTAGTGGGAGCTGGGTGGCTAATGGAAATGGACACCATAGACTGTTTGAATACTTAGTCCCCAGGCCTTAGAACTATTTGGCAAGACCAGGAAGTATGGCCTTGTTGAAGAAGTGTATCACTCCGGGAGCACATAAGAGGGTTGACAAGACTAGCTCCAGTACCAGTGTGCTCTCTCTGCCTCCTGAGTGTGGATCAAGGTGTGAGCTTAATTGTTCCTGCCACCATGCCTTTGCTCCACTATCGTGGACTCTAACACTCTGACACCCTAAGTCCAATTAAGCACCCTCTCTGTGTTGCCGTGGCTGTCCTGGAACTTGCTCTGTAGACCCGGCTGGTCTTGAAACTCAGAGATCCACCTGCCTCTTCCTCCTGAGGGCTGCGATTAAAGGTGTGTGCCACCACTGCTAGGTGCCTTCTTCTGTAAGTTGTCGTGATCATTTCTGGGGCTTCACTACAGCAACAGAAAAACAACTACGACAGAAGGTGATGGTTCTATGTAAACTGAGAGTGGAGGAGGGGTCCAGGAAGTCACTGGAAAGGCAACACGGGAGTGTAAGATTGGGAAGGACGGCCCACACAATCCTAGGGAGGACTCTTTCAGGAAGGGATGGCACATACATATGATGACCTTGAACAGTCAGGAAGCCAAGTGATGGAACAGACTAGCCATGGGGAAAGTGACAGAGGTACCATCAGCAAGGTAACTGGAGCAAGGGCAACAGGTTGTGCAGGCTTTTACACACCACTACAAAGGATGGCTTCAACTTTGAATGAGACAGCAAGCCATTTAGAGAGCATGATGAACTGTTTCCCAAGGTAGCTGCTAAAGCACATGACTCGGTGTTTTACAAGATGATCTTGCTACTCTCCTTTGCTGAGAAAATACACAGAGTATGAGGTATACATGCAGCAGAATGCTATCCAGCCTTTAACATGAAGGGACTCCTGCAATGTACACCACCTGAAAGAACTTGCAGAACCTTGGTACATAAAATAGTGGAGGTGTAGGCATATGAATCAGGCCCTCTAAGTGCTGGGACTGTCCTCCAACCCAAGCGACCACCATCTTGGGCAGTTCAGTGGCACCCCTTGCAAAAAGATCATTTGAGCAGGGCTTGTTGATGGTCTACTCCTCGTCAGAGGAATGGAGAGGGTCACAGGACCCTTACCTGACTATCCAGACACTCCACCTTAATTTCATGCGGCCCTGGCGTGGGGAGCAGGCTCTGCAGGAAGAGGACTGAAGGAAGAGGGCCCCATCTTTGTTGGGGGAAGGAGCACCTATACTCCTTACATTACCACTCCCAACGCTCTCTGAAGCCTAATAAATAGTTTCCCTAGAGTGAACTTTTACAGGATCGTGCCTGTTTGTGTCTGGGACCTTAGGAGAAGGGAAAGGGGTTTATGATCTTCAAAGAAGGAATTTTAATAATAGCAAGCTAGAGTGAGACAGGGTGGCTGGAGCTGGAGTTCAGTGCTACTGTACCTGCCTACCCTGCATGAGGCCCTGTGTTCAACCTCTAGCACCTGAAACACAAGCAACAAGCAAGGTAAACTCAGACACAGATCGTAAAGCTGTGGTTCCCAAGGACTTTGGGATCATGTTAGAGAACTCAGAATTTCACCTAAGAATAAGAAGTCCAAGAAAAATGTTGTAAAACATGGTGCCTGCACTTAACAGTGTATTTAAAATTGCTACAAGGGGGAAATATATGTGTCCTTACCATAAGAAAGAATACATGTTAATTAGCTTCCTTTAGCAAGTCTATGCTGTGCAACAATCTTGGCACACTGTAAATATGCATTACTCACACTGGTTAATAAAGAACTGATTGGTCTATATCTGGACAGGAAGAGACTGGGTGGGAGAGCCAGACTAGGAGGATGCTGGGAAGAAGGGTGGAGTCTGAGGAGTCCTGAGCAAGATGAAGAGGAAGCAGATGTACATGCTGTACTGAGAAAAGGTACTGCCACGTGGTAGAACACAGATAAAATGTGGGTTAATTTAAGTTGTAAGAGCTAGATAGTAAGAAGTCTAAGCTATCAGCTGAACATTTATAATTAATATTAAGTCTCTGTGTGGTTGTTTGGGAGATGCTGGTGGGATAGAGAAACTCCATCTACAATTCTATTTGTAGTTCAAGGCCTTAAATTGGATACCATAAACAATCCACTTCATTTGTTAAGTATAAACTATCCGTATAGTTGCCAAGTTTGATCCTTGATTGACATGTAAAGGCACAAACCCTGCCACAGGCTAACTGGAGGCTTTAGTCATGTGTCTAATAGAAAGAAAACAAACAACATGGTTTTCAGGTTTAAATTTTATTAAAGTAGAGTTAACAAGTTTGAGTTGTTTTTTTTACATAGGAAAAGGCCAGTCAATTTCAGGTAGTTCATAAAAAAAATAGCATTCAAAAAAAAAAAAACAGGTACAAACCCATAATTGGCGTTGTGGCGAAAAACAGCAATTTTAAAAGGTAGCAAAATCTAACCATGTCAGAAACTTTATAAACCAACAGTAGACTTACCATACAAATTACATTCAAACTCCAATATAGAAAAAAAGTAACCACAAAATTTGGCTACAGCTAATTGTTTCCAAAAAATCTTTTTAAAAAATTAACAGATATGACTATAAAAGTTTTTGTATTTTTTCTTTGCAAAGTAAAAAAAAGTTTAAATCTTTAATAAATGAAGACAAAATGATCCTCTTAAAATTTTTATAAATAGCTCTCAAGACATATATTACTCATCTGCTGTAATCTTTCTTTACCTGAGAGAGTTTCCCAGGAGCCTTTCTCCCAAAGAATTACCTTAAAGAGTTCTTCCATCATTTTGCTCACGTGAATGTGGTTACACTTATGCCGAAGTCTTTTTGGGCAAATGCATTCCTGATTTACCTGCCCTTCCCCAACTAAAACAAAATCAAATACACCTCTTTGGTAAAAGTCAAGTATCTTGGCCTTTCAAAATAACTGTCTCTGAATGATTCACTGATGGACAACATAAGAAGAGTGAGCTAAAGACCTAGAGATCAGCTCTCCTGTCTGCTGATGTTACCACGACACTAGAGAGCCCATCTCTGTAAGAAATTAAAATGTTTACTAGTTAAGTTACACCAAAAAAGCCCTTCAGATTCTAGGCCCAGGTGCCAACCTCATCTCCGATGAAGGAGGAGGGCCCAGCATCCTTTCTGGGCATTCAGTCTCATCTCTGAGTATAAGTGGTAGGCATTGGTATTCACACCGGTACACCAAAACAAGATTCTGCTAAGAAAGACAACAGAAGAAGAAAAGCCCAGCAAGTTTAAATATAGGCTCTGGAGCTCCCTTCCAGAGAAACGTGAAGCACCAATGATGGGCATCTGGCAAAACTTAAATAAGTCCATCATCTGAAAAAGGCAGAAGGTGACAGTTTGGGAAGGGGGCAATTAACACTACAGTGACGTCATCTGTGAAACTGGAAACATTGCCGTCATGTGGAAACTCCTGCTGGCCATTCCTTATGGGAATCAGAACCCCAAAGTCTCAATACCCCACACTCCCTCCAACTCCTTCCCCATCACAGTTACCCAGATATAAAACTTCCCCAAACCTCTGGAAAACAACTCATCTGCTGACTTCCCAAGAAGCCTGGAGCAGCTACCCTGCAGTACAAAAGCTTGACTCGGCAATGATTGGCAGGCTTTCCAAGGGCGAACATGGGGACAGTCTCTAGTCTCCAACCAGGTGTCGTGTCTAAGCAAGACTGCCAGGAGAATCCCCTCCTGGCTTAAGTGTTTTACTCATAAGAACAAGAGGGAGGGGAACACTACAGTGTCTAGCGCTCTGCTGCCAGGTCTGCCACAGTAGAGGGTCAGATCCGCAGCTGCCAGGCATGGAGTTTTATGGTCCTGTGAGCGTGGCAAGAAACAAAGAGCTGCTACCTTTAAAAGTTACTGGTGGATAAGGCAAGGTAACACTGCCGTTGTTAATTTGAAGCAATTGGCATACTTTCCAGTTTCTCAAGTGCAAAAAGCTTTAACAGGGGCCTTGAACCCACACATGGACTACCGCCTGAGTAGTTTCTGACCACGAGTGTCGACTTGCCATTTTGAGACAGGGTCTAGCTGGCCTAGGACTCACTGCTGAGATTAAAGGTTTAATTCTTAACATCTATCTTACTAGGAAGCCCACAAAACTCAAACGTAGCCATCTCACTTCTGACCATCAGCCGAACCCTAGCAGCTGAGAGTAAAGATGGGCGTGGCCAATCCTTCTCGTGGGAGACCTAGCGTCTGAAGGGGAGGGCACACACACACCCCACAACCACTTGGGCAGCTGGAAAATAAGTGGGACCTGGCCGGCTGACGGAGAAGCCACAGGGAGCTGCCGCTGGCACTGTCCTGTGTCTCCCTCAGCTCTTCTCTGCAGAGGAAAGGAGCCCGACAAGGACCAGCCCAGGAGTGTGTATGTGGCTTTGTCAGCTTGACCTTGATCCGCTATGAGGGCCAATTCAAAACTCAGACCCAGCTGCCAGACTCAACAGAGAAGATAGATCTTAGCAGGAGGAAAATATTACTGCTCCATCCCTACCTCAGTTCCCCTCTGCTTCTTCTCACAGGATGGGTCCTTCAGGCTGTTGCCATGGAGCTGGCTCACACTGCCCACTTTCTGAACCAGTCCCCATTGATGGGGCTCCCATTCCCATGGGGTTCACTAGATTTGTTTAGAGTTAGTGTATAGCTATATTGTTTGTGATTTTCAAGTGTATTTAAACTGCTGATCTTAAAGGGTCCTTGACCTATACAAGGAATTAGGATGACGTTTACAAACAAGGAAGGCATCCTTATTTGTGTGCCCTTTAAGACTAGATCTCAAACACTGTCAACCAGGCAAGTTCTTCAGCGAACCCTCCCCTATTATTTTCCCCTGGCACTTTAGTAAGTGGACACAGGAGTGAGGAGAAACAAGAATCCACATTTTGGCACATGGGAACCAGGCTTAGGTGGATCCCAATTCTGCCTGACTTGTTCAGATAGGCACAGAAAAGAACAGCTAGGCTGAGCCCTTCTGAGAGGTCTAGAGAGTATCTCTACTCTACACGAAAGCAGAATATGCCTCCACCAGTGTCTTCGACAGACTTGGCACTGGGGAATCTCCTAGACTACGAACACCAGCATTGAAAATGCATACTTGTGAGCACTACTTTCCAAGAGTAAATCTGAGAAATGCCTATGGATGGAATCCTCGGAGATGCCCTCAGCCACCTACCTCTGCATCTTAGTCCAGTTCCTCACTTCCACAGCCTGTCTAGCTCTGCCTGGTCAGCTCTGCTGAAGCTCCTCACTCCAGCCCTTCTACTTCAAGGAAGCCACGATGCTAGCACTGGGGGGCACACTGCAAGTAGGAAGGCCTGGTGGTAGAGGAGGATGGGTGGGGGCTTCCCGTAACACTCTGAGAAGGGTGTGACGAGCTGCAGCCAAGAAGCAGTGTTTCTGTTAAGATCCTTAAAGCATCCCTGTTAATAACAAGTAAGAGCTGAAATTCTCTGCTGCTCAGACAAAGAAAATAACATTGACTATAATCACATGAACACCACCATAAATAAGAGCCAGTTATTGCAGACTCAGACTGGGTAGGCATAAAGTGGTGGAGAATCCAACGGAGGTGAGATCAACTTGTGCTTTCACATTATTACAAAGATTACCCCGAAAAGAATGAACAACCTCTGCCAAGGGCAGAGGGGAAAGGCCCTAACTCCCAGCATCAGGACCTCACGGGAAAATGCTGCGGCAGGGACACAGGGTCGTAGTCTGAGGGTGGAGGACCTTCCTCTTGTCCTCTACAAACAGGGAGCCGTGAGGGCTTCAGGAGGCAAATGTGAGTGACAGAGGTCAAGACCCACCTGAGGGCTAGGGCCTCAGGGGTTTTGTTTTTGCTTCTTTATACCAAGTATGAGAATGACAGGCTATACAAGGCTATTTTCATCCCTGTGATGGATGCTGTGTCCCGAGTTCTGTTCTGGTTAAAACACAAGAAAAACAGCAACAGAACTTTAGCTACCACATAGGGGACAGCATAAAGAACTAACTGCACCTATCGGCTTGGCTGAAGATTTCAATTCCGGCAGGTCAGACTGCACACTGAGGAGCTGACTGGGCGACTTTGCTTGTTTTTGAGAGTGTTGTCAGACCCGGGGAAGGTAACCAGAGAGCATCAGCTTTTCCCAGGGCATCAGCTGCTGCTCACAGCCCCTGCTGAGCCAAGGGGCACTTGGGCATCCTCACACCGAGAACTGCCTGGAGGGACAGCAAAGAGGGGCCACCAGGGTCCACAGGTAGAGTATCACACACATCCAGCAGGAGGCCATCTTGACCCAGAAGGTGGACCAGCTCCCAGTGAAGAAGGTCTCAATGGTGGCATTTTCATAACTGTTGAGGAAAGGACACAGGTGTGGTGAGAGCGGAAGAGAGTTCCTCTGCTAGGCACTTCCTGCCCCAAGCAGCCGCCAACTTTCTTAGCAATTAATGGGGCTGTAAGTCGTATACATTTTAAATGTATCATTTGATGACTTTTCAAAGACTCACAGGCTTGTAGAGTCATTGCTACAATCAGTTTGAGAACATCGCCATCTCCCCAGACATCCTGTATCCCTTAGCTGCCCCCCCCCATTCCCACTGTTCCCCATTCCCTGCATTCGTTAACTATTTCCTGTCGGTAGGATTTGCCCTAAGTCAATTCATGTAAATGCAGTCATGTGGTCTCTTATAATTGGCTTTTTAAACACAGCAGAATTGTTTCCAAAGTTCTTGGTGTTGTACCATGTATCAGCACTGAGTCCTTATCTGAGATGCCTAGGACCAGATTTTAGAGTTTTTCACCCTGAGATATTTACATGGATGTTATCAGTTGAGCAAGTGCAAAATTGGAACTAGGAACCCTCCCATGTCATGTTAGATTTGAGAAGATATTGGATTTCTGGGTTGGGGATACTCAACTGTATGTCACTCATTTTATTGATACACAGTATTTCATTGTTTAAGAATAGCACACTGTTTCTCATCAGGTATGGACATTTGAGCTATCCCAGACCCCCAGACCTCTGTGTTGTTATGAATTACTATGACGTGAGCATTTGCCTATATTGGTATTTTTTCCTTTTTGTCTTAGATCTTAGGAGGGAAATTGCTGGATTATACTATGATCTTTGCTGAACCTGCAAAGAACTGCCAAACTATTTTTCAAACTATTGCCAAACTGTATTTTCAAATGTGGCTTCTGTTGTAGGACATTTGTACACTGTGACGATGTATTGTTGTGGTTAGCTTAGTGAAGAGCTGAATGGACAACAGCTAGGCAGGAAGAGGGTACTTAGGACTTCTGGGGACAGAGAGGACTCTGGGAAGGAGAGAGGCGGGGACAAGCCAGTGAGACTCTGAAGAAGTCAGACATATGGTACAGAGCAGAGGTAACAAAGATTAATAAAGACAGATCAATCTGAGTTATAAAAACTAGTTAGTGTGGCCGGGCGGTGGTGGCACACGCCTTTAATCCCAGCACATGGGAGGCAGAGGCAGGTGGATCTCTGTGAGTTCGAGGCCAGCCTGGTCTACAAGAGCTAGTTCCAGGACAGGAACCAAAAGCTACGGAGAAACCCTGTCTCGAAAAATCCAAAACAAACAAACAAACAAAAAACTAGTTAGTGACAAGCCTAAGCTACAGGGCAAACTTTTATAATTAATAGTAAGTCTCCATGTCTTTATTTGGGAGGCAGGCAATCTAAAGATAGCCCCACAAGAAAGCTTGCTACAGGCTTCATTTTACATTCCGAGCAAGATGGAAGGACAGCTCTGGTTTCTCCCTAGCTTCTCAGATGCTCCAAGTCAAAAATTCCTCCAGGAGTTTTCAAATGATCACTTGGAAACATCAAAGTCCACCCCGCCCTCAGAAGAATGTCCTCCAGGAAGTGTTTTCTTACCCTAGGTTCTAGACTGTGACTCCTGGTCCATGGAATCCCACTCCCCAGAACCCACCACTACCTGACACAGTGCAGGAGTTTGGGTCACAGTCTGTCTCCTACTAGAGTATAATCTCTGGTGCTTACATCAGTATGGCACATGAGAGCCACACAACACCTATTAACAAACACAGGGATGCAAGCGGAAGCCTGAGTCTGTACAAAAAGCATAAATCTCCATGTAGGAATCAGATCCATTAGGCATGGGCAAATTAAAAACTGGAAATAATAAAACATACGTATTTTGAAGTAGGAAACACCCCACTATATTAATCTTTCTTAAGATAACCTTTCATCTGTTACCACTAGGGTTCTCCAGACTCGCCAAGTGGAATTAGCCCTTCCCGTCTTGTGTGGTTTCTTTCCCAGTACAGAGATGGGACTCAAGGCCTCTCACACGGAGCTCATGCTCTGCCTCTGAGCACCCCCAGCACCTGCCACTTCTTAACTGCAGTAAGCAGTGGGTGTAGGAAAGGTGCTGTTCCACCAGGAAGAACGGTGAGCTATCAGTTACAAAGGCTGTGGGCGCAGTGAGAGCTGGACAAGAGCTGGACTACACACTTAGAGAACCACACTGAACTTGGGGTTCGTTTCTTTGGTTTTGTTTTGTTGCTTCTCAGACAACTATTTGACTCGATAGATAAATTTACTCTGAGCTTGGCTTTAAGGCATTCAAATGGGACACTCACTGGAACCAGCTGGTCAAGGTCATCATCACGTAGAGGGAAGCCAGCAAGAAGACAAAGTGGAAATAGGAGTAGCTGTAGACGGTGCCTTTCTTCTCGTCATAGATGACCCGGGGGCCCTCCTTGACGTTCTGCTGCTCTTCAGTATCTGCAGATGACAAAGGGTGTCAAGGGCAGCGGTGAGCCCTAGGGGGAGCACTATAGCAGCTCCTGCTTGTACCTTTTCATCCTAGATGCTGCTAAGTGGAAACAGTACAAACTCCACCTGTACCTCCGTCACCCTAGGAAATTCCTTGACTAGACAACGTCAACAAATACGTTAATTTAGTAAGGCAGAAGAGAGAACTCTTAAAGACATAGAGACTATTAGAAGCTTAGCAGGAGGGTTACCCATGCGCTTTCAAGCCCCCAGGACTTTCCCTTCTATGAAGAAAAGCAAGTAGATGAAAAGAAATGGTACCCAAAGGAGGTATAGGGACCTCTTGATATTTTCTTATCATTCCTTTAAAAACAGTACACATACTGTACTTTTTTCTAACTCTTACTTAAATTAGACATGAACCAGAATCCACAGCAATTCCCCTGCCAGCTGCCAACAAAACCAAACGCAGCGGCCCTTGAGGAAGATGTAAGAAGTATATAAACAGTGAACCAGCTTTGGATGAAGTGTGGTTTAGGTACCAACATAGTGCCCGAATTGCAGATGCTTACAGAGAGAAATCCCGGTCTGCAAGGCCACGGTCAGGCATAGACGAGAAATGCTGCACTTACCCTCTCCATCTGGGCCGAAGCAAAAACAGCACCGGGCTACCTGTGAGAGCAAAGGCAATGGAGTCAGACGCCTGTGTTCATGTCCCTAGCACTGAAGGCTGCCCACACGGCAAAGCGGCTATCAGAAGCACATGCTGGCATCTCAAAAGGTTTGGCTAAGTATCTGTCCCAAGATACACTGGGTACAGTAAGAGGGAATACCTTCCTGGGCATGGGGATGTCCTAGCTAGGTACTCCGGGAACAAAGCCTGTGTACCAGCTCCTTTAAGCATAGCTTCTGCTGCAGAACTGCTTTGTCCTGTAGCAGCCCTTTCTGGGCATCCTCCGTGGAAGGACTGATCATGGAAGGCAAATAAAGGCCCAGCTAACAGGCCAGCTAGGACTCTGGGGCACCATATATGTTTGGGAACATGCCCTGGGGCTAATCCAGCTAGGACTCTGGGGCACCATATATGTTTGGGAACATGCCCTGGGGCTAATCCAGTTTATACTGCCCTTTAACTTAATCTAGACTCTGTCTAATTCTGTCACCTTCCTCTCCCTTCCTCTCTTCTACGTGTGCTGACCCCTCATAAATTACCCACTTGAGCCACTCTGCCTCAGTTTCTACTTCTGGGTGGCTGAAACATGCAGCAAACAAGCTGAGGACCTTACTTGTCTCACACTTCCTAGTGGCTCGTTCTGCTGCTACCCATCAATTCCGCTCCTGCCTAGGGGCTGGGACTGGGATCCCAGTTGAGGATGCTGAAAAGGGGCAGGTGAAACAGGAAGCCAGCAATCTAGTTTCAAGACAGAGCTGGGATACATGCAGAATGGAGACCTTGGGATCTGTGATTCACAACAACAGCTGGCATGTGGTATTCAGGGGGCCGAAGCTAAAGAGTGTGGCATGGGAACTGGAGAAAGCTGCTGAGCAGGGGTGCTGCTGCTCCTGACCTAGCACCCAGGAGGCAGAAGAATCCCAAGTTCAAGGCTGGCTTGAGCAATGTAGTGAACTCTAGGCTAGCCTGGGTGTCACAGCAGATTCAAACCAGCTTGGGCTACACAGCAAGATCCAGACCAGCCTGTGTTATGTAGTGAGATCATTTATTTTTTTATAAAAATAGAAACAAAACAATAAAAATAAACAGATCAGACTGCTGAGCTGACTGTAGACACAAATAGCTGGGACACTAGCTTTTTCAGAACAATTTGAATTTTATATCCTTTTTCTTACTTGTTCAGAACAAGAAGCTCAAAGAAAATGAAATGAAATTATCTAAGCTTTATTACATAATCACAGAGAGACTGAGTAAGAAGCACAGAACATGCCAAGACTGCCTGGCCCTTGCTGTCTCTAGTGGAAGACAGCTGAACTACAGAAACCAGAGCATCAGCCTTTCATCCACCCTGTTCCCACTCAAGGTCAAGCCCTTGCCCTTGCTCCTCCTTCAACTCCACAAGACTTGGACCGTGTGAGGCGGTCTACAATTCACCAACAGCAGTGGGCTCACTTTAGTCATGCTGAGGTCCTGTTTCTCTTGAAGCTTAAGTTACCACAGAAAATACCAGCTCGGATTTTCGAAGGTATATCCCAGGCAACTCTACTTGGGATCATGAGCCCACCTGCTCAGAGGCAAATGGTGGGCAGCTTCCCTCCCAAAGGAAAAGAACAACATACTCTCTTAAATCTAACCTGGGACTTGCTGCTGTTTGAGATTGAACCGTTCACAATGGGGACATTGAGACCATAACGTCCAACCCTCAGCAGGTGGCCACCCAGTCAGTGTGAGAACAAAGGAGCAAAGGCTTCTGGAGGAAGGGACAGCAGCGACCTATTCAACCCAGCACAGTCTTCCCCTGTGAGTGACAGGAAGCGCTGGTGAATGACACTGGCAGAGTAACAAGCCCTCATTATGGCTCCCTATCTCCAGGTCAGGGGCTGGAAGGGGCATCCCAGACAGCCAGCTGCAGAGCAAAGTGCCAAGTAAACGCTATTCAAATGGAGCCAGTGGCCAGATGCCAGGCCAGGCCAGCAGCAGGGACCAGGGACAGCAGCTGTGCTCCTACGCAATGTGCTGTCAAGAACATTTACCCTGGGGCCACATCCTGAAAAATGGAAATCTCCTTTCTATAAAATGCAAAGGACAGCCCCTCACTGGGCTTTTGTGAGGACTTAAAGGACACACGGAAAGCTCAGAACAGCACCTGGCCAGTGCTAAACAGCTTAGCCAATCACTGAGCTGCCAGGTCCTTACCAATCCTGGGGTCAGGCTGTCTTGTCTTAACTACCCTGTAAGTTTGAGTCTTCTGACTATGGTTTATGGTTCATTAAGAGCTCCAGATAAAGCTCTTGAAAAGGAAATAACAGGGCTTTGTTGACTGATGGTCTGTTGCTGGCTCCGTCCTCCCATCCACATGCTGTGAATGGCCTCATTGGTGTGTTTACAGTTCTGAGGCCTGTGCTGAAGGACACACGTGTGAAGGCACTGGCACACAACTGAGGTGTCAGTGTCTGCTGCTGGCTCCGTCCTCCCATCCACATGCTGTGAATGGCCTCATTGGTGTGTTTACAGTTCTGAGGTCTGTGCTGAAGGACACACGTGTGAAGGCACTGGCACACAACTGAGGTGTCAGTGTCTGCAGGGCACGTGCAGTTCCCTCCCTGTCTTCTCTGTCTTCCTACAGAGCTGCACGGCTACGCTCTCTACGGAGAATACCCATGGGTGTCAGACAGGTGAGCAGTTTAAAACAAAAAGAACATCTGTATCCTGTTACAGCCGAAGAGAGTAAACAAGGAGGAGCTGAACAAGCTTCTGCTCAGACTGGGGGTGGGTGCCAGGGTAACAGGCAAGAGGCCAACACTGGTGATGGAAAATTTAAGAATTCTTTCATTTTAATACACAGGACAATAGTGCTTTTTCTATACAAAAATCTTATTCTTTTTCAGACCGAAAATAGAACCATAAATTCCAAAAAAAAAAAAAACCTAAAAAAACACCAGCACAATGCAAAGTAAAAATGAGTTTTCTTACTGGCTATAGAAAGCATAACAAGGGCAGGTCCCATGACCTGCAGTAGATGGTGAACACAAAGCAAATTCAGTGGCATCTCTGGAGATGTGCTGGCTCATAATGCTTTGCTTGGGCATTTTCTACCTTGCTTGTCTTTTGCTTAACTGTTATGGTTTCTGATTTTATGTTTGTATGGGTTTAATGTGTGTGTGTCTGTTTGAACACACATGTGTGTGCATGTGTGTCTCTGAGTATGTGTATATTTATGTGTACATGTGCCTGTGTGTGTGTGCCTGTGTGTGTGTCTCTCTGAGTAGGTGTTTAAGTGTTTCTTGTGCTTCTTCTATTTCCCCTTTTTGCTTAGTTTTGTTTTGCTTTGCTTTTCAATTGGCCTGTTGTTTTCTAAGGAGAGGGAGAAAGAAGAATGGAGTTCGATGGATGGGGATGGGCTCTGGGAAGAGACAAGGGAGGAGAAACCATGGACAGAATAAACTGTACAAAAAAAATTATTTTTTGCTCTTGAGTTTGGTTGGTTTTTGTTTGCTTGTTTGGTTGGTTGGTTTTGGTTTTTCAAGAGAGGGTTTCTCTGTGTATCCATGGCTGTCCTGGACCTTGATCTGTTGACCAGCCTGGACTAAACCTCAAGAGTCCTCTGCCTCATGGGTGCTAGTATTAAAGGTAAACACCACCACTGCCTGACAAAATTGATTAAAAAAAAAAAAGACACTAGCGCACAAAGGTTGTCCTGCGAAAGGGATCTGAGCTGGAGCAGGGAAAGGGAGGGAGGAACTTACTTCCAGTTCAGGAGCTCCGTATCGCCTCTGCAGAGCGTCCGAGCTCGACCTCGTGGTTGATGTCAAACTAGGAAGAGAAGTCAGAGAGCACAGTGAGAAGCTGTCATGTGGAACGGAGGGGGCGCTGCCTGGCTGAGGCTTACTGTGCCCACAGCTCTGGTGCCTTCGTGCAAGCGCATCTGCCCCCTTGTCTCCATCTGGGGTTTAACTTTGCATAAAGCTGTCTGGGGGGCAAGGGTATGTCTGAAAAGGATGTGCTGAGCATGAGTTGTCTTCCTCCCTCGCTCTTACTTCCTAAGTAATAATATCTTACATAATTTACACTGTGTCAGACATGCCGTCTAGAGACAGCCTAATATATGAAGGATGCATGCAGATCTTTCGTAAAAATAATACTTACACCATGTTATATGCAAGGAACTTGATTTGGTATTTGGGGGAGGAGGGCACTCCTGGAACCAACCCCGCACCAGACACTGAGGGAGGAACACAAGCTACTGTGATATTCCATTTGTTATCCAAGCTTGTTGGCTGATTCTACAATGTTCTTTTTATGTCCACAGTATTAGATCATTTCATCCAGACACAAGTTTGCTGATATCTCTGGTCTTCTATCTTGGTATTCAGCACGGGTCCTGCTGCTCCTTGCTTAAATGCTAGAATCACTTTGTAATTTCACCTCTCTCTCTCTCTGTTGAGTGTGAGTCTTACTTAGAGATCACAGTTACGGGAGGACCCGGAGGAGGCGAGAGAAAAGCAAAGGGCAGCAGAGCGATACTTTCCCTCTGAAGTTTGTTAGAGGAATTACTGGCCTGTATTTTTATTTTTGCTTTTTTCCCCCTTTAAATCCAGGCGATGCAGCTCAGTTAGCAGAGTGCTTGCATAGCATGCTCGAATTTGTGGGTTCAGTTCCCAGCACCACATAAACTGGGTGAGATCATACAGACCTGTAACCCCAGACTTGAGGGAGTGGCTTGAAGATCTGGCATTGAATTCAAGGTCATCCTTGACCTCACAGTGAATCTGAGAGCAGACAGTAGACCCTGCCGCCAAACGTTCCCATCCTTCCCTCCACATGAAGAGGTAAAATGATATGTAGGACAGACTCGCAAAGGTAAAACTATCCACTTGTCCTCACATAAGAGCATGGAAGCACTTTACACAAACCAAGACACTCAGCATCTAGCCTGACTTTATGCACTTATTTCGATAATTCCTGAAGGCCCTGAGTGCTGTATGTGGCAAACCCTGTTCTGAGTGCTAGGGGCTCCTCCATGAGAATGGAGCTACCCTGCCTCACACAGAACCAAGCTTACAAGGACACAGAGGGTGACTGCCGCTGCTCAGGAAGCTAGGCGGCTCCTAAGAGACAGGCAGGAATCAAGATTCATGTCCCCAAACCAACCTCAGGAGGTGGCAGAGGCTTGTGTGTTTGCTCTCAGTCTCTTGCCCGAGGAGAACAGAGATCAATGAACTACGGAGAAGCAATAGATCCCTAGCAAAGAGGTCCCCTGGGACCCAGACCCTAACCCTCCATGCCTCCACTCTACTTCCTGACTCAAGACAAACCTTCCCAGTGCACTTCCGACTGCTGCATGCCAAGTATGCTTTAGTACAGCAGGAAGTTTCGGCAGGGAAACCCAAATTTTAATTTTAGTGTGACATCAGTATCTCAAGTTGTCAACTGAAAACTAAAGAAGAGTCTTTGGAGCATTGTAATAAATACTTCATTTTATAAATTATTTGGAATAAAAGTTTCAGAAAGACAAAACTTTTGAGTCAAGGACCTTTGCCACCTCATTCACCCTCAGACAGCACTAAACCAGGAAAGGCTTGGCTTCTCCGTCTAACTCCTTACACCCAGACCAGCCCTAGGGACCATGTCTTCCTATATGCAGAGAAGATACAGCTGCAGTATGAACCTTTTCCACAAAACTCTTGAAAATTGCCAGGCTGTGGTGGTGCACGCCTTTAATCCTGGTATTTGGGAGGCAGAGGCAGGCAGATCTCTGTGAGTTTGAGGTCAGCCTGGTCTACAGAGTGAGTTCCAGCACAGCCAGGGCTGTTACACAGAGAAATCCTGGCTCAACAAACAACAAAACCAAAACCAAACTTCTTGAAAATTAATGAAAACAATGGTTATGCAAGCTCTTAAAGCCTAGAATATTCTCTCTCTCTCTCCCCTTCCAATCTGTGTCTGTGTGTGATGTGTGTGTCGCTGTGCGCATGTGAAGGTCACAGGACATCTTGGGTGTAAGTCCTTACCCGTCACACTTTGAGACAAGGTCTCATGCTGTTCCAGGTCTCTTGTTGAGCTTCTAGAAATTCTCCCATCTTCCCCAACTCCCCATCTCATTGGAGAAGCACTGGGGTTATAGACACATGCTGCGTCTAGCTTTAGGAATTTGAACTCAGGTAGCTATCTCCCCAGCCAATTAATTTTATTTTTTTATTTTGAGGCACAGTCTTACTATGCAGCCCGTGCTGGTTTGAAACTCACTATGCAGTCCATACTACCCTGGAGCTTATAGACATCCTCCTGCCACAACCTCTTGAGTGATGGGAACAAGGGTAGAAAGATTGACAGCAGGACCGAGTGATGTGATTTTTCGCCACTGAGAGAATAGCTAAGGCAGCATAGCTTGTTCAGGGTCTCTGGATCCCATCCACAAAAACCCAAGTTCCTTATAATCATTGACACAATCACCAAAATACTGCCTTCCTTCCCTCCTCACGAGAAGCCATTGCAATACTCCAAACTCTGCCATATTGTCAGAACAGCGCACGGTGACAAGCCTATGATGTTCTCATGGTGCTGCAATCACTGATTCGTGGCTACCAAAGACCAGCATTCCGTGGGAGCCAGGGAAGGCTACCCCATGCTCCTGGTGCATAGCCATGAAGAGTTCTGGCTAGCTGCTGAGGTAGTGGCAGGATTTCGGAAATTAAAAAGCAAACCACGACCATTCCTTCCTTCTTAAATCAGAGTGGCGGGCCCAGAACAAACAGAAATAACACTCCTCTGCAATTAGCCATTTTTCTCAGCTGAAGTCAGCCTTCTTTACCAGAACATCATACCAGCCTTCTTCCACATGGTGTGCTGGGCTGCTGTGAACAACCAGGAAGTTGCTTAGCTTTCCCACTTTTATATTCAGTGGGCATTTTCCTAGATGGCTTAAATACTAACGGGTTATTTTTTTTCTCTTAAGCATAACTAACATGAGAATAACTAAGGACCACTTTACAACACTAACGCTTCCTAATAGTCTAACTGTGCAGGTCACCCAGCTCAGGACCCGCCTTAGCAATACCATCTCAGGCCATCGCTGGGGTGGTTTCTGTCACATCCATAGAAAGCAACTATAACAGAAAGTGTACCAAAAGAGTGGGCTATTGCTGTGACAAACCTGACCATGTTTTTCCTAGGGATGGTGGTGAAGCATTTGGAACTGTGGGCTGGAAAGGTCATTAGTTCTCAAAGCTTGGCTGATTAAGATGAGAGGGCCCAGCCCATTGTGGGTGGTGACATCCTGGGCAACGGGGTCTGGGTAATACAAGAAAGTAGGCTGAGCAAGTCATGAAGATCAAGTCCGTAAGCAGCATTAGTCCATGGTCTCTGTTTCGGTTTCTGCCTCCAGGATCCTTCCTTGAGTTCCTGCCCTTTATGTGGATTATAAGCTGTAGGTAAAATAAACCCCTTTCTCCATGAATTTGGTCACTGTCTTAAGTTATGGCTTCCATGCTGTGATAAAACACCACAACCAAAAGCAACTTCAGGAGGAAAGGGTTTACTTTGGCTTACAGTTCCTCATCACAGTACACTCAGACAGGGCAGGAGCCTGCAGGCAACAGCATATGCAGAGGCCATGGAGGGCGGCTGCTTGCTGCCTCATTCTTGGCTTGCTCATTTGCCTACGCAGGGGTGGTTCTGCCCACAGTAAGCTGGGCCCTCCCATATCATTATCAATAAGAAAATGCACCACAGGCTCGCCCCAGGCCAGTCTGGTGGGGACATTTTTTCAGTTGAGGTGCCCTCTTCCCAGATGACTCTCCATCTAGGCAGCATGGTCATATTATCTATTAACAGTAATAGAAAGCAAGCCAGAACATTTGGAAACCAGGAGCCAAAATATATCTTTCCTCCCTCATGATTTTTTTGGTCAGGTGTTTTGTCACGGTGATAAAAAAGTAGTATCTACCTATCTATCTATCTATCTATCTATCTATCTATCTATTATATAACTATCAATCTCTCCACATAATCTAGCAAAGGAGGCTCAAGCCAATGGCTCGTAAAGCTGAGGCAGAGTTGCAGATGATACTCCATTCTTTAAGCGTACAAAGGACTCCGGGATCCTCCCCAGGCTGAGAACTTTAGCTGAACATAACAAAACAGCATTCTGAATATGAAGACTAAGGACGACATTAAGGACTTTCCAGTTGTGTCCAGTGGAAGCTGGACTTTGTTACACATTTCAGGAGAGGGTGGGAAGGCTGTACTAACTGAGCAAACTTGGAGGGAACCCTGGCAAAAGGGCCATGGTGACAGTCATCCTGGAGTCCTGGCTGGGGTGACTCTCCACACAGGTAACTCCTTGGCACCAGGCAGAGACTCTAGAGAGAACATGGCCCATGAAGCAAGGTTTGGACAAGACAACATAGAGCAAATTCTCAGGAAGAGCCTGGCAGTAGGACCTGGGCAGACACAGCGCCTAAGGAAGTATTTGGCAGTGAAACAAGGATCCCCAGAGACCACAGACGACGTAAGCAGGCCATAATTTCTAAGACCAAAATGTAACCCCAGACAATCCTGGGTCTTACACTAAGCACTTTAATTTCTTCTTTCTTTTCTTTTAATCTGCACACTACCTAGTATTCTAGCCTATATAATTTCCACCAAGAATTTAACTATCCCTATAATCATGTTCAAATAACAGCTTCTATCCAGACAGTGTGGCCTCAATGAGAGCATCCTCCAAACCCCCATGCTTCATCAGTGTAAACTCTGGAAACAGTTGAAAACCCCCAACGGCACTGGTGCCTTCCCTTAGCATCATGGCCTTTCTTCCAGGCCCTGTGAAGTCTGAGTTCAGTCCCCTTGACCTAGAAGCTAATCCATTTGTTTATAAGATCCTACAAGCTGACTCCTAGTGCTGCAGTGGTGACTACAGCAAGCATCTGATCTCCAGACCTACAGGAAACTGAGCCAACTGCTGAGAGTGCTCACGCAGTGCCGAGTGTGAAGGAAGCACCCTGTGTGCTGCTGCGCTGCGTCTTCATTCCAGGCCCCTATAGCACTGCGGTTTAATTACCAGCACTAATACCAACATTTGCTGCTGGCATTTAAACAGGATAAATAGCAGCTGTCAGCTTTGAAAATTGACATCTTTGGGGAACGTCAAACTACCCTCTGCCACCTCCACTGTGACGGCTCAATTCTCGGAGACTCTCTAGCTCAAAAATGATCTTTCTGGTTTTTCTTGTTGCTACAGTGCTAGGGAATAAATCTAGGATTTATACATATGAAACGGCAGGCAGATTCACTTCCACTTAAGCCCCAAATGAAAAGTGACGGGGGCGGTTTCAAAAGCAGATCCTTGAAAGGCTGAGAGTTAAGAATTAATATGCTAAGTCGTGGGGCCATTACACCCTTCATGGGAAATGGACCTGAATCTATCTTATTGGTGTGTGTTTGTGTTTGTGTGTGTGTCTATGTTTATACAAATGTTTCTGCCACTGAGCCAGACTCCCAGTCCTAAAAGTGACTTAAAAAAAACAAAACAAAACTAGGTTTTGCTAAATTGCTGAGGTTAGCCTCAAACTTGTAATCCTCCTGTCTCAGCCTCCCATATTAGCTGGGATTACAGTCACACACCAACATACCCAGTTGTAAAAGTGAGTCTTTACAACTGGAGAAGCAGG
Organism: Microtus oregoni; assembly: GCF_018167655.1. NCBI lineage: Eukaryota > Metazoa > Chordata > Mammalia > Rodentia > Cricetidae > Microtus > Microtus oregoni. The sequence goes on from NW_024543073.1 coordinate 23,051,909, forward strand.
GGGAAATTTTCATACTGTGAGTCGCCCCAACTGTCATCTATGCAGTGTGCCCTGGAGGACTCTGCTCTTCCCACGGACGGTCAAGCAAAGCTACACCTCTGGGCTAGCCTAGGAACAATCACTTCCCGCCCCAGCTTCATTAGACGCTGACTAACCTTCAAAAACACAGCATTTTATTCTGTTAAGTACCCTTACAATTCCTTCTGATAATATCAAAACAGATAAAAAGAAATCTATTTCACTACAAATAAACACAAAGTGAAACACCAAAGAACTAAAATAAAGGAAAACACTTGCCTCTAATGCTACTACAACCACAGGTTTCATCTGTCTCTTCCTGTGAGTTTCTGGGTTTTTTTTAATTGTTTTGTTTGTAAATATTTATGAGTATGAGCATTTTACCTGCAATTATGTCTGTGCACCACATGGGTACCTGGTGGCCAGAGTGGAAAGTGCATCTGATCTGGAACTAGGGTCTGAGGAGACTGTAAGCTGTCATGTGTGCTGGGAACTAAACCTGCCTCCTCAGCAAGAGCATCAAGTGTGCTTAACCACCGAGACTCTCCTGGGAATGTTTATAAACACAACTGGACTTGATATTTTGTAAAAGAGAATGAGTTATAAGCAGTTTAGTAATCTACTTCTCTCTTGACCTATCAATATTTTTGAGATTTTTGTTCATTTTTTATTAAATGTGTCTGAATGTTTTACATCCATGTCTCTCTGTACAGCATGTGTGTGCAATGTCCTAGAGCCCAGAAGAGGACGTCAGATCCCCTAGAGCTGGAGTTACTCCAGCTGTTAGCTGTCAAGTTATTGAATGGAAGAGCTCTGGAGGAACAGTCCGTGTGAACCTGCTGGCCACACCAGCCCTGCTCACCAACACTCACACGCTGGCCACCACACCAGCCCTGCTCACCAACACTCACACACTGGCCACCACACCAGCCCTGCTCACCAACACTCACACACTGGCCACCACACCAGCCCTGCTCACCAACACTCACACACTGGCCACCACACCAGCCCTGCTCACCAACGTTCTCACACTTTGGCTTTCTTTCTGCTGCTTGCTGTGATAAACACCATAACATAAAGTAACTTGGGGAGAAAAGGGTTTATTTCATCTTATACTCTGATATCAGAGCCCATCACTGAAGGAAGTCAGGACCAGAATTCAAGGCAGGAGCTGCAGCAGAGACCATGGAGGATGGCTGCTGACTAGCTCCTCACGGCTCGCTCAGCCTGCTTTCTAATACAACCGCCTGCACAGAGGTGGGATCTCCTCCAGAGGGCAGGACCCTCCCACATCAATCCTTAATCAAGAAAATGCACCCAGGCTTTCCCACAGGCCAACCCAATGGGGTCTCATTTTCTCAGTTAAAGCTCTTTTCCCCAGATTACTCTGCCTTTGACAAACAACTAGCCAGCACACAGCCAGTAGGAAAAGTGGTTGTATCAGGTATGGGCTCACCAGAAATGTAAAAATATTGAATACCCTCACTGTTTAATTTTGTATATGTCAGTGTGTACATGTAGAGACCAGCACGTCCTGGGTACCTTACTCTTTGAGGCAGGGTCCCTCACTGAACCTGGAGCTCACTGACTAGACTGCCTGGCCAGCAAGTCGGGATCCATCTGTCCACATTCCCAGCACCAGGCTAGCAGTGTGGGTCATGATCTGGAGATGCGAATGTGAACTTAGGTCCTTGTGCTTGCGTGGCTTTTCCTTTACTGACTGGGCCATCTCCCCAGCCTCAGCCCTCTCTGTTTCAGTATAGCAGGCACTAGGTAGACAACGGATGGAAGTAAATGTCAGAAGGCTCCCTCAGACATAAGGAAAAGACTGTCGCGTAGCACAGGCAGATTGCGGGTCAGTGCTGGTTAGAGAACCATCGCTTTAACTACATGGCATACATCCAAGCATTTTTGGCTGGTCACAGTTCTGAGCAAACACAGTCTGCAGTGTGCAGATCCTTGCTGGCCGCTTCCTCTCAGAGGATCTGTGGAGAGTGTGTCAATGTACTCAGACATTTTCTTCACCCAGGTTGTCACCACCAGGATTGTTCAGTTTCAACAAGAGGAAAATTATAATGTGCCCATGACAAGCTGAGTTTCTTACACATAGAAACCAAACACAAAACATGCTGAAGTAAAACCTCACTCTGAAAGGCTCCCACCGAAAGGAAGCTGCATTACCAGTGAAGTGCATACCCAGAATAGGTAACCAACCACTTACTTCTGTTCTTGACCTTTCTCTCTAGCAACCTCTCAAGTGTTTTTACAGTAGAGGCTCCTTGGCAAGGGATGGGAGACACCCTGCCTACATTACATGTTTCTCACAGACCCTGGAAGATGCTGCCTGGCCAGCTTCAGAGCACTGATGGTCTCAGCACAGGAGAGGAGGGACACTTCTGTCTTTACTTGACCATGCGTAGAACAACCAGGCTTTCTCTCCACCGATGATAAAACAAAATGCTATTTCCCTTGGATCAGAGCTTTGCCAGAATATTCTGGCATATACTATGTTTTCGTCTTCCTCACTATGTGTTTTATTCTTCAAGGATGCCACAGCAATTAATCTTCAATCATCTTTTAAACAAAGCATTGCTTCCATTTAATTTGCCCCGTATAATGTAGTAAAGCGTACACAGATTTCATGTAGGAGGCCACACAGCAACAGCGCTCTGTCACTTGTGGCTATTTCTCTCTTATGGACAGGGGCTGAAACAACTTTTTCTCTGTAACGTTAAAGCCTGTAAGCAGAACTTCAGTAGCCCTAGAGCTTACCATGAATACGCGATGCACACAATCAAGAGAAAGGTGCCCAGCCAGGTCACCATGTTTTCATCTCTACGCAGGTCTTGGCCGAAGTCAGGCACACATATGGTGACATTCTTCCCATGTTCATCTTGAACTTGAAAATACAAAGCAAGCACAGTCGTCACATTAGGAAGGTCTACTGTAGCCTACAATGTTCACCTGGGAAGATTCGGATTGCTCTGGCATGACTCCTCTCAATGCTGAGACCTTTACTCTGGGGCTTCCACTCTTCCCTCTGATTCTGCACGGCTGCACTTTTGCTAGTTCAGAACACTGCTCTCCCACATCTGCACATGTGAACACCCTGCACCCTCCGTGTTCCAGATATGTGTTCAAGGATGTGATGACTCAGGAGTCAGTCACCCTTACTCTTTTCCTATTTTAAGCAGAAAACAGTAAAAGTGAAGCCAGATCCATTAAAAAATATTATTATGCTTTCTTTTCAACTGGATCCATAGGCTCTAAAGAAAGGGCCAGAGCACAGGCCTCCTGGCGTGAACAACCCACTTAGAGACAGGGTCATGGGTGCCTGAAACTGGGGCTCCTAAGCCAGAGAAGACAGGTTACTACAGTTGGCAAGGGACACAGCCTCTTTCAGACTGTGACCTAGGAACCTCCTGAGGTAGTCTAAAAGTTTAAAGAAATAAATCTGGATATAAATGGCTGGATATAAATGCTCCTATAATATCCCTCACAGTTGCAATTGGCATTGTTTTAAAACACTGAGCTTCAATTATAAATATCCAGCTAGATCTGATTGTCAACTAGACCCCAAAACAGAAAAGTATATAAATCATTCTGCAAACACAGATTCTAAACAGGAATTATCACTGGAGTCCACCTCAAAAGAGTAAATATAACTGTGTCAGCTATGGTTTTAAAACCCTTGATTTTGGAGTTCAGTGGGGGAAATGATTTTTGTGAGATTGAACAAAGTTTAACATTTATATTCAGGTACTACTATTTAAAAAGTGTCTTACTGTTTGGGGAAAATATTTGCTATTTCAAAAGCCATTGTGAACAAAACCTCCATTAAGTTAAAACCAGAGACTAATACATAAGCAATCAGAAAAGGAAGTTTTAAGACCCCAGTCAGGATTGAGCTTTTTTGTGTACAATTAAACTCAGGATAAGCTATACTTACTATAAATAAGACCTCCAATTACTACTTCCTACCATCACTATGAAGACAAGACCTGAGCTGAGTATGGTGGCATGTGCCTATAATTCCAGCACTTGAGAGGCTGAGGCAGGAAAAGAGCAAGCTCAAGGCAGGCCTGAGCTATGTAGTGAGTTCCATGTCAACTTGATTTTATAGTAAGGCCTTCTCTCAAAACAAACAAGACAGATAAGTGCTTGCATCTAAATAATTACATTTGTTTTCTAAATTTAGCAACTATTTTCTATCCAATTAAGACTAAATTTACTTGATTTATAGAAAATCAAATATACCTAAACATTCACATTCATGCATCTGTTTGTATATGCATATGTAAATATGTGTCTATGTATACTTATGTATGACAAGTGATAGATAAAAAATATAATGAGCTAGAAAATTGATACAAAAATTTTGTTCATAAGGTTGGGGGCTCATAATATTATATTAGAATATAATACTACTTATGTAGGTTATAATCTTACTTTTGGCACATGCAAGTTGGTCCCAACACTTAGGAGGCAAGACAGGTGGATTTCTGTGGATTTGAGGCCAGCCTGGTCTACAGAGGGAGTTCTAGGTCCACCAGGATTATGTAACCTACCTTTAAAAGCTTTCAAAATAACCCCTGTAACCACTTTTCGCTAGTAACAGGTAACACCCCACAGAACTTGCTGTGTGTCAGCCACTGTTCTGAGTCATGCACACATCTGAACATTTTCACTGAGCTCTTAAAACCACACATACAACAGCGCCCCAACAGTCACGCTCCTTGCTCTGTGTTCTGTTGTCTCTGTAAAGGAATGTCATCTAGGACAGGCTTTGAGCTTCCCTGCCAGTCAGAGACAGATCCAGATCCAAACTGTGGTTTTTGGCTCCCTCACCTTCACGCTTTGTCCACCCCCTCTCACTGTCAGAGAATAACCTTCTGACATGGGAAAAATTAATAACTAAAAAAAAATCAAAACAAATGAAGCAAAACAAAACAAAACAAAAGACAACAGAATAAAATGAAGTGGTTCTTGACAAAGCAGAACAACAGAATGCAGAGGAGGCCCAAACACAGCTGGAAAGGTGAGCTGCTGATCTCTGGTCACGTCTTTTCTGCACAGCAGGAAGACTCAAAGATGCTGGGGGGTTAGAGAGGGGCTCAGTGGTTATTGGCTTGGTGGCTCCTGTTCCCATGCCAGGTGCCTCACAGTGGCCTGAAATTTAGCTTCAGGGATCACATGTCCCCTTCTGGGCTCCTGAAGCACCTGCACTCACACATGCATGCGCATATGTACACACATGTGTTTGTATACACACACACATGTGCACGAGTGAACACACACACACACACACACACACACACACACACAACTGAAAACCAAAATTTTTAAGAGCAAAAATTTCGTTTTTTCAGTTATTGGCTTTATTTCATTAAAAAGCCTAGATGATCTTGCTTCCTTGACTTATAGACTCCTCGACAGCTCAGGCTCTAGGGAAATGAAGACACATGTACCATCGGCACACACTCCTGAACAATGTTCCTTACCTTGCTCTTCAGGCTTGCTGGTCAGTGCTGAGAAAGTGAGGTATGTGACATAGCAGCTTATCAGCCCTGACTGCAACAGCCCGGAGTGTGGCTGTCCTGGAACAAGACACAGATGAAGACAGGCTTGAAGGCCCAGCAGCAAGATACAGGACCTTAAACAGGTTCCTTTCCCCATCGATGAAGCTCCTTAAACTCGTACACCCACCTTTACCAGCGAAAAGAATCTAATGATGTGTTTGTCTCAGAAAAAAAAATTAAAATTGGGTAAGGATATGCCTACTGATATACTATTATTTTTAAAACATCAACCTCTCCATAAACAATGCTTCAAAACCTGTAGCTATGCAACACAATGCCCAGACCCGTGGAGGTTTAATTGTATGTATGTATGTATGTATGTATGGATGGATGGATGGAAGGATGGATGGATGGATGGATGGAGGCACGCAGGCGCACAAGTGCCATAGCAGGTGTGGACGTGAGGAGGTCAGAGGACAACTTGCAGGAGTCGGTTCTCTTCTTCTACCTTGTCGGTTCAGGGATTAAATTCAGGTTCTCAGTCTTAGGAGGAAATGTTGTCACCCGCTGAACCATCTCTCAGCCCCCCCCCCCTGAAGTTTATAACAGTTCATAAATCACAAGATCAAAAGAAAATCAGCATCACTGTTTGGCTTAGCATGATAGACAGACAAATTTCACAGAACATGCACAGGTGTCCGAGGATTAGACAATCCACGAAGCACAATCACTTAGCTGTCGAGAAAACAAAACAAATCAAAACGACGACAGAATACTCTTGGCTACACTAAGTACAAGGCCTAGTCTAGGCTAAAAAGTAAAAGCTATGGGAAGTGGAATTCACTGGAAGAGGAACTTTTAAAGTTACAATATTTAAGTTACAACTTAGTATTGGAATCATTTAGGGTAACTACAGAATCTGCTGACACATGACCTCTCCTCGCTGAAAATTCCAACCATCTACTAACATGAAAGGATTCAGGCTTCCTTCTCGTTAAAATTCCTTCTTAAATTACTGTTATTCAATTATAATTATCAATAGAAGTACTGTAATAGGCTCTCACAATATTGCTTTTTGGAATAAGACATCCTTAGAACTAATGTGTTAAGCAAAATATTTCAAAATGCTCTGCCTCTTTCAGAAGGTAGCACTGCGCCCAAAGGAGCTTTTAGCCAGATTACTGATAGTTTGCTTCAGGAACTCTTTACTGATCAGTTGCAGATATTGGGAGGATAATCGCCACAATTTCTGTAATGCAGTAGAAAACTTAGTACAGATAATATCTTAGTCTTGTTATAATCATTTGCTACTACTCAGCTGCTTCCTCTTTCCTTGAAGGGGATGAGTTTCCCTAGCCCAGGCTAGCCTCCAACACCCTATGCAGTAAAGGCTGGCTTTAAATTTCTGATCATCTCGCTTCCATCTCCTAAGTACTGTGATCACAGGCATGCGCAAACATGCCTGGCTTTTCAAACCCACCGCGTGGAAAGGATTCAAAGGGGCTATACAGCTATTGTCCATATTTCGTTTTCCTATCCAGAAATCTGAATGGCATGTGTAGACTAGTCACTTATAGAGTAAGAGTCCCTCAAGAGACACCGGACTGGGTACACGTTTGTAACTCTGAAGGCAGTATAGCTTCAGCACACAAGGTTAAGGTGTGAGAGGTACTTTATTGATTTCACACCTCCACTTTCTAAGGTGCTGTCAACTCTGTCTCCTCTATGGCTCTGAAACAGCCTGAGCAAGGCCAGGCTCACACAGTTCTGCTGACTTCACTTGAGTAGACTCTGGTCATGAGACAAGAAACAACCAGGTAAGATTTTCTATTCCTGACTCATGAGCCAGGTTGCCCTCGGTTCGTAGCCACCTGCCTAAGACAATCCCAGAAAAAACCTCCTTCTGGGCTCCATCATTCAGATTTCACCAGGACACAACAAGCCAAATTTATAACTCTCTTGCTTCTCACAGACTAAGCCCATTCCCATGGAACGGCTCCCCATAGTGCACTCTCTCTCTTCCTACGTATTGCCTTAAGTTCAGATCTTTCTGGACACAAAGCAAACCTGGCCATCACTTCCAAATAACCATGGCGACTATGAAGATGAGACTTTAACATCCACAGGAAGTTAAAGAATGACTTGGGCTTAAAAAAGGCACCACTGTGTGTGTTCAAAATCACAAAGGAAAAATACATAAAGAAAAAAAGAAAACCCACGCTTACGATTCTGGACACAGGGCGAGATGGCTGCCAGAGAGATTAGCAGGCACAGGCCACCGTGCGCTCCCAGGAGGATCTTGTTGTCAGTGCAGCCATCCTTCTGTGTGTAAAACACGGCCATCAGAACCAAGCCCCCAACAGCGACAGAGTACATGATGAGCGTCGCCAGGGACAGCGAGGCGTACCACAGCTTATTCTTGTCAGTGCCTGCATTCCTGTTTCTCCAGGAAGGTGGTAGGGGAGGTAGGAGAGAGAGAGAGAGATATCAAGTCAGTGAAGGCTCCCATTCTCCAGAGATAAAAACATCCCTCAGATAGTGACTGACAGGATCAGGCCACATCAGGGACATGGGAACCATGGATCAGAAGACACCTTCAGCAACGATGGCACTCTACCCCAGCTAGAAAGTTCTCACAATCACGCAGACTTGACTTAGGCTTAGAGCTATCTCTAAACATGAGTTTCTTCTCCTGACCCAAGTGTGTTCAACACCTAAAGTGAACATCCTCCAGCATTACCCTGGCGCTCCCCACGCTGAATGCTAGCAGTGCTGGGGAAGGTGGCAGCAGCACTGGGGCATGAAGTGGGATTGGCTTCAAGCTCTCCCTCTCCCTCTCCCTCTCGTGCAGAGCCTGGAGCTTACACGCTCTCTCATTCCATGTGCTGCCAGCAGCTCCTCTGAGGCCACCTTCTCCTGGAGGGGAAACAGCTCCACTCCCAGGAGACTAGCCAGCCCCAGTTCTTTTCCCTATGTACTAAGAAGGGCCTGTATCAGGACCACTCTCCGAAATACCATGAGGAAATATTACAGTAAATAAAATCAGGGAAAGAGGGCTGGAGAAATGGCCCAATGGTTAAAAGCACTTACTGCTCTTGCAGAAGTTCTGGGCTCAATTCCCAGCATCCACATCAGGCTCACCATTTCCTGTAGCTCCAGCTCCTGGGAGCCCAAAGCCTCCAGGGGTAGCTGCACTCGCATGCACACACTCCCATAGAGACAATGCTCACATGTGCAATTTAATACATCTCTAAGTCAGGGAAAGAAAAGCTGTACTGGGGCTGGGGAGGTAGCTCATAACAGCTCGATTCCTGGTGTTCTCTGGACATCTACAAGTCCAGTCTACACGGAGTGTTCCAGACCAAAGGGTGGACAGTATCTGAAGAATGATAACTCATGTTGTCCTCTGGCTTCCACATACACGCACACATATGTTCACCCCATAAACATGAATATGCGCACACATATGCACACAAAAGAAGGAAAGGAAGGGAAGAGGAGGGGAGGGGAGGGAAGGGATGGTTTACTGGGATATACCATAAAGAAACTAAGAGAAGAACCTACTTTGCAGTTTTTATAGATATTAATAAAGGTATGAGTAAGATTAGTGGTGACAGAACTCTGTAGAAATTGTTCAGAACAAAGAGAAGGGCGTTTATAAAAGCTAAGCAAGGAGGACAGAGCAAGGGAGACTGGATGACTGACTGTCATCCACCTCATGATTCAGCTGCTCTTGGTGTCAGCCTCACACTCCCACAACCTCCAGAGAAAGCAGCTTGCCTAATGTCCCCACAGAGCTGGAAAGGGTTCAAGAAGCACAGCTCTGGAAGACAGCTCTGCCAGAGACAGAGAAAATAGGAAGGAAGGCTGAAATAATGACCATCACATTCCTGACACTAAATCAGGCACTCTGATGACCTCAGAGTCACTCCATAAGAAAGATGAACAAAGAAAACGAGAGAGAATAAGACATGGGGGGGGGTGGGAACAAAAATATACCGAGTGACAAGGAGACAAGGTGAAATACACACCAAAAGGTGAGCACTGCACTGCACAGGAGGGAGGGGCAGGCCCTGCTTGCTCCGCCTCTGGTCTTTGGGCTGTTAGCATGTGAGGGATTTCCGGTTATATTGGTAGCCCAGGTTAAGAGTTCAGCCAGAGCCTCTCCCGAGTTCTTCCACCTAGGCCCCACGTGAACCTTGGCAGATCACGATGATTCTGTGTTCACTTCCCTCCCCTCTAGCCTCCGAAAATGGCAACCATACTCTTAACGTTGGGAGAAAGAGAACACAAGCACCACAGGTGTTCTCCTCACCACGCTGCTCCACCCACACCTGAACCCTGGTCAGACCCAGCTCCCCTGGTCAGACCCGGCTCCATCCCCAGTGCGGGAGCACCCCACACCAGTCTCCTTAGCATGCCCTCGGCCCTCTCTAATCTTTGGCTTTTTAAGAATGATTCAGTTACACTCTTCCCTTCAAGACTCTTCTCTCCTAGCATTTCATTTAAACCAAGGCTGTAAGTCTGGAAACGCAGCACAGTGGTGAAGTACTTGCCTAGCAGGTGCAATGCCCTGGGTAAAAAACAACTTTTAAAAAAGCCTTTATACTAGCCTCAAAGGCACTACGTTCTGGCCCAGGGCCATCTCTGATATCATCTTCCCCACTCTTCCCACGCCACTGGACCTCAGACACAGATGTCCCTCTGTTCCTTAAACAAGCCCAGCAAGCTTAAGTCTGAGCAGGGTCCTCCCAAAGGACAGCCTACTCTCCTGCACCCATTATGGTGTAGAACTGCGCGGTTCTGTGATGGGGATCTACCTCTCCACTACAACACTATCAGCTTTGCAGAGCAGGCTGGGCTGTCCCCTGCCTTACTGCTACCATGTAGAACAGTGCCTGGGAAGTGAGCCGCACTCCCTGAGAATGCCCTAAGGAAATAGCACAGGACAGCACGGTTAGCAAGGAGGCTGTCACTCTTGCTGTCCCAGCTTCACCTGTGCTCCTGCTGGCATCCTGCCGGAGGCCATCCCAGTCAGTACTGTGACTAATCACCTTTCCATTTCCATGCCCACCAAAGTGTTGTCTGGACCACAATTGTCCTAAAGATATTGACCGCATGTGGAGAAAGAAACCCGGGACAGAGACCAGAAGAGTACCACACCGGCTGACTGGCAGAGTCTACGCACACCACAGAAAGAGGGCCCAGGCTCAATGAGAGGCAGGTTCAAACTAAACCTAACAAGGGGAATTTAAAATCTTCAATGTTTTTAACATCAACTCTCATTAGCAAGGTAGCTGACTGTACTAGCTACCTTCTGTTATTTCATCAGTTACTTGTTTATGGAGGGGCATGTGGGCAGGTGGCACGCATGTACCGTGGCACATGTATCGAGGTCAGAGGGTGATTTATGGAAGTTCTCTCCTTCTAACACATGGGCTCAGATGTTTAGTGCCACCAACTGAACCATCTGGCCAGCACCTGTATCTTCCATTAGTTCAACTGTAATATAGAGCTGAGCTTTCAAATTGGGAATATGACCTAGACAGTAAAACATAAAACAAAACCACAACTATTAAGCATCCAATCCAACCAACCACACCATTTTATAGTACAGAAATTGGTGTCGGAGATGCCAACAAACATTCCTCAAAGTGACATTCCAGGATGGGGGAGAGAGCAGAAGATCTGTGTTTAGCTGGTTTGCAGGTCCATGGCATGTCTACCTTGTAGCTTTTGGGGTCTTCTCTTTTGATAGATTTATAAAGAAAGTAAAAGAGAAAGAAAAGAGTGGCATCTAGTAAGCCATCCCCCTAAAACCGGCAATCACATTTTCTGGGTTAGCCCTGAATCAAGTCTATTCAAATCAAAGAAAAACAGAAATAAAAAGGGGCATAAAAGTTAAAAGAAAGAAACCAATTCTAGTGAACTCCCCAGCTTACTATTAATTTTAGGTTGACAGTCAACTGCAGGTGTGCTGTCAAAGGTTTGGTTGTCATTCTAGCCTCAAAGCAACATTACCATCTGCAAAGGTCTTTTTTTTTTAAAGATTTGTTTTTGTGTAAGTATTCAACTGTATAAATATATTCCATATGTACGCGGTGTCCAAGGAGTCTAAATGTGATGTAGGGTTCCCTGAAGCTAGAGGTGCAGGTGGTCCCAGCAACTGCAAGCTGCCCTGCATGGGAACTGAAACTGAACACAGCGGGGAGGAAGGGGGTGTCTTTGTAAGAGCAGTGAGTGCTCTTAACTGCTGAACCACCATCTCTCTACTGAGTAATTTCTAGAAAGTTTTCAAAGTGACCAAACTCTTCCAAAGGGCCCATTAAACTTTGGCATTACTCATCAGTCCCAGAAGAACTGGCCCACGGATCAGTTAAAGCACTCAAGTAGAGGCAGAAGCACAAACGTGCCCAGGGGAATGTGCTGTGTGACATACAAGTCAGGACTCGGTGTCCAAGACACTAATAACTCTGCATAAAGCACGCACGTGTGATAGATCTGCAGATTATGTCCAATATAAAGGCGGTATATGCAGCACTGTCAGTTACGACACATTTCTAACTGGTGATGGGTACTTCTGTATAAAGAACAGAGGGCCAAAGAAAACCCCTTAGCTCATCTGTAAGAAAACGCTACTGCCTCAAAATGTGACCTAGAAGATGTACAAATCACTAAATTTTAAAAGTGATTCAAAATGTGGACAGCATGCAATAACTAACTCTTACAAAGGCACAAGTCAACTGAAATATGTAATTGAAGAAGTAAGACTTTATAAAATATCAAAATGTACCAGAAGCACTTGTGTATGACCAATCACTAGGCTGTAAACATTTAATATGTAATTTCATTTGTGTGTGTGTGCGTGCGCGCATGTATGTCTGTGTGTGCCTCTGGAAGAAGGAGTCCGATCCCCTGGAGCTGGGGTTACAGGCAGTTGTGAGCTGCTTGATATGGGTGCTGAGAACCAAGCTTAGATCCTGCAGAGGAGCAGCCAGTGCTCTTAACAACTGAGCCATCTCTCCAGCCCTGACATCTGAAGTCTGGTCCTACCGGGCTGTGCTAACCTACCATCCACTAAGGAGCAAAATGGCTGGCTACACTGTCTTCACTGATGTGCCCCCACCTGCCACGCCATCTCATCATCAAGTTTAGGACACATAAGAGGAACAATGTCCAAGCTGAAGACTATGCTCAAGACAGAAAGTACTGAGAAAATCTGGACAGTGTGCTTTGTCTTATTCAACATAACAATAAAATGCACACTCATGTGGCACTGGTATTTGTTGTTGTTTCGTCAAAATTCAGTATTAAAAAGTGATGCCTACAAAAATCTATAAGAGAGCAGTCATAGTTCCTATACACCTAGGATCATGAATTCACAACCAGCCTGAGTTGCAGAGGCAGACAGACATAAATAAAGCAATGGCTTTATTGAGTATAAAAGAGAATTATTTTAAAAGCAAAGAAGTTAGCTCAGTGGTGAACACCAGCCCAGAGTTGATCACCAACAACACCAGGACAGACACCAAGTCAGAGCCATGGAGCACACTGTTCTGAACCTCAGTATGAGAACAGAATCCGTGTCTGGTTGCCACTTCCTCAGTGTAGCCCAACAAGAAAGAAAGCTATTAATAGAATTTCCCCCGTGGCCTGGGATGCAAACTCTGTTTTCAAGGCACTAAAGAGTCTATAATTTTGCAGGCAAGACAGCTTCCTACAGCAGGACAGCAAGCTTTCCAGACAAAAAATGTTGTGTGTCTTGGAAAGTGGAGACAACAATTTTGTTTTTAAAAGAAGAGAATGAGTCCATCTCATTCTTCACAGAAGAATCTCATGCTCCAAAGGATTTGTGGCTTCTTCTGCTTCTTAACCTTGTAAGACTGGGGGCCTAGATGCAGCATATTCAAGTTACAGATGCACATGTTCCACATACCCAGACTATCATGATCCACACAGCCAGTCACACATGACCCACACAGACGGTCACACATGAACCACAAACCCAGACTGTCATGAACCACACAGCCAGTCACACATGACCCACACAGACAGTCACACATGACCCACACAGACGGTCACACATGATCCGCACAGCCAGTCACACATGACCCACACAGCCAATCACACATGAACCATACAGACGGTCACACATGACCCACACAGACGGTCACACATGATCCACACAGCCAGTCACACATGATCCACCCAGCCAATCACACATGAACCATACAGACGGTCACACATGATTCACACAGCCAGTCACAGAAGGCACAAGCAAGACAGGAAGGCAGAGAAGACAGGAAACAGCATCAGAGAAGAGAAAACGGAGAGATCCAAATGGCCTGGAACCCAGAGTAACCCTTTCTCAGCTAAGGCAGTTTCTTTGACTCCATGAGGGAGAGCTTCCCAGAAAAAGCACATACCAGTTCTTGTTCCATTTATGTGCAAACTCGACAATCAGGAGGAGCTGAATGCCAATGAAGATGAAGCTCCCCACAGTTCCCACATAGCGCCAGGCTGCAAAAGAGCACGGCCCAAAGGGCAGGGAGGTGAGCACTGAATGCACTGAACTCTAAAGAAAATAAACTTTTGATTCAAGGTCATTATACCTCTGATAATTTCATTCCCACACAGCCATACAAGGTTGACACTAATCTCATACTCACTTGTTAAGCAGGAGATAAAAGATGTGAGTTGGTAAGATGGTGTCTCTGACAGAATCTAGAATCACTAAGGAAATGGGCCTCTAGATGCACCTGCAGGGGTTTATCCATGTTAACTGAGACTGGAGGGTCCATCTTATTGTCAGAACCATTCCTTGGGCAGAGGAGTCTGACTGTGTAAACTGGAGGAAGCAACCTGAGTACCGGAGCAGGCATTTGCTACTTTTGTTCCCTGCTTGTGACCAGCTACTTCAGACACTGCCTTGACTCCCCACCCTGAACCACACTCTCAAATACATCCTTTTCTTCCCTGCTTGTAACCAGCTACTTCAGACACTGCCTTGACTCCCCGCCCCGAACCACACTCTCAAATGAGTCCTTTCTTCTCTAAGTTGCTTTTGTTGGGTATTTCATCACAGCCACAGAAAGCGTAGTAACAAGGCATAAAGGGCATGGCTGAGACTTAGACATCAGTCTGGCCCTGGGCACCCAAGCTGAACCTCATGTTGAACTGACAGCTGTCTCAATAGATGCAGGAGTTCACCAAGTCCACAGTGGTCCCTAATTCACAAGCAAAAGGAAATATTGCTAGAAAGATCAAGAGTTGAAACCTTAGTGGGCAGTGAGTCTTGACTATTCAGTATGGAAATGAGGGGACAAGGGCTCGGGTCCTTTGGGCTCTGCTATAAAGTGACTATAATGTCAGATGAACCATGCCATGTGGGATGCAAACTGTCTATAAAAAGACTGAGCTAGAGATGGCCTGAGGACTTTGGGTCACCTCTCACTCTAGATATCTATCTCCAATATGCTAAAATATACATGAAAGGTTTCTCTGTGGAGAATAAAAACTAGTTAACAGCATTATAGCTAGAAGAAAGACTTAGACATACCATTCTAAAATCCTATGAACTGACATATCCCTAAAGATGGAGCTGAACCCTAATAGCTAGGGCATCTAAGGAAGTATGGCTGGTGCCTATGAACTGCCATCTCCGTTAGAAAAGTGAATCGATTTGGGTTGAATGAAGTGTTTGATCCACTTTAATTTAGATGTCATAACATTCTTACCTGATCCTTTCCTAGGAAGAGGCTCTGCTTCAGTTATGATTATTGGCTTCATATTAAATAGAAGTAAGGAGTATAACTCAAGGTTACATAACTTGTGTTTAGGAACAGACTGGGGAACGCCTTCCTTGTCCAGTTTTCACAGCTAACGACTGCTTCATGCTGCCAGGGCTATGGGGTACCTGGAGAGAACAAGGTCCCCTCATGGCAGAGGCATGATCTGATGTGCCAGGTCTGTTTGCAAGCAAACACTAAAGACCTGCTTTACTCTCCAGGCCGATAAGTTCATCACTGCAATTCCTTAGCCAGCAGAGGAACAGGGGACGGGGTGTGGAGGCAGGTAAAGCTGGTGTTAAAATGCTCCCACACGCTGCTGGAGCCAAAGCCAGGGAACTGCATTCGCTAGACATGCACGCTGCCGCTGAACGAAATCCCTAACACCTCAACAGTCTTTAACTCAGGAAAGAATCAGTAGTTCACAACATAAGACACCAGACCATACTTTTGAAGACTTTTACAGGTGTAAAAACAAAATGAGCAGGTGCCCGGAATACCCATGCGTACCGTTCAGGAAGGTGTCCTGATCCGGAATGAAGAATGCCCCTGAGCACATGGCCCCCAGCAGCAGAAGCTTAAAGAACCAGAAGCTGGGAAGAGAAAAACAGGAAATATATTTAAATGATATTCAAAGTAGCACGCCAGCCACGCTGCTGCCCTTGGTAGTGAAGGGACGGCAGAATGCCTTCTCCCATAATTAGACACCTGGCACGGCTCTGATTGTACAAAACACCACTCAGGACAGGGTGGAAATGACCTGAAATGGCCGCGGTAAAAACAACACCTCTCTGTGCACACTGAATTTCTTATCATGCACCAGGCACTACAAACAGCACCATCGCTCTTGGGCTCTCAGAGTCACACAACCCATCTTTGGTTCTCCAGAAGATCGGTTAGTGCTGGTGAGCAGAGGGGGCCTGGAACATCCCTGGGAGGACAGAAGACTCACCCGTTGTGGATGTAGGCCCGGCAACCTTTGCTGTTGTTGACCTTTAAGGTCAGCACGCAAAACACAAAGAAGAAGCAAGCCATTCCAAAGCAGACTCGATACACCGCAGAATATCCCACCAGGTTTTCGCAGGTGTCGCCAGCTTTAATGCCTTTACAGAAATCTTCAAAAAAAGGAATCTGAGGAAGGAGGAGACACAAAAGTTGCCGGTTAGAACTGGGCTAGAGAGGAACTGTCTGTGAGTGTCTGTCCAGCCTTAAGTCAAAAACCAAAAATAGCTATGTGCACAACAAAACCGAAACTGAACACAAAACTAGATACCCTCTAAAGACTTTAAAGCTAGAGAGCAGGCTCGGCGGTGAGGAGCATTGGCTGCTCTTCCAGAGGACCACAGTTCAATTCCCAGCACCCCTATGGTGTGGCTCACAGGCTCTGTAACCCCCTTCCAGAAGAATTGATGCTTTCTTCTGATCTCCAACCGCACCAGGCACACACATACAGGCAAAACACCCTTACACATAAAATCAAAGACATTTCTAAAGTATAAAGACTTGTTCTTAATTTTATTAACCCCCCCCCCTTTCAAAAACACAATCCCAGTAACAGTACTGTTCAGTCTTTAGGGACTCCAGTGACTTTCATTATCAGAATTTCCATTGCATTTATAGGGTATAGGTGGGTGCTTCTTGAAATACACACTATATAACATATATATTATGAGGTGAGAAACTGCCTACAGTCACTCCTTCCTTCAGAGGAGTCAGCGATTTAGTTGGTGGTGAACTTTTACTCACCTACAAATAGAAATGTGTGTATACACATCTATACAACACACATATACACATACATACACCTATACACACTCATGTAGTACTATACACATTATGTATACTTTTTTTTTTTAAGATTTAGAGCTGTGGACTTGGTGCAATTGGTAGAGTACTCATCTAGTACGCACGAAGCCCTGGGCTCAACCCTAAGTGTAACATAAAAATTAGGTAAGGTACAGCTATAATGCCAGCACTCAGGAGGTATATCCCTCCAGTCCCAGAGACAGAGACAGAGATGGGGGGGGAGAGAGAGAGAGAGAGAGCGAGAGAGAGAGAGAGAGAGAGCACAAGCGAGAGCGAGAGAGAGCAGCAGAGAGGAAGAATCTTTCTTGAATGTGCTGCTGTCTGAATGGAAGGAAAGTATAGCCACAAAAGTTCAAGCAGAGAGACAAAGATAGCACAAATTTGATTTTCTTCACAAGCATAACTCGAGGCCCTGGAGAGCACCCGCCTGAGCCGTCCCAAAGAGAACACCTTTTACCACTTCGGAGAAGTGATGAAAAGTGAGCACAAAGACATGGGAGGCACCCAATGGAGGACATGAGAGAAGCCACGTGAGTGTTTGCTACAGGATCTTATCTATTTAATTTTAGCTGGACTGTAGTATGAGTGAGCGCCTAGGTTAAAATGATGCGACGGTGAATCTTGACGGTCGGCTTGATCGGGCTGAGAAACTCCTAGGAGAGCGGAGAAGCACACTTCTGGGTGGGCAGGTGTGACCCTCCAGCAACTGTCTGCTCATGAGAACTGACGTAATGGATTCGTGATACCATGTGTGCTTGGGAGGAGCTGAAAAGTAGGAGATGGAGCATAACTGGAGAAAGGCGGTCACTGGGCAATATCTCAGGCTGTATCTTTTTAGTTTATTTATCTTTGAGAATTTCATATTTTAATCATATTCTCTCCATTCCTCTAACTCCTCCCAGATCCTTACCTCCTTCTCTTACCCAGTCAATTACCTCTTATCTCTTCCCCCCCAAACAAACAAAACAACACAAAAAACATCAAGTCCAATTTGTGTTGCCAGTTATTCCTGAGAATTGAGCCTGCCATGGAGTGTGGCGATACACTCAGTGTTACTCCATTTTTCTGTCTCCCAACAACTATCAGTAGCAAACAGCTTCTTGGCTAGACGTGGGACTTTGTCCCCACTTGCCCATCTCCGTGCTGGAGTTCTGCATCAGTCTGAGTTCATACTGGGCACCAGTCCCCATGCATAGGAAAACCTCGTTTCCTTGGGGTTGTCCACCACCACTGGCCCTTTACAATCTTTCCAGCTCCTTTCCTGCGCTATATCATGCCCTGGCTTCTTCCTGTGTGTTCCTTTTTCCTACTTTCTGTGCCATGCAGAGAACAGCCTCTCCACCACCTCAAATTCCCACAACGGGCCCAGAAATACTGAGTTAAGTGACCACAAATTCTCAGAAACCATGAGCCAAAATGATTCATTTCTCCTGTAAGTTGGATAACTTTTAGTACGCAGTTGAATAACAAGAAAAGTTCATCAATATAAATGGGGCCCAGAAACAAAATGACTTTCAGAGTTCCAACTTGCCCCAAAGAAAGTCACTCTATATGAAGTATTGGTGACAATGAATGTTGCTTTAAACAGTAAAAATTATATTTACAAAGAAGAAACTTGACAACCTCACTTATTAGACTATTTCATTTATATATACCATTTTTAAAACTATGTTTATGTGTGTTGGTGTTTTCCTTGCATGTGTATCTGTATGTCACATGAATGCAGTGCACACAGAAGGGGCATCAGAAACCATGAAACTGGGTATCAGCTGCCATGGGTCCCAGGAACTGACCCATCTCTGCACGAGCAGCCAAGCTTTTAACCACTGAACCATTGCTCTAGCCTGAATGACTTACCAGCCCAGCATACCCACTGTGGTCGGCCTTTGTTTCCTCTTCCTCTCCCTTCCTTTTTTTTTTTTTTCATTTTTTTAAAGACAGTATCTCACCCCGCAGCCTAGGGTAACCTGGGACTACCAGCAACCCACTTGCCTCCCAAGTGCTGGCTTACAAAACTTGCCTTTTCATCTTTGAGCACACAACCTCCTGAACCCCCAAACACACCATTATACATGTACACTGACATGTTCCAACTACACCAGTCCATCCTTCACCTTTGCTCCCACCCCTTTCCTTCCTTTTGTTCTCCCCCTGAACACTGGCAGGTAAGACTTCTGCTACCATTCCCAATAGAGCTGTCCTCTGTTCACCCCAGTCCAGCTCTCCTGTGGCCACAGCCCGAGGCGCTTCCAAGGGTGAGTGTGTGGCGCTGCGAATGTGATCCAAACTAGAAGTGGGCAAACAGCCCCTGCTCCAAATCCTAACCAAGCCTCCTTTATGCTCTGTGGGTGACTTAGCACATTTAGCCCTCAGTAAGTGCTGAGTATTTTTAGGCAATAACCTCCAAGCTGAACAAACCAACACGATTTTAACAAGAGGAATTTGCTCTGATTAAATATTTGCTGTTCCAAACTCTATTCCAGTTTTGGGAAAAGAAAACATGCATCACACACAGAATTCATACTCGAGGGTGTTACCTCTTAAGTCTGCTCTGGGCATCCGAGGACATCACACACTGAGCCTGTGTTGTTCTGTGCCGGCCTCTGGGAACAAGGACTTTCTCCAGCCCCATAGAGAAATCAAACTCAAAGCCAAAACCGTCAAGTAAAAACAAATAGTTTGCAGGGAATTACAATCCTGACTCTGCTGTTCACCTGGGCAAGTCTTGCCTCCTTCACTCCCAATTTCCCTTACTTTAAAATGAAATAATCTCATAGTGCTGCCCCGAACACTCCTCTGGCTAATCCCCGAAGGCTAACTACAGTCCCTTGCCCACAGCAGTCATTACACTCGGGCACTAACACATAAAGGAGCTTTCTGGAGAGGGAGTCAGACTGCTGCAAGGATCGCTGGTAGGTACGTCTGATCTGAACAAGGTAGGGTGAGCATCTTGGAATTCCATGACTGTGCCAAAGGGTTTACTGCAGAGCCACGCCAATGAGAATGGTGGCCGGGTTCTGTACGAACTGGGTTCCAGCAAGGCACAATGGCACTCTACTCTAGTTCTAGTATTTAAGAGGCTGATGCAGGAGTAACACAGGTTAGAAGCCAGGCTTGGACACACACGAAGCTTAGGGCTAGGCTGAGCTTCAAGAGAAGACCCTATCTCAGAACACGAGGGGCTAGAGACGGAGGCCATTGGTAGGACACTTACCAAGCATGTGCAAGGCCCTGGAGTTGATCTGCAGAACTTAGCAAAATGAAACAAAGTTCCAAAAACATAAGCAGAACTCTCGACCTGGTTACCTCCTAAAGAAAGTCCATCTAGGAAATATGTCCAAGGCATGAGCAGAAGCACCAGCCTCGGGCGAAAGAGCTGGGAGTAGAAGCACCAGCCTCGGGCGAAAGAGCTGGGAGCAGAAGCACCAGCCTCGGGCGAAAGAGCTGGGAGCAGCAGCACCAATTATCCTGCCTACAAAGGTGAGAGGTCAGCAATGTCCTTACCGTCTTCAAGTTTGGGTAAGTTCATATCAAAAATTAAGGCAAGAGGAGCCAAGGAGATGGCTCAATTGCTGAAGTGCTCACTATGGTAACTTGAGTACCCAAGTTTGGATCCCCAGCACACATGTAAAAAGCCAGGTACTGAGGAACCCGCCTCTAATCCCATCACTGAGGAGGCAGAATGGGAAATCCCTGAGCTTTGCTGGACAGGCAGTCTGGATGAATCACTGAGCTGATGGGTCAGTGAGAGATCCTATCCAAACAAGTGGAACCCAAATGAGGACACCCAACATCAACCCCTGGCCTCCGTAAGTACACACAAGCACAGGCGCCTGCACAATGAACATGTACACACATGGTAAACACACACACACACACACACACACGCACACGCACACGCATGCTACAGAATGGACTATTGATCTTATCGACTAGAGTTCCAGAAGATGCAAACTTAGGAAAAAATAGATTCTTTGGGAGGGCTCTTACAGAAACAGAGGGGAAGATGGTGGTCATATGGCTCAGAAACAGTATGACGTCAGACATGAAAACGTGATATTGGCAAAGCGAATTAGTCTTACATTTGGTTCTAGCAAATTTCTGGAGTTTCAAATGAAATCACACTGCTGAGACAGCTCTGGGCATCTTGGCATGAGTGAGAAGTTAACTCACAGAAGCGGAAGAACAATATCTAAGAATTCCTCATCAGCTCTCATTTGAGAAGAATGTTCGTGTGTGTATTGGGGGGGGGGGGAGTCTCTCCCTACTCCCTTAGATTTTCTCCCTGAAGAAATTCTGACAGTAGTATTAGGCTGTCACCAGCCAGGGTGCAACAGCTGTGAGACAGGAATACTAAGCCAGTCTCTACCATCTCCTGGACAGAGTGAACACCAGGGTTCTTTCCTTGGTTTGGTAGCATCCTCAGCCCTTCAGGGAACCTAGAAGTATTTAAAAACAGCAATACCAACTAGGGATTGCCTCTCTTTGGGTTAGTCATCTAGCCATATTTGTGTGTGTGTGTGTGTGTGTGTGTGTGTGTGTGTGTGTGTGTGTCTGTGCGCGCGCGCACGCATTGTCTTTATTAAAAGCTAAAAATCCATGGTCTGATTTTACCTGATGCTACCACCTCTCAAACCTGTTCAGAGACCAAAAGCACATAGGCAGACTGACAGTACAGTTCGCACATGTCCTCTGTTTGTGGCTAGTGTGGCCACATAGCCAGACAACAGCTCTAGCTGAAGAGCTAAATAAAAACAAGCTCCCGTCTGAATCAGAAAACTCACAGAAGACTAAGCAGGGCTGGAGGAGGGGCTCTTCCAGACACAGAATGGAGTTGGTGAATTTCACCCTCCATTGGCAGAGAATTCAGTTAAAATGAAGGTAGGCTACATGAGGCTGAACCAGGCGCGTCACAATTCTGAAGGAGAAGCAGGAGGGATTCCCAGTGAAGAACAGTGAGAGCAGGGCCATGAAAGAGGCTGTCCTGATGGACATGACATCATCTGTAATAAAGGCGCAGGGCCCTGGGGGGGAGATTTCCCAGTTTTGCAGCTGACAGGCAATCACAGAAGAGAATCACAGCAACAGTGGGGCAGCAAGTCACTACTGATGGCTTGTCCTGGAGGCGCCTGTATCAAGAGGAAGTGGGGGTGGACAGTCCCACAAGGGGGATCCAGAAAGACAGCTGGACTAGAGACAAGGGGCATGTTGGTACAAGCCTGGAATTCTAGCAGTTGGGAAGTAGACAGGAGAAATAAGTTTAAGACCAGCTTAGTCTGTATAGCACGTTCCAGGCTAGGCAAAAAAGGGATGAGGATTTTGAGGTAGCCAGTATACACATGGTGAAGGAGGCAACCTATGGGTGTTAGTAAAGGAGCAGAGAAAGGTCAGTCCTAAGCCCAGAGAAACAAACACTTAGTGCTAAAGGCCTTGGAGACAAAGCTCTCTGAGCTAATCTAATCAGCTAAGATACTCTTAAATGTGTGAAACATTGTAATGAACAGCCAGCATCACTACTTGGAGCTGTATAAAATGAGAATCACTTGAGTTGGGTATAGTGGCACATTCCTAAAAGCCCACCATTTGGGAAGCTAAGGCAAGTTTAAGGACAGTCTAGGACACTTAGAGAAACCCCACCTTAAAAGAGAGAAGAGGAGGAGGAGAAGAGAGAAGGGGAGGCTAGTTACAACTGATTGGTAGAGTAGTTGTTCAGCATGTACAAGGCCCTGGGTTCAATCCCCAGAACCAATAAACAAGCAAGCAAATAAACAAACAAAATAAGGATTGCTTGAACAAAAGTACTGGCACCACAACAGCAGATCTGATAACCAAGAAGGCCAGTGAGTGACAGCTGGTGGCATAAAGGGATAATTCATATCCTAAGCAGCATAGATTAAGGCAGTGCTGCATAGTTTAAAGATATGAATTATTTATTTCTGGAATTTTCCATGTAATATTTTCGGACGTTAGTTGACCCCAGATAATCAATGCCACAGAAACAGCACCAGGGTTGGGGTGTTACTGTGCTCACAGCATTTATGTGCTTATTCCCGTCCATCAGCCTGCAGCTGCTTCATTCTAGTTCATTCTGCGTTGTGGTGTTTGCTCCTTCAGGCTCCAACTTTATAGCAAAAGATGGTGCTCATGCTAACTGTAAGCACTTCTCTGGTCTCTTTATCTGCAAGTGCTTTGATGGCCACAGGGAAAGGACTAAGAAAAAAGTCACATTCTCATGTCATCATTCTCTCCCTCTCATGGCCAGGGCGACCTGAAAAAACGGTTCAGCTAACATTCAGTGCCTCCAAGAGTTCTGTGTAAGGGATCGGACAGTCAAGGACAATGACAGTTGCCTATTGCTTTATGGCTCCTGGCAAGCTCTTGGTTACTAGACAAGAGTCATCTCAGTCCTTGAGTTTGAATCTAACAAAAGCCTCTCAGCCCAGTACAAAGGGCGGCCTCCTCAAGTGCAGAACAATTTCCCAGCACCATTCACTGTATGGAGGATGGACCCAGCAGAGAGGAGCCAAGGTCGAGACTTGCAGGGACTATTTGCTTCTGGTTTAGATGACCTCAGACCAAAGATGGCATTGTTTTCAAACCTGTGTCCCTCAGACCCTGACTGAGAAAGAATGGGACCCAGGAAAATGTAAGACGTGGAGCTTCATTGCCAGCTCCCCTAACCCTCAGTCCAGTGAAACTACGACCTACATGAACTGTGTTCACCACAATTCTACCCAACTGACCCATAAGGCACACTGACATGGAATTCAATTGATGTTCAGAAAGAGGATTTTTGAAAACCATTTCATCTCAGTTGGGTTAAAATAATAAACTTGAAAATTCTCCAGAATCAAAGAACTAGCAGGATTTCTCTTTATTTGATATTATTCTAACGCACGCACGCGCACACACACACACACACACACACACACACACACAAATAAATAATAATAATAAAGATTTAAAAAACTAACAGGCAGTTTCTGAGAATGAAGAGCTCTGCCTGGGGTTTTGACTCAAACATCCCCAGAGCCTGGATTCCAGCACTCTGAACACCCAACCAATAGAAACCACGTTCACAATTAGAGCCAGACATTTGTACTTTAGCATGGACCCCTGCCATTCTGAGCCAAGCAAACCACATGGTGTCTTGCAAAGCGAAGTATTCTTCACCAGTGCTGTTTGCTTGCTTTAAAAAGACAGACACACGAGCACACCCTGAGGGCAGGTCCACTTTCCGAGCAGCACCAAAAGAGCACTTCTTTTGTGGCTACTCCACTTCAGACCAACAGCCCTTCTCTGAGCCCAGCTTTTGGCTGTAGGCAGGGAAGGAGGCAGCTGGGAAGGTGACCTTTCCAGAAGGTCACCAGATATTTCTTCCTGCCATCGTGTCCAGAGAACACCCAGGAGTCAAGGAAAGCTCTGCTTACTAAATGGATGTCATCTCCTAGATAGGCTCCTTCTCCCTGTCCCGTATCCAGAGTGTTTAGGAGACATGGGAAGCGAGGCTTGCTTTAGGCTAGGAATGCTGTTTCTGCGAGTTTTGCAGGTTATCTGGCTAACAAGCAAACCTAGTTATAAGAGCAAGAAATCACTGGCCAAATACCCAGGACCCTGAATTTCAGTCTCTGCTGTAACTAGTGTTTTCAGCCTTGGACAAGACACTTCACTTCATGGGCCATGTCATCTGTCAGACAACTAGATGGGTAAAATAATCCCTTAGGTTTCTTCCATTTTCCAATCTCCTTTATTCTTCTACCAACTGATTCAAACTATACCCTTTAAAAAGCAAGCCTGTTTCCTCTGTGTAACACTTAACAGAGCCCTGTTTACCATCCCCTCTCATAGATGTGAGCCGTGTTCTTTAATTAGATGCCTTTGCTGCAGATCTTAGTTCATAGGATCACAGAGACTAGCCCAGGAAGGCAAGCCACACACAACATGACAATCATGTCATTATAGCCCTCTTAGTTCTTCGTGCTGATGACAGGAAAGGAAGCAGCTTATCTGCCAATCTGCAGTCTTAAGTATATTACACGGCACTGTCAACTCTAAGAACCACCAAAGTAGTGCAACATGTCATTCAAACTAACTAGACAATTAGATGCTGTACTTAGGAAGCCTCTTCAAAACCCAAGCGACGGAGCCTCTGCGGCTGACAGTTAAGGCCATGGGTGACTCCAATGGGGAACTAGTAGCAAGGGTGTCCTCACCGTGGGATCAATTATCTGGAGAAGGAAGGCTGAGAGCAAAAGTCCAGTGTGGCCAACTCATTTGTGACTGAGTAGAACGCACAGCACAAACAAATTTCCATGGCCTGTCCATGATCAGTACTGTCTGTGGTCAGTACTGGACAAAGGGAAGAGAAGGAAGAAGCTAAGAATGTCCCCAGTTCTGTTCTGAGAGAAGGTACCTCTACCCTCAATTCTTCATAGAAGATAGCCAGAGGCAGAGATGAATG